>NC_140028.1:97423404-98825488 GCF_963513975.1 Fringilla coelebs | reverse complement strand
AAAATGTCAGATAAAATTCTTTATACAGTTTCTGTTTACAGTGGCATGTGATTGCCTTCTGCACAGTGTGGTGTTGGCTATATAATTATGCTGCATGAATAAAGAGCTCTAATTGCAGCAGATGAAGTTGATTATTTATCTGCCTCTGTGCTGAAGACATTTGATTTTACATCCCTACAACACAGAGGTGTGTACAAATCAAAGCTTTCTAAAGGTGTTGTGGCACCCTCCAGAATTGTTTCAGCAATGAAATATTTCTGATGCATTTAATGCTAGTAGTAATGGAACAGAACCTCCTCCAAATTTCTGTAAATTTATTTGGGACTCACTCCCTATTAGACTTCTACTGTTCTTGGGTTTCTTCCATGATTCACATTGGATAAAAGTACAACAGTCTGGACAGATCAAGGAAGGTCATTGACATGCACAGAGTTTCCCAACTCAAATACTGTTAAGTATGAATATGTCAAAATCAGAACAATCCTTGGAAGCTGACTAAAGCTAGGAAACCTGCACAAATAGAGATCATAAAATTTTCATGAACACATGACATGAAATGCACAGATTTTGATCTGCCTACAACTATTTAAAAATGGGTCACTGTGTTTTAGAGCACAGTGGATGAAAACTGCATGAAAGACAGGTGAGATGGGATGTTGTCAACCATATTCCCAACCAGGAACAGCAGAAAGAAAGTGAAAGAGAAAAAAAAGGGTGGAAGATAGGAAATCTAAGGTTTGACAAGCTGAAGGTTTTTGAAGGCATTGAAAAAAAAAATTCTTCATGAGACAATATTTCTGTCAACTGTTGATCAGATAATTTTTTTGCAATTTTCAAAAAGACTTGTTTTTTTGTTTATGCTTTTTCTAGCACAAACTGTGCTTGAAATTAGTCTTTTTAAGAGAGCTTAAATTATAATGGAAGAATTATTTACACTTTATAAATTGCTATATTACAGTCAGGATGATGAATATGTTTCTTTTCTAGAAAAAATCCTTTTTTGGACCTTTCTGTGATAATCCTGGTGTCCTTGGAAGAGCATTTTTATTTCAGTTCAGGTTTTTGCTTTGAGTATTCAAAGTTTTTTACAAAGAACATATCGGTAACTCTTATCAATTACTCTTCATGTGCTTATTTTTCCAAGTATTAAAATATGTGTTATTGTTTTCCCTCTGTTTATCTCCAGTATCTTCCTTATAATTGTTTTCATATGCAGGGGAATTTAACCAAGGTGGATTCCAAGCCACATGAACATTTACACAGCCATATGTTGCAGAGATTAAAATGCACTTGCAAAATAAAAGAAGGCTGTAAACATTCGTAACTAAAGGAATTGTTTTGGTTGCATGTGCCTCACATAAATACCACTAAAGTGTGTTTTATAATGTTAGTATCTTTTTTCTAATCCATTAGGAGAAGGCCAGGTCAGAGTTCATGGTGGATTGTATTACCAATGCTTGGGCAACAGCTATTATGTGGACAGCCACAAAAGCAGAGTTGTAAAACAGAATGCATTTACCTACCTAGTTCTTCTCTTATGTTTGTTCTGTTTGATTATATACCTCTGCAAAAGATATTTGAGGGAGACAAATGCATTTAAGGAAGGTAATTCCCTTATTAAAATGAAACCAGATGAATTAAAGGTGTTGTTTACTAGCTAGAGTATGCAAGTTTGGGAATTGGTTATTACTATAACTGCAGTTTGGAACAATAGTGTATATTGAGTTTGAAACTAATTTTTATTACAACTAACTAAAGTATTTAATCTGCCAAAGTCACTGCTGCACCTCTACCTGTTCACTAAGGGTTGTTTAAGTGAAATGCTTTGCTTACAGGAGCTTGTCTGTGATAGTTACATCACACTAGCTGATCCTTCTGGTGTATTCAGGACAGTTCTGGGAAACTTCAAAGGACAGAATGGCTCCAGAGCCTGCAAAAAAACATCTGGGCATCTATTATCAGGCTTGGTTGTTCTCATGGTGAAAATAGTGTCTTCCTAACTATTCTGAGACTCTTTAGACTAATACCCTTCATGCCCTGCCCTGGATCACTTGGTCTCAATGCCTTCCCAGCTGGAGTTACCACTTCCTCAGGCTGAACCAGCCCTGATCCCTCAGCTTCTCCTTGTACTGCAAGTGCTGGAGTCTCAATTACCCTGTGCTCCATTTCCCGATCTTGTCCCAGTTTGTCAGCACCTTCCTTGTGTTGGGAGGTCCCTGCCTTGGACCACCTGTGTGTGGTGCAATCTATGTGTTGTGCAACAAGCAGGGGAATAATCAGGATTGCTCCAATGAAGGCCAGGCTGCTGCTGATGGGCATTTTTGCTGGGTATTTTTGCTGCTGGGGGATGCTGCTGATTCACACTCAGGAGTGGTGAGCTGCCTGCCTGGAGCTCCCAGGGCCTCTCCAGCACAGCTATTCTCAGCCTGTGTTGCTGCAAGGACCTTGTATTCCTGGGTAAGGAGGAGGTGCAGGGTGGAGAAACACCTGTGGAATGAATTTGAAGACCCAGCTAATCCATGTGTTTTCCAGGTGTCATAAAAACCAAAAGTGGAAGTTTTCAGATGCTAAGGAAAATAATTTGAGGGGTATTTACTGATAGCATGTTCAGAAGGTGATGAGAAATTTGAATAGCTGAGTAGTGGTGGATGTTTGAGATAAATAGTATTACCTATGCCATGCTATAATGTTCCAAAGCTGTCTGGTTTGGAACAATGAGGACATTACTGTGTTTTTCCCTGGTACATGGTCCGGAAAACATAAAAGTATTTGGAAATCAGTGGCATAATTGGCTAGGTCTAGTGGAAGGTCTGAATATTGTACTTTATTAGGAGAGTGCTTCCAAGGATTTAAGCATTTTTTGTAACCAGACAATCTTCCAAAATGTGCTTCATTTTAACTGTAGACATTGGCTCCAGCATTGATAAATATCTCAGTTTCTAAATGGTCTTTGAAGACCAATAAAAACTATTGTCCTTTCTCAGCCGACTTACCGAGCCAAGTACATGATACTCCACGAATCAGTAGGAGAATTTCCCTTTCTCCTATAATAGATACAAATTTCCTGTTGGTTTTCACATTGCCTTATATTTTTATCTTCCTTTATTTTCAAAATGGTGATTAATCGACCTACAGCTTTTAATATTCAAAGCTGCATGACTTCTTCTCATTATGCAATCAGTAAAATTAATGAACGACAGCTCTGCACCACCAGGAGGCCTAGCTGAATAGCAAAGGGACTATAGAAACAGGTTATTTGTGGGTCACTGCCAGAATGGATTTAATTTTATAGTACAGAATATTTCTCCTAATATAGAAAAATGTTTAGTGAATATTCTTGTGTTAATGAAAACTGTTAAATTTATGCTACTTCATATTTGGCATAATTTCAAAACGTCACTGCTGCACTTTGTTAATTTACATTTGAATTCATTTCAGCATGTAACAACAAGAAGGGAGAAATTAGGGGAACTTGAAATCTTGAAGAGTGAACCTGATGACTCTTTGTAGTGGCAGATCAGTTTGAATTAGACTATGGATCTGGGATATTCAGTGAAAATTCTTAATTTTTTCTCCTGTGAGTATTGCAGCAAGCCCTAAATCAAGATACGTAGTTCACACCTTTTTAGTTGAATCTGGGGCTGATTCTCAGATGGATGGAAATGATCATTTTCCTCAGCATTTCTGTATAGCACCTTCAAGTTAAGTTTCACAGTTACTGATAGATGAATGTGAATGGCACTCGCACGTTCACACACATGGCTCTAAATGCACTGTGCTAGACACATAAAGCAGAAATTCTGTATTGAGCACAACTGAAATTAACCTTATGTAGTATCATCATTATTTTGCCTTCTGCCATATGACAGAAGGTTACAGTCTGTTCCCATGTGTTGGAGTCATTACTCACCACAGATGTACACAGATGAAGGGTGATGTTATCCAGGATGCCAGCTCCAGAAGAAAGCCAAATTGATCATCAGATTTATCAGTCTGCATGGTGTCACTGAGTTTGCTACTTCAAAAGTGGGTTAGATGAGCGTAGTTTCTGGTGATAAAACAGTAGTATAATGGGAGCATCAGAAATGTGTTTTTTCAGAACACGGGGAAGTATTCAGGTTACCTTGAAAATATTTTGGTATAACAAAAAGGCAGCCTGGAAAAGTGAAGAGGATGTACTCAGGATAGTCTAAGAAGAAAGGAGAAATCTCAAGGAATTGCTGAGAAATCACTTTTCTTGAAGTGCTCTCTGTGGCATTTAGCATATTAAAACCAAAAGAACATTATTATCATTGGAACTCTGCCATCTTCCAAAGGAAAAACTAACAAAATAACAAAGTGGACCTTTTTTAAGGGATGAGAATCTACTTTTTCAGCACAGAAGCAGATGTACTTCCTTGTGAAAAAAAGGAATAAATTAGCCACTATGTAAAACTTTAAAGAAGGCAAATTGCTACTAGGATATTTAGGATTATTTATGATGGAAGAGATTACCTTGAAATTTCATTGCATGGGAGGGACATGGAGAGCTGTTGTATGCTATAGCACTGTATGGGTGATTTTAAGGAGCAGGGATAACAAGACAAGAAAGGGAAAAAGGAGATAACTATACAAAAAGTGAAAGAAACTAATCCTGCAGTCATGTACTTTTTAGGCAGCAAAAGGAGTTTTTAAATTTAGTTATGATTAGGAACCAAGCACAGGCAGATATTTGAATTCAAGTTATACTCACCTGTCAAAAAAACCCTTATCCATTTATTATCTTGAAGCTAACATAGAACTAACCTATGAGGTTTTAGAAGAGTTCTCATACTGCACTAATGCTGATCTTGGGGTGTCAATAGAAAGAATCAAGGAGCTCCAGTAGATTCTATTTTAAAAGTTCCTTTTGACACAAAATGAAAAATATATATTTTAATATCACATATTCTCTTAAGACTTGCAAATCATTTACATAAAGGCCTCAGTCTTAAAAAATTGTTGTCATGTCAGATTTATAATTCCTTGTTTCCATTAATCACCAAGGGGTTAATTCTTTTCAGGATTGCATTCGGAGTGATGAAAATAAATTGAAGCTGTTAGTTTGAAGTCTGAGAACTAATAAGCTTTATCTTCTATGACATTTCAGTAAACAAAATTCCACTGTATCAAATTTCCACTGAAGCTAAGAGAACAATGTGTGTAGATTTTTTTTTATCTTTTTGTTTGTTTTTTTTTTAACTTTTTGTCACTGAACTAAAAAATTTGGACAAACAGTAGAGGCCAAGTCAAATCAGAATTTGAGGATAAAATTAATACATTTACTCAGTTTGATTAAGTAGTTCTATAAAATCTGAAATGAAACTTGAAATTTTCCAATTATTTAATCGTCCTAACAATTTTTATTTCTTAAATTAGTTTTAAAAACAAAAAGAGCCACTTTAAGAGATGCATTTTAACTTTTTCACTAAGAAAAACATCATAAGAAGAATTCTGGACATTGATGGCTGATAGTGGTTTTTAATCTTGTCTTTACTGTAAGCTGCTGTGGAATTTGAACAGAATTTTCTTTTCTCTTTACAAACTAATCTATCCCTATGAGGAAAAAAAGAAATCTTGGCTCTCCGATTTTATCCAGTTGTAAAACTAGGTGACTCAAATTCAGTGGTCATTTTTGGGAAAGAGACTATCCTGATCTTCTTCCATTGCTACTCCTTTGCTAGTCAATATAAACCACAAAAATAATCTAAGATTGCAACACCGAACATACTCCTCCTGGAAAAGAGAAGGGATTGTGCATCCTCCTGTTAAACCAGAAAAACTCATAGCCTGGAGGCACAATATGCTCTTTGGTATTTAGTAATCTGGCCATCTTCTCAAATAAGTGATCTGTAGCTTCTTTTGCTTCAGCATCTTTTAAAATAAGGCTGAATTGGGCTTTGTTTTTTAGAGTGAGGGAGTATTGAGAGGGTTTTGCCCTTCTGACTCAGGTCTGCATAGGCTGTGTGGAGAGGAGCAGTGTGTTTTAACAGCCTCCTCTATGGCTGGCTCCAGTCTAGGAGTTCCTTCCTCAGCCAAAGGATGGTTTAGATCCAGTCCTGGCACATGAACAATTTCTCAAGATTGGTGTTTGGAGAGTTTCTGTTTATTTGGTCTAAGTTCTTGTCTTCACTGATCCACTTTGCAAAGTGGCAGTCACTAATGAGATAGTAAATATGAAAGGTAGGAAAAAATACAGAAACCTCTGTCACTCTCAATAAAGGACAAAACATTCCTTCTCATCTCTCCCATTCAGGAATGTTAGTGGTAGGGGAATAGTGGTTAGTGTAGGAATAGTGTTTCTCCTACCCTTCTGCTTCTATAGTAAGCTGGATGCAGAATCAGGATCACTTTTCTGTACATAAAATTGGAAAAATTTTCCTAACTTTCATATTGTCATTTAAATTAAAAAAAAAAAAAATCATTGTTCCTGGCCTTTCACTTATTTTTGAAATATTTCTAGAAAAAGATGAAAGACACAATGTGTCTCAATTAATCATTTCAGGAGTTGCTTAATTTTGTCAGAGTTATAAAATGAAGAATTCCTTCTATAAAATGTTCCCTAGACCCAAGCTAATTAAAAAAAAAATAAATAGTTTATAGAGATGTTTACACTACACAATGTGAGATTATAAACAAGTACAATTTGATTTAAAAGTGGGAGAGGAAAATACTGACATATTATGAATGGAATATGAAGGAATATTATGAAGGAATATTATGAAGGAATAAATTTCCTACCTCTGACGCCCCAGACTCACCACTGCCCATAAACAGACTTGGTCAGTTCTGTGTTTTGTGGCTTTTTCTTTCTCAGAACAAAATGAGCAGCAGAGGCCATTTTCCATCTTTCTATAATATATGCTTATGCTTGCATGTTTATATTATCTTATGTACAAATGTAATAAGAAACACCAGTGCAGCCTGGAATGAGCTACATCATGGAGAGGACTAGTCAGAAAATCACTGGAGAGATCAGTGGTTGGAAAGTTGTCACAAAGGGTTGGATCACACAGGAATGCACTTACCTTAAATTCAATGTTTGAGGTCTTTGAAAGCTCCCAAAATTCAGATGATTTTTGATCCAAGGTCCTTGTTTGCACATCTCCATGATGGATGCCCAAACACAGATGCACAAAGAATAGATACCACAGAATTTATTTAAGAACCTAGCTGATGGTGTTGAGGACAATAATCTGAGCTTCCAACTCCTGTCTGTTAGTCAAGAGAAGTGCAAAGCTGTCAGAGGTTACTGAAGGGAACATCAGGCAATAATTATGGTTATGAGAATATCCAAGGAGTTGATTATTTGGGATCTGGAAGCAGCTCTAAGTTTTAGGTATTATTTATCAATGTTACACTGTTACATTCTTGTCAAAAAGCAGACAATGTGTTTGAAAGAGAGAACACAGCCTGTAATGCATGACAACACTTAAAGTTAGTGAAAATGAATTAAAATATTGCTGCTTTAAAAGAGCATGCAAAACAAATTGATTTCCAGAAGTACTGTTGAGGTGGAAAGGAAGAATATGCTCCATTTAAAAAGCAAAAGCTGAGGTGCTCAGCAGATGTCATGTCGTGCCAGGCTGGTGCAGGTAAGTGCATTATGCATGCTATAATGGGCAGAGCAGGTCAGCTCTCACTTGTGGCAGAGTCTTTAGGCCTCCAGGGGTATGTCCTGTGATAGACTGTTAGAGAATGTCATCTGACAGAAGACAGAAATGCTCCTTGCCTATGGAACCTCATCTGCTTCTCCTACCCGAGACAGTCAGAAACTGCAAAAGAAAAGAAGGCAGAAGCAGAGGAAGAGTAAGAGAAGCAAGATGATGATCTTGTCAAAATATGCAAGGAAGACAGTGCAGAAGATTTTGCTTATACTCTCATGTGGAAAGTTTCAGCTCTAACTTGTTAAAATCTGATTATCAAAAGGGAGAACATATCCCACAGTACATGACTGGCAGAAAACAAGGGGCTTGTTACTCTGATAGAAGATCTAGTCAGTATTTCTGTGTCTTGCTCCCAAACATTTAAGTACTCATGGCATGGAAAGAAATGTCCTATTGAAAAGGTGTTTTTTTGCTAGAATGGACTCCCAAAGGGTGTTCAGCTATTTTGAATTGTGAAATATGTGAAAACAGCAGGTATTATGGCACCAGAGCTGAGCGAAGAGGTCAGTGTCATAAAATCAATGACAATAGATTACTGCTAGTAAAAAAAATATCTTGGCCAGAGATGAACATTTGAAACATCTATGGAGACTAAACTATCTTCTTAGCCCCCTGAGTGTTTGGTCTTGTTAATGCAGTAATCAACATCAAAAAGCGTGCAATTTACCAGTGGACCACTTGGTGAATACCTACCTTCAGATCTCTTAAGAGCTTTTCTCCACTAACAAACACAGGTTGTTGGTATATTTTTTTAAGCAGTACAGGACTTCAGGGCCAAATACAATCTGTCACAATGTTATTTGCTTGCTAGAGTGCTTTCCTGGCCACCTTTGAGCAGCGCTATTTTTTAAAAAAATTTATATTTTTATTTCTGTGAGAAACCTACAAAACCTAGCACTCTTTCTGTCAGAGGCGGCAGCAGAGTGTTTTGAGCAGGGGTCATTCAGCTTGTCAGTGCAATGAGGAACTTGCAGTGATGTGAAACTATGCAAGCTGAAATTTAACAGACTGAGCAAGCTACAATACCAACCCAAACTCATATTAGCTAGGACAGAATCTATAAGACTTTCAGTAATGGTAATGATGGGGTTGCAACCTCCATATAAGGAAATCCCGGAATTACTCAGTGCAGGAAACTGAATTGAAAAAGAGATATAAGCAGGGAGTTTCAGTAGAAAAATCCTCTAACCTCCCTCCATTTCATATTCCTTATCCTTCTACTCCCAGATGTTGGAGGAAGTAGGTGTGATATGTTCAGTCTGCCTTAGTTAAGCAGTTTAACAGTAAATTGAATTTTCTGTTTTGATATATATTCAGCTTTATTGTTTTTTAGCCTCTTTGTGAGGCTGCTTCTCTCATAATGCAATGCAATACCTCCTTCATTGTAAGGATGGTGCATATATAGCAAAGCTAGTCTCATAAGGAACTTACTCTAAGGGAAAAATGGTGAATTCAGGCTTCTGAAAAGCTCGTGCATTTAAAAAAGCCGTTATTTAAAAATGCTTTATATTTACCAATATGTAAATATGCCATGTTTCATTGTTTTGATTTTGTTAAAATAAATTTGTAATAGATTAGTGAAAAGGAACTTGAACTTGATTACAATATATATCACCTTTTTTATATAGATGGGCAGTGTAGTAATAGAATTAGAATTTCTTAGACTCTGCTCATCTCTTTTGGAACTTTCACAGTACACCCACTACATAAATACATACATGGGTTTTTGCACTGACAAGAAGGATTATTTCCATAGGAGGGCCCTAGACTGTGGTTTTACACCTCATGGAGTTAATGCCTTCCTTTTTAAAGAGTTAATTTGTGGATATTCCATATTGTTTTGGGTAATAGTATCAGGGTCTTGGTACCTCAGTTTTCTGTTTTGAAAATGTGTGTTTTGGGTGGAAGGAATTTCTGAAACCACAGACTATGAAATTCTAGGTATTATGGTTTCCTAGTTTTCACTGTGTCTGAGCTTTGTTGTTCATGATGACACTTAATAATTTAGTATCCATTATATGCTACTTATTGATTAGCAAAAATCTCTCCTGTTAAAAGAGAGTGACAAATCCTTGTGTAAGTCCCTCTGACATAAGATTTTCCCAGATATTTCCATGAATAAGTATGATCCCATTTTTCACAAAAAGTGAATAGTAACTTTGGATTGCAGTTCAGTTTTTAGTGGCCATGTTGATGCATGCTTTCCTACCTCCAGGCCAGTAATAATAATAGCTAAGAGGAGCCTTTGGCTTTGGCTCAATTTTAGTGTGCATTATCAAGACCATTATAGGGAGGTTGTTTCTCCTTGTGCCATCAAGAACCTAAGCAACAATATAACCAATGACTAATGCAAGAGGACAATTACTGGTTTCATCAGCTGTCAATTGAAGCCATATGGTCCAGACACCAGAGAAGTGCTAAGTGATGCACTAGTAATTCAGATGCAGATGAAACCTCTTTATGGTATGGTAACCTTCATGCAGGGAAATTATACTTGTTTTACAACTAATCAACACATTCATTTGTGTGGAGGTGAATGACTTTTCTGCAGTAAGGATTAATATGTCAAGTGTTTCACTCTTGTTAATAAACTAATCCTAAAATATGACTCTTTTTTATTGTGTGTATAGTATTTTAAAATTGGATTACTTTTTAGTATCAGAGAGTGTGAGGGTTTTGTCTTGCCAATTAATTAAGGAAGAAAAGTATGAACAAATGTGAGTCAGGTTAGACATTTTTCACCTGCTGCCTTTGAAAACAAGAAGACCCAGTAGAGTGGTTAGAATGTTTCTGTATTCTTTGTGCCTGACAATAAAGTCCCTGATAGTTACTCAGGGTAATAAAGATACATATTGCCTTATTAATTGCAAGCCAGTAACTGCTGTAGAGAAAAGGGAACCAATAATTAAGGACAGAGTTCTCACTGGCATAAGAAAGGAGGATTTTTTTCATTTACTCTGTTAATTGAAAATGGTGCTGAACAGCAAACCCAAATGTATCTCAACTACTTTTGTATCTTCTGATGGAAGATTTCCAGTGCAGAGTTTCAGTGCAGTTTTTTAATGTAATGGTAAGGAATTCTGTCTAGGTCCATGTTGTTTTATTCTGTTTGCTTTTTCCATGTGTATTTTCCATGTGCATTTTCCAATTTTTCTATGTGTAGTTTCACATCTCAAAGGCTATATAGATGGTCATATAGCTGATGTGTGTGTTAGGGTAAAGATCTCTTACTGCAGCAGCCAAATCCAAAGGGGAGCCTCAGCCTCTCCAGAGGCTCAAAAAAAAAAGCCTTTCCTCTGCACTTAATAGAGTAACAGCAACATTTTTTTCCAACTGGCTCTTGCTGACACTCCCACCCATCTTCTTTCCTCCTTGAAGCTTCCCACGCAGCTGATAATTTTTATTTTGACTACAGCTTTCTATCACCTTCTCCATTAAAAATGGAATAAATAGAAACTCTATACATCCTAAGGCAGAGTACTTCTTACCCTCTACCTGGTTGGAAAGCTGACCACTAATCTTGTGTCATTCTGTACTTGCTGATTACTTATCAGTCTTCTCCTTAATTACCAGGCTGCATCTATAGGGCAGCCACATGGCTTGAAAGCTTAGTCTGCTGATGAATGCACTTTTGGGAAAGATAGTGTGATTTTTGAGCCTGGGAAAGGCTCTGAGTGTATCTGGGGAAGTTGTGAGAAGGCAAATTAGTGAACAGAAAAGCTGAGGACCTTCATGTAACTGTAATGTATTACATAATTTCTATGTGTAAATGTCTGGCCGTTTTTTTTTTTTGTGTTGAGAATGCATAATTCTGAGCTTGGCATTTGCATCATTTTCCCCTCAAGGAAGCCCTAAAGGTTAAAAGCTTGAGGGGGCTGGAAAATGTTTTTACTCTCTCTGATCTATTATTTAATGTTGTTTAAAGTGATACCACCCCACCAATATTAAATACCAAAGGAACAAAATGTAGTGTGGTTTTGAGTTTGGGAATTTTTTTTACCAAACGTTCAGGAGATGTAAATAAGAAAGAGGAAAAAACCCCAAGTTTAATGCTGCTAACATTAAGTGTGTTTTGCTTTAGGGATAAAGTTTTACACCTTGAAAAAAAGGTTCCACCAAGGTGTCTGGAAAAATGCGGCAATTAAACACATGCAATGTCTTCTTCATTTATCAAAGCGATTTCTGAAGTATGAGGAGGCCCAAATTAATCTCTGATATAAACCTATTGAGTTTAGGAAGGAGAGTGAAACAGTAAAAAACAAAAAGGAAAGCAAATGTTAAAATCAGCACATATTTTCATACTCCAATTTACTCAACAGAAATTAATGAGACTGGAAATCCAGGTAAAAAATGCTAGATTGGCCATAAATTGTTCTGATTACTATCAAAACAAAATCTATAGTGATTATCCATATTGATCATCCAGGGGATTTTAGAATAGGGACAGCAAGAGCAAGTCTCAAACTTGTGTCATGACAGAAAGGTCTTTCTATCATGAAAACTTTGGTTTTGCATGGACATACTTTTTTTTTAAAGTGATGCATCCACCAGAAGTGTAAACCCTAGTTTATAGGGTGGTAGAAATAAAATTCCCATTTTATAAACACTTGTGGAAATGAAAATCCAAAAATTTACTCATGCCAATGCAAACATCAAAACTGCTGAAACATATTCTAGTGCAAACTTCCAGTTGTTGGCTTAAGTTTGTCATAGATTTAGGAGCTGAATCAGTCCTTATTGATCACTGTAAATGTTCTCTTTTTGGGTTACTGTTAAGGGTGAGAGCTCTCACTTCTATCCTGCTGGTGTCATTGACAACAAGACAGACCTAATGAGAAGTGTTTAGCCTAGATGACTGCAAAAGGATTTCCTATGAAGGACATTTCAGTGTGGGTGTGACTCTGCAGCTGACTTCAGGCATGGAAAGGATCCATATACTCTGGAAAGACCTCATTGTCTGGGTGTAGTGTGACATGTTCCTCTCTCTCACTTCAACCACTATCAGAATGGAGTTGAAACCCAGGTAAGTGAGGTGGTTCTGCTACTAAAATAGGGCTGTCAGCCTCACAACAGTTTCAGCATTAGTTTGAACTTCACTGCCTGTTCAACCTTATACCAGAAGTAACCTTGGACTTTGCTTGTTAGCTGTTGATGCACACATTGAAATAAGAGTGGCATCTTGTAGCACCTCCTCTGGCTGAATTAATCACTCTGCCATTAAATGCTGGAAATCATGTTATTATATAACATACCTAATTCCTTTTTTTCTCCTGGAAATTACAGTGCTTCTAAAGATGAATCTATGATGAAACCATCAGAACAAGCCTAAATTTACTAAAAAATACCTATGTGTGACAGCTAGAAACAGAACCTCTTCCAACTTATTTAAGATCGATTTTAGTCTTCTTGTGCTTGTAAAAATATGCCTCCCCTCCTCTCCCCTCCTCTCCCCTCCTCTCCCCTCCTCTTCCCTCCTCTCCCTTTCCCTTTCCCTTTCCCTTTCCCTTTCCCTTTCCCTTTCCCTTTCCCTTTCCCTTTCCCTTTCCCTTTCCCTTTCCCTTTCCCTTTCCCTTTCCTCTCTTTTTTTCTTCAGTAGTGTAAAAGTGCCAGATTTTTATGAAATTGAATCCAACAGGTTATGAACTGCAATTGAACTCTCAACAGGATGGTTACTGAGACAGTCACAATGGACAGATACTGACAGGCAAATTGGTGTAAACTCCTGAGGGTATTAAATGATCTGCAGCACACTTCAGTTAAAAACTTACCTGGGGTTAATGATAGTTTTATTTTGGCTTGAGCTGGGGTTTTTCCCCCCACTTATATCTGACTCTCAATCTTTTATCTTCAGCAAGTCTTCCCTGCCCCCGATCTGGCTGCCCATGTTAGTCCTTACAACTGACTTTGTTCCTGCCTCTGCTCCAGTATTAATGTTCATTCCATCTTTCTACTCTGACTTCTGTCGTGAATCTTGTGCCTGCTTTGGTTCCTGCCCTTCCTTCTTCTGAGTCCCTGCCTATTTTCTTGCTTTTTTTTTTCCCTTGGATCTAATCTTTAGACAACAGAGCTGCCTTGACCCAAGACTGAAGACCAAGGAAATAACCCTTGGGCAGAAGAAGTGCATATCCATTTATGTTTGATGCCAGAACAGGGAGTAGTGGATGTATTAGATGATTCTGTGTGGTCTCTGGTGACCAGTTTTATTTGAACACAATCCTAGCCTTCTCACATCTCAGGGAGCTTAAAAAATGTCAGCAGTCCTGGAGGGAGCATCACATGATGTGATCTGAGGCAGCTGCAGTTGTAAATGGGGCCAGCTCTGTTCCTGCATGTTAATCTCTTCCTGATATTCCTGTCAAATCTGCAGAACAACAACATGCTGGAAGAAGTGAATGGTCGTTCACAGACAAAAAAATTCATCCCCCATACCCCAACTGGACCCCCACCCCTCCAGGGCTGATGGCAGTGTATGAGCAGAAGGAGGGAAAGCGTGCTGCTGCAGGTAAGCTTGAAGACAGCAGTGTTGAAGACCTCTTTAGAAGTACTAAATCTTCATAATAGCAAGTGCCTGAAGCTGTGTAGGCTATTAAGACCTCACAAGTCACAAACCGCGCTATGTGCTGGCCACTTTCCAAAAGCATATGGAATAGTTGGAGGCACAAATCTGTTACTGTAAGAGCTCTGCTTGCTTGTCCACTTGCTCAATTAGCATGTGGATCCTTGGAGAGCCCACAGAACTCAACCTCAGGTGCCTTAACCTTTCTCAGAGTGTTCCTTGGAGTTGTTTCAGCATGGGACTCTTTGTTATAACTCCATCCCATCTAGCTGACGGGCCTGAAATACAGTGCACCCAGAGAACCAAAATCAAAGCTAAAAGCCATGGACGGTGCAGAACAAACCCTGTGTTAAAAAGAAGGTATTATTCTCTCATCCATGTGCATAAATAAAGAAAAAAATGGCAAAGTGTAGGGAACACAGTAGGGCAATTATAGTGTAATCACTGATAAATAGCAAGCATATTTATCTCTTCTGAGGGATCAGACGCTTTCACCTCACACAGATAAAACTCCTGCTTATGAGGTAGAAAAACTTACTTATGCCACCAGTGTTGCTATGGTACTGTGTGATAGGTAAAGTTACTGTATTCATAGCCTGTATTAGAAGACAGGACTTGGACAAACCTTTGGCAACTCAAAAAGTGTTGAAAAAAAAATTTTCCCAGGTTATTCCATGTCTTTAGAGAGTAGAAGGTAGTTTTTACTGCATATCTCAGATGAAACTTCTTGAAATAAAATGTAGCGTAACATAGTAATTGCTGCTGTAAGAGACTTTGGTGTTACAACTTTGAAAATAGGGTTCAATGGTTCATGATTCTGAATAATTTAATTTATTGCAGACAGTGACTATTGGCATCCTGAAGCATGAACTTAGAAATTACTTGAATCAGACATTTAATTCAGACAACAGGAACTGGGATTGTTGTCTTTGTTAGAACTGCTAAAGGTTGAGAAAATCACCTTAATGGGGCTAATCCTCAGAACCCTTTCTCTTGCCCCATTTCTCTAGAGGATTATATGGTCCATGGCTTTAATGAGATAATCATAATTGTTCAGGTTTCTTTGTTGGGGTGATATTCAGCTTAAATGGTCTTTCAATTCCAATTATAGATATTAATATGGCAGTTAAAGGTCAGCAAGTGCTTCAGGCTACTGCTTTGTCTATCTTAGACAGTACCAACCAAAAAATTGCTCTGCCAATTCCAATGAGAGGTGTTCAGACAATGGCTAAAGGTCAGGAAAAATGCTTCTATAGAACAAATTAGTTAGAAAGACAACCAGATATAAATAACACATGCTAATGTTTGTATCCATTTAGTCTAGAAGATACAACTGCTTAACTAGAACATTTTGAAGCACATTAATTTCTCTTAAATAAAGAATCTGTGCTCAGATTTAAAGGGAACAGATTGTCTTTCTCTCCTTCTCTGAATTACTACTTCTGTGCAACTGGAGGTTCTTCCATCTACTTCCCAGCTCCTTCCATCATTTAATGCATAAGCGAATCCTTCTGTTGCTGCATGCCCAAAAGGACAGTAGGCAGCCGTCTTGGTTTTTCATCTTTGAAATCTTTCAAAATTGAATATAAAGTAGGAAATAGATCACAGATAGATCTGTTTACCTTTATTTTTTACAGTACCTCCATATTTGAAATGGACAGCTCTTTTCTGTTCAATGGCACTTAGGCTGAGGTGGTGACTGGAGAGTGCCCTCATGCAGGTCTCATTACCTGAAATCACATTCACATTTTTCAGATCCCAGAAACCAGGACTGTGGGTGCTTCTTTTCATAGCTGATCATACCTGTGAAGTGTGATGTGATTGATAGGTCTGGTGACACCTTCACTATGCAGATCTGCTTCGACCTGGCTTGGAGTTGCAGTTTTGCGAAGCCTCTTGGGACCACAGTCTGGTGCATAGACCACAGTCTTTGCACCATGGAGGGATTGGCTTGTCAGACACAAATTTTAGTTTACTGGGGTCTCTCTGTTGCAGATGCACAGAAGTAGTAAGGATATAATTCTCACTGGTCAAGGGCTGAGTAGTCCTTACTTAGACTACTGCTTACAGGGCATACAGTTAAAATGTGCATTCCCCACCTCTTCTTGTTAAACCAATATGCCCTTGTCCTGTTTTAAAGCTTATACCAATTTTAGAAGTTGGAGGACAGTGCTAACAGCTCTGAGTGTATTGTGATATGAGGCCCAGGGGCAACAGTGCCATCATCCATGGATATCATATAGTTGAAATAGAAGTGACAGGATCTCCATGTCTGAGTTAGCAAAATGCTGATTAAACAATTCCAACTCTCTTATCCCTCTTGCGACTTCCCATTTCACAGCCAGTTAACTCCAGCGATTCACTGGCTGTGGAAAGGATCTGTTCTCAAGTGCAAAGGATAACTTTTTTCATATCCAGCCTTCTGTGCAACTTGTGGCTTTCAGAAGGCAATATAGTGCTTCTGTTGTGGGTGACAGTAGAAACAGTCTTCCTGCTGCAAGGCAGTTGAGCACAGTTTGAAAGGCTTCATAAAATTTGGGCACTGATTTAGTAACTCGAGTTGGTATTCAGGCTGCCCAATAGAGGAGGCAGGAACACCCACAAAATAACCTCAGGATTCATTTTACCTCTCTATAAACTCTGTGTTTTCTCAAGCAGTACAATTTTACAAAGTAGGAATAATTTTGACTGGAGTAAAGATATTGACAGACAGTAGATCTATGCCTTCAACACTGTCTTAAATTATAACACATTACTCATTATCTGTCTCTTTCCAGTACTTGCATTCTCAGGAGTTCTTCTTAATCAGCTCAAGGTGAAGAGGAAAAACAGAATTACACTTCAAAACTGTACATATTTTTTTGAAATTTAAATCACTGCTTCATCCTTTTCCCTATGATTAGGATTTTAAAACTGTTTTCTAATCAATGACTCTTCTAATTGGAAATATGTTTATATATACACAGAACTAATTTCATGTAGTCATTTGCAGCATCATGAAGATATTCAGAAAATATTTTTCTTGTGGTTTTCCCTTTTTGTGGATATAAAGGCAGGTCTTTAGAAAACTGAAACAAAAAATTACCTTTTATTTTATGACCACAGATTCAAAAGAATGAGGAACACCTTATCACTGAGTCCTGAGGTTCAGAGTGCACCCTCTTGCTTTCTAAATTCCTTATGGAGCTTAGGTGTGTGTAGTCTGATCTTACTCTCAGACTTGGAAAAGTGTTTATGTCTAATAGATTTATCTATACAAAGTTTGTAATAATTAATATTGAGTAGCTACCTAGAATTGGAATTTTCATTATTATTAATTCAGCATGCTGTCAGTCACTTAGGGAGTAAGGGAGAGTTACCTGATGTGCAATCTGTCTGTTATTCAGAGAAGGCTCAAACTGGGCTCACCCTGGTGGTAAAATTTATAGACTGGTGTAGCTGTCTGCCAGCCAATAGTATAGGCAAGACAGATGTCTTCATTTTAGCTCTGGTGTCTTGCTCTGTATTTTGGTTATCTCGCATTCAGTTTGCAGATTCACCACAGGACATGAGAATTTCTTCTTTATGATTTTGCTTTTTTTTGGCTCTCTAGAGATTGGGATGTGTCTCAAAGAGCAATGAAGGGTATGGAACTTTGTGAAAGGTCTGAAAAATCAAGACTGCCAAAAAGGAAAAATTGAGGGAATCAGTCACAAGTGCAAAAGTGCACCATTGCATTTAATCTCACGGGACATTGTTCATTGCCCCAGTTGCAAGCAGTATGCCAAGTCTCTGGAGAGCTGCCAGAAGGGAGAATCCTGTTTGTCTGACATGGGGTCAAAAGAAACTATATTATACACATTTGAAAATTGAGAAACATAGCTGAAGAGACTTATTAGTTGAACACCTGTCTCTTTACTACCTGTTTCTGAACTGTACTTGACTAAAGTGTAGACTAAAACTTACACCTGCCTGGCACATAGATGTGATTTTATTATTCTTGCATTTTTTTGATGGAAATATTGCCTCTCACATGAAAAGACTATAGTAGGTTTAGTGCCTTTGCATATATAACAAAAGACTCTCCACAGATTTCAGTCCTAGTCTTATATTTTAAAGAATACTGGAATAATGTCAGTATTTTATAGACTGGGATTTAAGGGCAATTATTTTGATTGCAAAACATATCTCTCTGTTAGCAGAGTCAGTCATGGGACAAATATCTCCTGAGCATTTAGAAAGAAATATTTCTGAATCTCTCCTATCTCCATCTATTCCATCTACTAATGGAATATTCCCTTATAACTTCATACATTTAGTCATTAAATGGAGCAATAAAATTGCAGGTTTATTCTTGGGACCTATTAAGGCATTGTACCTATATGTGTATGCAGAGGTGGCTGAGCACTGAGATAACATTTCTAAGTACACCAGAAGTACTTATGCCACGTGCTCTTGTTCTACTGAGCTCGTGTGGTATCTGTTTAAATAACAAGTTCAGTGTGAGGAGAGATTTATTTGAGATGCCAAGGATGGTGGTAAAGATCCTCCCAAAGAAGTAAAGTATACATCTGAGCACCTGTGAAGTGTTTCACTTGTCTGGTAGCCACTGTCAAGGTGCAGGTTTCTTCTTACCCAGAAGTTTAGCCTTTCATTGGATATTTTTCTCCATTTCACCTAGGATTGACTTGATTTTATAAGTGCTCCATAGAATTGCAATAGAAAGAGTATTGTTTTGATTTTATCCTAGTACAGGTGCTATAATTAGAAAAACTATTTGAATGTGATAGTAAAAAAAGGAAAATAGAAAACCACAATTTGTATTTGGAGATAGCATACTGAATTATTTATTGTAGAATCAGACAAATCTTTATTGTTTCAGCCCATAGTAAAAAAATAAAGGCATGCAAAACAAAAATTATGATGCAAAATTGTCTTGTAATCCTGGAAAGTAAGTGGAGTTTGCCTTCACCATTTGTTGAGATTCCATTTGGAAAGATGGGATGTTTTATGTTGCAATTTTTCCCTTGTAATTCCTACTTAGAATAAGATATAAACCATGTCAGTCTTTAAAAGCAAAACCAAAAAACCCTCTTTAATATCTAATGATTATGTTCCTCCTTAAATTATTTTTTGTCAGTGATGCCATCCATTTTCATACAGAAGACACAAAATTATGAGGTGAATATGAACTAATTGATTGTTCCCAAAATGCAAATGTCCTTGATTTGAAAGTCGTATGTGGCAGTAGCTCTGGTTTTAGAGCTGCCTTGGCATATAAGCAAGAAGGTACAATCAGTCAAATAAGCTGAGTGCAACAGCTCCTCATTAGATAGGACATTTTTCTCTTTGACATCCAAACTTTGCTGTGCTGTGGAGTGGAAGTTTATGACAACAGTGCATAACATGATGTTAAACCCAAAAGTTTTAATACTTTTGGGTTGTGATGGTGAGGAAAGATAGTCAGGTGTTCATGTGCCTCCCCCCTCACGCCCTCCCCCTTGGCAGAGTCTCTGATGGGCACTATGATACGCCCTAAGATAAGCACTCCAGGTTGGAGCTGTCCTAAGAGAAGATGACCAGGTGGGAATTGAAGCTCTCTGGGGATGATTGCATAATTGATACATTTCAGAGATGGGGGAGCTGTGGTGATTACAACTGACTTTGGCACACGTTGGCCTACAAAATGCTGCATAAAATGCTGCTGGAGACTGGCCAGCTGGACTAACTCAAGACTGGTCTCCCAATATTTCAGGTAGCCTTCAGGTAGATCCCTCCACTCTGGCAGGGACACCTGCAAGGTAAGTCCAGCTCGACGGTGGGTAGCACTTACTTTTGGACAGATGAGTAAAATGGCTAAGAAGCAGTCACATATGGAGATAAGCTCCACAGGTGCTCCATTGCTTTGAAATTGTTCATTCAATAAAGCCAAAGACCTGTACATTTCTGCTAAATGTACAAGTAAACTAAACCCTCTAGTATAACCCTTTAGACCTGCGTCCTGGTTTAGGACAAACTGCTTATGTTATATACTGCATTGGCAATATTTAGATACTGTATCAGCAATAAATATAACCATAATCATTTGCAGAATCAGTGTCATATTTCTTATGCCAAAGATGGTCCCAATGTTGGCTTTGTTTGTTTGAAACTAGCACATAATCAGAGAACAGCCATCTTTATATTGTTTGTGTTGCACACCTTCTCTTTTGTTTTCAGCAGCCTGAATACTGACTCATCTCACTCAGAGGCTATTGGAAGGCAAGCCATGCACAGTGTTATTGCCTTTCACCCAAGTGTACCATGTAAACACGGGATTTAACTTTGTGCTTTTGCACAGTCAATTTCAGAACGCCTTGACAGACCTTTTCCATAGAGCAAATGCTGATGGACAATATCGTAGAAATGGCAAGAAATTGATTTAGCTTCTAGGGCAATCTAAGTAATTGGGTCAGAGAGAAACTTAAAAACAGAAGTGAAATTCTGTCTGATGGTCCAGCAGCTTTTAAAGTTATATGTAATTTTGCAATGTGCTAGATGGGATAATTTCTTATATAAAAAGACAGGCCTTTGAAGGCCTGACAAACTTGCACATATCTTGTCTGTGGATACAGGCTGGCAGCAGCAGCTCAAGAAAAAACAGGAGGGAATTTGTGTTTTATTTGGATTCATATTGTTTTCAGTTTTTTACAGTAACAACTACATATCATTTCAAGTGCCTGAGATATTCCAGTGATATAAAATAAACTGCTAAATTTTAAAACTGCTTTTTAATGAATTTGGTGATAGTTTAAATTCGATAAGTTGTTCAGGTCCCCTTTGGAAAATACAAGGATTCTTTTCAAACTAGAAAATACATCTGAAAAACAATTTCATCTATCTTTTAGAAATTATATTCCTACACGCAACTAGGCGTTGCTCCAAAGCTCTCTATGCACAAATGGATATAAATGTATCTGCCAAAAAAAGGTATTTAAATATGGGTTAAGCTATTTAAGTGACTATGTGACCTAACATAATAAAAAGTATCAAATAGAGGCTACATGATCTAATGCCACATGAACTAATGAACAAGTCAGGACAGATGGGTTCTAGCTTTGGCTCTTTCCCTGACTTATCCTTGAGGTAATGAACTCAATCTTCTGTCTTTTTTTCCCATTCTGTCTGTCCAGCCTATTTATTCTTTTTCCCTAGGTATTACATTCCTGAAAAGCATTCCATCCAGTGAGCCTCCAGTCTTGACTGGGTCCTGTAGGTGCTGCTGCAATGCCAATAATTGTCACTGATATAACAGAGAATGGAGAGTTTTTCACAGAAGAGAGTACTTTGTAGCTGTAGTTCTGGGGGTGCGGTAGGCAGTCTTTGAAAGCGTGAATCATTCTTTCTTCCCTAACAGTGCCTTGCAAATCAGAATGTATTTCACACTACAGCTCCAGTCCCCTGATTACTCTACCCTCTGAAGCACTGCATTCAGCATATTAATTTAAAAAAGCAAAGTAAAACTATGCAATAGAAGACTAACATATCAGTCAACTTCTTTAATTTTCCATATGTGAGATCCAAGTTCTGAATTAACCACACTGCTTAAAGCCAGAGGGCTTTTCCATAAGTTTTCATGAGTCTCAGTGGGTTTTAATGTGGTTCTGCACAGTAAAAACAGGTTGGGCCAACAAAAAATTTAAAATTATGTACCGAAATGAGTTTCTTCTCATGAGACACAAACTACATAGAATACCTTTCATCACAGAAAACACCACTTGTCCTTGTTACTTTTTAGCATAGTCCTTTTCCTTTTATGAAGATATATATTTAAGTACAGCAGTCCTGCTTCATTAAAATTCAAATGACAGTAGGTGGGCATCAGTAGTAGATAGTCAAAAGTCAAAAACTTCTGTAAATGCAGAAGTTCACCCTTGATTTTTCCCACTTCTACATGTGATTTTATCCTGGATTGTGATGAAAACCTTACATTTTTCAAGTTACCACTTCTTAAAACTGTATGTAGGCAGAGGGCAAGTTGTGAGTCCGGTGTCTGATGAAATTCAGATTTGAACACTAATTTTTTATAATATGTTCGGAGAGTTTTCAACAAAAGGCCTTGAAGAAGGGAAAGAATGGCCCAGCAGTGCTGATGTTAGTCTATAGGAGAAAGGAATAATTTTGTCATGAGAAGCTCATGTAGTATAAATGCAAATTTTAGCGACCAAAAATATTAATTTCATCTATATCAAGATCAAATTGAGCTTAATTTTAAAAAGCATGAAACAAATCGCACTTATTAACTTTTTGTCTTTGTAACTATTTTTATTATTAAATCTGACTCAATTCTATATATGAATGAGTTAAACTTCTCAAAATCTAAACAAATCTGAAAACATTTCAGAGCTTTGGAGAAGGTTTTTTTTGTTTGTCTGTGGGATGTCAATTCAGACAATGAAATCTCAGGATTTTGGACAGGTTTAGCTATAAGTTGTGCTTGACTGGATGTAAAGGACTTGCCATATTGCTCTTTCTGTAGAGGGTCTCCCTCCTGCCCCCAAACAGAAAAAAATTTCTTTGTATTTATACACTGTATAAATCCAGTGACAGAGCACAGCAGGAACTGAGGAACTGAAGTGGTTTTCTGGAGGAAAAATGAGCAGGAAACGAACAGACTCAAGGATGAGGTAAATTAATTCTCCTGATGTTTGAATAATTACAGAAAACTCAGTCTGACAGAAAGTTCACAACTTTAATAGTGCACCATTACCTCACCATTTTGTTTTGAAGTCTCCCACATGCAAGAGCACAACAGGCTGGTTTAATTAACTAGAAGAAAAAGGTAGGAAGGCCATCAGATATACCTACTTTAGTTACAGAAGCTTAAGCAATCCTGAATGTGCTGCCAACATTGGGTGATTCCCTTCCACTACCCTCAATTCTCTGTTAGAAAAATCTTTTTGGCTAAGGATAGAACTCACAAGAAAATGAAAGTACTTTGAACTCAAAAGGAAAAGAGACAGCAAAAGAAATCAGAGCTGTGAATAAAATATACCCAGTGAAAATGCATGTGCCATATGTGGCACTGAATAGAATACCCTGCTGCAAATCTTTGCTATGTGTAAAGATATTTTCTTTATTTCCTCCAATCCTTTCACTATTTCTGCTAAAGGCGAAAGTCTCAGTGGCACATGTTCAGCAGGAGGTGTCCATTTTTAAGTACAAATGAATTTTTTGGGCTTGGAGTCTTAAGTTTAAACTTTTGACTTTGAGAAGCATGGAAACTTAGGGGTGGTTTTTTATCTGAGGGTTTTTTGACACTGAACTGAAGAATAAATGCCAGTCTTTCTGGGACACATTTAACAAGTGATTGGAGGCGACAGGGTGTGGTATTTGTTTTACACTCTGATCTCATTTGACTGTTTGCATTTTACAGACCTCCAGTATCTGAGCAGTAGTCCGATGGCAGTCTAAATTTATGTTCACAACAACCTGTTTTGTAAAGAAGGAAGATAAAAACCTAATACTATTCCTGTGTCACTAAGGGGCAGTTGCACCCAGGAATTAAATGTTTGAGGAGGTTTTAAGACCCCAAAGCAGAGGCAAAAAGTGGAATCTTCAAAGACTTGTGTAGATATCTACAGACAATACTTTTGCCTGATATTTTAGGCAGAATGATAAACTTAATAATATTGATCCTTAAATAAATAAAAAAAGTGAAATTACAAAACTTCATGCCGTACCAGGTAGCAGACATTGGCTTAAAAGCCTGATAGGATGCTAACCTTGTCAAAAGACTATTTTTAATGAAAGAGCAAGTAAGAAAATATTGAAGGAAAATTTTTGAAGATGTTCAGGAGAATTTCTAACAAAATCTAAGAAAAAGTAATCACTGCTGGTATCTTTCCTATTCTCTGCAGGGATAAATAAGTAAACGGCTCTACCTTATACATAGACTAAAAAAAAAGTGAATAAACATGAAATAAAGATATCTTTCCTTACCTACAAGGGGAAGCATTCTAGGAAAGAGAGTTGGTGCTAATTTTATTGTTTTATTTAGTTTTCCTTGACATATTAATAGGATTCTAGCATGGCTTTATTTTATTTCATCATTAGTCCCTTTGGAAAAATGTTGCTATGTGTCTATTTAGAGAAGCAGTCTTAGTTTGCAAGCAAAAAATAATGAAGTTTATTTAGGTGTGATAATTTTGAATGGCAGGACCAATACAGTTTGGAAATTGCTGAAAGGAATTCAGTAAATGCTCTCTTTGTGCTATGGAGACTTCTTTTTTTTCAGCAGGAGGGTATAATTTATAGAGTTAATATATAACCCTGGGTTAAGGCTGTTATTTTGTGATGCACTGTTTAGAACATTTGACAAAACCTTGGTGGTGAACATTTGACATCCTGATTTTACATAAAAACATGAGTTACTGTATATAAAAACATGACTTAGGAAGCAAAAACCTTTCTGGTCAGTGGCATGACATGAGTGACAAATATTCTAAGGATCAAACCTTTAACACAAAATTAAAAGGCTTTTAGCACCAGTTTGGTGGGACAGCAATACCTACTACTGATTGTTGCTATGCAAATGAATTTCTAATTTCTAAGTAGCAGATGCATCAATTTTCACTAAGAATGAAATCACACAACATTTATTCAAGGAACATAGTAATCTGGAATATTTTCTGTGTGTTCTTGTAGCATGGAGTTAATGTTTGGTAAGTTACAAAGGAACTGAGAAGGAAGAACTTCAATGAGTTTTATTTCTTTAAAACATATTCTTGGTGTCTATTTTTTAGGTGCCAATTTCTTAGTTGCATCAGTCAACACCAAGATTAGGGTAAATGCTGTCAGTATTGGATTTTCTCTAACATAGATGACATTCACACTTTATTTCTGGAATGACAGCTCCTTGCCAGACTCATAAAGTTAAGGTAGCAAACAGAGGTCTTCTTCCCTTCTCCTCTTCCTTCAACTTTTAAAGTACAAACCTCCCAATGATTTTCCTCCCATTTTTATCTTCTTTTTTTTCTTTTTACTCATTATAAGTGATTTCCTCTTGGTAAAAATACAAAATTGATGAAGTATGGACCACCTTTACTGTCTGGAGTGGCAATTACAGAGCAGAAAAGTCCAAATGTCTATTAGCTATGACTTCCCTGCTAATGACTACAATTTCCTCGTGTAATTCTTCTTCCAAAAGGCTTAGAAAAAAAGACAAATTAAATGCTGGCTGTCAAACACTATTTTATGATACTCTGCTTCAGGTCATATTACTTCTATGAATCTTTCAGGAGTTCGAGGCAAGTGTGTGCCACCCAAAAGGCGAACTGCTGATCAGCCCACTGCAGTGCTATTAGTTCCACTTCAGAGTCTCAGTTCTGCTGCTGCTCTCCTGATTCCCCACCAGCAGTATAATGTGGATTAGACTCTGGATCCCGGTGGCCAGTGATTTTTCTAGACTCAGTCTGCAAGGGCTGCTGCCTGCCGTGTTTCCCATGAAGAACAGCTTTACAGCACTGGGTAAATAGTGAGCTTTACTACATTACTTACACAACTCTCTATATTTTTCCACCAGTGCTAAAATCCAGTTTTTGCGCATGCAAAGCCCTCCATTTGGTTAGCAAGATGCCTATTTGACTCTAGAAGTTTTGGTTGCATTTTCAAAATAAAGATTCTGCAGAAATCCTTCTAGAGAAAGAGACGGTACAGAATTCAGTGCTTTGCTGATCACAGTGCTTGTTTATGTGCAGAATAAAGAAATCATCCCTTTGTCTGTAATAAAAGCACCCTGATTCAACGAGTTCTGAATAGGTGATACATAATAATAAATCTTACACAGCAGAAGAGTAGATTTTTATGGAAGATAAACACTGAAACAGAGGGCAGGAGTATAACACAATTTATATAAAGTTGCATCTCTTTCAGGGTTTGACTATACTCCTCTCGATTTGCTTAGCTCCCCCAAGATATGGTGTCTATTACTCATAAATATGGTTTTCAAGCCAACATTCCCCTGCAAAACCTGCTTTCTCCCAGAACAGCAAACTTCAAGTCACTACAGAGTGATAATATTTCACGGTGTCAATACAACAAACATGACCAAACAGTGAGATGAATCATGCAAGGTACTGGTCTTCTCACCTTGAGCTTACACAGCACAGTGGTGCTTTATCCAAGTCCCTGGACTGAAGTACTCACCTGCTTACATTTTTGCCTTGCT
Source organism: Fringilla coelebs (assembly GCF_963513975.1). Lineage (NCBI taxonomy): Eukaryota > Metazoa > Chordata > Aves > Passeriformes > Fringillidae > Fringilla > Fringilla coelebs. The sequence goes on along the minus strand of NC_140028.1, from coordinate 98,799,060 downwards.
TGCATGTTCTGTGGGGCTGGAAGGCTCAGTGTCATCTTTAGACTGCATGAACCAGAAACAGCGAACTAGTTATCAAAATGCCAGTGGAAGAGTTTTAAGAAAATAAATGTGTAATTTTTACTAGACTGTGTGTATTCACTATCCCCATATCAAACAAGGAGAAAGAAGGGAAAATAAAGAAAGAATTATTGTATGGTTATCAGTATCGTTTCTTTTAAGAGTTCATTTCATATGAAAACCTAACACTGTTCAAATAAAATTTGTACCACGTTGTACAAATATATTTTATATATATTAGATATTATATTAAAATAATTTTCAAATAAGAAATATTCCCATAAATGAAACCTATGAAAGAAGTCAGGAGGTTTTTGGGGGGCATTTTGGTGCAAATGAATTATTCCCTTAAATAGTTTATTTAGAAATATTTCCTCTCTCTGTAAATGATAACAGGTTTTAAAACCTATTGTTTTTGTTTTTTTATGAAATGCATTTCTGTTGTACATCTGGATGTGACTGATGGAATCTCCTTTACTTGTTAGTAGATCTCTTTTAGTTGTTAGTCAGCTGATTGTGGAATTTCTACTATGCTTTCCTAAATAAATTAAGACTTCCACGTTCTAAAACAAAGGTGGATTAGACACACACACTGAAAGGGTTTTCCTTGGCTCCTGAAGAAAAGAGAATCTTCAAGACTGCATGCTCAGACTGACTGGTACACACAGAGCAGGCTCCTTCCAGAGTAGATTAGTTTATTCACACCACAGTGAATTTGTGCAGCTGTTCCCAAGTCTGGATTTTGAGAGTGTGTGAGTGGTGGGTGTAGGGGGTGAGGCAGGGAGGGACTTTTCCAGTTCAAAGTCTCCTGAATGCTTTTAAGACTGTGCTGCAGCTCAAGACCCTGGTATTTTTTTACCATGAAATTGCAGGTATGTGTTGTATGAGGTCTGTAAGGCCTTTTGAGGCACTGTAATAGGATAGTTAATTGCCAAACCTGATATACATGATCGTCCATGCTACTTGTTGATAGTACTTTGAGGAATATGTATTCCCCAATTTGTGCATGGACAGTACCTGTTCTGGAGAGAGCTAGTTGGGATGGCTGAAAACACATCAGTTAAATAATATTTAATCAGGAAGACAATAATTGAGTCAATCTCATTTTCTTTTTAAGCATTTCAGATGTACCCTGTGAGAGAACACTGCGTGCAGACAGCTCATGGTAAGAGCAGAGATTATGAGACATAGGAATTAAAATCCAATTAATGCCAAGTCAAATTTCACAAGAAATGGAAAGATTTTACTGTTCCTAGAGACTCAGAGAAGACTTTGTAGGGTTTGTTGCAGCTAGGAATCCACTAAACCATTGATGATGAGACACAAGTGTAAGGAAAGCAAGAAGTACTAGGATAATGCTTGAGGCAGAAGGACATGACACACTTCTTTACTTTGCACCCCCAGTCCCCCATTTCCTCTCACTTGAATTTTTTTTTTTATCCTAAATAAGAAAGAATAATCATTTCTATTTATGTGATGATAAGACCAGCACACAGTATCATAGATGCTGCTGTGAAGAAAGTTAGCTCCATCCCAGACAGACCCAACACGAAAGCAATGTTGTTAAAACCCAGCTTTAACAAGCCCCTTCAGACAAACAAGTAAGGATTAGGAGTAGCACTGCTCACTAGGAAATGTTGATGAGTCTGAAGTGTCAATAACTTGCTGCTATGTCTAGGCTTCAACATGATTTGACTGAAAGAACTGTCAAACTCCTTTTTGGCCTAACAGGAGCATGTTCAGATATTCTGTGGAGAATAATAAGAGTGATAAAATGGTCAACCATTTTTTGCAATTGCATATAACTGTGAAGAACAAATAAATCAAATAAACACTTAAAGACTTGAACTCTTTTTTCCTTAAAAAAGAAAAAACGGCGACTGGGAAACTGAAGGTTATAAACCTGTCTCTCTTTTGGTCCCAATTTATAGTTATGCCTGTAGTCTCATGCTGGAAACTTACAAATAATGAAAACTCTGAAAAATCTAAGTATATTAAAATATTACATAATCCTTTCAGAAATTATCAGGTTATTCTCAGTCAGCATATAGTACAAAAATCTGGTGGAAGGATCATACTCTGATTCCATTATGGACCAAGAATAAAATTGCCGCAGAATTAAAATTGCTGTATGTGAGGATTTTAAAAGCTGATTGTGACATCTAGATACACAGTGGCACTCAAAACTAAAGAAAATAACACAACTGCTTATTTGACTTTGAAAACTTAAACATTGACACAAGGATAAAAACAACAGTATGAGCTGTGACAAGTTTTGTTTGCTTTTGCATCCTCTGCTTTTTCTCTTGAAATTAAGAGGCACATGTCCCTATTCCTCTACTGTTTACGGAATATTTTACACATTTATTTTCAAATTTAAAGGAAAGAAAAGCTCTGTAAAGTGCTGAGGTTACTTAACACCAAACTTGGGTTGCTATTTAAACTGTCCTCTCCCCAGCACTGCAATGCCATTCATTTAGACTTCAGAAACCTAGCTTTCACTATTTTAAAATTAGCAGATGGAAAATTTATCTACTGTGTGCTCTGTGTAAGTAGTGACTTGATAAATACTTTTTGTTTATCCTTTTTTGTAGAAAGTATTAAAACTTGCTGATGCAATACATTAGAGACACCATAATATAGTCCTTGCTTTGGGGAAATTTGTCTGGGAATCATAATATTTCTAGGAAGCTAAATTTATGGTTATTTTATGGCAGGAAGAGAGAAAATGAGCTCTAAGGCTCCTTTGAAACCAGTATCTTGTCAGGAAATTTGTACCCATTTGGATATGCTTTGTGTGTTATGATTTAGCTGCTGAATTTACTTATGATGCCTTTTTGCAAAAAATATCAAGTGGAGAATTTTGTGCTCTTGGTGCAGAATAGTGAATTTGATTAGCCGTGTTATTTTGTGTTATCTGTGATTTTATCCCTACCACAACTACTGTGAAGAAGCACTTTGAGATGCAGACAGCTCCATATCAGTAATCACAAGTAAAGAGCAAAATGACTTGATTAGTTCTGTGGAAATGGTCGAACTTAGGCTGTGTGTTTGCTGGGCTGCAGGGATTTCTTACACAGTCAAGCACATTTAATTGTATGACAAGAAGCCATGAAGGGCATTGCAGGTGGGAGGACAGACAGACTGCATCTCCTGTAAGAGATCTCTGGACTGTGGATGATCAGAGGAGAGATTTGTCTCTCAGGGTCCATCCTTAGTGAATGCTTCTGTCTCCCCTAACCATGGATGAGGGGGCTGTGCAAAATGCCATGATGGCTATGCCAGGAACACTGCACTTAGTAACACTTTACTGCACCTTTAAAGCCCAATCATGGCTGAATTTTGTCAGTTCTGATTTGCTAGAATCAGGCTGTCCAAGACATTTTTCTAATACCTAGCCTGGTTATTTGAGCAGCTCCCATAATTCACCTATTCTTTCAAATTCATTGTAACTTTGGTCATATTATTTTTAAGGTTTTCCCTGCTGTCAGAAGAAATTAATCAAAAATCATGACACTGAAGTTCTGACGAAAAGGACAGTATCTTCAAAGAAGTACCAGTGGAGCACATGTATAGGCTTTGGCAGCATTCCCAGCACTAATTTTTGATAGTGTTAGGTTTCTTTCAGTTCCAATTGGTCCAAGTGGACCAATTTAGCAAATGTATGCAGTGATGGAAGGTACCCAGTTTATGGTTCAAACTTTAGTATTCATTCTCTTCAAAGAGCTGAACATCCTAAAATTCACAGCTTTTTAAAAGAGTGTGTTGCATGGGAGGAGAATAGAGGAGGAAGTGTGGTACTGTTTAATTCTTTGTGAGTCTTGTCATAGTGGACCTAATATATAAGAGAATCATAAAATGTTTTCCCGTCCTTCTTCCTCCATGCTGCGTAGCTCTGCCTTACCTTAAAGCACATATTCTAAACTTTTACCACTATTAGGCTATGTATCATTTTCATGAAAGAGTGTAGACAGTGAGCAATGTAAGCCTTTCAGATGACTGATTAAAACCCTCTCCCCACAATGCTCTCCAGGTACTATTTGGGAGAGCTCCACCTATTGCTGTTTTGTCCTGTGCAAGTAATCCCAAATAAATCAGCAAACCTATTTGCTTAAGTAAGAAAATAGATCTTATATTTCCAGCTAAAATCAGTGCATGACATTTATCTAGGCTTTTTGAGTACCACTCCTAGCAGACTGAGATGCTTTCAGGATTAAATATTTGCATTGTGCAAGGGGATGATGCTAAACAGTCTAAACTACCTTGTTCTTCTGTAACATGCATGACCATATTTTGTGGGCTAGAGTCAGCAGTCCTTTGAGAAACTGTGTGATAAAACCCAGTGAGCTATGCCAGGCCCACTTCTTGTGGGCCTTGTACCTTTGCCCACTTCTTCCTTAACTTGTACCTTTCTTGTCCTCTTCATGCCTTTGGACTGTAGAATTTTCAGGGCAGTGACTGTGGTTATTTCACATATGTTGGTCATGGGGCACATTCTCTGTCCATAAGACTGGATACTCAGTTGTGGATAAAAGGAGCAAATGTTTCTCCCCTACCCCTCAGGCATGTTGGACCTAAGAACAAACTGGAATACTAATAGCTGGGCTTTGGAAAGAGCTGAGCTAGTTCCTCGGGGTACATTTGAAGTGCCTTTACATCTCAGCGCAGAAAACTCTGTTCTGAAATATTTTCTGCAACAGAAAAGTAATCATTACAGTCAAGATCAATAAAAGTGAAAACATAACTTTTTGGAAAAGTAGTGTAAATATATTGTAATATATTGCTTTTGTGTTTGTACAACATTTTTGTGTTACAGATAGTAAATTTATTTCTATTATCTGCATAAAGTAGAAAGAGATGTTTCATTAGAATTTGAAAATATTTTAGAAAAAATTACCTATAAATGAAAATACCCATGGTAAAAAAAGTTTCTGTTGGTTTCAAAACATTGGAACAAGTATCTATTGAATGGAGGAGTCATTTGAAAAGCTTCAAGTAAAATCATTTTAGGTGAATGAATGGAGGATGGGGAAATAGTGTGTTAAAAGTGGGTGAAAATTATTAGTAATTTGAAACTGAAAACATTTGTCTGCTTAGTGCTATGTTTTCCACCTTCTGTTTCATTTTCAGATTCTCACAACTTTTACAGATTCCTTTCAGCTCTCTGTGTTTTCTGCTGGGGTAGCTATAGAAATAGAAAAGGATGCTTTTTGCCCCTGGTTAGCAATAAGAACTCATAATACTATATCATTCCAAAAGCTGCGTGTATGTAGGCAATGAGTGTACAGTGAACCCGTTTTGTTATTAATCATTTGCTGGAGCAAATACGCTGCTACAGCAAGGGCTATTCAGAGGCATAAACTGCATAATATTTATTATAATAAATCAATCTGTACCAGATACCCTAGGGGATCCCAAATCATTGGAGGAGATCCAAAAGATTCCAAGTAAGACATCTTACACATCTACTGACAACTGAAAAATAAGGCAGAAAAAGCTATTTGTGCCAAATACCTGAGACATATAAGGAGGCAGATTTATATTGGAAACCCATCATAGTATGTATGTTCATGAATGAAATCCATTTCTCATTTAAGAGTTTTTTAAGTCTGTGATGGACCATGGCAAGTGAAGGCATATTTGAGTTTCAGCTTGTAGCAAAAGAAAACCATTCAGTTATTTGATTAACTATATAGTTAATGCAACAGAAAAGTTGCATAGCATGTCTGTTGGAATAAGCAACTATAAGTAAAGATAGCACATAAAACACAGTGACATAAGATCAAAAGAAATGTGTAATGTGCTTCCATAGCTTAAGCTGTAGTCTTTTTGTTAGCTTAGGTGGAAATGTCTGAAACACACCAACTGGTTAATCTTCTCTTTGTTGTTATTTTTACTTAATACTTGTACACTCACAAACGCACATGGAAATTATTTTAAACAATGACTTTTAAAGCTAAAGAGTCACTTATTTATAAGTCAGGAGATGCCAGACCTAAATAAGGTTTCCTGTGTATTGTATCTTTCCACCTTGTTCAGGTCATTTCTGAAACAGACTTTTATGATATGATGCCACAGTCTCTTTTCTCCTATCTCTTTAGCCAGGTCCTTACCCATCTCACTACCCTTTGTTTTCTTTCCACATAGACTCTCTAGATTGCAACATTCCTGTTAAAGTTTTGTCCCTGAATTCTCATCCCATCCACCTAATCCAATTTGTTTCTTTCATCCTCGTGTTTCCAATTTGCTCTTCTTTCCTTATCCCCTCCATCATTCTTCCTGCACAATTTTCTCTGTCTGCTTCCTTCACATTGTCACAGCTTATCAAGGTTTATTTATCTCTTCTTCTCTTGTACTAACCCTGGGACAGAATCTGTGCCATTTTGGTCTGATTACCAACCTCAACTCCTTGTTATACTTTCTCTAGTTTGTCTTCTACCAGCTTAATTCCAGGATCTCTTCTCTACTTTTTGGTCTTTGCCTTCCTTCCACATGAATCTTAGCCTCTGTGTAATCTTTGTTCCAGTCTACTTCCCTCTGCTGAGCCACCCATTACACTCTTTGAATTTAAACAAGATACTGAATGCTTGTATTTAACTGAGTTTCCAAAATGAACTCTAGATAAAATACCTGATTCAGGGTACAGCCAGCCTTGTATTTTGTACAGTGGGTTGGAAATATGTTATTTCACTGTAAAGGAGGCTCTTGTATATTATCCTGATTGAGCCTGAGAACATTGGTACAGTCAAGCATTTTCAGTTAATGGAATTATTTTAGACTTCATCCACTAAAATGGAATAAAACTATATTTTCAACATGGAGAAACTCTGGTTTACTGCCTCAAAGATCTAAAGTTATCTAAATCTGGGGACATGGTCACAGGACCAGCAAAGGCACTTCCACAGCATCTCTGGTGTACAAGCCATTTATTCTTTCAAATTTCTTCGCTGCTGTGAGGAGAACAGCTCTAAGTATTTTCAGAAATGTGAGAAATGTCAGGCAAATGGGACAGCTGGGGCATCAGCAACTCTGCCTTTTGCAGCATCTTTTTAACATGGCTTGATTTGGTGAACTTTGCTAAGTCTGTACTCTCAGCACATCCACATATAGAGACTTTATCTGAGCAGGTTTTTTCAGATACTTTATGATCCAGAACTAGGCTGGCTGATTATTTTTGTTGCTGTTGTTGTGGTTGGTTGGTTGGTTGGTTGGTTGGTTGGTTGGTTGGTTGGAGTTTTTTGTTATTTTGGTATAGGTTGTGTTTTGTATTCCACATCAAAAATGGTAGACCTAAATAACATAGGCTTTAGGGAATGATATTTTCTCATTTAAAATCCTGTATCTACCTTATTGTAATTCTGCTCCACTTAAACTATTCAAATTGAAAATGCCTATGTGCCAAAATTTTTTCTAGGGACTTTTAACCAGACCATTTCAGTTGTTTGTGAGGCTGGGGAAAGGGAGAAGCACTATGGTAGCATATTAAACACATGTATTGTTCCTTTTTTTTGGAGAGTGCAAACACACTGAATTTGATTGGTACAGGGGATAGGAAAGAATTGCCCTGGCTTCAGGCATGTGGTTGTGCTTCTCCAGTGAAAATTTGCCTAGATGTAGTTACACACTCAATGAAGAGATTAGAAACTCAATTCCTTAGAGCCCACCTTCTCCAGTCCATCCCAGTTCTTCCTGGACAAATAGACTGTCCACCTCCAGTACTGCCCCCAGAGTGACCATCCTCAGTCCAAGACTGCATGGGCTGAATAGGCCTTGGACTGTAATGGAGCTTTATGGTCAGGAAGTGTCCTATCACTTGCCATTTAAAATCAGGACACAATTTTGTGATACAGGTGTAGCAATACCAGCTTAACAAATTGCAGTCCCTTCAGGAAGGATGGCTCTTCATCCACGCTCCTCTTTAGTGCCAATGAGGATAATGTTGCTTAATCTTCTGTGTTTGAACATAAATGAGTTCAATTATGCCATTCACAGTTTGGTGCCATAGTTGTCATGATATTTGTTAGCAAAAATCAGGAGGTTTTTTGCTCCCTCCAGCCAGACAGAGATGTAGGAAATTGAATTCTTTAATGATTCTCCCACATCTGCTTCTATATCTATAAAAATTATGCACACAGACTAAGGAGTCTGTGGCCTGTACTGTCAGTGTTTTTCCAGGTGGTTCCCAGGCAGCAAGGAGGAAATTGCTTGTGTCAAAGGTAGACAGGTGAAGAATGAGCTACTTAAAGAGGTACAGGTTCTGTGAAAAAAATTAACTGAGGAGAAAATATTTCTCCTGGACTTCTCAAATGGTTCAGGAAGAACCAAATGTCATCCAGTCAGGTAATACCATCAGCACAAGGACCTCAGGCTGAAGCCACAATTTTAGTTTTTCTATTTTTCAGTGCTATATCTTGAAATCTTTTGTGTCTGTGTGTATGTGTGTGTGTGCGTAATACATTCTATCGGTTCAATTCCTTCTGTAACTATTTTGAGTTATCAAAATTTTGTAAGAAACACATCAGAAAGAATGATCATAAATGAAACCAAATTCACATTACAGTAATACCACAGTGATGCTTTAAGGATCACTTGACATACACTAGACACAGAGTTTATTTCATGAAAATTGTAGTCAGTATCATGTATCAAAATAGGTAATTGCAGGTTGATGCCTGAGCAGATACTTTTAAACTGAGAGATGCATTTACTGTAGTAAAAATGTGAGCAGCATATCTTTCTGATTTGCCATCCTCTTTCAGCTTTTCATGTCTTCCTGACTCATCTTCTCTGCCTATTCCTACCATAGTTTTCTAATCCATCATAAAAATGTGCTTTTTGCAGCTACATTGTGTAGTATGAGCACTACCTGCAAATATTTTCAGTCAGCTCTAGGGCACCTCATCTCTGGAAGGGATTCTAAAATCCCATATTAAAACTTATATCCTTCAACAATAGCATCATTTTTGTTTGGGAGTCCTTTTTATGGCACATCCTCTTTTTTATGTGGCTCATTATACCTAATTTGAACATCACTTTTAAGAACTGCCATATGGTGACAATAAATAAGTCTTTAGAGGCTTTCACTTATCTTCTAAATATGGTTCAATAGTGTCTAATTAAATCAATATATTAAAAAACTCCACAGCCTATACAAATCAAGCATCTTGAACCAGTTATTTTAATATTTAGATTCTGCCTTATTAAGAACTCCTTGAAGATACATCCTTCAAGAGAGAAAATGAGCTATTTCCCCATCCCTTAGCTTTTGTTTTATATTGTACAACACGGTTTTTATTGTATAATGAACTGTATAGCATATTGGTATTCTTTTTTTTTTTGCATTTATCCATGTTTTCAGTCTCAGCTGGGGTCCCAACAAAAGCTTCATTTACATGCCCTCCCAGTAAAAGCAGAATTGGAGATTATAAAAGGGTTCTCCTCTTCATTCCCTCCTCTCTTCAGCCTCGCTGTGAGGTAATTTTGTGAGTGCTGCATTCTAATATTAAATTGGATAGCAACTCATCATCTAAGGGAATGATGGCAATGGCTGATTCAACTCTGTTCTCATCACAGACACAATTTGTATCCTTATGTCTGGCACAGAATGTCTTCAATGCAGTAACTCAGAACTTGGCCTTGACTAAATCTCTAGTTGCTCAAAGAGCACTTTAATCTCTCCTAGTAGAGGTTAAGCAAATGTCACCTGTGTCTGTCTTAACAAGAATTAGATTTAAAATGGGTAATCATCAAGACATGAATTCTGTATATCTCACAGGCCTGCCTGGAATGCTTTGCAGCTGATAGAGCACCCATCCTATTCCCTCTTCAGTTCCTGGGAACAGAATTTGCTCCTCTGACTTTGGAAATTACAAGCCTTTAGCCTTTTTACCTTCCAAAAAATCCTGGGTTCTTGCCTTAAATATTTCTTAGACTCCTTGCTTGTCTAGATAGAAAAAAAGTAATCCCATAAACATTAAATTCAAAGCTTCTGTTTTTCTCTTTTAGCCGTGGCTGCTCCTTCCCTCTGTGAAGATTCTCAAAGGCTGACCTGCATGGCTGTGTATCAGTAGTGTGCTACAACCAGCCATCCTTCACCTTTGGGACAAGATAGGCTTGATAATACCAGAACTAGCTCTATCTATGCTCTCTGGTAGCTGATCTAAAAACTGCACTTAGATATACAGGGCCTTGCTCCACAGTCCTTTTCTTCCCACAGGCAGCCTTCAGCAATCTAGTGAGCCCTTTTGGATATTGTGTGCAAAGGTAGGAAAAGAAATTTAACAGGAAAGTCAGCTTTCAAGGCTCTGCATAGCTCTGCTTCAGTAGTGACAATCAAGATGAAATGGTTATTTAGAGCACTGATTTCTAAAATGGGGTGTGCATGTCTCAGGGATAGAGCTAGAAATTCCATTGGGAATGGGAAGAAAATATTTTGAAAACATGTTTTGCTATGTTTCTAAAAACCTATGTGATATTTATTTTGTCTTTATATCACTTTTTAAAATGTTTTTAAGATTTTAATGTACATAATACGTAAGCACAGTTATGCCTGTGCATGGTCTATAAATAAATCTATATAAATATGTGTAAGTGATGTGCACTCAAGAAGTGTTTACTGATAGGGTTCAATGATAAGAAGATTTTGGAGTCACTATCTTTTCAAAAATAGAAGTATCTGGAAACAGTTAAATGACTACAGGAGCTATATTTAAAAATAAACATATTTTAGCATTTATTTTCCACAACAAAAGAAAATATTGCTCTTATAATTTTCCAAAAAGTCGTGGTATTTATTAGAATGTTTACAAATGTGTTGCCAAAATGGTGCTTTAACATGAGAAAAAGAATTTAAGCAGCAAAGCAAAAATGGACAAAAGAAGGAGAGAACTATTTATTCAAGAACATTTTCTTCAATGAGAAAAAACATTCAGTTTCAGCCATTCCTAGGAAAGAAAGGTGCAAGAAACAAGCTGGCTAGCAATATCAGGTAGTGGTAATTCTCTGGGAGAATGATTTGAATAGAAAGGGAAGTCCAAACAAGTGCATTTGCAGATGAATTTAGTAAATTCTTTGGAAGTTTGAAAATATTCCTTGGGAGACAATACAGGTTCTAAAAAAGGAGCTCCCCTGTCTTCTTCTTGATTATAGTATTCATGTGGCTCCAAAATATAAAATAATTCTGAATAAAATGTTTTAATTTTGTAGTTGCCTAGAAGTAGAAAAAATAATGACCTGAAAAAAAGTATTTTTGGCATAGATTTTGAGGAGACTCACAACTAAGTCTGGGCAGCAAAACAATAATTGGAGGAGCCTGGTAACAGTTTTTAAATAAGCAATGTGTGTTTGTCATTCAGAAATAAGTGCATTTACAGTGGGCAAAATCTCTTACATAACCTTAAATAACCACTGAAGCTAAAACCAAATACAAAATTCAAATACTCATCACTCACAAGGTATACAGGTTATGATGCAAGTGAGACAGAATGGTTTAATGTGAAATTGGTCTAATAACTCATGCTGTGAAATTTGCTAAAGTCCAAGAAGAGTAAATGAAGTGAAAGTGCATCATTGCAGAGTTGAGCAGGTGAGTAGACTGATTGAAACTAGCCCAGGTATAGACATAATCCCATGTGCTCTTACAGAGTGAGTTCAGAGAGCTTAAAACTCTCTGAACCCTCCTCAGCTGAGTGCATCACTCCCTTTGTAATGATTTAAGGTAATCTGCAATTTGCTTCAAAGCATAAGTGAATGGCTAATTTCAGCAATTGCTCACTACCATGGGTAAGCTGATCTGTGGTAAAACAGGGCTGGTACATGGAAAATGGGATTGTTCAAGCTGCCCATAGCAATAGTCCCTCATAGTCCCTCTGTGTTGTATGATATTGTTAGACCAAGCTGAATATAAAGGATTAATTAATATCCAGTGAGATTTAAAAGCCCTCTGGTTAAACAACACAAAGTGGGGAAAATATACAGAAGCAATGGAAAAGTATGAAAACACCAAGGACCTACAAAATTTCAGGAACCAGGCTATAACTTTACTGTTTTCAGGTAGTACCTATTCTGGTTTTTGAGACTGTATTAATCGCACCCAAAGAACGCCTAGTGTGGGTTCAGACAAACTAGTCTAAAGATGTCTTAATCTGATGTGGTTTATTTTCTGTCTTTTATCTGAGTTACTTCCTTACAGATGCTTACAGCCGTATATTGGTGGCATCCAAAGTTGCACTGTGTTATGTGGATTGGTAGAGCACAGCAGAAGAACTTTTGAGTGTAGATATATCCCCAAGGAAGTTTAAATGTTCAAGATGAGACAGCAAGCCAAACCTAGTATAATAAAGAAGAACTTGGGTACCAAAAGGCTCTTGATGACAATTTGCTACTTACAGAGCATAAAAGCTGTTTAAACTTAGTACAGCTGATGAGATTACAGCTTGGTGTGCTTCAATTAGGAGAAACTGCTTTTAGGGAATCCTTGAAATCAATAGCTGCACGGTGATGTGTGAGTTTCAGAGGGGATATAGTCAGTCACCTTCCGGAGAGGAGGAGATAAGGAAGGAAAGGCATAATCCAGTCTTCAAATGTGAAAACATTTCCTGCTTTCTCAACAAAGGAAAAATACACTGACCTCTTACCTTCCCAGCTACAAAAATGGGTAGCAATTAAAAATTAAATGAAGCATAAGTAGCAAAGTGAGTTCAGAGGATATATGAAATATGAAGCGTTAAAAAACCCCAATAAATTAAACTAATGAAATTAAAGTAATTTTCAAGACCAAACATTTTACAGTTTACAAAGCTTTATGTTTGATAATTATTTAATAGTTTTAAAATGATGCTTAGAAATGCCAAAGACACTAGTGGTCTTAGATGCACTGTTGCTGCAAAATTAAGTGTTTAATTACTTTCCAAGCATGCATAGGTTCAGCAATATACATAGGTATATCAGATAAAGTGTGGAAGAGAATTTCTGTTCAGAAAGAAGAAGTACAGGAATCTTTGGAGCCTTTGGCTAGGATCTCAGAATGACTGTGTCAAAGCTAGGTATCTTTGATTTTGGATAATATAATAATCCTAAATATAAAAGTGTGTGAGAGAAATACGATTAGAAAAGCTAGAGACAAAATTGGACTGTATCATAGTTTTAAGTTGTTTTTAGCCACTTGTTACACTTTTATGGTCTGCCTTTAGCCCTCACAGTTCCTCAGACATTCTTACAGATCCCGTGGTAGTGCACCTCAGAGTTTTTCATGTCACTTGCTCCATTGAGCAGCAGACCCAAATTTTCCTCAGCCTCTCTTCCGTTTCCAATCCACCTACAGAAGCCCTCCTCATATCCTTTGCTAGTTTGAGCAACATGTGAGCTTTGGACATTGCCACCACCAACTTCCAACCTCTGCAAGCCCTCTTTGTTTCTCCTGGGTAATTTGTCCCAGTTCCTTACTCTGTGTACATCTTTTTTATATTTGAACGCAGTTGGTGTTCCCTGTTGCATCACGCTGGCTCTCTGTAACACTTCTGTTATTTCAGGGACTTTGGATCAAGCCATTCTTGTGCTCTGAGGAGGCTGTGCTTGAAGATCAGCTGGTTCTTCTGGTGTTCTTTGCCCTCTAGGGCAATATCCCATGAGATGTTACCAAATAGGTCCCTAAATAGGCAGAAATATGCCCTCCTCAAGTCCAAATTTGGGATTCTGCTTGCCTTTCTTCTCTTGATTTTAAACTGCACAGTGTCATGATTTTACCAGCCAAGGCTGTTCTTGAATTTCACATTTTTATGATTTATTTACTGATGGCAAACAATAGTTGCAAGAAAGTATTTTACTGAATGGTTGATCAATCACCTGCAACAATGAATTATCTTAAACACACACTAGAAATCTCCTGGATTGTCTGTGCCCAGCTCTCCTGCCTTTACAGCAGACATTCAGATGTAGATCCTTGCGAGAGCCACTTTGTGATTGCAAGTCTTCTTTCAGCTGTCTACAAGTTTCATTTATCTCTTAATTTCTTCTTCTGCAGCACAAGCCTGTGCTGCTCATGACAGTCTCTTCTCTAAGCTTAAACATAAATTCTCAGCAGACTTGTCATCACTTCCTCAGTGGTGATAGCTCTGTGCACTCCAGCCATTCCCTTGTGTACAGCAAAACCCTTCCTCCTCACCTTTCCAGCCTGTTTCTCCTGAAAAAATCATGCATCAGGTCACTGGGATGCTCTGGTGAGAGCTACCAAACTACATCTCTGTAAACCTAATGGGGTCATCCCTCTGCAGCCCCCATGTGTTTCCCAAAGAGTGAGCTTTCTCAAGGGTAGAGAAGAGAAAGAATGAAAAGATGCAAGTTCCATTTCCCTCTGGTGCCCCAAAGCTTTATTTACTCTCCTGTGCCACGCCTTATCTTTGGATTATGACAACACTACCCCAATATACCTAAAATACAGATCTTCTCTCCAGGTTAACAGGCCTGCTTGCAGAAGGACTCTTGCCCCATTTCAAAGTACTCATTCCTCAATCACAGAGGCCAAAACATTGCCTGTGCTGCTACTGATACAGCCAGGAATTCATCCCATGGGTATGTTCACACCTTCCTGAGCCTTTTCTTTCATTGTGAAGACTGGCATGAAGATGTTTCTTGGAGTAGCTAAGCATTCCAGAGAATGCCATTTTAAAGCCAGAACATTTGTATTAAACTGCAAGAGAGTCAAAGTTCTGGAAGAGCCTTTGTCAGGTGCAGAACATCAGGTCTAATAGGCCTTTTATGTATAAAAAATAATTTTACTACACCAGAAAATAATTTATTCTGAAGGGTACCTGGACACGGTAATAATGTATCAAGGTATTTCATACTTTTGTAATAATGGAAAATGGAATTTGTAGTACTTCTGTATGAATTTAATTTTTCTGTTTTAAGTTAGATACTTTGTTTTTCTTTGAAAAAAGTAGATACCAAGTAGATGATGATTTGTTTAAAACCACAAACCCTCATTCAGTTTTTAATTAAAAAATGTTAAGTTCATTTCTTGTCAGTAAAATAAATATTTGTTATTGCTAATACATTTTAAAGGAAAGCATAGCACTTCATAGTGTTTATGGGAATAGTGTATGTAGTGCACTGCTTCATCATGAATTCATGTCAATCATTTCACTGTTGCAATAGAACTTTTCTGAAAGCTAATACATTACCCAGTCACAAGCAGGAAATTGAATTCTGGTCTATGAGAATTCAAGGGACACATGACCATTGAACCATCAGATTCACAAGTTAAAGTAACAGAGTGCCTTTTCTTGTGCTGCAACTGATGTCAATCACTTCTGAAATACCATAATATTTAAAAATCTAGCCAAAATGCAATTAAAATGGACAATCTCATTCACTGTGACAATAACTGTCATAAGGCAAGGCAATTTTGTCTGATTTCAGGCAGATTTCTAGCTCCGTTTTTTTTAACATGTGTAACTGCTTCTTTCTCACCACTGTGAGATATTCATAAAGAAACTACTACTTTATCATGAAGAATAGAGTCTGTCTTGTTTCAGTTCATACCTTGTTATCTACTAATATGGTCAGATGGATAATATAACTGGTTATTTGTTTGATTTTCAATCAGCAAAGAGGACTAACGCGTGATGTTTCCAATATTTGTACAGACTGATGATGATTGTATCTATGTTATTAGAATGATATGTTTTCCTTCTTTGGCTTCATTTTAGAAGGGCTGAATGTAAATATTATTAATATCCTCTGTATAATTTATACTCCTTTTGGCATTTGAAATGGCTAAGTTGACTTTGAAGAAAGTTTTCACAATACTTTGTGTAAAACTTGGAAGAGCTGAAGTCAGAAAGCCTGATGATTTTTCTTCTTTGTACGTTTTTTTGGGAGTTGTTTTGGCTTTTATTGAGACTCCAAATTTGTGGAGAACTATCACAGTGAAAACTGTTGGTATAAATGTTTTTTCTTTTGATTATAATCAGGAACTTGTTGGCAGTGGTAAACCCAGATGGGTCACAATAGGCCTAGATAGGTCTGGAACTTCCAAAATCGCTCTGTTTGGATGGTCAGCAGCAGAATTTACAGTTCAGGTGGCAAAAGAATCAAGTCATTGTGAGAGATCCGTAGTGACAAAAAATGATTTTTTGCTTAGGAATAGGCTATAAAGTCATTAAAACATCCTTATAGTAAAGAGCTCTCAAGCTTTTAGAAGTTTTTAGCTTTAATCTTCTGGATTTAAGAAAATGCTTAGGAAAAAAGGATAGCTGTATAATTCCTGGGGAAAGCATCCTTGTAATCTATAGTTTTTGTCTCCAACTAGATGTATCTCCATGTTGGACGATTCTACCATGGCTCTTTCTGTTGTCTACAGTGGGTGAACAAAGCCTGCAGAAAATGTTTGAAAGTAGTGAAGAAATAGATGCCTAGGGTGTGAAGAGGAGAAAATGTTATGGGAAGGCGAATCATTTATTTCAAAAATGCTGCACAGCAATTTATAAAAATTGCTTTAACTTCTCTAAGGGGGTGATTTTCAAGAGAAAAATTATTAATGAATGAAGAAGAATGTTTCTGAGAAGTAATACAGTCCACCTAAAAACTTGTGGCTTCTTTTGTTAAAATGCTTGCACTAAGCCAGTGCAGAAGTGAGACCGTTTGCACCCAAAGTTTCTTTTTCTTAACTTTTTTCCCAAATGAAACAAACACAACAACAAAAAAAACAACAAAAAAAAATCTCCAAAGGAAAAAAACCACATCACTCAGGGCAGTCCAAACAGGACTGCAGACACTGTTCATTCCATCTGCATTTCTGGTATAATTTTTTGTGGTCATTGACACTACTCTTTGCTTGTTGTATTAACTCCTTCAATGTCACTTCCAAGGGTACCCTGATTTTTGTGAGCTCTCAGAATTGTAAGCTCCCTCATATGCACTCACACTTTTGTAGCTAAATAGTAAAAAGGCAGTTCAGTCACAGAGGACTTTTTTTTTTTTTTCTTTAAAACTAGCAAGATTTCTGACTTGGGGATCAGAGAAACAGAGACAAAGTCATGCCTCTTATCAGCAGACAGATATTTGTGAAAATTCAAAAAAATTTTTTGAGGTCTGAAGAAAAGTGTTTTCTTTCTTCATACCTTTTTCACCCTTGAAGATAGACATCTTTTCCATCACTTTCATTGCAGTCCCTCATCCAGCTTTGAGATTTATTCAGTACCTGTGGAACCAAGAGCAACCAGAAACAGAAACCACGCTAGAATAAATATACGTTTCTGTTTCTCATGTTAATGATCTAGATGGCAAACTCTACTGCTTCAGGTTTCTGATGCAGAATCT
Organism: Fringilla coelebs; assembly: GCF_963513975.1. Taxonomy (NCBI): domain Eukaryota; kingdom Metazoa; phylum Chordata; class Aves; order Passeriformes; family Fringillidae; genus Fringilla; species Fringilla coelebs. The sequence goes on along the minus strand of NC_140028.1, from coordinate 98,781,684 downwards.
GCTCATTTACCCTCTATACAAGTCATCAGTAGCCTATTGAATGGAATCAGATACATTTTATTTCCTTCTAATAGGGAGAGAAAAATCAACTGCTGAAAGAAAATAACATACTTCAGCGAGTGGTTGGCCATGAACTTTGCAAATTAGCTTTATTGTGTGTATCTCTACTAGACAAGGCCTTGAGCAACCTGCTCTGACTTTGAAATTAACTGCACTTTGAACAATTTTTGAAGGGGCTAGGACCTCAGATGGGCCCTTTCCACCTCTATTTTTCTATAATTTAATACGTGTAACATGTATGTATTTGTAGTCAACACGCATGTGCTCACCACATAGATAAACATGTAAATGTACCTGAATGCTTTGTTCTTCAAAATAATAATAAAAAAAAAAAAAAAAAAAGAAATTTTTGGTACTAACATATGTATGCACATGCATGCATGCCCACACTGTAATCCCATGCTATATAACTCGTTCTTCCCCCACTGCACTGTGGCTGCTGCTGTTGGACCACTTTTTGGTGCTGTTTTGTGACTTATGTAAGTTTTATTCCCCTATAACTATATTCAGATTTTATGGAAATTATCTGTGAAAATCTAACCTGCTTCAGCTTCCTTATTGCCATTAAAAACAGCTCTTCCTGGAATCTATGTGTTTACAGGAGAACAAGAGTCAAAAATCAGTGAACATCAAGCAGAATTAACTGCTGTCTCCCAGAGCTGTTGTCTTTCTGGAGCCACCACATGGCAGCTCACCCAGGGGAGGTGCCCAGCTGAATACTGCAGTGTAAAAAGTCAGGATGGAGGAGAGCTCTGCTTGCTAAAGCCAGGAATTTCTCAATGGTCATGTTTCTCTTGTGAGGGAGAGGATTAACACAGCACCAACTCTGTGTGTACAAAGAAAGTCAGTGACTATCACTTGGCTGGAAAGTGTTTTGTTTGGAATAAATAGTTGATCCTGAATGACCATCCACCATGAAGGGAAAATTCAGTGTCTGATGAGGTAAATTGCATCAGTGTCCCATCTACAGGGAATCCAGTTGGAGTACTGATGTTGAAAATGTAGTTGTGGCTGTGTCTTCTCCTATTCATAGATGTTCTGCTCTAAAAAATGAAGAGAACACAGCAGGCTTTTGCTAAGTACCAACAAAATCTGCAAGTTAATCCAGAAAATGGAAGAGAACTGATATAGGAATGCTTAAAGTGTTTTATCTCTTACTAAAACAAGTGCAAGCACTTCCAATTTTATTAATTTCTCCTTTGGGTACTTTCTTGCACAACCACTTCCTCCTAGTGTGCAGTTTAGGGAAGTGTTAATAGTTTATTTTTTCTTCTAAAATTATTCTGACTGGTTGAGTCATGCTATGCTGAAATTGTCAGAGTCTGCTTGGGATACTTCTAACCTCTCTAAGTGGATTAACTTTCTTATACTGAAGTTCAAATTTTTCTGACTTTAAATTTCAACCAGTGTGTTAAGTCCCTTCTGTTGATCATATTCTACCTGGTTCTGTGCAGAAATATTTGTTTTATTAACTAAACAAAACAAAAAATGAATGTTACTGGTGCTTTTTTTTTTGGTCTTACTCATAGCTATCTACTGATAACAGATAAAGACAGGAATAAAATACAGAATTTTTGGTCATCCTTTTTAAAAACATAATTGTTCCACCTACAAAAAAAAAAAAGCTGAGGTTGTAACAAGCAGTTTTCATACATCATCCTCCATTTTCAGAGTTCTCAATGATTGCATCCTATAATCCAGTTATGGCTAATTTATTGGATGAATTTGGTGAAAGTTTTAACTGAGCCACATTTATAGCACTTTAGGACTGATAAAATTTCATGCCTCATTTTGGTTTGTGTAATATTACTGTACCTCTGGTTTCCTCAGAAGACCCATTTTTAAAATTCTGGTGTTTGACAATGAGGTAACATTTGAAATGCAAACACTGACAGCAGTAAAAAAGCCTTTTCTTCTTATTTACAATATATGAGGTAATGGGAAAAAAGTGATCCCAGTACCATCCTAAAATGAATTTAAGTTATCTCAAATTGCAGGAAAAATGGCAATTTAAAAGAAAAATCTATAGCAAACACAAGAGAACTGAAATAGCCCTAAGCTATTAAATTTATTTTTTTTAAATCACAAAATAGAAATACATAAAGTGCTAATAAATTGACCAAATGGAATAGGACAAATTGAAAAAGATTGGTTCCATTTCCCATAAAAGAAATTTACATAGGCAAAGTTCTAATGAATGCTTGTGAACTTTCAGGTGAAATTTCAGAATAAAAACAGCATCTATTTTCTTTTTTGTCCAATTGTTGTTTAGGAAAACACTGCTTTTGACTATGCCAGCCCTTCAGTAGAAGTTGAGAAAACACCCAAATGAGATTTTTCATTGTCAAAATAGCAAAGACAGAGCTAGGAATACGAGTTGAGAGCTGACACATCTTTCTGCAAAGCCTGATCAGACAGGGTTGGTATTCTGAGAAGGAAACATCAGGCATCACAGAGGCATCTGAGAAATCAGATTTCAGGTCTGAGCTCTGTGCAATGACCAATGGCAACTCTAACAACTCTCAGCTCACCAAGGTTTCCTTTTTGATAGTTATCTGGGTTCTTAAATGAATGGCTATTTTTGTTTCTGGGTTGCTGTCCCAAAGCACATTCATTGTCCATAGTCAGGTATTTTGATGAATATCAGGAACACACCTTGTCCTTTTGCAATCAGTTTAAGTTTTACTCTGTGTGGGTGTGTTTCTTTGTCATCAATATGGGGAAAATTGCTGAGGTTTTAAAGGAATTTAAGAAGTAGAATTTTCCTCTGTTTCACCATGTGCATGCTTTAGAAAAAACAGAATATTTTATTAAGAGATTGTGTCCCCAGATTCAAGGGGGACTGAAGTGTAAAACAATCAGCTTCACTTTCCCTGAGCTAGTTTCTTTCTTCTCTGATACAATGGTTTTTGTCTTCAGGATTAATCTTTCTGAAAATTTGCAAACTGAAATCCTTTCCAGTTTGAATACAGGATTTCTCAGCCTTCCATAGCTGGTTTTATTGAGACTAATGAGACAAGAGGCTGAAAATTGTCCAGAACTTGCCAAAGGTTAATCTTGTTCTTAACTCCACTATCTCTACGATATAAAATGCGTAGTAGTCTTTTCAATTTTATATTGAATTTTATATTGCTAAGTAATGTGGCACGCTTTGAACTTACTAGGGAGGCTTGGGAAAATTAAAAAATAAACTAAATTAAAAATGTAGTTATCTTACCAAATTGTATAAAAAGTATGTAAGCAAAATGAGGAAAGTCTGGAATATTCTGTGAAATGAAGGAGTAGTGGCAAATTCTAAGGTCCAGCCAATAATGTATCCAGCCAATAAAAATGCATTGTAGGAAGGAATGTTAACTGAAATTTGCAAGTGCAGTGAAACATAAAAAATTTAAAATAGAGGAGAAGATAGTCATTACTGAAGGAATTTGAGGAAGGGAAGATACTGATGGAAAATACGTCAAGTGCCAGGGTAATAAATAAAAAATTTTGAGGCATTTTTGTTAAAAGATGATAGGTATGACATTATACTTTTGTCAGTAATATTCTCAGTTAGGGGGAGTCAAAGAAAGTGTTAAAACCAGTAGTGTTTTGTCAAAGAAATATAAGTTTTAACACTGGAATAAATCACTGTGATAGTTTAAACACCAGACTATTAAAAAAGCTCTGGGAAGATATGGCAGTGTGTTAGCATACATAGTCCAAATGTCTGGAAGAGGCCTTTGTGCAGCAACCTGGATAGAATACTGCAGTACATTTCAACATCTATTGCAGTCTTCATCATTCAATAATGGTGTCTAATGCTGAAAGGTGAATTACTAGGTAGCTGAAATGAAATGCTCTGAACTCCAAGAAGGTTTAGATTTCACACATTTGATAGCACACTGATATTGCATAATGATTTTTCTCATCTCACAACACTAGTTTCTTGGTGATAATTCAATTATAGTGTTTTATAAACATTCTTAGTTCTCCTCTGGCGTAAGTTAGGCTTTAGTTATAATTAGTTTTTCAAATATATAATAAAACATGGAATACAATTTGGAATCCCAGTCAACCTTTACATCACTGTGCTGTGCTCTTTAATCTCTAATCTAATGCTTTCAACGCATGGCTTCGAATAAATGTAATTCCTTTTTATTGTTGTCAAACAGAAATTATGTTTAAATCTGAGATGGAATATATTGACCCTATTGTTTACTCTGTTAAGTGGTTTCAAAAAAACCAAAAAAACTGTTTGTCTTACCAAAGCTTAATTAAATATGTCTAATCAATTTCATTTGCTACAGAACTATAAAATTTAGTTGTGAGTCAACTCTGGTTACACCCAGTGGCAAAATGGAGTGGAATTATGTTAATCCAATTCTTTGCTCTGTTAGCTATCTTCCATTCCTTTTAAGGCTCAATAGAACTCAAGGCTGACCTTTGTTAATCCTTAGTCAATTTATATCCGCCCAGATTTTTTATTTTTACTAAACTGGCATTTGCACTAGGTGGGACTCAGACTTTCTGCTGTGACTGTGGATTGTTCCTGTTCTGCTTCCTGAGATGCCAGAATGGGACCCAAAGTAGCAGTCTCTACTTTTGCATTTAGAAATACTGGTGCCAGAAGCTCTGCCTCTGCCACTTCTCCATCTCTCATCTCCCCAGAATGGGTCCATGCCGCCTCCTCTTGAGTACAGAAAGCAGTCATTGACAGAATTTTACGACCCTTTTTGAACTCTGTCTATGCCAAACATCACAGCTGAGGCTGCACAGCAGCACAGAAGGAAATCCATCAGCGGTACTTTAGCCTAGCACCATGGCCCTACCACACGGCCAGAGGAAAAAAGAACCACATCATGGCATTCTTTGAACAAAAATGCTTCAAGCTAAGATAAATGGAAGAAGTGACTTCAATTTGGAGCAATTATGTTGTTGAAATATTTTCAACACAACATGATGCAATTTAACCCTGATTGTCAGTGCTAACCAGCCTTCTTTAAAGAAGAAATAAGTACTTATTTTTGAAAGAGATTAGATGTAATAGAGAGGGACAAGTTCTAAAACAATCAAAATCTAAACCAAACCCAAATGCTTTAGAGAAAAGGAGTGAAATTGTCACAAGACAGGGTGGCTGGCTGACTACTATACAAAAAGATCTGGACTTGAATTTATTTGTACAAGAACTGATTTATGTAAGACAGAGATTCTCTTAGGTCTCTTCATCCATCCAGTAGGCATTATTTTTTCAGGTCATGAATGTTTGTGAGGGCAAATGTTTTAGGTCATGAATGTTTGTGTGAGGTCATGGTTGTTGGTGTTACCAAATAGTAACTTAGATTTTTGCAAAAGCCTTATAGCCTTATCTCTGCAAATGTTTGCAGTGTAATTGAAATATGTACAGGAGCCAAGAAGGGGCAGAAACTTCTATACAGGCAAGTTTTGTTCTTGTTATCATGACAGTACAACCTGTGACAGTGCTAGAGAGTTTCCTACAGACCATATGCTCTTAATCAGAATATAAAAAGTACTTAGTCTAGTAGCTTCTCAATTTGATGACCCTTTTTCTGTTGTTGTTTTACTGATAATGCTTATTTTCCTTTTTTTGGAAGGTGCATGTAGTCTTTTATTTTTCATTGCTAACATGATTTTAAACTTTTTTATTGCCATCTAATTTTTATTGCCATTTTAATTTCCATCTAAAATTAATTTTTGCATAAAACAGCTGTTAGTGACCATGAGACACTGACTTAGAGAACCTAGAAATTGCATTTTCTCTTTGAGTTGAGAGCTTTAACTGTTTTCCCATGGCATCAGTATTTTCAACACTTTATTTTTTAGCAGTTTGATTTATTTGTCTTGAGTAGAAGGAATAATAGTATGATACCAATAATATTTCAGCTGGTTTGTTTTCTAGAATTTTTGGTCTGAATTTCTTTTAATTCTGTGAATCAGAAGTCACTAAAAAGACACATCTCCCTACTTCCTAAAGAAGAACTTCACAGACAATAGTTTCCACAAAGAATTCTATTGATGGAAGAAGTATTGATGGGCTTCTAAGATAGTGTGGGGAAAAAAAGAAGTGCTGGACTGGGTTTGTCTTTGTTCAAGACTCTGTTCCTTGCAGCATAGCTGAGAGGCAGACATCATGGGTTAGCAGAAGAAAGAATAGGTCTGTGGCCTGAGAAGTTTTGGGCTGTTTCTCTACTTTTTCAGCTTAGGATAATATAAATAGTGTGAGATAAAGCCGGCTTAATCATAATGTGTAAGGCTCATTCAGGACAGATTCCAGCTGTCTTTTATTTGGGATCAGGAGGAAGAAGGTAATTCCTGAACATAACACTTCAAAAAAACCTGGCTTCCCTTTCCTAATATGAGAAGTAACCAAAAAAAAAAAAAAAAAAAACCCAAAAAACAAACAACAACACCAAAAAAAAACCAACCAAAAAACAACCACATTTGTGCTATTAAATGTAATTTTTTCTCAAACTTTGGGCAAATAGCCCACTTTCTTTTGCTATAATTTGGAATGACTTTGAAGCAGAAACCTCCAAGGAGGGTCTGAAACAATTTCCAAGAAAAAGACTGTAATTACTTTTTTAGTGCTTTGTTCAGTGAACTGAAACAAAGCCCTAGGCAAGGGAGAAGTTTGTGCTTGTTTGCCTGTAAACTCCATGTATGTGGTGCCACAACCCCAATACCTTACTGTAAGGTCTGTGTATGATGGTCTTTATCTCAACCCTGATTGGTTCTGCACATTTTGGTATTGCTGCATCATTTACCCAGGGCACCTGCTTTTATGCCTCTTTGTGTCAAATTGACATTTTCCAGTAGGTTCCAAAAGCAACAGCAGTGTTAGCATATTTCTTGGAAAGAAAAAATGAAAATTCAGTGTTGAATTATCCTACATACAGGACTCCAGTGGGAGTGTTGCTCAGGATCTCCTGGAATGATTTGAATTCTTAGCCCTGTTAAGAACAAACACAAGGTGTGTTTTTGAAAACACAAACTATGAAAGAATAATTCTTTCACTATGCTTTCGAAATTAGCTTTTTTTCACTGCCAGTATAGTTCCACATAATGAGATAGCAGTCTTTTTTCCCCCCTCCTTCCTTTTTCCCTCCTTAGCTGGAGAAAAGTACCCAAAAAAAAAACTTGTTCCTTCTGCTACGTTTGAAATTTAACTTCTGTACCAGAAGTTAAGTCCATGTTAAGGAAGATGTCTTTTAGTCCACAAATTTATAATTTGGCTACAAATATGTAAATTTTAAGAGAAGGATCCATATTAAAGAAATGGGTTATTTTCCACAGGTTTAGTAGTTAACCATTTAATTTAAAAAAATCCTTTTTGACCAAAAGGAGAGCACTTATCAAATTAATAACAGAGTTTGTACAGCAACTTAATGCCATTCCTGGCCATGACTCTAGCAGATGTGCTGTAATTCCAGATGAAATGTGGTAGCTCTTCAGGAAACTCCTTGGCTCCTTTCCCCTAGCATATATGTCCATTTTGAGAGAAAGGAATGGGCTATCAGGAATAAAAATAGAAATTTTAGATGAGACATTACTGAAAAAATAATTTAAGCAGTTGCTTGCAAGCCTGAGATTGCATTAGAAGTATAACTAAAATTGATTTGAATCTGTGCTATAACATTATGATAATGAAGTCTATGGCCTTACCAAAAGATTATAAACATGACTTTTAAACTCCCTTTGATATTCTTATTACAACTGCACTTAAATTCATTATGAGTTGCTAGAAGGTCATCTTGTTACAAAACATGCATAGTTGGCACAACTCAATATGCTATAGTAAGTTCTGAAAACCAGCTGAGTAAAGAAAAACATTTGAAATAAATATACTGGAAATAAGATCTTAGCTTCCATTATACTAAGGGGGCAATCTCAGTTTTGATCCCAAAGTCTCATCAACACCATCATAAATTTCATTTGCTAACCATACTGTTCATTCTATTATAATAATGTTTGTTCCTTTCCACAGGACCTGGATCTTTTGTTTTTAAGGGTACTCATCTCTTAAATTTGCTGTGTCAAAGGCTGCTTCAAACTTTAGTATTTTGGTGAGCTTTTCTTTGATTTTGTGGATTACATTAATAAAAGAATGCTTGGACATACCTGTAGTGCTAACCAATACCTGTGTTTGAGGTTTCTTTTTTTATTAAAATCTGAAGGAATGTAGAAGGTCATAAAAAAGGCATATATTTCAAACAAATGATTTAAATGTATTTCTGAGCTGCTAAACTAATTCAGTACAGTTAAAACATGAGTTACTGGTCTGGAAAAGGTAAGATTTTTAAATCCCTATTTAATATTGATTTACTTACTCATAATAGTCTGACTGCTTTGTAAGACCATTGGAAATAAAGCACTTTTTACAATGTTATAGTTTTTTGAGTATTTAGAGAGTATTTTGAGCTAACCTTGTTACATAAAAAAATTATTTAAGAAAGTTGTAATGTATTTGACTCAGGATATTCATACATATAGGAACTGTTATTGTGCCTCCTAGTACTTGTAGAAAGGCAATAGGCTAAAAGATGTGTATGGTACACAAAAGTTAGGAGAATCCAGTAGGTATCTAATATGAAAACTATATGCATAAGTGTTTAGAAAGTCACATGTGGGAGTTGAATAAAGTCTTTGTGTTTCTTCAGGAAACTACAGATAAACTATTTTCAGATAAAACTATTCCAAAATAGTCTTTTGCAGACAATTTAAGCAGCAGGGGTTCTTGGTGTTCTTAGAAGCATGTTTTTCCTGGTATCTGTCAGAAGTGCCATGGCTCCTAGCAGCATCAGCCAGGATTTCTAAAGGTCCTGAAATCTGCAGAAGTTTCTGAAGGTTGAGAGAAACTGAAAGCCTCAAACAATCAGCTCAGTCATGCTATCTTCAGCCTTCCCCAGTTTCCCTTTCAAACTGCTAAACAACCCAAAGACACATGGCAACTTTTAAGGCAATGTCTGAGTGTAAACATGGGAATTGAGGTAGCAAAACACCATCTTTAGGTAGTTATAGATTAAGACAGACTAATTCAGAAAATCCAGAAGAACTAACGGCTCTAACTGATTTCCAAAAATCAGTTTATCTTATGACTACATACACATGTCCTTAGGGAAAGTATCATCATCTGTTTTTAAGGTATTTATTGGATAAATTCTTTGGAAGTCCTATTGTATGGTTCGGTTTTCTCCAAACCCAAAAAATTCATTCAGATTGTGATATTTAATATCACCTGTTTATTTCTATATGTATAAGAGATGAGGTAGATCCCCATGGATGGATGTGGGAGGTTGCTGCTCTAGAGGACCACAGGAGCCTTCCTTTTCAGGAGTGAGACTAGACAAGTCGCAGCCAGGGGCAGGGAGATAAAGAGGCATATTTGAAGAGCCTGCATCTCTGAAGACCCTACTGGCAGAAGGGATGATGGACCTTGGAGGTGACAAAGACAGTCAATGCATAACTTGCATCTCAGAGACATACTGTAGTATTTCTGTATAGCACTCTGTGTGGGAAAATCTGAAGCAAGAGACTCTGAGAAGACAAAGATTTTTGTATCTAATCTGTCTTAAATGTCTGCCTTGATTTAAAAAGTAAAGTATTCCAATTATAGGTTCATAAAACCAGATTGATAAAAGTAATTTTATATTTTAGGATATTCATCATAATGAAAAATTTTAGATAAACTTCCTCAAAGCCCCGTCTGAATCTGGATCTTGTCACAAAGATGTACAAGTGAAAAGCCCTTGGAATATGATCAAGAAAGAATAATATTAATAAAATTAATATGCTTAATTATTGTTTGAATTATATATTTATTGTTATTAAATATATGTGAAATAATATGGGTTGCAAAGACCATGTACCTCTTCAAAGCATCTCATCTTGTTTTAGCGCAGCACCAAATTCAATTTGGATCATGGCAAAATTAGCTTTCAGATATCAGGTCTTGAAGTGTGAGGTTCAAAAAAGGATGTAGGTAGTTTGACAGATCCTCTGATCTCCACAACTCTGGTGTGACCTCTTGGTCACTTGTGAGCTCTCATTCAAAGTCCACTGAAATCGGCAAGAATAATTCAGTGAATTTCAGATAGGTTTCATATTACATTATTACTCCTATTAGATTATCCAGATGTAGAAAATCATTACAGTCTGAAGAAGTGCTGAAGAGAACTTAACTGTCTGTACCACATTATCAGTAAAATAATGGAAATTCTGGGAGCTGCTAACATTAGAATAGTGATAGACCCCCAAACTGTTCTTTATAATGGGAATGTTATCATCTATAAGCAATTTAATTAGAGAGTTCTACTCTGCAAAGGACAGTCATATTGCATAGCTTTAGGATGTTTCTGCAGAGGTGGTTTGACTTGCTCTTTATTCCATTTCCAGACCTTTGCACACTCAGCATGTAGGCTAACTAATTTCTGAACTCTCCTCTAAAGCAACTCAACTACTTGCCTCAAAGAGAATACCCCATCACAGGTGATGGGATAGTATGCTTCAGAGCCTCTACCAAACATATCCATCAGGGGTATGGTTTATTCCAAGTTTGCCTCCCCCAACTGCTACAAACAATGTTGTCCTGGTTCAGGGCAAATTTGAGAGAGAGCTCTCTTAAGGGGCTCTTCTAGGAAAGCAGATTCAATCGGCTCTTTCCTCAACTGGTCCGGAGAAAATTGTTCTTTGGAGAAAAGTGGAAAAAACCTGTTTATTAAACAATAAAGCTTAAACAATATTAAAAAATAAAACTTTTTGCTGCTTTAAAAGAGAGGAAAAACTCAGAAAGTCTTCTCTTCAGGTTGCAGCTCAGCTCACTCAGTCTCTGACCAGTCTCTCCTGTGCTGGAAATGCCGCATCCCCAGTCTGGCCCAGTGAGCCACAGGGGATAGCTGCCAGTGCTCTGCTGGGTGTTCAGTCCAGATTTAGACAGGTCTAAAGGAAAGGGAAAAAGGAAAAAACAACCTACAGCCCAGGGAACTTCTTTGCCTCAGCTAGCTAAACTAACTAAAAGCAAAGGAGAGCTCTGTCTCGCTGTCCGTCCATCCATCTGCAGACAACACAGTCCAGGAGCAGGAATGTGGAGGAGTGAGTGCAGTGTCTGAAAACAAACTGTGCACTTCTTCTCTCTTCTCTTTACTCTTTGGAACAAGATTTAAGGGTGTAAAACTTATTATCCATCATAAACAGAACAAGACAATTGGGGATAAAAGCATCATATAGTCAACCTAGGACAAATGTATATGGAGACTTTTCCCTTTGAAGGCCTCCTGCCTCGCACAGAATCTCTGGCATCTTGTACAAACACTGCTCTGGTGGGATGCAAGAGCAGTTGTTTTGGTACAGTGAAATGAGAAACCATGAACACAGACTTTTATCTCATGACTACAAGGAGTAAAGTATGGTTTTGGGAAGATATAGACCAAGTGCTGTGGGAAGTAGATGAATCCAGTTTGCTAGAAAGTGTGACAGCCTGTGAAAATTTGAGATGAGCCAGCTACCAGCAATTCACTAGGGACTTGTGTTCTACTAAAGAGTACTATTCATAATACAGTTTGGAAAAATATTTAATAGTTTTTAAAAGGAGTTTTTACTTTGAAGTACAGAAGAGATTTTGAGATTTTTTATGAATTTCAGAATTTCTTGCAGAATCAATTGCTCAAATGAATTCCTACTGGATAAAAAATTTTTAAAACAATATATTCCATATTTGGAGAAATTAGTTTAATATTACATTATTGTAACAGGTAAAATGTGGAAACATCTTGCTGAGCTGCTCACACAAGTTTTACAATGTTGTGCATGGTAAAATGCACTATAGGTACAAAAGCTTACCCATATGTCTTCATCTAGGAACACCTTCAAACTGTAATCACCTTAATTTAGTAGCTTCACCTTTACTATGTAGATTTTAATAGCAGCTGGCCTTGTTTAGTAGCTGCACTTATTTAATAGCTGCACCTTTACCATGAACCTTTCCCATGCAAGCTGTAGGGCAAAGTAATTAAATGTAATGAAAACTGTGCTTTCCAAACAAAGATATATAGCTAGTCCTATGAAATGGTCAGTAGGCTAAATCATTTGGTGAGAAATTATCCACAGTACAAAGGTTAAGGTACTGCAGCTCAAAATATGAATTAAGACTACAGCATAAAGAACACGAATTGCAGACTTTCCTTGCTGACAGCAACAGAGGAACTATTCCCTTCCAAGGCTTGTATGTCCCTGCAAGCTGAGGAACATGAAAGCATTATTGAATAAATGAGGATGGAGGCTACTCTCTGCAGCACTGCGGAAATGCATGGTTTTTCAAAATAAGCATCAAAGTAAGAATCTGATTCTCAGATTATATCATGCTTCTCCTCTTAAGGGTGCCCTTAGTAGCCATCTTTGCATTCTGCTCCCTGGACTGTGTTAGACAAGGACAGACTTCACGGCTTGAAGTGATTTAAGGAATAGAAAATAAACTATTTTATAAAAATAAAATGAACTACTGATATACTAGCAGAGATACATTGGCAGAAGAAATAAACAAAAGAAAATATTGGTCTTAAAATTCTCACCTTTTTTATAAAATGATTATAAGCCCTTTTGAAAAAACACCGACTTCATTCTGCAAGTGTTATTTAAGACAGAGGCAGTTACAGATACATGACCTCACTAAAAGGATAGTCTCGTTTCATCTTTCTGATCAAAATGGATGAATGGAACACAACAGTCATTTGATGGTGATGGGTCACAGGGAAATAAAGTTTTCTTTTCTTTTCTAAGGGAATTTTAAAAAATAATATTGTTTCTATAAAAGATATTTTCTTGATGTCCAATAATTTGTCTTTCCACTAATGACAACATTAGTGCTGTCTCTGGAAATTACTTTTTCACCTCAGAACTTTGTGTTCTGGGAATGTAAGCTGTAGTAAAATCTCTTCGGATTTTACTTACTAAAAGGTTCCCTACTATTTCCATCACAGTAGCATAGAAGTTTCATTACTGGTATTGTTGCTACTTAATATACAAAACATTAATGGAACCATAACACTGTGAGATTTTTATATGTTTTGAATTTCAGTTCTCTCATATTGCTGTGCAAAATGTGCGAGTTTTTCCAGTAGATAAAGTGATGTACAGCAGCAGTGAGATAAAAGCTGCAAACAGCAGTTATGAGATGCTTTTGATAAAAAAATGTACTTCATTTGAAAGATAAGCCTCAGAAATTCACCTCAGCTTGTAAACGCACAAAAATTTATTCTTTGTTGTACAGCAGTAGCAATTAACTGAAAATATATTTATTTGAGTTAGTAGTTCCCTCTTTTCTGAGAACTGAAAATACTAATTAAGATAACCCTACATGGATACTTTCATTGCTGTGATATTTCTGCTTTAATGGAATTTTAAAAAAAAAGGGAATTTTTACTTATGTATATCCTTGGGAAGCCTGATATTACTATGTTCCTGGATGGTAATGTGTAGAGAATAATACATTTGGTTTAATTGTTTTAGAAGAATGCACTGCAGTTGCTCGTCCTCACTAGAATAATAGGAATATTTCACTCTTTTCCTCAGTTTTGTAGCAATCCTGCTAATGTTTTGTCTCCTCATCCATGCAGTGTGCAGCCCTTGCCTAGCCCAGCAGTTTCAAGTGTAATGCTTTTCACTGGCAGTGCAAGATGTGCCTCGTCCTTGCTAAGAGCAAGAGTGACTTTTTAACTGACCACCTTTGCTGGGGCTCATGATCCATGAGCCTGTGCTAAGCAGCCCTGAGAGTCCAAGAGCTTATTCCTGCTTACAGAGCATGCCCATTTCCATTCATAAGTAGGGAATTTCTGAGGCAGGTGCAGGAAATGCAAAATGTTGTGTCTCAGCTCTGTGTTTGCTCAGCACAGACCACCCTGCACAATCTCTCGCCACAGGCGGTCGTTTTATTGTCAAAGCAGCAGTTAGTGGCCCCCTTAACACTACTGCCCTACATAACCTCTTCACATGAAATGTTTCAAGAGAAACACTAACCTACTGTACCCTGACAAATGTCATAAACACTGAATTCTTGGTAAGAATCTCTTCTCTCATTTGGACTAGACATTTCATTCCGGGCTAATAAAATTCTCTTCAAAATAAATGTATTTCTGTGAAATGCTTTTCATTTAGACAAGTGGGAGTTCCCTATCCACTCATAAGAAATGCATTTTGTCAAAAAAGTTTTGGTCGATTCTGTCTGAGAGTATCCATCTATCATTTACCTGGTTGTATCTATTTTTCTGCTTTTTTTCTATCATAAGTGGTGGCTATTTGGTACTCCCTGTCTCTCTGAAAAAAGCAACATTCTCCTTCAAGGCCAGGTTACAAATGTGAAGATGGAAAGAAGCAATATAATGCACTTTAATAAGTTTGCTCTATCCCCTGTACAGAGTTGCAAGCATTATCACAGGTACCTGTGTCCAGCCCCCCAACCTTACCTGCCCTAATCCATTGCAGCTTAGTTGTCACTGCCCAGTTCTGATGGCCAGGCTAATAATGCCAGGGCTTTTTCATCTTCCCTTCCATGGTTGCAGTCCATGTAAAACATAGCTGAGGTAATAATGAGGCCCACAAGCTGCAATATTACCACAGGGCTATGAATATGTTACAGATTTCAGAGACAAAATAATGAAAAGGAGGAAAGAAATTTCTCTTGCTATGGTAAATACTGATTTTTCTGGTCTTTTTGAAGAAAAATTACACAAGAGAAGTTTTAATCACACTGTGGAGCCATTCTCAATAATTCTTTTCTGCAAAATCCTTTTTTGCAACTGATTTTTATAGTGAACATGAGTCAGAATACCTTGTTTGTGAGCAGACATCTTTTCTTCTAAATGTGAGCTTGTTGACAGTCTTACCCGCAGTACCTGAAATGCAATTTGTGAGTCTTGAAGAAGGGAAGGAGAGGGAGGAAAACACTATCCAGTCTTGGTTTTATTATCACATGTTATTCCACAGCCCTGAGCTTGGGGCAGAACTGGGCTTTCCATCTGAAGTGTGATTTTTACACACGTGGTTTGTGTTATGCCTCAGCAGAAGATTTTAGCTTTGAAATACCATGAGATGATTTTGTCCAACTTTAAACCAATTTTCAGATAGAAAGAAAGTTGGAGATTTTGGCCACTGTTAACATGCAAAAGCATTAATAAAGGCAGCTTGCCAGAATTTACAAGGAAAGGATAATGTATAAATGAACTAGGGCATGAACTTTGGTGGTTTTAATATTTTTTCTTCTAACAACATACCTGTTCATGAGTGAGCAATACCCTTGTTTTGTAGAAGCTGATTTTGGAGAATTTAATCAGTCACCTTCTAAGGAAAGGTGGTGTAGAGATTTTGGGTATATGTAGGCCTGCCTTGTTATTGCAGTTGGAAGGAAGAAGGGCCTGCAAAAACCAAATCTAATAGTATATGATTATAGGACTGTGATCTTTCATCAAAATATAGTAGTAGTCCTTATGGGGGAGAATATAATAGTGGTTCTTACATGGGAGACCACAGTTTCAGGCTCTCAGCTGATTCCAGTAGCTATAGTGGGGTCTTCCCTGACTTTCTCCCATTCTCAACTTACTTTTATACTATTTCTTTGTTTTTAGGTGGAGCTTGAGGGACTCTAGTCATAGTGATGGTGTAAAGTTCCTTTGAATTAAAAGAAATTAAATTCTGTAAAATAAAGAATCTGTCACTGATTGATGTAAAATTCTCTTGCTTGGCACTTAGAGATCTAGTCAATTAAATACAGAGCATATGCTCAGTGGGGGGTGGTTGTATCTTGGGCCAGGTAACTTTGGGATGGAGGTGTACATTAATATTACAATTAGGTTATAATGAACCAATTTCATCTGAGGAGAGTGATTTTGCTACTGTTGCTGGCTCGGCAGTGAGACTCCTTGGTATCTTCTCCTATCCCCCTTGACTGACAAGTGCTATGCAGTTTATCAGCTGCAAAGTCCCCTCTCTGCAAGGATGTAAACAATCTGTTCCAAACTCCCTTCCATCCCCCTCAGCAGGGGCTAAAAGTTGCAGATTGCCGGTGTGGGGAATCACCATGGAATAGGTTTTGAGCATGCCAAGCACATTCCATCCAGGAAGCAGCAACTGCATTTCACCCTGTAATTCCCATACCATTATAACTTCTGTTAGGAAGTGAATATAACTACTCAGTTTCCTCTCATTTTACCCCAAGCCATCTTTTCAAATCAGAGTTCAACTAAACCTAAATTATCACTTTCTCTCTAGCATTACAATTCAATTACCCCCTCAAATCGGAGGTAATTTTCAGGAATCAGTCTTTTGTTGTATTTTCAAAGTGTTCCAATAGAATACATTTGATATCTGGTGGTTATTCAGTTGCTCACAATTCTCCTTGGCTATGTATGTAGATTATTTGATAAGTGCAAGGGAACACTACACCACTGCAACCCTGGTGTTTAGAGGTTATTGGAGTACATAGATGTCTCTAGACAATTCAGCTTTTCTCATTTTCTTTTAACTGTTAGTAGTTTTATCAGACAGAGAAGTTGCATAAGTTTAATTTTATTACCCTTAGAGATGAAACATATAATATATACAGTATAATCTACTTCTGCACCTACTTGCTGAACATTTATAATTAACAATATAACACTATAACAGTCATGGAAGAGTGGTGTTTAATGTAATAAAAGCTGATAATTCTAATCTATGAAAATTTTTATATTGATAATGTGTTTATCATATGGACTAAGTTTCAGCACAGTATTGTCAATACAGATAGCTTACTAAATTTATTCATTTTATAAATGGTTACAGTAAACACTCAAAAAATTCTAGAAGATAACATAGTAAAAAGAAAGAAACAAAACACATGAATTCATGTCTGTTAAAGTAAAAGAGAAGATTTCTTTGGACTTCTATTGTCTTTAGATTTAGGTTCTGGAAATCAGAGTCCTTGAGCTATGTGGAGTCTCTGAAGTGAACCAAAGGACAAATACTGTTTCAGGTAGCTGCTGTAAAACTGTCACAGTATTCCTGTTCAGTGGAAAAACACTTATGAAGAGAATTTTGATCCCATGGTATCTTAATTCCAGCATTGAAATTATAATCTATCTGTGACCCTATGCCTAAGTATTGATTTCTGTATTCGTGAATCTATATTTAAAAATTTTGACATGATTTTGAAAATATGCTGAAAAGCCAAAGGCCAAGACTGAGTCCTTCAAAATAGTTATTAAATTGCATGTTTGTTTTCAGAATTAAATTTTATATACAAATATATAGGCTGAGTATTTCTAGTGTTTTATGTTTAGTATTGCCATTTAAAAATCAGTTCCTATTATTGGTGCCCTTGTTTTAGACATTATAGCTTGTGTTTTCTTTACATAGCAGTATTTGATAGTTTCTGCCTGAAGTAAGCTGAATGCAGATGGTCGGACAATTCATTGTGCTAGTTTTAAAATTATCCTTGGGCAAATCCTAATAATTCTACAACTATTTAGAGTTTCTTTGGGTTTTGATTTGTGGGTACTTTGATAATTTTTATTGAGCAAAAGAACGTCTGGCAGTTAGCAAAATGAAAAATAACAGATTTGCTCTTTTAGTTGCTGAGTAGTGTAAATGTTGCAATTTTCATTCACCAATCTGGAGATCAAACTCTTTTAAAGATAATGGATGTGTTGAGTTAAATTACATAGATCTGCCTAAGGCAGTTTCTTCTTGTATAAAGCAATGAAGTGTGTGTTCTAAAAATTCTTATGTCTGTTGTAGTCCTTTCACTGCTAAAAAATTGTGATTTCTTTTTTTTACTTCTATGAATAATTCTATCAATAAGTCTTATGTACTACTGATGGTTTCAATAAAGTGTACCAGCAAAGTACAATATCACAGCTCAGCACTAACCATGCCATAGTCAGCAATGAGATATATTTCCAATTATAAATAAGAATTATAACCTTTATTTGCATTGCAGATTTTTTCTTCCCTCTTCCCATAAAATGTCCTGATGAAAGTTCTGAAAGTTGGCTGTCAGTATCTTGGTTCAAGGCATGACCCCCCCAAGATCTTTAGGAAAAAAAAAACGACTATTAATATTATTTATGCTGTACAATTGGATAGTGTAAAGTGATCTAGCTCTGTTAAAGCTGATAGAACCACACTAATAAATCTTGGATAAAGATCATAGTATTCAAACACCTTATTTCGGCTTAGTTGAAAAATCACTTCTATTCCCTTTGCTGCTTTTTCTTTGTCTCTAATTCTAAAAATAATTTGACTTATGGCCTCTAAGTAGTCTGTTTTTTGCTATTTGCTAGCATTGCCAAAGAAAAACCCTTTTTAAAATTAAATATGTGGTTGGAAGTATAAAAAGTCAAATAAAGACCTTGTGACACATTATGCATAAATGTAGAACATAGCGTGAGCAGGGAGAGCGAAACATTTCTCTGTGGGGTAAGGACATTAAAATGACAGAAACAGTGAAGAAACTCATCCCTCCCTACTTCTCATTTTATTTTTATAGTAAAAATGAAACTATTATGAGGGCAGTGCAAAACAACCTGTCTTACTTTTTACACAAACTTTAGCAGCAAGGAGTGCACTCTGCAAATACCTTTGTGGCTTCTCCACGTGTTCAGTTTGGATGAAACCATAACACATTGTTCAGGAGTGCCGTGCCCAGTGCTGTATGATGTCAGGAGTACTGTGATTGCCATGAAGCCATGCCAGGACTATTACCATTGTACTTCCTGGATGGTAGAATTAATTTTTCCTTCCTTTCTCAATCTCATCCCTCCATCCCCCTCTGTAGGTGGGACTGACTGGCCTGAGTTCTTTCTGGTTGAGCAATTGGAAACAAGCAACCATTCCCAGTGATTACACTGAAATGAATTCTTCATGCAGGATCTAAACCTTCAAGGCATTATGGATGAAAAACAACAGATAGACTTCCTATTGTCTAAGTGACAATGTTTATTATGAGAGAAGGTAGAGTTTAGTAACAAAGGAGGCCAGAAACTGGAGTAAAAATGAAAGAGGAATCTGTCAAACTAATAGCCAAGATAAATACACATTTATAAGTGGCCTCTTACTAAAAATCTAAAAAAAAGCCAGCCACAATCCCACCACCCTGTTTTCTTTTCAGTTCCTACTCAAGAAATATTTTTGCAGTGATGCTCACTATCCACCATCCAGCCTCTCTCTTTGAAGTCTCAAGCTTCTTTCAGATAAATTTGGCTAAATGCATGGAGTTACAGACTCAGAAAATTTTATGCAAGTTTATGGAAGATGGTGATGATTCAGTTGTACTGATAACAGATTTCTATCTGAGAGATGAGTAATAGAGTTATTCAGAAATATCTGATTTTTAGCTAAGTTATGACTGCACTCAGATATCTGACTAGACCAGTGGCAGCTGAATTCAATATAACCTATTATCAATGGCTGATCCTTGGAAGGGGGACACACATCCCAAACACCTGAGTCCTACATTTGAAGGAGATTTGAACTAGTTGAAATTATTTCAGTATATTTATGTTGAAATAATTCAGTATGTCTAAATGCTATTCTGCAATTAAATATTTGGGAAAAGCTAAAATGAGGGAGAGGAGAGGAGAGGAGAGGAGAGGAGAGGAGAGGAGAGGAGAGGAGAGGAGAGGAGAGGAGAGGAGAGGAGAGGAGAGGAGAGGAGAGGAGAGGAGAGGAGAGGAGAGGAGAGGAGAGGAGAGGAGAGGAGAGGAGAGGAGAGGAGAGGAGAGGAGAGGAGAGGAGAGGAGAGGAGAGGAGAGGAGAGGAGAGGAGAGGAGAGGAGAGGAGAGGAGAGGAGAGGAGAGGAGAGGAGAGGAGAGGAGAGGAGAGGAGAGGAGAGGAGAGGGATCTACAACAGTCATCTGATTCAACTGCCTGACTTCAAGGCTGACCAAAAGTTACAACATGACATTAGGGACACTCTCCAAATGCATTTTAAACGCTAACAGGGATGAAGCATTGTCCACCTCTACAGGAGATCTTGCAAGGTTTCCCCACCCTCTGAGTAAAGAAATGTCTCCTCACATCAAGTTCAAACTTCATCTGATGGCTGCAGCTTTGACCCATTTCCACATGTCCTGGCACTGGGTACCAGGAAGAAGAACTCAGCACCTCCCTCTACACTTCATTTTCTCAGGCAACAGTGAGGTTGTCCTTCAGCCTCCTCCTCTCCAAACCAGACAAATCCAGAGTCCTCAGCCACTCCTCAGAGTGGTTCCTTCTCCAGTTTTGGTGCCCTCCTTGGGATAGGTTCATGTACCTTAAAATCTTTTTTAAGTGGTAAGAACCACGTTGAGCCCCAGGGAACACAGATGTAGCCTCATTCTTTGCAACTCACTGGGCCCTGCCCTTCAGCCAGTTCTTCACCCAGTGCACCATCTCCTTGTTCATCTCACACTTGGACAACTTGTTCAGAGGATGCCGGGAGGGACAGCAGCAAAATCTAGAAAAACTGCATATCCTCTCTTCTCTTCATTCATGAGGCAGGTGATGTAATTGCAAAAGTATATCAATTATTTAATGTATAAAATGTATAAATATGTATTATTTCTTATTATTATATTATGTACACTATATGGTTACTGATAATAATTTAAATATGCATATTTAAATTATTTTTTTTCCTGAAACATACACATTTAGGCAATCATGAATCTCTTCCTTTAGAGACTTATATAAGGGTAATCTATACAGTACCTTGTGGCAGGAAACTGACATGGTCCAAATGAACTAGCCATGGCAAGACAGAACAGCCCTGTCAGTGCTGGTACACCTGGCCACAAAGGAATGCAGAGCTCATTTCACAGACACCCACTAGCACAATGCCTATTGTAAAGCCAGCTGGACAGACTCAAAGTAACAAAGCTGATGTCTCAGAACTGGACAAAGTACTGAGCATTTTACTCTGACCTCCAAAGCCTCTGACTATCACTGAGTAGTTGGTGTTACCTGTTCTCTGTAAACTTGACAGTAGCAGGTGTCTTTGGGCTGCTCGTACACGTGCAGGTCAATCACAACAGGTCTGACAGAGCAATAACAAATGGATTACACTGGCAGCCAGTCCTGATCTCCCCGAGATAAGAGGCAGTGAGCTTGGCCTCATTATGGAGGTTTAGCCTCTAGGTGATAATTGCTTGCTCACAGGACTTGTCTTGTCTGTTTGCTTTAGCCATGGCCACGCTGCAGGGACAGCTGAGCTGGCTAATACAGAATCAGATTGAAACTAGTTGCTGTGAGTTGATTTGGCCCTTCTGTGAGGCTTTCCCCTCCAAGAGACACGTGCTGGTAAGGAACTCTGTGCTTTGTTCAGCTCTAAGCAGATATCTTTCAGATAATCCCCACTTTGAAACTCTCTTTTCAGGCACAGTAAGAACGGTAAACTGCCCCCATAGACTGGTAGTTTAGATCTTCAGTTATGAAACTTCTCCTTCTATCCCATGTCCTGCTGTGGTTATGCCTGGATTTAGGGCATTTACCTTGTTTTGGGAACAGCTCTTCCACTCACAAAAGGACCAGAGAACTTCCTGCTCAGAATAAGGGCAACATGAGACTGATTATTGAAAGGGAAACATATTTTTCCAGGAGACATTACTTGAAGGCCAGACAGAAGGTAGCTATTTTTAACTAGGGAATGTATTCAAGATTAGAACTGAATCAATGTCAATAATTAATTTTGAAGTTTAATAGCTGAACCCAAACTCTTTCCCAAGTTCATGTTCACTCTCACTGATTCAGAAAGAGAATTTTAATGTAAGTCTCTCATCTTCCAGAATAAAACTTTGGTCTTCTCATGGCCTATACTGTATTCATAAGCATTATTTTCTCTCCCATTTCTGCTACGCTATTCTGCAGCAATTAAATAAATATTCATTTATAGAGAACATGGACCTAGCTGTTCATGAGGAATCTGCTTGGAAGGAAGAAATACAAGTCCAAAACCCTGCTCTAACACAGAACTTGTGGCAGCAGCTCTCTGGCCACAGAGAGCAACACACAACTTTCCCAGGCATTGTCCTGGGAAAGGCTGTGAGAAGATCAGAAAAAAGAATGTAAAACAATTCTTATCTTCACTTGCTGCACCTGTTGTTGTGCATATGTGGAATGTGTTATGGAGATTTGTTTACCAAAGGGTGATTTCTTCATTGGTCAGCGGTGATGGTGTTTGGATTGGAGGACCAATTAGGTCCACCTGTATCATAGCTGTCTAAAAAACACAATGGGTTTCTTAAGAAGAAGAGAATAAAAATAATAAAGTGATTGATCAGCCTTCTGGAATCATGGAGTCAATGCTAACTATTACCTGGCCAGGGACTCCAAGAACTCAATCTCAGACCCCAAACTCCTGAGGCTTTAGGGCCTCAGCATTTCATTTGCTTTTAGCATTTCCCTTGAGGAGCTCTAGACTCCTATAGTTTACTGGTGAGACCCCCTAGGAGGATAAATGTGAAAACAAACCTATTGCTGGTGTACTTAAATTCACTATACAGGTTTTGCTGCTAAGCTGGACAGGGCTGTAAGGCTGAGAAGATAAGGAAAGTAAAAGTTATTTTTAGAGGGAACCTTTTAATGAGTATTTCCAGGTATCCACTCTGTACACCCTGACCCCGGCATGGGGATTTTGAATAAGAAAGCACAAGAAGTATACTAAGGATGCTGAAGAGTCAACTTCATTTTGGTCACTGAAGAAAAATGAGGCCTTTGAAAGTTCAAATGCTTCCTATGTAATTCTTCTTCATTCCAATTGAAAGGAACTATGCAAAGAGCTGAGGAATGCAAAATTCAGTGGAAAGCAGATCAACAGAAAGAAGTAGTTGCATTCAAATCTATATTAAATATTTTCTGCTGAACCCGCAGATAGGGTATATTCAGGGAGGACTATTTTATTTGTGTAGATTGAAAAACAATTCAGGAGAGTAGATGATCCACCTCATAAGGTGTCACCTGATAAGTTTTGGAGTTAATAATGTATGTCACTATAAATAATTTAAACGCAGGATAGAAAATAAAAGTAAACCTACTGCAATGAATAAATGATCTATAATTCCTCAAGTTTGTGGAAGGTACTTTCTAGTTTCAAATGGTGAGAAAACAAGAAAAGATGGCCTCTTAGACTAATTTCTTTTATGAGTAGAGAAGGACTCATGGGAGATGTAATGGTAGGTGGCTATCTCAGCCCCAGTCGACCCGAGATGGTTGGATTTAGAGTTTGGGTGTGATAAGCAAAAAGGTCAGCAGAATTTCAGTCTTGGATTTCAAGAAAGAAAACTCGAAGTGGTCAGAGAGCCAGTTAGCACAGATTCCCCTGGGAATCTGCTTTTGCAGGCTAAGGTGTCCACGTGTGGTGGGCAGTTTTGAAGAACTACCTTTTAACAGCAAAGGATCAGACAATCCTGTTTTGTCCTAAGTCAAGAAAGTCTGTCAGAAGACCAGCTTGGCTGAACAGGGATCTCCTCTTGGTAGTCAGAAAGAAATATGAATTGCATGATGTTTGTAAGTGAGGCCAGGCTTTGCAGAAAGTTCACAGGTGGTCAATGCCCTTTGCCTGTCAGTGTCTAAGAGCCATTTGGACAATGCCCCTAACATTTGGTCATCCTTGAAGTGGTAAGGCAGTTAGACTGGATTATTTTTGTACCCCCTTTTCCAGGCAAAATATTTCTTCCTGCACATCCCCTCTTTTCTTCTTCCCCTCTCTCATTTCCCTAGCAGGACGTGCTGAGGTCATCTCTGATGAGGTTTCCTCCCAGCCCTGCACTACTAGAAGGGATTGAGTAGCCATAACCATGCCCCAGCCTAGGCATTGGTTCATGTGATAAAGACATGCACCTTGTGATGGGGGTGAGAGCTGTGGGTCGTTTTGAGGTCATTTGACCATCTGTGCAAATTTGCAAACACCAGGTGTGGAGTGCTGTTTCTGAAAGTCTTCTGTGCTCATCCAGTTCCTCTAGGTTTTATCAGGATGGAAGACCCCCATACCTCAAGCAGGACATGATCCTGAACTCAATCTCTAAAGAATGTTTGTAGGTGAGCAATTCCTGTTCATTACCCATGGAATACTCATTCTTAGAAATGTGTGAGCTGTTTCCCACGGAAAAATATACTAAACTACAAGATCCAGAACAGCAGCACTCTCTCAGAGAGAAGGTCCATCTGGCCCAATACTCTGCCCCCAAAGTTCACAACCACCAGTCTCTTAAATTGAGAATAAGAGTAGCAAATCTACTTCTCTCAGGGCTCTGGGGGTGGGGGTCTCCCTCCCTTGGGACCTCCACTTGCCATCTCTTGCCAAGGACCCAGGCACCTTCAGTCCCTGCCTGAGCCTTGCTGTGGGTGTGTATCTTAGCCCCTGCCTCTGGGGTGTGCCTGGGACCAGCCCTGCAGAGAGCTGCTCTTCAGGGTGGAGCTCTCAGACTGGGGTTGTAGCTCGTCGTGCAGTTCCATTCTATGCCCTGAACTCACCATGAGTCAATAATAATGAGCCTGTTTCTTGCTTGAAGTTACAGGGGGTTTTCAGCTCAAAAAAAAACCACTTTAAAGGACACAGAGAGGTTACAAAGTATAAATGGATTTTTTTATTATTTTCTTGATTTTTTTCAGAGGTCCACATCCAAGGGGAGGAAGCTTTGTAGACTCCCAGGGTAAGCCCCCAGGGTGGGTCCTTGGGCCAGAAAGGTTGACCATTTTCAGACCTACAATATTTGGCTCCACACCAAAAGTACAGCCAGACAAAGAATAATTCTTCCAAATGGGGAAAACACCCCATTGCTGCTCTCCTTTTCACATCCTCCTTGGCACATGTTTGAAGGGATAGCATATGACAGTAAATAGTCTCTTAAAACAAGGACTTGAAGAAACATTTCAGAGAGAGCTGGGGAGGAAAATGGCACATTTCAAGTGTCACATCCTCTTGTCCCACTGAAACCTACATGTTTGAATCCTCTATTAAACACACCCATTGGCCATGGTTATACAGGATACTAAACGTGATTCAGCCACGGGTCAAAACTTTCTCAGCTTATGACTTCAATCTTTCTGAGAGATATTTGCTTGCCTTTATTAGTGCAAAGAAGTTAAAATCTTTTCTAAAGTCCTAGGAAGTCTTTTTGTCCTTTAGGATTTAGTATTTTGAGTCCTGAAGGAATAAGGAAGGTACTATTTTGTGCCTTTTTGCAAGTTAGCACCAAAATTCATCCGTATGTTCAGACTATGTAAATAAGGGTATTTGCACTCTATACATTCACTGTTTGATGTCTGGAGCTTTGCAGAGATGTAGAAAGCATGCAGGATTTCCTCACCATCATATCTTACAATACACCAAGAGAAATTTGCTACTAAACCCCTTATAGTGATGTCTTCTTGGAAAGAAGTACGGAGTTGTGTCTTCTTGACCAATATTTTTCTTGCATTTTGATAGCTCTTTTCCTCCTTCTGTATTCTTCCTTGATGTCTTTGAAAGATTCCATTCCATTCCATTCCATTCCATTCCATTCCATTCCATTCCATTCCATTCCATTCCATTCCATCTAGAATTGCAGTACTCCAAAAGCATGTATTCTACTACTTTCCTTTAACTTACCCTGCAATTTTCTAATGTATTTTGCACACAATGTAATGTCACTCTTAAAAGAGCAATTAGTGTGCGTTACTAATTAAGCCCATTTAGCTATTGTAAGAGTCATACTAGAAATGTGCCATTTTCCTCCCCAGCTCTCTCTGAAATGTTTCTTCAAGTCCTTGCTTTAAGAGACTATTTACAGTCATATGCTATCCCTTCAAACATGTGCCAATTTGTGGTTGCTAACTTTCTTCTCTAACCTTTGCTAAGTATCAAAGTGCATCTTTTTATGTGTCCAGAATATACGATGAATGATTTACATTTTCATTGCAATTTTTTTTTTTCATTTTACTTATTTAAACAGTTCACATGAAAATTCTACACATGAATCTTGTTAGGACTTTTTCATTAAATCCATGTCAATATTCCTTAACAACATATATGAAATAACAAACAATTGCTTGCTGTGTTTTCTCAGGGAGATTTAGAAAGCTGCAGTCCTGATTCTGCAAAAGGTGAGCATACAGGATGATCTTAACACTTAGATATTCATAGAATTCTACTGAAGGAGTTCCTTAAATAAAAATCATGTGTAGTTTTTCACATATATATGGAATTTGTAGTAATTAAAGGAACTCACTGCACTCTTTTTTTCATGTTTACATAGTTTCCATGAGGTATAGTTGCAAGAATATGGTACCTGGTTGAGGCGTACAACCACCATTTTTTTTCTGTTCCATTCCACAATGCGCTAAATATTTTTGGTATTTGGCCCTTGGAAAATTGTATTATCTATAGAAAACTTTGCAGGAACTGTTCATTGCACAAATATATCTCAACCAGACAAGACCTGGGCTTGTTCCAAATGCCTTTGTTCCACTCATGGAAAGGGAAAGAAACAAATTTTCTAAGCTTTCTACTCCTCTCCTGCAGACATAAATGAGCTTTTAGTGCTGCACCAGGCTGTGGGCCCTGGTTGTGGACCTTTCCCATCTGGAGGGAAGGGAACAACTTAGAGTTGTGCTAAGAATTCACCTCCACAACTCCAACACCAAAACTAGAGAAGGATTTTATTGGTAATTCTAGATTAATTTGGGGCACATGGGAGGAAATTACAAACAATTTCCCCTCACTTTTCAGGATTTGACCAATGTGCCCTCTGCTTGATTTTTTTATACCAGTGACATTATTTTCCTTCTCTCTTTCATCTTAATGGCTAATAATTTCTTTCATAACCAGATAAAGAGATTATTGTGTTTGAATAGCATCTCCTTTGAAAGTGTTGCACCAATGCAGCATTTTCTAATTAATATTTTGTTCACTGCTCTTCATTATAACATTTTGTTGTGCTTAACAAAAAGGACAATAATAAATTTTCCATCAGGAGAAATCTTTTGGTATGTGCCAAAGCCATTTGTTTGTCCACAGCTGGGATGTGTTACAGTTTAGCCTTCAGAGGCGCCATGCCAGCAGTTTCCTATGGAGACCTGGATTAGTTCATGTATATAATGCACTGAATATGCCATATACACATGGAAATTAATTGCTCATTCCCCCCACCCCCTCAAAAAAAAAAAAAAGAAGTCTTGTTTGCTCCTTTTCCAGGTTAATTCAAAAAGCCAGAAAGCAAAATACTGAGAAATTCCACAGTACATGAGTGCCTGAAATCACCTTGTAATTGGGGCTGTAGTACAAGGTGTTGGCAAGCTCAAATATTTTATGGAATGAAAAACAAACCAGAAGGTAAGATTGTGTGTCCCAGTATGACCATCGTGGTCATGTTTAGAACCCTAAGAGCTGTGTATTTTTATTCTGTTCGATAAATTGTTCTCTGCTTGACATAAAAGTGCCTTTGTTTCTTCTCTGGCTTCTTTTTATTCCATTTGGAATCAAAGCAATACATTTATTTTATTTTTATATTGAATATTAAGCTGTTTGTGATTGCATCCAATGTAAAACTTGGTGCTTTGGCTCCAATATAATTTCAGCAAATAGCTATTTTTTATCTTACTACAAATCCAATTCTTTAGAAAAGCCATCTGTCCCACCCTAGGCATGATGTGCCAAACTTGAAGTGTGACAGAGCTGTGTTTGAAAGATAAATGAGTGAGTGTGTACAGTCCTCTTGGAATTTCATCATCTGCAATTCCTGCTTAATATCCTCTTTCCCAATTATTTTGATACCTATATAGCTGAGGGAAAAAAAAAAAGAAAAATTATGATTTAGAGTCATAGATTCATAGAATGGCCTGGGTTGGAAGGGACCTTAAAGATCATTCAGTTACATCTGTCCTGCCGTGGGCAGGGACACCTTCCACTAAACCACGTTGCTTAGAGCCCCACCCAGCCAGACCTTGAACACTTTCAGGGATGGGGGCTCCACAGATTCTCTGGGCATATCTACAGTTGTGCTGTAAAAAAACCAACCCCCAAACCCCCTTGTTCATTTGATAATCAGTGTCATCAGGACTCTTGACTGTGTTCTGTGCGTTTGTAAGTCTCCAGCTTAAATAAGAGAGAGATCTCTTGCCTTAAAGTAACTGCCCTGTCAACTCAAATATTTTCCTCTTATCAATTTTTGGGAGTTCAAGAACATTCCACATTCAGTGGTCCCAAACATAGTTATCTTTTGTGACTCCTCCATCAGTGCATTATTCAGTTTACAAGATATTGTATTTGAATGGGGTAACTGCCTTGTGGTTAATGTAAATCTGGGATTCCATAAATTCTCATCTATTGAGTGATTTTTCAGGCATTTAATTTCTCAAAAGACATTAATTGATCACATTGCTATAATTTACTTATCATGAAGAAGGATTTTCCTTGGAATCCACAGCATCTGAACATCTGTGCTCCTGGTGGGTGGCATTAGGAGGATTGTGAGGAACTGACTTGAAGAGAGTGAAAAAATGTGGAAATAACCTATGCTGACCATCAGAGTTCTGCCTTGTGGTTAATGTAAATCTGGGATTCCATAAATTCTCATCTATTGAGTGATTTTTCAGGCATTTAATTTCTCAAAAGACATTAATTGATCACATTGCTATAATTTACTTATCATGAAGAAGGATTTTCCTTGGAATCCACAGCATCTGAACATCTGTGCTCCTGGTGGGTGGCATTAGGAGGATTGTGAGGAACTGACTTGAAGAGAGTGAAAAAATGTGGAAATAACCTATGCTGACCATCAGAGTTCTGCTTGTGGTCTGCTGCTGCTTTTCTCTTCTTTTGAAAGTAGCACCTGTGTATCTCTTGAGAAGAAAATGAATTGGTGTGCTATTTGTTTAATTCTTCTGAAATAATGTGACAAACATTAGTTTTCACAGCAAGACTGATATTCAGTACTTGCTATTTCCAAGAGCCCCTAATCCTGAGGTGCAGCTGATGTAGTCAATTTGCAAATAACAGACAACAGAAAGAGTAGGGTCCCTGTTTTCAAGGTGTCATTGTCACTCCTACAGATTGGAGAGGAACACATCTAGTCATTTTTGAACACTACCTGGTCTTCTTATTTTGACTGCGTATTTTTTAGGCAGCTCACATTAGGAAGATTTGATCTGAACGGTTTTCTCTTTTAAAATACCCAGTTTTGTTAAGAACAAAACTGAGCAGCTGAAAATAGGGAATAATCAGCTCTGAGCTGTCCATGGTATAAAACTGCCTGAGTACAGTACTTAATGTCACCAAGTAAATCAGGAATGTTATGTATTTTTTGAATGTTATTTTCATCATATGCTAAAACAGAAAACAACATGAGTGCAGAAGAAGAAATTGAAGCTCAACAAGAAATGCTCATTACTTTTTCTTAAAATTATATTTATTACCTTACCTTTAACTTCAAAGAGACAAAAGGAAGAATCAGGACTGAGAGTAGCATGTCGTGCAAGGTTCAGTCTCAGCAGGAGCCTGGGGATCTTTCTTCTCCCTCATTCATTCTCATAACCAAAGATTAGGTTCCATTATATTATTTGAGCTAAGGGAAATTGAGTAAGAAAAGATTTGTTTATTTTATTTTTATTTGTTTAAATACCCTCTTATAGGGGGCAATGAATTGCCAGTTACTCAGTGATTTACATGTCAGAGTGAGGCCGTGATCTTTTTGGCTATATAAACAAATGTTGCTGCAATGTTAATGCAAACCCAGGATTTCTTTTTTTCTGCAGTTTTAGTAGTAATTTTCTGTTATTTATTCTAGAGCATATAATTTTAGGAAAATGTCATTCAAAACCCCTAGCATTGGTTTTCCTCAGGAAAAAAACCCAACAAAATAGCAAAAAAATTTGCATGAATTTGATTGCAAAAGCATCAGCCCGTGATATCTGTATTTTTTTTGTTATCAGTAGTGGTTCGAAAGTCTTTGGTAGAAAATTAATGAAGAACAATGAGATTCCTTGGTTGGATAAACATTAATATCAATGAGAAGATGTCCCTGGTAGAGATTCTTACATATATGCATTAAAGAATAAAATAAGAGTGCAGATTTCTGAGATGGAAATTTACAGAAATAATTGGAAGGGGACACGAACCCCCAAACCTAACACTACAAAATCAGCAGAAATTATGAAAAAATAGGTTAGGTGCAGAGATTGTGGGAGAAAACCTTGTCAACAATACCTGGGGACCAAGTTCTTCCATGCATTGACAGAAGTACATATGCAATAATAAAAATTAAAAACAGCTTTAAAATTGTCATAATTACAATATTGTAATTTATAAAAAGTTATCTACTTTGAAACATTTCTTGTGTTTATCAGGTACTCCTAGACTATATTAAAATTATAAATGAGGAATAGTTATGATATTATTCTATCCCCAGCTGTAGAATTAACCTCATCACCCTGCTTGGACTGTCAGGTTTCTGGCATCATAGAAACAGGACTTGTGGAAATATTCAGAATACAGAACTTTCTTAAAATTAAATTCTGCTGACTGGCAGTATTTAGCTCATAGAAAGGATTGCTCTATCTGGACTAATTATAACACTGCTTACTGGAATTGTTCAGTGCTGAGTTCAGTTTCACAAAGGAGGGTAATAAGAATCCCAAATGATTTTATTGATGAAGAAAACCAAGTGGGGCAAGTGAAACCATTTGCCCTCATCTCAGAGCCCAAGTCAGTAGATCACTAACTTGCACACCGGAAATTTGCAAATTATGCTTAAAATCTCCTAGCAGTGCTGAGGGGCAGTTTGAAGATTGCTGTGGTAGCAAAGAAATTTTTGAATGCCTTTGAAATACTTCTCACAGCCTGTAGAAAACTAGGGGCTAGGGGCACAATTCTGGCTCTTCTCTTTCCTTCCTATTGCTACACTGTATTAGCAAGCAATAATTGATCTTAAGAATTTCTTTTGTCGTTTTTAATGGCTTCAGTTCTCCAGAGAGCAGTGTGTATGCATCAGTGTAGTGACTGAAAAGGTATTAGTCCTTTCCCTCCTGAATGAAGTA
Organism: Fringilla coelebs; assembly: GCF_963513975.1. Taxonomy (NCBI): domain Eukaryota; kingdom Metazoa; phylum Chordata; class Aves; order Passeriformes; family Fringillidae; genus Fringilla; species Fringilla coelebs. The sequence continues at coordinate 98,750,616 of NC_140028.1, read as the reverse complement.
GGTAGACTCAGGGATATCTTTTACCAATGTGTGATTAGCAACATATGATCAGGTGTGATCCAAACTATAGAGCACTTGGGAAGCTCCTAATTTTGTGTTCTGACTGGCTATATCTGTATTTGTCAGATCTCTCTGTCCTTACAAATCTACTTGTTCAACTGTAAAAGCTCTGATGGATGTGATACTGCCAAGAATGGAAATTATCACAAAGAAGAAGAACACTTAGTGGAAATTTAATGCTTAAACCATCATGGCCAGTACTGTGGTAAGGAGCTTGACTTATTGTTGAACACTTTTAGGGAGCTTAACTAATGAAAGTAGTTCTTACCGGAAAATAAATCCTGCTTGTGAATTACTCTGGATAATTATAGGTATTTATTTGGCCCCAGACCAATCAGATAGCCTCACGGAAGACAAAACTTTGTGAATTTACAGTATTGCTGCTCATGACACCACATGGCTCACGCGCCACCCCGTGGACAATCGTGGAAAATTTAGTATTTCTTTTTACTGCTCCTGGTAATTCATTCAAATGCTCGCTATGCTCAGGGACTCAGGGAGAAATTTCTCTGACCTTCCTTTTTTTTTTTTTTTTCTTTTTTTTTTTTTTTTATTTCGGATTATGTGCATCATAGTTCTTTTGTGCTGTAATAGCCTTAGAGGAAAAGTTGCTACAATGGGTAAGAGAGCATGTCAAACATTTTGATTCTATAGTGCCATTCTATATAACACAATTCTGTGTGCCTTCTTTGAGTTTCCTGCATAAATCAGGCAGCTTTCTATGCATCTTACTTCGTGCCAATGCTTTTCCTGATAGCACAACTTCTCAGTGCTACTTTGTTAAAGTAGTTAGAAGGAATTGGAGAACTACATTTGAAGATCTGAAAATTCCATTAGGAGTTTATTATTTTTATTGCCTTTCTTTCATGGCAAACTTGTTAATAACACAAGCTAGATTATCATTTTCTCTACTGAAATTGATTTGCTTTGAATGATTTTATAATAAGAGAAAGAGGAGCCATCTTTAATGGAAGGCCACATTCTCTATTTGTTGAGAACACATGCCAGTATTCTTATTGAGAGTAAGGATCATCTTCAAGAGCTAACTGAAGTCACCAGTGATGTGATGACAAAATCTGTTACCATCTGATTACTCTGGACTATGAAGCAGTACATATTTCAGATTTTTTGTACAATGTTCCTGTTCCATTGATATTACACACCCAGTGTTCTGCATAATTTTTATGTCTTAATAAATTTTCTTTTGAAATAAGAAAAAATAACTAGGATATGGTGTATGAGACAATGTATGGGATGAGAAATAATGGGAGAAGTGGACAAAGAGACAATTCACAATATTAATTTCACAATTAATTTGACATGGGGATGTCATAAATGGAGCACAAAATTTTTGATCTCATTGTGATAGAATTCAATACCTATCCACAGGGAAGCATGAAGAAAAAAGGTAAGTATGTGTTTTATAAATAACAGTAATATTTGAGTCTTCTTTTACTTGTAAAGTTTGAGAAACTTCCCTGAGAGCAATCAAATTACACTAGGAATAAGAAGAATCAACATCTCACAAGAACTGACTGATAGATGGTTCTAAACCTATTTTATTCATATGTTTTCCCTATTGATGTCAAGAAGCACTTGTGTAAGTAAGGAGGGCTAGAACAGAAGTAGAAGCACATCATAGAAGCTGTATTATTTAAAGTTTTAGTGATCAACTAAGATCAATTTTACTTTTGTCATGTAAAACAGAACACCTCTGGCATTTTTTTATATGGCACATTTTAAGATAATAGCAATAGTTAATTTTAGGGCTGTAATGTACTTCTGACCAGAGTAAGAAGTTATTTAGCTTTATCAATCATTTTGTACAGTCAGAATCAGCGTGCTTATGTTGTCTGAGGAAAATTTTCAGCATACAACAACAGATGTGTACTGGAAACGTTCATCGGTGTCTGCAAGATGTAGGTTGTCTACTAGTAATTTCTTCCCCTTTACTACTCTTTGGTGACTAGTGAAGTAGGGAGAAATTGGTTTTAACACTGCACATAAAGAATTTTCTTTACATTCTTTTCATTTCATGCATAGAACATTTACAGGGCTTTCAGGTTAAATCCAACCCACCTTCTCAAATGCTTGAATTGCTGTTTCCGGTGTTTGGTGAAATCTTTAGTCTCAAGCAGTTGAAGTAATAGAACAGTATTGTGAGGAAATGGTTAAAAATGGTGAGGAGGATAGTAAATGTGCTCAACTGACCTTGCAGGTGTGAATGCCAGGAATTTCAGGGTGAGAAAACTCCATTTATTATGCCTAGTGTTGTTCATCCTCTGCCTGTTTCAAAAAAGTAGAGTTCCTGTGTGTACATACTCTCACAGATGTGCTTGAGCCTCATGCTGGGAGAGAGAGATCAAAGGCTCAGAGGTTATAGGAGCACAATCTTTTGATAAACTGTGCATCACAGAGCCCTTTGGTACATTGGGGCAGGCAGTGCCCCTCCTGCCCAGGAGGATGAACTGAGCCCAGTGGATCCCTGTCCCTGTGTGAGTCTGTCCCCCAGGATGAACCCAGCCTAACGGAGTCCATGTCCCCAGTGTCTCTGCTGCCTGGTGTTGTTAGTGAGGGAATGAAATAAATCTGTTCTCTGCATTTCAGCTCTGGTTTGGTGCATGGCCTGGCTGTCTGTATGTGCCAATGCACACAAATACCCAATCTATTAAAATACAGTTTCAGCCATGGGATTTGTTTGGTTTGGACTTTTTTGTGCTTTGGTGAACCATGGACCAAGATATAACTTTTGGAGATACACAATTGTAGGACACCATTTTGAGCAGGCATGGGATGGTTCTCAGGAGTAAACTAACACAGACCCCTAATTTCTCACCAAGGGTTGTTTGGTCCTAGTAGGGTACCTTGATTTATGACCAGATGAATTATATATTTTTCTGCCTGTAGTTTGCACAGTTCAAAAGTGAAGAGAAATTAACAATCTTATAGTGTGTGGAGAGCGTATTCTTCACCAATATTACCTTTTTTTAGTGAGGGGACAGCATGCTTGTTTTCAGAGAAGATTAAAGACACAACAAAATTGTGTGATTATTTCTATCACTGTTATGAAAGGAATCAAACCCTATCTGAGAGAGCTGAGATACAAGCTGAATTGAATAACCTGTCACCCTGTCCTTTTACTACCTGTGGCTGCACAGAACATCAACAATAAATAATGGGCACCTTAATGTATTAATAAAATATATGTCATAAAGCAAAAAGAGTCAAGAAGAGCTTATAAGCAGATTCTGTGCTCCATATTTACCAAATTCTGCACATATTGGCAACACAAAAAGTTATAATTTTGAAGTATAATAAAATTTGAATTTAATGCATAAATACTTCATGGATATTTTTCCCAGTGACACTTGTAAAATGGAGCTGCAATCCCTCCTCCATCCTCTGTGACAGAACAGGATGAAAATATTTTTGCCTAGAATGTGTAATAGGAATTTTGCTTCTGGTTTTCATGGAAAACATAGGCACTCAGAGTAATTCAAGAAGCTTTTGCGTGGAAGCTTCATGCTCTTATATAGCAAGGCAAACTGCAGGAAAGAAAAACCAAACTGAAGAGAATATAAAAATCTTTCATGGACTTTTCATAAAATTTTACGTTCCTATCTGCTTTGCCATGTAGTAATTGAATTTCTCTTGTCCAGAGAACTTAGCTGACATGTACATAAGGTGAATGCCACCAGTGACCAGATGAGTCAGAGGAGTCATTTCCCCCTTGCTTTAAGCATTAAGGCACCTACATGAACTAATAAATCACTCAGGAGCAGGAAAGCTGAATCCTGTGTGAGCGGTTTTTTACTTTGACACTTGAAAAATACCAAGTTTTGGTTTGCAAATAAATTAAAGTCTGATCCTACTGTTTTCATAATAGCTTACCTTACACTGTCATCCTCCTTTGAAAAGAATAGTAGCGACAGAAATGTTGATTGGGTACCCTGCAAAAGTGGACTGAGATATTTAAGAAAACATGAAAAACTTTGCAGAACTAAAAGGCAGCATAGTTCTCATGTGAAACATACATCTGAAGCATCATTCTCTAAGCACAATATTTTGCACAAAAGAAAATGGCCCAGAAGGTGTCTGTTTCTGCTGAAGAGAAGATTAAGACATATGGGGAGTTAAAATATTTTGTGTTAATTTCCAGAAAGACAAGAATGGTTTTCTGTACAAGTGTGGTTCTGCTTTTCTATAAATGTGCATGCTGTTGTGTTTCTTGAATTATAACCATAATCACTGTTGGGCATTTTTAGGGTCAAACAAATACAGGGAAAACCCCAAGAGCTCCCATTTTCCCCCCCAATGTGTTTAAAAGGACACCAATGTTTTTATTATTATAAATAGCGATACACTCATTTCATTTGAGCCCATTTTGCCACCCATATTGCAACCAAACATTTAAACTCTTAACAATTTTTCTTCCTGTTAATCTGCCTGGGACTTAAGAACAATTTCTAGATAAGGGGTTCACACAGGAGAAAATGCATCACAAAGATATTACTGCTGAAAATTCAAAGAAGGTTCTTGATCATTAGAATGTTCTGATTCAATTTTCCAAAAGGAAAAAAAAATATGGAAAAGTTAAGAAATTTTAAGGTGGAATTATTGAAACCAAAGGGGGTTGAAATTGATAGATCAGGAAATCTCCTCTGGTCTTTGATTCAAATCAGGAAATTATTGTCCTACATATGGTCTTGTAGGATTTTTCCATCATTTATCATCCTTATTACTTTCTGGGTAACTAAATTTATGGTGGTTCTGGATGTCTGTCAGTTTTTCTCAGTGCAATTATGTACAGATCCATGGAGCAGACTTCTTACTCAGTAATCAAGCTTCATGTTCAGATGGAACTGACCAAGTAAGAAGTGTGTGTTTTCCAGAGAGACTGGAAAATAGAGTTGGATGGCCACTTATCATGAGTGTTTTCCCAAGTGCTATCATAAACTATGTCAGTGAGAGATAAGCAAGACAATATAAGCTCTACAGGATCGTAGACTGAGCCCAGCTTGCCATGGAACCAGTGAGGGATTTGGCCATTGACAAATAAAGGCAGAGTAGACAATAAAAGGCAAACCAATCCAAATGCTCTCTCTATACAGCAAGCATTGGCTCAGTGTAAGGAGCTGTGATTTTGTTTTGCTATAGCAGAGAATGTCCACCAAACACCATTCCCAGCTGTCAAAGGAATTTGGAAATACCATGATTATTATATGCATTCATAAGATTTTAACTTTGTATCTTGCACAAAGATACTGGAGAGGGAGAAGCAATTCTAGTCTGTCACCAAAAAATGAAGGAGGGGTTTACTCTGCATCCATGGAGGTAAAAATTGTTCTGATCTATAAGTGTCGGTACAGCAGGGAAGGGTTGATATTGGAGACTTGTCAGGAAATCAAATTGCTGTATCTCCAGTTCTTTTATGTTTTACTTTGAGAGTTGACAATAAAATAAATGGAAATGTTGGAAGACCTCTTGAGGAGAGAATAGCCCAGCACATAGATTGGTATAGCACGACATTTGGGTTTCTGAAAAAAGACACAAAGACCAGGAAATTTTTTTGTTTCAATTTTGGAAACAAAATAGAGGTTATAATTAAACACAAGGAGAACACACATGATCTCCTTGAAAAGATTATTGTATTTTTTTTTAAAAAAGCAAGCCTTTTTTTGTTTCTTAATTGAAATCATTTGCAAGGTGTTATTCCAACAAATAATCTGCAATTTGGGTGGAACCTAGCCATATAAAAATGACTATAAATGCTTTTTTCCACCCAGTATGTGCATTAATTACAGGGAATTCCTTTATTTTGATGGTTCTTAAATTGCTATCGTGATTAGATTCCATAAGTTACACAGCTATGATTATAAAAAAGAGAAAAAATAGACTGAAAAACAAGGAAAAGCCAGCAAAAACTGTCTGTCTTCTTCAGCTTCTTGTATGGGCTACAAAATTGTACAGTACCTACTATTTTTACTGCTAAATGCAGTATTTTCTTTCATTTGTCCAATGATCAATTTTTTCTTCCTCTCTGTTATTTACATTGTGAAGCCTTCTTAGTTTTGTGGTGTTTTGTGGCATTTTGTGGTTTTTTTTAAATTATAATTATTATTGGTATTAATGTAATATATTGCTAACTACAAAAATTAAGTCTTGGTATTAATTAGCAAATTTAAAATCTGGGCCATTCTTACTAGGCAATGGCACTTGAAGCACCTTGCTATGCACCACGCTTCACAATTTACAATTTGATCCCACTATTTTCCATGTGGTTATCCGCATCTTAATATGAGTAAGCCAGCACAGTGCTTGTGGGTAGACACAGTGGTAAAGCAGAGTGTGTGGAATGACCAAATTTCTGTTCTAAGGCCCATGTCTTACTGTCTATAGCTGTGCTAGGTACTCAAGGGTCTCCCTGTAGTTAAAGGAGAGGAACTTTAATGGTGCTTGACTCATCTGATCATGTTCAAATGTCTAGTTTAGGTAACATGAATCTTATCTGAGATGATACTGGCAATACTGACTAGCTCTCTGTCAAGGGTAAAGGGAGACTAAAGTGACAAGTTCAAAGCTGGATGTCTATATTCAGCTGTACCATTCCTTGATTTGTGGGGGAGAAAGATGCTGTCTTTTTTTTTCCTTCTAACCATTTACTTGTTGGGATCCTACGGACTGCTGGCTGAGCAGCAGAGCGAATGTTACAGCAATCAAGGTTTGAAATAAAACCAAGGTCAACCGAGCTGAACAGAGCACTAATGAACAAAAGATGCACTTGTTCTGGGAAGAATGGATTTTTCAATCTGAGTTGTCAAAATACCCCCTTTGAGTGTGCCTATAAATGCTGTAGGTGCTTCTGAAGCATCATCAGAGCTGCCAGTTTTGCAGATAGCTGGCTTGAAAGAAGTGTGACTAAGACATGTCCTGGAACTGATAGTGTCAGTATATGCACAGTGGGTTGGTTAAAATTTTGCTCCTGCACAACCTCTAAGGAAGAAGTCCACAAGCTGATGCAGAAGCATCCAGGTGGGTGGAGAGCACCTGGAAATTAGGTGATATTGAATTTAAAGCTTTGCAGAATCTTAATGGCATATCCTACCCCTCTCATATAGAGTGGTCTTTGCTAGAGGTAAAAGTGGAAAGCAACTAAATTGCTGCTGTAAGATGGGTGAGTATAGAATAGTGTTTCAGTCTTTTCATTGCATCAAAAAATCTCCTACATTTGCAGGCATGTCTGTGGGCAGAACAATGAGACCTTGCTTCCTCATGAAGTTGGAAACACAGTGGGATTCAGTGCTTTTATCACAGCAGCACTCATAATTAGATTGCATTCCTTTTGGTTCTTAAGAGATTTCATTCTTCTTGGTTCTAAATATTTACCACAGTTCAAGGTTTTTTTAAAGTGGAAATAAAATAGTTTGCTCTTCATCTTTCTTTTGCAGAGTGCAGCCATACAGATTTCAACACATTTCAAGGTTTTTTTTCTGGGATATTGAAGATTTTTCAGTGTTCAAAAGTTACAAGTGGTTCTATTAAATTCCTCCCTGCACTCAAGTCATTTCTACGAAATGCAGAAATTTCTACAAAATAACACTCTATCATTTTTGAATGATGCACAACAGAAATGTGTGTACTCTGTAAATTATGAACATTTATACTACCAGTTTCATCTGGTTCACCTATAACTCTATCATGCTTTTTTATGGGTAGCAAAAGGCATTAGCTGGTTAGCTGTAGTCATCAAGTTCCTTTGATTCCTTTTAAAGTACTTTTCACTTAGGTTCTTCTGCCTTTCCCTCTTAGAGTGTGTTTCTGATGATTAAATCTTTCATACTCTCTTGTACGCTCTGCCATCTCCATCAAAGTACTAATGGAGCACTTTCAGTTCACTTGCCTTGATAGGGCAACTTGCCCTGTAGGACAAGAGGCATAGCTCTTGCTGATTTGTCTGGCTGGCTTTAAAAGCTTGGGTTTGGTCTCAGAGCCAGTGAATCTTTTTTGTAATAGTTGGAATATGGGTGATTTTGGACACGGCATAGATTTGTGCTCTTGTTCTTTACACAGATATAATATTTACCTGTCTTGTTGGGAAGCTTAATTCAATATTTGTATGATGCTTAGAAATCCTTAGATGCTGTGTTGAATAAATTATTGTTCATTTATTACATGTCACATTGTAGTGAGTAGCTTACTGTAGTTTAAGCACCTTTTAACACTAATGCATTTAGAACTAAAAATTTGTGCACTGTTGTAGGACCTTGGTTTACCTTATGTGACTTTTGCCTAATTTTTAATTGGACAATGAGATAAGATCAATAAGTATAACATTCTTGTATGTATGTATCTTTTAGAAAATACGTGTATTTTTTCATGTTTAATACTTTCTAAAGGCTAAAAAAGGTTGTAAAGCTAAGTGATTTTCATTAGCCATACCTAACAGAAAGTATCTCCAAATCACTCTATATTTCATTAATACTCAAAAAAGGATTTATCCTTGAGAGGAGAAGAGAATTTACCTCAGAGATAAATCTGGGCAACCAATATGACTTGGGTGGTCTTTTCCAATCTTGATTTCTTATGAATGAAGACATTCCAGAGCATATTTTAATAATAAGCTTGCTCTTCTATAATTGATATTCGCACTTTGCTTTAAATGCACATGACTTATTAAACACATAACATTAGGTTTTATTTGTGTGAGTGAGTGGTACATACATGTACATACACAGTGATATATATTCTGGGCTTCAGGAGGTAATAGAACTCTGCGGTAGGCTGCTACTAAATCCCCTTGCATGTAAAAACGGCAGCTTACTCACAGTCTTCTTCATGATTCTGTGCTCTCTAATATCAGATCAATTTTTGGGGTGTTTTTTAAGAACCCTCTTGCTTTGGTTAGGGAAATTTCTCATTTCCAAACTAGAGGAAGCATGCTCAAAAAGTGTTTCATGTGATACCAGAGTGGATGGCACATTTGGAGTGCATTGTGGTGGTTGTTGCAAGTGTCATAGTGTCATCACACAGAGGGTTATTATGGTGTCTTTTAGTTTGCCATGTATGCTGACAGTCTGGCTGCACCTCTCCTACTGCTGTGTAGCAAGGCATGTGAGAGTTTATTGCATTTCCTATTGACTGTAGAAAAGACTTTACATACATTTCTCTGATTAGATGTTTCCTAACTCCAGGCAATAAACTCAGGTTGTTTTGCAACATGCAGATTAAAATCTAGAGATGTTAAATCCAGAACATGGCTGCTTATAAATTAAGCTGAAGTGGTCTTTATGAGAGGCCTCTGCACTATCAAATCTGCTGAGAAGCTGCATGCCATTAAGGGTGGCCTCAGATGTGGCTTCATACATCAGAGAGCTCTTCATATTGTGTGCCTCCTGATAAGGCTTCCTCTCTGCTTTTGAGGCCTCAGTGTGGAATGAAGAATGGAAAAAAAAATATGGTACAACCCTACAATTTATACTTTACTTCATTCCCTTATCACTACTACAGTGGTAATTTCATTCTCAGTTTCATCCTTACTTCCAAAATGGCTACTGAGATATAAAGGGCAATCATTTGTGCTCAAAATATTTGTATGTGCACTTTTGTTACATCTATGATTTTATTATATTCTACTGCAGTCTGCTGACTGATTTCCCTGATAGAAGAGCAGGCAGACTGGAGTGGGACTGCTCTGAACAAGGAATGAATAAGTCACCTCTTTTTCAGGACATAACTACTACAGTAGTTGCAATTTTTATCAATATGACAATAAAACAATTAGTGGTTTTCAGAACACCACACAAGCTAACACACAATCTCCTTCACCCAAAAGCTACACTGTCTATTTTTCCATTTAAAGTAGGAAGGTTGGTGGCTGTAATGAAAATCTCCATTAATGGGAATGTTCTTCAAGGCATGAGATAGAGCAGCTCCACTGTGAGCTGCAGGCTGATCTGATCTGATCTGGCTAGGCTTGGCTGCAGCTCTTGCACACTCAGAAACTCCACTGAGTTACTGTGCTTGCATAGCCCCAGTCAGTGGCTTCCTAAAAGTAGCACAAAGTTCATCTAATCACTTCAGTTTTTGAAAAAGTGCCCGCCCAGGTTGCCAGTCTTCATACAACTGATGTTCTTAATGCCAGACAAGAAGGAAGGAAGGAAGGAAGGAAGGAAGGAAGGAAGGAAGGAAGGAAGGAAGGAAGGAAGGAAGGAAGGAAGGAAGGAAGGAAGGAAGGAAGGAAGGAAGAAAGGAAGAAAGGAAGAAAGGAAGAAAGGAAGAAAGGAAGAAAGGAAGAAAGGAAGAAAGGAAGAAAGGAAGAAAGGAAGAAAGGAAGAAAGAAAGAAAGAAAGAAAGAAAGAAAGAAAGAAAGAAAGAAAGAAAGAAAGAAAGAAAGAAAGACCCACAGGAACACAGGGGATGCATAGGAAATTATCTGATGGGCAGGTGTGTGGACAGGAAAGCAGTCTGCATTTATCCTTAGGTATAATTGTATTTGGGTATTATGCAGGAGCTTCAATCATGACTGACACCCTGCTCTGTACTAGATGCACTGTAGACACTTAATAAAAGGCAGTTCTGGAGTCATAACTAAGAATTACTGGAGCTTCATGTTTAACTGAAGCACCAAGTACCTTACCACAATCAATTGCAAGAAAGAATTTATAATATGGTTCAAGAGGACTCTGGATACTCCTAATATAAGACAGAGTACATGGTAGTATTTTAAAGGACTTTTATGGTCAAGTATCCATATGTTATCTGTAGTAGGAGATGAAGATAACTGGTTTATTAGTGTGGTAATTGAGACTGAATGATGTGGACAATATAAGAGGGAGGCAAATATATATTTACTCAGAATGCTTAAATGCTTCAGTAACTTTAGTGCATTACTCTGCTAACCTCTTCCAATCTGTTAAATATGTATTGAGTAGATAATGAGGCTATATCCTCAGTAACACAAATTATTTAAAGTAAAGCAGTGGTTTAAAGCTACTAGTTGTGAATTATTTCAAAACCTTTCCTGAAGAAGTTCCCAAGATGAGGGCTGTAGATCACTGTCAGTTTAAGGAAAGAAATTGTGTTAAATTATGCTGGCTCTTTCCCCTGTTTCCAGCTACTAATTTGCATTAAAATATGTCTAAAAACACGTTAATTTTTCACAAATATTACTTCACTGTGGTAGTATTTACTGTATTCTACAAAGTGTTGCTATGCACTTGTCTTGAAAAAGCCTTCAAGTCACATGAAGTCTCCTCATCCAGACATAAATGATAGTCTAAGAAGAGCTGACAGTCCCTTTGCTGGCATTTACCTTGCAGGCTGTGCATTAGTGAAAGGATGCCTTTTTTCCTGTCCCACAAATAGCAGATGGAAATGTTCCAGATTGATTTTGATTTCTCCTTTAAAGGTGACTGAAGTATTTTCAGCGTAATTGCAATAAATTTTGATAATATTACTATAATCCACTTTCTGTGCATTTTTTTCAATATAGAACTTCTGCTATGCATCCATGGATTGCCTATGAAATGGTCTAAACTGAATTAAGAAGAAAAACCAAGGCCAGATATGGTAAGGAAAGGAATCAACTATAATACTGTTATGTTAATAAAATTTGAAATTTGGTTTAGCAAAAAGATATTTTCCTTTAGCAAGGCCTTTTCTTTCTTTACATGCACTTAAATGATGCACCTGGACAATTATTTAGCCCTAGAATCATGGAATCTGCTGAGTTGGAAGAGACTCACAAGGATCACCAAGTCCAACCCTTGGCCCCGCACATGACACCTCAAGAGTTACACCATGTGCCTGAGAGCATTGTCCAAATGCTTCTTGAACTCTGTCAGTCTTGGTGCTGTCATCACGTCCCTGGGAGCCTGTCCTAGTGCCCAGCCAGCCACTGGGTGAAAAACTAAACACCCCTGACTCAGTCTCATGCCATTCTCTTGGGTCCTGTCACTGGTCACGAGGGCGAAGCGATCGGTACCTCCCCTCTACTTCCCTTTCTTATGGTCTTGAAGACCACAATGAGATCCCCTCTCAGTCTTCTTTCTCCAGGCTGAACACACCAAGTGACCTCAACTGCTCCTCATAATTGTTTGCCAAACTGTTTCATATGCAGCGCAGATTAATAGAGATCATGATATCACAACAGAAATTTCTAAAGGTAGATTCTGTCTTAAGCAGATGTTTAGACTACGGAAGATACAGGGACGTGAAGCTGAAAAGTTATGAACATTTTCAATTTATTTTGATGTCTTTGTAAATACATATTTCCATTTTTTTATCTTCTTGTCATTTAAATAAAATTACCATAATTAACCGATGGTCATGACAAAAATGCATTCACTTATTATAATGCTATATTTTTAGCTGCGTGGAGCAAGAAGAAGATACTGTCTCTTTTCCGCCAATGCACCTTCATCTTCCTTTTCAGATGCATTAAGATTAGGAAAGACTTTCCTTGCATTTCTGGAGAATAAATATTTTCTTCAGGTCTTTACAGCTTCTCATAGGCAGATGGATCACAATATTCATGTGATCCCTTCTTCCTCTTCTTCCTCAGACAAATACCCATGAGTATCAAGAATACCAGTAGAAAACCTGAAATTGTTCTTAATAAACCCAAGACTTCCTCCAGTAATAGAGCTTTCTATTATCAGGTATTTCATTCCGTGCATGTGACCATAAAGCCTTGTTTGATCATAATTTGAAATACATATTTAGCATTCCAGAGACTTGGATGAAAAATTCTGCTATAGATGATTTTTAGAGCTCTACCATGCAAGAGGGCTGGGGAAACCAAAAATATAAAAGGGAAACAATATTTTAAAATGGTAGTTTGTTAGGCATAAAAGAGCTTCATGTTTATTTTTCAATATTAATTCAAAAGTTGCATGTCCTTTTTCAAGTTGGCTCATTTTCTCCTGTGGATTGGATGCCATTTGGTCCCAGTGTTTGAAATTCTTAATTACCCCTTCTAGCTTTCTGACATTGTGTTTTCCCTCTTGACATTCACATACTGTAAATATAGTTCTATCCAGGATGAATTCCATTTAGCAGACATTGCTTGACAGCTCTAGTAAATTCAGAATGATCTATTCGTTCATCAATATGTGTGTACAATTTCCATTAAGCTCAACAAAATTTGTGTACAGCTGTAATAACTGGAGTCTTTTAACATTGCAGTGTCTTTCTAATTGCCAGGGAGGTTTCACCAGTTGACTGAGATATCTCTCTACTTTTTAATGCTTTGGGAGTGTTGAAGTGGTCATTGTCACTGGTGAGGCTCCACCTCAAATTCTTTGGCTGGTTTTGGGTCCCTTATAACAATAAAGATATTAAGGTGCTGAGGCATTTCTAGAGAAGGGCTGGGGAAGGGTCTAAAGAGTAAATCATAAGAGGAGCAGCCAAGGGAAGTGTTTAGCCTGGACAAAAGAAGGCTCAGGAGAGACCTTACTGCTCTCTACAATTCCCTGAAAAGAAGGTTGTAGCCAGGTGGGAGTCGGGTCTCTTCTTCCAAGTATAAAAGCAACAGAACAAGAGGAAATGGCCTCAAATTGTGACACGTTTAGGTCAGATACTGAGAAAAATTTATTCATGAAAATGGTTGGCAAGCATAACAACAGACTGCCCAGGGAAGTAGCTGAGTCACCGCCCTGGAAATACTTAAAAGATGTGTTGATGTGGCACTTTGGGACATGGTTTAGTGGTGGCCGTGGCAGTGCTGGGCTAGTGGTTGGACTAGACAGTCTTGAAGGTCTTTTCCAACCTAAGCAATTATATGATTTTGTGATCTGAGAAATGAAAATAAGGAACTCTAATGGCAGCAGCTTTAATGGAAGATCCTCCTTCTGCACCTCTTGGCTGGTGTGCCTGTCCCAGTCTGCTATGACACTTTCCCAACCTATAGAGTGGAGAACACTCTTGACCCAAGCTGCAAACACTTGACATTTGCAAGGAGAGGGGTGCTAAAGCTTGTAGGTGCCCTGCTGAGACTGCAGGAGTGTCTCACTGCTTGCTTAGAAACATCCTCACATTTACACTCTGGAACAGAAAGGTTAGGAGAAAGAGTAGAAGTATCTAATAACTTCATATTGTGACCTAACACAATCTGACCATGTTTTTGTTGCAAAGGTTAATATATTCAACTTGGATTGGTTGAATCATGTAAAGTAATACTTCACAACATGCTCTAGGAAAAAGAAAAAAAAAAAAAGAAAAAAGAGTATATATGGTTAGCTTGTTTTATAGGACTAAAGAATGCCTGAAGATCTTTGTAATGATTTTTGTGTGACAGAATCAGTCAAAGTTAATGATTTTGCAGGCCTCAGTTGCGGTTATATTAAAAATAATTGCGTTACCCTTGCACAACTCATTTCTGTTGCTATATAGTTTAAATATTTTATGCAGTTTTTAAGGACTGATCCTATTCTGAGGTGGGGAAAAATGCAATAATCTGTGCCATTTCTTCCGTCTCAAACCACAAGGAAATTTTCTACTGTCACCATTATTGAAATATTCACCAACCAGCCTGCTAGATCTTCCTGGTTTGAATTACTTGTCTTATCCTCTACAGCCGTTTTTTTAAATGTCTATCTACTTATGATCAATTTGAGTACATTTTTGAAAACCCCGATTATCATATGCTAAAAAAGTGTGAAGTTTGAACAACTAAAATCAAGTCAAGGTTCTTGTCCTGTGGAGGACTTCATGAGGAAGGTGATATACAAGTATACAGGTACAAAAGCATGAATGGGTGATGAGCAAGTCTGTTTTTTGTTGTGCTTCTTGGAAGAACCTTAAGAAACAGAAATTTTGTTTGAAAACTGGTCTGCTGATCCTTTAAGTACTTACTCAAAGAAGCTGTCTATTACTTATTCAAGTGAATTATAAAGGCCAATGAATACAGAAAGGGTTTCAAGAATTCAAAATGAAGGTGGTAGAAATTTTTACATGTCATAGTCATTCTTTTTTCTGTGAATATTTGCAGTCAGTTTGTGATAATAGATCAGCTCTACCATTTCAGTGGTAGCTAAAGAAAAGAAAATGTAGGTTAATGAACTTGGAAAAATTGTGGGATATACAGCAGGAGGGGAACAGAAGATGTAAACAAGAAAGATATTAAGGAACGAGGCATTTTTGAACAAGTTTAATGTCACTAATTAATATTTGGTTCTTAGTTAATTCCCAAAAAAACTCACATATCTTAATGATTACTTGGACATAAAAATGTATCTGTGGGTTATAAAGAAAGGGGAGGGTATTGCAAAAAGCTCAGGATAATGCGGGGAAGAGGTAACAGAGTCTCTAGGGAAATATTTATTCTTTCAAAACCAGCAATAAGTATAATAAAACTTATTCATAGTGCACTCTTTCATTTCATATTTGCTGTATACATATTGGCATTACTTCTATGAAAGCATTTGAAATATTGATATATTAATACTCTTTATGGATAAGGCAAGGCAGGGAAAGCCTCAAGGAGGAAAAATTATGGCAGTTGGACAAGATTAGAGAAACACTTTTCCCAGGACTGGCATTTAAGCTTTGTCCTGGGCTGTGCTCAAACCTCTAGGCCACAGCTCTCCTGGGATATCACATATTACGTATGGATGAGCTTTCAAAGTGACCTAAAAGATAGGCACTGTACTCCATAGGACTGAGGATCCTAATATCCCAAGGCCTTTCTGAAAATCTCATCTTACACACGGTCTTAACCACTTCATCACAGTCACTAAATAACAGCAGGTACTCGTTAACTGCATGTGTATTAGTCACTGAAAATAATTTATCCCTGCTTTGGGGCTCCTCTAAAGAAATTATACCTCTCCATTTCTCAGCTTTCTCTATATAACACCTGAGAAATAATTGTTTTCATTTTTCTTTGCCTCATTGATTGCAGAATAAATAATACATTAATAACTCCCTATCCTCATTATTCTACCGTATCTGGTGAGCAGTAACTTTCAGTTTAGCTGCTTAAGGGCAATGGCAGGAGGGATGAAGAAGGATGGAAAAGAAGAGTCAGACTCTTGCCATTCCTAAAGCATAAGGCTGGGATATGGCCAGGTTGTCTCCGTCATCTCTTGTAGGTGAAAACCACAGTGAAACTTCAATGCAGCTTGCTTCCTGGCTCGCTCTCGAGCTGAGAATTAATTACAGAATGGCAACATCTGCATTAGCGGCTCCTGCAGCCCCAGCTCTCTGCAGGCGGGATGATGCTCGCTCCCCACCAGATCTAGGACCGCTCGGAGGACTTGCCTGCTGGCCACCTGTCTCGGATCCCCGCAGGCTGGAGCTCGGGGAGCCGCGGTGTGCGGGGGAGCGGCGGGGAGGGCGGCAGGAACCGACCGCGGGGCGAGCAGGGACGCCGCGCCTCCGCTCCAGCGGCACCGCGACACCGCCCCGCCGCTCCGCAGCCGGCCCCGGCCCCGATCCCCATCCCCATTCCCATCACCATTCCCATTCCCATCCCCATCCCCATCCCCATTTCCATCCCTATCCCCATCCCCATCCCCCCTCGCCCGGCCCCGCTCCACCTTCCCGCAGCCCCGATCCCTGCACTGGCTCCCGCCCCGCTCCGCCCCAGCCCTGGCCGCGATCCCCGCCGCCGGCCGCCGTCCCCCGGCTCTGCATCTGAGCCAGGAAAGAGAGGACGATCGGGGTCCTGGAGGCTCGAGGGGCGCAGAGGAAGAAGGAGGAGCTGGAGGAAGCGAAGGGAAGGGGAGGGGAGCGCAGGGGAGAGGATTTTCCCATCTCCTGTCTTTTTTTTTTTCTTTTTTTTTTTTTTTGGAGGAGGAGGAGGAGGAAGGTTGCTGCTGCTAGTGGCAGCGTTTCCTCCTGCTGGAAGATGATAAATACATGAGGAGAGAGGCTCTGAGCCTGCTTCTGTGCTGCGGGAGTGTCTCTCTCTCCCTCCCTCCCCTCTCCCTGCTTCTGTGTGAGTGTGTGTTTGGCTGCCGGGCTGTGTGTGCGCGTACACTGTGTATATATATCTGAGCTGGGAGGTTATTGCAAGCTTCTCTCAGCAGCGCTCCTCTGTACAGGAAGAAGGGCTCAGCTGCAGTGGTAGCATCAACAGCAGCATTAGCAGCACCAACTGCTTTATTCGCCTTTCTTCCTTCCCTTCATCTCCATCTCCCTTTTCCCTCCCTCCTCCCACGTCTTTTAGGGGATTGATCTTCTTTTTTTTTTTTTTTTTAATTATTTATTTTTCTACTCTACAATCCTTGTTATTTGATACTTCGTGGCTTTTTTTTTTTTCTTTTTTTCTTTCCCCCTTTCTCTGAGAAGGAGGCACAGAAACAAACACGCACAAACACAGAGAAATAAGGGAAAGAAAAGTACCGGGACTTATCCTGCTGCTGCAAACCCAAAGATAGCAGACGAAGAGGGGGTTTGGCTTCTACCCCAAGGTAAAGCCCTGCCCCCTTTACCTCCTCGACACCTCCTCCGAGGAAGAGAAGGAGAGAGAGCGAAGGGGGCCAAAGTGGAGAAAAGCAGGTCTTCTGCGGCTGGCATTTGGAGTACAGGGAGCCAGGAAGTGAAGGATGGTTGTATTTACCCGAGCTGGCTGCAGGGCAGCTCTCTTCCTCTGGATTTTCATCAGCATTAGCTGCAGAGCCAGGACTGCTCTGCCTGCATCTCGTAAGTACCCTTTACTAAGAAACACGCAGAATTTCAGCTCTGAATTAAGCCAGAGGGAAATTCCCACAACTCTGTGAGGTTGATTATTTTTGCTTTGCTGATGAATATTGTGTTTGATTGTGTTTGATTTTTCTTTCTATGCGTATGTGTGC
Organism: Fringilla coelebs; assembly: GCF_963513975.1. Taxonomy (NCBI): domain Eukaryota; kingdom Metazoa; phylum Chordata; class Aves; order Passeriformes; family Fringillidae; genus Fringilla; species Fringilla coelebs. The sequence continues at coordinate 98,732,758 of NC_140028.1, read as the reverse complement.
ACTGAGCTCTGATACTGTTTGCGGTGCTCCCCATCAGATCTTCCTTGGTGATTTCAGTGGTAGCTGGTGTGGAAAGTTGAAAGAAACCTGCTCTGTGATATAATCTTGGTTCTGCAATGGAGTCAGAGGAGGAAAGAAATCAGAAGCTGTTCAAAGTTTGGGGATAGTTCTTGTTTGGCTAGTCGGTTCGGTTTGTTTTGGTTTTTCCCATCTTCCTTGGAAGGGATGCAATTTGCATTTGGAAGTACTGCACTTCCACAGTTTTGTAAGGGAAAAGAGGAGATGTGAGCAGTTTCCCTAACTAGTGTTTTATCGAGGAGCAGCAAGAGAAAATTCTGTCTCATTTGAAGAGGAAAGAATGATTGTGAGTTGATGAGAGGGAACTGAGCCAGGACAGCTTTTCTTTAGAGCAAAGTTTTGCCGCCCATAATAGAATGAGCAAAGGTATTTTAGAGGAGACCATCAATTGCCCTCCTAGCGAGGTAGAAATAGTAGAGAAATGATCAAACATCTGCTGAAATGCTGAACTTCAGACTAGAGGAGTGTAGAGCACCTGTACAGAATCTGATTCTGCTATCAGTATAAAAATGACAGCATATTAATTGATTTCAGTGGATCAAATCTTTAACATTGCACTGAGCTGTAGTTTTGAGCAAAACATTTTGCAAGTAGATGTCAGTATTAAGTGTTTAGTTATTTCTCTTCAGACTATGTAAAACATTTGCCAATTGCCAAGTATTTTTGAAATGCATACTGAAATGAAACAGTGCATTTTTATATTATCATCATCACACTGCTGGCTTGATCGGCTGTTTACAGAGGAAGGAAGTGTCCTGAAATGTTACGGATAGATGTGCTGGGATTGCATACATGTGAATGGGGGTTGATTCTACTGACCAAGTAGGGAATTGCATAGAATGTATATACTGCATAGAGATCTATGTAGATCACTCTATTTATTTGTTTGCTTAATTGTTTCCCTGGGGGGGTGGAATGAACAATGCAATGATTAGGGAATTGGAGCACTGCTATGCTTTCTTAGTGGGTTCCTATCTGTTCTCATCTAATACCTATTGAAAAGCAAGTGTTATTCCAGGATTTACATGCACTTGCATATTTGTTTGTGTGTCAACAAATATGTATAGCAGTGTCTGCATTGTTATCTAGGTCTCAGAGGCTGTAGTATGTTCACTTGTTTTCCTTCCTTTGAATTAGGAGAAGTATTGATCCTGAGGTTTACTTCTTAGTTTTGACCAGCTACATAATTTTTCTTAGGAGTATTATTTTTCATGGTCATCTCTCAGGCTCTGCATAATAGGAATGTGTGGGGGAGAGGATTCATGATTTAGGTTGTCAGAAATCTGTTCTTTGAAAACAAAGTCCCTGCTTTTCTCTAAGAGGGTTTTGGAGCTTTTTTTGTTTGTTTTTGTCACTCAGCAACTAATGGCTATAGTATAACTTGAAAATGACTTACAGTGGGGTATTGATTTCCCAACAAACAAATCTTTAACTTTTGAAAGAAGTTTGTTGAGAAGTTAATAGTTGTAGTAACATCACTATACCCAGAATTCCAGGAATGGAGGATATACATAATTTTAATTACAGTTTAGTAATATACATTCCCATCTTGATGATTGGCTATTCAAAAATTTCTTTATATAATTCACCTACCAAGAGCTTATACATTATACTACTTATGTAGTGAGTGGCATTTTATTTCATTTCTGACTCACTTCTTAAAGTGAAATGGAACTAGATTTGTTTACTGGAAACATAAATATAGCTAGAAGTACACGTCAGCCTTAAGTTTACAAAAGGATTGTTCACATTGCAGCACATGTTGAAAATTCTTGTAAAGGCTTATGGATGCTTGAGAGCTGGTGCCACATTGGGAACTCCAGTGCTGTGTCACACTGTTTTGGTGCACCACTTTGCTGGCTATTCTGTTGCATGCTTTTCTATGCAAACTTGTCACTGTACTGTATTTTGTCACTGTGCTCTGTTTTCTGGGGTTGTTTGTAACTTTGCCAACAACTGATTGGGGTTGGAGAATTTTGTGAATGGGATTGGAGAATTTTGTTCTCTGTTGACAAGATGATATACCTAGTTTTCATCATCCTTTTTTTTTCCTTTTTTTTCCTCTCTGCTGATTTTGAACCTCATATTTGGAATCCTTCTGAAACAATTAAAAACTATGTGAAATGCAAATGTGATGTAAAACTTATTTCCAACCACTATTTCATTTTCTCCTCCATTGTTACTTTATGTTTTGGCTTTGAAGTTATTAGCAACATCAAATTTATTCTTTACAGTATTTTTTAGGAAGTATGCTAATCTTACGGTGTACAGTGCATTGCAAATCCCTATATATGAGCTTGCTATTCAGTATTTTCTCACAGTCTGGTCTGCTTGTGCTGCATAGAAAAAGATACAGCTTTCAGAAAGAATAGAATTGGACATTGCTGATGTGAATATGCTTCATCTCAAATGTTTGTTTACTTTCCAAAGTAAATCTATCTCTAGTTAAAATGGAATCTCTCAGAAGATGATTCAGAAGTGATCATGTTGAAACCTTTTAATCTCATTTAGTTTTATCTCAAGATGAAGTGGGTGTTGAAAGCCCATTCTCTAGTATAATAAACATACACTGTGATACAGTATCACACACATTAAGGCTCAGATCTTGCTGTCAATCTATTCATGGTCTTGTTTTCATACCCTGGCAATAAATTCTTCATATTCCTGCAATTTTTATTTTTTTTTAATAAGCGTGGAAGGGTGAAAACACCCTTCTAGAATCAAGGCTAATGAACAGCTCAACCAGGAGAGGTCATCACAAGATAAAAAGTAACACAGAAAATACAAATTTAGTGCTTTATAGTCCTTTACATGGCTAAGATGGAATGATAAGAATATGAATATGGGCAGACTAGCTCTCATTTGTATTCCTATAAAAACCCCAAACACAAAAAGCAGCAACTTTGTTACTTAATAAAAATGTTAAAGGTATTAATTATTGGATTGTCTCCTTCTCTCTGAAAGGAATTCACTTTACAAGTAATTATCTTTCACAGCTAGGTTTGTTTTGTTTTTATTGTATCTGTTTTTATGCGATGCAAACCTGATGAGCACAGAACTATTAAAACTTCTAGTTCTGATACTTCTCATACTTCTGTAGTATGTCCCATACCACTGCTCAAGTTGAAGTTAGAGCCCATATTACAAGACTTGGTGCAGAAATCAAAAGGGGGGCATGTATAGTAAATCATTAAGATACATAAAAGAAAAAATGTACAGCTTTTACCTTTAACTTCATGGCACCCTGATTTTCCTGGGGAAAGTACTGAAAAGGAGTAATGTCCCTTTTGAAAGAGCAAGGCATTGTACAAGAAAGTCCTTTTTAAGAGGCCAAGTTGGGTGGAGCTCTGAGCAACCTGATCCAGTGAAAGTTCTGTGCCTATGTTGGGCATATGAGGTGTCATATATTGTATTAGATTCACACTTGGGGAATAGTTCTCCTCCAGATAATGTCTCATACATAATGATATTTTTCTAAATCTGATCAATTCCATTTTTTTTTCTGTATAATAACTGATTAACATTTATTAGTTGAGGTCTTGTAGTCTTGAAGTTAACACAACGGTCTCACAGAATTTAGTTTCAAGTATACCAAACCATTTTCATGTGCATTTAGCATTTAATAATTTTTCTTACCTTTGGGGTCAAAGCACTTAAAAATATACTAAACTTTTAATTTGCAGGCCTAGCTCTCTTTTAAGTTCATGGAATTTCATAACATTAAACATATTATTTCTCTTTTGCTCTTTTAGAACACTTTAGCTAGAAATTAGAACAAAATTTACATCCATCATAGTATAATTGTATTATTATTTATGTGCTATTCATCACCACATAATAAAACTCACATTCAACAGACAAGTGACAGCTTTAACAACATTGCACTGAGTTACTGAGTTACTGTTATTATTTAACCACATTGCATTGAGTTACTCATCATGACTCTAAATAAATTGGCTTTTCTTGAGCAATATGTTAACTTATATGTGAATGAATAAAACAGTATCAAATAGTCTGATCTAATTTCAAAATTGGTGTCAGGAGCTATAGCCCGTGTCAGTGCTGAAAATCCAAAGTTTCAAAGTCTTTAACTTTTGTGTATGCAACATTGCATAAAACCTAATTGCAGACATTCATCTAGATAGAGCAAGTCTGATTAAAAGTTTGGTGTCAGTGGGCATTAAATCAATTGTAAATGCCATTAAACTACTGTTTTAAAAACTGGCTTTTTCTTGGGCTGTTTGTGCTTTGCTCGTGTGTTTAGTTTATTTTTTTTTTTAAATTCTGGTGCAATAATATGAAATAAGGCATAGAAAGCTCTTTAATAAGTAGTCCAGTCTGAAAGATAGTTTGAAGGTGAATTTAAAGACTTCAAATTGAAAACTTTTTTCTGAACATTGGTTGTTTCTTTTGCAAGGAGATGAGAAATATTTTTTTTTCTTTTTTTTTTTTTTACTCAGGTACTTTCAACACAGGAGACTATTTCAGTTGCTTCAGTTGTGATAGGAAATTATGTACATATAATGCATTAGACATCAGACTGTACCTCTTCTTGAATAACTCAAATGGAATAACTCTTGAATAATTACAATGGATCTGTTTCAGACAGTAGTTTTTCCTATAGATGGTCTTCAGGACTTTTGACTTGGATCTCTAAGTCTTTAAATTGTTAGATACCATGTTTACTGTTTAGGAATTTTTAAGACTGGGACAATAATTTTTACTGTCTGGGACAATAGCAAACTATGCACAAACCATGGGGGAGTTTCTACATTTTCTTTTTACTAGATTTTCAAAAGCTGATCTCACTCTGCATGATCTGATTCATAGGTCAAAATAAGATAACTGGTTAAATTTTGAGGTCTTCCCCTACCCTACGTCCTGAATAGCTGTCATGCTCATCTTACAAAAGCACAAGGACTTGCAAATGTGATCCAGTAAAGTAGGAAACTTCAACTAGGAAATGTTAGAGAAGCAACAGGAGTCTTCTTCATCAGATGAGATGATTAGTGACTTTGCAAATTCTTTAGTCTTAACAATTTTATAGAATTTAGAATTATAGGGTTATTTCCAAAATCCACATAGAAATGAGATCCTTCTTTAAAAGACCAGGAAGACTTGTAGGATAAAGAGAGCAGTCCGCTAGCTTGAGCCTTCTGGCACTGAAGGAAATGGAAGTTGTGCCACAGTGTGCTTATGTTTTTTGTCATGAGTTCATAATTCAGTCCATTAGTATGAAATACTAGAAATTATTTAAAAAGTTCTTCAGACTTCAGCCTTTGAATGAACATTGATTTTATCTGTATTGCACTTCATTTATCCAGGAACTTCATTGGCATTGCATAGGTAGATAATCTGAGACTACCAGGTAATTGCAGAACATGTTAAATCTCTAAGTTTGGTGAAGTAGAAAATTGCAGTAATCAGCAATCAATTCTTTTGAGCCACTTGCATTTCCAACTTTGAAGACATTATAAATATAATAAAAGAATTCCCAAGTCCTGTGCTTACCATTTACAAAGAACTTGGGCACTTGGTTTTGATAGTTCTGCAATTTTAAAGCAGCTTTACAGAGCTGAGACCTTTCCTACCTCAGAAATGGTCTCAGTACTCCTTCACTGTAGCAGTAGCCAGCCTTTTCCGATTGGGTCTTTAAGGTTGAACAGCAGATAATTCAGAGCAGAAAAGGATATTGACATTCACATTTACCTCTTTCCTCTGCCTAAAAAAGTCTAGAGATTTTTTTGACTTTACAATCTCTTGGTGGAGATATGGTTCTTTCAGACATTTAACTCAGCAAGCCGTCATGCTAAGTCCACTGGGGACTGGCAAACTTATTTACACATATGGCTCGTTACTTCATGTTAATATTTACCACCATTTGAAATATTTATCAAATATTTTATTTTAAGCTGTGTATGCGCTCCAAAAATATGTTTTAAATAAATCAGTGACTAAAATCGACTCAATATAGCTAGGAACTTTGTTGCCAGTTTTGCATTTGTATTGGTAGAAGCTCAAGTTAGGTTACAACTTTCAATGTGTAAATAAAATAAGCAGCTAAAAATACTTTCTAGAAGCCAGAAAACATTTTTACTGCTCTAACCAAAGGATTTTCCATCCCACAAAGAAATGTGATGTTTTTGAATGAACATTTATTATTTTTATCTAGAATATTTAAGTCTCAGCTTAAAGAGAAAGTAATTTTTCTTGTAGAAATTTAGGGACTGTCTAAATATAACATAAATATTCTGTTTGATTTTGTAAAACTGCTATGTCATTTAGTATTCTGTAACCTTCGCCCAAGGAAGTCAGCTATATACATGCTACATTTCTGCTTTCTGTTTCTACAATAATCTGAATAATCTGAAAAAAAAAAGCTTTTTTTTTGTTTTGCATCAAGTCTAGAGAAGTGTCACTGTCTGGGTTTCTTAAATCTTAAATATTGATAAAAATGTCTCTTATTTATTGCTTAATCATCTTGTATACATAAACTGGTCTTTACTGAGAACCCAATGAAAACCTGGAATTTACAGGGAGGTAACACAGAAGATCAGCAGATGAGCTGAGGAGACTGCAAGGGTCCATTTACCATAAGAGGCAGCAGAAAGCCTGTGATGGAAGGCATGTCAGAGAAGAAAAGGAAGAATTATTGTCTAAGGGCCTAATGCAGTGGGATAAAATGCAGCAGTAAAGGCAACCTCAATATATTTAAGGTTTTCACACCATTTCATATCATATCACTGGTTTTAAGTATCATTGGGGTAAAGTTCTTGGAACATACTTTGAAATGCATTTAAATTGAAATATGTTTTTATTCACCTTGTGGGAATAGAAGGAGCACTGTGGTTCAGGAAAAACAAAAAAAAAACCCAAAAAACAAACAAACAAAAAAACAAGTAAGCCAAGACACAGGAAAACAAAAAAACCTAAATTTACACCCTGTTGACCCAGGTTTCAAACACAGATACCTTCCTAAACTCTTTAGATTCTTCTCACATTTTCAGTAAAACATAGGAAGGGCTAGTACATGCTTTTTTTCACTGAACACAGGTAAAAATTCAAATATATAAAAAAAAAAAGAAAAAAAAAAGAAGGATAATTGGTTAATTTAAAAACACAGTCAGAGGTTAAAACTAATGGCATCCACCATTGTTCTGGGCTATGGGTAAAAAAGGGAGAGGAATGTGCTGAACAGAGGTTGAGGTTTCCTCCCACACGATAACAGTAACCTATTTATTTTATTCTGCTGAGGAATGGAGTCACAGAGAGTAGCTTGCCCTGTCCATAGCATTAGCAGTGCATTAGGAAAAGTGTAAGCTTCTGTGAGAAATGGAGTCAGAAGCACATCCTGTACAGGGCAGGCTCTGCTGGATACTTGCTCCCAGTCTTCAGCAAGCTGTACTCTCTAATGTCCTTTCCTTTGGTTTTACATCCAAAAAATTATGCTAGTGGGCATATTGTCACTTATATGATGAATGTCCTACCTGCTTCTTCCCTGGTACAGCCAAGCTGTTAGAAGTGATAGAAAATTCCCTCTAGATAAGAGAAGGTATCCTTTACTGTTCCAACCCTTTTCCAAAAAATATACATCACATGATCACACACCTATTTGCTTCTGCTCCTAATTCATTTTTCACATGCCTCCTTTCTAATTTTATTAATCATATTACTCCCTACTCTTTTTAAGATCTCTCCCCATCTCTCCCTACCCTTTCCTCTAGCAATAAACTGGCTCCACTGGCTTCTCTTGGATTCTCATTGATTCATCACTGTTTTGAGTAATTTGCTGAGCCTGAAACTAAGGGAGGTTGTCTTCATTGATTCCTGATTAATTCATCTGTTTGTGAAAGCTAGGTACACAGGTAATAACTCAATTGAAATTCCTTCACTGCTTAATTGCTGTGCCATAATCCTGGCCTGTTAAATCAGATAATCAGATATTATGAATGAAGTTAGGATATATTTTTCCAAAACAAAATTATTAGAATATCATTATAAGGAATGCTTTTATTAATTCTGTTTATAATTATTCATAAAATGCAGTTTTAGAGTTTAGGTCAGTACAGTGCATAGGTTTTATTCATATGGAAAAAAACTGTGTCAGAGGAATTCTGTCAGTGAATTATGCTTCCAAATCTACATATTCATAATTTATAAGGCCAAAAAGGATCCAACCAAGCTACAGTGATATGGTTGATTGTATTACTACTTTTTTCTGCTTTACAGATATCCTGGTTTAGGGCAAATTTGGGAGGAAACTTCCAAAGGGGTCCCTCTAGAAAGCAAATTCAAGAAGCCCCTCCCCCTACTGGTTCAGGAAAATTTTCTTGGAGAAAAGTGGAAGAAGCAGATTATTTAACAAGCAAAGTATTCACAAGCATAAACAATGAATAATATTAAACAATAAAACCTTTCACTGCTCTGAAGAGATGGCAAATTCAGAAAGTCCTTGTCATGGGGTATAGCTCGGCTTGCTCCGTCTCTCATCAGTCCCTCCTGCACTGGAAAATGCCACATCCCAGGCCCTGGTAGGCCACAGGTGTGAGCTGCCAGTGTTCTTCTGAATTTTCAGTCAAGAGCAGATTTAAACAGTCTCAAGAAAAAGAAAAAACACAGTCTGGGGAATTTCACTGCCTCATCTAGCTAAGAACTAACTAAAAGCAAAGGAGAGCTGTCTTCCACTGTCCGTCCATGCTGCAGACAATGAAGTCTCAGAGAAGATAAAGATGAAACTCTTATCTTTATATTTCAAAAACAGCCACCTCAGACATTCCACTGCTTCTGCTTCTCCCCCCTTCACTCTCAGATGTAGTTTTAAGGGTGCAGAACTTAATAACCACCATAAACAGAACAGACAGTTGGGGATACAAGAATCATAAAGCCACCCCAGGACAACAGATCATAGAATCAATTAACCAGGGAATGGCTTGGGTTGGAAGAGGTCATCTTGTCCCCCACCCCACAGGCAGGGACATATTTCACCAAACCAGATTCCTCAATGCCCTGTCCAACTTGATACGAAACACATCCAGGGATGGGATATTTGCAGCTTCTCTGAGCAGTCTATTCCAGGATTCAATCCTTTCATGTAATCTAAATCTACCCTCTTTAGTTTAAAAATGTTCCTCTCATACTATCAGTACCTGTTCTGGTAAAAAGTATTTCTTTATCTTTCTTGTAGGCCCCTTTTAAGTATGGAAAGGCTGCTATATAAGGTCTGCCTGGTGCCTTTTTTTCCAAGATAAGCCACGCCAACCCTCTCAGCTTCTCTTTACGAAAGGGAGAAGCCCTCTGACTATTTCCGTGGGCCTCATGTCAACAAACTCCAACATGTCAAAGTGATTCTTCTGTCAAGTGGACTCGGAGTGGCCCCGGAGCTGGGCTCAGTTCTCCATACCAGGTCTAAGGACAGCAGAGTAGAGGGGCAGTGTGACCTCCCATGACCTGCTGCCCACGCTGCTTCCTATGCATTCCAAGATCCTACTGGCATTCTCAGCTGCAAGCGTCCATTGCTGGCTCTTACATCAGTTTTCATCTGCCAATATCCCCAAGCCCCTCTTTGCTTTCAATCCATTCAGTCCCAGTTTGTATTGCTTCTGGGGATTGCCCCAACTCAGCTGATGGACCTTACACTTGGATTTGTTGAACTTCCTGAGGTTCTCATGAGATCACTCAAGCCTGTCCACATCTCTCTGGATGGTGTCCTTTCCCTCAGTCATATCAACAGCACCACCCAGCTTGGTTTCATTCCACAAAATTGCTAAGGGTACACTCAGTCCCATGGTCTAGGTCATTACTAAAGACATTTAACTGTACTTGTCCCAATACTCCTGAAGGACAACATGCATCTTCATTTGGATCTCCATTTGGACTTTGAGCCATTAATATTTTGGGCATGGCTGTCCAGTCAATCCTTATCCATCTGACAATTCATAAATCAAACCCATATTTCTCCAATTTAGGGACAAGGGTGTTGTGTAGGACTGTGTCGTTGGCCAGGTAGGTTACATCAGAAGCTCTTCCCTTATCTACCAATAGAGTCACTCATTTGTAGAAGGCCACCAGGCCTGTCACACATGATTTGCCCTTCATGACACCAAGTTTACTTTCCCTAATACACCTCCTTGTCATTCGTACCCTTTGGCAGAGTTTCGAGGAGAATCTGGCTTCATGAACCGTCTAGGCACAGGGGCTGACTGGCTGGCAGTTCTCAGAGTATCCATTTTTACACATTACATAAATGGGTGCAATGTTTCCCCTTTTCCAGACACTGGGGCCTTTGCTTGACTGTCATGACTTTTCAGAAGTGATAGAGAACTGCTTATATCTGCCAGTTCCCTCAGGACCCTGGGATGCATTCCATAGACTTGTCTATGTTCAGGTTCCTCCGATGGCCTTGAATCTGGTCTGCTCCCACAGTGGAGTCCCTGCCTTTATATTCAGGGCCTTGAGACATGTGGGAAGTTCAGCTGGCAGGGAAGATTGGAGGAAAAATGTTGCTGAGCACATCAGACTTCTCCATATCAGCTGTCATCAGATGCCTTGTCTCATTTATCAGAGAGGTACAGTTTCTTTTGTCTTCCTTTCCCAAGTCACATACCTGTCAGGGTTTTCACACATTTCCTTCTGGCATTAAATGTCCCGGTCTGGAGCTATGTTCTTTACCCTAAGTTCATGACTTCAGACATGGTCACATTGAAATGCCTAATGCTTCCTTTTACCAGCTGGCTAAGTTGTCCCAAGCTTTTGAGGTGTAAACTTCAAGTCATCTTCAGCTTCAAAGACTATGCATTTTTCTGCCGTTCATATAATAAGGATGTTAAGCAATGAAGGACTGAAAATCAGATTTCCACTAGTTCTCACTAGAAACCACTCATTTCCTTTGTTACAATTACATTTGGAGATATTTAGAGTGCCACATTTACAATCATTTTGAATCTTGGTTAAAATAGTGTAGACTGCCATTCAATTGCCTTCAGAATTCAAAATACATATTATTGCAATTTATGCAGAAACAGACATAAATGCATATATCTGTAAATTTCTTGTGATCCAATTTTGTATTCTCAGGAAAAAAAGAAAAAGAAGCCCTCGGAAGATCAGGATACTTTGATAAGATCTACCTTTAAAAATCTATGTTGATTTTCAGTAATTGCATTTACAGCATTTATATTTTTTGTTAATCAGGTTCTATTGTTTTGTCTAGCAGCAATATTAGTTGGAGTGGCTTGTAAGTGCACAGGTCATCTTTTTCAGTATTTGCACTTCAGAGTTTCTTTCAGCCTTCTGGAATTTCCTTGCTGTTTCAAGGGTTATTGGAAATCATCAATAATCAGCAGAGACCTTCTCGGTTACAGCTTGCCCTGCTGGTCTAAACTGCCTACCCTTGTTAACCTCTGTTTAACATCTTTGTCAGCTTTTATTAGAATGGAAATTGTTTTGCTGCCACTTTGGGATCTAACTACGCAATCTTGTTCATTTTCTTAACACTGTATGTTTTTGTCTTTTCTATGTGATTGGCAAATTCATCACTTACATGTAGCAATCTTTTGGTATGTCTCCTTTTGCTCCTCAACTCCTCTCTGATTTCTTAAATAACGCCCCAAAACACAAAACCCAACACACACACCTGTGATTTTGGTTCTTTTTTCTAATAATAGTTCTTATGATTTCTATTTATAGAAAAATTAAACCTTATATGTTTTTTTGCATAATTTAATGTATTTGTTAAATTCTGCTTTGCAAAATGACAGAATGGTTGAGTTTGTAAGGGACTGCTGGAGGTTATTGCCTTGCTAAAATAGGGTTCCTTATATCAAATCTAAATCTGTCCTCTAGGAAGACTATACAGCACCCGACAACATGGCCTTGGAGAGGCTAGAGCAACATGGTTGTTGGTTTCAGACAGAAGGAAGTAATATAATCTTTTCTGACGTGTTCTATCCTGGTCCGTGCTTTTGCTTCAAATCAGAAAAGAAAATTCATTTGGATTTTAGGGATTCTCTGAATTTTTAATTTAACAACTTGCTATATCACTAAGGTCAGTCTCATAGAAATGCCCCTCCCAGTCTTCACTGACATATTTTTCTATATTCATAAAGAATAGTTAGTTCAGAATTCTTGATGTCATGGAGAAATTTATAGTCTGAATTTGAAAATCACTTCTTTTCTGTTCCTGAAGATTTACCTTCTATGAAATATCAGTAAAACCATTATGTCGAAGTGTGTTCATTACGTGAAGAGTGTTCAGAGATAGAAGTTGATTTTATTTTTTTTCTCACTGGGAAAGGTAGTTGCTTTTGGTCTTATATTAAATCTGAAATGGAGTAGCTCAAACTGTTATTACCTGAATACTTCACTCAGAAGTATTTTTCTTATTTGTACAACTGTTGAGTCCTAAAAAATATAATTGCAGACAGTGAGGACCAGGGAAATAATTTCTGATGTACTGAAACAGGGACACTCAGATTACAGGCCTATAACAAAACCAGACACATCAAAAACAGTCTAATGAGTGAGAATTCTGTCCTCAAACTTATGACCCAAAAGTTTTCTTCAATTCTTCTCACTAAATCTAAAAACAGGAGATGGAACCAAACCAGAAAAATCTTGAGATGGAAGTAAATACTGAAATTTCGGACATGACTCAGATTCAGAACTCAGTGGAGTGAGGCCAGTCTTTCTAGATCAGTCATGTCCCTGCATATATTCCTTAAACTCTGTATCAGGATCAATTTGGCCATTTTTCTTTTTACTCGATGAGGGTGCACATGCAGTCTGCCTTTGGATTGCTCAAGATTCTCTGTATCATTTCCCCTGTATTGTGCTGATGTATGAGTGCATCCCCCAAAATGCTGTAAGGTGGCGTGCTACATGAAAAGTGCATGAGTAACTGCATAAAATGAGATAAATGTAAAACAAAGAAAAATTAGGCTGAATTTTCATCAGAACTATAAAATAATTGTATCATAATTCTGAGAAACCACAACAAATATTTCAAGTCTGATTGTAGGACTGAAAAGAATTTATTGGCACTGTCTCATTTACACAGAGACATAAAGATTAGAGGAGTGCTGAGAATTTTTGGTGGAATTTCAGAGGTATGATTGGCATTTTATGGTTATATGCACATCTAAGACAATACTCTACTTCCCAAGAAGAAATATATTATTTGCAGGTATAGCCTGTTATTTGTTCTTATAAATCAATGCATTCCTTGCTTTGTTTTAATAACTCTGATTGCAGAAAGAAATGAACATAAAGCTATGAAGGATATCATAGTAATTCAGCGTATAAAGATATAAATACTTCTAATAACATTCAAACTTTATATATATCAAAGAAAAATTGTTCTGGTGTCAGTTTTAATGAGGAATATAGTTATTTTTCAGCAGTGGTGTTTAATGCTTAAAACGTTTTTATTTTCTTGCCTTCCATCTTCCTTCTGCCTCAGGCAGATATTTCAACTAATTCAAGTAAAAATACTTATGTGATATTCCAGAAGATTCTTATCCTTTGATTTTGGCAGAGGAGCAAGAGGGAAAAACCAGACCTCTTTCTGTATATTCCTGCAGGCAAATCCATACTAATATCTGAGGTGGATCCATCAAGATTTGAGAGATGTGACTAGATCCTGAGGCATGTTTTATGATAGAAGGGATTGGAGACCATAAGGGCAAGAATCAGGACTTCCTTCAGTAAAATGTTCAGCTCCTTGAAAACTGTTCAGAGGCTGTGGAAGGGGACAGATAACCTGGAGCTCGTTAAGTTCTCGAATTCTCTGCCATTTTTGTTGTTCATCGCATGCTTGGTCTACTTTTTTGTGGATATGAATTGAATAAATATACAAACCATTTGTAAGAATTAGCCTCAAATGTAAATCTGTGTGTTATCAATGCCTTTAATAAGGAGAGCGGTGTGCATAAAACAGTGTTTATAACATAGCTGATGGCAGCAAATTTTTTCAGTGCTAGATCTCTAATTTGTTTTTAGCAACAGTAATATTTTCATAAGCCATACTGAAATAATCCAGCCACATTCTACACAGTAAAATCTCCCTTAGAATTCTAAATGGCATTTATGAAATATGGCTGCCAGAAAGGCACCACAAATATTTTCAAAGAAGGAACCTGATTCAGGTGCAGAATTCCTCTTCAAATACAAGCTTTGCATTGTTCTGGATTTGTCTCAATTCAATTTAATTCACATAATCAACCAATCTGATAAATTGACTTCTCTTGGGGGTTAGGTTTCTTTCCTTTTGTTTCTTTTTACTTATAGAATTGTTCCCCATAAATGGCTGGGAAACACTAACAACTGGGTACTTAAGAGAAACAAAAGAAGTGGCCAGTCTCAGGGGAGGAGGGCGTCTGGTTGCACTTGTCTTATTTGGGAGTTTCTCTCCAAGGGGCAGAGACACCACGCCAACTGCACTGCTAAAGACGGGGCTGGGGCAGCTGCGGGATCTCACTCTCCTGGTTTCAGAGAAGGACAGTCGGAGCTGCTGCTTGGGGAAGTGTTATAAATAAGAAGCTTGACTAGGCCAATTTTCAAGCAACAATCAATTTATTAATTAATTATGGTAAAGTATGGGCAAAACAGCGCTGGGTACAGTGGAGGCAGTTTTCCCTCCAACTGCACACCGATATTTGGGCTTACAAGTATTTATAGGGGTACTCATAAGCTCTCTCAGCAGTTTCTATTTCTACTTCTTTTCATCACAATTCTATACACTATTGTGATCTAGTTTTTCTTAGGGTGTGTCCCAAAAAAAGAAGATCCCCAGATGGTGGTGGCAGCCTCCGAGATGTTGGTCCAGTTTCTGCAAGAACAATGACGAATCCCATCTGGTGAAGTCCAACTCCCCAGATGTGGGTCCCCCTTGTTATTACAAGGGCTATCAGTGATGTCCAGCTTCCCTTGCTGAAGTTGTAAATCCTTCTGAGGATGTCCCTTTTCCTTTCTCAAGCTGTTTTTCTCAGTTTTGTTAAGGAGTGAGATAAGCACATTTCCTTTCTATACATTCCAAAGCTATAGTTTCAAGGATACAATCAATATTCCAAAATGATACCTAAAAAGGTTACCGTTACAGCACTCTTTAAGGCCTGACTACAAGCAAAGAGCAATATCCCGAATGCTGTAATTCAAATGCTCTTAAATTAATCCAGGTTAACTGCAAACAAAGGCTAGGTTCAGAGGCCTTCTTCCGTGCTTTACTTTCCTCAGTTATTATTAGAATTTGCAGTCGTCCCATGGTTGGTGTCCATACATATCGCAATCACAAATACACACATTTCCTTTCTGTGCCAGACACGAAACACAGCTTTGTATTTCACAGAAGGGAATTTGCTGCTGCCACTGGAGCCCAGCCAGAGCTACTTCTTCTGCCGTGGGGTGGGGTGAGGCTCTGCTTGTGAGGGCAGCCACTGAACTAGGACCTTATTATCACCTGCCTCACTAAAAGAGGGACTTTTCACCATCTGCTCAGGCACCTGGGACCCTCAGCTCGCCTCTCTCTGCCCTGCTCAGAGAGCCGGCTCACTGCTGCCCCGCCCCCACCACGTCTTTGGCATGGCTCCGGCACTGTAGCCTCGCACCCGCTGTCCGCTGAAAGCTTGGGGCTGTCCCAGCTTGGGGCTCCTCAGAGTCCTGCTGGCCACCGGGATCAGCTGCCCCAGGGGTTTGTGAAGCACAGCTTCTCTTCCCTCCCTTCCCGTCACGGTCGAGCCACCATTGCCGTGTGCTCCCTGAACTCGCTCACAGCGCCACCTGCAGCCGCGGAGGAGTCATCACAGCTGCCCCGCCCAGCGGAAACCGCCAGCGCCCCTGCTGGCCGTGACCGGAACTGCACCAAAGGGCAGCGAGCGCCTGCGGCCCAGGCGGCGGGGCTGGGGTTGTGTTCTCTTTGGTGTCAGTGCCGTAATTGCTCT
This sequence comes from Fringilla coelebs, assembly GCF_963513975.1. Taxonomy (NCBI): domain Eukaryota; kingdom Metazoa; phylum Chordata; class Aves; order Passeriformes; family Fringillidae; genus Fringilla; species Fringilla coelebs. The sequence continues at coordinate 98,716,748 of NC_140028.1, read as the reverse complement.
TGTTTGTTTGTTTTATCAGGCACACTACTAATGAACTGTTATTCCTATTCTCATATCTTTGCCTGAGAGCCCCTTAATCTCAAATTATAATAATTTGAAGGGAAGGGGTTTAGATTTTCCATTCTGAGGGATGCTCCTGCCTTTCTCAGCAGACACCTGTATCTCAAACCAAGACAACTTCATACCTAAAGCCTGATTTTGTGGGAATAATAACAACTCCTCAGCTAGTGTAATTTCTGTGGCTTGGTTGAAATAATAAGAGACTTTACTCTCATACACCTAGTGAAGATGAGAAAAAAGATTACATGAAAATAACAGACATTGACTTCTTGGAATACAATAATAAACACACATCATCAACTTTACTCAAGGTTTTTTAAGAGTTTATTGATTTATGCGTAATCTTCCTAAACAATTATTATTCTTTTTAGTAATCAATTTTATTTACAGAGACAATGAGCCCTTCAAAAATTAATTCTTAACTATTAAGAATTCCAAAGGTTACATTCTGCTCAAATCAGGGATGCAGATATTAATTTATCTAATTGGTACTGAGCACTGAATTTCAGAATATACAAAATCTGTTCATTAAAAATGGCAGCAGATTAGGCCATGAAATGTAAGTGATTTGATTGACCCATGGAAGGTAGAACTGTCTGTTATTTTTTGGTGAGGTTTTTTGACTGTTAAATATGACTTTTTGGCTGATATCAGATGACTTTACAAAATTTTGGAGCTTAAAAAACAGAATAGTATCCAATTAAATTAATTGGTTAGCAATTTAATCTGTAAAGAATGGATAGTTTAGAGTATGATAATCTCGTATCAGAATATCTCAGAGTCTTTGAGAGGAAACTATCTTACATATTTAGATATATTGAAATCCTAGCCAACATCTTTTTCCAGAAAAACTTTAAATTAATTACCCTCTAGTGTTTGTTAAAGCATCTGCACTTCCAGTCTATAAAATCAGCAGAGTAATAGGCATCTAACATTATTTTTAATAGTTATTAATACACGTTCAGTTAAAGACATTTCAGTCCCTGATCTGAAAGTCAGAACTACTCCTGTTTTGCAATGGATTGACTGTCATTATCTTTGTAATTTAAAATAATGTTACACTTGACAAAATCTCCAGCGATTTCTTGAAATTGTTGCAACTTGTAACAGGTTCAAGGAATGGTTTAGTCCCATTTTGGTCACGTTGGAAGTCTGGTTTGCAGATAAGGGAAGAGGCTGATGAGAGGTAAATCCTGTGAGGTGGAAGTCCTTATGGCAATGTCCTTTCTTACATAATCACTCCCCTTTGAATTGAGATGGGGACATTGAGGCATAAGATGAAGGAATTCATCTTGGCTGAGGGATCATGATTGATTCAACTGAGAGACAACTGCAGCATCTTGGCAGAAGATGTCAAAGACTCAAAAAATGTCCCGAGATCCACAACATTGCATCATCCACTGTGAGAATTCCCTGCCTAAGGGGAGGTACGTGGTCCTTCCCACCTGAACCTGAGTAACAATAAACCAAATAGATTTTGCATTCTGTGGATTCTTACCCCCTGCTACTCGTGGATAGTGTCACTCTCTTTCTGTCCCTCTGTCCTGTTGTCTTTCTCTCTCTCGTTCTCTCTCCCGCTCGCATTTACTGCTAAATAAAATCTGTGTTATTGCCTTTGGCATATGGTCACATTTGCACCTTAATTTGGGCAGAGGCATCTCTAATAATTTTAATAATCTGATTTTAACACCATCAGACATACTGTTACATCAGAAATAGACTGCACATCCATATGTCAAATATTACTGTACTTTGTGCCAAGTTTTATGTTTCATACACTGTTGGAACCCTAGTTGCTGAGAATTTTATACTTTCTGTGCTGACAGGCACTGACCCCCAAGAGAACACTGCATTTGACCTGAAGCCGTGGAAAAACCTTCCAAAAGTGAATGATAGAACTGGGATTATGGGTGCATAGTTTGAATAGAAGTATGTAATATCACATGGTAGAAAATTTAAAGGTTTTAAAATACAATAATATATATAAAACAAGATGAAAGTTTTAAGGCAAATACTAGTCCTTCTTCACCTTCTTCTTCATGAGTTTGGGTGGTATTGTGTAATTAGATAAAAAAGTCTGCATTGCAGGAAACAGTTTCTCCTTAAAAATCCTTGTAAAAAGAGAGATACAGCTCCATTTTTTTAATTTGTTAGCATGAAGTACTGTAGAACTCACGGTTTGTAAGAATATAATATAAATAAAAACTAATAAACATCTAAGTCTGAACAAGAAATACTGTCACACATTTAATCCTAACCCTAAAAAAAAACCCAAAAACCAGCAATACGCTACATGACTAACTTGCTATGAGCATCTTTGTTAAGTATAATTTCTGAAAATCCCTAATATTTCCAAATTTGGGAAGTTTTAAGACTATCTTGGCAAGGAGATGTATCAGCATAACACAGCAGTAAATTGCCCCAGAGCTTCAGTGCTGTGCGGTGTTGAAGAGGCAGCTCTGTGTTGGTGTATATAGAGTAATAAAAGTCCATTTGGAATGTCTACTTGAAATGTCCACTGGGCAGTGAAAAAGGAGTCTAGAAATCAGTTTAAAAATAGGATAAAATTTATTAGTGCCACTTTTACTTTGAAGGGCACACAATGATTCATAGGGAGCCAGGTTGACAATATGAATAACTCAGTTTGTTGCTGGATTATGTGACTGCTCATAAGATCAGTAAAGACTTAAGAGATACCCCTAATTGATTGCTGACATTCATTTGCGCACAGAAATAGATATGAACCTTCCCCGTCTCAATTGCAGATTCAAGTCCACTGGGTGACTTTACTAATTTCATTGTTAATTCAATTTCTGGGAGCAAGGGAACAGTTAATGAGAGCTGCAGTTAGAATCACCAAGCATGATATTCTTCATTCCCATCACAAGAGGCAGTCCATTTCTTGTTGAGGTTCCTGCTTTGATCTAGCTGCAGTGGGGCAGCTGACTTTTTTAGATCTGCAAAGATTTGTTCTGTGCAAGTGCAAAGGTTGGTGCCTTAAAGATCTTGTTGCAAAGAATTGGGAATTTTAAAGCTGATTGTTAAGAGCTTTAGGGCAGACCTAGGACCTTTTCCAGGAGTGATTATAAGATGGATGAAATGTTTCAGTGAGACATTTGGCAGGGAGTTGTCCAGCTGACACTGATTGAGAAGGAAGTTGCAAGCACACGGGAGGAATTTTTATCTCCCTTCATAAAGGTCAGAGTTGATGCTATAACTGATCAGAACCCTAAGGATGGACTCATTTGATCACGGACTGGATACATGTGCGTTGACTGATACTAAGTAGGGGATTGTTAAATGTAAGGAAGCCAGGGATTTGGGAAAGCAGGTCAGCTAACTTCAGCCACTTCCTCTTGGCTAGCAACCATTGCATGTGGTCTTTCCAGAGGTTGTCCTAATAAACCAGAGTTAAATAAACCAGAAATAGAAGCAAAAGTTTGACCACCTAACTGAAAAGTGCTTCTCAAATATGGTCTTACTTTGATGCGCAGTAAATAAAATTGCCTATCCCCATCTTTTTAACATTCACATGGGGAAGGGTTACCCCCAGACTGAGTCTGAACTGAGAGGGTTGGGGATTTAAACATGGCTATCTGGGTTTTGCTGCTCAAACAAATGAAGGTGTCACCAAATTAATATCCATTTGTACCTTGGCTATTTTTTAACTGCGTATTTGGGCTGTTAAATTCTCATGCCATCTTTAAATACCAGTATGTCATAGTCATAGTTATGGGTGTTCTTTTTTTTTTTTTTTAAATTCTGTGTAAATTTTCTCTTTGGGAGTGACTTTATAGCTATTTATACAACAGACAACATTTTTCCCCAGGTGGTTAGAAGTTAATTTTCATCTGAATACTTATTTTTTAGAACAAACATATGAAAGAAAGCTTCTCTTTCAAATAAGAAGAGGAACATTATGCTTCAGATCAGTTTTTGTACAAGGAATAAGTCAGAAGATTAATCAAACCCCTATTTTGCATTCAACAGATCATTTAGTAAACAAGCATAGAAAATTAGAAGCCTATTGAGTACAACTGTACTATTTTCTTGATCAGAAAATTTTAATTAAAAATAGTAGCATAGCAAGCCAACCTCCTTCTTACTCCCCACTTCTCTTAACTGCTGAGCATCATGAAATTTTGTCCTTTTTGTCATATTTCTACCAAATTTTACCTGATCTTTACAATCCCAAAGCATATAATGTTTCTATTCATAAAATCGTGCAAAAATCAACCAGAAATCAAATGAAAACACTGCCTTTCAATAGCACATTATCAGATAAATTTTGAAAATATTTTCATTTAAAATTCCACTGTAATCAGATAAGGAAGCTGATCTTTTCTGAATTTTTTTTTAAATTAGTTTTCCCATCCTCACACTTTTCTTATACAAATTCTCTCTTCAGATAAACAATTTGTCAAAAGTCAATTTCTTTCAATCCCCTGATATTTCAATAGCCTAAACTGTGCCTCAGTACCCTATAACTTTTTTCTTTATCGTCAAAGAGATTCCAATTTTGTATGGGAAGACAGAGGGTTTTTTTCCTACTGTTGTAATAATTCCTTTTTATCTTCAGCATACTGATATCCATGTTCAACTTGGTGATGATCTGGGAATTTTTTTATTTTTAAATTGTAACAAACTTTGCTTTTCTCTTATGCATAGCATAGCATCAAAATAGACAGCCTTCATAGTTTTCCTGTTGATAGATAACATTTTATTTAAAAGATGTTCAAAATCTCATCCAATTGTTTTGCAGTGGAGAAACTTTGGATGCATGGTGAATAAGTGTTGAGTGTTGCAGCAATAATTTAATCGACTTCAGAGTGCCCAATATTTTATGTACCTAACACAGTTTTGATGCTTACTAATGAAGTAAATGCAATCTTCTGCAGCATTCCAGCATATAATTAAAACAGTTTTCAACATATATTTTGGCACAGAACTTGACCTACTTTCGCACTTCTAAGGTTTAAAATATTACTCGCATTGCATTCCTATCTTTGTAAAAATCTACCATATCAATCTTAAAGAAAACTGCACTACACTCTAACTAGTATGTGTGTAATATAAGTCATAACAATAATTTATAGCTGAATAATAGCATTCCATGATTAAGGATCTAGTAATAATGTATAGACATTGTGCTCAAAGCAATAATCATTACTCAAGTAAGCAGTACCTGCAAAGTCCTCCATACTTGTGTAAATAAGAAATTACCTATATTTATAAGGAATGAAGGATCAAATCCATAGTGTAAGAAGGTATTAATCATAATACCTTCTTACGCTATTTAAGGCTTTTTATGTGCACACTGCAATGAAATGCATGGCGATTAGGAGGTGCTTGATTTGCTGAAGGGGATGAGGCAGTAAGTCAAGTGGACTGGTTCCCACTGTCCATTTTGTATCAGATCGTTGTAGAATATAATTTTTGCCCCAAAACCTATTTTCCTACTGTCAAGCAGCTTTTCTTCTACTTTCTAAAGCAGAAAGAAGGAGATGAAATATTTCCCTTCTGAAAGAAGGAGCTGAAATGTTTTTCTTCAGAGAGCAACCATTCAAAATGCTGATACTTGAGGTGTAAAAAACCCCGAAAAATAATTTTTAATGAATTATTTAAAATCCTGATAGTTTTGGCATCTCTTCCAGATTTTAGAAAAAGTCTGTGTATCTATAGTCTGTGTATCTAAAAGTCTGTATAAATTTCTTTGGGTTTTTTCCCAGTAATATATAGCATATAAAATTATAAAGAAACCCTCTCTTTCTGTACAAACCTTGCCTTGCTCCCTATTAATGTTATTATTCACCTTAAGCTCCATTTGCCTGACAGCAAAGTCCTGTGACACCTGAAACTGAATTGTAAATACTGACTGACAAAGGTACTTTCTAACTAAATTCGTGGCAAATTAACAAAGGTTGCAATGTATTTGACGCAAACTGGGTTAAGATAATGCCAGTCCTAAATCTCCATTCTGTTAGTGGAGTCTAAGTAAAGGACTAGCAGTATCCTCCGCAGTATTGTAAACACATCCACAGCTCTATTTCATTCTCTTTTAGGTGTTGAATTTGTATCAGTTATATTCCTTATTTTTCCTGGGCAAATGAATTAATTTGTTTATTCTACAACTGAAAATTATTTAGATGTTTCAAGCCACTGTAGTGGCATGAGAGATGAAGTAATTATCTTTCTGAGCACATGGAAAAATGGAGAGATGGGAAAAAGAAAAGTGCTATAATGTAAGAAGAGAGGAATTAAGAAACAGGACAGATTACTTTTTCATATTTAGATGCTACCAAGATTTTGTTACATGCAGGTTGAATGTCTCCCCATTCTCAAATTATGTTGACAGGTAAAATTGATTTTGTTCAGTTCAAGGGTTATGAATTATTTAAAAGTTCAGTAGTCTTCACAAGAAGTAGGATTTCTTGAGGGTGGTTCTGTTATGGAGAAATAATAGTAAGACATAGTAAAATCTAAGGCATAGCACAAAAGTACATGTTTTGTTGACTTTCAGTGTGACTTGTGCTCCTCAGTGTCTAGGGTTGTAGGAGATCAATGATGGTAATAAACTTATAAATCCAATAGCAATGGGATTTTGGTATCAGAGAATCACAGAATGGGTCAGGTTGGAAAGGACCACAGTGGGCCATCTGGTCCAACCTCCCTGTTTAAGAAGAGTCATCCTAGAGCACATGGCACAGGATTGTGTCCAGATGGTTCTTGCATATCTCCAGTGAGAGAGACTTCAGAACCTCTCTGTGCAATCTGCTGGGTCATCTACATAGTTAAAAAGTTCTTCCTCATACTCAGATGGAATTTCCAGTGCATCAGTTTCTGCCTGTTGCCTCTTCTCTCATTGCTTGGCACCACTGAGAAGTGCCTGGATCCATCCTTTTGACACCCTCCCTTCAGATACACTATGTCTTGGGCCACAGTAAAACTTCTAGTCCTCTTCAGTTTGTTGCTTTACCTTAACATGTATAAGAATATGTCATGGATGTCTCAAGATCCACTCTCATATTGAATTCCAACCCTTCCATCTTTTCATCTATTCATATGTCATGTATACCACAAAACTTCTGGGGAAAAAGAACTCTATTGAGTTGTGGTCTAAAGTATGCAGAGATTCTGGCACAGAAACATTAGAAACTCTCAAGCCTTCCAGACAGTGAAGCTGCAACACAGCTGTCTCTCCCTCTCTCCTCCTGCCACAGCTTGTCAAAAACAAGCAGTGGGTAAATTAAATAGTTTTGTTTAAGAACAAGAAGTGAAGTGATTTATAGCAGCTTGAATCTGTTTGTGCAAGCATAATTGTTTACTGAAATTCTTTACAGTACATTCCCAGGGGCTATGGAAATTGGTCCAAGAACAAGCTCTGCTATGCTGCTGCCCTACTCTCCTGTCAATATCAGCTCTTCTCAGACAGAGAAAGGAAGCTTCCATCTTCCTCTGTCTTAAAAGAATTCATAGCTTACAGGAGAAAAGCATTTTTCTCTGCTGAAGTGTAAATGTGAGGAATACACAGTTATACAATTCAAAGATAAATAAAACCACTGCAAGCATTTGGCCACTAAATCTGAGAGTTGGATAAAAATGTTGCAGCACCAGACCTTATTGTGTATTTTTCAGTCAGCTTCATGTATTCTAGATTTTGTTTCAGATGCTTTGAACATGTGTCTCCATCCCAAACCTTTCAATGATAAGAATCTTTATTGTTTATTGTCTTTATTATTATCTATACTTTCCCATAATGCTTACAGATGCTTCACAATGTTAAATATCCTACTATAAGGTGTACAATAAAAAACATTGAAAACATTGGCACAGCATTTGTTGCATTAGCATGCAAATGAACTATCATTTTTCAGGGAGCTGATTCGCAAAAATGACTTTTGAAGTTGATCTTTATCTTAAATACAATCTAAGGAGAAAAGAAATTCTTTTAAAAACTATTATGTTTGTGTTATAAAAACATAAACTATTTAATGAGTGTTTTGAGGACTTTTTCGATTTGTATGTTTGTGGGAAATGATTTTCATAAGTACCTGAATATCCATTTGATTTTCTATTTTCAACTTGATTCACAGAAAATGGTGAAAATATATTGGAGGAAATACGTTTCATATTATTATGAGGGAAAGCAAGGGCATAGAAATCAGACTTGATTCACACATTTTTTAGGCATCCATTACTGTTCACTCTAATGATCATCATTGTTGCAGTCATGATCTAATTATTAATTTTCAGTTCTGATCTTTTGTGCCTTTAAAATTATTGTGCACTTGCAGAGAGTAAACTGACCAAGTGGTGGTTTTCATGGAGCATTTACCTTCTTAAAAATCCCATTTCACATTATTTCTGCCTGTGAAGCACATATAATGTGCTTAGACTCTGAAAATGTGAGTTCTGATCTTGGAGGAAAGAATACAGAAAAGTACCTGGAGGGTACTCAGTGTGACTTTGAACTTCCTAGTACATTGACCTATGGGAGCCACTCCAGCAGAAAGGAACCAAGATGACTGTATGGACACAATGTAGGAAGAGGGGCCCAGAGAAATGGTTTTGCAAAGTATAGAAAGCTGAAGAGAGGCAGCTATTTTTATGGTATTCGAGTATCTAATGGTGGAATTCAGAGAACATAGAACCATGCTCTTTCCAGCATTAGGAAAAGGGGCAAAAATCCCAAGTTACCGTAAAAATTCTGAAAAAATACTACAAAAAATCCATTTCAGAGTAGGAAGATATTGGAACAGGTTGTACAAAAAGGTTAGAGAATCTTCATCCCTGGAGATTCTTAATATTCAGCTGCACAAACATCTGAGCAAGGCGTACATGTGCATACTGGGGGTAGCTACATACTATTCCTATGTGCTCACCACAAGGACACTGTGGAATTCTACCTGGTCCTACAGATAGGAAACAGGATGGCAGAGCCAAGGTAGGCAGTGAGGAAAGATGTGAAGAACATAATGGTTGTGACAAGGTTCACCAGAGAATGGGCCTGAGGCCCCAGGGGAGCACTTCTTCCATTTGTGAGCTACATGTCAAATGGGAATAGGAAAGAGAAACGGTGAAACTGCCCTGAAGTCCCTGAAAGTTGTGAGAAACTTGTTGTCAGTTGTCCCCTGACAAAAATGCAGCCTGCCTTTAGAGTGATGAAGTGTCCCACCACCAGCTGGGACAAAGTCTACATATTTTGAAACCAACTGCTTACCTCCCCTTTTATTAACTCGTACCCAGGATTTTTCAAATTAACAATTGGAATGATCCTGGAAGTACAAGGTGCATTGGTTCGAGCTGGAACTATTTCTTCTATACATGGACAAATTCTCTTGTCATCCTACGCTCTTGAAACACAAAGGAGACTTGGAGCATATGCACAGAATATATGGAGCTGGGAGTGTATGTACATGAGGACCTCAATTCAATATTAAAATGGGAGCACTGAGCATGCTCTGGTTTTATTTTTTTATTTTTATTTTTTTTTTTACTTGTGCAGCGCTATGATTTTGGTCTATCTGGAGAGCTGTACTTTTCTACCTAGAAACCAGATAGAGAACATGAATGTGCAGGTGTACCATTCCCAATATGGCATATTAATTAGGTTTCCATGCTGATTCTTCCCGGTTCATGTTCTGAGTTTTATGTCAGTGTCTCCAGAGCTGTTGATGTGTATCTGGTTCCCGAAGGCAAAACAAGAGTGGACAAAGTTATTTAAGATAACTATGACCCATTTCTGCTTGTTAGGGCTCTAAAGTTAGCTTAAGGAAGTTGATTTATTTTACCTGTGGTGCTGCCTGAAGGAAATTGCTGCTACAATAATATACCTTTTAAAAATACCCAGTGGCTGTGTGGCAAACTGAGCTGTGAATTTATGAACCAAATGTGATGCTTTTATTAAAAGTTAATATATTTTTCATGAGAACAGCCTAAATTATTGGTGCTTTTTTTATTAAATACTTGTAGCATTTGATTAAAATGTGTGAAATATCTAATAAGTTTCTTTACTGGTTTGATATTTTTAATATTCAATATTTAGCAATTGCTACCTTTCAATTAGTGTCATTGAGTGAACAAGTGTGGTGAACAGAACAGCAGGGTAATACCAGGGAGACCAGTTTGGATGACATGGCTGTGGTCAGGTTGAGCTCTGCACCTTTTTTTGGTACACTTTTGTTATTAATATTGCTGCTGTTCCTGTTCATTTACTTGTCTCATTGCTGTTTCCAGTAAAAAATTCATATCTTAACCCACAACGCTTGCCTCTTGTCTCTTTCAGCAGAGTAGAGGGGGCTCTGGGTTGGGGAGTGCCATTCTGGAACTGCATCAATGCCATATCTGAAATTGTAACTTCCCATTCAAATATCACAAAATAAAAGTGAGTGTTATTGACTTAACCTCCCTCTCTCCCAAAACCTCCAAAACATTTGAAATAAAAATATGTAAATCAATTCATCCAGACACATACCACATAAAAATACTGTATGTAACTTGCAACACTGAAGTTAAAGTAATAATCGTCCTGGATGGCATAACTACTTACTTTAACTAGTAGCCACTAGTATATGTATTTCACATATAGACCTGGGACTGAACTCATTCTCAAAATGGAAACCAAGCATGAGGAAGTAATAATCAAGGAAACCATTCAAAGAGCTTTTTAAAAATAGATTTTAAACTTTTTCCAAGAACTGCTCACTTTTGCTCATGATTGGCCACAACAGTTATCAGTCTGAAAGAATCAACTAAGAGTTAACTGTTGCAAAGCATAGCAAGTCTTCTGTTTCTCAATAAAATAAATCTCTTTGATATTTCTGAATGATCTTCAAACGAGATAATTTCTTAATTTCTCACACTGATCTCTCAAATGAAAGTCTACGGGCCCAACCCAAAGCCTGATGGAGTCAATGAAATTTTTAGTAATAACTTCAGTAGGTTTTGCACCGAAACATCACTAGGTGATTATAAATAAAGCAATACATCTAAGTCTGTGATAAAACAGCTCAACATGTGTAACATGAGTGTAAGAAATAAATTTATAGTTTAATGGGATTGTTTTAAATTAAACACAATGTGGCCCTTTCCTCCCACCCACCCCCCAAAGTTAAAAGGGGTTTAGGCCCACACTTTTTATTCTTTGCCATATTCTCCTGGCTGAGCTGAATTGCTGCTTTCTCTCCCTGTCTGAAGCAGTGCCCTGAGAGAACAGTGTAAGATTCAGAAGTGATAAACCTGCAAGAATCTGATCATGCTGAAGTGATCCTTCAAAGCAAAGGTCCTGAGTTTGTAGTCTCTTCTGAAATTGATGGCACATTTTAACAGGCCATGCTGTAATGTGAAATAAAGGAAATTGTTTTTATTATTGCATTTTGTATTTGAGTGAATAATTTCCTTAGCTGTAAACACCCATATTTGCTTAAGTGAGGTACTTAAGACTTTTGCTGGATCCAATTCCAATTGCCCTGAAAACCTAATCACAGATTCCTGCATAATAGCAAGACATTATATTAAGCACTGTTTCTGCATTAGAGGATGTAGGCTATTTAGCTGTACTAAGAAAATACAAATATATGTGCTACAAATTTTACTTCAGCAGACATCACCTTAATGAGCATTATAATAATATTCTCTTCATGTTTAAAATGATGCATTAAAATCCCATAAGTACTGTACTTCTACCAAACGGTGAATTATTAATAAGGTGATAATCATGGTAATGACACTGCCTTATTAGGTCTTGATGTATCTTGTTAACATGCCAGTTAACTGCCTGTTGGTGTGGAGGGGAAAAGTGCTTTTTTTGTGCTCAGGAGGGTACTAGAGAAGTTAATATTTTCCTAATGGAGTTTATTGTTCTTTTTCCAGGATTTTTTTCTTATCTGTTTTTTTTTCTTTTTTTTTTCTTTTTTTTTAACTCCTTTTCTAAAGGTCGTGATTGCCCAAGCCCTTGTTGTCAGTTTTACCTGTCTTTAGGACATATGAAGGAGTGATGGCATAATATAAATAGTGCATTACTGTAAAATAAACCTTATTGGCATCCAACCCTAAATTACTAAGTCAATATATTATTTAGTAATATGACCTCTTGAAACATAATGCATTTAAAGCAGCAATGACAACCAACCAATAGAAAAACACAGAATGCAACTGCTTATTTTTCTTGTCCTAGATATTTCTTTCAGTATGTTAATGTTCTGGCATGTCAGAAAATTACTGAGGGAAAGAAATGTGTTCCTGCAACTCAGAAGTAACAAACAGCATAAAGACTGAGTCAGCAGAGTTTGATAGACTAAAAATCTGCCATTTATCTCTCCCAAATCCTGATGCAAGCAAACAAACAAACAAGCCATGTTAACTTTTTTTTTCTAACTTGGAAAAAATAAGGCTGTTTCTTTGTTTGCAGTTTGCATCTTTAATACTGAGTTCTCCTCAGCAGTTAAGAATACACAGAACAGAAATCTGGTTCCATAACACTTTCAGCCCAATTTGCAAACCATGGAGATCTATTGCTTTCAGCTGCCAATGCTTGTCTGTCTGAAGTTTGTGAAATTTATCTCAAAGAAGCTGAACTTCAAGAAATCCATTACAAAACTTGTAAGAACTAGGTAACTAGCTTGTGTTGTGAAGGAATTTACTTCTTATTTTATCATTTTTGCAGCTATTTCTGAGTCTACTTGTACCAGCAATAATTAGGGTGTATTTGAGGCTGCAGAAATGACATGCTGACTGACAAACAAGTATAGTTCTGAGTGTAGCAAGTTTTATTATGTTTTGCTGCAGGTTGTTGGCACACAGTGACTTGTGTGCATTGGTGGATCAAGTACAAGATGAACGTTTTGTTTCTTAATCACACTAATGCCAACATGGGTGTAATCTGAAGCAGTAGTACACATTATCTTGAAGCCTAAAAAACCCAAAGGAATTATGGTATGTTAAAGTCTTGTGTGTAATTGACATGCCACATAAGAGGGGTTACCTGATCTGATAATGCCTGAAATTCCTATTTGATAGAAACAAACTAACAAAAAAAGCAAATACTTACAAAAAGATTTGTGAGAAAATTTTACTGGTAAAACAGAATTGCTGATATTTTGTTTTGAAAAGAGTAAACTGGCATAATAGATTCAGTTTCTTAACTATTATTATGTTATTATCAAAATATTCTAAATTGAGTACTTCTACTTACATGTCAAAACAACATTTAACATTAAGCGGAATCTGAGTGGAATAGTGGTCTACAGGGTCTCTTCGTCTCTTCCCTTGATCCTTTTTTTTGCTTCCTCACATTATCAAAACATAATACTCCTAAACATTCCCAGTACCATTTCTTAAATCTTATTTTGAGCGCCTTAATTAATTACACTGATACAGTTACAATTAAAAAGTCATTGGTTAAAGCTGAGGGAAAAAAATATTCCTTTACTTTTATTAGATTTTTGGTGATGCAGATGTACAGAATATTCTTCTTTGTATTGAATCAGCATTTTCTGATGGAAAATTGTTCCAACTTAATAACTTTTTTGCTAGGTGGTTACAGATAATCCTCTCATCCAGTCAGTAGCTTGCTGTGTGCTGATTAATTTTCTGTCAGGAAGGTCTGGTTTTTCTTCACCTGATAATTTACTGAGTCTTTTATGAAATGTGTTTTAAGACTTTGCCATAGGAAAAAATTGTGAAGTCAATTGCTGCCTGGGAATCTGTAACTAATGAATAATACTAGTCTAATTAATGTCAAACTAATTCAAGTCCTGCAACTAGCTAGCTGCAATAATTTTCACTTCTTGAGGTATAAATTATATTTAAAATCCATAGAGAGTTTCTAATAATACCAAACATCAATGTCTTACCTGTACAACGTGACTCTCTAATAAAACCCTGAAGTGAGCAATTTAAAAAAATGTGGTTAGGAGTAGGAGTTACTGCAATGAAATTTTATTTTTGTTTTCCGGAGTTAGTCTTTTCGTGTGCACTCACATACATAGTCACATTATTCATTTTCATAGGGAGGTTTCCCTTAAAAAATAATTCAAGAAGTTGATTTAGTGCACAGCAGGATGTCAGACTTTTTAGGACTGTATGATTCATGGCAGAACTCATTTATCCACACCACTGCCATGACAAGTCTGATGGAACTGGCTGCTGAGAACTGCCTGGCCTGTGATTGCCACTGAATCAGTCCCTTCAGAGTCACCACCTGAATCAAAAGAGTTTCATAAACTGCCTAACACAATTTCAATCTATATTAGCTATTGTGGCAGCCAGCAGAACTTCCTGTAAAGCACCCATTGACACCTTTTATCTGTTTGGGAACTGCTTCCCACAACTAAGCCTGCAGGAAGAAGGCTCCTGAGCATTTTTTAGTGTGTTGTAAATACACAATTTAATACCTTTTCTTTTCCCTTTGTGTTCATAATTTTTTTTCTTTTTTACCTGCAGCCATAGCCGCATTTCAAGAGTAAATGAAAATACAGCCCATATGTTTAATTCTTTGGGTGTAAGTCCATAATGCCTGTTATGCACCCTCCCTCCCACCCTGTGTACTGGAACCCTGCAAAGAGTAATTTGTGCAACAATCTCATTGCAAATTAGTTCTTAAGAGATACATCACCTCATCAGTGAAAGTGCTGATCCACTAAAACTGCTACAAAGTCTTATTTGATGTCATTAGAGCTATTAGCGTCTTGTCAAAAGTCATTCAAGGTCAGGTGCTGTGGCTGTTGGAAGCCAGTGACCTCAGCTGGCAGCTTTTTTCTGTGGCTGTGAGGTGGTAAAGCCTTCTTTCATGATCATTGCTTAGCAGGCTTTTTTTTTTTTTTTTTAATTCATTTATTTGGCTGGTTGTTTTTTTATAGTGAGGTCCCTTGATAAGGCAGAAAGAAAAAGAGGAAAGGTGGATGGCTGTGTCGTACCATGAGAGTCTTTCTGTTCGTTCCTTCATTAATCAAATACTGAGGAATCTATTTGTCTTTGAAAGTGCATTACTTTTTTGTCTAGCTCATAATTCAGTTATAATCCAGAAGGAATTAAATGCTTGAAATATGCAGTTTGAAAGCTATAATGAAATTAAAGGTTGACTAGACTGCAAAGAATCCCTTCTAAAATTGTAGACAGGTAATTTTATACTTAGAAGGTGGTGTTTGGGCCCTAGCTTCTGAAACAAATAGTTGGAGTCTACAAAATATGTGAAAAATAAAATAAAAATATTAAAGCTTTCTCAGATAATTTTTATTTTCATGGAAAATCTCAGTTATGTTTAAGCACCTTTCTGTGCTGCACACTACGTAATTTATAATGTCATTTTGTTTGCTCTACAGAAAACATGGATTTCTTTGTTGCTAGATCAATTTAGATGCGACATTTTGGAATATTTAAGCACATGCTTCTTTGTTAAAGTATTTATTATAGATGTAAAATAATTTCAGTGAGAAATCTGGAGAGGAATTTGGTTCTTGTGTGAGGAGGAAGCTCAGATAGTTAAAATTTTGTATAAAAGGAGTAGAAGAAAAATTTACTATTTCCAATGGTCCGACTGGAAAATTTCCACAGGGAATTCTGTGCACCAAAGGACTGAGAAGCTGAGCCATCATTATTTGCATTTTTTTTTTATTGTACTCCTCCATATAAAGTAATGTGAAGTAATTTCCTGAAAGGAGGAGCAATATGTTTTTCATTCAGAACTGACTAGCTGGCTGTAATTACCATTTCAGAAACAGCACATCATGTGCAGTCAATCATATTTTAAAATACTTCCTTGGATCTTGTAGTACCTTTTATATCTTCTAGATGTCCCTGCTCATTGCAGGATGTCCTTGGACTACAGGTGACCTTTAAAGGTCACTTCCAACCCAAACTGTTGTGGGGAAAAAAAATCTGATCTGGCACTATACATTTCAGCATTGCATACACACATCTGAACTTGCTGTATCTGAGATATGATAGCTATTGGAAGTTCTCAAAACACAGCCATTAAGTCCTCAATACTGTTTTCCTAATAAATTGAATATCTTTATCCCAGAAAGGGGGGTGGAACTTGTCTTAATTTTAGGGCATTAATTTGTTGTTGTCCAGCCTAAGAAATCTTTAAGAAGTGACATAAGGAAAGCACCACCTTTTACATTTGGTCAGCCCTGAGGGTATTTCAAGCTGGGCATCCAACACTGACAGTCATTTCAGAGAAAGCTGGCTACTGTATCTACCAAAGTTGTCCTTTGCCCGCTTCTTCTCATTTTCACTAAAGCTGACTTCTATTTGAGAATACTATTGGGCTAGCAATAGTTTCTCTTGCCTTGGCCATAATGTGTTGTATAGGGAGTTTCAGAGATCACTTTGAGTAGAGTTTTATGATCAAAGTTTCACAGTTTCAGAGAATCAACTTCTTGTCATTGAGAAGAAAAATGTTAATGACTTGAACTCATTGAAATTTACATTATAAAGAGAAACAAGAATAGCTATTTAGGTAACTTTTTCTTAAATGAGTATGTTAGGGTTCTAAAAAATACCTGGAAATGCCAGGTAGTTCTCTTGATCAATTGATAAGTCACCAATAACTTGCTATTTGTTCTATTTTGAAAAGTAGGAATCTGCTCCTGTTGCTCATTTTTTCATATACTTCTTTACTTCACTACATTATGTTTTAATTTTTGACAGTCTGGAATCAGAAAATGCATTCTGTATTTGAATTTATATAAATATAATTTACAAAAAGTGAAACTCTAGGCTTTTCTTTGGATGAATTTCAATCTACACTGTAATAAAGGCAACAAAAATTTAACTGTGGATTCCCACAACTAAAGTTACTACAGATTATCTGAGTCCCATCTTCCTGTGTTTTTTGTAGTCTATAATTTTCTGCTTTAAACTGTGTTTCTTCAGCTTTGTTTTCAGAGTTGCTTGGCAAAAGCATCTTCATTTAGAGATAATCTGCAAATTATCATTCATATTCTTGGCTTAGAGCCAAACTACCATTAATTTGTGTGGATGAAATCAAGATACCCTTTAATTACTGTTACCTAATACTCCGGGTTAGTGCCGTTGCTGGGTTGGTGCTTTCTCCAGTATCAGAAACCGACAACCAATTAGATTGGTTTTATGATATTGTATTTCTTTACAATTCTGTAGAATTGCCATGCTTTTCTGAGCACTAAGATAAACAAAGAGGATGAATTGCATGTCTTTTCAACATTTCTTGTCGTTTTAACATTTACACAATTTATCTCCCAAGTTAGCCCTGCACTCAGATTAATATGAAAGTGCTTCAGCTTTTCAGCTCTTTTTGGACAGAAAGATGTGTTTTGCTTCTTTTTCCTAAAACATAAATTGAATGGAAATGGTTAAGCTTATACTTTCCAGCAGTTTCTCTCCCAGTCATGAAAGGAGTGGTAGCAGGCCATCTCAGCACTGGCTGATTAAACTTCATTTTCTATTGAGTGCATAACACATAAGGAAAAACCCCCCAAAGCCAATAGCCCCTGCCCACATTGTAAGAATGGGGGGCCCTTGAAGGTCTGCAGGTGAAAGGAGGACGTGTGGAAGCTCTTGTTAGCCCATGAGGGCGATGGAAGGAGGGATGCACACGTACAACATCCTGCCACAATCTTTGCCATGGAATGGCAGAAAAATGTTCAATTCTTCTCACCCCATGTGTGCATAATTTTCATTCATGTGGATGAGAACTATATCAGTGCAGGGAGAAGAGAGTAGGTGCTTTAGGCAGTAAGAGATTCAATTACTTTTCTGACAGCAGTGAAATGGAATTTTTCATGCAGAAAAGATGTAACTGAGAGGAGGAATTTAAGAAAATGTCTGCTTAAAAGCATATTGTCCAATAAAATTTAGAATTTTCAAGAAGCATATGCTGAAATTTGTGCATGTATATGACCATGTTATCTCAACATTTTTTTCTATAACTGTTTGCAGTTTAGGTATAAATAACCTCACCAAATTTATTGCTTCTTAATACTGTCTAAAATGCATACTAGCTGTTTTCTAAGGTTCTAATAAATTCTGTAAAATAGAGGAAAGTAACGGGAAATTAATTAACACTAAAATAGTAAAAACTATTTTTATTACTGAAACTTTAAACCATATATTCTTTTATATTATTTCTTAGCCATGAATTCATTCTAAGCAAGTTTTTCTTTTAAGTCAGGAAAATATTTCATATTTCTGTGAGTCCAAATTTATTTTTGTTCTTTAAATTTTCTGAACCATGAAATTTTTATCCCAAAGGATTTTTCACAGGAAGGTGGAGAATTTAATAAGATATTTTAGAAATGTAAAAATACAAATGTTTGGCTGATCTTTGAAAATAGCTATTCTGATAATTCTGAATTTTTATTTTAGTATAGATTTCACACCAATGTTCTGTTCCAGAAGAGTCTTTGTCATCCGCTGTATTAATATTAAAATTTATTTTAAAAAATTGGGAAAAAGGACTCTTACTCTGTAATTGATATATTAACACAACTTCTTTACATACAATTAACAATTGGGTTACATCACGGAGTAAAGAGAAGCCATCAGCTAGAAAAATAAAGGCAACCTTTCACCTTAATTGAACAAGTGTACAAGACCGATTGAGACATTTTCATGGCTGAGACATTTTCATAGGAATATGTTTGGAATCTTCTGGTAGACTCATGTCTTCTGTTTTGTCATGTATTTCCATCAGCAGAGCCAAGGGTGGGCCACTGGGACATACTCCTGTGCAAGAGACAAGGAACAAAATTGGTACTGGGAAAAAATGGAGCAATGTATGTCATTCTAGGGTAGAGACTGTTCTTGCTTTGTGCTATTAGCTGAGTAGTTCCAGAATGGTGTCTGCTGCTGAATTTAGACAAGGTTATAGATGTCTCTCTATCACTTCAGCACGGCTATGTGTCTTAGAAGAGAAATGAAAGGTGTATTTTGATTACATAAATGAGTATGGGATGCAGCGCTTTTGTGTTGGTATTGATAAGTACTGCAGTGCAGGCCTTCATGACTTTTGCAGGTGTTTGAAACTAGAGTCAGAACCCTATTTCTTTGCTTTTTTTAATTCAGAATATGTGTAGGAGTGTTGAAATACACTTAGAGAACAGATACAATTAAAGGTGCTGTGGGTGAAACAGCCTAAAAACCTGTGTCTACTGCCACTTGCATGCAGACATCAGCTGCTGCTACAGCGGGGTAGGTCACCAGTGGGTGGCATGTCACATCTATAGGT
Source organism: Fringilla coelebs (assembly GCF_963513975.1). Taxonomy (NCBI): domain Eukaryota; kingdom Metazoa; phylum Chordata; class Aves; order Passeriformes; family Fringillidae; genus Fringilla; species Fringilla coelebs. The sequence goes on along the minus strand of NC_140028.1, from coordinate 98,697,478 downwards.
CCAAGGTTGATGTCTCTGAACAATGGAATTGGATGACCACAGTTATATGTGTCAATAGGAACCTACTAAATATTCTATCATTATATTTCAGGCTTAGTGCATCAAATTTTTCTCCAAATCTTTATGGAAAAATAGAAGTTAAATACCGTGGTTCAGATTTTTCATAATGCTAATATACATGCCCAGTAACAAATTATTGTTCAAGATAATTTCTATTTCATTAAGGCTGAGTGTTTGCTTATATTGACTGAACTCAAGGACATTTAAGTGTCTGTTGAAAACTTAATATATGCTCAGCTGTGTTGGGGAATGCTCAAGGAAATTGCACTTACATGGACTGAGGAGGAAATAAAGAGCAATTTCTGTGTAGATGGACAGATACAAAGAAAGAAGAACCACAATCGAAGCATGCTTTAAAAAGTGAGGAATGTGGGCTAAGTAGTCAGAAAACAGGGTATAAAAAGAGTGAAAAAGGAAAGTCTGCAAATTTTTAAGTGGTGATAATGGTTCATTTTACTGAGAAAGGACCAATGAAAAATGTAATAAAAGACAAAGAAGTAGTGTTGTTGTAGGAAAAAAAGTAGCTTTAATGGACTTGGAAAACAAGAAACATTTTTGGTACAAAATGCAGAAAAGTGAGATCTGAGTCCTGGAAATCACTTATTTCAGCTGTTGGGACATACAGTCAGCAAGGAATGTACAATGAACGTATAATGCTAGTATGGATTCTGATCTTGCTGAAAGCAAGCAATTAAAAAGTAGGATTGACTGGTACAATTCTCAAGAAGTCTGCTGTTCTGTTTACCTGAATCAGGACTACATCATTCCTGATGAATTTATAAACATTTTTCTTAAAACTTTTATTAGTTGAGGTTTAGGGGTATCTTCAAGAAATCTGCTGCAAAGTTCAGCTGTCTTGATGTTCAGAAATTTTTTCTTCATTCTTATCAAAATCTAAAACTTAAGCTGCTGTAGAAAGAGAAGGACTATAAAAGACATGAAAAACGTGTACTTCATAGCTGGAGATACTATAAAAAGAGTTTCAGCTTTCACCAGAAATAATACAGCAATGCTTACAAAGGCAAGAGCTAAAACAATAGAGGAAAGGGTTCTGTTTCCACTAAGGTTCAGAAATTTCCTTGAAATTAGAGGGGAAGAGAAATGCTGTGAAGAATTCTTTTTCTGCAATCATGACAATTTGAGTTATTAAAACATTTTGTAATACTGTTTAAAAAATTTCTCCCCAATTCCTAGTTCATAGCAATGAAAAGAAATTCTAATTTTACCTAATGTAAGGAAGACACTGACACTTTAAAACATCTCTTAAGACCTTGTGCAGATTAGCTAAGTGAACCTTTGATGGAGAAAAGACATTCTGCATGGATGGCTGAAAACAGAACTGAGACAAAAGAGTTAAATATACATTTAATACACTGCATTTTCACTTTCAACATTTAAGCTGACCTTGGCCTCTTTTATCTCACTGACACTAAGACTAGAAAGAAGCAGATCATTAGCTGACTAGAAAAGATCAGCCTGTGTGCTGTGTACAAAACATTCTGCAAATAATCAAAGGCAGGCAATTGGAAAAGTGAGAGAAAATAATTTTCTTCACAGGCTGTTTCAGGGGTAATGTATTAAAAAAACATAAAAATTTTAATCGTTGACGTGCTTCTGGTTTGCACTTCTGATTAATTTCAAATGTGTAACAGAGTGACATTTTAAACTGGAAAGGTGAGGCAAGATTCAGTGTGGAAAGGAACTGACTGCAACACTTTCCCATGACTTCAGGAAAGTCCTGTTCAGACAGAGGAAGGATAGGACAGGGAGAGCCGGGAGGCAGGAAGTGGCAATTGGATGGAAAGTGGGAGAATGGGGAGGTGGTTTTGCTCTCTGTGAGGTTTAGCATGGTTTCAGTTGAAAGGGAGCACATCTCAATAGTCAGTTCTCACAGTTCCACTCTCCCCCCTTCCCCACCTGTCTCCCAACCCCCTCCAAAAAAACCCCCAACCTCTAACCTAAGTTATTAGAACCACAAGGCAATGACTTCCATCAGGGCTTATTGAATCAAATGCTAGAGTATTGATGGCTTCAAGATTGTTTTGGCAGCCAAAAAATGAACTTTTGAAAAATGTGAGATTTTTTTTGTGGTTCCTAATAAATTAGTGGTTATGACACTCATCTGGCATACTAAATCTTTGTTGTGCCTTTAGTCTGAACAAAGACTCAATACTGGATTTCTTCTCAGGCAGAGAGCTTAGTCCCCAGTCTACAGGACCAAGTTCTCTTTATGGTGCCATTAATTCTTGTAATAACAAATTGCAGGTTGACTAACCCAGAGTGGCAGCTAGAACATGACTCCATAATGAGGTGAGTAGGATGCTACCAATCTGCAGGAGATTCAGTGTTTCTGCAAATCTGAGTTAAAAGCCTTATATCTTGCCTAATAGCAAGGGCCTAGCAAAAACCTTTCAAACTTCCCTTCTGGCCTGAGGTCTGTTTTGACAAAGGTTTCCTAAGAAAGTTTATTCTTACATATGTCCTTTTAATTCACTTCAGAATACAATTTTGACTTTAACAAACCAGCATTTTCCAACAAAAACCTATTTAGGTGCAAAATTACTATTTCTATTCATGTGCATTCTCCACCAATACACATATATTCCTTGTTTCAGGAAGGAGATTATATGACTTTTGCCTATGCTCTTTTTTTCTCCACAAGGGAGAGGGCTTTAAAAACACCTCACTATTTGTCTCTGATCCCAGCATAAATAAATGATAAAAAAGAGCTATAACTATTGCATGACAATTTTAGCTAAGAAAGTCAAGGAATAAAATGATTTCTTATTAAACAAGATCTTCTAGGAGAAAAAAAACCCATCAATTAAACAAACCAACAAAAAAAATCCTAGCAACAAGTCAGTAAGACAAAGCTACCACAGTTTTTGTGATTATGAAACTAGAATACCTAAGAGGGACAACTGGGGAAAAAAGGCTTAAATATTAAAAGAAAAAAAAGAAAAAAAATCATCATTTGTTTCAAGCTACTGAACAAATTGTTTATGCTGTTAACTACCATACCTAGTGAAAGAATTGAATTCTTCTAATGTATTCAGTGTATTTCATGTCTCATCTCTCTGAAAGGAATGTGAGGAGAGGATTATGAAGTCTAAATTATTGAAGAAAAAGCATTTGCTGAACACCATTAGAAGCTTTTGTCCTCTAGTAGGTATCTGTAAGCAGTTTTTCATAATTGCCTAATATTTGGGATTGCAGAATTCAGATCTTTTTCTGTTCTCCTATTTAAAGATTTAATTGTTTCTTGGCAGCTTTCTTTTGCAGTTTTATAAATTTGAATTTAAAATTCCCTTTCCATGAAAAATTTTTACTGCTCACTTGAAGTTCATTATTTCAGCAAAAATTCCTATCCTGAATTTATGAGGTATGTGTCACCCCAGCTCAGCTTGATTGTTAATCAAGTTTATTAATTCAGTGAGATCATACAGATGCTTCCAGTGCTATGGACTCCCAAGACTCACTGATTGGGGATCTAAGCTGAGACATGCATTTTTATTATCATTATCATCATCATAATTTTTGTGTATTTCACAGAATCACAGAATCTGCTGAGTTGGAAGGGACCCACAAGGATCATCGAGTCCAACTCCTGGCCCTGCACAAGACACCCCAAGAGTCACACCATGTGCCTGAGAGCATTGTCCAAACACTCCTTGAGCTGTGTCAGGCTGGTGCAGGGAACACTCCCATGGGGATCCAGTTCAGTGCCCAGCCACCCTCTGGGGGGAAGAACCTTTACCTGATATCCAACCTAAACCTCCCCTGACCCAACTTCAGTCATTGCCTTGGGTCCTGTCACTGGTCACCACAGAGAGATCATTGTCTGCCCCTCTGCTTCCTTTCATGAGGATGTTGTAGACTGCAGTGAGGTCTCCCCTCAGTTTCCTCTCCTAAAGGCTGAACACACCAAGTGACCCCAGCCACTCCTCATCTGAGACACACCTTACTGTGGCCCAGGTGCTGTGCTGCAGCCAGTGTCCCCTGGTTTCCTATGCAGTAAAGATTAAAGGGAAGAAAAATATCTCTGCTGAGGTGCTTGCATACTTTTGGTTTTGTTTTTGGGGTTTTTTGTGGTTTTTTTGTTTGTTTGGTTTTTGTTTATCTGCGCTTTGCCTTTCTCATTAAAAAGTTCAAGGTCAGCTCCAAGGTTTTTAGCAGTAACAAAATTAGTAAAACACAATATAGACACCTCAAGAGAAGGATAACATAAATTGCTCTAGGGTTAGCAAGCTTAGTATTGATGGCTGAGGTACACAAGACACTATCTACAAAAAAGAAGTTTAAAGTGCTGAAAATAACTTCCTTACTGGAGCAGAATCACAGCTACAGGACATAATCTGTACCCTGCTTTGCTCTGCGTCTGCTTCCATTCTCACTGGGTTTCTCGGGCTGTGGCAATGAGCGCATGTGCCTGTCCCACTGAGACAGACAGGCCTGCCAGGTGAAGAGGGAGACATAAATAGGAGCTGAGCTCATCTCTAGACCATCCTGCTCTGCCCTGTAATCCCACTGAGCTTTTAAAGAATACACTTTAAGGAAAAGGTTGTGGGAGAAACTGTGAGAGACGTGACCTGATTTATAGAAGCTGCAGAGCAGATTGGTAGCAAAGATGAGAAAGCAGTCACGCTGATTTTGGTACCAGAGTCTGTCCCCATGTGCACCACATTGCAGAAAGTTCTTCTAGGATTGATACAATAGATACCAGGGTGTGCTTCAAAGGGAAAAATAACTTTTCATGTATTGAAGTGAAAGCTTTCTGTTTGAATGTAGAAGTTCCTCCTGAAAATGCTCTCACTAACAATGAGGAAAAGAACAGACTGCTCAAACACAGACCTATTAGATGGATTTTTACTGCTTGAAAATATGGAAACCTCATTCAGCAGCAACATTTGGTTTCAGTATTTCTGTTTGCTAAACATTTAGCTATGATAGGCTATGATAGGCTACCTTATGAAAGCAAAAGATGTTTTAGATATTTTATCTCTAATTATTATTTTGAGTGTATTTACTACACTTGAAGCTATTCCTAGGTTGGGTTCAGTGAGCTAAAACGTGTCAAATAACTTCATATTCTTTAAAGTTCATTTGAGATGATGTATTAGAAAGATGTTCAGGAAACACTAATTAACAGTAATTTAGCCATATACAATGCAGCTTGATTACATTTACATATAGAAGAAAGTCTAATGCAAATGCCATCATCAGATACTTTTATTGATGCTATAGTGAACACGGGCTGTAGAAAACATTATTTTCTCTCTAAAAACAACATTGAAACATTTTGTTGCATAATAACTCCTTGCAAGCAGACTATTTGCCCTTCAATGCAAACTTCCAAGCTTATCTGATTACATTCACTTTGGAAACACTCAGGGTGACTAAGTTTTTTGAGAGACTGCAGAGCAAAGGTAGTAGGAGTTGAGATATTTCTGAAAAAAATTCCTTTTTTAAGGTACTTGTTTCTTATTTGGGTTTACATATTTATTTTAGTGCACAAAAACCTCTGTGTTACTGTCTGACTAATTATATCTGTGCGTTTTCAATTGCACTTTCTCACAGTTAAGAAATTCTGCATTTATTCAATGTCAGCATTGCTATTCATTTCTTGATCTATACTACAGGGTGTTTTCCTGTGTCTGCCAGTTCAGCGACACATAAAATAATATCAGTAGTTGGTGAACACATCAGCAGCACAGGGAAACAATGTGCCTCATCCAAACCTTGATGAAATCCAGAACAGTTTGCCCCTAACCTCAGAAGGCTCCAGAATGGAGATGTGTCTCCTTCCCACATTCTCAGAAATAACCCGCAAGATCTCTAATAATTTTCTCAGGTTGACAGCAGATTAAAGTGTCTCTTGGATACTTTATTCCCTGCTCTGAACTTTGATTGCTTTGGCCTTCAAGCAGCTCCTGCCTGGGTCCTTGGGTGCTGCAATACCCAGCTGTCCATGCTCAGGAAATGCAGTTGCAGGCACATGTTGAAATGCAGGACTGCTGACACAGGCTCCTTCTAGGAAGCCCACACTGCTGTAACCTTGATGCTCTGCTGCACATGGATTCACTGCTGCCTTTGCAGGGCTCTGCCAGTGCTCTAGGGATGAGCACATAGGCACGGGTACCATACTGAACAGGCTGGTTCTCTGCCAGTGGTTTTCCCCCCTGCAGCACTGTACTCTGCCCTCTCAGGGAACCACCCTGGGACCAGGCTGTGATTCCCACTTTGTTAATGTGCAATGGAAACAACATGGGTTGAAAATCCACCTTAGTTTATCCTCTTTTAAGATATAATGCTTGTCAACATGTTTTTGAATTACAAACTGTATTGTTGTTAAGTCCTTCCTGTCTGAGATCCCTAGGGGGGACCCTGTCCTACAGGTTTGTGGACAGGATAATGTCAGTTCCATCTTTCATAAAGAATTTTTTTAATGGACACTTTTGTCAGTGTTATTACATTACTGGCATATCCTTGTGGCATGGAATGAACTGGAAATGGTCTCTCTACCAGCACAGTGGGATTCCACTCCCTCATATGGAAAGAGAACGTGCAGATACAAAACTATACACTATCATTGTCAGATGCTGCTACTCCTAAGGGTAATTTGAGGCTTGTATGTGTCATGGATGGCATATGAAGATTGCTGGCAGGATAACCTTTTATTTAAATATATGTGACATTTTTTATTCTGATAATGCTCCTCTTTAATCAGAAACTGTATGTAAGAAATCCTGTTTACAAGTAGAACTTTGGACAGACTGTGGTTTTGAAATGGAGAGAGTTGTTCAGAATAAAATATTGTTCTTTTGTGGTTTGTGTTTCTGAATTGTTTTTTAATTATTTTACCTCCAAATATTTGCTAGTTATGATTTTCAAAAGCATTTACACTATTTCAACTTCATTTCAGGAATCTAATTTACCAGAAGACGCTAAGATAATATTTTTTTTTAAATTTAAATTAATGGGATCAAAGGCTTCACATATTTTTGTTGGAGACATTTTCCATGAAAAAAGTCAGGGGAATTATATTCATAAAGTATTTTAAGGAAGCATTTATGACTGATACTTGTGATTTCAGGAAAAGATCTTTGAAGATTGTTTTTCGCAGAAATTCTTATGAGGAATTCAAATATTTTGAGTCAAAAATGCCCAGAAATTTTTGATAATGTCCTCAAAATGCAGTGTTGTTTGCCTGCAGAAGACAGCTTGCTCCTTCTGCAGGAATTTTACCTAAATCTTTACTCAAGGAATTGCATCTCAGCAAGATTATTTGGTGGACTAAAACAACATTGGCTAAAATTTTGGCCACACTTCAGGCGCATTTTGCTTTTTTTTTTTTTTTTCCATACAGTATTTCAGAGAAAAAAAATTATAATTCTGGAATAATCATGCACAATTCCTCAAGAGAAGTTGTTTCTTTTTTTTTATTTTCTGAGCTCTGCCAGCTGGCTCAGGACATGTGTGCACAGTCACCCAGCCCCACTTCTGTGCCTTTTTTTGCTGATTGGCACTGCAGGTAACAGCAGTTGTTTGTGTGGCTTTTTTTTTCCTCTGTTGCTCAAGGTTCCTGTCAAGAGAGCTAAGAAAGCAACATCCATTGGATGCTTTTCTACTTTTGCAGAATTCACAAGAAGCTGAACTGGAATCTTCTGTTTTCTCATCTTGAATGTAACGGACCACATGCACATGGAAATAGTTACATTGAATGCAAATAGCACTTGTAGTATAAGTGGATGGGTTTTTGAAAAACAGAAAAAATAGATCTCCATTAGGGAAAAAAACCCCAAAAATTGAGAGCTTTGGACATTATTTTAAATTACAGTAAAAGCTCTAGGTAAAAATCAATGTAAAGGTTCTTTTTTAAGTATTGGAACTTTGGTAGCATGAATGCTCATAATAAGCTAATCATATTCATCACTAGTGTAGAGACTGCATAATATTTTCAAATTTAGGACAAATTAGGCAAGGTACTGCTTCTATTTCTGCAGAAGAAATGCTTTAGCAAGATGTCAACAATGGAAATTTCAATGAAAAATTAGTTCTAAATGCAAGCAAAACAACTTTCTTCTTTCAGTGATCTAGTTTTCCCAGAAAAAGAAAGTCCAATAATTTTTAAATGTATGAGTAACAACGGTGCCTTATGAAATACAATCTTTCATGGCTTTTTTTGCAAGACTTATGTTTGTGAAAAATACTATTAGCGAGCAAAAGATAAAAAATACTTGAAAATAATCTGATAATTCTAGATGTACGTATGATCACAATTTTCCACATAATTTTCAGAATTTATAGGAAACTGAGCCTGCCAAAGAGGATTATAGTCATTCTATGTATATAAGCAAAGTGCAAATTGATATTTTAGCTAATCTGCACCCAATTTATGGATTTCTACCAGAAGGGGGTGCTTTGGGCAAACTGGTGCTCAAGAGTCCTCAAGAGAAAACACTGAAGCCTTTTATCACACCATGGCTCTTGATAGTCCATGTACCCTTTCAAATATTTTAACTAAATATGTATATACATATCAGGCTATTTTCAGTTATCAAAGTCTCTGCAGTCTTTGAGCAGGAATGTTAAATAAAAAAAAATGAATGAGTTTTGAACCAGCTAAGCCCTCAAAAAGAACTCACACGTTAGATGAATGAAGTATCATGGAAAGTTTTACCTATTTAAGTTGAACCCAGTGAGACCAGTGGCTGAGAATTTTTTCCAAGGATTTCTGCATAACTTCCCCCTGCCTATTTTTTTTTTTCCTTTTGATTTAATTTTTTTGTTAATGAAGCAGCTTGTGTTTGTAGGGGTTTAGTTTGGTATGGAACACAATGCCACTGCACAGTAGCCAATTTTAGTACTGTAATCAGAGTACTTTACAGGGAGAAAAAAATCCAAAAAGGGCAGTGTTTTCAATGCAACAACAATAGTCATCAAACACAAGTTACCTCTGAACTACCACTGCATTTTTTTTTTGCGTCACTGCTGTATATTAGGCAGTAGATATAGAAGAACTGTCAAAGACTCATTTCTGAATTTTGAATTATAAGAACTATACTGCCATGATCAGTCAGTCACTCTGCCAGCATGATAAGAATATTTTGAACCCTGCTCAGGAAAGTCAAACATGAGCATAGGTGTGATGGGAATAATTTGGATGTGATTGGGTTGCTCTTTATAATGTATTCTAAAATAAATATGCATTTTTATTTTCTTAATGAAATATAATCCCTTTCCCAATGTACTTTTAGATCAGTTTTTTAATAGTGGGGCTTTAAATATGATGAACTGCAGTTAAAGCATATTTGAAAAACGATAATAAGCAATGTTTATTTTCAAGCTATAATTACGGTTCGTGTAAAGTTAATGTTAGGTTTTCTACTTGAGACGTACATCTCCACAAAGTCATGTAGATACAAAATGAATAATTAACAGCATGGATAAATTCACTCTTATCACAAATAGACTAAAGTAAGAATAAATGCCCCAATCAAGATGCGTATGATTATTTTTTATTACACTTTGAAATGTAAATTGGAGTTACAAGTATTTTCAGGCAGTAGTAAAATCAAATGCTGTGTGTCTCTTTAGGAGCCCACAAGGAAACGATCTTAAGTCCAATTGTTAACATCTGTGCTCTTTACCTTAAGGTAATTGGTGTAGGTGAGTTCTTGTGGGAGGGAGATTTGTCTGGGTTTTGTTTTTATATTTTGGAGGAAATAGTGAAAGTGGCTGAATTGGAAGCGTCCTGTTCATGTAAGAAACGGATAAGTGGATTTCAAAATAGACAGAAGAAACTGTCTAAGCTGTCTAAGAATGTGGATGGATTTTGCTGCTCACACAGTTGGTAAGTCAACTCAAATCAAGCCTGAAAGCAGGGATGTATCTGCAAGCACCCTGTGGACAGGAAAGCAATTGTTCATAAATGCCTCCACTTTGGTGTGGTTTCATGTAGTCACTTCAAGTGAGTACTTAAAGAATGAAGTATCCTGATTTTAATTTCAACAGAACAAGGCCATGTCTGATTGTAAATGCATTTTGGTATTCTTTGGGGCACCTCTTGTGAGTAAAAAAATCTAAGAAAGCTGAATTAAGGGTTTTCCTGACTAAGAATCTTACTTTTATAATGGCATATTATATTAAAAAATTATTAGACATCTACACAAGTGCTATCAATAGATCTAAATCAAAAAGTCTTTTTTAACTTACTAAATGCAATTTCTGGGATTTTTTTAACCTTCGTGAGAATTGAGGAAAGTGTATCTGAACCCTGGAAGGGCGGAGTGTTCCTAATCCCACCCCTTCCCACCCATTTCAGAGAATGATGCACTAAGAGTCCAGAAGTAGGCGTAATCTCACTTTTCAGCAGTCATTTTGATTATCACTCCTTCTTAAGCCACAGTTCAGCCTACTGAAGAATGCAAAATAGTACTCTGCTGAGGTTTTACATAATAAAGGAGTATGTTAAGTTCCCTGTGCTACCCAGAAAAGTGCTTTGGAGCAGGTGAAGGATAATGTCACACATAGCCAGGCTAGGGTTTGGTTTCATGTCCACTGCTTTACAGCCTGCTCTTGGCCAAACCATTTCCACCTGCCTCTATCTAAACTATCTGGCAAAACTGATTAAAATGTAGAATCCCACTGAAAACCAGACTTTTTTGGGCTGAGTCCTTCTGGGCAGGTGCTTTACCAAAATCAGCTAAAATGAGCAACCCACCATTTAGGGTGAGGAGAAGGTGATGAACAATGCAAGGATGATAAATGATTCCTTATTTCCAATCTAAATTCTATTCTTTTAGTAAATCAATTATGTCATCAGTACAAGAAAGGCCACCACTTTTCAGCTGCTTTGCTTTATCAGTTTCCCTTTTTGCTTGCCTCTGTCCCTTCAAACTTTTCATTTCCAGACCTGCAGTGGTGGCATTAAGAAATTAAGGAAAAAATGGAAATCAGTAATGGTAGAATGACTTCCTAGTGTATGTTATTATTTCTATGGTGTGGACAGAGAGCCTCATGTTTTCAGTAAATTAAATACATTTTTTAAAAGGCAGGGTAATTATGTTATTTCTGTTTTATTATAATCTGGGTTGCTGTAAGTTGTCTAGAAAATCCTTGATGGATGATGGAAAAATTGTTTTGAATTTCTGTCTTGTGCTTAAACCATGCTCTCATTTTTCTGTGCATCATTTGAATTCTAGACTGGGAAGGGTATAAAGGGAAAAGTGACTTGTTTTCATATCCACCTTATATTTGTGTATTCACTGGAATTGCCAAATATTTCTATAGAGAGCTCTGCTGCTTGTATTTAACTACAGGCTTTGGAGTGGTCACACAGCTTCACAATCTATAAATGGGGAATTAACTGTCAAGAACTGTAAATATTTTTCTAAGAGAGAACAATAAATATGGGTTTAGGTGACAGATTTTAATAGGGACATGTTTTTGATTATGAATAGCTCATTATAATTACATATATTCAGTGATTTTTTTAAAGTTATCTTTCTTGTTCATCCTGACTAAATTTGTTGTCATAAATATGGGCAGTTAGTGTTCTGTGTCATCATTTATCATTTGTATAGCACTGTAACTGTTAATGGTCCTTTATAATGTACAGAAGTGTACCAAACCAGACCATAACTCTGCTGTCAGGAGCTTATGAACTCGGAACCAAGTATTCAGACTGCCTGATGTTATGTTTAGATAAGTTCTCTTTTATGTCACTTGTGTATTGAATTATCTCATAAAATGCTCAGTAATCTAACCTTGCTGTAGCAGAGCATATAAACCCCACTCCTGAGCAGGTGAGTATCCCTGATGACATGCATGGAACTAAATGTTAAGGGTCTGTGCACGTACATGTATGTGCATGATTTTACCTGTATAGGGAAAAGCCATTCACAACTGCCCCAAAAGGGGGTTTGGGTAGTCAGTCCCAGAGATGATTGGATTTTGTTCTGGAGTGGAGTTGGGGCAGTGCAAAGAATTCTTGTGGCTGAGGGATGGAACTCATGTTGACAGAATCTTAGTCTTGTCAAGAAGGGCTGTGTGAGTCCTGGCTCTTCTTTTATCATTATAAACTTCAGATACAAAGAACCCTTAAATCTGCATCCTCCAGCAGTTTCAGTGACTCTGGAAAAGTGGGTGAGACCACTTGCTTTTATACACTTTTATACCACTTGCTTTTGGATATTTTATTTGGAGGTAGGTGTTCCTGAACCTGGGAGTGTATGGGGCTCCTTCTTTGTCCTTCCCTTCCCAACACTGTTTTTTTTTTTTTTACGTGTTTCCCACAAAGATGCCATCTGCTTTAATTTTAAGGCTGTTTAGGAATGCTTTTAGTGCAGGCAGCACGGTGGGCCAGCTGCAGATTGATCTCTGGGTGGTGGGAACTCCAGGCAAGAGGCTGTGATCTGATGCAAACCCTCTGTATAACAAAGGACCTGGGGACCTGTGGCACAGGCAGGTGACCAGACACTCAGAGATGCAGCAAGAGCTGAGGTCCCTGAATTTCTCTGCATTTAGACTCTTGAGGGTATAAAAGCTCAGGGTTTCCTTTGTTCAGGGTCCCTCCTCAGAGGCACCCAGGTGGAGCTGTTATTTTTTTATTGTACCATGATTAAATTACTGGGAGGATCCAAACACTGGGGACTCTGCTCTGGCAAAACTGGAATTTGGCCATTAAGGAAGTTTTGTCTGGCCTTTGGGAGCTGTGTGTGCAGGGAGTCAAGCAGGGCACCCATCAGCTCAATGGATTCACCTGCTGTGAAGGGGTTTTTGTCCCAGCATTCAAGGCAGTGTGAGTGTGACTGCCAGGGTGGCATGGTCCAACAGGAAAGTTTCTTTAACAAGTCTACAGTTCTACTTTGCTGTTGTCACAATATGTGAGAAGAAGGAAAGAAAAATGTTAAAGAAAGGAAAAAGGCAGGCTACAAAATTTGGTCAAGCAGCCCAAATATCTGTGTTCTTCCCCCTCCCCAAACTAGTTTGCTATTCTAGAAATCATCTGAATTCTTAGTATTTCAATCTTTATATCTTTGTGGTGTTGTTACATCCTGCAAACATAGTTTCTTCTTGGGAGGCTAGGGTTCTCTGAGGCTGAATTGGAGGATTTCAAAGCTCCTTTCAATTGACCTGTGCCCTGTTCTGGAACTGGGCACTTATATTCTAAATGCATTGAGGACAGCAGCAATATTTAGTATAATAAAAGACTGCAGGTTTTTGTAGGCTTCTTTAGACCTGGCTAACCTAAGTAAATTCTGTACCATGTGCAAAGTTTGCTATATTGGTTGTGCTGAACAGATCCATTAAGAAAGCACCATTAGTAGCATCCCTCTATCACAGAAAAAAATCCTCTTTCTTTCTTTTTCCCTTTTTATGACCTCTTATGTTGTTTTGAAATTAATACTGCTTAATACATTTTTTCAAGATTTTGTCTGCACTACAGGAGAAGAGCCATGAGGATAGTGAAGGGTCTGGAGGGGAAGGCTTATGAGGAGAAGCTGAGGTCACTTGGTTTATCCTCTACTGGATTGAAAATTGTTTATTCTTTTTTTCCCTTGAAAGAAGTCCTTCCAACATGAAGTAAGCATTGCTTATTTACTAGCTCAGATTAAAAAACTGGAGGATATTGCAAATAATAAATTTAGTTACCAAGCTACAGGGCTTTAGTTGACAAGGCAATGTTAGGTCAGAGGTTGAACTTGCTGATCTCAAAGGCCTTTTCCAACCTAGTTGATTCTGTGACTTTGTGACAGTCTGTGTTACTGAAAATTTTTCACATTATTTAATAAAAATAGTGCAGCCCAAGTATCTCACTTCACACATTGATATTAAGTCATCAACTAAGAGTTAATCTGACCCTCTCTTTTTCTGCCAATAATTACATTTAATGTACTTTATTACAATATGGAAATGCTCTAAAAGGAAAAAAAATCCATGGCCCCAAAGTAATTATTCAATGCAGTGATACTTTAGTAAGCCCTATGACTTACCTGTGAGGGCAAAAGCCTGAGTTCAGAATTGTTTTCTACTTGCTGAAGGAGGTGTATTGCTGAACAAGTTCTGAATATTAGGAACTGGGTCACACATCCCAGGATATTTTTGTCTTCCAATTTTGTGACTCTACTCTTGGAAATTTCTCTAAATTAACAAACTTCAATGTCATCTGTTTTTACACTGGTTGAAATGAAAACCATACAGTATTTTCTCACCCCATCCCACTTCTCTACCCTGAATTGCCAAACTGCCAAAGATGTCTGCACCCTGAAATATGAAACAGTGCTTTGTCTCTTCCGCTCTGAATCAGGAGCCACCTCATCCATGTAATTTCTATATGCCTGAACAGGGGGTTGGGTTTTTAAAAATCCCCTGTTGGTTTTGTCCACCATTTGTAAAATGGAATTCATAATGCTATTTTTTTCCCCACATGTTGTCTGGCCAGCCCCCTTACATAATTACATCCAAGTAGGAAGTCCTTGAAGCTTGATCGACGTGGGCTGGCTCCCACTTGTAGCCAGCTGAAGTAAACTGAGGCATGCAGGTGTTACTGTGGATAACTGTAGTCTCTTTCAAAGATTACTAAGGTTTTGTCCTAAATATTCAGCCTTGTGATTGCTGTGGCTTCAACATATGCCAGGGGTCAGTAAGAGTTGAGCTCACAGATTGAAAATGTGATTATTTGGTTTCTGTCTGAGGCTGAAAAGCAAGCGGGGTCCTTCCTGCTTGTCCCTTTTTCTTTCAGTATTGGGGCTTTAATGTTGCTCTTAATACTGGATAGGGAAACAGTGAATATTCAACAGTGTGCAAAAACACGTAAATGTTTCACTTTACTTGGTTTTTTTTGACAGTTTCTCAGTAACTACAAAATGTAAATTGGCATCTTTCAGAGGAGCTGATTTGGACTCTCTCAAATCCAGATTCTGACCCATTAATTGACAGTAAATTGCACTTTACTCTGTTTGAAAAATGTATATACTTGATTTAGGAATTCTGCATACAGAGAGATTGCTACTAGTAGCAGTTTTTGACTACTTATAGTTAATTTTAGAGAACTGGTATCACTGAATTCTGGCACGGTGCACTTAGAATCCTAAAATGGGGGTGGTTGGTGGTGTTTTAGGTAAAGCATTTTGTTTTTTAGGAGTAAAAGGTAGCACAGACACACATTGCCAGGCACTGTGGCTTTACTGATAAGCAAAGAATGATGTTAATGTGTTTCCAGTGACTGTCCATGTGCAGTAGGAAATAGGGCAGTGCTTACATCCAGGAGGACCTAAGCTTGAGTGTAGATTAGTCTTAAAATGCAAGTTTCAAATAACAAGAAAATATCATAACAATTAACAAAGTTTTATTTCTTAGTTGAGTTCTTAGTTAGAGATGACCAAGGCACATCAGTAATGACAGTTGTGAACTTGTTTTATCTACAATGTGTGAGCTACTGGGCAGCTCTTAACGCTATACAACTGGAAGTAAGACCCAGAGCAGCTTTCAGCATGAGATCTTAATTAATTTTATTTGAAAGATCTTATTTCCAAATGGCATGCAAAAATTATTCACATCCTAGTAGGATTCTCTGACAATTGTTATTGTATGTATATTATTGCTTACTAAGGAGGGGATTGTTTGAGATATTGTTTTAACACCTTTGCATCTGTATATTGACATGCTGAGCTTTAAACAAACAGGCAATGGAGGATATTTGTTTGGTTTTTTTTTTCTTTTGATACCTCCCTGTTCTACAAAGTCATAAAATCTTAAAATAAGGCAGAGTTTCAAGTTGTCCAAAAGTGACAGCTTAACAGCTTCAGGAGGACAAAAAGCTATGGTAGCATTTAATCTTTCACCTTTTACTTCCCTCTGCACTGTAAGGAGCTGTAGGGATCATCTTGTCCTCTCCCCACCCCTGCTGTGACCTTCTGCTTCAGTTCCTCTGCCTGTGAGCCCCTGACTCAGCGTCATGCAACAAACAAGCCATTTGTATCACCTCTGATTTAAAGTCCTTAACCTCCTTATTTTCATTGTTAAATAGTCTGAGGTATCTACATCTCAGATTAAACTTCTGTTTTGGACAAACCCTCTGGAACTGGGCTAGCAAAGAAACAAAGTACAAGGCAGCCAGCTGCATCAGTGGTTACTGCATGTCTCAAATATGCTTTTAGTTTTTCTGAGGAAGCTGCTGTTTGTTGGCTGCCAAAGCATATAAATCAGATTTTTTTTTTTTTTTTTTAGTTACAGCTTTCCAAGAAAAGCACAATGCTTCACCAGGAGAAAGTAAATGGTGAGGTCTTAAAAAAATTTCTGTTTCTCTTCTTAAATCTCTGTAACACATTGGGAATCAGGATTAGGTTAAAAATTTGTATCACTCCAAATTTTGAAACTATTAAAATGAGTAACAGCTTTGAACATTGACCTGTAGGAGGATGCTGCCAGCTAGAAGCTACTTGATTCAGGATGTGCCAGCTGTCCTATTAGGCTACTTCCTCAGCCAGACTGAGGTTGACTGGGATACTGGTTTCCCTTTACGCAGTGTAAAGGTCAGTCTTCCTTGCTGGAGTACAAATCATTGAATTGTAAGGGGGCAGACTAAGTGTTTAAATAGTGATATTTTACTTAATACTAATCTACTTCCACTATCTGAAATGCTGGGGTAACTGCGAATAAAATGTGAGCCAATCTGAGAAAGAATAGCAGCCAATTTGTGATAAATCCCAAAGACCCTGTCCACAAACTAGAAGGAATTAATAACTGAAAATAAGAAATAACAATGAGAGTCTCTAATAACTACCCAAGGCTATTTAATTGGTTTAAAAGTGTGAGATTTAAGAATATATGCAGACCAAACATTTAAAAAATGTTAAATGTTAAAACATTCAAAAAGCTGTTAGCGCTTTCTTTTCCCCCTGAAATGTAGGGAAATCCTCTTGAGAAGTGAGCTAAATGCAAAAAGGACAAGAAAGTTCAGGGATATGAAAATAGTTTTTAAACAGCAGTCTCTACAGGTGCAGTTTAAGGGGAAGCAGATCCCAACAGCATCCTCCTCAAAAGGAAAGGAAAACTGGTCCTGAGAAATTTATATCAGTGAGTGTATGAAAATTCTCCTAGATAACTTCTTGCACTGAGGTTTGACCAGACCAATTTTTTGTTCCCATATCTGGGTATGTCTTCTGGGAGGTCTTACAGGAAGCTAAATGCACACATTTCCTCCATCATAGCCCATGGACAAATCCATGGCTGGTCTCACAGTGAGAATAGCAAAGACAAGCTGATGGTTGTAAACAGTAGTAGGAACCCAAACAATAAAGAAAAGATAAAAAATTCAGGAGTCTTCTGCTTAGAACTAATCTAATTTTTAATATTGTTTTAGTATCGTGCTAGAGGTGGCTTTTGGTAACAAAATTTTCCTAACATCATGTTCTTCCATAGTTGTGTGTTTATTCTGAGAAAGGCATCAGAAAGACTGTTTTCTTTCACTTGACAAGAATTTGCAGTGTCATTTCCCAAATGTGTCTCAGCGCTCAGCAAGAGTAAACTGGAAGGATTGAATATTTTACAGAAGTACAAAATTCTTCTGAAACCTGTTGTTTTGTTGTCTTCCAGAGAAAGATAGTTTTGGGTTTCTCTTGATGAAATATCCTTTATTAGTTTTAAAGCTCTTCAGATAAGATGGGTGTGCATCACGATCATCCTTGGCTTAGCAGAAAGCATGGATTCCCTGTTTGGTTCAGGAATCATAAATCACATGATCTTTTATTTTGTTTTAATATAATGCTGTGTCTTGATCTGAAATGTAAGCTAAAAAAGAGTCAATCAAAATGGAAAGTATGCCTCAGATTGTTTTGATGAACTAATTCCTAGAGATCTAGGAGTATTTTACACAGTAACATTCAGCTTGCAGAGCAGCTATTTTTGTCTCCCTACGTGATGGCACACACACCTGTTGTAGTTCTGCTGCATGGCAGAAGGAGAAGGCTCAAAGAACATATAGTGATGGGCCTCCAACATTTTTTTGTTTAAGAATAGGTCTGCTCTGAAAGCTGAGGGATGAGCTCATGGTCACGGGCAGTTGATGCCCAAGCTGAAAGATTGGTTTCTGATGGTGATTTCAAAACTGCCTCCTTGCCATTTTCTCCTGTCATCCAGGTTGCTGCATGGGGGCACTGTGGTAGCTGGATGAAAGTAATTTCAGCACTCTCACTCTCTGCAACACCTTAAGCAGCCTTCTGTTCACAGCTTGGTGTGGAGTCAGTTAGTGAGGGATTTAATAGGCCATTTACTGGGCAGCAAGGTAGGTTTTCTTCTGTAATCCACTAAGCAGATATGAAGTTTTTATTAAAAATGCTGCAAGGTCCTTACAAAATAAAGCCAAGCAAATTGCCAGTAAAATTGTTACCTGTGGATCTGTGAAGGAATTCATTTGATCCAGAGCTACTTATAATAATTTCCCTTCCTTTTTAAAGGATGCATTGAATGGTCAGATGCATTATGTAAATGAATAAATTATCCATCCTGTCTGGCTATAAAACTATTCTAGTGGAGCCCTCAGAAAAATTGAAGCGCATCAATGCCTCCTGTTTTAGGCCTCCTGTGTAGAAATAGCACATGATGGTCATGTATCAATGGCCCTCCAGTAGTAGTTACACAGTGATTTTCAGCAAGAGAGCTCTGACGGTTCAAGAGATGCAGTAATCTAAAAATAAATCAGCCTCTCCTAAAGTGCCCACAGTAGCACATCATAATCAAAGTTGATTACATTTGCACCCTGCATCAAATGGATGTATCAGAGTGCACCAAATCACAGAAACCTAATGGTTCACACCTGGCAGATAGCTGTTTGACATTTCACACGTTAATGTATGTGTTCCTGAGGCAGGAGATTCATAATACCAAGCTCCACTGTTGTGTATTAAAGAGCTATCCCAGCTAAGGCACATCACCCTGGCTATTGACTTTTATTCTAACAGAATCTTCTTCTGTCATGCATCATAATACTTTGTTCTGTCTGTAGAGTGTTTGCCTCCCTGTAAAGACAGCAATGTAACCTTTTCTCTTTGCTCTTTCCTGCACCATACTGACCAGAATGACCTCCTTTCCAGTTGGCCCATGTCTGTAGATTAAGTGAGAGCCTAAACATCTTTCTTTCTGTCTAGGTATATACACACACCACGGTCAAAACTTTGCAGTTGGGTTTTCCCCTCTTCCTCTTTTTAGAAAGGACGTCCGTGTGTGAATGTGTATTACTTTTGCTGCATGCGAGTGGTGAGATCTGGTCTTCTAATTTTTATCTGTACCAGCAATTCTGCCAATAGATCTGTTGTCTTCTATCATGTGTTTCTTTTGCATGTGGCAAAAAACAGATGGTAAACTGGCTTAGCCCACAGTCTCAGTCTTGTTTAAAACCAATTGTTGTGGCCAATCCTTTTTTTCCATTATGCTTTTTTTCCTCATAATGCTTCATGTTCTTTGTGACTTTAACCTTTCTACTGATTTTTTTAATATTTAAAAATCAATAATATGGTCATAGCCATGGCCATAGCTTTGAAAAAGTCTTTGAAATTAGTGAAATAAAAAAAAATACCCAATTGAGGCTCAATCAACACTCCTTCAGTTGCCTAAAATGGTCTTATCTTTAATCTGAAGACAATTACAATGTTAGGGGCTTTATTGGTAGGGGTTGTCTCTACCCTGCTGTCCCTCATGTACCCTAAAGTCTGGTATCTTGAGATGTTTTGCAGGATACTTTGGAGACCACCCTTTATATCTTCTCTACTCTCCTGTGGATTATGGCATAGTTTTTCTGTATTATAAATATTCATAATATCTGTTTCAAATGCTTAGGACTACTTTGCCATGACAGTATTATTCCAAGGCTTTTGTGCTGCTAATCTATGTTCAGATTCATCAGGACCATAGTCCAAACAGGTGTAAAAAATCTTTGTCACATTTACTATTGGCTAGCAAATACTGCAACAAAAATAAGAGATATGTCTAACTATTATCAGAAGATTTTATCTTGATCTTTTCAGAGATATTGCCATTGAAGTAAAAGAGATATTTTTCACAAAAAGGGGATGAGTTTGGGCTTTGGATGACAAAGCTATGTATGCAATCAAGGAGCTCAAATTGAGCTGACTCATAGGTAGTGGATGGGTAATTTGGGGATGGTGCACAGATTCTTTGCAAAGGATTAGTCTCTTCATTAGAGTTCAGCACAGTGATTTCCTGGCCCACATTTGATTGACAAAGCACATACAAAGACCTTCTAAAGCTTTTGTAGGAAATAAACAATGTCCTTAGGCCAAATTCCTTGTCAGTAGGCTTGAATTTAGCAAGCAAGCAATTTATCATGTTCAGCCCACACAGGTGACAAACCAGTCTTGCAGATACTATTGTACAAAAGCATCAGGAATTTGTAAAACTGTAGGTTTATTTTTTCTTTACTCCTTCAAGGAAAGGGCAGCAGCTACATTTCTGGTATTGGGATTGTTTTGTTTTTTGGGGTTTTTTTTTAAATATCAGCATGCCCAGGAATTTTACATATTCATCTTTCATGAGTATCACCAAACTCCTGATGTTTACCTCCAAAGTCTGGTCAGAACAACAGGACTTCACTGCAGTGGTGACTAGCTAATAGCACAATGATGGATATGCGTGAAAACCAAAATTAAAGGTAACAAGAAGCATAAGGAGATAAAAGGCCAATTTATGTCAGGCAGCCCTGCTGAGCAGATATTTTCTTTTTCTGCATTTCTTCTTTCCAATTAGGGATGATGTGGGAACATATATTACTAGGGACAATTTTGTCTGTTTCTGCTTCCTTGCAAGTAGGAAAAAGCTATACTACAGGTAGAAGGAGATAACTATTCATTCCTAATTTAAATTTGTACTCTCAACACTGAGTTTTTCAAATTTATTTTATGCTTATTCTCTGAGAGGAAAAAACAAGATTGATTCCCTTGAAGAATTTCCATAACCACAGAACTTACTTGGTTTAACTTTTAGTGTTCAACTAGGGCATCCCTGGTTGTGTTGTCTCCAAAAGAGAGTGGAGCACTAGTGTTCTCTGGATCTCATAGTTTAAAAAGCTGACATACTAAAAGAGGGCAAAAGCAGGCATGTAAGGTTTTTTTTTTTTTTTTTTTTGCTGTTCAAATCTAGGAATATGGAGGAAAAATTTCATTAAATACTCCTTGTGAAGAGAGTGGGGTGCCTGTAGAGACCTTGGGAAGATCAGGGTGCACAGAGCAGAGCTTGTAGAATTTAATCTTAGGGACAGCTGTTAATACAGGTTGTATAAAAACATTCACATTCTTCCTTACCCCACCCCCAAACCAATACTGGAATTAGTTATTAACAGAAGATAGCAATACCTTTAATTGACTACATTGTTCTTGATTCAAACTTTATCCAGATAATGACTAGGGAGTGATCCATGGTGAAATGATTAACACCTATAGTAAATTCTTTGATAAAATATGTTAGATTCTCTAGTAAAAAGATATATCTTCAATATAAAGAAACGTCATATCATAAATTTCAAAAGCTCTTTCAAACACCTCCTGGGGGCACTGGTAAAAAAAGTAGACGTAGCATTCCATAATATGCTTTAGTGGGATTGTTGGTATGGGTCAGAGTTGACTTGCTGTTTTTGGATATCTTTTCAAACCCTAATTATTCTATGATTCTATGTTCAAAACTCTAAGTTGTGATATACATAGATTTAGATACACCATCTGTTGGTATTTTTTATTTCTGTTAGTATTTGAAGGTAAAATAAGGTTATGCTTTAAATGAAATTACAAATACTGGCACAGAAAAGGTTTCCCAAACCCAACAGTTTTTGGATAGGATTTGTAGGATTGATAATTAAGAGAAACAAATAATTCTATATTAGGAATGTTCTCTCTATAACAGTGAGATTTTCTTAAAGAAAAAAGTGATTCTTAGTACCTACAATTTGTTTCCAAACAGAAATAAAAGATAAAGTATTTATTTCCACAATCCAAATTCCAATGGAAATAATTAGTTGTTAAATGAAAAATACCTAGGATGATTGTTTAAGGGAATGTATGAAATAATTAAAGTTTGGTTTGATTTTCTTTCCTAGAGGAAAAAGCTCCTGCTTTAAGTATTGATTGAAGGAATGATTGCTTGGAAAAAAAAAAATGTTTGTTTTTTTTTTAAAGGAAACAATGTTAATCTCTTTAATCTACAAGGAATGAAGCAATAAACTCCTAAACAAGCAGTTAACTGCTGGAAAGTCACTCTTAATTATTCTTCTCCAAGAGTTTCTAATTCTAACTACTCTTTGTAGTTCTAGAATAATACACATTACTTTTTGTCCTTTACTTAGACTATCTGTAGTTTAATCTCTCAGACTGTAATACTCCTGGATTCTTTAAGCAGTCCTTCATTAAAACAATTCTTAGCAGTCCTTTAATTCTAAGTATAGGTAGTTGAGATGACAGAAATCTGATTTTAAAGAAATTCTAATTGATCGGTGTGGTTTTGAAAAAGCAGATGGGATCTGTAGTCATTATAGTTTAGGCTAATTAAGTTGTAAATGTTGTGTGGTATTATCTGCAACATATGCAGAGCTTTCTGTGACCAATATTGTTTCTTGAACAATTATTTTGTCTAGAATCCAGTGCCTCTTAAGCTTTTTCTCTTTTCACTAGACAGTAATGAATGTAGAACATATTGCTCATTTTAGGATGTCTTAAAGAATGACAGTAGCATGTTGGAGTTACAACCTGAAAGCACCAAAAATGTGTTTAAAGAAGAGTATTCTCATCCAGACATATTAAAGCACCTTAGTAAGGTAATTTCAAGTGGAAATTCCTCACGCCAAGAGTCCTTATGTAGCATGTGGCAGGCTTAGATGAGAAAGCACATGACCACAAGGAAAGTTATATTTAAAAACTATATAATTCAGCTTCCCTTAACGAGTGGTTGTGATAATGTACTTTATTAGTTGGAGATGTTCTACTACAGATGCTCACAGAACCCACTGCATTTTGAGGAAACCTTTCTTAAGGAGCATATCCTGGCACAATAAGGGTGTGAACGTAGGAAAGAGCAGAATGAGCTCCTCTGAAACAGTTGCATTGCTCCAAAGAGGGTGCAAGCTTGAGCCAACGGCTTAATTTAGACTATGATACAACTGTCATGGATCTGTTCTTTCAGAAACTTTTCCTCTGAAAGGAAGCAAAATATTTTCCCTACCTGAAAATATTTAGGAGCTAAAGAGTTCTTTACATTTCTTCAAGGTTAATATATTTTTATTTATTTTGATATTGACTTAAATGGCTTCTTTGTGTTTATAGTGTGTTTCTTCTCTCAATAGCTGCTTGCAGGTTATGATCTCTCTAAATGTTTTAGGCACAACTGCAGAGAGTATTGTTGACTTTCGTTAAAAGTCAGACTCTCTTGAAAAATCCAACAATTTCAGTTGTGTAACTGAATACTGGACCATTTTCCTGGATAGTGACAATATGGGAAGAGCTAAGGGAACTGTACTTGATCTTGAATGCAAATGCTTTTTGATTGGTTTTGGGGGTGGTTTTGTTGTTTGTTTTTTTTTTTTTTTCTTTAATTTAAACAAGACAAAATATATTTTATATAGTCTAATATTTGAACTCTAAACTTAAGAAATAATGTATGTAACCGTTCATTTAAAACCAAACTTTCAATACAAGTTAAGTAACAACTCAGAAGTTAAATCTAGCTGGACTTAATTTAAAAGCTTAAAAAATTAGATATGCCACTGGATTTTTTAAAATATTTTTGATGAGATTGTACTCAAGGCTTCAGAGTTTGTTTGCCTCATAGCTGATTTGTTTCCAGAGGTGTTAGACTTGTGCTATAAATTTTACATCAGTGTTGCTTTATGCCTGCACTGCTGATTTGCTTTAACTCTGCATTGTTCTTTGAAACTTATTAAAGAGTAAGAGTGAGTAAACAAAGCTAAAACTGACATTTCCTTCTGCTCTTTTTTGCATTGCTGCTCCCCTTTTGCTGCCCAGACTTCTGTTCAAGGGTCTTCTAGTCTAATCAGATGTAAAGAATTGATAGCTCTTGCTCTATTACTTTTTGGTGTCTAGTGTTTCTTTCATCTTAAAAGAACTGTAACTAAACGTATGAAAATATAAAAAATCTAGCCTTTTCTACACCTCATAAGAGAGATTAAAAATTGTCGGCCAAGCTTCCCTAATAGTAAGAGCTTAAGGTAGGACTTGGCCAGTTCATAAAACTTACCTCATGCATCCAGTTTTGGTGTGAACTGAAGCAAACAGCTTTTAGGTGTCAATGGTATTAAAGCCATAGAAGCCATCCAGGAGTCTCACTGCCCTTCAGTTGTTTGGGCTAGCAGTAGCCACAAGTTGACTACCAGGAAAAGGACCGTGGCTGTGGACATTCTAACTACCTTTGATGGGAGGCAAAGGGGCGTGACAGAGTTGTTTACTCAGTCTTTGGTACCTGTATGATTGATGAAGCCCTTTATATTTTGGAAGTGAGATGTGTATTTGTGCATTTGGAAACTTCTGCCTTGTGCCTTCTTCTTTTCACCCTCCCTGTTCCATCAATGCAATGAGTAGTTTGGTCTTTGAATTAGCAGTCGGGGATTTTTTTTTTTTTTAATGGTGAAACTCGTTCTCCTGTGTCTTTTTTTTTGGTGTTGTTTCAGACAGTTTGCAGTCTAGTGTTCATTCTTTGTGTTTCCTGAGGTTACAGTGGGTTTTGGAAGATTTTCTTCCTTTAAAATAGATATATATAAAAGACCAAGACACAGTTTTAGGGTCTAGAATCCAGGTGTGCTAGGACCATGCCTCAGTCCAGCTCTTTTCTTTCCTAAGATAAACTGTTGTATCTTCAAATGAGGCTTTTATGATGCCACTGCAAATAAATGTGAATGGAGAGCAACTAATCAACATCATAATCTGATCACACTTGTATCATCCATTCCATACAACAAAAGGCTGTCTTTCAAGTTAAAATTACTTTCCTTATCATCTAATTTGGCTGTGGCAGTGGCTGTGGCTGTTTTTAAGATGCTATAACTAGCATTAGTCTTAATTTCTGATCCTGACAGCTAATGGCTGGCAGGGATAATGGTGGGTGCGTGTTTCTTAATGGAAATGCTATTAATACTCAAGGGCAAGGTTTCTTTAAAACATTAAAGAAAATAACGACTGGCAGCAGTGTAGCGCACATTTCATGTTTTCTCTTTCCAAAGAAGGATGGGATTTCTTTTTCTGGCACTTATTTGGAACAGAAAAGCTCTTCAAAGGCTCTTGAAAGAGAATATACAAAAGATTATTGCATTCAAGACATAACCAACTAGATAAGAAATGTAGCTCAACGTGAATTAACTGCAAGTGATAGAAGGCTCACTGATAGCACCTCGACTTTATATAATTATGTTATTGTACTTTCTTAAATAACTATAATATATGAGATATAACTATACTTATTGTTTTAATAACTATGTAATATAATAATTATATAATATGTTGCATTATACAATATTATATTTCAAAATATGATGTAGTAATATATATTATATATTATATATTGTTATATAGTGTGTTATATTTATGAATATAATATAATATAATATAGTATATTTTCTGCAATTAATAAAACCAAAGTTATACAGATTTGAAAGTGCTTGTTACAATTGGACATGGAAAGGCTGGGTTCTGTGAATGGCTTCTGTAGTCAACAGTCCCCAAATACACACATTGCTGTCATCTAAAACAGTACACAGAATAAATATTGTTACATGAAGCACTGTATGACAACCAAGAAATTAGAAGTGCATACACATGTACTTAACTACATTCAAGAATAAAGGGTAGAAATGTTTTAACTTAGGAGACTTGCTAATTTTTTTACAAGCTGTATTACAAAAGGTTTTAGTTTTTTTTAAATAAATACAGATGTTTGAAGAACACATTGACAGTTTCAGAAATTGAGGAAGATAGTGTCCAGGTAAAAGGCAAAGAAAAATGTAAGGTAGTGCTGAAATTGGAGATTTCCTAGATGAAAAGGAAAAAAAAAAAAAGGTTCTGTGGTCAGAATAAAAGGCACATGTCACACTATAGCTTTACTACTTCTCTTTGACATCCATCTTTAACTACTAAACTGCAGTGGGTGTCAATGTTCATACAGCAATTTCCCTAATCACTAGCCTATTTGAAATATTTTTCTTCCTGCCCATGCTTCAAGGTCTTGGGGGGTTTTCTTTGTGTTTGTCTTCTCTTTTCTGGGCGTACTCCCCTGCTTCAGATCTTGCACTTGCTCTTGTTATCTTTATCATCTTTTCACACTGTAGCTCTTTCAGATCACCTTATACATAAAAATGAACAAAAGCATTTCCAGTACTGAGACTTGTGTTGCTCTATCATTTGCTTTCCTCCTCTGGAGGAAGTTGGTCAACTATTCAGCCTTTCTAATGTTTTCCTTGTACATGTTTCCTCTTTGATGATTGTCT
Organism: Fringilla coelebs; assembly: GCF_963513975.1. Classification (NCBI taxonomy): domain Eukaryota; kingdom Metazoa; phylum Chordata; class Aves; order Passeriformes; family Fringillidae; genus Fringilla; species Fringilla coelebs. The sequence continues at coordinate 98,670,921 of NC_140028.1, read as the reverse complement.
CTATAGCTTGTGCTTTAGACTAGCTCTTCTCAACATAAATGGGGATTAAACGACTAAGAAGTTTTTTCAATGTGTTTGGGAGTTCTGTAATATATATGATTTACTTTCTGTGGCTGAAAATCAGGCTTATAGGAAGGACAAGGAAGTTTTATCCCATCCTTTATTTATCAGTATATTTTTCAGAGCCATAAGGTCAAAGAAAATACCTGATTATATTTTTCAGGTTATCCAGAACAGTAAGAACATCCCAACAGTGACTACCTTTTAGAGTTGCTATCACAGCCCTAAGGCTATGAGTGACTGATGTACAACTAAGCATAGCAAATTATGTTTAGTGCCAGTTGCTTCTGAGAACCATTATTTTTATTATAATTATTTGAAGTAGCAATTATAATCTCAATTATTCCAGGTAAACTGGAATTTTAGAGGGTCCCTGCTAGAGGGTAAATGTTTATTCAGCTTGGCACTGTATCCTCTGTCAATGAGGAAACATTCAAGCAATATTGCTTTCCTCTCTTAGAGTAGAGACATATATGTGCGTGCAAATAAATGCAAAAGGAAACAACCAGAGACTCAGCATTCCATTTTTTTTCAAAATTTTGTGTCTTCCTCACTCTTCCATTCATTCTCTGTTTAGATCCTGAATCAGCATGTTGTTGATCCTAAAGCATTTTACAGGCATTCCACATGTGTTGGGATCATAAATGCCACTTATCCATGTGGAACAGATTCACAGTGAAAAATACATTTAAGGTCATTCTTCCATCTCAGATAATCTAGTCTTTGCTGCTGAAATGAGCAACTTGTATGCTCCTGGGTGCTGTGCAGGGCCCTGGCCCTGGGCCTCAATATCTGGGAGTCTTTTATGGGTAGAAAAAAAGAGGGTTTCGTTTTCCATACTATCATCTTGGCTTCATGAAGCTGGGAGCCTGAGGTACTGGCCAAAGTAAAAACTCCTCAGACAGACCTGCTCATGGAGAGGTCTGACAGGAACTTAGATCTGGGAACCAAGTCCTTTCCCACTGCTCTGTAATGAGACTTTTAGAAATAGCCTTTGTAATAATTTCAAAACACAGAAAGGATCTTCAGAATTTCTGTGAAAAGAGTAAAATTTCTCACCACCTCAGTTTTTCACCCCAAATGACTTAGCAGTAAGTGTGAGACGAAAGTCAAATAGTCTTTTGGTGCTGCACTTATTCTTTTGAGTAGCAAGCTGTTTTAAGCCTTTATGTTCTTGTTGAAAAATAAATAAGTAGAATATATAATAGAGTTGCTACTCAGAAATTTATGCTCTAGGAAGTTGAAAGTTGTTCAACTGGATTAATTTTTGTGCTGCAGATGTAGTGTCAATTCAATGGGTAGAAGCCAAACCTGAACAAAGCAGAACAAACCAAATATTTTTGAAATTTTCCCAGTCTGCGGCTATGCATTCTGTAAGTTCACCTGTTCATTCACATGGATGTAGTAGTGGGGGGCCGTGTTCCTTGTCCCCTCATTTGTTTACATAATGTTTTATTTGCTCAGAATGTGGATGGAACAAGGTCAAGAGTTCAGTCTGGTCTTCAGACAGTCCTGTTGGTGGAATTGTAGTGATTTAAGTTAAACATTTCTTAGTTATACATATGTTTATTTGAACAGATCAGCATTTCTTTCCAAGAATTTGAGAGATAAATTTAGTATCCTATGTAAGAATTTCTGCAGCAATATTGCAGAATTTTAGGAAGATAGGTGGTTTTGGGGGAAAAAAAGGAGAAAGAAATCAATTTTATAAAACCTGCCATGTACAGTAAACTGTAACAACCTTTTGGATTTTCAGTGTATTTTAAAAAGTGATTTAAATTCCAATTTTATCCTTAATAAGAAGTGAGAAGATGGCAGTATGACATACCTGGCTACTAATTTGGTGTTGCGAAATATTTATGTTCCTTAAGAATCTTACCCTAGAAATTGTTCCCATCCCTACAGTACTGATTCAAAGGGTACAGTAAGAGAGGTCTTAAATCCTGTTGTGCTCACCCTATGTGTTTACAAAAGTTTCTAAGAATGGTGGCGCTGAGAAATAAAAGTTTACAAATTGCCTCTGCTCTACAGTGGCTGAACATGTTTGGTGCCTTTTCTTACTTTGACACTAAGAGACATTAAATTAAAAGAGAAATGGAGTAGGGGAGGAAAGCAGCAGTATATTTTCAGTATAAATAAATTCTGTAGTAACAGTAGAAAAGAATGGCATTTATACTAGGAAGTTAATGGTATAAACTTTTTCATTTAAGTTATTAAAATATTTTTATTCTACACTTAAGTAGTCAGGATTTGACTTCTGTGACATCATTGAGTAGAGAATGTTAATTCTTTTGATGACTCTTTGATCTGTCTGTATTTCCCAGATATGTATGATTCCTCTTGATCCACAGGTTCTCCTTAATCCTGTTCTTCAGAATGACTCTTACAGGTCACTCACACTCTATTTCACAAGAAAGACATCTGAAGTAAAAGCCAGATAGTTGTCATAGCTCAAAATTGAGAGTTCAGTTTTACACTTGGACCTTAGAGAGTCCTTGATCTTGCCATCTTCCTACAATTATTAGAGAAGTTATGTCTGTAAGTCTTTCATTGTTGGGTAAAATAAACTCTTGTAGCAAGCTTTTTCTTAGTTTACAATTCATTGGAACATGTAGGTGAAGTTGGATGAAACTTTGTGTTTCAGAGGAGCAGAAGGCCACTGTCTGCCACAGAAGCTGCCCAGGGGCAAACTCTGTGGAGCTGCAGTGCCAGTTCTTATCCGTGGCACCAATGGCTATGGTACAGACCTGGCACTGCTGTTCTGAGATCCAGAAAGGGGCATGAAATTACTCTTATTTTCAGAGCAACATGCACAAAGCTGAGATGTATTGAAGACTGAGGCACTCTTTTCTGCTAAGACAGATGCTCCACACAGTACTACAGTAGTAATCAGTAGTCACTCATTAATAATTTGAATAAATAATTTGCAATAAAACCCTATTTCTTCAGGAAAATATACCTGGAATCTTCTTTTGGTCAAGACACAGTTTAAATAAGTAGCAGTTTAACATAGCTTATGAATGTTAGCACTTGCAGTCAAGAGTTATATTTTTAAATAATCAAGTTTTTCCCTAATTCACAGAAAATAAGAAGAGATGCTCCTAAATGTTGTCAAAATGCTTTTAGAATATGCAATTCATCATGTGCATGAAAATGAAAATTGGTTTTATGAAACAGTGTAGACAAAAATAAAAGGCATACATTAACTTGTCTTCTGATATATTGGCTATATTATTATACCATGCAGCTTTAGTACTTGACCTTACATGTCACTAATATAATACACATTTTATGATACAGTTACACTGAATGCTCTTTGTGAATACTGCACTACATCCCAAGGTTAGGGTGAAGATAAGATGCATTAAAACAATATCTCTGACACTATTAATAAAGAAAATCAATCATTCTGCCGCTTCCTGTTCCCTTGCTTGCAATTTCAAGATCAGCAGCTTCCAATAATTATTTTTCCAGCTCCACTGGTATGGTTGCTGCACAGAAACTCTTCTGGGCTTGCTTCCCATGAAAGGCTTTGACAACATTACTGATGAAACGGTAATGGTCTTTTTTATCTGAACATACTGCCGTGCTGAATACTTGAAAGGATTGTGATTGGGGGTTTGTTTTTGTTCTGTGGTGTATATACATATGTTCTGTTTCTATTTACACTACTAGACTCAGCTGCTCTGACTTCATTGATGATGCAGTTTCTTTGAAGTGAGTGCTGCCAGGTGTATTCATCTGAGACGTACCCCAAATGTGGTGGGTTTTAATTGCAGCAGGGAAGGGCAAGGCAATAGAAGTAACCATCCAAATGATGGAAGAAAAGTAATGTAAGAATATTTAGGAATGAAACAAAATGAGAAGTAGTACAAAATTCAGAAAGGGATACTATGAACTAAAGTTAGCTGCTATTTAAACAGCAGAGCAATAGCTGTTGAAGAAGCAATGTTTCAAAGGAGGAAAATTTGCTGCTTAGTAAAAACAATGAGAAAAATTATGGAAAGCATATTTTGTCATTTTGCTAAAGTTAAGCTCAGAAAGACACTTGAAAAACAAAATTTAAAATGTTAATTCTTGGCTTATTCCCCTTTTGTAGGAGAATGGCGTCATGCAATGGGAGGTAGTCCTTGTATAAAAAAGATCAGAAGCACGATAGCCATCAAATGTGGCAAAAGCTTTCATACCAGCTAGGATAAATCTAGAGATATTGTATGGCCCTGGACATGCTGGAGTTTCTAGACACGACAATTTAAATAAAGTGTTAGAGACATCCTGTAAGTAGGCAGCAGAAAGTTCAGTGGGAATGAATGGCCTCAAACTGCTCTGATGTAGCCACTTAATTCAGGCATATCTTTGCTGACCTGAAGACATGTGGTAGTACAAAATCAAAGTTACTTCCAAAACTATCATTTGCAGCTGGCCTTTCTGAGAAATTTGTTGTGCAAGGACAAAATTCTGTTACAAATCTACTTGTAGAGGTATTGCTGGAATGAATAAACTGGAATTCCAACTGTTCACCTATAATAACACAAAAAGAGCTGCCAGAAAAATACTGGGCAAACCAGAGAAAAACATTCTCTGGAAATACGTAAAAATTATCCAGCAGTAATAAGAAACCTGACGCAAAGTGTAGGGTGACCCTGAGGATGTTGCTATCTCAAGCTTTGCCACATGTCATAAAATAAAGGTAGAAAAATATGTTTATAAATATATATTGGCATGTATGGCTGCATGTAAATTACATCCATTTATTAAATCATTTAGTTCTGTATACTGCAAGCCACTTCTTACATCATCACTTTTCTATCAGATGGAGATCATCCATCATGCACCAATCTTGTTTTTGAACATTTACCTCTGTGGTTTTACCTGCTGATTTGTGATATCACTGCTTTGGTCACTATTCTGCTGCAGCAGTTATCTTGGGGTGAATCTTTATTTTGTTTTTCAGCTGATGAAATGTATTTAGAGAGCTTGTTAGCAAAGAACATAACTGAGCCAAAGTCATATATTCATTGTAGCTTCTCCATGTGCCTTTATTTCTGATTGCTTAACTCTGAATTCCAGCTTTAGGCATCCACACTAGGTGTTGATGACAGCAGAGGGATTTCTGCAGGTTTTTTTAACTAACAAGTTGAACTCCAGCCATTGCACTGTAAGTGCTAATTGGTTAGTTGTCCTATTTTTCATTGTGCAATAAACTTTAAGCAAACTGTAAGTTCACACAAAATGTAGTCCAAACCTGAATTATCAAAACGTGTTAAAATGTCTTGTTTCAATGTTTTTGCTAAAATATTCTGAAGAAGCTGAAATATTGTTATAGGCATCTGTTTTATAAATATTTATCTAAAAGAACAACTGTATTGCCACTTTTTATTGCCATGAAGATTAACAAACAACTCAGATTTCTTGCCCCATCATGACACATTACAAAAGGACAAAGATATTCTCTATTCTGTCTTTCTGTATTGCAATGGTTTCTTTTACTTTAGCACTACATACAAAAGGCCAAATTGAGCAGAAAATTGATGGATTTCCTTTTGGTGGGTTTTTTAAGGATTAAACAGAAAGTAGAACTTTCTCAGTTTTGGATTGGCAGGTAATTAACAATGCAAAAAATTGCAGGATGAAGAAAATTTCAGTAAAGTCTCAGTGCTCTGTCTGTTGAATTTTTTTGTTTCAGGTACTCCTGCCAGAGCAGGCTCACCTAGAAACATTTGAACTGATTTAGAATTTCTGGTAAACAACTTGATACTTTCAAAAGTATTTCATATGCTGAATATGTTGTTCATTAAAGGAAAAGATCATTGTCTTTGCTTTTTCAGTATATTAAAGTAGAAGCCCATTAAGGGGACACTGAAGGGATAGTCTACATTATTCTGCTCTGTTTTGTGGATAAAGTGCAATATTCCTGAGTGCAGACAGGAAAGTCCATTCTGCAAGTACTAAATGTGTCTAGAGAGAGGAAATTACTCTGAAAATATTTGGGAGTAACTGCATTTGTTCGTTGAAATCACATTGCATACAATGTAAGAAAATCTGTAATTGAAAAAAATGCGTCAGAAAGAAGGGAATCTGCTGGACTTGTAATTGTACAAGTGTGTCAATATTTCATCACCCAGAAAGTTGCAAATAAAGCACCTCTTCACCTAGCTAGTAGCTTTCTCCGTTTTGATTTCCCAGCACATTTTATACTTGCAAGTGCTGAGATGGTGTTGCAATGTTTTTTCATGCTGATGACAGCAAATACTCAATTCTGCCATTTTCCTGAATGCTTTAGGTTTACAATCTAGTAAAAGATTTGGCTGGATACAGATTTCTTCCAGCTTTAGTGGACTACTTGCTAAGTAGTTATGAAAATATTTTGTTCTGCTCCACTGGTTCAAAACCTTTGTGCTGAACATGTTTCAGTTGAATTGTATGAAGGCTTTTTCATAAAGTGAGATTGTTGTTAATCAAGTGAGAAACTGAGTTTTGGATGTTTTTTGGATTTTTTTTTTTTAGCTTAGTGATGTTAATACGAGCCTATGCTGATATATGGCATTTTTACTTCAGAAGAGTTTCTTACGTGCCTTTAAAAGTATATCTTAAAAAATATTGCCTTTGAAAATTTTATGTTTTTTCACTCTTTCAAACTCTGAATACAGAGAAACTTTCTTTAAAAGTATCAAAAATTACAGGCCTTGTATATCCCTGTCAAAGTTTCAGACCATATGCCTTCTACATTGGTTTGACTACTTTGCTTTCTGTAACTGAATTAAAGAAGCTAGAAATCATATTCTTAGAAATGAACAATAATTAAAAAAAAAAACAAAGAAAGGTTTTAAGGGAAGGTAGGTCTAAGAAACAGGTTCGTGTAACACACCACAGCTTTACTTAGAGATGCAGCATGACCCCAGACATCTATTTAACATCAAATTAACTTCAGTAAGTTTATTAAGCTGTGTGACACTAGCCCACAGCAACCTTCATGAAAGTCAAATCTTGATTGCTGCCAGTGAAGTCAAGAACAGGGGAACGCTGTTGCCTTCAAGGATGCTAGGTCGGGCTTTTAAAGCAGAAGTGATCTTGCAAGATTTACAAATCAGGAAGTTTTTAAGTGTAGTAACATCTTTGTTCTATGGCACTTTTATCTTCTAACTTACAGAGTGCATTGGAGCATGATGAACCAGTGACTGCTGACTCAGGGCAAGAAAATAGATAACAACTTCAGATACATAAAAATCACTCTGATTAGGAAGAGTTTATTGCTAAAATTATTTATAGCGAGGTGGACCTGGCTAGGGTATAAGGGCATGTGAGGTTGCAGTGGCATGGAAGGAAGAAGGGGAGCTGAAGAGCTTGGAAGCAGGTGGGCCTCCAGAATTGCAACCTTTCTCATGAGGAAATTGGCCTTCCTGCCACCCCAGATGCTTCAGGCTCCTTAGTGTCCTATAGATACACATGCTCACCTTACTAATGGTGGATTATGTACAGACTTCCATGCTCCACAATTTCTCTGCAGAGCACTACTGAGGAAAAAGAGTAATGCGAGGGGTGCTGGTATTAATGGGATGCTGTGGAAAAAAAAGAACACCAAAAAATCTAGCCAAAATTGGAGAAAGATAAAACAGAGTATTTGAGGGCTTTTATTCTCTCTCAAATTTCATATTTACCAGATATGAATCTTGAACTGAGAAGATGGATGAACTTCTGGTCTTGTCTTGCTTGTTGGTATCTAAACAGTTTGTGACATATTTTTGAGGGAGGGCTTTGAGATAGACAGTGACTGCTGTTATCAATGTTGAACTGTATATCCTAAGATTCAGAAGTGTTTTCATTTCTGTTTGTATCCCTGTGGCTGCCGTCAACGTGTAAAATGCATCACTAGCCTCGGGCTAAAGTCAGATGTATGTCAACTCCAATGGGAGCTGCAAGCTTGTGGAATTACATTATGTTTGAGAAAAGAATAAGAAAATTGATATCCTTAATGGACACTAGCTGCTTCCTGAAAGAGACAAACACTGTTTTACTCATGCCACGTGTTTTCAAAGGACCTTTTTGATTTAACATCTCATACTTTAAAAGGATTTTCTTTGATTACATATTAGAACCAACAAGGTGTTATAGATGAGAATTTTAAAAATGGTGGATGATTTGAAATGATTAATTCTTTGGTTTTTGAGACACTCAAAGAAGCAAATTTTCAGAAATCACTTAGTATACCATGAAAGACAAGTTGTGTCACCTCAAGAACTGCAGCCTGGGGAAGCAAAATCACCAGGCACCACTGAAAATCTTGAAAACTACCAGAAACATAATTACAGCTGGAGAATAGCAGCTTAACGCAGCACCAAGGTTTTGCAACCACTCACAGTCATGTAACAAAAGAACAACATTAGAAAAAGCAAATTCTCAATTAAATGTAACATCCAAAACAGAAGATATCTTTGCTGTATGTGACTTGATTGTTGAAAAATTCAACTACATCAATACTGAAGTGGATTACCAATTCCCAAAGGAAAAATTAATACAGTCGCAGCTCTTCCACAGCTTACATTCAGACTGATAAAATATGTTTTTTATTCTGTTTCTTTTTATTACCCAGTGTAACATTTTGAAATGACTCTCTAGAAATAATTTTATTTTACAGGGTCTGTGAATGTCTTGTTGCCCTTGCATGGCCCCCCCAGCCAGGTTTGGCACTTGGAAACACACATAGTGTCTCCTGCCTGTGTGTGTTTCAGGATAACAGAAAGTCTGCTCTGTTTGATAATGTCAATGAGCTATATAACAGTTCAGCAGACACTGACTCAGATCATGTATGATATTGCTATATAAATATTTATTATACACCAAAAGTAAGTATGGAGAAGTTGCAGGGAAAAATAAGACAAAATGCCTTTCTCTACAATTTAAACAAGGAGGAAAAACAATTATAAGGAGCATTAAGAAGTGACAGATTAAGTCTTTCATTATGAATTAAGTGTGTTCTACTCATGTTTCAGAGCAGGATGCACCTTGATGAGCTGGGCTAATTCAGAAGTGCATTCAGCAGACTGAGAAGTGCGGCCCTATTATCACAGGGGACTTCCCAAATGATGAGATTATTGTCTACTGCTACAGCCTCTTGTTTCTTGTGTTCATGTGTTTTAGCATTCAGTAGAGTTGTCTTCTAAAAAGCTTTGCTGGATATATTGGCAGAACACATTTTCCATAGAAGTTGTGGTACTATTGCAAATAATACTCGGAATACTATGTACAAATGGTTGAAGTAAAAATTCACATAAATGGATTAAGAATCTATTAAGTAATTTTAAAGTCCCGTTCATTGCCTCCTTTTCTGGTGATCTGCTGTATTTACAGCTAAGCCTAGAGATGAAGCATAGGTAAAATTCTTGGTTGTAGCTACTTTTAAAAATTATTTTAGAAAGAATGAAAATAAAAAGTGGTAAAGGCAGAGGAGGAGGGTGGGAAGAAAGAAAAACTGTAATTCAAATAAGTCCATTTAAATTAAGGCATACTTTTTTTTTTTTTTTCTGATTATGCCGAACATTTTGAGACTATGAAACAAATATAAGGTAGTATGAAAAATGCATGAGAAAATGGTAAGGAACTCATGAGACTGCACGTACCTGAAAACATTACCTGGGAAGAGGTTGAGCTTTCCCCCTTTTTCGTGCCACTTCTGGGACTAGTGCTTTCCTTCAAGTAAATGCTATTGAAATTCTACTGGTACTATAGCATTTTTAAATGTAGCTGGCAAAAAATAATTGGTGCTGCTCCTAGTGCAATCAGCACTCCCATGCTGTGGTCTCTTGTCACCTGAGAGAAGATATAGCAAGAAAAGCACAGATATTGTTGCGATGGTGCTCCTCAGGCCATGTTCGCAAAACGTATGGGTTTCTCATAAATGTAAAATATTTTGCAAAGACACGTACGTATTCTTAAGAAAAGATCCCCTGAAGTCAGTACAGCTATATGTGCATTTGCAGCTCAACTGTCTGTATGATCATATCCCACACCTATTGAAAATCTGATCCTCTAATAGTATTAACAATGGTATTTATGACAGAAGGGCTAATTTTTACCCAAACCTTCAGAAATGCAATGAAAACTGATTCCATTATGTATTTCTGGAGTTAGGGCTCAATTGGATAAAAAAAAAAATCAACGTAGTTACAATAGTTGCAACTTAATAGTGTCATAGATTTACTTTCTGCTTCTGATGTTTAGCTATGTTTAGAACTAATTTTGTAAGTCATGTGTACTTGCCTACATTTAGGGGGTACTTTAAGAGAACCTACATTTTTTCACCAATGTGAACTACTAAAGTAGAGATAAAAGAAAAATTCAGCCCCGTGGCAATTCTAAATATTGTAATTTCATTGAAGATATCTTGTTTACCTCAAAAACTATAGACATCAATTATTGAATAAATTATTCTATCAAACAATATGTCTTTTCACGGATAAAATTTGACAAACAGCTTATCCAAGTTGGGCCTGTTTTCTTTTGAATATGCCAAATATAATAAATGCTGACAGGTGCAAGTTTGTAGCATCTCCTCTTCTGGAAACATATATTGCCAAGCTTTACAGTTATTAAAATTTTCCATATGGAGCTGCAGATTCACTGAAATGTCCAAACCACTTTGTCTGTTTGCTTTTCAAATTTTCCAGTCCTTTTTCACACAGGTTAGAAAACAGTTTTCTATTCTTATGCAAATCTGGTCTGCAATGAGAAGGCTGAGATATTGCTCCTACCAGATCTAGGAGAAATGGAAATGCTTAGCACAAGCTAACAGCAAGAAAACTCCTCTCATATCCAAAAGAAAAACCCACTCTAAAATAACAGATAAACTAAGTGCAAAAATAAAACTGAGATTTGCCCTTAGGCTGGTTACTGGTGTTTTTTTGTATTTCTGTATGGAATGAGGACTTCCCCATAATGTCTGGTATTCCTGTATAGACTGATATTTGTGTACTTATTTTCTTTACTCTTAATTAGTTGGTTGTTTTGCATTATTCCTGATGCTCCTCAAACACAAGTGGAAATACAGAAGAACTGACTGTTATATAGGATTTTTATATTTTAATTTGAAATTCCTGTCTGTGAAATTTGCATTAACAAATCTTGTGATAAACCAGACAACTTATTAGGAGTACTATTGGCTATTTTAGTATTGGTGGTAGTAAAATCTTGCAACTCCTGATGCTATTTTTAAAAATTTTTGGGTTTTAAATTTATTTCCCCTTTCTTAGTTTTAGTGCTCATTCAAAATTGATTATTCTGTTCCTTTTCAAAGTGTTGGTAGAATTTTGTAGGAAAAAAAAATAAAGTAGTGGCAAGTTAAAGGGATTCTATTGGTGCAATTTGTTGATTACCTGGTTAAACACTTCCACTTTAAGATGCCCTTGTGTTCTGCTGCCACTGATAGTCTTTGAGGCCAGTGCCATGTGCAATAAATTATCTTGTTCTGGTTTTATCTTTCATAGATAAAATCAGTTTTGGAAAATAGCTAGTTTTGTCACTAAAGATAGAGTAGTGCAACACTTTTCTACTCCTCCTTCATTTTCTCATTGTGCTGGACCTTAGATCTGGGCAAGCTTTACAAACTGAAGGTCCTCATTAATTATTTATAACTTTTGCTACAAAAATTATTCATCAAATATTATTTTGTAATAATAGATTATGTCTACACTGTGGCTGTGAGAGGATGGAGGGAGATTTGCCATGCAGTGCCACTGGCTAGCAACTGTGAATTATTTCTCTCTGTGCATCAGTTCCTACAAAAGGAAACAAAAATTCAGTAGACTGCTCTTCTTATAAATGTATAACAAAGGAAGTAGAAAATAGCTTCACTAGAAGTGGAAATGTGGTATATGTATTAAACAAGACAATTTGAACATTTCTAGGTGGAAACAGAACTTCTCAATGAGAGAAAAAACATTGTTGCTCTTTGTGGTTGTATGTGGGGGGATAGAATGTAAGAAAATAAAGATAGTGCAGAAGGTAGTCTCACACCTGAGGAGTTGCAGCTGTGCTAATCCCCAAAGATCAGGAACAGGTCTGCCCTTAATAGGCCTCAGCTGGGTCTAGTAAGAAGTAGAGTGCTACAAAAGAGTGGGTGAGCTGGTTAAGAAGAGAGTCGGTGTTTGTTGGCTGTGCTGTGAGGAAGAAGTCAGTGCTGTGAGGAGCTGCCCTTAAGAAATCACCAAGAAGGTATGGAACTTTTGCAATGAGATGACAACACTTGTAAATATGCAGCACAGAAATCCCAAGCTTAAGATCTAACCTGTTGCTAAACAAAGTGTTGTGGTTGTAAAGAGCATTAAGTATGTTTTAGTCTTAGACTGCAAGAGAGATCTCCATAATTTAAGATAGCCTGGGGGTACTAATGATGATAAAACCACAAAACATCTGTTAAACATTAAAAAGAAATTTTTCCTTAATTTCAATCAGTAATTGGATTGCACATGTGAGTGCAGTAGGACAAAATGGCTGTAAGTGAATGCTCAGTAAATTCCCAAGTAGCCTCCAAAGCCTACTGCAGTCTATCTAGCAGCCTATCTAGATTTACATCAAAGCCTCTGATACTGAGTCCAAAAGTGTAATAGGCTTGTTACAGCTCAAAGGACTGTTATAGTCTGTGAGGAGACTGGCTGTGTCCTTTTGGTTTTATCTTAGTGGTGGGAGTGGTAGATGGTGCATATGCATAGAATTCACTACTCAAAAAAATCCAAGGAAAGGAGGAAAAGCAATGAATACAATGTACGTTGGTGCATTTTCCTAACCTTTTATTTATTGTGGTCTTGGAGCAACTCAAGGACTATTGTCTTATACTAAATTTTTAACGGTATAAAAACTTAGTACAAAATTCTGACACAGATCCTTTAAAGCATTTTAAAAAATTAATCAAAAAATGATAATTGATCTGTCTTTAATTTTCTATTTTAGTTTTGAGAAGATTATGTAAGTCTCCTTTCTCCCTCCCTGGTTCTCATTATCTTTGTGTTTCCATAATTAATAGAAAAGCTTGTGCATAACAGCCAACATTGACATAACTGTTCTACTGAAGAATGTACTTTTTGGTTGCATTTGTTTGAACTTTGGAATGTTACCCATGTAATTCCTAATTCTGCTATTTTTAACTAGGTTGTTTTTTTAAAAAAAATAATTTTCCATTTAGCTCTTATTCAGATTGTATTCATCACATTTCCTCTTTTGAGGAAATTTTTCAGGACAATTTTTAGGAAAAGCAGCTGAAGTAATTTAATGTAAAGGTATCTTCTGGTCTTTATGGGATCTCTAAGGACCCCAGTATAACAGATTTGCATAACTCCAGTTAAGTGCATATGGGAAGTTTTCTGAGAAGATCTTTCAGGTCATCTGTGTGTAATTCCAAATAAAAGTTAAGAAGTTTTGCCAGTACCTACAAATTACAAGGGAAAAAGCTGAGAATGTTAACTGATCAAGCAAAATTACTTTAGAGATGTAAATTATAAGAACTTCTGGGTTACATGTGTTTGAAAGAAGTGCAAACAGAATAAAATGCCATACTTGAGCTATATCAGGGCCAATGTGGAACCATATGTTGGCAAATTCTTACAAAAACTTTAGCTTTTACCAGGACTTATCTAGACACTTTTAAAATAATTATCAAACTAAGGTGCATAAATGATGCATATATATTTCCATTTATTTATTTAAATGTGTGATACAAAGGAAAAAGCAAACAAACCACCAACTAAATTAAGAGATCCAGTCATATGGTAACTTGAAGAGGTGTTCTAATCATGGCATCTACATATAAGGTAATGTAAGAAATTTGGAATCCTATTCTTCACATGGTCAGATGGTAGAGTACATAAATAGGCAGGAGAGTTATGCTATCTCCAAATCACAAATAGAACAGATCCATCTGATAAAATATTTCTGTCAATTTGAATGCAAGGGAGGAAAGAGGAATTGTCCTGGTTCTGCAGGATGATGAGCACGACTGTTCTCTACATCTGCTGACCCCCACTGAATTTACATGGATTTGTGGATGGGTCATTTTTCCTCCCTGTGCTTGCAAAAACTTTCCTTCTACTTACAGGAATATTGGAGGGAAAAAATTAAAACAATAAGAACTAAGAAATAAAGCAAAGGAAATGGATGTTTGGAGTTTACTTTCAATTTTATTATTGTTGACAGTGCTCCTTGTACCTGCTTTCCCTAATAAATATACTATTTGAAATTTCCTTCAGCTTTTCCTCCCTATTGAGACTTGCTCCAAGAAGGCATGTTTTAAAACAACAGCAATAAAAATAAGACCAAAATATATAAGGAATAAAGAAGATTACAGCTTCATATGTTTAAGCACTGAATTTAAGTGTTACTTCAGTATTTTGATACATGAACACTTGCTGTTGATGGAAATTTTAATTCAGCTAGATTTCCAGTGGGCTGTTTATTTTCCTTCTTCAGACTGCAATGAGTCATTGGAAGGGTGCATTGTTGACCAAGTTTAAAACAAAATAGAAATTTGCAAAAGGCCTCGGTCAAAATCTGAACAGTATCTTCTCTGTGTTTGGAGAAATTATAGGTTTTGCTTTTCAAAGTTTAATCACAGCTTTTGCAAACAATCAATGTGTAACTTGCTGAGTTTTTTTGGTTGTGCTTTTTCCTCTTTAGCCAAAAATGTTTCAAAACTCTTTTTTATTTAATGAGCAGCAGACTGTACAGCTTGGTGATTAGGGCCTAAGCTGAGGAAGATATGATTTTAGGAATAAATAGCATGAGATGACCAGGTCTGCCTGATCCCATGTGGCATACAGATTTGATCTTATGCTCCTGTAGCCCTGAGTGCTATCCTAAACATCTGCTTATATTGAAAAGGTGAAAAGTCATCTTTGCCTTTGAAAAACATTTTTTAAATAATACTGCTAAATGGGATTGGGGAAATTTTCTGCTGAAACTTTATTTAAAGAATAAGTAGAACATTTGTGAGATTTCTTGTAGAGAAGAGGTGCCTGACTTCAGGCATTTATACTGAAAGCCAGTGTAGGAAAATGGTCTATACAGGCCCTCAAATATGCTGTCAATCAGAAAGACCTGTTAAGTCATGAAGTTGTCCCCTGTGGGGCCACAAGAGGGTTATAACATAGAAAATAGGAATTACATTTCATAGAGATGTTCTTGAGAGAATAAAACTATTACATAAAAATAAACCTTTGGGGGAGGCAGCATAGGAAATAGTTAAACATGTTTTCTGTATTGACCTGGCTAAACTGTTAGCCTTGCAGAAATCCCATGGCATATTTAGTTGTTTCCCTCATCAAGCAACAAGATCAATATTTGGTATGCTTTTATGTACCTAAATAAGAAGAATTCCAGAAATTTTCTGGTCTTTATGGAATACACATAGACTTTATGTGCTAGCTTTTTTGGGATCTTTCTGAAAGTAAAGAAAATGAATGAGCAACTGAAATGCAATTGGTCAACTTACTATTTTCTCATGTGATCTTTGTAGGTGTGGAGAACCTGGTCTCTATCTTGTGAACATTTCTTCCTCCTCTGTTGAATGAAATATTTGTTTTATAGATGATGGATATGATAATTAAATGCCCCAGGCTCTGCATTTTCCTTATCCGCCTCTAAAGAAATCTGAATCTTATTGTGAAGGGAGTAAGAAAACTTAAAATAAAAACCAGTGGAGACCTTGGAGGAACCCATGATTCCCAGGAAAGCAGAGCTGTACTTAACTTCTCTGAGGAGAAGATGTAGGCAAGAATGCTGAAGGCAAGCAAAACTGTTGACAAGAGAGAAACCTGGGAATACAGAGGAGTTGTATAACCTTTTACCAAACTACTATCAGCTCACATCAGTAGTTATTGTTTAAAACAAAAAGGTGCCAGGTTGATGGCAAAATTCTATTGTTAGAACTCTGTAGAAATATCATCTCTTTATGAAATTATCAATGGTTATATTATAGATCTTCAGATCCTGACATAAATTCTTGTTATGCATTTGGAAAGTTTTTGGCTGCCTTCAGGTCTGGAATTCAGTTTTCAGCTAGATTCTGATTCAGTTGCCCTGGGAATCACAAAGCCTTACATGAAGTAGGGATAGGAGATTTGGCAGAGAGCTGCTGTGACACAGAATCAGCTACACTGTGCTTACTGACTGCAGAGTTAGCTGAAGTAAATGGAAATGAGCTCATTTCCCCTCTGGGAGCAACTTGACAGGAATATGGACCTTACTACAGACTTCTTTAAAATTCTGGATGAGGCAATTAATATGTGAAACTTCAAAATATCAAATCTAGGCTGCCAAAGCTAGATTAGGCTTTTTAATTTTTTTTCAGTATGACACAAAAAACAATATGTAAACCTCCTGAGTCAAATCATTCAGGTCCTTGGAGGGTGTCTCAGGGTGCTGCTTTATGAAGCAAAGCCTTGCTCTCCTGAAGCTGAAAATAAGATGCTCCCTTTTCTGGAAAATCAGTCTGGCAAAAGCATTGCATAAAGGCTCAGTGTTTACTAGTTTGAGTTAATCATTAAAAAATAATTTTATTTGGTGGAAAATCTCACAAGCAGCAAAAATAGAACTTGGTGTTCTGGTAAAAATTCCTAGATGAGAAAGGAAACCTCTTAGAGAGCAGGTATGCATCCTTCACACTTGTGGTGCTAATCTGCATTTGACATAAAGAGGAAAGCTTACTTGGCTTTTTTTTTTTTTTTTTTTACATATGCATCTCTGTCTTCAAAACAATCAAGTGGAAAAATGGAAACAACTCATTTTAACTTTTGTGTTAAAGCACTCTCATTTGAATTGAAACCAAATAGCCTCTCGCAAAGCTGCGTCTCATTTTCATGCTATTATGCAAATAAACACTGGAGATGAATCACAGATATTACTTCTTAATCCATTTTCTGGAACTGTGTTTAGCACAC
The DNA here is from genome assembly GCF_963513975.1 of Fringilla coelebs. Classification (NCBI taxonomy): domain Eukaryota; kingdom Metazoa; phylum Chordata; class Aves; order Passeriformes; family Fringillidae; genus Fringilla; species Fringilla coelebs. The sequence goes on along the minus strand of NC_140028.1, from coordinate 98,653,939 downwards.
ACAAGTCAAAGCAGTTCAAGATCCTGCAAGGCTACTCTCAGTAACAAGCAGTGCCAGTGCTCAAGTTCAGCAAATGTGGCCCAGGGCCTCGGTGAAGAAACCAGAGCTTTTAGCAGTTAATGGAATTAGCCTTGCCAAGTTGCTTTCAGTATCACAAACAACCATGTTTTTACTTATGATCAAGGTAAATAACTTCCTATGTTCAGATAAGTATTGGATGTATTTAAGACTTGCCTTTTTGGATATGTTATTTATAAGCTTTTTTTCCCTAGCAGTTTAGTGGAATCTCTCCTCAGGTCATTGAAAAGATGGGTACTTTTCCCTCACCTGGCAAATTCAGAAAATGGCTTTTACTCTGAATCTCAGATATCAAACACATCCTCCCTGTGTAAGTTAGTTCAAAAAATAGGATAGGTAGGGCTTTCAAGGATTAACAAACTTGTCTTGGTCCATACATATGCCACCCTTTGGCATTTGCATGTGATCCTTTGGATAAGGTTCTTGCCACACAATTTTTTGCTGGATTGTGTTAGGTTTTTTTTTTTTTAAATTATGAATGACATACATTCATGTGCAAATTGGTAACAAAGCACAGAGATTGCCAATAAAATATTAACTGGAAAGCAAAAGCTGAGATTTCCTTTCCCCAGTGGTAGTAAGAGCATTCATACCTATGTAACCTCTTCTAAATTTCCCTTCTGCACCAACTGTTTGTTATGGATTTAAGCTGCAGTCAAACAAAATTAGTTCAGGATTCAGCTGTTAGAAATAATAATAATAATTCTATATGTAGTAGCAATGAGCTGTGAATCCAGTGCTGCTTACATAACTTTCAAAGGAGTCTGGGATTAAAAAATGAATAGTAAATCTGAACTGATTTAATTCAGGTGTGAAGAAAAAAGCAACTGCAATACTTTGAATCGTGAAATGTGGTCTCAGTTTATGCGCAAAATTTAAAAGCATTCTTTTCAAAGTAAGAAATTCTTTTGAATTCTCATCATATTGTTTTTACAATATCTTACGTCTTTGTTTTTCTTTTATCTTCTGAAGCTTCTTTACTATCAGAGCGCGGTAGTCTCTATTTTTTTTCACATGTTTAGTTGGAGGATATTAAATCCTCCTGTTGTCAGTATAAAAATGAAAAAGTTAAGCAGAGAACATTTCCCCCTAATTCCGGTGAAGGTGAAGTTTTGGTTGTTCAATACGTCACAGAAAATTATGAGAATTTGTGATGAGGCTCTGCATTTCTAAGGAAGGTTGAATTTGAGTTTTGTGAAAAGGACAATTTCTTCCTCTTTAGGTGACATCAGTTCGTTTTTAATGCCTCGGAAAAAAGAGTTTAAGTAAGAGAGTTTACCACAATGAGTTTAACACAATGCAGGTGAGCAGGTTTCCATTTTTCAGGGGTGCTCTAGTAATATTAAAACGAATTTGTATCTTTTTCAGTAATTGACACTTACTTCCAACAAAATTAATTGCTTCTTAGGAATCTCTTTTTAAGTTTTATGCCAGGATAATAAATGCTGCAAATTAATACTATCTTGTTTCCAAATCTCCTAATTGGCAGTACTTAATACATAAATAGGCAAATAAATGCAAGTTAAATAAATCAATATAAAAGCAGAGTTGGGAAAAAATTCCTATAGGAAGACAGAAAAGAGCACAATACCTAAATTAAATATTCTCCTAGAATTTAATGTCTAAAAAGACATAAAAATCTCATTCAGGATTCCTGAAATTATCAAATGAATGAAGAAACGTGTTTAAGCCATGGAAATCTCAATGTCCAAATTGCACTGCTTCTATTGGTATGTTTCTCGGATTGCCAAATGAAATAAACTCCATTTAAAAGACCCCAGAAAACTGCTTCCCATTGATCAATGTCTTTTCTTTTAAGCTGAGGAGTTCTCTGAAGAATGCTGTCTTCACAAAGCTGAGAAAGAAGCTAGGAGGGACACCACATACCTCAATTCAAGATGGATACACCTTGAATTTTCCATGCAGAAAAACATTTCTTGGAAAGATTTTATAGGTGACAGTTTGGCTTTCTTTTCATTTTTAATGATACAGCTCAAAGATAAAATACAGTTTATTTACTGCTGTGTTAGATATGATGGTCTCATCACAAGAATGAAATCCTGTGGGAAATCTGTTGATGTCAGTGAGTCCAGGATATCAGTTAGGGTGCATTTTCTCAAATGTATAAGAGTTAAAAGGCCTTCAAATATATTTGCTTTTTTTTTTCTTAAACATTGCTAGGAGCTCAAAATATGAGCACATGAAAATGAAGAGTTTATCTATAGAAAATTATAATATTCTATATTAGTACATTAGTAGTTAACATATTATATGAAACTGTAGACCAGTAGAACAATTGTACATTCCCAAGGAATATCACAAAAAGCATTGTAAAAGTACTGTAAAATTAATTAAATTATAACTCTATGAGCACTTTAAAGAAAAATATAAATAAATAGATGCAGCAGTGAAAAATAACATATGTGAATGGTAACAGACTAATTGACTGAAAGAAGAGCACTAAAATTCAGTGGTTAAAAGGATACAAGGATATTTTTGATGTTTTGGCCAAATAGCAAAAGGTGAATTAGAGAAATCACAATCACACACCATTGAAAAATTATCACACCTTTGATTTGAGGTTCAGAAAAAAGGTGCTGTACCTAAAAATGTCAGATAGAACAAAATCATTGAGATATAATCAGTATAACAGCTGAACTAAAAAATGGAGTCACAGAATGTAAAAAATATCTCACAATTCAGATTAGAAGGGACCCCCAATCATCTCTTCCAATCTCCTACTTCAGGCGGGGACAATGTCAAATTCAAAGGTTGTTCGGGGTCTTGTCCCATTGAATTTTGAAATATTCAAGATTCAGACTAATTTGTCAAAATTTGTCTGAACACAGATTCACTGTGTTAAGTCTTTCTGGGAAAAGAGTTCCAGTTTCTTCACTCTCATTGTGTGGTTTTTTTTTTTTTTTCCTCCGGGTTCAGGCAGAATTTCTCTTACAGCAGCTAGTGACTATTGACTCTTGTACTCTGTTTTGTATGATATATACATAAAACTGAGTACCAAACATTTGATCAAGAGTGCAGCCTGTTCCTACTTCCATTAAGATATTCCAGATATTTTTTCTTATTTTTTTCAGTTACAAATATCTACATTTTTGCTATGTTTCTCTTTTCTTTGGATTTTAAAAGCCAGATGATATGTGCTTGGGTGTTTTGGATGAGAGGGCACTTGAAATGGGAATCAGATTTATTCAAATTAGGATTATTTTTTCCCCCCTGCATGATAGCAGCCTGTCCTATAGATCAAAGTTTGCAGCATTGATTTATGTCTCTAGAATAGCTAGTCACCAGAAGAGAGGCATTTCCTCACCAGTGAACCTACATTTTACTTGGTGCCTTTTCTTATGGGAAAGGAAAAAAAAAAAAAGAAATAGAACAGAAGTCATAAAACAATCTATATCAGTGTGCCATCTGCAGTAAATAATCTGGCCCACCTGAATACTATGTGAAGCATATTTCTGTAATCACTGGAATTTTTATTCAGAATGTGCTACAGGTTTGATTACATGGTTGGCAATCTGTCTCTGCGTGCGTGGCACAGATCAGGACAACAACCTCCTCCATTATTTCCTAACCTTCTGTCTCTGCCTTTTTGTAGTGCTGCTCTGTTCTCTGCTAATGTGTCTTTTGATCTTCCCAGCACTGTCACAGTTGAAGTTGCCTTTCTTCCACACAAGTATTTGAAAACCTGTCAAAGAGCTGAGGTTTTCATTATATGCTTTTCATCATTACTCTCTCTACTCTGAACAAGTTTATTTCAAAGGCTTTGCAAAAAATGACAAGAAACATGACAATTTCTTTCCTTGTCCTTTCATTAGATTAGAAATGCCACAAAATATTTAGAATCCATTCATTTTTATTAAAAAGTGTGGTGCACTTTGCTTTTCCGAGGAAAAGACAATGAGAGAATGAGAAATATTAATTTAGACTGTTATGGTGATTGAGGGGCTTTGAGTCTGAGGCATTTGAGTAGAAAATCTATATATTTGTAGTTCACAAATACAAATGTGTTAACTGCATTTTAGAGATGAATTGCTGTGAATAACATAAAACAACAAAGAATAAAGAAAACACTTTTGATGCAGTAGCTATAGTACAGATATTCCTTTGTAGTCAGCCTTGGAAAATTCCATTTTCTTTTGCTCTGAATCACAATTTAATGTGGTACTTAACATCAGGCTATTAAAGATATTAGTGCCATATAAGCCATAGGTTCTTTTTTTCTTTTATTGTTACTGCATTTGGTATAGATCAAGAGATTTTTACTTAATGTTTCTCTTCAACAAATAAGCATGAATAAAACATGCAGGATAAACTGAGAAGTACCATGTTTTGGAAGGTGCTTTTCCATTAAAATATTGATCTCACAACTTATGATTTAAAGATTCTTCAAGCAATAAAAAAGCTAAATCAGTTTGGAGAATTGCTAAATCAAATTGCAGCAGTCTTAAAGATATAAAAATAAATATTTTTTAATTCTCATAGTGCTAGCTGTTTTGTAGTTACAAACAATTGTGTTATAAAAAATTCTGTTACAAAAAATTGAAGTATGTTTTGTGTGTATGCAAGCGATCATGATTTTAAAGAATGAAATTTTAAGCCTGATTAAAACAAATGGGAACTGTGTCATCTAATATTCCCCAGTATTTTTAAAACTCTCAGAATTTCTACAAGAGAAGACTAAATAGGAGAAACCAATGTGTGTTTTGGATTTTGGAGGGTATTTCTAGTGTCTTGGAAAGGAGCTTTGTAAATACTGTGCATTAGGAAGACTGCTTCGAGTTAACTTTAATATAACGTACAGCAAATCCCTCTCCTCCTGAGCCTTCTGAATTACTTGTTGATACTTTGCATTCACCTGTATCCTTTCAGATCAAGGAATTATATGGATCTAACCCAGCTACAGATCTGGGAACATATATAAAGCAGGTATAGCCCACTGGACCATTATGAAAATAAAGATGCTCCTTAAAGGAGTGAAGTATAAAATGAATAAAATCTAGCTATATTTTTACCAAAAGATCTTCAACCTGAATTTTAGAAAATTGAAGTAGATAAACATCTGCTGAAAAAAAACCAAAACCCTTCAGTGCTAATTTACAACAGAAATATCAAGCAGTAAAGAGTAGATGTAATAAAAACACTGAGAGAATGTCACTCTAACTCACAGTTAATTTGCACATTCTCATTAACCAGCATCTTGAAATAAGGCACATTTAATTATTATGAGCTTCTAAGTACAGATATAAAATATTGACCTTCTGTATAAAGGACATTGGTCATTTTTACTGGATTTCAAACACCTGTAGCAATTTAAAACTTGATTTCCTCTTTGAGTTGCTTCTGATAGGTAGGGGAAAAGCGAGAGGGTGAAATGGAAGTCAGAGCCCACCAATACCTGGAACTATCCACTATCAGAATTTAATCAATACATTTCATATAAATATTCCCCAATTTAGAAAAAAAATAGTGTAATAGTGTCAGTTTCCCACCTGAGGGCTGGTTGCCTTTATTCTTGGAGTTGTACTCTAATGTACTATGCAGCTAGTTAGTGCCAAAGCATCAGTAAAAGAAAATGAGTTTATTTGACATATAAAGCATCGTGAATTTTACAGGCACAAAGCAATTGTGTGGGGTTCTTTCATATTAAGTACATGCCTGACATTTATGCACTGATCTTTTTTGATTCAAAGAAACATAATAAACAGTGCTATTAGGAGGCTGGTATTTTCCATATTTTATGGAGCCATTTGAGAAATGAAACATAATGTAGCAAGTCTGAATGTTTTATTGTGATTTGGCTCTTCTTCTGTATTTTGCAATCTTGCCCATAGAAAAAAAGGAAAAAAAAGAAAAATAGAAAAAAATAATTAAATTGTTTTAAGCTAGAGAAAAGAAAAAAAGAGAAAATATATATATATAAAAAAAAAACAGAAAAAAGAGAAAAAGAAAAGAAAGAAGAAAAGTTTAGGAGTCCAGATTACAGATTGTGAGACTATTCTCTGGTCATAGAAAATTAATTATAATTATGGAAATCCTAAAAAAAGCACTTAGGATGCCTCTTGATTTTTGGTTTTTACACACTATGGGTATACCTTTATTTCCCCATTGCTGTGTTTAAAAAAAAAAGCATAATTGCTGTTATTTTATATTCCTTAATCTGTTTGAAGATGCAATGCAATCCATTCTTTTTAAACAAGAATTAATACACACTCTGTCCTATTTATTGCCCTAAATCATCCTGAGTTATATTGATTTGCATGATGAATTTGGCAGTGCTGTATATACCAAGCCTTATATTTTTTTACTTACAAGTGGAAATCAGGAACAATGTCCTCCAGGTTTAAAGAGGAGTGGAAAGTGTGTTCTTGATTTCAGATATGTTTTACAGCAAGCCATATGCAGAAGGAATTCATTCAGTGTTACTCTTCTTAGGAACCCTCCACAGCTGTCTACTTTTTACTGATTGAAGAGAGAAATAAAACCCTGAAAAGACTATTAATTATGCTTCTCTTAGACTAAGCATTTTAATAAATCACATCATTCTTCTTCAAGAAACTTTTCTTCCAAGTGTCAGAAAGCAGAATCTATTTGATGGACACACAGCTTGCTTGTAAGAGATAGCAATTTGGGGAGAACAAGAAAATATTTCTATCATGTACCCGTTTCCCATATGTCTGGAAGGTTCTAGATCATGTTCTGGCTTTGGTTCATTCTAGACTAACTTAAAAATAAATCAGTGCAGTTGTGAAAATGCACTTGAATTCATTCATGTACATGTTAGATTAAGAAAATCCCTCTCAGCTATGCTGAAACCTGCTATAAGAACCACACCTTTTGTAGTTTTTGAGGATGCAGAATGAACTCTGCAGCTGAACCAGCCCTTCAGCAAGCCATGAACAAGGCAAATTACCAAAGATCTGCAGCGTTTTCAGAAGCTGGGGAGGTGGATTATGGTTCAAATACACCCTGTTCAGGGCAGTGGTTTCTTTTGCTGTGCTGGGGACATATGGCAGCTCTGGGTAAGCTGAACCAGCCTGGGATCCTGAAAGAGGGAACCCTTCTTTCTTTTTGTTGCCAGCCAGGACATTAAATTCACAGCAGTGTGTCTGAAAAGTGAATTTAAGTGGATTGTATTGAAAATGAACTAGATGAAAAAGAACTTGTTTATTTCAAGTAGGCAAAACAGGTCTTGTTTCTAGAAACCTGCAATTTTAGAATACAAAAATACTGAATAAAATTCTCTCTGTAGAAGAGCATCTTGAGACAAATGTTAGAGAATAGTCTCTTTGGAGAAACACTTTACTTTAGCTGCCATTCCTACCCACATTGAAAATGCATGGGCAATCTCAGTTCCTCTGGGACTATTGTAGAAGAAAGGTTATGTGTTACAAATTGCAGAATTGAGCAAAGAATACATGTAAATGTGTATCTGAGTGAAAATAATTTAACACCCTAATATTTATATGATAGCAGTACTAAACTAAAACAAATATAATAGAGTGTTTCCACTTAACTTTTTCCTAGGCCTTTCTCTCTTAAAACATTAGTTTGTTTGCTTTCTTTGAGGACTACATGCATTGTGTGAGTGTTACTCAGCTTTAATACATGTTCCCTTGCTGTTCCACTTGCATATCTAACATATGATTACAAAACATAGTCTCCTGACTTCAGCAAGATGAAATCACAGTTGCAAAAGCCCTAGATAATTGGGGAGTATCATTAATCCTTCTTCATTACAGTATTCACTGTTGAGATCACTGATCTTGCACAATAATTGATACAAATTAGAAAAAAAAAATTGCAGAAGAGTTTTTGCTAATAAAAATGGAATTCTGATTACATCTACGTGGACTACATTAATTAGTGAGTTTTTAAAAATGGTGCTCTATATTTTCTTTAAAAAACATTCTTTTAACTGCCTAGGTATTCACTTTGCAAATGTCACAGTTTGTTTATTTATTAGTGGAGAAAATACCTCAGCCATTGAGTTTCAAAATTGAATGTACAGTAAGAGCTTCTGTTAAACCTTCCATGAGGGAGAAATTAACGCGTTTCTATAATCTTAATAAGCTAGTCTAGAAGATTAAAATCAGAATTTGCTCAGTCACAAATCAAATTTCCCTTCTCTCCCTCATATTGCCCTCAGATTTCATGCTTTCACATTTATGGGAAGGAGTGAATCTTTTGTGCATCTGCTCTTCTTCAAGAACTAGTTAAACTGACAAATGACTATCAAAAATGCAGAGGTTAAGAACTTGGGTACAAGAGTTTTAAATGTTTTTGGTCCTCTCTTGTGAACAACAGAAAACTTCTTCAAAAATGTTAACTTTACAAAAAAAAAAAAAAATTAGCTCTTCTGTGATTGTTATGGCTAAAGGAGCCCTTAAAGTGAATTGATGTGAATTTCATTTTTTAAAGTAATATCCCAATGTGCTTTATCTTTGTAGTGCTATGATATATCTGATGAGGGTAACTATTTTTTTTTCTCATGAAGGTTGTTGCAAAAATTCTCCTCCTTTTTCACTCTATGTTACACTTGGATGTCTTAGCTCATCTAATTATACTAACTCTTGCTGCACAGTCCTGGAAAGTTTGCTGTCTTTTGACAGCTCTAAAGCACAGCAGGTGCTCTGGCCAGTATCTCTCGTATCTGACCTCTCATCCCCTCCCTCTAGACAATATATACAAAAATTATACTTTCAAATACTAGCTTTTCAGATATGGAAATTCTAGATTAATAGGGTGAAAAGCAATGAATATTTTTGCAGTCAGTAGGTCTTTTTATTTTAAAGAAGAGATACATGTGGAAGGAAAGAGGGAGGCTTATGAGAAAAATGCAGAAAGACTCTTTTCCCACGGCACAGATTAGCAAATAGTATATTTTTCTAAGTAAAATCTTTTACTATCACATCTTCTTACATGATCAACACAATTTATAATACATATTTTTATGAAATAGAGAGGATTTCAAACAAAGCATCCTTTAAGCAAACTAAACCTGTAGCATAAGCCTTTTGTGTCTCACTCCTTGTGCAAAAGCCTGGAAGCCAACATGTTTGGCTGTTGGGAAAGTGTAAGTGGAGTTGTACAAAATTGACAAACTCACTTTCAAAAGGAAAAAAAATATGATTGAAAGCCATATTGGTGCAGCCATCCAATCAATGTCTGTTGGACAATGTTTTATATCCCTTCTTTCTTTAAATTGGATTGGTGTCTGTTTTCTCTTTACCATCACCATTCATTAATTTCAGGACTGGGAGGCCCCATGGTCAAAGTTGTTTAATTGCAACACAACACAGATGAAGAGCTTATAAAATAAACCGCAGCTATTTTACTAATTAAATTAGAGCTGGGGAAGTTGTTAATGCACTGTCCTGTGACCATCCACACTGTTTATTTGTTAGCCTGTTTCCCAGCATGGTTGTGATTCCTATCAGCTACCAATTTCTCGGACAGTGCCCAGACACTGTTAAGGGAAAACAGGAGACAGGAAAATTTGCTGCAGCCATCTCTTTTTGCAGGCAAAGAGAATTTAGGCTTATGGATGTGTATACCCTGTGTCCTTTTGCTGGCTCTGTACTAGAAGGTAGTGGCTGGGAAGCACTGTGAAATGGCATGTCAAAATATCAAAATTTAGAAGGAAAGCAAGTGACAAAGTCAGTTCAAACCATTGCCTCTTGAGACAGGACTCCTATCACTCCACCACCTTTGCCTTCTCTAATGTAATTCCTCTAGATTCATTCTTGCTGAAGCGCACTAAGAAATGCTGTAGGGTTAGGTGAGCAATAGTGGTGAATATTGTTACCCTTTGTTGACTTATTTAGTAATTTTTGTGGAACTTATGTTGCCTTAGAAACATTTTGAGCTCATGAAAGTTTTGAAAACTGGAAAGATTCTTTTGATTTACAGCTATGTTTTCCTTCTGTATGTTGAGAAATAAATAAAAATCAACTTATGAATTTATTTTTACCCATAACTCAATGAAATGTAGAATTTCACCCCACTGACATAATTTAAAGCATAATGCACTGAATAGTATGATTAATGTGGTCAGTCAAAATTCAGCGTTTTACAATTTTCATCATTATTATTTCTAGTCATGAGTCTACACTAGCATTTGTCTCTATTATTTTTCTGATATATTGGATTAGCTTTGAACAGAAGTCTTTGAAAAGGAGAGATCTCTTGAGTGTTGAAAATATTGCATCAATCTGCTTACTCCTAGAACTATAATTTCATGGCCTTCAGAATATAAAGCTGCTGTATAAGGAAAGTTTTTTAATAATGATAATGATAACAGGAACAACAGTAAAGCCAGGAAATACTAGGATAGCCATCATTTTAGCATTCTACTGCAGAGGTGTACAGAACTTTGAAGCAGAATTTATGTAAGAAAAATCTTATAAAATTTGCTCAGACTAAAATACAAACTTTAAGATGGTGTTAAATAAGACAACAAAACCAAATTTTGAGATCAATTTTCATTACACCATATATAAAAAAAGTATATTTCAGTGGATTTGCATGACTTTCTTTTGAGAGAAAGTCATTACTGTGTTTTTAGACTCAGACAACCTGCCTTAATTTATTGTCTTGTCTGGCAACTTGTTTTCTGGTTATTTTGAATCGATTTACTTGAAAACACATAGATGAGAAATGAATTCCTTGAGTACTGTTTCCTAATATCACCACAGAAATTAAAGCTGCTGACAAAGCTAACTTTTCTCACCAGATATAAAACAAAACCAAGATTTGATGCAAACATTTCTGGATATCATCTACACTGCCTAATGCATATTCATTTTTTCCAGATAACCTTCTTTATCCATTTCCTGAAATTCTGTCTAAACCTACCTTATGCAATTTTAAGCAATTTTATGGTCTGTTGCTGGAGTGTATTAGCAACTGTCTGGCACATTCTATTTATCACTGCTTTTCTTGGAGTCTGCCTCAGTGCCTGCAGAGATGTTTACTGGCAGTGATCCTATCATCAACAACATTCCATTAAAACTGATTTTCGATGTGCAATGGTTTTTCTATTTTTTTTTTGTTCACCATTTCCAGAAAGAAGGTTCTCTAATGTTAAACTATAAAAAAGATTTATGTTTCCAAAAGATTTCTACCAAGAGACAAACTAAACTTTTATTTTAGATGAGCCAAACTCAAACTTTTTTGGTTTCAATATGCAACAAATTAGACAATATTTTTTGAGAAGTTACAGAAGGAAATTTAATTTAAACATACAAAACTTGTTTTTCATGGTCAGCTGTGTTTCATTTTCATTTTGGTAGCTGTTAAAATAAATTCTCTTTATGAATTTTTATTCAAAAATCACAAGCCCATGTGAAAATGTATTTGAGCTAGCACATTGAATTAGCAATTAAATAGCTTCATGGAGAATGTTAGATGTAAATTTCAGTTTTATTTCTTGGAAACCATCTACTGAACGCTGTGCAAAACAATCTCCAGAGTAAGAATATTTGCTTCACAGTCACAATTTAGCAAAAAAATTCAGGTGATGGTAATTTTGCTCCTGGTACACTACAATTCTGCTATTTCTCGTTCATTGCATTTCACCATTGAACAATTTCAAATAGTAAGACTTAGTAATCCTTAAATTGTGCTCTTCTTTTTAATTTTATTTTATATCCTTAGCAATACATTTTCCAGGTAGTGTTCACTCTTAGTACCATCACAGCTTTTCATAATGGGTACCTGGGAAGCAACTTTTAGTCAAGCTGATGTCACTCTCTAGATCTCAGGAAGTGCATTTGCATCTAATTAATGGGATTAATTAAATCAGATCCTTACAGAACTTCCACAATTGTTAGCCACAAATAACTGAATAGATAACAAAACTGACTGTACAAAATAATTGCACCTTCCCCTTTTAAAGGAAGATAAAGTCAGACAGGTCTGAGATAGCTCCTGGCTCTTCCTAAGATGGAGCTCATAAAATCAACTCAAGTATGTTCACTATTCTGCTGGAATTTGCACAATTGCTTTGGATTAATCTCAGAGAATAGCTTGGAAAAGTGATTCAGCCCTGTCATCCACATGCAGGCATCACAGGCTTATTAATCCTTCCCTTAAGTGGTGTGAAAAGGGCAAGGGAAGTGTTGGTACAACCATTCTCCATCTGGCTTTAATTTTCACATCAAAGACTGCCTTGTCTTGGGGGTCAGGAAGAAATCATACACAATGCTTCAGATGCCAGATACTTTCTAGGCTTAGTCTTAGTCATCTGTTCGAAGTTTGGTTAAAATGGAGGGGGAAAGAAGGAGGAACCCAACGCCCTTGTCAAAGGCAGTCTTGCTTCCCTTTAGTTGTGTTTAGACTGTTTTGCAGGTGGTCTTTTAGGCAGTACTGGCCTATTGTAGCCCTTGCTCCTGACTGCTGGGTATTAATCTTTGGATTGGTACAGTCTTTCTTGTTATTAGCTTCACCTGTCTCTTTATTCCAAATTTCACAATGATATTAAAGCAATGGTGACAGCTGTCCTGGGGAGAGAAGTACCTTTCTGCATTCTCCTACTTAATTTTAGTCCCTCCTTTGCAAAAGCAGATTGTTGTTCCATTGCTTGTGCTCATCAGGATGGGGGAAGAGCACAGGGAGTCGTAGAGAGACACTGTCTGCAGGAGACTCCAAGCCTGCAGCATGACAGGTTTGGGCTTCGTTCCCTTTGTCCGAAGGTCTGTACCTCTCCCGATTGCAAAAGCATCAAAATGAAGGGTATTTTACAGAATTATGTATTAGAGTACCCCATGTCCTCCACCTGCAGTGTACCACTGAGCTTGGAGTGGAGCTCCTTTAAAAACCTACACACTATTGTATTTACAAGGCCTGGCTTTGACATTTGAATTTTAGTTTTGCTAGGGAAGTATATAATAGGTGGTGTCTACTTTCTTTCTTTTATAATTAATTTTTCAAGAAATCCAGAAAGATCAGGTAGAGTTGTTAATGTTTCTAATTTTATTGCCAGACATCTATCCTTGAAGTCTGTCTCACTAACAAAAAGCCAAACCCAAACAAGAAAGCCTACTTTTGATTCACTAGTAAGTTTCAGATATAATTATGCAAACTAATCTTTCTAAATGACACTTCGTTAAATTAAACTGTTTAGGAGTGAAATTTAATTAAATCCTACTGCTTGCAGAATTGAATAATTGTTACTTAAGAGATATTTGATTTCAGAATTTATGTGCATCTTCTTAGTTAGCAATGGATCATATTTTGATGTTTACTTTAGCTTCAGTTCTTTTTATTTAGTTAGTGTATTAAACCACAGATAAAAATAGTCAAACACTAACTATATAGTTGTTTTACAACCTTGATCACTCTATATATAGTTAGGAGATTTCGAATTTCATTGAAGGCCTGAAAAACAGAAGTACAAGGGAAATATGGATAATAGAAAGGGATGACATGACTAACTAGACAACAGGAGCACAGCTAAGAATTTATTTCCTATTGTAGTGTTGTGCCACATCTGGGAAATAAATGTGTTTCAGAATATTTAATTCATCTCTTCCCATTAAAACATGGACCTAGACAGCAGGGCAGCACATTTTACACCTGCAGTAATTGCTTCATTGTGAAGTGCCAAAGCAGTGGAAATGAGAAAACTTTTTGTGGAATGAAACAATCTAGCAGACTGATTCTCTGCGGAGGCATATTCTGTAAATTGAAATGTTCACTGACAGCAGATTTATGCTTGAACTCAGCAGGTTTTTCAAAGGGCTTGTGTTGTATCATTCTTGGGTGTATTAGAAATGGTCATCTTGGTTTTCTTTACAGTTTGATGGGTAGGTCTGTAAATAAGAAAGGTAACTTGAGCAAACCTCTATTTGTAGAAATTACCTGGTGAGGTTTCTGCAAATTACTGATACCTCTCAATGTTGAGACAGTGGGAACTGAGATTCATAATGTTTTTGGAGATTCACATCATAAGTAACATAGCCTCTATAATGAATATATTTTTTGAATGTTTCAAATATATTTGACTTTTATAGACAGAGCATACTACTGCACTTACCTAAAGTGAGTAAAAGTCCTGATCTTATTCTTGTTCCTGGAGAATTTCTTCAGCTAAGTGCTCATCAGTTGGGATGCTAGATATCTTTTGATGCATAAGAAGCTTTATTTCTGGTTATCTTTATATGCCTGCATTACCTGATTGTCTCAACCAGCAGAAACTAACAGTTCAACTGTAGTAATGTGAATGCAAATTTCAATGAAGGCAATGATTAAAGTGGGCATTTGCAATATTGAGAAGTCTTCTTACTGACACTCCCAATGATCCTAAGTATTCTCCCTTGTGATTTAAGCAGCATTGTATAAAGGGTACTTGTTCACTTCTGGAAGGTGAGAACAGTTCATGAGGTCTTACAGAAGCCGACTTTCAATTAGACCACCTATTATTTGCACCTTGTTTCAAGCATTTCCTCTAAATGGTTTTAAGGCTCATTGCTGCTCCTGGTGAGGATTTGTTCCAAGTATTCACCTAAGCCTGTCATTATACCAAATATAGTGCAAAGGAGAACTGACTACTCTTATTTCTGTCCGTTTGTCCAATGGAATAAGTATCTAAAGAGCCCAATACCAGTAGTCTGGAAATAGACTAGATGGGAGAAAATGGGCTCCAGGCTCCCTTTGTATGAACTCCCACACACATACACACCTGTGTATATGTGTAAAGAAGGTGGGTTTGTTGCACTTCAAGTAAGCCAGTTCTACTTCGTTGCTTCTATCAAGAGGTCTAATTACATAAGTAAGAAACTGGCAGAAGAAGTTGTTACAGTGCATTTAAAAGGCTCCATTGGCCCATAACTTTGTTTTGTTGTCAAATGCAATAACACTGTATTAAATATAATTTTGCAGAGCTGCCACCAGTTTGTAAAGCTCTCGTTTCACAGGAGTAGGACTGAGAGTGCAGATCTTTTTTCACTTCCAATGTAATCATCAGTGCTGTCCATTAAGAATCCATGGGTTTGTAGCCACATTTCTCTGCACAGAGAAAAGCAAGGCACAATTCTTCCCAAGAATATTTCTGGGTTTCGCATTCGCTGAACCTCAGAGAAAGGAAAAACAATTCTTATTTGCTGTGTCTCTGTTGTGCCAAAGTAGAATGCAATATGGAGATTGTTTACCCAAAGAGATGGTGTTTTGTTTCCTTGGCTTATCAGGGCCAAGTGTGTGTGTGTGTTGGGACTGGCAGCTGGCAGTCACGAGATGCAGTGCAGTTCTGGGCAGCTGAGTGCTTGGCAGATTCAGTTTAGATGTAATGTAATATAATATAATATAGTATAGAATAATATAGTATAATAAAGTAATTAATTAGCCTTCTGATAAGATGGAGTCCTCCTCATTGTTTCCTCCCTGCCATGTGGGCCCCTGAAAATACAATATGGATTGAGTTACTGTCTCTCAGCTTCCTTGGTCAATTTGGACGTGTGGAACACGAGGCCAGTTCAGTTTTACTATCAAGGTATGTAAGCCTAGGTTGACATAGTGCTATTTGGATCAGGCCCCTGGGGCCTCTTTCCTTCTCCAGCTGCAAGTAGTTCTGCAGTTCTGACCATCTGAAAATGATGGTCAGAAGAGTTGGTTTCATACATGAAAACCACACATTTCTCAATGCCCTAAGAAAAGCTGCCAGTTTTAGTTGGAAAGACCAAAAATCATGACACAAAAAAAATCAGGGATGTTGCAGAGGACGAGAACCTTCTGTCAGTATCAAGCTGCTCAGGGGAATACAGCCCAATAGTCCTTGAAAGTGAATAGAGGAAAGCCAAAACTCCAGTATTGTTGTGTTCATCTGGCCTGTGGGGAAACTCTTCTTCTCAAACCTAGCATGTATACATCAGCAGAGCATCCAAGATGCTTTTATTTCATAGCCTATAACCTATTTTAGTGTTAATTATTGATATTTGTAAATTTTACATCTACTTAAAAAGCTTGAGAAGTAATTTGGAATATGTTGAAAGAGAGTTCTTCTCTGAACTCATTTTGGAAGTTGATACTTTATTTGAGATAATGAATAGTCACTCTCTAGGCTCTGCTGGTGTTCGTTTATTTTACTCATTCAACATTTTCTTCGTTAATAATTTTAATACTTCCGCTAAAACAAGTTAGGTCTTTCTCTACATCTTTACTTCACCAGTTACTCAAAAGAAAGATTGCATAATCTTCTCAGTGTTTGAGAAAAAGTAGCTTAACCTATTCATGTGGGCATCCCACTGTATCCTAAGAATATAGATTATTGGGATGCTTTCATGAATCTTTATGGATGTTTTTCAAGTAGTCCTCCTAGAGCGAAAAATATTTTAAAAAAAATTGCTGGGAAATAATTTTTTATCAGTTTCAGTTTTCATTTTTTACTTCTTAAGACATTAACCTTTGGTGTTTTGAAACAAACACAAAGGCTCTTTCCTGTGGTTTGAGACACCCTGAGTTATATTGATCCTGCATTAGTATAGCTAAATGTTTCAAATCTTACTATCTTCCTTTTCCAAACACTTCCATCTAACAGAAGGAAGTTCTGAGGTGTGGTGCATATCAGCATGGTACAGAGCAGTGCCATGGAAAAGCTACTGAGCTAGCTTGGGTACTTGAAATATATTTGCATTCACATAGCTTCTCACTTGAGCAAACAGCTCAACATAAAGGTGGTCTGTAAACAGAGTGGGCTTTATCAGCCCCACAGCTTTCTTCCCCATTTGCCTCAGAGCCTGTGTCTTTCCTCAAGCCTCGTGTTGGCCCTTTAGACAACTGCAGGCAAATGAAGCTGCTCAGTCATTCCATTCTGAGTCGTTGTCTCCTATTTGGCACCTGGCCTGAAACCCATAAAATATATTGCTCAGGTACCACTGTTGTTGTTTTGTTCATCCTTAAGACAGAGCTTGCAGATGTTATCAAATGAAACAGAGCAGCAAAAAGAAGTCTCACCCAGCATTTGTGAGGCTTAGTTATTCCAGTTAAGATTTGGGGCATGACCTTTCCAGTGCTTTGTAAAATGTATTTGTATGATGCTGTGAAAAGTTGCATCTCACAGTAAGTAATGAGGTCACCCAACTATGAGCAGGTCTGAGCCCACTGTCTTTCAAATGGGACTAGTGTTTCTAAGTGCAAATAACTGCTGCTGACATGTGAAAATGTGCGGCTGACAAATTCATGACACTTTCAGGTGGTGATGGCAGATAAGGCTGATAATATGTGCTCCAGTGTGATTGAAATTAAGGTAAAACTAACTAGCCAAATAAAACTCCTACACTTTTTTTTTAAAGTTTTGATAATCTATTACTGTTAAAAAAAAATCTGCACTGCCTTTTATTGCATGTATTCTATTAGAAAAGTACATTTTTAAAAGTTATAATTGAGCTGAAATTTAAAGCCAGGATGATATTCTGTACCCATGTATCTATACATTTATGAATGTGTATATACTTATAAACATATGATCACTTCTGAAAAAACAGTATAAAGTATATTCAAATGCTTAACTCTTTATACAGGGTTTACATAAGATGTTGACATTCCAATTCCAAATCTTGTTTTGTATCTCACTGTAGTCAGGAAATGTCTGTATCAAAGAAATTGAAAAATTATAAATACTGAGTGTGGTGCAATGGCTAAGGATACCAGCCTGGGTCTGATACTGAGAGATTCTGAAAATGTCTGCAGCCCTTAAAGGATGATGTTTTCTGTGGCAGAGGCTGGTGAGAGTCTCCAGGACTTCATTCTGCTCCTTGTTTTATATCTGAGGGCTGAGCTTTGTGCTTAACCACTTCCACTCTGAGGTGGTTTTTCGCTGGAAACTTGCAGACCAGTTGGGATCACTGAAGAGATCTGCTACTGCAGGGCAGTTGTGTGCATGGAGGTTGATGATCTTTGCCTCTGCAAACAAACAACAGTAATGTCAGTGTCAGTGTTTCCAAAATCCGTCCCTTTTCGGAAGGTGATGAAACTGTGTGACTTCTCACCATATTCAAACAGAGGTGTCCATGCTTCTGATTGTGCTGGAGTTCAGGATGTCAGCTGTTGTCAGCTGTTTCCAAGGGGTCACTCCATGCTGTAGTCATCTTTGAGGACAGCCAGAAAAGGCATTAGGTATTTTGAGAGAAGAAGGATACAACCTTGATGTGACTGAAGGTGGTGTGCAGCCCTTTTGAGTGCTGCAAGGATCAGCCTCACCAGAACACTGTGATTTAGCTGATTAATGAAATTTGTATTCCTGCTGTTGGCTGCTTCTTCAGCTGGATTGAAAAGGGCAGAAAAAGGCTTTATTTGGAAATGCCCACCTGGCTAAGGTAGAATTTCCAGTGCAAGACAGAGCTATCATTAACAGCACAGGTTAATGCCTGAGGGACTAAAGGCAAAGAGTGTTTTGAGCTACTTTGAGCAGACCTTTGTCCTTAAAACAGAAGTGAAGTACATGTGATTTAATATATGATTTAGGTTTTCAAATGAAGTAAAAGGAGATGGACTTCCCCCCCATAAATATATGGTAGAAGACACACTCCTATTTTAATTAAATAAAAGTGAATTTCAATGAAGGCAATGATGAAAATGCTCAAGTAAAGTCTATGTTGTATAATAATATCTAAAATGGTAGGTTAAAAGTAGTGTTAAAAATGCAAGGTCCAGCAATCAGTAGTTGTAAGCTAGTACATTTTAAAAGGTCTGTGAAAACAACAAATATTTTTTGAAGTAAGATCTGACTTTTTTGTAGCAGAGCCTTCTTAAACAGAAAATAGAATGCAAAAAATAATGGGTTGAAACATTATGCTCAGAGAGCTGTCTAGTTACAAGTTTCAGCAGTCAGTGAACAGCCTGGAGAGCCAAACACAGCCACTGCTCATTAGCTTTTCCCTCAGTGCAGTTAGTCTAGCAATGTTAGCATTTTAATGCTGGTTCATCAGTGAGAATATAAGGTCTTACAGGGAAATAATGCAGGCAACATGACCATCCCATCTGCAACAGCAGTTTATTTCCTATGTTTTTCTGGTGGCTTTTTTTCTTCATTCAGAAATGCTTTCTGAATGCTATAAAACTTTCTTTAGTTTTGATTTGTTTTAAATGTGCTCAGTAGTAATCTTGCTACACATATATACAGCAGAAACACTTTATATTTCAAATAGTAGCTTCTGTGAATAAAGAACAAAGACTTTTTCAGATGAAATAGACTTTGAAAAATTTAGGATGGCAGCCTACATCTTAAACAGTCTATTTTATACTCTGAAAGGAGAAAGTTCCTATAGGTAGTTTAGACTGTTTTCATTTGGTTTCAATTTTACTATCCTGAAAAACTTTTAGAGATATGGACATGAGATTAGACATCAGCATGTACTGGCATTTGGGAAAAGATCATTTTATTCTTTACCTTTATTTTACAGTTCTTCCCTACTGTGATAATTTTTCCTGGTGACAAGGAAAATAAGAAGGGCACATGGCCTTTGGTATGACTTTGTGCAGGTGTTCTTACATAAGCACACCACTTTCTAACTTAGAGCACACATTGCTAATGTGTTACCTCCTAATGCATTCATAACTTTAATTCTTTATGCAATCCATATAGGTTCTATCTTTAATTTTTGCTTAAGGCATACTGCATATGTGTATTTGCAAATTCTTTCAAAGATTTTTCAAATTAATTTTTTCATATTCTTTTCTTTGAAAGAGATTTTCTCTAAAAATTGGTAAGTTTAAATGTTAATGATCTGTTTGTTCATAGAAAAAGTGCCTTTTATATGTTTTTTGTAGAAGTCAACTGTTGACTGGACAAAATTAAGACTGTCATCTTCTAGGTAATTACAAACTAGAAATCTAATGATATTAAATTCTTCTTTTGTTTTAAAAAGCTGTTTGTTTGATTATTAGCAATTAAAAAAGCATATGAGAACTATGGAGACTGTCCTCTGATCAACATTATTATTTCAGAAAACAGTTTTAATGAAAAAATCCATAAATTCAGAAAATGTTGTACTTCTTTGAAACTACATTATCAAATCAACATTTTGTTAAACAGCAAGTTATACATTTTGATGCATTTCTGTTCTTGAAAAAGTCATGTTTACTAAGATGGGAAAGGGTTTGGGAGGTAATTTGGTTTTTTCTTTTTAAATGTGTTTTTATGTTTTTCTTTTGTAATTAAACTATGGAGTTTAAACAATCCTGGAAGATAGCTCTAAAAAATTCACACCGTCTTTGAAATGGTTAGTACACTGAGAAAGGCTTTTAAAGTTATCCCTTGATACTGAGGTCAGATTGCCAAATGTTATACCTTTTTATGTGTTATTCCTCTCTTATAGCCTGGTCCCTGTTTCTTGAACTTTGAAGTTGCATTGGTCTTCTACCACAACAAGGTATTTTTATGGAGAAACATTGTGAGAGGAACCTCATGAAGAAAGCAGAATACTTTAAATTAGGGAAAAAATGAGGACTTCTTATTTCTTTGTCTGGCTTGCATGTTTACTCTAGTTTTCTGTAGCCTCTTGCTTTCATTTTTCCTGGGTTTATTGTCTTGTGCAATCCATGAGTTTAAATATCTGCAAGATAGAGGACTGAAGGAATGGCTGGCAGACTTCTTTGATGATGGCCAGCATCTGCAGTATTTGGAGAGGAAAGAAGCATCTCCTTGGAAATACTTCTTTTAGAACAGACCAAGACTGAAGCTACAGATTGGCTCTGTGAGATGGTTTGCCTGGTTAATTCAGGCTTTTTTGTATTCACAAACTTGTATTGAGACATTTTCATCCTCATTGACTTTCCCATCTGAGTGCAGCTGCGTTCTTCTCTCTCATCCTTTTAATGAAAATGCAAACAAGGCTGCTAAAGAGCCTAGTGAGAAGGTGTGGGCTCAGCTCCTTTTAGGGTACTGGTGATATCCTAGTCTATATCTCCAGCTCTTTCTGTAGGTGAACTAAGAGGAACTGAAGTACTCTGGCAAGCAGTGGCTCTGAGGTGTTTTATATGCTTTGTGTTACACAATAGTGATAACATTCTCTTCTGTGAGAAGAGTTGACCTTGTTTTCTAATGCCAAAAGAAATCGGTGCTAATCAGAAAGCCAGCAGGTTTGAAATCTTGCATGACAATAGAATATTAAAATAACTGTTCAACCACTTTCTTCCCTTTTTTTTCCCTTATGGTCAGAATAGTTATTATGATAAATTCAGAGAGAGTTTTCACACTGACATTTAATTAAAATGAAATTACCTACCATTGTTATGGGCTACACAGAAGCTATTATTTATGTTTATATTATTCTAATACCTTATTAAACTAGGTTTGCATTTGCATCAATAAGTTAGCATGACTTGAATTATTTCTTTCTGTACTCCTTAAGTAGCAGCAAGAGCAAGCTGCAATATTAAAGACCTACAGAAAAAGATATTTCAGCCTTCCTGGAAAAGACAGGGACAGTGTTCAGCCGGAGGTTTCTTTTTTCCACTGTTGTCCATTTATATTTTGTTCTATTCATTAAGGCTACTCATCACAGAAACCAGCAGGATGGCTGAAGGACTCTTGTTGACAGCTGGTAAGATTAATTCCCTGTGTATTAGACAAAAAGATCATCTTTTAATGCAGCAAGACTTCTGTGTAGTAATAGTTCTATTCTATAAACTATTAAAGTATAGCATAATACTGCAAGATCACTTAGAAGCAGCATTTTTCAAATGTACCATACTCTTTTTTTTTTTTTTTTAAGTAACAGAAATAACTGAGGGAGGGAGGTGGTGAAGGGGTTATGTCTATGTCTAATGAATTTTACAAAGAGCAAAATAATCTCATAGGCTTTTTAATTCCACACAGAGTCTAAGTTTATAGGTCTTGGTAAGAGTAATGGTTGTGTCAATCTAAGAGTGCACAATCAGCTGTTCCACTTCCAAAACAGCTGCTCCACAGTGTTCTGCCACTTCCCACCTGGATCCCTCTGCTAACTGGGGAGCTCCCACTGTTCCTGATCCTTTCCCTCCACCTTCTAGAATTACTGTGAAGCTTTTAGCAGATCATTGTGACTGTTTAATAAGGGCTCATGCTTTCAAGGAGAGAAGCTACTGTGACTTTCCTACTCCTGGAAACATCCTGCTCAGGCTACTTTCTAATTTTCCTTGGACCTCTATATTAATGCTCTGTCTTTTGACCATGTGCTATGGGATGAGCCTTGGCAGTATCCAGGAGCAGCACTGGTGGGCACTGCTCTATAAAGAAAGGAAAACTGGGAGCCAACTGTGACACCAAGGCAAGCAAGGACAGTGATCCAAGGTTAAGGGGCAGTCCCACAAAGAGAGAAAGGGATGGCAGTCAGCTTCAGCCAAAAGCCGATACTGACAGGCAAGTCTGGATCTTCTGATGTAAGACTAAGATCAAACCATGAAGCAAAGTCAGGACAAGATTAATAACCTTTTTTTATCCCCCTAATCTATGGATAAATAACTGCCTTATGTTTTAGAGATGTAGTGTCCATTTGTTAGCCAAATTCTGCAGGCAGTTGGACAGAGAAGGAAGAAGGAACAGCACATGCCTGCAGCTCTGGGCTTGAGGGCAGGGGCTACAATACAGGCAGCCACTGTGAGCCATTTTCAGAGAGAGAAAGAGGACTAAGAATTATTCCTACTTCAACGGGAGGCTGGCAAAAGAAGGAACAATTTCTCACAGCTTTGGTATATATTTTGCAGTGAAGATGGCTTTCCTCAGTACAAGGTACCAACAATGTTTTTTTTCCCTCAGCATTGCCTCACCAATTTGGATGAAATCCTGCAGGCTACATCAGTCAAACCTTGCATGGCTGTGTAGTGAATTACAGCATATATCCTGTTAAATCATTGGCATCACAATATATTTGGAGTTTAATTGGGGATGACATGAATGTAGATGAGCTGTCACATTGGCTAGGTATGTTGCCTCGCAATCAAGTGAATTCTCTTTAAAGAAAGAGGCTAATTAATGAAAAATAGTAATTCTTACCTCATTTCCAGTAACTGAAGTAGCAACACAAAACATATTTTAATTCTATAAAATCCCAGTGAATAGCTAACTAGGTTTTGAAGTACATGAACCAGGGGTCTTTAATTGCTGGGTTGAACAGGGAAGTGGCAGAATTATTTATTTACAGGGGTGGAAAATTTAAAGTGTGCTTATTTAGGTAAACCTAGCTTTCAGATAATTCTGACATCTGGTTGTTTTTTTGACCATTGAGAAACTCAGTATAAAAAACTAATAAGAAAATTAATGATAAACTACATACGAACGAATTCCTGCACTAAATCTGCCCTTTCAATTGAAGCAGGAAAGTTTTCCTAAAAGTTGAAAGAAGCATAGCTTTGGGTTATGGATAGATAAGAAGTAGCCTATAATATATAAATGAAGGGTGAGAGGTGTATAGGCAAATCCTCCAATTCTTATGGAAGCTGCAGCTAGAGTTGCTTTGGCTTTAAACATCAAATACAAGCACAGATGGATTGGCAATTATATGCTTTAACTGCAAGCACAGAAAAGACAAGCAAGTAAGAACATTTAATTGGCATATTCTTGGTAATAATGCATTAAGATAAACTGTAGAACAATGAAGCTTAACATTGCTTATTGCTCAAATGCTTACCCAAACCTAGACAGCCATTTAGTAAGTGATATGTTTAAAAAGCCAAAATAGAGAGCCAAAAAATGATTTAAAAGCTTCCATATGCAAATGAAAAGCTCTTTCCTGTTATATTTTCCTCCGCAGAGTTGTATATTAGCATTTTGGTAGCATATCTATGTGTAGCTTTATATTTCTTCAATTTGCAACTGTGGTATTTGCAGAGTAAGTAGCACTACCTAGGTTCATTAATGCAGCATTTATACTCTGCAACTCTTCATGTAAATACTGTGTTTCAAGGCAGCATTATGAATATTTCATGAGCTTTTGTGAGGTATTTTTCTTCAGGAGGGAGACCTTTATTGTTAATATGCTGCTTATCTAAAATGATTGGTTCAAAAATATTTCAATTGTATTTTTCTTCCTTTGACAAGCTTGCTTCTATTGCAATATCCTTTAATTATAAGATTGTGTAAATTACAATATGATGTCATCTTAATCTTACTTATTTGCTTGTTGTGCTCTCTGAATTAGAAACCCTTAAAGACAAATGGAAAGCTCTTTCTGCTCCAGGGTATTGCTGTTTGCACAGCTCGCGCCAACGGAGAGAATTGCTGATGCTATAGCAGCTTTAGCGGCCTCGTATTTGGAACAATGGGCAGTTCAAACATTTAACCTTCATTTTATTTCTGGGGAAACTTTAGACAGGTATTCCCTATTTCAAACGTAAAGATATCTATAAAACCTGTACTGGTCGCTTTGAAATACACCATGGAAGTACTTCAAGGTATTTTCTTTGACTAAAATTACCCAGGGCATTTAAAATCTCGGCTGGGGGAAGCTGTTTTCCCAGTGCTGTTCCTGTGCTCACGTTCAGCTCAGCTGGAGGCTGCAGTCTGGTTGCCAGGAGGTAAATCCTGGATTTTGCTGCGCCAGTGTAACAGTTGAATTTCAGTCAATATTTTTAACTTGGTCTAGAAATCATCTCTGTTAAATAATTGGTTTTCTTTTGAGTGTTTGTTCTGCCTTGAGAAGTTTTTTCTGGTTTAGTCTGCAAGGCCTGTACTGTCCTCTGTATATAAAAGTCCTGAACCCAACTGTAGTATACAGTGGGCATGCCACAGACCTGAAAAGCACGCAACCTTTCCCATTATACTGCACCTAGAAGGGACTGCTAATATCAGAGTCAAATATTTAATTGGCAGGCACAGATGCCATTTCTCTAATGCTAGCTAATTTAGAGGTTAGGTAAACCAGCACAAAAGGAGTGGCTGCCTATTACTGTTCAGACACTTCCTCGGTCAACTCTTCAGACAAACAAAGAAAAATGTCCATGGCCATGCTTTAGATGAACTCATATATTATTGAGTAAGTAGCCAGAAAGCTCAGGAGTGCAAGACATTAGTCAGTTAAAAAGACTGCATTGGGGAAGTGAGGAAGGGAGATCTTTTTCTAAGAATATATTTCTGAAGCACGAACTGGGCAAGGACCTGAGCTTTGGTATCACTGCTTCCTAAGAAAGTGACCTAATTTGTTTCAGTAGTGTCAAGTAATTTATGTCTTTGTTGCAGTCTTAATATATAATGGAAGAAATTTAGACAAAGTGATGCTCGTATTGAAGCCTTATTTTATTGTAGTTCTCAAAAAAAAAAAAATCTGCAATTGAAAATGATGTTGGCAGTAATGAGGATATTTCCGTTGTCTCTTAGTAGAAATTATTTCAAAAGAGTAATCAGAAGGTTATTTTAGGAAAAAGGAAACAAAATAAACTTTTTTCCCAACATTTGGAGACAAAATGCAACTTAAAAAAGAAAGAAACTATTCTACAGATGTCTACCTTTCTCTTCATGTCTCAAGTATCTGTTCACTTTAATTCCCTTGTAATTAATTCTTCAGCATAAGGACAATAGCTATTATTTGCCTAAACAAAAGGATGGGAGAAGCATGATATTTTTCACAGAGAAAAGGTAAGAATGTCCCTCTTTGGAAGAAATATTCACAATCTAAATCTTGTAGTGTTTTAACTTTCCAAGAAGTGATTACTGGAGAGTTCAGAAGGAAGAAGGTATTCCTGTGTGCTAAGGAATGTGACACCATTCCAGTGTGGATGGAGGGAAAGCTTTGACTCCATATTGTGTCTCTTGGTGAGCTCTAGCTGCTCTCATGCAGCAGTCCAGTGAGGATTCCCCTGGGTCAGTATGGGGCCTGTGGAAAATGTTAATATGTCCCACAGCCCACTGTTTACCAGTTTTGAGTTAAACTATTCAAGATAGGAAGCATGAATAATTTTGCCATGATGTATCTCCCCCAAGAAAATTATATTTCAGTTAAAAGACCCTAAGTACATCTTGCACTCTAGGACTAAAAATTTATTTCTTCAAGAGCCTTTTGGGAGCATGGTAGTATTTCTGAGATCCTTGAAGTACCTATTTACATTTAAGTTCAAAAAGCCTTTGTAAGACTTAGCAAACAGCCTTCTTTTACAGAGTGTTGAAGGGAACTTCTACAAACAAGTGAAAAGGGAGGGCAGGAGTGGGAGAAAATCTTTTCATCTCTACAGAGCACCAGATATTACCACTGCAGTGTAATTTGTATGAAATCAATCTTTGCAATGAGTATTGTGCCTGCCTGCGGAGTGTATCTCTGTTCACTGGATTTGGTAATCTGGATCTCAGTTCTAAAGCTTATTTATTTACTACCAGGGAAAGAAGTTATTACAGTCAGGTTATTCATTAAACTAAATTAAATATTAACACAACTATCACAATGTCTCACCCAGTTTATTCTAAAAAGGGAGCATATGCACATTTTCCTGTCTGCATTTCCTGATTTCTCCAATACAAGCAGCTAATATAAAAAAACAATTGAGGTAAAATGATAAGAAATAAAAAGACAATGCCTTAGATAAATTTTAAATTAAAAACCATATGCCAACCTAAATCAAAGGACAATAATTTAGATTGGATATTAGGAATTCTTTACTAAGAGGGTGTTGAAACACAAGAACAGGTTGCCCAGAGAAGTTGTAGATGCCTCAACCATGGCAATGTTCAAGGCCAGGCTGGACAAGGCTCTGAGCAAGTGGTCTGCTGGGAGGTGTTCTTGTCTCTTGCAAGGGGCTGGTACTTGATGACCTTTAGGGTCTATTCCAAGCAAAACCCTTCTATGATTCTATGCTTGTTACCATTTAATTTTTTTTCTGTATATAATAAAGAGATTGAAAATGTTTTATTACAGAACAAATCTCACTAGGAAGGAAGGAGATAATAGAGGTTATTTTTGCTAGTCTGGGTTTGTGGGGTTTTTCCTAAAATAATTTTCTTGTGCAAATGTACTTTAATGTGTACATCATCTTTCTTGTTGTATGAAGGAAGGCAATATGGTTGTCTGTTTGCATGGTGTTTATTGTGGTGCACAAGCATGACTTAGAGATAAATTCAAATGCAAACACATTGCTAAATTGGTCCTAGCTTAAAAAAAAAATGGTATTACAGAAAAGAAAAAAAGGCTTAAAATGGGTTTACCTTGAACAGTGGCCAAAACTCTTCCAGTCTTTTGCTCACTTCCCTCTCCTGGGGAGGGCTTTTGTTTCATTTTGGTTTGTTTTTTTCGTTTTGTTTTGTTTTGAAGAGATGTCTCTCCTAGCTTGTCTGGAGCCATTTTTTTCCCAAGCTTTAGTCATATATGGCAAAATTTCCCTGGGTAAGCAGAGGAACGTGTGACTACTTGTTAATTTTTCTTATTATGAGGACATCTTTTCTCCTTTACAGGCTTACCTAAGTAGTGAAGTGCACTTAACAAAAGAAACTTGGATAATGCACTATAGTGAAGCTTGGTCATGCAAGCACCAAATGGAGAGTTTTTGACCACCTTGTACACAGCAAATTTATGAAATACTTAGCCAGGTTTTAAGTGAGTGTAGTCTTTAAAGGCTTATGTGCATGCTCTTCCGCCTTGATCTGGAATAGCATGATTAAAGTAGTATCAAGGATTTTTCTTCCTCTAAGCAACCTTATTTCTCCCTAATTGGAGAGGAAATCTGAATATTAATTTTCACTTGTAAAGTTGCAAAGCGATCTTTGAGACCAAATTTAATTGCATTTTTTATTTCTAAATTTCTGTTTACAACAGACTTTCTGTGTATTTTAACCCAAATCTCTTATGCAATTCTAAAAAATTAATCTAGTTAATATCTCATGTAGACACTATCAGGAGTCTCCAGCATTCAGTGTTACATAACTTCTAAAAAATTATTTGGTGAAAATTAATTCTCCTCTTTCTCGTATAACTTGTGAAATAAAATGGGACATATATTTTTCCTAAAATAACCACAGTAAGAAACTGGTGGATGAAAGATTTAATTCCATAGAAATACAAACACATGAAAAAGGGATGTGCTTCTTTTTTATTTTTAAAGAAGTAACATTTTTGTGTTGAATATGTTTTTGGTAATATGTGGCTTTCTGCACATTTATATATATGAACATATTTATAAACATATAAATATATATTTTCCCCCTAATTTTATAAATTATTTCCCTGCTTGGCACAAAGACCCTGAAGTGGTACAGATGATACTATATTCCATTTTTATGCTGAATTAGAAAATTAATTAAGTCCTTTGCTAAGGCTTGAGTTGAAGAAACATTGGATTTTGCCTTATCAAAATCCCAGTCACAAGGACAAGTGACTGTGATTTCCATGCAAATATTTCAATTTTCAAGTCATTGAAGAATTAAGAAGAGTTTTTTTCAGATATGAGGATCTTTCAAAGTTATCAGTGAGAAGCACATTATTGTTTTTGTGAGCAGGGTTTGTGAAACCAGCATAACCAATTCATATCCTCTATCCTAATCATTTCTATAGGCACAGCATAATCCAGCCCACTTGACTTTGTTGTCCTTGCAGCATTTGGAGATCTGAAATGAAAAAGTCAGACAATTGGCTAAATCAGACAGGAAAGAGATAAGGGTTACAAAAAGACAGGGCAAAATTTTAACCTAAATATGGGCAGTGAGCTGTTTGCTGCTTTTATGATTTGATACCGTTAATGACAACGCCAACAAAGGTTAGTTACTGTGCAACACCTGCAAATGCTAAAGAGTGGGAAACAATTTTTACAGATCTTTGTAAGCCCTTTGAATGGCCTTATATGATATGTGGCAGTGAAACACACAGTTAACTGGCACATTAGAGGCTATGGAACCAGAGGTTGAGGCTCATATTATGGACTCTTTTTTCATATGCAGTTTGCCTTATTGACAGCATGTGAAAATACGGTCATAGGAATTTCTTTGTAAATAATGCTATTAGCATCCTATTCACTTGAATGACTGCATATATATTAAATAAGATAAAGGATACATAAATCCAGAGGTGTTTGAATTGGAAAGATGTGTAGTAGTCCAAGCACAATGGCTATAGAGGCAATTGATTACAAAAATACCAAATATCAGATGGTTTACATAGACACCTATAATCTGAAAAAGTGTGGAATAAATAAACTTACTTCTGACTACTTTGTAATTTAGAGGTTCATCTGAAAATGTACTTATTCAAGATGTTATGTTTGTGCAAATATTCTGTGGTGGAGTTACAAGGCATAAATATAAGCAAGCTATAAAATAATCAAAATGCTGTATACCTTAAGAGATGGGACTTCTTTTGTTTGTTTTTCTCCTTTTTTTTTTAAGTACTTTTGCTGTTAGTGCAACAGACCTTTGTTTTGGGGTTGTTTATCTTCTTCTCTGTAGTCTTTTTTCATCCAGGATTGCAATGAATTTGTCACTTGCTCTTGGATGGCATGAAGAGATAGCAAATTCATTGCACCAACTCTCAAGCCATGTAAGAATAGCCACACAGAATATAAAAAAAGAGTTTTGCTTTTGGTTTTTAATGGAGAGCATTCAATATTTAATAAAGAATTTATAGTGTTTTGCATAAGTCCTTAACACAGCACTTCTGGTACAGAAAGAGCATCATGTATGTGGACAAATCATATATTTGTCTCCAAGGCTGAAGCTATAATGATGAAAAAAGTGTCAGAGAATGAACAGCTTTGCTAATAGGAATAGTGATTTTACTTGACCGCATACCTTCTGACTGAAAATGCCAGTGTCCAGAAAATAATCAAATAAATTTTTAACTTGCCAACTGCAAAATTTATTCCGATAGTATCTGGAGTATTTGCTGCCATGAGTTCTATTTCTAGAAACGATGTAGAAACCTGAGGGAAATCTATACAGCAGATATAGTACACCACAAATACTATTGATGTAATAAATTGGAATACAGTATGCCAGGTTTTAAGCACCTCATATTATTTAATTGCCTATGACAGAAGGTGTTTAATAGTCTTGAAGATGCAAATGACATATCCTATATGATATGATAATGATATATATCTATAGTTCAGTACATAGGAATTTCTCCATTTCACTTCAATACCTATTTTATTTCTGTTTTCTATTTGGCAGCAATGAGAATGAAAGGACTAAAACTTCCTTTCTGTTTTTAATTTCTTTCTTGCTAAGATTGCAAAAGGATGATATTTGGTACCAATTTTAGTGGTCATTGTCCTGACAACATTTGCTCATTAGAAAATAGGATTACATTGATTTAATAATGGGCAAACCAGCAGCTGTCAATTGGTAATGATTTGCCATCTGTATTTAACAGTGAATTTGATGGAAAGCTAGTGGTAGAAATATCTACACCCTTTTTAAAATCTCCTGGACCTCCTATTTATTTTAGTGTATTACTTTTTTGTATGCACAATGAAAATGTCTGATGTTATGAAGTATGAAGAGCTCACATACACTCTTTTACATGTGTTTATCTTGTAAGTAAAATAACTACAATAATACTGTGCAGGGAAAGTGAATGTGTATATATATATATATATATATATTTTCCAGAGCTGTACTAATGATGATTATTTTATGTCGCTGTGGAAATTTAGAGAATTATTTATGCCCTATTCAGGGGCTGTAATTTTTTTCCTTAAGAACATCTTTGCAATTGTGTTACCTACAAGGTAACCAAAAATTTAAATAAACAAAAGGGCCCTTGTGTGTGTGGGTCAGTTATAACCCATGTAATATGTAGCCTATTCACTCTATGCCTTGCTAAGTAATGACAAGGCTGTAAGCAGGCTTTGCTTTTAGAAGGTCAGTTTTTATGCTTGCATAAACCCCGACAAGCTACATTTCTCATGTCTGTTTTAATATGAATGGATGAGCCATTTACTGGTCTCTTTCCCAGACGTGAATGCCCATTTCCTTAGCTCTGAAAAAGGCTATTGTGATCAATCTTCTCATTACCCATTTTTTTCCTTAAAAAATTATAGGTAGTGTTACCTAATTACCTAATATTACCTGAAATTACCCAAAGAGGAACTATCTGTTCCATGTATAGCCTCCTGTAAAATCTCAAAAAAATTTTACCAGCATTTTGTCTCCTTGATACTACTTGTCCATTTTATTTGCTGCCAAGATAGCCAGGCAGACTTGCTCATTTCCAAGTCTGGTATTGGATAATTTTAGATAAAAAAGCCAATTATTCTCATTATATATCCTACAAAACAATGCTTTGTGATACTGGAAAATTTCCAGAGAATTTTTGGAAATGTATATACTCTGCCATGAATGAAGTTCAGTGTCTTCCTT
The DNA here is from genome assembly GCF_963513975.1 of Fringilla coelebs. NCBI lineage: Eukaryota > Metazoa > Chordata > Aves > Passeriformes > Fringillidae > Fringilla > Fringilla coelebs. The sequence goes on along the minus strand of NC_140028.1, from coordinate 98,622,600 downwards.
TTAACTTTGTACCAGGAATAAATCAGTGTTATGGAAGATAACTAAAGCCAACTGTTAAAAAAAATCGAATCAATTATTAGTAGGCATACCTGAGATTTTTTTTGGTGATTTAAAATATTTCAGAAGATACATGAAACTGGATAGCATTTTATTTTAACTGTCTTCCCATTAATATGCTGGGAACCTTCAGCTTTCTTCAGACAAAGTTAATGGCCTTGAAATGCAAATCCCGAAATACAAATTTTCCAGTTTTTTAATATAAACTAAAGTTGGAAGTGGTAATGAAAAGTTACATTAATGACTTAAAGACCTATTGTATAACCTGGATAATGAAAACTTTTTCCTGAAGCAAGCCAGTTTGTTAATATGAGTGCACATCAAAAAAGAAGCATAGGTCATAACTGTGTGTTGTTAACTGAAACTGGATTAAGCTGAGAAAAGTCTAATAATCCTTAATTGGTGCTGCTTTGGGTATTAAACCGCAGGAGAGACTGTGCACAGAGAGGCTGTTAAACAGAGATGACTCTTGAATTAAGTGCCATTCTTTTCTTCCCCCAAAGTAGGTTCCTCCACTGACTTAGCTCACCTATCTTCTAGAGCAGGCTTGCTGTGTTAGATGGGGAATAAAGCAATTCTCACTGTCAAGAAAACACATTTTCAGTTGGTCACCCTGTGAGCAATCTTATCGGGTGAATACAAATTCACCTGATATTCCCTGGGTATTTATGGGTTTATGTTTTTTCTCCCAGAGAAAGGTGACAGAGTGGAATCTTTTTAAGAAGACCTGTCATCATTGGGTGCACAAAGAGTAAGGCTTCCTCACCAATTAAACCATCTGCTTTTTCTGTACACTTTGTTCATCTAATGGCTTGATGAATATTTTTGGTCTATAATTATTCAGATAAAGATAAATGTGTGTAGAAAAAATTGAGGGTTGTCATTCAGTGTAATACCTGGTTTCCTCTGAGGTGATGTGGGTTTATAATACGGTGACAAGGTGATCATGTAGGTGACAGTTTGGCTAAGAACCAGGTTTTCCAGGCATCAGAAAAGTCTGGAGTCAGAGGAGATTAAGACAGCAGCACACTCAAGAAGTTGCCTTTACTAATGAAGGATCTCCAGTTTACAGAAAATTCAGTAAAAATTGTCAGTTTAGGACCATACCTTCCCCCTCAATAAACTAAGTTAAATTCTGTACTTTGTTGTTGTTTATTTTATTTGTTTGTCTTTAATAAAAATAAAAGATATGCTAGAAATTCTATGGTGGTTTTGAATCATAGTGTCAGTGTAATTTTAGCTGAGGAAAAGTAGCCATTTTGGCTTACCTGAGTACATAATTGTTGTAACTGCCTTCTTTTCATGGTGAGTTTAATAGATGAAAGATTGAAGAAACGCTACCTTATAAAATTTAAACTAATAATGCTGAGTTTGATAAAAATCTAAATTCATGTAGTAGTTTGCATGAGGTGAGAAGAATGGTTATCTTGAAGGTGACTTGTCACCTGTATCTTATGTGTTTTATATTATACAGTAACTATTTTTTTTCATTTTTTTTCACTAAAAGGCCCCGAAAAATGTAATTCTGATTATTAGTCCTTGAGTTCCTATGTTGATGATAAATAAGAAGAAAATACATCAAAATTCTGGTAGTCAATGTTTTTTAATCTGTTGTAATCAAATAAATGCCGTTGAGTTTTGCCAAATTACAGCTGTTATAGCAATTCATATTTGAAGGGAAATTAAATCTAAAGGTGTAACTTTCACAAATGAATTTTTTAAGGTCATTTTAAGAACCACCAGCAAAGGTATTTACAAAAGCAGGTTTAATATATAATCAAAAACACTACTCATTTTTTGGCAAGGTTCCTTCTACTAGTTATTAAGTGGTTAAAGCACACAGAGCAAAAAAAAAAAGGCAAAGCAAAATCAACTCAGAAATTACCTATTTAGAGTCTGGGGAGGAGGGAGGCAGGGAGGGAAAGGAAAGAGTAGGGAAGGGTAAGGATAAAAAGGAATAAGGAAGACCCTTACAAAGTTCAGAGTAGACCCCCTTGCTAAACTGAGTGCCAGACTTGACTGACAGGTTAGGCCTAAAGTTTATACAGCACTTAGGTGAAGCTAAACATTTTAACAAAGGATTCATATAGAATTTACTATAGCACAACAGTTACTCACTCAAATTTAAATTACTTAGGATCCAGGAGAGCAACATTTATATCCCATTTGCTACAGCATATTCATAACTCCTCTGCACACAGACCTGAAGGACCTGTGAAAAATTCCCCCAAAATTCAGTGAATACTCACATCAAAGGTCTTTGCATCTTCTCAATGGACAAAGAGTTGAGCCTCGAGGAGTGGGGTACCGGCCCAGGGTCTGTAGCTGTCATTTGTGAGCCCTCAGTACAGCAAACTCGATATTTCCCTGGCTGTGAGGGGTATCCCAGTCAGAGTGAGGTGCTGGTCGCAGCCTGGTGAGGTCCAGGAAAGCCCAGAGGGTTTCACTTTGGACCACTGTTTTCAGAGTTTCAAGAGAGTGGGCTTTAATCATAACAATTTTTCATCCTGGCCACAATTCAGGGCAGTAACTGTCTCTGAAAGTTTGATAACAGAAATGCTATTCCACTTGGGTTGTTACTCAGACAAGAAAAATAAGTTTCCAAGGCTGTTCACTAAAAAACAGGAGCTTGGTAGACAGCACTAGTTCCTGGGAACAGGCAGTGTTTCTGATAAGCTCAAAAAAAGCTTAGCCAAGATGCTGCTCATTAAAGCTGAGGCCTAACAAGAATTTCTCAGCTCACTGTGTGGCTCAAGGAGTGGGGGAGATGCACCACCACAGTAATCAAACATAGGAAATTGATACTGATTGTGGCATTAATATTATTAAACTTTGTTGTTTTTTTTTTTTTCAACATTGTTAAAAATTGTCTCAAAAACCATGAAGATTAAACAACAAGCTCACTTCCATGGCAAAAAATTTAATAGCTTTGTCAAGTTAATTTTTCATATATGAATAGTTAAAATTTAACAACTGTTTTTTTCTTCTGAGTGAATCTGTTTAGCAGGTGGATAGCAAGATGTCTTTTATAGTTCCTTTTTTCGCCTTACCATGAAAAGAATGAATGCATCAGACAATTGCCAGAAGCAAGAAATTTGAAAGAAAGTCTTCGCGCATCTGACTCATTAAGTTGAAACTTTTCCATCTGCATTCACTTTGTTAGCTCACAGAAATGTTTAATCAAGAATTAGAAAGACTGATGATAACTTTGTGTTTTTTGTTTAGGTTGCTTTTTATAGAGGCATAATTCCAAATGAGATGCATTTCTCATGTCAGTGATAATGAGCCTATAAACTACTTGGTATCTTTCTAAAGTGCAGGTGCCAAGTGTGATTGTGACGTGATGATATCTAGGAATGCCTGTAAACATATAAAAGAACCAATCTGTGCATTTGTGGGAATGTGAATATCAGCCATGCACAAGGACGCAAAGTTCCCAATACAGGATAAATTTTACTTATATTTTGAATTTTTTCTGGATCATTTTGTGTAAGCTAGGTTTGGTGCACCTAAAAGAAAATCTTTTCTGTTGTTATGAAAAGATATTTGTGAAACATAACTGTTAGGTAGATCCCGTAATTATTTCCACAGAGATCATTTCAGAAGCAGCATTCATTGCAAAATACTTCTGATTATCATCACCAGTGTCAATTGCCAAAGTAGATTTATAAAAGTAAATTTTGGTGGGTGAGGATTCCTGTTCTGATGAAGAATAAAGCTTCTCTCCTCATTACCTGGGAAACATGTAGAAGGATATGGGATTCTAAAGATTTTGAGGAGAAAAGTGGCAGAAATTACAGAATCATTTTGTAAACTAAATTCCTGTTCCAGTACTTTCAGATAAAACAACTTAAATGAGACAGTAGATTGCCTTATATTAACTGCAAATTGTGTTAAAGTATTTTAAAATGACTGAATACTGTTAATGTCTCCAAAAGCAGCAGTTGTCACCAGCTAGGTTTAGCTAGCTTCATTGATTAGCATGAACTTCAATGCACACTATTTTTATGCCTGCTTGCACTGTTCTTCAAACAGTGATAATTTTTACTGAATTAAACATTTTAAATGTTCCCATTTTCTTTTGTCTTCATAAGTTTCAAAAAATGGTCACTAAAAATTTTAACACTCTCTTTACTGAGTATAAACTGCATCTTTCCCAAAACCAATTTTTTTTTTTACTGTACAACTCAAGATGAATTTATTTAAAGTTTTGTGTCAGAAAGAATCCCACACTACTTAGAAAACAGATTAATTGTGGTTTAATTGAAACAACATGTTTCCTTCCACACAGAAATTACTCATAGTACTCTTCCCAGACTTTGACTTAAATATTTTGAGGTAAATTGAATGACAAATTTTTGATTTTCAGATGCAAATGAAAGAGCTTTTTGTAATTTTTTTTCTTTTTAGTCAGGTTATTGGTCTAGTTTATTATTAGCACCTGAAATGTGTTTACAATATGGAGGTGGAGTTTTTTCCCTTCCAAAGGTGCTGTGTTTTGAAAAGGACTTTGGTGTTTGCTGGGACTCTTTTTCTGCGGTCTTATATGTTAAGTCCCTTATTTCCCAGTAAAAGAACATGACAGCAGCTATACTACAGTGATTTTTCCACAACTAAGACCTTCTATGGGGTGGGTGATTTATAATATTCTAGAGAAAGAATGTTTCTTCCTCTAAATCAACCTTTTTCTGCCAACTGGCACCTATGTATGTAATGTATGTTTCTGAAGTTCTTGTTTGAACAAGGTAAATAACAAAGGATGCTTAATATTTGAAGTTGCTAGGTTCTTGAATAATATATTTTATAACAAAATATTGGTTTCAGAATGATAGCTTAAATTATTAAGATTATGCCTGTAGAAGTTCTGTGGCTAACCCTCTAATGAAAGAGAAAAATAACTGCAGATAGATCTGGTTAGACTGAAGTATGGGAAAATCATCAATGCCATGAAACTGAGGATGGTTAAATGCCAGATTCTGTGTCTGGGATGAATTAATGCTGGACACAAATCTGAGCTGGGAGAAGAGTGGCTGGAGAACAGCACTGCAATAAGGTTGTGGGGGTTTTGGTTGACAGGAGACTCAAAAGGAGTCAGCAGTGCTGACCCAGAGGATGGTCAAACCATAAACACATTTCCTGTAGATGGGCTTAAAAATTCTATTCTAAAGGGAAAAATATTCCATTCCATTCCTTATAGTCCCACTTATAAGATCTGAAGTGCACTGAGGTTGATCAAGCAAATTGCATTAATACATTGAATAAATCAGATTTTATTCATTTGTTTATTTATTTGTCTCATGCATTTTTTGGAGCTTTAATATTGTCAAAAATGCAGCCTTGTAAAGGCTTCTTTATTGATTATCTATTCTTATTTCCTATAATTCTTTGAATGATACAGCATGTCATATTTTGAAAATGGAATATCAAGCTAGAGAGACCACTTCTGGTAGGAGCTTAATTAAGTTTGTGTAGTAATTGTGGAACGTTCTTAAAATTCTGTGCTTCACAGGGAATTAGTTTGTGGTTAAACTGATCTAGCTTTTACCCCATCCTCCTAGTCTAGACTTTATTAAAAGATGTTGAAATCTAATTAAATCCACACATATAAATTATCAAAGTCCTTCATTGTAATGGCTTTCACAAAGATGATTTAATTGCATGTGGGAAAATACTGGGCATCCCAACATCTTCTATTCTATTCATTTTTATCCCATGCAATAAATAAGTGTAACAGGGGACCACAGCATGCTACAATTAGTCCATGCTGACATTTACCTTTCTTGGCCTTTAGAAAATTCTATGTGTCTAATGTCATAGAAGTTAGTATCACTAATAAAATAACTATAAATCATATTTTGTTTACACTAATTAGGTTTTTTTTCCCCTAAGAGCACTTTGCAACATTAATGTGTCAACAAGAATACAGCACTTTGTTTTCCCCTACTCTGCCATCTGTACTGGTTCCTTCTTAAAGAGAAGAAACAGGTATACAAGATGTCAGTATTCCCCACATACATGTTCTTTTGGAATGCCTCAAACATTTTACCTGGAATCTTAAGCCTTGTGTGAACTTACAGAAAAGTTAAAATCTGGTCTAGCATACCCACTAAAGAGCAAAGACTCCCAAAGAATGCTATATGACAGATTACTGTTATTTTTAGTTCAACTGAACCATACTTTTGAGCCCAGATGTCTTCCACAGAAGAGAAGGAGATTGTGCTCCCTTCATGTCCTTTTTGTTCAGTGATTTGAATTTTCAAGTGGGATATGGAAAACAGGGTTTAAAATCCACCTTTTTGTGCCTTAGAAATAAGCTCAAAACTGCCTCAATGTTGCTTCAGAGACTTATCTTAGGAGACTTTGGAGACTTAGGAGAATAATGAATCTCCTACAGAGGATGCACTTAGGAATTTTGGGAATTTTATTTGAGTTTTTTTTTCCATTTATGGTGACAATTGTTTATTCAATTGGCTAAAATAATGAATAAGCTTAATTGTCCCAGATTTTGAAAATACCTGTACAAATACCCCACCCACCTCTATTCTGAGCTTTTGAAATAGCTTAGTAAATTACAGAGGCTATTACACAAAAAATGAAAAGCTAATAAGTGCAACATTTTCAGGACTAATGACAAAAAATGGATGTGGTAAACTTCAACACAGAAAGGTGACCCAAAATCTTTGCTGCTTGGGTTATGCAGGTCAGTTATCCCTGTAGGCAAGTGCATTGAGAATTTCCTTGGAGGGAGATCTGGAATTGTAGAGTTTAGACAAGGGGGTTCTCCTGAAGAGAAATTCTCCATTACATTGGTTTTGTAAGTGAGGTTGTCTTTTATTTTAATTGAGCTGACAGTCCAAATGGCAGTCTTTCAGTTGAGCGCCAGTAAATTATCAGTAATTAAAATTGTTGCAGCAATGCCTTTGAGGCCAGAGGTTGAAGAGCCTGACATCCCAGAACCTGGCAGAATAGAGATAATCTGATCTTTTATTAAACACCTGCTGCTGGGAGTTGTACAGTTTTGCCTACATTAGCTGTCAAGTTGCTCTGGACAGCAGGACTATTGCAGATTTGATTCAACAATAAATTATAGCCAATTGCCCAGTAGCTATTAGTACCTCACAAAATTTTCCTGGTGTTGGTGGGAAGACCAAGTGATATTTGTGCTTTTTGGTTTCCTTGACTTGTTTTGGCAAAGTTGTTTTCTTATCAATCCATATAAATAAGAAAATAAACCCAACCCTCTTGCTAAAATGCTTTGCTTTTAATTTTAATGAGATAATTTATATTTGTCTTGTTTGAAGAGCAACACTGAGAGGAAAACTAGGGTCAAATTATTTGATCATCTATAAAAAAAAGGGGAGTGTGACTCATAAGCCCCAGTTTCTAATCTTTAGGCTGCATATAATAGTTTTTAGTTTCAAACAAAGTTAAACAGACTGGCTTTGTGGTAGCATGTGTAAAAAACTTAAAAATTCTCCAATATGATTATAATTATTTCTATGCCACTGAAATTCCTTAGACACTATGTGTATGTTTACAATGTCTATGTGTCATGATAATACACTCTAGTGTTTAATCTGTGTGGCAAAAATCAGAGCCTGAAAATTCATATATGTTTTGTCTGGATTCCTTCCAGCTTTTCACCAGCAAAGTATTCCTGTTCCCTGAATATCTACAAATCCCCTAATAGAGGCTAGTAATGTTTATGAGGAGCACACTTTGCTGTGTCCTGCATGTGACCTATATGTTGCCATTCTGATCTATCTAGGGATCACTCTGGCTCCGAGATACTGGAAGCAGGCAAAAAAATGGTGGAAATTAATCAGAATATCGATTTTAAAAATAAATAATTTTTTTAAATGAAAAAAGCAAACAGATAAACTACTCTCAAAAGATATTGTAACTCAAATCATCTTGCTACTGTGGGAAAAGCCAAAATGCTGGTTTTAGCTCTGCTATCATCTTCCACACTGAGTCTTCTGGGTGCCATGTAGTGCAGCAGCCTGCAAGCACTCCTGATACCTGTGTTCAGTGTTGCAGGGAAATAGCCCAGGTTTTAAGTGGTGCCTGAGTAGGGATGAAATTTGGAAGCAGGCCCTGGAAAGTCTTGCTGATAGATGGACGTTAAACACGCAGGCATGCATCCACTGAATTCAAAATGAGGGTGTTTATAGAATATATACCTGTGTACTTGCTAATGTTTTCTGGACCGAGGGGACCTGGGGACAGGTGCTACACGTACTGCAGCAGCTGGTCAGAGGGCTGTTTATCTATTTCTTCTGTTAAGGCAAAGCCATCTGATCACCACAGCTATGCACAGCCTGCCCTGGTAAATCCTACTGTGTATAGTGCAAACAGACCAGCAAAGGAAAGGATTTTATGTGCTTTCTGACAGGAAATGAGGTTTCTGATGTTCAGGCACTAGGGGGGTATCACTGGAAATATTTGATCCATTCAGAGATAAGATAAACAGATCAAAATAAGTGAAAAATGTAACCCTGTTTAATTAGGTCAGCACTAAGCACTGTGAAGATGAGCTTCTGAATCAGTTTGTGGTCATGGATGTTGAAACAAAAGTGGGGAAGAATCTGCTGGCTTTGATTTCCAATGCAGGTGTAGAAAAATACATGATTTCTCCATCCTTCTGTGAGGTTTATTATAAAGTTAAAATAGGCAGTCAGGACGCCCAGTAGAACCTAATAGGAAAAAATTTGAATATCATGCTGAGAATTAGGATCTTGATTTCCCTGCATTTCAATTTGCACTTAGAAATTAAAAGGAAGGTTTCAAGAATATTTCTTTTGACACACAATTTTAAATTGTAGGAAGACAAATGTTTATATCATGTGAAAAAACTAACTAAAATAGGAAGAAAAAATTTAATTTAATCTTAAACAGATTATCTTCTTCCTTTAAGCATTATAGAATATGTAAATAAAATAGGTTTGTTTAATAGATTTATGTCTAATTAGCAAAGCAGGAGGAGGTAATACAATAGAGCCAGAAAGTAGAAGGAAATGTTGTTTAGCAGCATGGGGCTCAGGTATTAGGAAGTCAAACTTGTACATAAAGCTTCAATTTGGATCTATGAAATATTTCAGAATACCATGTTTTACATCCTTTTGGATGATTTAATCATCCTGCACTTGGGAATTGAACATCTTTCAAATACATCACAGGAAACAGGCTAAATAACTCTGAATGATGATGATGATAACCTGTCTACCTAATGTGTAAAACTAATGCAGAAAATGCCTATTATAATGAAAGGGAAATCAGCCAAATCACAGTATCCTTTCAGCAGCTCCCTTTATAGGATTTATGGATGTAGATTAAAATATGTCTTTAAGAGGTCTTCTCCCATAGGTTTGAAACAGCCTTTAAAAGGCACAATCTTTTCTGCAAACTCAGAAGCGTGCAGTACATGGAAAGCAGCCATCTGGTTTATTTTAAAAAGTAGCCATGAGCATTTTAGCTAACCAAGATCAGCTACAACATAAGCTATACGAACACCACAGTTGTTGGGCAAAAGATGTGAAATCCCTTCAGAATTTTCTTTCCTATTTTGGGCTCTGAATTTCACTGAATGTGTTTTGTGACCCAGGATGTGGCAGTCACAAGGAAGTCTGTACTGCTGTCTTTCCAATGGCCTTGCTCTGGATGTGTGGGGTAGCTAAGCCGCCACATTTCCCTGTCTTCTCACCCACTGACAAGGAGAAAGGCCTGTTCTAGAGACCAACAGTGTACCAATAAACCAGAATTCAATAAACAAATTTCACTTCTCAAACCCCCGTGGGATTCTTCTAGCAGTTTTGCATTTTACCTTTCCAAAAACTAGTTTTTAATATGCTGCGTCCTATATTAAGTAAGGTGAAATTTTGTTTGTTCTCCTTTATAGGGCAGGAAATAGTTACCCCACATTCTTCTAGTTATTTCTGCATGTGTGAGAATTTTTTGCCCTCAACCTGTACTCGAGTCTTGTACAATTGTCTGTCATTCCTCTTCTATCCTTTTAGCTACTTTTTGTTGTTTACATTTCTAGATGCCTTGAAGTGCATGGTCATGCACATACTTACCTGTGATAATTACTCCTTACATTATGTCTAAAAACTCCTTTTCTAGACAGAGCCTATGATTATATAGCATTAGCATGTACAGGCCTCAGGGAAATCACAGCCTCTTTGTGATGTGCTCTGGAGTGCACACTAACATACTGTGTTTGCCTTCAAACATTTAACTGAATCCTATGATCTTAAAAAAAGATGCAACTAGCATAATTATAGAATGAATTTCAAAGGATTGCTTGTGGTGGAAAGAGTTAGGTAAACACCAAATGCTTTGTAGTGCCTAGGGTGAAAAAAAAAAAGAAGAGTATATACAAGGGAAGGGAAAAGGGAATAAAGAAAAAATCCTGACTGTAGAGATCTGAAACTCCTGTAACACAATTCAAGCATTGCTGATGGATGTAGGAAGGGCACGTAGATGGGTAACTCTGCTAGCAGATATTTTAATGAGAATTTCTGTAGGAGCCCAAGGTAAACTCACCTTTGGAGGGCAGTGGTTGAATGTCAGCAGTGAAGTCCTATTGACTAACCTGTATTCAGTTTTTGTCATGGAATACATTTCTTGTGGAATAATTGTTTTCCGGTTAGACACTCAGAACTAGTCTAGCTGGAGGAAATGTTGCAGATTTGGTAAGTGGTCCATAGCTCTGCAAATCACGAGTGGTTCCCGTTCCTCCTCTCAGACTGGCTGGGACCACTGAACATAACCACCATAATTGCCTGTTGTCCTGAACATAAAACAACACTGACAAGTACAGCTTGCTCAATACCATCAAGGAATCTTCTGAGGAACCTACAACAAAAAAACAGTTTTATGTTCATGGCAGTCCGTGACATGGACGCCAGTATTACTGGGTTTTGATTTGTTGTTAGAAGCTGATGACGAGTGATAATATTTGAAATTGAAAAAGCCACAGTAGAGAGAAAATGTGCTTTAGGTTTTATTGCAGAGAATAAATGAATCTATAGCTATTTAAAATATAAAAGTAGATATGACCGTATAGAGAGAAAGTTGGAGCACTCATTGTACATATTCCTTAGGTGGTATATCTTAAAATTTAATAAGAAGAATTCTAATAGTGATTCACTGAGAAATTTTAAAACCTAACAAGAAATATGTCTCTTATTTGCATAATTTTTCTTTAGTGAGGTGCAACAGCTGTCCATCTTTCAAGTTGCACAAATTGCAATGTGTCCTTTTTATATGTTTTGCAGTGTCAAAGTTTAACAATAAACAGCAGCTCTTTGTGCATTTGCAAATATTTGTTGAAGTTATCTAAAATAATTAACGTCCTTTGAATAATAAGTTTTCATATGTAACCAAAGGTGATGAGACACATCAGTTAAGTATTCTCAAAAATCATTGTGACTGATGTACAATCTTTGAAAGCTTTCTTTTGTGAGAAATTTCCATGTAATAAAAATTGAGAAAGTATAATACAATGCCTAGCTTCAATAAAATTGCACGAGTACTCAAAATATGTTTAATTGCAAATCAATGTTCAAAAATTTCTTGTTAACACAACAAATAAAAATGAAATATTTATATGAGTCTACACTCGCACCTAAGTGTATCTGTGTAAGCAATCTTAAAAATGAAAGTATTGAAAACAGAAGTCATACCAGTTAAAAAAAAAATCGGCTTTGGTTTTTGTGTTCCTTAAGGAACAAATTCTAAGAAGATTTTTTAGAAATAAAAAATTTGACTTTTTTTGAAATGGTTCATCTTGATTAGTATCATGAATGCTTTGCTGAAATTGCTGCATTATTCCCTTCCCTTATTATTACCTGAAATGACACTTAACAATGGAAAGCTCTCAGATTTAAGCAAAAGCTGGTTAATTCTGTATTACACCAGGTTAGTTGAAGAAGTATAATGGTGAATCATCAAGTAAGAGTTCCTTCAGGTATGAGTAGCATCTTGATATAATGTGCTAAATTAGCTCTCAGGTGTTTCATCTGCATCCTCTGCAACTCAGGACACTGTGGTATTGCACACAGTTTTCATGAAATGCTCTCCTAGCATACCTGAGGTTAAACTCCAGCTGACCTGGTGAGGGTCATTGGATGAAGATGCCAAATAGGTCTTATATTTAGCTGGCACCCAGCTGCCTTCATTTGAGGAGAAAAAATAAATCTAGCATCTGGACTGCATAAACAGACACCTGCCCTTGTAAATGACTGGGTCTGTGAGTTTTGGAATAGGAATGAAATATGAAAACTCTAGTGCTGGAAAAGGCATTATTAAATTTCTTCCTTGACAGAGATACAAGAACACGGGCATGTCCATTTCAGTGGAGGGTCCAGTGCACAAGTCAAATATGAGCTCATGTTTGGCACAAAAGAGGGCTGTTTTAGATCTGATGTCTTAGTATGTGTTCGTTTATGGTCATGACTAAAACTGCTGTGATCCTGCTTTGGCAAAACTATGCAATTGCAGTAATTGCATTGAAGGGCCATAGAATAAACATGGCTGGGAAGAAGATAATTATCTGGAAATGAAACTGTTCATTTTGCTTTAGTTTACCAGAGAGGGACTGATGCTGCAGGGATATTAACTTCCTGATGGGCAGCGATTTAATACAGTATCACGCTTTTATTACATCTGCTAATATTAAGTATCTTGAAAAAGTCGAATGTACGAGAGGATGTAATTAGGAAGGAATGATATGATTGTTCTTGCAAAATGCCAGATTTGAGATTAATGCAGGACTTTCACCTGTGTTACTTTAGGCCTTCTAATGCCTTTACATAAATCACTTCCTATATTATATTGTAAATTAAAAATGAAAATAAACAGAATCAAGGAAGGCCAGCCACAGTGTGGGTTTCATGGAAGGTGCCAGAATGGCAAATGACACAGTGATAGCTTTGTGGGAAGAGAGATTGGACTAAACCGTTATATTTTGAAAAATAAGAGAAGTAGAAGGCACGTACACAATAATGGACTCCACTGACAAGATAAATGGTGGCCCCTATTTACTACTTATTGCATAAGGACAAGGAAATAATCATGGAAATTGAAAGGCAGTACATTTTAAAACTGAGGAAAAGGGCTAATCATCCAACATATGAGATTTATGGAGCTTTCTGTTCCGAGATAGCACTGAGGCTGAGAGCCCAGCAGAGTTTTTAAAATCTGTTGAATGTCTGGAAATGTATATTAAATGAAAGAAAAAGAGCTGCTGGAAGAATTTATCTTTTCTGTTGCTGTTCAGCAAGTGATCTTTCTCCTTTGTAGCGGCTGAGCTGCATATATACGGAGTTAATAATTCATCTCTGTCAAAAGGACAACAAGTAGTTTTCCTCAGTTTAAATCTATATGGCAAGGTTATTAATAAGCACTTCAAAGTTGCTTATGTTTGTTTTGTTGCCTCTTTATCTTTTTATTGTTCTGTCTTTTTTAGCCATGTCACTTATGTCAGGTTGAGTCAACCAAATCTAATTTAATTTATCTGCTGCAGTGATTATGCAACCCTACAGTCCTAAGTAGAATCAATTATCTGTCAAAACACAGAGCATCATTAACTATATTAATGGTGGGTGTTCACCAAGATCTTCTGTGCTTGTCTGCTTGGATGTGTGTCACAGACAGCATCAATGTCAACCAGCTCACAGGTCAGGCCATCTGATTGCCCACACTGCTGGATCATCAGTGTGGGCACAGACGTGCCCCCCCCAGCACTGCCAGCGAGGAGACTGGAGACCACCAAAGTATTTTGATGAGTAAAGTGTCTCAGGTGCATAGACACCAGCTGTGCTGGGCAGCAAACTCAGTGCAAGAGAATAGTCCCTGGTGAATTTTCATTCCTCATGTAGGCATTGTCCCAACTCCTCAGGGCCAAAACAGCAAGTAATACTCTGCCCGCATGCTATTGTGGATATTTTGAGTTGCCTTTGGGTAAGAGAGAGCTAAGCTTAGTAGGAAAGAAAATGTAGGTCCAGTGACTAGTGGTAGATGATTTTGAGGTCAGTTTAGAGGCTGTGCCACATAGAGGGCTTGTGTAACTTGTTCAATGTCTGTAAAACAAAGCTGCCAATTACTGAAGTTTTAGAGGAGTTTCAAGGACAAATAAATGTCTGAAATAGTGATGACAACGATAAAAACTCTTTTCACTTCTTTTCAGAAACCTCAGTGTGTTTTTAGTCACAGAGCAATAGACTTTGTAGGCTGTTATATGCATGCATTGCCAAAACACCCACATCTAAAAGTAAATATAAGTGCATTGTGACTTATTTTCCCATGCTTTCTCCCACAGAATTGTTTCTGTTTAATAATAATTGGTGTGTGGGAGAAAAAAGTCTTACAACAGCATTTCTCAATTGAAATTGCTTGCTAGACACTGAAGAGGAGAATGCTGTAACATGAACTGTTCAGAGGTCATCCATTGAAGTAGCCAAGCATAAATCTGTTTCATTTTCATTGTTGTCCATTTCTGCATCATTTAAGTTAGAGTGGAGTTATTTTATTAGACCTCTGGACTTGTCTTCTTTTTTAAAATCACTTGGATATTCAAAAGGCTGACTTACAAGGGAAAGAATAGAGGTATATTTTTTTTTTTTCCTTTACATTATTTTTTCATCCATTTTCAATATGCCTTTCAGCTGATCTATATGCTTTCTTATTTTCAAACAATTTCAGTAGTCTACATTATTCTGCTTTTTGTGGTACTTTTTAGAAACTCTCTGTGGGGAGTTGCTCTGAACCTATACCCTTATGGAAGGAAAAAAAACATTCTCCATATCTTCACCCATCATATTCTCCAAAAATTATTACCTAGGATGATGATCCCATTATATCACAGTCACAGAGGTCATTGTAAAAACTATCTATCTAAAAGAAATGCTGTTGTCCTGAACATTGAGCAATTACAAATCAGAGAGTTCTCAAGCTTCCTTTTGGAGAAGGAAAGAAAGAAGGAAAGAAAAAGTGGTGCTATTGGAACTAAAGAAGAGAAAGGATCAAAAGCAATCCATGCATGTGAGATTTCTAAACAGTGGGAAAGGTAATACTGTGTATATCTCTAAGAACAGTAGGCTAAGATACATTCATTTGAAACTATTTCTCCAATAATCACTTTAGTACCAATTAAATTGGAAGAATCTTGGGATTTAAGTGCTATAAAAACTAATTGGAGACTTCTGTATTCCCTAGAGACTCTTCTTTTCATTGTGTGCATGTTGTATAGTTGTGCCAGTTGAAAAGGATTTAGAAAATTTGCGTAGTACCACATTATAAACATAACTGTATATCCATTACATGCTTGTAAAAATATTACAGAATGAACAAAGCATTGCAGATTCAGAACTCGTGAAAGACTGAGGAAACAACTAGGTGAAACTTGGAAAAATGGTGACATTTTGTTAACTTAAATCTGTGTAGAGTTTGTAATTTACTATATGATTTCTTGAAGGAAAAGGTGCTGTGTCAGTAGATTTTGTTTTCTCATTTTTAATAATTTTTAGGTGTGATAAGAAAATTACTTCTTTCAAAAGTACTAATGTTGCATCATGCTAGGAGCTATAAGTGACGCTGTAATCTGTCTGTCAGAGAGCAACAGTCACAAATAACTGCTTAAACAAAAAAAAACAAAACAAAACAAAGCTGAGACATAAATGTTCTTGGGCATATATGATTGTTCTGGAGACATTTGATTGCTTTTTAAAAAATGTAGAATAAAACCACTTGCTCAGAAATTCCCTAATTGTTTGGATGTGCTGCAAGTAGGACAATTTACAATACAATACTATGTGTAAAATAACTAAAATGCCTAAATAGATAAATAGAAGTATGGTGTTTTATGGCCACACATAACTACAGTTATGAAACACAAAGAGGTCTTGAGTGGTGGCTAGGATGCTTAAATGCACTATTTCTATAAAATTTTCTGTACTTTAGACTAGGACACCCATCTGATGATAAAATCGTAACCTCTGGAACTTTGAACACTCAGATTCCATAAAACAGATTTATGTTTTCAGGGAGAAGCTCTTAGTGTAGGCTTAATTTTCAAGCCTGATTTTGTTGAAACATGAAGAAGACATCACCTGATGTCAAACAGACTCTCAGGTTTCATAGCTCCAATGCCAGCTGGATGTTTCTGTACTCCCTTTGAACTACAATGATAAAGGATAAGGAAGATCTGATCTTTCTGATCCTGATGAGCTGTTATGCAATACTTAGGATGAGATTCACAACAGCATAAAAAGTGTGAATCCTAATAAAATGAGAGGCTTTTCAATGCCTCTGTGATTTCAAGAATGAAAAGGCAGGACAAAGAATTGTAAGTTAGAACTGTCATGCTTGGCCATAATTCAGAAACACAAAGTTTGAGCGCTGTGGAACAACAGCTCACCTGGAAACAGATGCCTGTGATTTCTACTCATAATGAATTTCTGTGTGCAGGAGAGACTGCATCATCAAATGTAAAAATCTATGAAGAAATGCAGTGTGTTTAGTTGATTCTTATGAAAGAAAAGCCTTATTTGCATGTATCTAGAAAGCAAAAAAAGCAATCCTGCTTCCCTGGCTCAGGAAACCTAAGACTGCATGCTGTGTGTATTACTGATTTTTTTGCATTGAGAACCAGGTATGAAGTCTTGAAAATGCATGTTCAGGGCATTATATAAAATATCAAGCAGATTTGTAGGCATGAGGAAAAACTAATTTGCATATTCTAATGTTATAAACAACCACAGCTGTTTGGCTTCATTAATATATTGCCAGTAAAAAGTAGGTCAATAGGCATTTGCTTTATGTTCTCTGAGTGAGCTGTCAGATTAATGGATGTTCATACGTCGCAGGGGGCATTCATCATGGGCTTAATTTCCCCATAACTAATTGGGAAAACAAGTTCAGATGAGAAAAGTTGGAGATAGTGAAATGCTATAACTTTAAGCATTTGGTGGGACATATGTCTCTGATATGGGCAATTGGAACTTTTACTCATGGCTCTGAGGGAAGCTGCTTTTTCAGTCAGGTCTAAGATGAACCTATATTGTCATGAGAACAATGAGACCGTGTGATTTACCCCAGGACAGATTTTTTTTTTCCCCTAATATCTCCTCATCTTACTGTTCCAAGACAGTTGGCTTATGACTTGAGTTGGCAATCACATTTTCTTTTTTCTTGTTTTATTTTGTTTTCAATTATTGTGGCATTTCACAAAGAATCTATTTGGGAATCTGTCTGTGGGACTTGTCACTAACTGCTGTGTTTGAACAACTCATGGTAAACTGCTGAACTTGGCTCGGGGATTTAATGGAAGCTGTTTCCCTGTACATATGCTCATTGCATGATCTCTCATATACCTCCCTCAATGAGAATATTGAAAATATGACAGTGGTTTTGTGAGAACATGCTGAGACAGTTTAAAACTAGGAGAAAAAACTGTTTCCTATAGGTAATCTTGATTCCATATGTGTAAAGTATGTAAAATACATCAATTTAGACATAAGAAAGTATTACACAAGTGCTGAACTGGGGTGAATAAATAAATACAAGAAAATTAGAATAATGGCTTGGCTTTTCATCATCATTGCCAAACCTTCAAAGTAGAAGCATGCTCATGTAAGTAGGTGTAAGTGAAGGACAATTATAGTTGTTCATCTTCAAAATTTGCTCTTTTTCAGTCCAAGAAGGCTTAAGGAGAAATATTTGAAAAGCTAAAGACTGAAATTTTCATCATACAAGCTCTCTTAAAAATAGCTCAGCTGCTATTATAAAAACTATTTTAAAATTCCTTAAATATTCATTAACTTGAATATAATATTTATTCTGTATTGTAACTTGAAAGTAGAATTTTAAACCTCTGGGTATTCATGCATAGCTCTTTTCTCATTTCAAAGCCATAAATGCAGTGGAATAAAAATCTGAAGCATGTGGAAGAAAAAACAATATACACACACAACATAAACATGAGAAGCCTAACTGTTTCTCAGTTTTTCCCACAGCTCAAGGGAAAACACTTCTTGAAAGTGCTTCAGATTCTCATTTTTTTTCATTAGTGAATTATCCACTAATATATAGGTGTTTTTTTTTTTTTATTTACATGCTGTTTAGTCACTCTAAAATATATCGAGGCTCGTGTTAATATGTGATAACACACACCACATGTTGGAAGCACAGGGCTTCACCTTGTTTCTGACAACACTCACAAAGCATATGTTATCTCTCACTAACACTTGCCTTCTTGTCTCTCACTGCTAAACTGAATCCCACAATCGATTACACATCACACGTGACAGCCTTTGGGCTTCAGCCAGCCCTTTTTTGACAATTGGCTCTGGCTGTGAGGAAGCAGTCTATTATTAACCCAACATTATATTAAAGGACTTATTTAGGAGAGAAATAGAATTGAGAGCAAGTTCTCCTAAATTCAAATATGCAGTTTGTAAGATTATGACAAGAACAAACCAATGAAAATGTAAAATATGAAGCTATGGCTAGGGATTCATCTTTAAGATGCCCTTGTGCAGACAGGCTGGAGTGAATAGAAATGTCACATTGCTGTCTTCTGGTATGGCTGAGAGGCTTTGGCACAGCAGGGAGAGCTCTCCAGGCTGCAGATACAGTTCTTTCTGTGAGGCTTCGAGCACACGGCTATCTGCCATCCAGCCAGCCTGATTTGGAGTCCTCCAATGCTTCCTTCTCAAGTGTGATCATAGTGAGGATGCCCTACTTCTTTTACGTGAAAATTTTGGAAGAACAGCAGAGAAAATGAAGAGGCTGAGATTGGCTGGCTCATTTTAGGCAGCAGGCACAAAATGACTCTGAGGGCTTTCTCTTTTTGTCTCTACAAATCAGATAGCTAGAAGCTTCTTTTAAACTCCCTTGGTATATGAAACAGAACAAAATAAATTATTAATTCCTAAAGCTTTTGTTCATACGTGTACTGTTTTCATACATGTGTTTTAAGAAGTTGGGAAGTACTCCAAGCCCCACAGGAGAAGGGTAATAAAGAAGTTTATTTTCCCCTTCCGAGATTAAATGGAACGTGCGTGGTAGCCCTTTTCTTTTTCATAAACAATACTTCAGTATTGCAATTATTAAACAGAATTAAAAATAAATGAAAGGGTAAAGCTCATAACTGGGGAAAGCTGAATTAGTTTAGCAGAACTCAGCAGAGAACTCCTCTGGTTTCAAACTAAATCTTATTTGAACATGCAAATTTTATGTCAAAATTTCTGTTACAAGTTATATGGGAGAATTGTCCTTCCTAATTAAATCTGGAATAACACAACAAATACACTTTTTAAAACTAGCTTAATAGTTATATAAAACTGACACAGCATAACTAATTCTTGATAAAAGTACGGTTTTGAACACATAGAATTCATTCCTAGTGGTTGTAGAGAACCTAAATTGCCCAGTCACTGGCAAAATGTAGTAGTCGTAATGATTCTGAATCCCATGTGATTTTATCTTTATTCTGCCTTTCACTGAAGCATTTCATCTGAGATATGCAACATTAATTCTGGTATATGACTTCTGTAACCAGTGATTGAAAACCTTAAAGGTATTCTGTAAGCTTAAAGAAGGAGACATGAAAAACAGTGTGAACCTCCTTCTTCTGCAATCCTGAAATACTTATTGCCAGGCTAATACTGCAATGGCCAAAAAAGAAAAAAATATTTGGATAGAATCATAGATGAAACGGATGGTTTAGTTACAGCATCCCATCTGAAATATGCAAAGACAAGTATAAATAATTTCCTTTAAGTCTCAATTTCACAAATCTTGTAGTATAAAAAAGATTTTATCTGTGTACATAGTTATTTTGAAGTTAGGACAAGCTACACACATAGCTTTTTTAGGAGCAGTCTTAGGACTTTATGGGAAAGAGACTGGTTTTATCCTTTTCTTTAGAGTAAAAAATAGAAGTATTTTCCCCAAAGTAGTTTTGTGCTGCACACCTTGGAAATAGTTTTAGTGCTTACATAGCAGTCCATTGCACAATAGCACCAGAGACAAAAATGTGTCTGGTCTATATGGATGGAGCCAACAATGGGGCATAGTAGACCCAAATGATTTTAGAGACCCACCTGGAGCTAAAAGAATATGAAATGGATAACAGAATTCTCAAATTAACTCTTGACAGAGATTGTCATACACAAGACTACCAAAACAGAAGTCAAATGCTCAGTCTTATTCTTATTTTGAAACATTTATTCAAAACTAATTTTCCTGGATTTTTGAAATGATTAGTATTTTATGACTTACTCTAGGAACAGAGATATACCTATAAAGCTACTGTCAATGACATCTTTAAATTTTTAAATATTTGTTGCATCATTGTTTGCTCACAGCAATTTTCCATGTCAGGTTTTCATCCATGACAGTGACTCGCCAGTTTCCTTCTAAACACAACATCAAAAATGTGTACAGTTATTGAAGGTTATTGCCATTTTATTTTACTTTATCTCAGTTGTCTGCCTACAAATAAACATTTCCTGTGGAAACAGATCTCCACCTCCTGAGTACTTGAGAAGTTTTTAATCTGTTAAGCCTGAAGCAAATGTACAAACTAAAAGGTCCACCTGGAATTTTCCAAATATTGCTTTGCTTTTAGATATGGAAACAAAACTATCTTTATAATAATAATTTAAAAAAACCCAGTAAATATGAGAAGAGGTTAGAAGATCACATGGTGTCTGTCTAAAGACCTTCTTGGATCTTTCCCACGTTTATCTAAATATTATCTGTCAATACTGCCTGGTCTTCAATAATATGAGTTATTTAATGCACCAACAGGGTTTTTATCACGTTGCTGTTTTATTTCTAAAGGATTCTTCTCTATAGTTTCCCCAGGAGGTGTAACTATTACAGACATTGAAATCATGTGGTTTAAATGTATTCCCTGGAGATGAACTCATTTCTACACTTGAAGAACCTGTGTGTTTAGGCCAATTTACCCACCTCCCTGGACAATTAAATTTCTTGTCTAGGCTACCTGGGTAACAACATTTATGGAAGAAAAAAAAAATTAAAGTCTTAACCACTTTTGCAAGCATTAAGCTGACATATTAATTTAGGACATTAGTGACCCCCTTTTGTAATGATAACCCCCATTACAGAAGCCTTTAAGTGACAAGAAAAACAAATGAACCACTCAGAGGAGTGTAATGGCCCTTGTAGAGAAGAAAGTGAGCCCAGAAACCTGGGACCTCATAGCTCTTTGCTCAGAGAGATCTGCTCATCCTTTGAACAGACAGCTTTGAGACAGAAGAAAGAGAAGGCTTCATTAGAGTTTATTTCATTTCCATTCATCATCTGTCTTAATGGAGATAGGAACTGGTAATGATGGGCTGCTAAATCTTTGAAAATCCTTCATCTTTTCCCTTCTAGCTTGAAAGAAAAGGCTGTCTCACAAAATGTCCCCACTCTGCCTCCTGAAGGTGAAAGATCTATTGACTGCTGCTGAAGTTGCAAGTGGAAAAGGCAGAAGAAGGTATGGCAGGGACTGCAAGAGGAAGTCTCTTCCTCTTCCAGAGATTTTGTCTTCTTACTGCTCAGCTGAGAGAGGGCTTAGGCAGCAATTAGTTTTAACTGATCTTTCTTCCTCAACAGATTAGGCATTTAGCTAAGCATCATAAACTCTACTAGTTTCTTTTATTTCCTGATCCATTCTCCCACTTTTAGTGTGCAAACCATATATTCAGGTACACTGAACTCACCAGTTGTATATTTTAGCATCAGACAGGGACCCTCATAAGGGCCAAAGAGACAGTAAACAATTGCAGTATTTATGGGTTTTTTTTTAGTCTGACTTAGCATATAGAAGTCCATCAGGCCTTCCAGGATGAACAGGAGCTATAAATTGGCAGACACTATTCCTACAAGATTACAATAGGATTTTAGAAAAAAGTATTAATCAAAAACTTTAGTAAAAAATTTTTGGGTTGGTAGGGGCCTCCAGAGATCATAGCCCAAACTCCCGCTCGGTGCCGGAGCAGCTTCCAAGCTAGAATGTTTTGCACAGGGTTGATTCTCTGAGATTTGAAAATTTCCAAGAATGGACTTTCCACAAACTCTCTGAGCGCCTTGTTCCAGCGTTGCTCCTCTCATTATTGCTATTATTTTCTTATTTTCAAGGAGCAACTTCTTTCTGTTGCTACCAATGTTTTTATTGCACTGCTCGGTCTTCTCTGCAACCCCTCCTTAGGTAGCTGAGGCTGCAATTGGATCTCTCCACCAGCCTTCTTTAGGGTAAAAAAACCAATTATCTTTGTCTCTGCTCAAGTACCATATGTTCCTGTCCTTAACCATTTTAGTTATGCTCCACTGGACTCTGCAGTTTCTTGATGAGCTAGGAGACCTGAAATTGGATAAAGGGTTCCAGATGCAGCCTTGTAGATGCCAAATAAAGGGAATTAATAACCCTCCATCGAGTTGCTCGATATGCTTTTGCTGATGCAGTCCAATATGTGGTTAGTCTTTATCACTTGCAAGGGCACACTGCTCACCCTCAGCCTAGAACCCCCCAGGCCCTTTTCTGCATAGCTGCTACCCACCCCACCAGTCTATATTCTATACCAGGTCGTGGGTTTATTTCTTCCAAGGGTGCATTTGCACTTGTCAGACTTCATGAGGTTCCTGCTAGCGCATTTTCCCAGTATATTGGGATCTCTCTGAATAGCACACCAAACCTTCTAGTGTATGGACAACTCTGCTAAACTGGGTGTCATCAAAAAATTTTCTTCTGAGTCTCCTGATGGGCAGGTCACAGATGGAGGTGTAAAATACTGTGGGGCACTAGATTCTCTTGAAGGGTAATATTTATAGCAACACTGCATCCAATGTCTATCATGGCCCTGCTCCTTGCATGGTGATTGGAACAGAAAATCTTTTTAGGTCCCTTTTTAGGTCCCATCCTGGGTTGACTATATGATGCTTTTATCCCCAATTGTCTGTTCTTTTTATGCTGAATAATAATTTTTGCATCTTTAAGACTTGTTCCAGAGAGTGAAGGGGGAGAGAAGAAGCGCGGAGTTTGTTATCAGACACTGAACTTGCTCCCCTGCATCCTGCTTCTGGACTGCATTGTCTGCCGATGGACAGACAGCTGGACAGAGCTCTCCTTTGCTTTCAGTTAGTTTTTAGCTAGCTGGGGCAGAGAAGTTCCCTGGACTGGGGTTTTTCTGTTTCCTGGACCTGTTTAAACCTGCTCTGGACTGAGCACCCAGCAGAGCAGCGGCAGCTCCCACCTGTGTCCCACCAGGCTGGGCCTGAGCCACGGCATTTCTAGAGGGACTGATAAGAGACTGAGTGAGCTGAGCTACAGCCCACAGAGGGGACTTTCTGAGTTTGTCATCTCTTCAGAGCAGCAAGAGATTTTATTGTTTAATAAACAGGGTTTTTCCCACTTTTCTCCAAGGAGGTATTTTCTCCCGAACTGGTTGGGGGAGGGGCTGATTGAATCTGCTTTTCTAGAGGAGCCCCTTAGGGGGGTTCTCTCCCAAATTTGCCCTGAACCAGGACACCAACACAAATTGTTCTGTCATTGTTTATCCAGTGCTCTCTCCTGTGCAGAGGCTCAGTCATTTTAAGGCACCTGGTGTTTGAATATCTTGATGTTGATAACAGTTGGAATTTTTATCCACTGGTGTAGCAGGAATAACTATAATTGGTTCTTTGGTTTGGCTGTGACGAACATGCTGCAGTGTTGAGATTGTTCTACAGTTCTCCTGTTCAAGAGGCATTTAAAAATATCAAGTGTATTAGAGAACTTTAAAGTGATTCTTGTAGGTTTTCTTGGCCACCTGCATAGCTACTTAGAAAAAGAGTGTGCTTGAAGAAAGGGGGTCGCTGCAAAACCAGTCACACTGTCACACCATGAAGAATTCAGTAGAGCTTCAGGGATATTAGAAAAAAGTGCTTTTCTTTTTTTCAGCAAACTCTTTGATGCTTCTCCTGAAGAGTTCTTGAAACTGTAATTACCATACCCTGAATCTTTTTAATTTATGCTGATATTAAAGATGGAAGTGTCAAGAAATATTCTGGAAGGGGCACAGGGAAACAAAGAAGGAATTGGAGAGTCATGGCCCTACAAGAACATACTGGAGAAAAGTATTTCATTTTATTAAAGAAGAGATGCTACAAGGGGGCTTTCAAGTGTTCCTCTTCATCAAAGGAAAGTTAAAAGCCCATGAATGACACAGAGGTTTTTTTTTCCCTAGTTTAAAAATCCTTTAGGCTCCTCAAAGGCTCCTCACAATTAAGACCTATTCTCCTTTCCACCACCACTCTTTTGAAGTTATTTTGCTCGGTTTTGCTCTCTGCAATCTTTTTTCTTTTTCCTTTAATCAGATATTCATGTTACTATGCTATATAAGAAGTGCTTGGGCCTGTAGAAAATATGTCAAATTGTGTAATGGTGCAAAAGCTGTTCTGCCATTTCTAAAATGCCATGAATATGCCATGCTCAGCCTTCCAGCTACCCAGTGAGTTGCAGTTAAGGACAAAATCTATTTAACTGTGTCATTATTTTAACGTTGTGCATATACACACTAATGAGCATGCAGAGCCAGTAGCTCCACAGTTGATGAGAGCTTTCTAGATAGGTTGCACTGTAATGACCTATGATATGGATTAGTTGTACTGTTCACGGCCACACTTTGGCTATCTGGCCTACTTTATATCATGCTTCTTTTCAAGTCCTTCTTTCTCTGCAGTTCCTGACAGTTTACCTCCTATTTGCCAAATCCAAAACCTTAAAATCAGGAAAATTGTTACTCCCTTCAGAAATTTATTCAATAAAATAATTTAATGACATGTTTTTCTTCTTTTTTTTTCCCAAAGAGTTCTTACTCAATTTTTACCATTTTTAAAATTTTAAATACCTATTCAGTTTTTTCTCTGATAAGTGGCCAACAGACTAAAACTCCCCCAGGATGCTGTGGTTGCAAGCTACTTAATGAAGCTCTCAAGCCTTCCAGAAAACAGTACTGTAATAGGATTTTGAGTTGGCTGGCTTTTTCCTCTCCTTTCTCTTGATGCAGAAATATAAGGATGTCTACTGGAATAGAGCTGAAGCACATGATGACAGCAGCTGTTTGCAAGGAGAAGGAGCAATAAAATCCCTAAATATTCAGGTACTTTTCCAAAACATAAGCAGAATTTGAAAGAATGTCCTTTGCAGAAAAAAAAAAAAATAAAAAATTGATGTTTTCAGTAACAAAGATACAGAAACAGTGATTTTATGACCAATCATGAGCTTTTTGGTTCAAAGCACAGTAGATGTACGGAATATAGATGAACATCAAAAGCTCCCACTGTCCTTAATTTTATTTTTTAAAATCATAACATATTGATATAATATGCCTTTAAATTTAAGATATCTTACACAATATATGGAGCTTCAGGAAAATGCAAACAAAGTTTAAAAATTCAGGAGTCATTATTAATGGATCCCTGAGTTACTTGGCTTTGCAAGCTGCTTATATGGTAAGAAACAGAGCTGCTCTGGCTAATTTGGTGTTGTGGACTTCAGCAAAATAATAGTTATCTCATGGTTTTATTATGAATACACAAACTAATTTCCAAATGAAAGATTATCCATGAAGTAGTGCCATAAGCAGGTATGTAATGCAAATTCTGCAGAGTCCTAGCCTGCATTGCAATGACCAAACAATGTACAAGTGTGAAGGAACAGGAAAATATGGTCTCAAATTTTTACATGCTGTATTCCCCTTTACTTCAGGGAATTTTGAGTAAACATCTGTCCTTGGATATAGGAAGGAATGAAAATTATGATTAGAGTTGTTATCTAATGCTTCAAAATGATTTGCTGGAGAAAATTAATTTAGTTGTTAGGATTATTTTTCAAATATTACATTCTCAGCAGAACTGTCGATACCAAGCACATTTTCTGTGTAAGAATTCCTGTCCAATGAATAGGAAGAAATTCTTTGCTGTGGGGGTTGTGAGGCACTGGAACAGGCTGCCCAGAGAAGAGGGGGGTATCCCATCCCTAGTAGTGTTCAAGGACAGGTTGGATGGTGACCTGAAAAATTTGGTCCAATAGAAAGTGTCTGTGTCTTTGGAACTAGATAATCTTTATGGTCCCTTCCAAATGGAACTATTCTACGACTCAGGTGTGTTAATTTCCAGTATCCCAACAGTATCATCTTGAATTGGTAATTTTATTTTCAAGTTCACTATTTCAAGACACAACTGTGTCCCTGGAATGGGGACTGTGTGTGTGTGTTTCTCTTTGGGTGGCAGATGTTTCAGAAAGCTTTGTTTTAGACAACATAGACAATGCAAAGACTAAACATTGAAAACTTCTTAAGTAATTTTTATATGGTTTGTCTACTTTCACAGCAGGAGACAGTTTTTGACCTTGAAAGATAATTGCACAAATTCACTTCTATTAAGATCCCTCCCCACCCTCCCAATAATTTAATAAGTATGGGAGCCTGATAAATAAAGCGTGTAATGTCAGTGTTATGAAAGTTTAATCATTGGTCATTACAGTAGAACAAAGTAATTTAATAATTGCTCTGTGAAGTACTATTACAGCATGTTAACTAAGTGCTGTTAAATGCTCAACATCTGAAGAAGTGTGCAGGATCTCTCCAGAGCACAGCAGTCGCTGTGTCTGTGCTGCAAAGGGAATGTCTCCAAAGGATGTATGGGCACCCCAGATTCTAAAGCAGAGTTGCCAGCTCAATCAAGGCAAAGCAAGAGGATTGGTTTCCTGGACAGCTGGACTTTGGTTAGCTTTACAAATAACCTGGCAGCAGGTACATGCTATAAACTGCTGGAGCAGAGCCAGAGCTCTGGGTTTGCATAATGTTCAGCACAAAGGCTATTTCTTTGCTGTCCCTGATGTATTGCAAAATGTAGTGATATCCTCTCTCACGCTATGCTGTGTTAGATTACACACAAAGGGATGGGGTAACCATCCTTTTATCACTCAGCAGCCTAGAAGGCACCTGGTCACATCCCCCCAAAAGCTTGTGTGGGGCTGCAGATGTAACTCAGGAGGATCTTTATTAATAATTTGGTTGGGTGCCCTTTCCTGAGACAGTGCAGAGCTAATCAAGATAAACTGAAGTAGACATTTTCTGTGGAATTCTGAAATAAGAGATTCAAGTATATCTAATGCAATTTTAATTCCAAAATTTACTCTATCTGGTCTGTAAGCAAGCCTGTTGTATGAATCCATAATCTGATGTCACTGTTGCTTATTACCTATGTTTTGAAACCCTAATTATGCACATTTCTAGTTTGCATCTGGATCTGATTTTTAGCTGTTGTGTATCGTCCTACAGACTCAGGACCTGAGACCTTCGCAATTTAGTTTTAGCTTATATTTAAATGCACTGACCTGTTACACATAATGGACAAAGAAATATGGTGATTGAAATGTGCATAGGTCATATCCTGGTAAACATTATCTATAGAGAAAACTGAATAAACAAGACCACACTGCAGAGACCAGTGAAAACATGCGATATATAGGCTAAGACTGAAAAGCAAAAACCAGACTCATAGTAGACAAAACTAGAAACTCTCTGCACTGTGGTTTATCAAGAAAGTTCATTTTTTCCCCTTTTTTTTTTTCCAAGCAGCTGGTACCTAGGTTATTTGTCAGACTCATTAGTATTTTCATGCTAATATCTCCTAACTGTACTAAGGCCCCTGTTAGAATTACAGAATAAGCAAATATACTTTGGAAAAAACCACAAAATTCCTACAGTTGATTTTGACCATGGAGACATTACCTTAAGCACCCCCGATCTTAAAATTTTTTCTCACTCTTACATCTTGAAATGAAATCACAATTTAATCTTTGAGGTTTTATCAAAAAAAAAATGCTCCAAACAAACAAATTTTAAAAAATAAAATAATTGTCTTTTCTGTTAAAGAAAGAAGAGGATGAAAAGGATGAAAGACTGTCTCTAGAAAGAGAATCTCGCCCCCTCATTAATTTCTCCCAAAGCAACCTCTCTGATACAAAAATTTTGAATGGGGTTATTTCTTCAAGAAAAACATGTTCTGCTTTGAGGAGAGATTAACTCCTCTGCTTTCTTTAGCAAAGTCTTTATTTATTAACTGCCCTTAATGAAAATTTGAAAAGCGAGAGTAAAAATGCATTTATTTCTGAGCAAGTAACGCAGTGATATCCAGACAATGATGCCCAGAGCAGTAACAAAAAAATACTTCAAGGCATTCTAAAATAATATTTATTTGGACCACATATTTGATTATTAGTGGCTAAGGCATTCAGATTCAGAGAGCTAAGCTTTAGCATCCTTTTACTGAATATTCCACATCATGATGTTGGCAAAATGTGGCTAGGAAGCAGTTATTTGTCTTAGCTGTACAGCCATTAAAAAAGAAGCAGCAATTAGCTGATAGGCTACAAGAGAACAAATTTAAGGACTGAATATGCACTACTATTAACACTTTGGTGTACAGGTTTACATTTACTTTTACAATTTACTGGTTGCATCATTAAAATAGTAACAAAAGTAATGAATTCAGTAAACTTCCAGTGATTTGTCTATAAAACATAAAGACCGGAGTAAGAATAAGGACCACATCGACACAGTGATATAACAAGTAAGACAAACAAATGGAAGCTTCATATTAGCATTGATAATGCTAATATTAATCATAATCATATTAAATAATCATGTAAGTATTGTGATTGGCAGGTAAAAGTCACAAAATTTTGGGTGAAGTTGCTGTCTCTATGAACAAAAAGAAAGAAAAACAGGAGATCCTGACTACATCTATAAAACCTGAAATTTTCTCAGTACATAATTGTTGCATGGGTAGTGCATTGAAGTTCTTTCATGAAGTGCTAAAATCAGGATAATTCAATGTTGAACAATGAATTAAACTCTAGAAAAAACTCTTCCATGTAACCTTCCATTATACGTCATAGAATAAGTAAAGAAAGACAGGATAGAAATACCCTGAATCTGAAAAAGAAAGTAGGGGAAAAAGGTCCCATTTCTTGCAAGTTTTGAAGTGTGTGGTTTTCAGTGGACCTGGCATAGGCTTAAGTGTCAGGTGGTTTTGTATTGGTCTGAACAGAAGAAAGGTAATAATTATTTGCTGAGGAGCAATAAAGTGTTTACATTAGATTTCTGAGATTCATCAAATTCATAGAAAAAAAAGATATGTAATTTTCTGACCATGAGGTTTGGGCAGATTTGAATGTTTTTTTAAAGACAACAGTTTTCTTAGTTTCTGAAAGGAATGCTAAATGTCTTGGCAACTACCTGCTGGAGTTCTTGCTCTACAGAAGTCCAGGTTTCTGATTGCTTAATTATATTCCTTTGGCGTTTCCTGGAAGATACATTACATCATTATTCCCATACTCATTCCAGCCTCCCTATCAAACTAGGATTTATTAGCTTCTTTTCAATAAAAATTTTGCACTTCTCTTTTTCTTGGGTTCTTTTTAAGGAACAGAACTCAAAGCAGTGGCTTTGCCCTGCACAGTTTTAAAGTGTTCCTGACAATTTACCTGTTATTATACTCCTTAAGCAGTGAATGTGTAAGCCATAGGAGAACAAGTATTTTGGGTTTCAGGGACCCTTTGATTCAATTATTGTTCTGGCTAATTAATTTTACTATTAATTGACCATACATATTATAATCAATTACAATTCTGCAGCAGATAAAATTATAAGTGAACTTTGTGAATTTGTTTGTGGCTTATGAGTAAGGGTTAATTACAATTTTGTACTGCCTGTATTTTTTTTAAATTCTTTTATTAATTTTTGGTACATAGATCAGTCAGCAGCAGCAGCTCTTAGGTGTCGAGGTGGAAAGGTTTTGTGAGAATACTGTTTTGGTTTTGGTCACAGCTGGCATTTTTATGGGCCAGCGTGGATGTAGCTTAATGAGAATGTATGCTACAATAGCCTAAATAGTTAAGACAAACAATGCAGTAAATGTCACCTAGAATTATAACTCTCCAAATGTCCTAAAAAGATGAGTACATCCTGGACTCCCTGTGTTTTGCACCTTGCTGCCAACTCCATAATCTCCCCTTCACACACCTTTTATTATTGCAGTTATGGGGGCGTGTGTGAAGAAAACAGTGCCAAGACAGAAATACAGCATGGGGAGTGATGCCAACTACAGGAAGTGAATTGCAGGTGCTTTGTTCACTCTTCCTCGCTTCCCTTTTACGTCAGTGTTGCTCCTGTCCTTTCTTAAATGTGCTTCTAGGTATTGTTGGCAAAATAAAACTATCGCTCAAAAAGTATGGCAGAGTCCCATGAAGTTTAATCACTGTTTTTTGGTTTGCTTTGTTTGCTTTTTTTTGGTGAGTATGTTGTCGTCGTTGCTGTGCCCCCCCCCCCCCCAGTTGAAAGAGTGAACTGTGTCTCAGGAAAGTTTGGAAGTGAATTCCACTAGGTTATAATTAGCTCAAGGTATCACTTCATGCAATAGGGTTTATTCTTTGAATTGCCTGGAATTTAATTTGATGAGCACTGATCTGCAGACATTGTTAAATTCCTTGACACAGCTATTTCAAAGCTATTAGAAGCTCTGATTCTCTTTCATTGGCATCAACACTACGCCTTCAAAAGCTCTGTGATAAGTCCAAAACATTTGACAGTTGTTTATACATTTATAAAATTTTGAACTCATGTAAATTTCAAAACAGGATGCAAGGCACACAAATCTTGTTCCTTTTCTTGAGGAAAATTCTGTCTAGTTCTGAAATGATAGTGTCCCTTTCTCACAGGAAAAGCTCATTAGCAAACTGTAACTCCTATAGTCTTGCATTTTGGGCTGTGAGTCATTCCAGCTCTGCTGTTCTGCCTCCTCCTCTCCCTTGTGTACAAGATGGGCATGCACTGTTAGTTTTACTGCTAAGTAATTTCTGCTGCCTTGAAAACCTCCTAAATTCAGCTTTAGGATTTTGAAACATAACTCTGAAACATATTCAGTATCTAGAGTCCTATAGTCTGTCAGTGCTTCCTGGCCGCAATCTGGAATGTGCAGTTTTATTATGGCAAGCTTTTCTTCATCATGGATTCTTTATATAATATGTGCACAACCTACAGTTAATGGTGTGGAAATGTTTTAATGCAACTTCCTCTTTTAAGTAGATGTGTTTCTAAATTATTTTGCCTAAAGCATCTGTTATACCTCCTGTATCTCATTCAGTATTGAATCCCCCTTTCATTTAGACACTAAACACTATGAAGTATATAAAAAGAATCCCTTCTTGCTTAGTGCTTCCTTACCCCATTTTGTCAGACTTTTGCTGAGGAATACCTTGCGGTTACATTAGATGATTTAAACTCCATTGAGGGTAAAATAATGTGCAAATAGAAGAATTAATAGCACCTTTAACTGACAATACAGTGTATTGAAATTCGATAACAGACAAGCAGATAGTTGAAAGAAAATTGTACTTAAATTACTTATAAACCAGAAAATTCTCTTGCTCCTTCAGCTGTGATCTTAACATGGTGTCTGGCAGAGAAGCAGATTGTGCAATTATGTCTTCAGTTTTATCCTTTGAAATTCTTTCATCAGAGTTTACTTTTCTTGGTCTAATATTTTACTTCTTCCAAGCAGTTTTTTTCCCTGAAGCTTCAAAATCTTCAGACAGTTTTAATTCTTTCCTATCCAACATGTAATCTTACTTACTCCTCTGATTGTAACACCAAATTAACATGTGGTTTTACTTAGAAAAGCAAACATCTCTTTGTTGGGCTGGGTATCATTTCTTGTACTTGAAAGGGCTATTGCAAACTCCTCACTTCTGCAAAGGATAAGTCTATCCTCTCTTTCTATTGGTTCTCTGAAATTTAAGAGTGAAACATGTTTTTCCCTGGACAATTTGGTATTTTGCATTTTATTTTACCTATAAACAGTTTTACATACTAATGTTAAATCAGTGAAAATTATTACTGGTTCTTAATCTCAGTGAGAATGAACCATTTTGACATTAAATGAGCTAGGAATTAACAGCCTTCACCCTCCTTTTCCTAAGTGTACTGCAAGAGTATGAGCATGTCAAATATGCAGTTCGGTGCCCATTAAAGTGCATTAAACTGCAATGATCATGTACAAATAAATGACAAAATCTTAGCGTAGACTGAAAGGAGATTTTTATATCTTTGTTAAGAATAAAACAATAATTTCAAAGTTCAGAAAAGCATTTAGGCAGTTGTTACACTTTTTTTCCTAGTGATCTCGTGGACCACTTTTCTTTCTGCTTCCTGTTTTAATTTTAGTATTTTGGAAAAATCTTCCATTTTGGGAGAACCAGGAAGATTATCATTTTGCCTGAGACAGCTAGAGTTGGAATGATAAATTAGTTTGGTCACAAATCAGATCTGTTTTTTTTTTATAAATCCTCTGACTTCTGTTATCAGAAGTTAACAAAAGATGTGCAACTTTTTATTTATTGGATAAGTCTTTTGATCTGGTTCTCTATACCAGATAATAAGATTTCTATTTTTGTGAATATTACAGAAAAATGGTACCATTACACAAAGTAACAAAAAAGGCAAATTATTATTTGCAAAGGAAATTGGACTGGTGGCAAGTAATGATTAGTCAGCAACAGGTGAGTAAGCAGGTTTTCATTGGAATTCCACTCTGTGAACTAGCATTTTTTTTTGGAAAAAGAAGTTAATTGTTTAGATATGTACAATGCCGAACACTTATTTGATGTTGTGGACTACAGCAAAATAATGGTTAATTCATGGTTGTATTATGAATACACAAACTAATTTCCAAATGAAAGATTATCCATGAAGTAGTGCCATAAGCAGGCACGTAATGCAAATTCTGCAGAGTCCTAGCCTGTGTTGCAATGACCAAACAAACATTTGTGTAGGAACAGGAAAATATGGTCTTCTAAGAAACTTCTATACTCCTGAACTTGGATCTTCCTCTCAGTGCTCTACAAAACCAGTGTATGGCTATCTGAGCTGTAATATTTGTAAAATATAAGCTGGAGGTAATGCCTGAAGAATGACAGGTGCCTTTGCAGCAAGGAGGAACAAATACTCCTTTTTTCAGAGTTGAGAGGGTTAAGGAAATCTAGTAATACACTGTGATCCTGGTTTGTTTACTCCACCTATTCTGGACTGAGTTCAGTTGTTCAGAACAATGACAAATGTGCTATGACACACTTTTCTCAGTATGATACCATTTGCAATGAGTGTCTTCATACAGAACTAGTTTTGTTTCCATGTCCCTAATGTATTTTTGATCATTTGTGTTGCATTAAACCAGGCAATACCAGTAACTGTGTATTGAGAACCCAACCCTAAATTGCACATTATACAATGAGATACAGTGGCTTTCAGATCATGATAGGCAAATTTTGCCTTCACAAGCATATACTGGGTTGGGTGCTTTCTGGGGATGAAAATTCTTTGAAGGCAGACAGTATCGTTAAGTGCACTTTAAAGGAAGAATGTGAAAAAATGCTCTGAAAAGGTGTAATTTATTTAAAAGATCCTACCTGTAAATGTTAAGTGTTGTGCAGAGTTTTTGAGGAGCTTGATACTAGAATTAAAAAAAAAACAACCAACTTTAAATTGCAGCCATGAGTTAAGTATTGGGCTGCATTTTCATGTACAGTATGATGGTATGACTTTATAAATATTCCCTATCTAAATCCTGATTCAAACAGTCTATGAATTTGAAAATTCAAACCTCTATCCTGAACATTCAGAGTACTACTCAGTCCTACTGCTTTTCTCTCTTTATTTCTGGTTACCAGTCATGTCTGTATAAAACTTGGCAGCAAACTTTAACAGAGATGAACAACAATTGGGCAGAAAAACCTCTGCTTTCATTTTAATCATTTGCTATTACATCATGGTATTTAATTCTATGTTTTAGTTCATCATTGGTTGATGTTCTTTTTGTTTTCTTATATCATGCAGACTTATTACTTGATAGGCATAAGCTGACTCACTGGAATTTATGCTTCCTTAAGCTCTTCAAAATATTTTGACATTTTCAATGATATATGAAATTACCAGATCATTCTTCTTTAATTTAAAGGATTAGAGTAATTTTAAACAATTATAAAGTTTGTACTGCAGAAATATTAGCTATACTGTGGAGAAGATCAGAATTATTTTCCAATTAAATCTCTCTTTTCCTCATCTTATTAAATAGGTGCTCTTATAAACACTGACAGAGATTTTTTTTTTGTCAGTTCATTTTGTTATTTGGGATTATTTTTTGTAATAGGAGCATTACATTTATATTTAATTTGGTGGGATTGTTTAATGTTCAAAATCTACCTTAAAAGAAGTGATGCAATGATGATATTAAATTCTACATAGGAATTAAATATTATTTCTTTGTTTTTCTGTCAATCAGCTTAACTCTACTGGCTCCAATAAATTTATGCCAACCAAAAGTAGTTGAAGGTATGGCCCATTATGCAAATCTCCTTTTAGTGGCAGTCTCCATTTTCATTATTATCCACTCCCAGTATTTCACCTTATCTTTTCATATCCTCTGCACACCTTCTTCCCATGCCCTTTTCCCTACCTAAATAGAGTTACCAGCTTGCCTCATATGCTCTTTTTATGCCCCTTACTCCAAACCAAGTTTCTTCTGCCATGTTTCTTATTAATTACTGTTCTTATGAGGAACCTTTATTGCACCACCTCATTTTCCACCTTCTAACACTTTTGTGAACTTTGCTCCCTATTTCTCTCACTAATAACTGTGCATTGTTACAGCCTATTTTTTTGTGACCTATTTAGTTGTCCTGTTTGACAGTGTTTGCTGGCTGTTGCTGAATTCACAGTGTTTAGGGTCTTGAAAGAGAAAACCATGTAGCAATTTCTTTGTTTTGGGTTTATAGAGCAAGTTAGCATATGAGAGTTCTCAGACACTAGACCATATAGACAACCTAAATTGATTCACACTCTACTGAATTTGTACAGCATGGTAAATTCATAATTCATGACCAGAGTACATCAGAAAAAATTCTATCTTTTGTAGAAATTACATAGAAAAATGAATGCTGATGCTCCTTTGCTTTTCCCCCCTTTTTTCTTTTTTTTTCTTTTTTTTTTTCTGCATTTTACTGAGTTTAGGGATTTCCCAAGAATAATTTTTAGGTATTTCCATATATGTAACACTTTACTTAAAGGGTTTATTTGAAGGTCAGTAAATTCATTACCTTCCAGTAAGAACTTGGTAAAATGTTCATCTTGTTGTCTGAATTTCCCCCAAACTTGAGATAAGAGTACAAGTAGAAAGGGAAGAGTTAATAAAACAGATACCTGTGCAAATATCTTCCTAGGCTTTGGAAATACGTTTATCTTTATCTCTCTTTAGCACTGCTGGGGTTGTTATGAAGAAGATCAGAGAACATAATGCGATAAATTTTTTATTTGTTACTTTTCTGTGTCTTGATAGGTCCAAAAGACTCTTACACTGGGACTGGTTGGCTTTTTTCTCCTATGTGCATATGTATGCAATGTTCATATTTGAGACAGGTTATGCTTTCACCCAGTATTATTTCTCTCCTTCAGCACTGCTGCCAGTGATTTCCTAAATAATTTATTTCTGCTTTATGTTCTCAAGACACTGTTGATTTCAAAAGATTCACAACTCAATCCACTCTAGCAGCGTATTTGCATGGAGAAACATCCTATTTTTCAAAAATACTTCAGCAATGAATTCTTTTGTTATATCAAGTTCAGTAAGCAATTTTGAATTGTAAACATTGTATTTGGAAAATTAACTTATTCAATGAGGTTTAACTATTGGAAGTTTAAATGTCAGAAAATATGCTTCATGGATGCCTTTAAACTCCTCCTTATAATAAAGTCTCCATGCTTCCTGCTTTTTCACTATATAAACAGAAAATTGAAAGGGTGATGAAAATATATCACACAGTTTGTACAAAGCAAATCAAAACCAGCTTTTTGCTCCTTCAGAAGTTTGGGGGTTTTTCTTATTAATTAGGGCCTCAAATTATCAATGTTTATGCAGATTTCTAAAGCTTCATCAAAGGTCCTTACAGCATAATGCAATTAAGTTTCAGTTGATTAGGCAATTATAAATAAATGAGATTTTTTTCCATGTGAACAATGCACGTAGATAAACTGGTTTGTGGAACTAATATGATAAAAGGAATTCTGTGGGAGGGTTGTCACATGTATTATGAAAACTTAGAAAATCCTTGGAATGTGGAACTTTAAACATTCTGTTCACCCTCTGGCGTCTATTGATTTTTTGATAAGATGTAAATTATGGCCCATTTTTTCCCTCTTTAAGTCAATTATTCACCATAAGTCATGGCTAGAAGATATTTGCATGTTAAATTCAGGCTTAGTTGTGGAAAAAAAATCTGTGCTTTGTACTCAGAAAACATTTTAATTAAACGAATGGCATTTATGAATATGAAACAAGTAATAAATGCAGTTTGTTTGTTCAAGAGATTTCTGATGGATGACAATATTCTAAATTGGAACAGACTTCCAGTTTCCTTAAAGTATTTTAAAGCTTTCAATGCTTAATGTAGAACAATGATTTTCTAACTTTAGACTCTGCAGAAAACAGTACACAGATTTTTATTCTTGGTGCTATTATTTCTAGTAGAGACAAATGTGTATGTAGAGCATGCAACCTAAAATAAGTGTCTGAATATGCATGCCATATGCTTATCCTCCTTAATATGTTTTACAAGATGTGCATTTATTCCAAGGCATTCTAATCATTTGACACCAAATGTTGCACCCTGATCAGGGCACAACTGAGCAGGAAGTCTAAAAAAGAAGAATGTTTATTAATATCTATATTTGATAGATATTAGAGATAGCATGTAACCAGGTTGGTAATGAGGCATCAAATGCTTTCCTGACAGACATACAGTTTTTAAAACTGCACTGATTAACATCTTATATCTCACTGACAATGATGCCCTTGTGACATCACTAATGCTTTCCCCACACCCTGTGAGCAAAATAAATGCAATGGGATCATTTAGACAAAGCACATATTTAAAGATTTTGTCAGACTTTGGTCAGAGGCTTTTTCCTTCTAGAATCCAGCCTAACTCAAGACAGGACTCAATTGCCTAAATTAAGGGTTAGATCTTTTGTGTGAATGGAAAAAATGCTTTGAAAACTGAACTTGATTTCACTAGTATCACTAGTACTTAATTCTAAATGAAATAATCTTTCTAATCTCTCTGACTTCAATTTGTTTTGACACTAACAAGAAATTTATCCCCACCAAAATAAGACTTAGCTTTTAGCTTAGTTTTTAAGGAAGTGAACATAAGGAGGTCCAACTCCATATCTGTCTACCACTAGTTTACTTCGAGTATGGTGACCCAGTTAAACCATTTGAATAAATCAAAGATAAGTTAAGTCCTACTGAGTTCTGTTATAATGCATGGCTATATATAGAACATATATATATAGTATATGTTTAGTATATGTAGTATATGTATAGTATATATAGTATATGTATATTTGTTCTCATCCAGGAATTTATTGAAACCATTTCTCTTTATCACAACCTTGCCAATTTGCTTAAAGTAGAAGGCAGCATATATAGACTTGATGCAGCATAATATGCAGTGATGTACAAATATACTAGGAAGAAAGAGAATTTCATTCTTAGTTTCATAGAAAATATCATCTTTTTGCCCCTGTTTAAAAAGAGGAATGAAACACACTTCCATGGATTTTTTTTTTCTAAATGACCTTAATGTTTCCTTTAGCTAATATTAATGTATTAAACCAGGACTTCAAAACTTTTAAATCTGAAAGCCGTTTATGAAATTAAATTTTTAATTTAAAAAGGTTACTAAGAAATATTTTGTTCCCAAAGTATTCCAACAGAGATCCATGCTATTAAATTGTTTTTTCTCCAATGCCAAATCGCAACTATAGACACATTTTCCTGATGCATATTACTTTTTGATGAACTTGTATTATTCAATAGAAAAGACATTTATTGGAAAAACTTCAGAGCGCCTATTCTGTATATATGAGATACAAGTTCCTCTCATACTGACAGAAAATTGAAAGATAATTTCTTAGGGATGGATACACAGGGGAAAATGAAGAATCCAGGCAGGAATGCTGATATTTTGATTTTGATTATTTCATCAAAAACTTGGAACACAATGCTCATTGTTTATGACAAATCACATTCTTTTTCTTACCTCAGGTTATAAAAATTTAATTACCCAAATATTCTTTCATTGATTTAATATGTTTCCCTATTGGCAAAGGGTTCAGCAGTATATTTTCCAGCCCATTTCATAGTTCAATTTTGGATGGGCCTAGTGGCAGGATTTCATTCTTCTTTTCAGCTGCTGAATTGATCTTGCAATCTTAAAGGTTTCTTAATGGTCATTTAAAATGCAATTTGTTTCTTTACAGCTTTTTAAATGCAGTTTGAATAGCATTTTTATTCTTTTATTGTGTAAGGATAGGCAACATATTATAACAAAAGGAACCAGCAATGTATAGCAAGATATGTTCAGGCTTGATCAGTGGTCTCATCTTTTATCTGACTTGTTAACACTAGTTATGGGCAATATTTGCATTTAAATATCTATCTATCTATCTATCTATCTATCTGTCTGTCTGTCTGTCTGTCTATCTCTCTTTAAATATGTATATAATGCCATGAGTCCCTCAGAGATGATACAGCACCAACAAAAATTGAGATCAAAAATGGCAGAATGAAAAGTTTTCATCTTCATAACTTCAGCAGTGTGGGGTTAATAACAAATAATTCCTTAAATTATTATTTTATATGTATGTATTAATTTATTGTAATTTTAACCCTTCCTATGTAACTTTTTAAATTCCCTCCTTAATTGCTCTTACTTTACCACAGCAAAAGCTGTTAGAAAGCTGTAAGGAAGAAGGTGGGACAAAGTGAGAATAGGGCTATAAGGGTGTCTGGAGCTCTTCTAGCCTGTGTTTGAATGCATTCCATTTGTTAAAAAAACTTCTTTTTTCATAGCAAGTAAGATCACAGTTCACACAACATTCTTGAGTGAATAAATCACAGAATAATTCGTGTTGATTTTCTTTCATTAGTTTGAAATCAAACAAAATTTTTCAAAATTATTAGAATTTGACAACACCAAGCCATCTTGTTTCTACTTTCTTCTACAATTACTGTTCTGGTGAGTACTTCCAACATTGCTACATGTTTATATAGAACTTATAAGTCAGAAAGGGATCTGACAGCTGGAAAAGTAGAAATTCTGGGGGTGTTGGTCTCTGTATACAGGTAAAGGAAGGCTCCAATTCTAAGTTTCAAGGTGATTAATGCTTCTCATTGGTGAGATTACACTAGGATGAGCTGCCTACAGCCATTGGGAATCCTAGCCGATTCTAAACTTAGCACTTCTTATTTTGCACATGGAGTGCATCCACTGCATGTCCCAGTACCTCACTTATAATTATTCCACCATAAATCAGCAGTCATTGCAGACCTAAAACCTTCCCAAAGGGGTAGAAGGCATGCTGGAGCTCTCCCTACTACCTGGAGCAGAACCAAAAAGGAGTTCCAGATGGTAGGTTTTCGAATTGGGAACAGTCTGATTGCCTCTACATCAAAGGCCAGTGCAGCCCAAATTGAGGACAGAGTTCTCATTTGCAACAACCTTCTAGGGCTCAGGACTGTGTGTCCACACTGCATCTTTACTGGCAGTGAAATTCACACAGGTGCCAATCCTGCATGCCTGCCAGGCAGGCAAAGAGAGGAAATTAATGAAGTAACCTGCATCCACATTACAAGGGCAGTGTTCTGAATTGTGTCTTGGCATGTGTCTTCAACCCCTGATCCATTAAATATTCAAACATGTACTCCTGTGGAGGCCTTAAGTGTATATTGCATGACAAATCTTCATCAAAAATACGCCTTTATCACTAGTCACTTAATCACCAATGAATTCTGCATATCTTTACGCAGTAGATTTCACATTTATATTTGTTTACATTTGCCTCTGCTTCACATGTTTTTTTCGATGCTGAATCATCTTTACTTAAACGGAGACCAAACAACTGAACAGTGATTCATGTAGGAGTTGAAGGAAAAGAAAGGGAAGGGAAAGGTCCTCCATGATTAAACTTGCTTGTTATGTTGGTTTCTTGAGATGATATACTGGCATCATGATGTATGGCAACCTGCTTCCCCCACAGCTATAATTATAGAAAGTAGACTCTTTTAATGGGTGCCATAAATTTTAGATCGAAAAGCCTTTCCAAATTTTCCTCTTTCAGTAGCAGTAGGGCATCCAAAACCCCATCAATTTTTATCTATATTAATATTTTTAGCAGGCATGTCTAGGGCTGAAACCTCTGAAAAACCAGATCCTGGGGTAATGAAAATCAATAGAGACCCGTTGATATGATAACATTAACGTGATAAGAATGTAAGTCTTACATTGAGGCAGTAATTAGAGTTTTACACACTTCTAAATTTTTTCTGAATTGAGAAATACCTTTCTGGATGCATTCAGGTAAAACCAATTGCAGAAAGAAATGAATTCAGCTTTGTTTCAGTAAAGATGATTGATTAATTAATTTATATTTTTTTGAGGCTTGTCTTGTTGAAGAATGACAAATAACACTCTTCATACTCTTATTTCAACCAATATGTCTGCCTCCAGACTATTCTCTGGTTTAAGGAAAAGGAAGGAAAATTTCTGTGACAAGATTCTTTGGTAGCATCTCAAAAAAAAAAAAAAACCAAACCAAAAAACTGCCCAGCTAGATAAGCTAGCCTGCAGGGACTATAGGAGAAGTAACAGTGTGTCTTGAAGATCTCACAATGCAATTTCTCTACTGCTAATCTTTCTTAAAAAAATGTCCTCAAATATTTGGTTGGATTTGAGTTGGTTTGAGTTGGTTTGAGAGTTTAAAAAATCTGATTTTTTTTTCTATCAGCAATAATAGCATCATAGTATCAAAATTATGGTCAGTTCCATAGTAGAAATCATCAAATCTACAGCAATAATAACCCTAATATCAGTACAGAAAGTCTTACAATGTACTACCACATTTGTATAACAGTACATTTACTTTGTAGGTGATGGAAATGTTTAGCTATTGTTAGAAAACTGCACAGATATATACATGGAACAAGTATCTAAAATATATTTCAACAGCATTCAACTAGTCGAGTTACCTTGACAGCTTTTCTTGCATAAACACAATGAGTTACAGGATTAAGGCTTTTCCCCAAATTATCATAAGTGCAGTAGGAGTTTGAAATAACTTTCTGTCTTCTATCACTCTGATTTTACTTGAACTGAATATACCTTGAAAGAATGGTGGTATGGGTGCAGTTTCATTGCATCTTTATCAGAATTTCACCCCATCAAAACAAGTGTGTGTGTCTGGGTGTGTCTGGGTGTGTCTGTGTGTACATATGTATGTATATATATATATATATATATATATAAGCTGTATTAGTCTTTTGAGAGATTCCTTGATGCAAGTTTAATTTTACCTTGCATATGTCAGAAGTAAGAGTGGATCTTATCCCTCATATTTTCAGTTTTTGCCGGGCAAAAAAAAGGTGTAAAATAAGGATAGTTCCAGCGTACTTATAGTGCAGCTGCCAAAATACTGTGTTGGGAGGGTAAATGGGGCTGTGCATTGTCACAATCACGTTGGTACTACTATTTGCTATTTGAAAGTTACCTCAGTTATGTCTGTGATCAAATAATTTCTGCAGCTGTATTGCTGATACTCTTTGTCCTAGATTTTTCACCCAACTCTTGCTGCTGCTTTATGTGAGGATGGGAAGGGTGTAGTCTTTGTTTCATAGTATTTCACCTGGAGTATTTGTTCTTCATTGTCTTGAAAAGTTATGGAGTTAGGGTTTCCCTTTAGATGATGACTTATAATACAGTTGGTCTAAGTTGTTTTTGGTTGACTAGTAGTGTTAGAAGAAAAGAGAATTTATTGTGGAGGATGCTGTCTTGCTCTGAGAATGTCAAATGTCTGCTTTTCTTGACAGAAATTATATGAGAGCAAAATTGAGAGATTTTTCTCTGGAGTGAATGATGGAATAATTGCTTGATAAATACTAGTTAGTTTGATATAGGTTTTTGTTTTGAGAATTGGTGGTTTAGATAGAGTAATTGGAGTAGCTCTTAAAAGTTGTGACAACCTTCTTCTATCTATTAATAAACCAAAAGCATTTCTTATTAATATTTAATAGTACTTGAAATACACAGCCTCAGATTAAAAGATAAAAAACCCAGGAATTATGTCAATGAATTTGCTTAAATGAGGCTTGTAGTTTCCATCTTACTTCTATAATCTTTCTTTATATTATGATGAAGATACTGAACACTTCAAATCATTACAGTTCTGTCTTCATGCAAGTCAGGAAATAACTTGAAGTTACTGTGAAGTGTATAAGTACTTTAAATCCTCTTGCTTGTGTTATTCTGGAAATCTGTTTTTTGGTGCTATTTTTTATAGTAGGAAGAGTGGTGAGGAGATAGAAATGCTTCATACTATTTTGACTTCATAGGATTTAATTTTTAAAAGGATTTAAATCAAATTTAAAAGGATTTAAATATTTACATTGGATGTGAAACTATACTAACAAAATACTCTCATATAAATAGGCTGGCTTATATAAAGGAATCCTCTATTTCAAGTTGTAGGCAATAGCAAAATGATCTTTGATCACTACTACAGCACATTGAACAGTAGGACTGTTATAGATGTATTTATTTAAAGTCTAATAGCAGTCATTTTTCTCACAAAATGATGTTTTTTATAAATGTTTAAATTTTTAATGAAACAGAGTCTCTGGTAAAATACTACATCAGTTCTTTAACAGTGTCTACACCAGAAAAATACCTCCATCATTACTGGCAAAATGTGAATAAAAATATATGTGAAAATAGTCTTCTCTTTGAAGACAGGAAAAATGAGAAAATGTAATACACCATAGGCTTGAGAACAAGGGTTGAAATTGTAAAATTGGGGCTTTTAAATTCGCATGTTCTAGATCATCCTTTAGTTTCTGAAAATTATTTGATTGAAATGAGTTTGTGTCCGGAAGGCTTGTTCATAGATGAGGAAATGAAATAAAAATGCAGAGAATCCACTTAAATAACAAGGTCCTTACAAGCAAAATCTTTGTTCTGTGCAAATGACTCTGTATTTGTTTATTTCTATGAGAAATAAACAGGAATTAAAATACCTACTAATTGATAGAATAGTCAAAAGGGATGGACTGGAACTCTAATTAAATTCCACAGGATGGGTGCTAGGAAATCTCGCAAAGATTTGTCATTTCCCTCCAGCAGATCTCAGTCTTCCTCCAGGAAATTGCGTTCCTGATCAGCATCAGCTAAAACAGTTATTTTGCACAGCAGGTACAGCATCTTTGGCCTTTCTATTCTTGCGCTGTGCCTCCTGGGATGGAGGTGATCCTGGACACCTGGGAGCTCCTTCCTAGATGGGCAGCTGGTGCTGGGCTTACCTGGAGCGGGGGAGTGTGGCCCTTGTCATCCGTGCAGAGAGGCAGGGAAGGGTGCGTGCTGTGGCACAGAGAGCCACTGAGGTGGGGACCTGGAGGATATCTTGGAAGCAGTGCGGCACAGGAGAAGTCACCTTGGTTTTCTGTTAGGGGTTGAACTGCCAGTTTTATTTGTGTAACATTTCTCTTCCAGCCACTCTGGGAGCGTGCTGTGCAGTAAAGCTGAGGCAGACCCTGCTGAAGGCTCTGGTCAGCTCTGCATGGTGTCCCAGCATCATTTAAGAGTTTGGCCTCCTGCTGGACCATCCTGTGTTTGGAACTGTCAGGACTGGAGCACCCCTGGCATGTCCTGAACCCTTGGACCTGCCAGGAGCTCCTCTGGGAAGGGCAGGAAGTGCCTTCTGGTGGGGTCAAAATATCAGCCTGGCTTCTGCTCCTCACTGTGCTGTGCCACAGCTGGCTGCAGCTCATCTTGGGTAGGAAGCAGGACCTGGGAAAGAAAACCCACCAGCAGCATCCATCTGTCCTGGATCTCTGCTGCATCATCTTCCTAGCACAAGAGTTTTCCTCAAGGAAGAGGAAGGTCCTCCCTCCTTGCATTTTGAGTCTGGCTGCAGGCAGAATCCCACTGGTTCTAATAATTTTGGTGGAACAGAGTTCCGGATTTCAGATGGTGCTCAGTTTACAGATAAATTAAAGGGAGAGCTTAGATTTTGTGTAAACTTCTCAGGTTTTTCTCACTCACTTTTCAAGAGAGTTGGTGGAGCTTAGTATATATATGCATGCCTTCAGGCTGAAGAGTTAATTGAAGATGCATAGATGGTTGCTCACAGTCCCAGCAGGAAGTCCCTCTGTTATCTAGTAATCAACCCAGCCAGTCTCTTCCAGAGGGTGGCTCAAAGCAGGATTTTAACTTAAATGTACCA
The DNA here is from genome assembly GCF_963513975.1 of Fringilla coelebs. NCBI lineage: Eukaryota > Metazoa > Chordata > Aves > Passeriformes > Fringillidae > Fringilla > Fringilla coelebs. Next base: position 98,578,093 of record NC_140028.1, on the reverse strand, counting down.
AGAGCCAGTCTTTCACTCCTGACTGATTAGTCATGTGAACCTGCTGTTGCAGACTCTGCTTGCAGTAGAGTAGAAAGATTAAGCCAAGTAATGCTCAATTCTTTCTTCCAGAGAAAGAATTCATTTCTTCAGGGAGAAAAAAGAGTAATAGTAAAAATACAGTAATTCAGAAGTGCAATTAAAAAACGCCAAACAGTTAAGGCTGGGGTGAAAATTTATAAAATTATTTTTATTTATTATTTCATTTTTAGATCCTTGTCACTGTTTAACATAAAAATTGTTTCATGTGTTACTGGTGGTGAGATTTTCTGTTCTCAGAAATGCTCTCAGACTAGTAGATTGACCCACTGCTCCCAATTAGAAGAACCTGACTCCAAAAGCTCTGTTCTTATTGGATGCATTTATTATTAATTTCAGGTTTTCACTTATTCTTTATGAATACAATGTATCATCTCATCTCTGAAAAGCCTGTGTTAAATGAGAATCCTAGTGTTATCAGAGGAGAAGAAATACCACTTCTTCCTGTCTAATTGTAAAATTAAAAATTTATTAATACAATAATTTGTTTCAAAACGAACAAAATCTGAAAATTGAAAGTTTGAGGGGAGAAGAAAAGCTTAAGATGTTAAAAAACTGGAGGAATAATCATTTCATCTGAATTGTCAGAATAATTACAAAACTTTTTGGAAAAGGGATTAATTTATTGTTTTATGACATTCTGGCAGTAATCACATCTGTATTGTAGAGCTAATCTCTTTTTTAAAGTTTTGGTTGCAATTACATTCAGCTGGTTAAAATACTTTCCTATTTCCCGTTTATATTATTTCAAAGTCGTGCACAAAATTTATAATGAGGTATGGGGAAGTGAGATAGTATAACAAAACATTTAAAAAATTAAGTAAGCCTGCAAGAATCTTAGCTCTTGAAATGGAATTTTGAAATTAATGTCAAAAACCAAGATTTGCCTTAAAAATTTTCTCAATAGAATTTTAAACAAAATGCAAAGCATAATGAAAATCTGGGATCAAAATAGGAAACATTTTAAGGAAAACATTTGAACAATTTTTATTCCTCTTTAAAAAAAGAATTGCTTGAAGGCATTTACTGGGGGAAATGAAGTGTAATTTTCATCGGCTAGAGATGTGCTTTATTTACAGCTATAGAAAAGAACCTTGCATGCAGATTTAATGTGTTGCTGTTACAATTTTCTTCTTCACATTCTCTGGTCTTCCAGCCAAGAACTAAGCATAGCTTCTTTTGAAGCCTTTTAATAATTTACTGTAATCTGAATGCCAAATAACAAGACAGAAACACCTTCCCGTGATAGAATATCATGCCAAAGAAGTACAAAGAGTAGACATGGAGCCTCATTGCCAATAATCACCATAATCTGTTGACCTGTCTCTGTTTGACAAAAAGACTGACTTTGACTCTTGTTTATTCAAGGGTTTATTTAATTTGGCTCTGTCTACTTGTTTCATGGCATGCCCAATTGCAAGATTGTTTGTTACCTATTACTTGGTGCTCTAGGTGTCGGTAGACCAGTAAGGAAAGGCAACAGCAAGGAATAAGGTGTAAAATGAGGTGATAGACTGAGGAGAGGACAAAAAAAAGAAAGTGCTAATTTCACAAGTAGCCCAAAGTGTGTATTGTTCTACTTCCATAAAGCTAAAAATCTGTGAGGCTGGCTGGAATATTTGTGGTTTGGATAAAGAAGCGTGTAAGAGAGGAATCCAAGGAACTGCCTTGAACATTCCTCTGGGTTTCCTTCACAGGCAGTGGCTCATTCAGGAGAGAACCACCTGCTCTGGCTCTCACCACTCCAGTGATTTTTTTTTTCTTTTTACCTCCTCACTGAGTTCGTGCCACTCATGCAGGGACAACAGAAAACTTTGAAAAGATTTAACAGTTTTTCTGATGGTTCCTGCAAAGAACCCCCTGCAGAAATCTACACAAAGAAGCCATATTTAGATTGTGTGGGGCTTTTTTAAATGTTTTTATTTTTCTATTACATTTGCCTCTTCTTCCATATTTTGATGCCAAAACACAATAAGACACAACAGAAGACAACAGACAAAATGAAGGAATTACAAGGCCAGGTTTTTAAGGAAAATGCTTGCAAGGAACTAAGTGAGTCCTGTGTCATTTCCACTTGCCTGTGTGCCCTTAGATGTGCTTTCAGAAATCGTTGTGAAGGAAGCTGTTTCAGTAGAAAGTTTGGTGAACAAACCTCTCCTTCCCTCACCCCTCAAGGTCCTGTCAGGAGCTGCTTTGCCTTCCCAAGGCTCCCACTGCTGCTTTGACTGCCCACTGGCATATGCTCAGCTGGACCTAAGCCCAGGTGATTGGCTGCAGAAAGTTTATTAGGTAGGAAATGAGGCAGTTTGGACCATGAAATGTCTGTTTTGAGAGAAAGTGAATGAAAGATAAACCAAATTGCATCTTTTGCATTAGTGTGAGACAAGAGGTAGGAGATTTTGTCCCAGTTTCTGAGCATATTTTTATGTTTACTTATAATAGTATAAGCACATGAGCTATATAGAAATTATTTAGATGTAAATAGTGCACATGTAATGTGAAAATTTATTCTTTTGAAAAGTGATATTTACATTTTCAAAGTGCTAAAAAACTTTGCTGGCCAAAGCCCTTAGGTTCTCTTTACCCATGACCCTAACCCACAAGTACAGAGACTGGTTTAATTTAATTTTGTAGCTTTCTGGTATGATTTGGCTTTCTAAGGACCCATTTTCAAGCTTCTTTCTGCAACAGTGAGAAAGGGAAATTTAAAGATGAAATTGTAATGGCCCTTCAGAAAGTAGAGTGCAGAACAGTAGAATAATTTATGGTGGAAGTGTGTAGTATGGGCTTCTGATAGAACGCAATACTGCTGGTCATATGTATATGTGTGTGCCAGAATTTATAATTCAAGACTAAAATCTCTCCAAATATATTTAGTTCATATTAGAATAACCTGGAAGATATGTCAGAATATGTCTTTCAAGTTAAACCACCAAAATCTTAAGTAGCGACAAAGATTCCAACAGTGATGTTCTTCCTTTAACTAACAGAAAGCACATTTGTAAGACAGAAATTATCCAAAGAAAATAATTAAAATATATGAAGAACTGGATGCACTTCATTACATATGATTTTGAGATGTTGCAGAGTCGGTAGTCAGCACATTAAACATTATAATTTTCAAATGTGTATGCAGTACTGAGTACAAACTACGGAGGGGATAGCCCAAGTGTAAAATAATAATATCCAGGCAGATCCTGCAAATGCTAAGAGTTGTTTTTCCTCCCAGAAAGAAGGCTTTGTCAATAATTAAAATAAGCAATCCATATTTGACTTAAGCCTAAAAGAGCTGAAGGCATGCGTGTTTTTTTTCCACTTGGCTTGGCTTTGGTAGTCAAATTTAAGCATAAACGGAAGCATAAACATGCTGTCTTTGAGAGCTGCTTTTACCAAGGCACTTGACATGCAAATGCAGAACATAAATTTAGCCTAGAAATGGCAGTGCACAAAGATTACAGTTACATCTCCCTCTGTAGCCAGAGAGAACGTAGAAAAGATAACTTATTTTAGAATGAACGATAAATCAAGCAGAAACTGGCACAAATTATTATAGTCTGATCAAAAAGATCTTGCACATTAAACTGCTGCAAAACAGTGTTAATGAATGCAGGCATAATTTTTATTATTTTGATTTTGAAAATAGATGATAGGTAAACTTAACAACACACAGAAATTCCAATTAAAAACTACAAGCATGGATCTTAGGGAGCTTGCAAACTTTGCCAAATTTACCTCTTTTCACTTGTGACTTGAGCTCTTTTGCAGGAAACTCAGTTAATTCAGAATCTTATCTAGCTCGTAGTAGACTGCCATTTTACACCACATCACTTGAACTGGTATGAGTATCTGCAGAAGCTATAAAGGCAGGGGTAGGACAGACCCTGTGTGTGAGTGCTTCATGTGATGTGCAGTCCACCCCTGTAGTTTGAAGTGACTTCTGCAGGATTTCTGCATGCTCTGCCATCAAGAGGTTCAGACTCTTATATTGCATGTGTGAGTTCTCTCTTGCATGGCAGTAAGTTCCTAGGTATGGGCTGGTGTAAAGCAGGTGAGCAGCAGACTGTTAGTTTAAAAATAAAGAAAATATTCCTACCAATTCCCTGCTAGCTCTTTAATTCTTTCCTGGTCAGCTCTGAGTCTCTAGAAGCAGCAGCCTGGGAACTTGGAGTTATTCTTCCAACTCAGTGGAATCAGTTGGGTTCTTCACAGCCTGAGCTTATGTAAAAGAAAAAAATACTTGCTAAGCACTTTAATTGATTCCATGTCTTGGGTTTTTTTTTTTTTTTTTTTTTTTCCTTGCTTTGGAATTAAAATGCATTTAAATTCCCTAATTTATTTGGAAAATACTGTGCATTGTAAGCATGCATTTTTCTAAGCTTTCCATTAGTGACCATCTTCTGAACAAGAAAAAGGGCAGTAAATATTATTTTAATAACTTCTTAGTACAAAATAACTGAAGGAATTACTGATTTGGGACTAGATCTCTGGATTAACTACCTACATAATGGATAGCTTATCCAGTGATACTGCATAAGCTATTGCTTTTTTATATAAGGCCACAGCAAGTTGGTTTAAAGCATTTAGAGGTTATGAATTGACCTGCAGCAGAGTTAACTTAGAGTCCGTCACTCCTGTTCCTTCACAGAACTTGTCTTTATCCTCCACTTTTAGCTGTTTTTAGTGTGCACTTTAGCTGTATTCTTTAGACTTAAAGAGCCACTTCCTGCATTGGATCTCAAGGAATTAGTCCACAACCCAGTAAAAGAATGCACACTAGTAGTTGTATTTTCTTTCTGAATTTAATTGAAAGTATTTTTTGTGTGCACTTCTGTTTGTGAATTTTAATTTTATTCTGTACACTTTCATGTGTAAAGAAATGTACAAGTGCAGGTAGCTGTTGGGAACAACAGCTGTGAGAGGCAGAAACTCAAACATGAAATAACAGTGATGAGTTTTTCCTGAAAATATAGTCTGAAGTCTTCAATATAAGAGAACACTTTAAAACTTGTATCATTAGTTAACATTAGAAGTGGTTTTGTTCAGAACAGAACACTGAAAGTAGGTTAAATTAACAGTCGTATCTCTCAAATGTTTCTGTTCAAAGGCTCCGTTAATTCTGTGTTCTCTAAGTTAAGGAATAAATTGTCTCCCCATCTCAACTTGAAATTCACATCATTTGATGGGGTTACATCTCACACCTGGGAACTACAACTTTGTAGCAGTCAGTCCGTCTTGGAATACTTAGAGAAAGAATAATACTTTACTGTTTAGTAAATTGCCTGTGTCCTTGGATTGTGTGCTTGTTTTTGGTTTGGCTTTATTTTGCTTGGTTTTGTTTTGTTTTCCCTGAGGAAGTAAGAGTGTTTAGAAGTCATTTTGCTTATTCCTTCTACCCTTAGGAACCTGCTAGACAAGAAGAGTTTCAGCTCAACTTTTAGTTTATCCCTAGTGTCTTTTGAAAGACACAAGTGTAAAGAAAAGAAAAAGGACATTTCGCACCTTTTGCATCCATTTTTTATATTACATATTAACCTTTTCAATTCTCTGAAAGATTCCCTGATGTCTTGGATTAACATAAGAATAGGTTTTCTGAACTCACAATGAAGATAATGTAGTTCATATGGTCATTTCATTATTCATTGTGTTCTAATATCGCATCAAATGAGGTCTGGGCTTTTTCCCAGTTCTCCTTGCTGCTGTCTACCTAGAACACATTTTCCCCCACAGGACAGTCACTTTGCATGGCGTTTGTCTGCTATTGTCTTCACTTCAATTTACAGTTGACTGCAAAGATTGTTTTTTATATACTTGTATGAAGGACACCATTTAAACATAAATTGTGTTGAATTACATAATAAAAAGCCTATTAGTGTGAATAACCTCTTTCAAGGTTGTCATAATGTGTCCTTTTGAAGAAAATAGTTCAGTACCATGTTAACTGTGGTCATTCAAAATGTAATATACTTGAATTGGTTTCTTTTTGCGTGTGTAATGGGGTATTCTGAACTTTGTATCAAGGTCATTTTTGCACAATACCAATAACTAACACCAGCGCTGTGAGACAGCCTAATATACTATCATTTATGTTGGCTTTAACCTAACTTGATGGCTACTTTTCTTTAGGAATATTCCTATAGCTGCTAAAATTCATCACTTATGAAAATACTGAAGATCATTCCCCCCCATCTTTTGGCACACTGTTATTCTGCCATTACCTGTCACTCTATTGCTCTGTATCCCAAAGTGGTGGAGATGAAAACCCATCTGAAACATCAATGAACCCACTTCTGCTCCTTTGACACTCCTGCTTGGTATGTAGAGAGTGAGCTACCTAAGGCTGGGTCAGTGACAGTGATGTCATTTTTTGCTTCTTTCTGAAGCTGGGAAAACAATGCTTTTCCCCTTGGGAAGCAAGCCACTGTGGCTGCCTACATCAGCAGCAAATAGAATTAAGCTGACAAGTTACAAGGTTGAGCTCTGGTTTCCTGAGGAAGTGAAGAACATGCAGACATTTGATCTATCCAGTGGGAAGTTTTTTAGGCAAATTGTGGAAACCCAGACTTAGTTGCAGTAGATTTTCACAGAGAAACCTATTTACCCTGAGTGAGTATGTAATAAGTACCTCAAAACCAGGCCTGCAGTCTATTTTAGGTGTGCTACTCCTACACATAATCATATTCACACAGAGCAATGCAATTATATGTTCTAAAAACTGTTAGTATAATAAGAAAAATAATAGGACAATCTTTTTGTGAACCCCAAGTCATGAATAGGTACCTTTAATGATATTCTGAACTCTACTTTTCATCTGAGATGTTAGAAGCACTTGGTGTAATTTAATCTTACACTCTTCTATAGGTGAGAAAACAGACTTGAGACTACCCTGACATAATCAAATAACTAAGCTTCTTGCTTTGCTGTGTTCTGTTTAAAATGAAAAGCACACTGTCTCCCTCATATAATTTGTTACTCTCCATTTTTTTGTGTACATTGCTCCCACAGCAATCATGTCCCTCTCTTAAATACATGTATTTCTAGTTCTATAACTCGCTAGAGGTGTTTGGAACTGAAAACATGCTCTGCTATGGTATTTATCCCCTCATGCACTCAGGCTCTCAGTGTAAAGAGATGAGTCTGCAGAATGGAGATTAATGTCATTTTTGTGTTGTGTAGTATGAGGATTGGCCTCCAGGAAATGGTCTTCCTAGGCTCACTTACTCCTATGCATATAGATATTTGCGTAGATTGCTAGAATTTTAGAACAGAAAAATTTGCATGAAATTCAATCAATCCTCAACCTTCTCCTTGAAATCTTTTTGCATAACTTTTATCTTTATAGCACGACAATACAGTGCTCCAAACAATTTATTCCAGCTGCCTAGGAAATCATCAAATGTTTTTTTTTTCTGGATTTTAAATATGCAAGCTTCTTTTACTGTAGTCTAAATAATTCTGAAAGCATTTTTTATGGATTTTCATGCACGTGTAGATGAAATATGTCAGTAGAACTATTTCTTAAACGCATAGTTGAAAATGGAAAAATAGTTTAAATCCAAAATGTTTGTAAGTTGTTTTAAATCCAGGGCAATCAAATAAAAAGTGTGTTGTTCTTCTGAAAATTTTATTCTGAACCTTCTTGAAGAAAAAAAGAAGAAGAAATTTGGCTAAATGGCAGCGAGGTGAGGAGGAACCTTTCCTAGAGCAGGTAGAAAAGTTGTTGGATGGTCTAGGATGTTCCCTACACCTTCAGTGTGATTCAAACTGTTATGATTGATATAGATGAAATGGCATCAACACTTCCTCTCAAGCAGTGGATTACTGAAAGCAGCTGTGATTTGTGTCTGTTCCCATCCTTTTCTTACTGAAAGTCTATTATATTCTGTGTCTAAAAACTCAATCTGAATGAATTCCAACAAAGGCACCTCCTGCAGACTTTGGCTAACAACCTGATGTTTCACACCAACACCTCCACATGAATTCCTGGAAGGTCTTGAAATATCCATCCTGTCAGGAATGTGAGCATATCATTGTCTTCACACTAGCAAGTCACCTTCTTTAAGTATCATGATTCATTGACCATGAAGATTTCCCCATCTGTTTTCTACATTATGTGTATATTACATTTTATACAATACATGTTGTATTTTGAAGTTCTGATATTGTTGAAGAATCTAAAGCTTCCAAAACAACCAAAGTAGGAAATCTGAGCATAAATCATCCAATTTGTACTCCTTTTTCCTGGCTGCAGTTAGCTCCTTCTGTATTTGTGGTGCTGTGAAGAAACATCTTGCATCACATTATCGGTTTTGCTACCAAGTTGCCTATTTGACATGAAAAAAAAGCTGTTGCAACCCTGTGAGAAACCTGCATCCTGTTTTGTAAGCAGCACCAACCCTCTCTTGCAATTGCTTTCATTTCTGCTGTTAGCTTTTGGGCAGCACTTGGACTGAATGTGATAAATCAGTTCAGTAACCAAGATCTTTTGAGGAAACATGGTGCAGAATACTTCCAGCTTCATGGTTACCATGCTAGCCATCAGGAGAAGAAGAAAGCCAAACTTATAATTCAGGAGAGCAGAAGAACCTTAGGGATGTCTTTCCTGGCGCCTGCTTATCACACTGTAGGTTTTCCTACAGCAGTTCTATTCAGTGAGAAATTTAAAAGCTGGAAATAGGTTGTGCTCATGCTGAGTGATCAGAATTCCTGCTGACCCTGCATGCTGTCATGAGACAATAATTTTGCATTTTAAAAACCACCCAAAACTCAAATATATTTTTAGAAGAGTATGCCAGGTCTTTCCTCCTTTTTTGATTATAATTTATTTTATTTTTATCTTTTCCTCTCTGGACAGAGTAAGTATTTCACAGATTTAATTTGCATAGGAAGTTTTTATGCAGATAAGCAATTGTTTTAAATTTTAGAAGGAGAACAGTTTTTTCAATTATTAACATTCCTACTTCCAATGAGATCTGTGGTTTTTTGCAGTAAATTTATGAATCGGTGTGGACAAACTGATATGTACTTAGCTGCTGCTGAAGATGGTGAACGTTGATTAAAATCAAATTTATGTCCAGATATCGGTGGCTCTGCCTACTTCTGCTTTTGTTTGCCAGTTACTTTGAAACAGCAGCAAAAAGGACAGGGAGCTGGCACTGCACCTGCTGTGCAGCACATTGCACTTTCTGAGATGGAAAGACTTCCTGGTGGCTCATTTGCAGAATTTTGAGAACCTGTCTGAGAATGTGACATTGTCTAAATGTTGGAAGGTCCTCTTCTCTTTTGTAACCAAGCAATTTTTCTGATCTGATTCTTTAGAGTCGTACCTCACCGACACTTAGAAAATTAGGACTGATATCTAATTATGAGTATGCAATGTTGTTATATTCATTTAGTGAAACTGGAATGTACAAGATATTTTTGATTATGAATTCAGGAAAAATGAAGTTTCCTTTCACTGAATGTCTATACACAAACTGAATTAAGACATCTATTATCACCTCTGTAATGTCCTACATGGAATTGCCTTTTAATAAGTTCTACTGAACATATTATTAATAGAATATCTAATTGAGATTTTAGATTACACTTCATTCTATAGAAATAAAAGCCTGGCAAGTTAACAATGACTAAAACATCCATTCAAAATTATTTGTCAGTGTTAAAACAAGAAAATATCATTTTATCTTAGACTGCCTTATGTATAACACAGGATATAAACATTTTGTCTGATAATTGCTACATTAAATCTGGAAAATAGAGGCTATTCTTTACATAAATATATCATTATTTTGTAGAAAAAAGTTGTGTGGCCTTTGCTGTTGTTGTTCTGAATTCCTCTCCATTGCCTGCTCATTCTACACCTCTTATTACTGGCTTAATTAATTCTCTGTGACCATCAATTATTTTCCCCTGTGGAATTATATGTAAGGCTTTAACCTTAACATCCTGCTAATACTGGTGTTTTAGCTTAGAAGATGACTTATAGTCTGTGGGAATGCTTATGTTATTAAAATGCATTTAATGAATGAAAATATTCAGATAGGGACACCCAAAGAGAAGGATGGTGCAGGGAGGTTTTATGTGTTTCCTCACTTAAACATGTGAAGTTTAACATATAACCTGTTTTTTTTTTACATATATCATGATTTTAATTCCTTTTCACGTGACAGATTTGTCCAGAAGTAGATCACAAAGCAGGTATCAAAAGAGCTATTGCTATATTCACTTTGACCCTGCTGAGATTTTACGTAGTTCTGTATTTTGTGGATTTTTCTTTTACTTTGTGTGATCCTCTTGTGTGTTTGACTTCAAATGCAATACAAGCACCATGTCCTGGAGCACAGTTAATCTCCATGTTCATTCATACACTGATTTACAAAGCCCTTATAATTTCTCTTTGGTGCTACAGTTTTCCCAAATGTACTCCCTACTGTCTTTGCATAGCTCTGGTATTGAGCATTTTAGGAAGAGTTACCTTTCCTGGTTCCTTTGCTCTATATGTGGGACAACATGCATCACCAAAGAGGCACATTGATAAATACAGTATCAACATTTTTAATGTTTTAGAGCTCTTCAGGTGAAACTTGCTGTGGGTGTTTCAGAAACTTTGTTGTAAATGCTCTGTAACAGCTCCACCGTGATAATTGCTTCCATTTTTCCTCCCTGAATTTAAAGAGTGAAGAAAATTTCACTGAGCTAAATATTTTTGATAATGATTGCTTTCATTGTGATACCTGCTGAAAAATTCAAATCTGCAATTGGTTTTATAGAATTAGGGAAGGCAACTCCACTAAGAACAATGTAGCATATGCACTGTGCCGGAAACATCACAGATGATGATGCTTGACATTGATATTTGTCAGGTGACATGAAGAAGTACTGGAAAAAAAAATAAAGTATATGAGACCATCATTTACCCCAGATTTTTTTTCAAACAAATCAACTTTTAAATGAAATATGGAAATTATTTGAAATAGCATCTGTTAGTAATACCAGTTATCAGAGATGAGTGAGTTCTGCTTGACATATTTCATGCATGAGACACGTGCTTACAGAAAAGCCTCTCTCTCAGTTATGAGATTAAAAATTTACTAAAATTAATTTTCAGTCTTCATCAATCTTTTATCAGCAACAAAATTAATTCGAATTTTTGTTACTTCCTAACACCGCCAATAAATTACAGTATTGGAAATACTTACAAACTCTAGGAACTGCAGTCAATTGAAAGTGAAGATTAATTGAATTTCTAAGTCAGTTTGGCCCTTTATTCCAATTTTTGTGATCCCTTTTAAATGCTAATGGAGAGCTTCAACAAAACTTTAGAGAAACAAAATAAAACTTATATTTCACTAATTTTCTGGTCCTTTTATTGTGGTTTTGTCTTTTATTGTCTTTTTTCAAGGCTGGTAGGTCACCAAAGACCTAATCTGTTTGTATATTTACATGATTTGTCTGATATCCAAGACAGCAACTGAAAGAGAGAAAAAACCAGAGTGGGATAAGCAACACTTCTGCCACCCACACCTGTTCTGAAAGGCAATTTATAGGCACTTTTCCTGCTTGGTGATAGAAAAGGAATTGTCAGACAACATCACTTCCTACCAGCATTATTTAACTGAAGCAAGAAGGTGAAGAGTCACCCTGACACTATTTATCAGGCTTGCTCAAATACTTAGAAGCAGTCACAATAAGAAGCCTGGAAATTCTTTCTTTCATGAATTACCTAAGACAGCGCAGCTTTCATTAACCAAGCTGAATCAGAATCAAATTTATTCATTTTTTTGGGTTAGACACTTGGTGCTTTTTTCCACAACATCTAAAAACAAACTAGGAATTATTCTTGAATTTTGTCTCATATCCAAGAAGATTGTATTCTCTGTTAATCAACCTTGCTTTATGTTGAAGTAAAGAGAAACATGGAGTTATTAAAGACAGATTTTCAAGAACACAGATTTAATGCTGAGCAACCTTTCTTCTTTTTTTTTTAGGTATTATGGGATTATTCATTCCTAGATTTTTTTCATTTTGTTTTGCTTTAATTGTTTCAGTGTATTATGGTGGGCCTCAGGATAAAATAGAGAAGAGATTGAGAGGGGCCAAAGTGGATAATAGCAATTTTATTGTAAAAGAAAGTATTAGCTATTTCACTTCTTTATATAGAGCCCAACAGAGCCTTTTCCTGACTAAATCAGGTATTAGAAGTAAATAATAAATACTAAGATGTTTGTACAGGAAGAATTTAGGGAAATTATGTGATTAGACAGTTGAGAGAGTAGTGGAAACTCTACAGGCTGCCGAGGTTATGACATGTCAATAGAGAATTTACATAGGTCAGGATCCCCATTTCAAGACTGTTAAAAACTGTTAATTTACTTATTTATTTATTTATTTTACTTATTTATTTATTTATTTAATTGCATGTTTCTTTTTCTTGCAAGCACTTTTAATAACTAATATTTGGTCTAAAAGCTAAAAAGCTGTTTGGTCCCTGGTGCCCCATTGCATTTTTCCTAAATAGTAGAGTTACATTCCAGTCTACCAAAGAAATTTTGATTGATAAGTGAAAGAACTACAAAGGGAGTTGTGTTCAAGAGGGAGAAATTCCTGTGTCTGCATCCTGAGATACACAGAAGTGTGCAGCAGCCATTCAGACAGGGATCAAATTCAAGTAAGAAGAAGAGTCAGAGATAAGCCAGAAAGGCTGGACATACAATTGGCAGGAGAACTTCACCTGGAAAAGCTTGCACAGAATTAAGCTGTTTATTTCTCTCTCTGGGAGCACTTATTCTTTTATTTTAATTCATCCACATTACACTGGTTATTCCATTTAAATCCAAAGTAGTTCACTAAAGTTTTTAATATGATTGCACTTATATAGTAGCAGAACTAATAGTCAATGGAATGAATGCTTTTATAAAAAATATTTCTTATTTCTTTCCTGTAATTGTAAGAGAGATATTGCCAGCTTTTGCCATAAGAATCATCAGTCAAGTTACTTTTATTTCATCTCTCTGTTACTGGATGAAACTCTTGAGTTCAGGACATAACACCTAGAAAAAAATCTGGAATACATATCACATTGTATGCATTAAACACATCTAATTTTTTTTTTTTTTAGGTGATGTTTCCAAGCAACAGAAAATGCTGCTTTCCTAATTTTTTTCTTAGTGAGCTTCTATGTTTGAATATTTTTATTCTACATTTATTAAGTCAGTGTCGTATATCAGGAAGTCTGAATTCTGGCATGACAACTTACTATCAGTAAATCCAAATGAAGTCAGAGGAACTAGTTCAGAAAGATAGTATTAATTGTGAGAATATCAGAGCTGTATAATCAACAGCCTGCTTGTATGCATTTCCAGCTTTTGTACTAATTGCTTATATCTCCTAGAAAAGAGCAGAGAAAGCCAAGAATCCAAACTTCCTCTTTATTATTTAAAAAACTCTTATGATAATGTCTATTCATTTGTCAGGGAAAACAGAGCAGGATGACAGATGCGTTTTCTTCTCAGATGCTGAGCCTAAATCCAGAAAGCTACTTCTACATTTTATTTGCAAATTAGGTGTATCCTTTCAAGGAAGAGAATATGGCAAAATTAGAATTCTCTATCCTGATATCCATGAGAGCCAAACCAGCTAGAAGTTATGAGTGAAAGGAAGAAGAGGAGATCATGTCACATGAGACTGAAGGTTTTGATTACAGAGTGATGAAAACCTGGACTCATATCAGCACCATTTTATCCAGAGAACAGATTTGAGTGCATGGATGCAACATTACACTACAGGCATGGAATAGAAGCATGAGCTCTCGTCTGTGACCATTTGCACTTCTTTAACAAGCAGATTTAGCTTTTCAAAACAGAGAAATATTAATGAAAACAATAGTTTATACTACTGTTGAGTAAGGAAAAAATAGATAGGAGGATAGATACAACTAGAAGGAGGATAAACAAGTAATGCTACTCTGTAAAGGTGCCCCATTTGTTTGTTTGTTTATTTATTTATTTATTTATTTATTTATTTATTTATTTATTTTAGTAAAATCTCTGCTTCCATGAACTGCAGAAATGCAGATTGCTCTGTTTGATTCTGCTTCTTCCCAATTGTGTACAGAGTTTGTACAATGACAGGGTGATGCTCAGAATAGGTGGGATGATAGCAAAGTTGCTGTCCTCAGCATTGGCAAGAGGAATTCTGTCAAGTTAGGAGTGTTTAAATTTGCTCTGATACAGTTAACTCTGCCAAAATCAGCATTACCTAGCTTTAGTTTTATCACTGAGCTTGATCCAATGAGTTTTTAAAACACTGGCAAGATTTGGCTAGTGAAGGTGCAGGGAAATTGAGGAGAGAAGCAGGAAAATAGTGCAAAGTACAGAAGTCATAAATCTTGCTGCTGTGCATCAATCCAAATTTCTCCTAATTCCTTTTAAAGCCAGCATGTCAAATTGGACATATGTTTAAAGAACTCAAGTTCAAATATTTAATTATTTTTAAATGTACTGAACAGCAGAGATGAAAGAAATCAGAAATAAGGCCTGTAAACCTCCCAGGCACTCTTCAGGATTTGAGTCTATGAACCTCATGCTGGCACCTCTCCAAATTTATGCAATTCATCCATTTCTTTATGGCAATATGAAGAAACCTTTCAGGTAGCTTCTCAACATCATTCATCTTCCTAGCTGCAGTACAGATGTGTCTGAAGTGTCTAATATATGTAAGTGCACCTGCCCAAGAAAATAAAACTCATTATTGGCCTCTTTTGGTAGGGAATTCACTCTGGTGCTGGTAATACTGGCTGGAATATGTGAAATATCAACTCTTCCCATCTGCCAAACTCCAACACCTTCCCTTCCTCCTAAAACCAAACCAAGCCAATTCATATGTCGAATTTTTTGTTTTGCTTTTTTATTTTTTTTCTCTTGCTCACTAAAATTTTAGTTCCAAAGATATTTCATAATCAGATTGAATAAACTGTAATTTTTGTCCTAATACCTCGTTTGATCTCTTGGATTATACTGAAAGCAGTTTTGAAACAAGAAACTTCAATGATAATATCTGGGAATGGGAAGAACTTTGGGTTTGGGCATAACTGGGCAGGGAAAGCAGGAGAGGCATTTGGGATTATTTTGTTGGGTTTTTTTTTTATTCCTATGAGTTTATAACATGGAAAGGTTTCCTTGTGATTGAAGGCTACCAGTTTGTGATAAATTACTTCTCCTTATATGTGGAAACTCTTAAGGTATGAAGCTGGTTACAGTCTGTTAGCTTATTTGGCTTTGTAGTGGTAAAGTGGATTTTTTTCTTTCCTTGATTCATTCTTTTCATGTGGATTCCATGCTGTAAAAAAAATTATGAGCAGTCAACACAGACTGTCATTAACTCAATGAATAGAATTTTTCCGAGACATGAGCATCCATATTCTTTGTTGTTTCTTGTCTTGTTTAAGCAGAGAGCACCAGGAGTTCAGGACAGTGACAACACAGTGGTGGGTGCCCATTGCTCTGTTACTGTGCCATCTCCTAACACTGCAGCCTGTGTTAAGGGCTGTGAAAAAAAATTAATAAAAAAATTACACCAGCTTCAAGACTTGTTAGAACTTGACTTTTTGCTCTTTCTGATAACAGGTGGGAAAATGTGACAGCTTCTTCATGGGAGCTTTAATGATTTCGCTGCAGTGGAGAAAAATAGATTTCAACAGTCAGTGGGGGTGTTTATTTAAAATATCCCAAACTGTCACTTATTCAGTCACATAGCAAGGTTGTTGAGGATGAATTGACAGAGCTGTGAATCAAGATTTCCTGCCCACATGCTTACCTCTCTTGTCAGCCTTGTCAAATTTCTCTTGCTGAAATCAAGGAACATTCAGTTCTTTTAAAGAAGCGATCCATTCTCTGTGAGCACAGTTCTTTTTTTCTTCCTGCCTCATAAATATTTAAAAAGCATTAATCTTGTTTGTTACCTGACTGATAAGCACTGGGCAAAAAATCTGTCAATGCAATTTCATTACTGAAATTAGATCAGAGCTTTTTGAGTGTTGTTACAGTTACTGGGTAGAATTTTAAAATATACCCAAATGACTTTGGAACAGATTCATCATTTCCTCTCTTTAGTAGCATCATTATTAATTCATACATTACACAGAGTGAATGCAATTAAAATTTACACTTCTTTTATGATAAATTCCAATAGCAGTTATTTATGTTGCAGCATGATGCATGAAATATGACTCCAAGACATCATGTCATGGTTTGGGTTATTGTCATACTGTGAGGCAATGGAGTACAGATTCTGTCATCTTTACTTAATCCTGTAAATAAAATACTTAACATGAATGTAATTACAAAAGAGATCAGTATGTGGTCCATGCAATCATTTGGTTTTTCTATGTTTGCTGCCGTTATTGGGATGGATTTTTTTTTCCCAATTAGCTATTCATTTTTGACAGTGAATACTATGTAATCAGATAATCTCAGGTGGAAACTGGAATCTGTTCAAAAGCAAAGTTTATTTGGGCCTCTGGAAATTAAGAAATCAGGGATTTTCAGTGGCTGTCTTAGACTTTAAATGTTGGCAGTTGATGATACTACTTTTAAAATTTCTGTCCTGGCTATTAAGAGGTCAGTCATGGTTTAAACCCTGCTGACAAATCACTTTACAACTGCTCACACACCCACACACACCCAGCAGGAGGAAGAGGAGAATCAATTAAAGGTAAAACTAGTGGATTGAGGTAAGGGCAGTTTAATGATTGAAACAAATTACATAATAATTAAAATAACAATAACAATAACAATAACGATAAGAAGAAAAATGACAACAACAATAGTAATAGAAAGGAGATAAGAGAAAGGAGGAAAGGAGGAAGGAAGGAAGGAAGGAAGGAAGGAAGGAAGGAAGGAAGGAAGGAAGGAAGGAAGGAAGGAAGGAAGGAAGGAAGGAAGGAAGGAAGGAAGGAAGGAAGGAAAAGAAAGAAAGAGAAAGAAAGAAAGAAAGAAAGAAAGAAAGAAAGAAAGAAAGAAAGAAAGAAAGAAAGAAAGAAAGAAAGAAAGAAAGAAAGAAAGAAAGAAAGAAAGAAAGAAAGAAAGAAAGAAAGAAAGAAAGAAAGAAAGAAAGAAAGAAAGAAAGAAAGAAAGAAAGAAAGAAAGAAAGAAAGAAAGAAAGAAAGAAAGAAAGAAAGAAAGCTCAAGAGAAGCAAGGCTGAATAATATCATTGCTCACCATCCACCTAGTGCTGGCCAGCCTGTGCATGAGCAGCAATTGGTGACTCCTGGCCAACTGTGCCCAGTCTGAGCACTCTTTTCCAGATTCTTTAGTTTTGTGTCCTTTTGAAAGAGTCCATTTCAGATTTTTACCCTGATTCCATCTTATGAGTGTCTCTTTTCTCTTATATTTTTCAGACACAAGAACCTAAGAAACAGGAGTAATGTCCTTTAAACAATTAATTGAAAGATTGTAACTTTTTTCCTTAACTCCTCCCACTTCTTCTGTGTCATGTTCTCTATAAAGGTTGTCACTGTAGATTTCTCTCTTTCACTGGGTACCCCCATCACTTCCAGTTCCAGGATTATAGGATGTGCCAGGCTGACAGAGGGGAGGAAGAGAGCTGCAGGAACAGAGAGAGCAAAACAGCTGAGATAAGTGGAAGTAGCCTCTGGGACAACTGAGGAAACAATGAGTTTTGCATCGTCACAGGAGCTGTCTGTGGTCATCTTGGAGTGTACTTCACCCGCAAACCATGAAAATTTCTAAACTATAAATTTATAGAAGAATAAGTAGGGAGTTGTTAAGAGTGAAAGAGTTGTAAATATTTGAAGTTTTATTGAAAGAATCAGATAAAAAGATGACCAGAATGGAAAAAAGGGTGTGAGTGTAGTGGAAGGGCAGTTGCAAAGAAATATGCACTCTTGGGAATGTTTGTGGAGTCCCTTAAAAAAAAAAATCGATCAGAGAGAAAACAGTCTTGGAGCCACTGCCAAATGTTTACATATATTCATGAATCCTTCCAGACTTGAAAGAGATTTTCTCTGTGAAGACTACAGCATTAAATTAGTTAGGTCAGCCTATGCTGTCCAGAAATTAGAGGCTAAAATTCCCCTTACACATGTGCTTTTTTCTGTACCAATAAGACAACTTGCAGTTTCTAACCTTAGGAATTGAGTTTATCAGTCTTCATGGGCTTGAAGTCTGTATATATAAATATATGATTTTTTTTTTAAAATCATGAGCTGTGCTGAACGGTTTAATTTCATTTTTTCCAGAATCCCCCATCTCTCCTGGAAAAACAGGATTTTGAAACTGAAATATAGTAGCTCCCCATTCTAAATAGTCTGATAAATTACACAACACCATGCCAGAGTGACATTCCTAATCTATTTCATTTGATTTAATACTTTTAAACTTTGTCATAATAAGTTTGGCTAGGAAAAAATTGGAACTACAGATGTGCATCTCTTCAACTCAAATAGTATGGCTTCCTTCCAGCATGGCCTGTTTTCTTCAGCCTGGAAGAAAAACTGAAGGAGAGAAACTCGAACAGTTGCATTGCAGCAGGAGTCAGAGCCTGACTGCAAGATCAGTGGTTTAGGTTGGCAGTGATCCACTGCAGCGACAGAAGGCGTCCGCAATAAAATCCAGTCTGGGAAATTAAAGCAGATGATACAGGTATGAGAGAAACTATCCCTTAGTGGTGGAGGGTGCTGTCTCTCTTAAAATGTTGCAGAATCAACCCTTTTGCAGTCTCTCCTAGCAGGGGTAGTCAGCTGTCAAGCCTTGTCGTTCCTTTATCTGCTCATGAGCCAGGCATATTTTGTATAACATAACCGTTGGAAATAATCTCAGCTTTCTTCCATAACAGTGCTATTTTCTGCCATCTTCTGACAACAGTAACAACTTCCCAAGGGCAGGCTGCTAGATAAGTCTGAAGGAAATTATAAATATGGGCATCCAAAATAAGCATGTGTTTGAGTTCTAGCTTTAAAAACCACACATATCAGACACACACTTATGATCTCTGTATGCCTGCCTTCACATTTCTTCTGCCCCTTTGGCTACAGGCCCTGAAAAGTAATTGCTGATAAGAAATGTTATTTGGGACAGATAGATATGTTAATGATTATGTCTGTGCTACACCTGAGATCATGTAATAACCAGTGTCTTACAAGGGCTAATTATACAATTAGGCTGCGATATGGATGAAGTACAGCAATCATAAAGGCCAAGCTGAGGGAAAGAATTTTGATAAATACATTTTTGATAGATATTATTCTCTTAGCTACTGTTTCAGCACTTAAATTTGCGAACAAGTAGAAATGCAGGATACTTTTTCAATGCCTGCTCAGACAATAAACATTTTTTTGATGTTTTATCCTGCTTGCTCTCCTAAATTGTCTATTTTCACATTTCCCTTACATATTTACAGTAATTGGCCCAAACAAGACCCAAATTTTATGCCATAAAACCAATCAAAATATTTATAATTCTGAATGAAAAATCTGGTTTTCTCACTCATCAGTATTCTGCTGAACAACACATACAACAGCCAAGAATTTGGGGAAATGGTTTCTCAGCTTTGCAGGAGAGTTTTTAAACTGCTGACTGCTAAAACCTGTGGATGAGAAAAAAATGCATTTTATCCACCTTTTTTCCTTTTTCAGTAACTTTCACCCTCAATTTATTGCCAGAGGCAGGGTATGAGGCTATATCTGTTGATTTTTGGTCTGAACCACATAGCCTTTTTTTTAAACTACATTCTTTAATACAGGTTGTGCAAATATTGGCGTCAGGCATCCAATGTTCTTGCACCTTTACCATTTTTCATAGTAGGAATAGCATTTAACATCACCAATTTTAGAAAAAAACATCCTTGCTAATATCTCCCAGATAAATAGAATAGATAATGTTTTAATTTTTTTTTAGATAACATTAATGGATGATAGAGTATTTTGACAACCTGATTATGGTCTTTTTGTTTTTATTTCTTAAATAGAAAGTAGGCCTGAATCTAGTTCATTCTTAGGTGTTAAACCTGCAAGGCTTGCTAAAAAAAAAGAGGCAAAATACAACTACATATGTATATGATCACAACCAATATATGGCATGTAGTGCCAGTGACTTTTTAGCTCTTTAGGATTAGGGTTGCTCCACTCTGAAATTATAATTTCCTGTCTAAAATCTCTACTGCACTTAAATTTTATGTAGATCCTGTAGAAGAGATTTTAATCCCTTTCCTTGATCCTTCATTTCTTCTTGAGCCTGTACCTACTGTTAGATCTTTTTTAAGTCTAAATATTGTATTTAAGTGAACTCTTGGTCTTTTGAGTTTAATGGGAACTTTATACAGGAGCAGTCACTGGATTCCCAGCAGATATTTTGGTGATTTCACCTAAAGAAACCAGTAAGAAAATGGCAGGAATCTTCTTCCATTCTTATCCCTTAGTGTGGGTTTCCTCACACTCTGAAATCTCTGCCAGTTAATACCTGCAGTCAGAGACTACCATGGAAAAATCTGAATGCTTCCTCTTCTGGTTTCTGTTTTTCATTATACAGAAAAGAAGCACCAGCTTTTCAGGGTTTGCTTTCTTCTTGCATTTGAAATGGTTACTGTAAAATCATCAATTTTAGGCACAAGGCTAGAATAACTTTTTATTTAAGGTTTTTAAGCTCTATAATATTACTGCCTATACGGCGAATAATTAAGTAAAGGCTTTTATAAAAATGCTTCATATTTGCCTAAACTGTCCTGAAAATAGGGTTAGCATTTCAAAACTGCAGGCATCTGATGTTCTACAGATACCAGTGAATAATGAAATTAATCCAATAATATGCAGTTCTTTTAAAAGAGAAGATGTAATAGATCTTACTTGCAGAATTAATTGATTCTACATGTAAATGTAATCTTTTTCTAAAGACAGATTTGTTCCAAGAATACAGTTTGAAGTAATGAGGTTGCCTAAATCTGATGGTGTTTCTACCTCATGTTTGAAAGCTTCACAGATGAAAGAGAAATTTACAATCATTTTGCAGTCAAGTTTAAATAATTAATTTTCTTGCTTACTGTTCAAAGCATACTAATAAAGTGAAATCTGTTTCATGGTGAAGATTTCACAGTAAAAAATAATAAATGTGGCTAGGAAATACAATTTACTGAGCTAATTTCTGATTATCCCATTATCAGAGTTATTTCCAATGCTGTGGAGACTGTGTTGCTGTATAATTTTTCAAAAAGTGTGCAGTGCATTCCTACTGTTTGGCCATTTGCTGTGCAGAGGATGTGAAGAGGAAATGTGGGTGAAGAACTTTAGACCATATGCATCTTAAAGCTTAGGAGAAATTCCAATCTAGTCTAGCCACAGGGATTGCACATTGGATGTCGTATTGGAGTCCATAATGGAGCTTGCATGGTCTTCATGGGTGACAAGGTTATCTTCCATTAAGCCAAAATTTTTGATTTTTAATTAACAGGAAGTCTTTTCCTAGAAACTAGTTCAATACAGGATAAATATTTTAAATTCAAACAAAAATTCCACTCTGTTTGATGCTATTTTTTTCTTTTTTAAATAAAGAAACATGGTGGGTTTTTTTGTATTAGGAGTTTAAGCCTCCCTCCTAAAAGAGGCATTGAAGAGTTAGCATACTCTAGATGTAGCTACCCTATCTAGTGATGTGACAAAAAATGCAACAAGCAGGTACTAAGATTAGACTTTCATGAATTGGATACATAAGAATAAAAGATGTTCAATGATGTATCATGAAAGATTCAATTTTAAATGCTTGAACATGAAATTTCCTCCACATTTGATGGAAATCAGTTGAATTATTTTAGTCAGAGCATGGGTGAAAATGTTGATACCATTTAATAACTTCCTAGCCTTGAGGAAACATAGTGGGAGTGTAATAATGAAAATGTTAAGTCTGATTTATTCAGAAGTGACACTGATTGGCAAGATAAATGACTAGTTGTTTTGCTAGGTGATGGTTTTCTTACGAAAAGCTCCTTAGGAGGGCGAGTTGGTGTCTGTCATATACAAGGACATTTTCATATTTTGTATACTCCTTATCATTACATTAGCAGAAAATGCTGATGCTGATCAGGAGACAGTTTATTACAAAAAATATAGAGCAAGAAGAGTTTATTTTCTGCAGAAAGATATTTATACTGCCATTGTTTCAGACACTTGGTGTGATGTAAATGAGAAAATTTTGTACTAGAAGGAACAGATAAGATTTCAAAGGAGGCATCAAGATGCAAGGATGCATTCATCAAATCTGAGAATACCTAATCTTTTACTAATCTGAGAATACCTAATCTGAGAGCCCCTAATCTTTTACTCCCTAAACCTAAAGGTAGTCAAGATCATCTTTTGAATGAATAATTCCATTTGTTAATATGTGAATTTGTAAATTTACTGGATTATGGGCTTCACTGAAAACAAATAGCTTTTGCAAGTCCTTAATTGTTCCCTTGGGAAACTAATGAAGGCATTACCCCTGTTTGCCACCTGTAATCAGTTTATTTATAGCACATACAGACAGCCATGCTTTATTATTTGAGATATTCTAGTAGATACTTGGTAAGAACTGTGGTAATAAAATTGTGTACCAATGGTTTTCATGCCTTCCAAAGAATGATGTTAGAACTGTAAAAATGTTGGCAGATGAAACACTTCAGTTTGCACCATAGTATGGCTGTGATTCCCCAGTATGTTTGCTGTGGCTATCTCTAAGCTCACCCATTGTTCAGAGAGTTGAAAGCTAAAATTCAAAGTACCTGTTAGGGGTTCTAGTGCGTATTGCTCTCTAGGTGATATTAATTCTAAATTCTAAATAACGTAAAAATATGGCAGAAACATTTCGTGCTCATAATGAGTATGACCAGAAAAAAGCTTTTGCTTTTTTACCAATTTTATTTTCCTTGTAATATTGGAATAAGTGACTACATTTCAAAATATTTTTTGAAACCTTCTTAAACTTCTGCTTTTTTTTAGTGTTAATAATGACTTCCATGCTTTAATAGGAGATGTGAGCTGCTGCAATTCCACACCATGAACATTTTCCTTATTAGAACATTAGGCAAATCTTCCGCACTGTTGAGGTTTAGAAATAAATGTCTTGTCATGTTTGCATAAGGAAACTTGGCAAGGCTGTGGATTGTAGTGGGGATAGAATATAAGAAAATAAAGATAGTGTAGAAAGTAATATTACCCCTAAGGAGTTGCAGCTGGGCCAATTATCAAAGATGAGGAACAGGCCTGACTTTCACAGGCCACAGCTGTAGCCAAGAGAAGAACAGTGCTATAAAAGAGTGGGGTGGCTGGTTGGGAGGGGGACTGGAGTCAGCTGGCTGCTTTGTGAAGAAGAAAGAGTCAGTGCTCTGAGGAGCTGCTCATGAGAAACAAGAAGGTATGAAACTTTTGTGATAAGGAGACAACAGTTTGGAGACCCTGCAATAAGTTGACAACAGTGGATGGCAGTATCTTGTCTCTCTGGCATGATTCTCAATTACTTCCAAGAAAGCTTCCTTTCTTAATTACTTGTTAGAATATTTAGGAGTTGCAAGGATTTTTTGGGGGTGTGAAATAAAATCAGTTTTCTTTTTCCCTCAGAATGCCTTTTTCTTCCTGATGTATCGTGTCTAAACATGAAAATTCTGTTTGTAAAATGACTTTAAAAGAAATTGATTCTTCATTTAGTCCATATTATAAATTAACTTCTAATTGTCTAGATGGAACAGTATTTTGTTATGGTTGTGTTTAAAATAAATTTTATTTTTAAATTTGTAGTTACTCAATCTTGTGGCAATAACATAGGATGTATAAAGTTAGGTACTCAAATATGGATAACAAGCTTTGATAGGAAGCTGTCATTATTCTTTTCTTGGTTATAATAATTTAAATTTGCATTTCCATTAGTTAGCCCTGTATTATGCTAAGACTTGATCAGGTGTGGATCTGTAAAAGTTAATCTCTTAAATTAGTGGCCTAAACAATAAAAGAAATTCCAACTTTTCCAAGTGACAGGTTTCATCCATGGGTGAACTGCTAGAGTTGTTCTTTAACCTCTATGTGATTTTAAAACTAGGAGGTATATGCTAATCTTTAAAATAGAGCTAAATAAATATTCAACTATGTTCTCAATTATATTAATTTCATTTTATGGTGTGTTTAGCCCTAAGTTTTTGCATAATATATTAGAAGAGAAAATCAATTAGTTTTTCTAAACGTGTTTTAGAATCAAATTTTTTGATAGGTCTTAGACCAGCACAGAGTCAAAATGTCTGCATGCAAATGTGTTTCAGGGTTCAAACCTTTTGAAATGTTGGTGTCAAAGGAAAAATAAAAAAAAAAAGCCATCTAATATAGCCAAGAGAGAAATAAGAATGTGCTGGCTCAGGAACTTCTCTGTCACACAATATAAATTTGAGATAAATTATAAGTAATTTATGCCATTTCTGGCCTAAATCAAGGCCCAAGATTTTGCTATATGTAGAAAATTGGCTTGAAAAATCAAATTGGGAAGGCCATCAGAAGGAACTGTTAAAAATTACAGCCAACTTCTGGGCAGTTGATTCTGCGTAACAGCACCGTACTGCAGAGAAAAGTGAAACAAGCTTTCAGCTTGATTCTAATTGTCCCTGATGGGAGCGCGCCTGATTTCCGGATTGGAGCGAGCACAGAGGTACAGCGTGCCCAGCTCGCTCAGCCAGGCAGCGGTGTGCCTTCCCTGAGTGATTAGCCATGGCACAAGTGCCCAGCCTGCTGCTGATGGCCGGGCAGTGATGGACGCGCTACCTGATCCAATAACGTGCTTGACACTCACGGGGAGCCCGCGGTGATCCTGGCAGCGCCGCTGAGTGCCAGGCAGAACGTGTCACTGTGCAGCACTCCCACAGTCCCTGCTGTGCTCTGTGCTCCTCACTGGTGGGGCTGATGGATGCTGATGTCTCAGTCAGGCTAGCCAGGAAGCATCTTTTTGTCCGTGGCATTCCATCGGGGCTGTTACTCCTATATCCCTGGGTTAGGTTGTAAAGGCTGCTCTTCTGATAGGTGTGTTTGATTTTAATCATGTTTTGCCATTCCAACTGCTGTACAGTCTGTGATAGCATGGTTGAAGGGTAAATTGTGCCATTCTGTTTCATGCCACTGTGTAATAATTTATATCCAGTAAAAGTTCAAGTTGTGCTGTCGGTGGCAAGAAGCTCACTTGCACAGTAACATGGAATCAGGGTATTCTGTGTTGGATCTGAGAGATGGTTCAAATGTTTTTATGAGTAAGTTAACAATAAGAAGTCATTAGAGAAGAAAAAATGTGGAAAGCAAAATCAGACAAATTTTCTCAGTTTCTGAAACAGTAACTCTTGAGAACCTCTTTTGATCACACTTACCTGAAAGGATTTGCTAAGATGTGATGTGACTACTCATTATTTAAAGAACATGCCTTTACATACATAAATAAAAACTGCAGGGAGCAAGAAGCATCAGTGAAGGAAAATGTTTACTGAAAAGGAGTAATACTTTGTAAACAATTATTTAATATCTTTTTCAAGATAAAGCACATGCACACTTTCATTGACAAGTTTGTATCATCCAACATGTATGGGAGAATAGAAAATATGTGAATAAGTTTCTGAAATTATGTATGGGAGAATAGAAAACACATGAATAAGTTTCTGAAATTAAGCATGCATGCCTAATACTATGTGGCTGTGTTTTTGCAGTTTGACAAGCAAGCTGAGTAAAAACTGATCTGTCTGTTGACCAGAAAAAAAAAAAGGAATTAATTGACTGAGATTCTAGTTGAATAGAATATTCTGCTTAGCAAAATATTGAGCAAAAGAGAAATTAAATGTAGACACTGAAGAAGGTATTTTTCAGTAGAGATGTTGTAAAGAACTCATGCTGATCATTACTGTTTGTACAAAGCACTGCTAATCACCTGGGATTTGAAAACATGCACTTGTGTGGCAGTGAACCTGTTCTACTAAGTCCTGGTTTTCCATGAGCTAGCCTGCTGTGACTGTGCTTCCTGCTGTTTCCATTTCTCGACTGACATACATGTTCCTGCAGTAGATACCTCTGCACAATGGTTTAGATATGGCCTTCATCTTTTTGCCACACCTCCAGATTTAGTTGGAAAAGGATAGATATGTAGTGTATATTAAGCATTAAACCTTTAATTTTCAGCACATTTAGGACTGTGGGATTTTGTTTAAAAATTAAATGTAGTCCAAAAGGTACAGTTCATGATACCTGAAGCTGGCATTTATCATTTAATAAAAGTACTCTTGAGACATTACTGTAGAAGAAAATGTTAAAAAGTAGTTTTTGATATGAACATGCTTAGATAATGTTGAAGAAAGTTTTTATCTCTTAAGCCATTGCTGTGCTCACTTATGAAAGTAATGAATATATTAATGGAGTAAAAAAAAGGTAGTATTATATGCAAAGCATAATAATAGCAAGGGAGTAAAAAGATTAATAAAACTGGGGTGTTCAAAAATTAATCAATAGAGTATCTTTTTTATATCTAAAGGTTTACACTAATACTTGTTTCTTCTGCTGTTCAGAAGAAACAAAAGTAATTTCATTTGTTTGTTGCACTTGTAAAGCTAGTATTTGGAGATAAGTTATTCATAAGGGGTAGGGTATCTTTTGGCATTCTACTTTTCCTTTTTTTTTTTTCAAACTCATAATTACTAGGAAAGTTAAAAAATGCTGAACATGAATTAAAAAAAAAAAACCCTCAACTTTTTGCATAAGAGGGTCTTAACTTGGGTTATTCCCTTTTCTTCCATGATACATTGGAGTCCATTATTTCCTTTCTGCATAGTTTTGTGTTTCAGAAAATTAAAATTTCAGTCCAGCTAAATCAGGTTAGCATGATTATAAATAATATTTTTGTGATAGCCATTCACTGATCTTGATTTGTGGTAATAAAAAAGCAAGAGGTTTTTTGCACAGCTAGTGTTACCTTTTACTCCAAACTGTGGTTTCATCCCATGATAGAAGATTCTTCTACTGCTCCTGTACCTGAAAGGTGATCAGTGCTATCTACTGCTTCTTCTTCACAACATATTTTTTTTCCTTTTTTTTCCTCTTAATTACCTTTTGAGTCGTTATTAGACATAGTAAGAAATGGGACAAATCTTCTGCCTTATTTACTTAAATACAGTTAGCTGCTGAAAAGAGATGTGCTTACTGTGTAGTTATTTGGGATGGGAAATCCATTTCAGCCAAGATTCAGAGAATGTGCTTTGTTAAGCAGCTCTTGATTGATGCCTCTTCAGCCACATTGCACTGCCGTTGTCACTTCCTGGCCGAGATATTAGGATTTCCAAAGGTTTATTGTATGCTACTTAGCACTGTGCTGAGCTGTGCACTGTGCACCATGTTCTATGCCTTTCTTTATTCTGTGACATGTCAAGCTTTGCAAAATGAGTTTGAGGCTGGAGAGGAAATTTTGTAGCAGGACCCTGTCAGAGACAGCAGTGTTTTATAAGATGGCACCAGGGACACAAAAGTCTATTTCCTAAGCTGATGACTTCAGGTTGCCAAATGGAGACAAAGTGGTCACACAGAAAAATTGTGAGGGGAAATATGTATAGGAACACAAAGAGTATTAACATGAGTTGCCCTTGCTCCATGTGTCTCCTTTGGTTTGGAGGTTAATTAGAAGCTTTGATTGATGCCTTCCTAAACACACTGTTGAAGTGTAAAGACACTGGTGTGCCGTGCGACTGAATGCTCCATTTAAAAAGAAGCACAGGTAGCTAACCTGCCATCACAGCAATGGTGCAGGTGTTGTGAAAGATGAGTAAATCAAAGCTAAAGCCACTGGTAAAGACAGTTCACATTTCTTGGTCCCCTTCTGCAACTGCAGAGTCAGAGTTGATTACCCATGCCTACCTGTCCACACTCTCACTGCAGTATTTACAATCTGGTAGGGTGACTTTGAGGATAGAAGCAAGAGTAGGATGAAGGACAGAAACAATCGATTGTTTTCCTAAAAGCTGAGTTCAATACTGAGAATGTGGATCCAAAATGATGACAGGGAAAAATACCCAGTTGTGGTCACAGCTATGAGATACCTGACCAGTATATTTCAGTGTTTAAGGCTGGTGGCTGTGGTTGACTTAGAGCTGGTTTTAGTTAATTTAGATTTAAAATTTGGGCCTTAACTGATATTGACCTTATGTACATTGTTTTTCTTCTTTGTAGCAGGGCTTAATGGATGCTTTTGAATTGATTCCCTGATTTCAAGATAGGAGTTACCTATCATGGAGGATGCCATGTGTTTTCTCAGTAAAATACTAGTTCTGTTCATTTCAATTTTGAGCTTCCTTCTAACTATGCTTAAAATCTGATCCTTTGCTCAATCTGTTTCATTCTATTGAAAAGAGCCCCGATATCCATAATTTTTGACTTTTACACACAATTTTTAGAGTAGTTTCATTTTGGCAGCTTTTGGTTGTCTGTAATCTTTCATTTTCATGCCCATATTTTTAATATGTTGACAATCCCTCTATGTTCTTATGCAGACCCTTTAATCTCCTATCTGAAAAAAAACCAAAACTGATGGTTCCCTTAAATTTTCCTTTTATTTTAACTGTGAAGATATAAGAACTTGTACTTAATGGCCAACTCTCTATAAGTGGCTTCACTGAATACAGAGAAATTAGGCTGTCTGCAGTGATAGGCGTAGATTTAGAATTGATGATACCCCTTGTGTATTTGGGGCCTGTTTTGAAAAGCACTTGAGATTCTGATCAGTGTCATATAAAACTTTGCATTTAATTTCCTTTTGCAGCCTGTCTTCCTCATAGTCGGAGGTGTTCAATTAGTTAACTTTAAGTGTTCTATGTGGCTTCAATCCAGAAGTCGGTCTCAGTTACAAAGTTAAATTTCAGGTTGGTTTTAAAAAACTTGTATTTCTGCTTGAGAATTTATCCAGGAAAAGTTGACAAAAGACACTGACCCACCACTAAATCACTCCATCCATTCTGCATAAATACATACTTCTCTAGCTGCTTCTCACTGGGGCATTAATAGTCATTTATTACTTTCAGCTTTAGAAAGTGATTTTGACTGCAGATGCATATTTGTGAACTTCTCAGATGGGAGATTAAAGGGTCTCTTTCTCTTCCTTTGGTTTCCCACCTCCCTCTCTCCACTTTTTAAATTTATTTCCTTTTTTTCTTCCTGACTCAATCTATCTTCACATGCTAGAACAAAAATACTGAGTAACACTGAGGGTTTGGTTCGGTTTTAGAATCATTGTTTCATGTCAAGAGGTTTTTAAAAGGTGCACAATGGTCCTTTTCAGAGATGGGAAAAATCTGATGTATATGACCATGCTGGTCACTCTCACTTTAACCCTCTTGAGAGGTCATAAAAAGCATATGGTGCCAATCCACATTACACTTTTCAGGCAAAGAATATTTTCTTGTTTCATATTAATACCTTTGAGCCCCAACCTTTAGCCTAGAAAATGGGCTGCTGGCTTTGGACATATGTACATTATTTAACACACTAGTGCTGTACTTAGTACTCATAAATTTTTGGCTGGATTTTTTTGCTCTCACAATGAGTGTGAAAGGTCATAGTGGTTGATACTGACAGATGAGGTCAGGAACATGAGTAGTATTACATTGTATGAAGCCAATTGAGAGCCTCCTCTAAGGTGAGGAACTCCCTGGTTTAATTGAAGACTACATGGGCACAGCATATTTGAGGATGGCACTCTGTAAGATTCCCTCATTTTATAAAGAAAAAGGATTCTAAGGAAGTTGGAAAATCTAATTTCTGTGATAGAATGAGGCTTACTGAAAAACATGTTTATCATTAAATTAGCTTGTAGACTGTGGTCTAGTGCTTTTGTGGAGTTGCTTTTAAATAAAAACAAAAAGAAAATACCAGCAAAAGCTGGTATCAATTCTTGCTACTTTTAGAAAGGGTTTTTTTTTTTTTTTGCTACAAGAGTTTCTTAAGAAATAACATCTTAGAAATCAGGTAGTTAAAGCTAAATGTATTGAAATAATATTACAATCTGTTTTGATTAGTATGTAGTCTTATTTTAAAGTAAATTTCTTAAATCCTTTTATCTGCTACTATAATAAAAGCTTGCTATACCTGAGAAGGCAAACTACTACTTTTTACCTATCATTTTTGTTTGGTTCTCTCAGCTTTGCATTAGTATTCAGAATCAGCATTAATCATAAAGCATTTAAAGACTTTTCAAACAATCAAACCTGTCATTTTACTGAAAGAAGATAGTGAGGCATAAAGCTGGCATTGTAAAATAAAATGTATAATTGCTGTCATTGTTGCCCGCTTCAGAATTTCAAAAGAAGATGTCTTTGTTAATGGAACAGAATTTCTCAGTATTCTTGAAATTTGAAAGGCTAAATTTTATTTTTCCCAAAAGATTGTAAAGAAAAAATGTCAAGTCCCTTGAGCTACAAAAAATGTTTAATCAGCAACGTGACCCAACAATTGTAGAAAAAGTATGTGTGTTGGGAGGGTTCATACTTCTGTAAAACTGGATAACTACCTGGGAAAGCTTATGTGTTTATATTTATAGTCTGTGCTTGGATCTTTTGAATGGAACCAGTTGCAGGGGTGAACATACTTATGAACATGCAGAAACCTGCTTTGTGAGTCAAGGGTGAAGGTCTAATGTCACAGAATTGGCTGAAGGATAAATATCTCTGCAGCATTTTGGGAACACCCATTGTATGTAGTGAATAAACCTGATTGAATGAGGAATGTAGTTTCATAAGATGTGAAAGTATAAGAAAAAATGCATAGAAAGACTTTAGTAGCTACTGTGTAGTGGAGGTTGACAATTGCAAAGATATTTGTTCCCTAGCACAGCTCTGACCTGAAGGCAGACTGTGGTTCAGAAATAAGTTATCTAGAATTGGAAAACTTATCCTTGAACAACTGTTCTTAAAATAGAGAAGAGGTCATCGCTAATGCATTTGGAACAGTACATACTTATATGCACAACAGAAACAAAACAAGATATTATTGTCAATAAATAATGATTTTGTCCCTATTTCTTTATGTAATAATGGTGACAAACCAGGCTTTTTAGTAGAAACTGGATAATTTTTTTTCCTCATTTCTCTTCAGTAGTATTCTTACTGGATTATTTCTGTGCATATTTTCTAGAACTTTTTTGGTGACTTAGGTATTTTTGAGCATTTGAATATTATAAGCAAATTATCTGGAGTTATCAATACATACAAAAGCACGTGACATTCCTTGAGTGTTAGTTGATATTTCCCAGGTGTTTGTACTGGGTCCAATTCTTTTTGACAGCCTCATTAATGATGGGACATAATGCATGCACAGCAACACAAGACTGGAAGGAGTGGCTGATAGACCAGATTTTTGTGCTTGACTGGATACAGAAATGATCCAACAGGAACCTGATGATGTTCAACAAAGGGAAATTCCAAGTCCTGCACCTGCAGAGGACTAACTCCATGCACCATTACATGCTGGGGGATCAATAGCTGGAAAGCAGCTTTGCACAAAAGCCTAGGAAGTCCTGGTGGACAAGCTGAACAATGTGTCCTTGCAGCAAAACAGACAAATGGTACTCATGGATGCAGTAGAAAGAGCACTGCCAGCAGAGCAAAGGTGGAGGTCTTTACTCTCTACACAGCATTGATGATCCTGCATCTGAAATGATGATGTGTCCAGTACTGGCCATTCATGGAGCCAGTTCAGCAAAGGGCTGCTCAAGTGATTAAAAGCTGGAGCACGTTTCAGATGAGGGATGTGTGAGAGAGCCAAGACTGCTCATCCTGAATCTGCAGTGGGGATCCTGTCAGTGTGTATAAATTCCTGATGGGAGGGTACAAAGAAGGCAGAGACAGACTTCTCAGTGAAGGGCCAAGAAAGCGCAAACTAAAAGGCAGGGAATTCTGTTTAAATACAAGGATAAACCATTTTTGTTATGTGGGCTCAAATATTGGCACAGGATGTTCAAGGAGGTTTTGGATTCTCTAAGTTTGGAGGTCTTCAACACGTGAGTGGACGCAGCCCTGAGTAACACGTTTCGACTTATCCTGCTTTGAACAAGCTGAGCATTTCCAGAGGCCCCTTCCAGCCTCACCTATTCTCTGGTGCTGTGATTTAAGGAGTATACATTATCTGATGTCTAAGAGCAAAGTCTAAGTAAAATTGCCAAAAGGCATTTGTTGAATTGGCTTTTCCTCTACTGAAAAGCAGTCATAGAACCCTAGAAGATTTTCAGAGTTACGTATGGAGGATATCTGGGAGGAGAAAGAAAAACATGAACTTTGTTCCTCATGTTGTAATGGGAGGAACTAGGAATATTCATTTTATGTTTTAAACTAATAAATGTCTTGATTAATACCTTTTAACTCAACTAACCAAAATCCTTTTCACTGAAATCTCCAATTTCTAACGATAGAAAGTTGCTCTTCCAAATGAGATGGATTTTTAATTAAAACTGCTCTCATTCTTGAGTGGTATACTTTGTCACAATATGACCTCATATTTCATAACTTTGAAAGCTGCCTAATGCTAGTTTTTTCCACTTCATAGGAAAAAAGCTGAGGGTCCAAGAAAATGTGTCTTAGAAGTTACTGACATGACGGATTTCAATATCTCTAAGTAATTAGTAAAGTTATGCTTGTCTCTTTCATTAAAGGCACCATTAGAAAACCAGGTGCAAAAGATGACTGTGGCAAATGGTTTTTCAGGTAATTCTTGATAATGTTAAATGTGGTTGTCATTTCAAATGATCACTATGCATCTTTTCTTAAATATCCATCCATCTACTTGAGCTGCCTGCTCAATAAATTGTATGTGGAAATGATTAGGATAATTTCATTGAAAGAATTCTCCCAGTTTAACCAGCTGCAGAATATTTTCTGTTTCTTTTTGTGTGTTTTCTTTTTCATTCTCCACTGAGATTGGTGAAAAAAATCTATATTACAGATATTCCCTCTTCATTGCTCCTTATTACATTTCTTTCTATTTCAAGCTTCTTTTGGAGACAAAGTATACTACCAGTGTGCTGAGTAGAAAATTGTAAATCTGTGTGAAGGGCCATACATTGCCTTCAATTTCTGCTCATGCTTGCCTTTAGTTTTAGTGAGAGAAACGCACCAAATGTTGATGGGGCACTAGTTTCCTGTCAGGACAAGGCTGAACTAAAGCGTACTTTCCTTTCTGTAAATGTACCCCCTTTGCCAAGTGAAAGCCCATATTATTTTGGTTATTTTTCACATCCTCTCATTGCTATAAATTTTACTCTGTACAGAAGCTAGAGCAGGAGAAGGACTACGTTAAGGATTTTATCATCTTGACTTTTTGAAAAAAGGTTGGTTGCTTACTTGTCTTTTTCAGTGTCGCTGTTCTATGAGAAAGGTGATGTGCTGATAAAAAACACAGAATGCAAAATTATGGCTGCTCTGAGGGCTTCATTCTGCCAGGGGATGAGTGAGGGGAGCAGATACTGCCAAAGAATGGAGAGGAAATTCACTAACAGGCACCCTCTAAGTTTAAAGTGCACATTGTTTGTGTGGTGGAACATGGCATTCCCATAATGTCCCTAATTTGCCTTTTAGCTTCTGGAGTTGAGAAGCTTGTGAATAGTCTCAAGTCTCTCAAGACTCTGCATTGTCCGCACAGACTTCACTCTCTATTTAACCCCTCTGAATAAATTTTATAATATTGGGCTTTCTTCATTCTCTTTTGAGTAAAACTTGCTGATGTAGTAGTGGTGAGGGGTTTCAGTCCTGTAATTCCTTGCTGTATTAAATGCTCTGTCTCAATCTTGTTGTTTATGCTGGTTTTGGGTTTTTTTAGGAAAAAAAAAGCTCAGGAATTGCAGAATCCTTTTAGTTCCACTCTGATGTTAAAAGAAAGACAATTCTCTTCTGGATGCAACTGTCATCAGCGCTTAGAAATTTGCTATTGTTTTCTCTCAGAACATTCTGTCTTTCTCACACTTTTCATTTACTCTTATCTTTCCTTTTGACAGACTTTTTTATTTTATTTAATGGTGTTTAAGCAGGTAAATAGGAGACTCTTTGAATAGCATATTTTATTAAAACAAAACACCTAATTAATTTCTGCTCCAGGTATGTGCTCCAGTAATCCTTTAATGCGGACTCCTTGAAAATTGTCTTATTATAGATAGGAAGAACTAATGTAAACTAGAAATGTCAGGTGCTTTTTGAAAGACTTTTTTTTTTCTCTGTTTTTTTAAAGGAGTGAATGTACTAATTTCTTACTGTGTGCCTTATGTATTTCTTTTTTTTTCATTATCTTGGAGCTTTTATTAATGGGGGACTTTAGAAAAAGGAGCAATTTTTTAATTTTAACTGGATTGAGTAAAGTAAGTATTTGCCACAAATGTAAAATTGTTATGAATTTATCTAAATTCCCTTACGTGACCTTTTATGAAGCATAAAAAAAACATAGGGACATTGTTTCTTGTGTATATTCCCCGAAAACCTGAGAGTTATGAACTACATTCTTGTAGAACATGAAGCTAAGTGCAGTGCCTCACAGGCATATTCAAGTTGGGAAGGCATTTATTCCTGTTGAAAATATCTGAAAATAAGGTAAATATAAAAAAAAAATACCCTATAACATAAAAAAAAAGGAGAACGAATTAACAAAGATGAGTACTAGTAATTTTCTGTGATCATTTGATTCCTCTTGAGTGTACTAGAACTTTTATGTGATCTCAACACTGCTCAGACACACCATGGAAGTGTGCAGAGATCCACAAGCTTTTGATTAAAAGCTAAAGGGACAGAAAGAAACTCAAGTTTAGCTGAGAAAAGAGAGGCATTCAGGACAGCAAATCCAGAGCAGATACAGGAGGAAAACAGACTGGCAGAGAACATAATTTAGGTAGCTGAACTATTTAAGTGAAGAAGAAATGGGGAAGAGCAGGCATTTTGAGGCTAAAGCTAGTGATAAAGTAGCTGGGAATAATGATGAGGGGCAGATGTTTGACAGCTGACTGGGAAACTAGCTGAGGATGTGCAGATTGCCTGCTGAGATAGCCTGCATGGTGTATTCAGATAAGTTAGGATTAGGAAGGCAAGGGCAGATTTGTGGTGAATGTGCAGAAGGGTTGTGTCCACTGAAGTTCACTTTCTTTCTGAGCTCTGAATGGAGACTTCAGAGACTTATGATTCCTCTGTAGTCAGAAAACATCAATTGAAGGCAGCCTTTGATTTTCTGATCCCTCTGCTATATTTTCAATATATTTTATAGTGCAAATAGTTACATCCCCTGTGCCAGATTTTTATTCGTCAAAATACAATCATTCCTTGTGACCATGTGTATTTCAGTGAAAGTTTGGACGCTTGGAAGGTCTTTAGATTCATTGTATTTTCTTCGTTCTGACTTGCCCAAACTTCTCTTTGGCAAGCTATCTAATCAATAAATTTGCTGTGTACATAATGTAGTGTGAGTATTCCCACATGGTAACCTAAGGCAGGTTTTTGGTTGGTCAGTTATTTTATTTTCTTCTGTTGTTCTGAAAAATTAAAAACAATTCTTCCACAAAGTGAAGCTACAGTCATTCTATGATAAAGTAAGAGAGCTGTTGTTAAAGAACTCCTGTCTTTCTTGAAAGTCATTATGTAGCAGACAAAAGGGTAGATATTGGATCTCATTATTATTGTGACGATTTTCTTATTGCCTCTGTACTCCTTTGCAACACTAGAAAGTTACTCAAACCCTACTTCTTACAAATGTTTAATAAATGCAATTCTCATTTTTCAGAGTAAGAGCCAGAAATTTCTGTAGAAATGCCTGGCAGAAATGCTGAGCACTTGTAACTGTGAAGCCAATGGGAATGCTACTTCAAATGCATGAAGTACCATATAGCAATCACCCTCTGAAAAATCATTCACTAGAGTTATCAGGTTAGGTGTGAAAATTAATAGGATTTTTTTCCTTAGTCTGTCTGTGCCTCAGTCAACTATTTGTAAAATGGAGTGATATCATCTTTCATTTTGCTGGCCATTTTAAAGATTGATTAAGTTTTGTGAAGCAGCCCTCTGTTCTGAGAAGTGCCATAGAAATTTCAAGACAAATGAACAGATTTAACAGGTTTGCCATAAGTTTTAAAAGTTTTCAGCAAATATTGACCAGCTGATCATTAATAACTTTTCATTTATTACATGTATCAATGTAACAGGGTTTCTGGGGGGGAGGGAGGGGAAAGGCAGTCAATTAGAAATTGTGTAATTTATATACACAAGTGAAGTGAATTCATCGTTGAATAAAGTACCCTAACAATGATGGAGTTTAGCTTCTTATGACTTTGACTGTACAACTTCATAATTAATTAATTCTTTTAGCTTTCTTTTGGCTTTACAGAAGTAAACCTGTATTCAAAATGCAACTGTAAAAAAAAATACTGTTTTTGAAGGAGTAAGTTGTTGTTTTATTGAAGAAGATGGGAAAATTTCCATCACTTTTTATATATTTCTCTAAATTTCCCCTCATCTGTAATAAAAGAAATAATAAATGACTATATGCATGACTAGTATGAATGCCAATCTAGAAATGAAAAAAAATTGTTTATTTATTTCTCCACTGAAATTTCAGCTCTGGCTGTACTCATGCTACCCTCAGGCTGGGGCAATGTTCTGAATGAAATCTTTATATGTGATCATAGTCTTTTCAGAACTCCTAAAGTTACTCATTACTCCATCCCCCAGAAATGTGCTCAAGTGACAGGTAGCAATGCTCCTGCCAAAACCACAGATGATATTGATGTGTATCTAGTCAACTGCATTTGGCATATAGGCATGTTACCTTTAGTGGGCTTTTAACAGTGGTTAAAAGTTCTCTTACTGGACTTGTCAGCTTGCTGTGATTGACCACCAGTGATAGTGTATAAAATGTTGTTTAGCATATTGAACTTAGAAATTGTTTGAATCCAACTTGATTTTTTTTTTACCAAAAAATATGTTCCCCTTATTTTTATAATGAAAGTAAAACCAATGTATTTGATCTGATTTCAAAGGTGTTACAATCAAGTGCTGCAATGAGCACTGGAATACGTATTCTTCTCTAGGTGATTTCCTTGGGGTGCCTAATTTTGCCTGGCTACCTCACAGGTCATGTTGTTTTTCATGTATAAACCAAGGTGCATGTAAAGCATCCTAACACAGGGTAACAGGCATTATGTGTTTAAAGTCCACCATCTCACTAGGAAAAAAATCATTCTCTTAATAACAGACATTGTAAGTTTCCATATATTTCATCTAAGAAATTCAGATTCTCTTCCACTTTGTACATGTTTTCTTTAAGGAAAAAACAATCTCAGGTTAAATGTACTACGCACACAATATATTCATTTATCTACTTTTTGTTCAATTTCTTTCAAACTCTGTCTCACTTTGTTGATTGATACTTAATACAATCTTAAATTGACTTCTGGGCAAATAGAATTTCGTTCTCCCTTTCCCTGCCATTTTTTTGTAACTTTGTCAACAGTACAGAGTTCTCCTGCATTTTTTACACTCAGTCTTAAATTTCTGCCATTTATTCAAAGTTTAGGAAGAATAGTAATTTTTAAAAATAAGATTATTCATAATTTTAATATTAATGTTATTTTTACTATTTAATAATGTTGGAGGAGAGTCTCTTGTGTTGTTAAATAATTTTTACTAAAACAAGTCATATAAATTCCATATAGATTATAGGAACTGATGATTCAAGCAAACAAAAATGGAAATAAAACATTTCCTGCTGATGTGGAACCTAGTTGTTATCTATTCAGATTTCTATCTGCGGAAAATATTTGTTAACTTGCATCTCCACCTTTATCTACCAGGCAAGCTGTGCTATTACTGCTGGAGGAACAGTGAGCTTCTAACATAATACCTTTCAGTGAGAAAATTGAAATAGGTTTTAAAATTCTAATTTCTCTTACTTGATTGCTAAATAGTGCTTTAAATTCCTAGACTGAATGTGAGCTGATCTAGTTT
Organism: Fringilla coelebs; assembly: GCF_963513975.1. Classification (NCBI taxonomy): domain Eukaryota; kingdom Metazoa; phylum Chordata; class Aves; order Passeriformes; family Fringillidae; genus Fringilla; species Fringilla coelebs. The sequence goes on along the minus strand of NC_140028.1, from coordinate 98,540,016 downwards.
AGCTGGTGTACCTCTATTCTGGGCATGTAGGAATTTCAGCCTGTGTTTTTTTTCTGATGTTCACAGTTCAACAACTTGAGCTGATTGGCAACAACCTTATTAGTTTTATGTAATGGGGAGCAGTCAAATTTCATAATTTTTCATAAGAGTAAATCACAGACTGACACAGAGATAAGATTGCTGCAGTTTTGAAACAGTACTTCATAATCAGATTCTTCATGGAATGCATCTGAACGCTCAAGAAGTTGATAACTGCAGCTCAGTAGGTAATTACACATGGTGTGCAATCAACTGAACAACATGATACAAATTATACACTTATGCTGGTTTTAATCCAGCAAATTCTACTTTAATCAATGATATTATTATAATTTTACATCAAGACTAATAAGACCAGGACTTGACATTTTTCATAAGCAAAATACTGAGTCGCAAATTCGTCATTTACTTTTGGTGTTAATTATGTTGTGATGATGTTCAGTACTGACTGTGGCTTTGCAGTGAGATAATTGTTTAGTCCCACATCTTCCTTCTCAGGTGAATTTTTCCTTTATAGCTCTAATATGTCATTCCTATGTCTGTTCTTTCTGGCAATTCAGATTTGTGATTTACATTAAAATGCTAGACATAGACCTGTTGAATTGGGTCCAGAGGAGGGACATAGAAATAATTAGAGGGCTGGAATATCTCTCCTGTGAGGAAAGGCTGAGAGGGTTGAGGTTTTTTCAGTCTGCAGAGGAAAAGACTCTGGGAAGACCTTATTGCAGCCTTTCAGTACTTAATGGGGGCTTATGAGAAAGGCAGGAGCAAACTTTTTAACCAAGTTTGTAGCAATAGGACATGGGATAATGGTTTTAAACTTAAAAAGAGCAGCTTCAAATAAAAAAGGAAGAAACTTTTTATGATGAGAGTATTGAGGTACTGGAACAGGTTGACCCGAGAGGTAGTAGGTGTCCCATCACTGGACGTGTTCATTCCAGTGGGCTGGAGAAGATGACCTTTAAAAATTCCATCCAACCCAAGCTATTCTATGAGTCTATTACCAGTGCCTGGGAAGTCCTTCCACTAGTTACATTCTCAGAGTCAGCCCAAGATTGTACCTAATGATCATGTCACCAGTATTTTCCTAGGCATCCAAAATAATACTGATATTTTTCTCGTATTTGAGATGGCAGTTTTAGCTGTGTGTAGCCATATGCAAAATCCTACATAATTTCCTACCCTCAGCTGAGGAAATGTAATGACCCAAGTACATCTTTGCAGATGGTCAGCCTCCTTTGGTTTCAGCTTGCCCTTACAGCAACTTGATAATTCTACTTCCTTTCAGCTACCAAGGAAGGCAGGAAGAAGAATCTATGAGTATAGCCCAGAGCTGAGTTTTATATATACTTCATTGTGCATTGTAACAAAAACTGTTGCACTCTTCTCAAGGTTAACAGGTCAGGTTATCCGTACCGTCCAAAAGTACCGTATGGACAAAAAAGAACATTTCAGCCATTTTTCTAGTATTCCTTCTTTGGAACAGCAGCTCCAGTTGTCTCCTAGTACATTGGAGGCAAAATAGTTGGCCAAATAACTAAATTCCAGTAAACTGTCAAGTAGCTACTTACGTCAAATAACTGCTGCAGGTGTGTCTTATTGGTTGACTTCCCATGAGATTGCTCTGGAAGTCTGAGTGCCAGAGGACACAGCAAACAGCTCTAGGAAAACAGTGACCTGGACAGCATAATCATCCTGCCTTAATTTGGTCTTGTTTGTCCTCAGAAGTATCACAATTACCTGCAAGCAAGAGTCTTTCCATGTGGTAATGCTAGTTAATCTCAGTGTGAATTGAACAAAAGGTCCTGAGGAGCGCCTGAAAGCCCAGCAATGTGGAGGATGACAAAGTCTGCAAATCTGGGTCATGCTTTTCTAGCCCACATGCAACAGCTTGAAACATGAGGTGATTTATCTGTTCCCATTATATTTAAGCCTAAAAAATACTATAGCAACACTCATAAGTCAGAAGTCTTAAGCACTGAATTTTTTTATTTTCATTTTTCAGGATGTTGACAGCCTCCCTGCTCATAGTTTGATAGATTGGATGCTTTCTGTAACTTTCCATGGCAGGTTGTTCTACCCCTCTCTAGGCCCATTCTTTCCTCTTTTTATTTTTGTCAGATTTACATCTGTTTCCTTAGCAAGCTACTATAAATGTCTTCAATTCCACTTACAATATATTCTTAATAGCACCTTCAGAACACAGAGCAGAAAGCCCAATGACCAAGTTATTTTGAATAAACTCTGGACTTTTAAATTCATCAGAATCCTTTTTATTTCCTCTTTGGAGGATCCCTGTCTTTGATTTATTTGTGCTGTGCTTTGCCTAGGGATGTGTTTACATAATAAGGGCTTTGATTTGAATAGATGAATAGCCCTGGGTGTTTGTGTTTTCCCTCCATTTTCATGATTATAGCAGAAAAAAGTGCAAGGACAGTTTTAGCTGAGTAATTTAGATTATTTTCAATTGAGAATTGGTTTTGCTGGATAGTATAAGACAATGTAACTCAGGTAGATGCAGAAAATGTGAAGTGAGAACAATGGGAAGAAAACAGAACTTCAAGAAGATGATCTATTTTGCAGCTGTGCAACAGTCAATAACTACAGATTAGTTACAGCTTGAATGACGGACAAACTTAAGGTGTATTCTAAAAAGGAGCTGTAAAAAACGCTGCATATTTAGTCACTGTGACTGTCATCTTTGTGTAATAGACTCAGAGATGTGTCTCCTCATATTGTAGTGATACTTTTTTTCCTTTTTCTGTCAACACTGTGATATTCAGGATTACACGGCAGTGAGAGCAATAGTTGTGTGAAACATCCAGTGACCTAAGAGAGTGCTTTTTCTTATTGAATTTCAGGATCTTTTTACTCTTTTTAGTAAAATTCTTTCACACCTTAAATGATTGTTGAGGTTGCATTTAAAATAAAATCTCTACTCATCAGAGGTTATTAAAAAGATGTTGAGTTCTGTTTTTGCATTACCTTCTGGAGATGTGTGATATAGTATAAACATAGATAAAATGAATCAGTTTTGGCCATTTCTCTCTGAATGATATTGAGTTTAATATAACAAGAATTTGAGGGAACAGCCAGAAATTTGAGTTTTCATATCTAAGTATAAATGGAAATAAGAAAGGAGAATGACAAGTTTTCTTAAATACATCTCATCATTTGTCTTTTGTGTCTCTTTTTGTCAAGACATTGTTTCCTCTGTCTGAGCTGCTTGTCTTTTTCTGCTGGAAGTGGAGTCCTGAATAATAAATTCATGTTTTAAGCACAAAATTAAGCCTGAAACTCATACTGAAGGTTGGTTGTAAAGTAAAGATTTATTGTAGGAAAAAATAAAACCATCAGATTCTTCATATTCTATGAAAATCTATATGGATTTGAAATGAAATTCATTTTTTTAAAGATTGTGTGTTTGTAGGCTTTTTGGTGTTTTGTTTGTTTATTTGTCTTTTTCCCAGCCCTGGGAAAAAACTGCTGAAAAAACAGCTAATCTAATTGCTTTTGCTTAGGAAATGTGGTTACACATTCCTGTGCAGTGTGATTTCTCAACTGCAGTTTTAACATGTGCTTCTTATTTCTTGTTTCATACTGAACTGTAGAATAGTTGAAAGGCATTTAAGCTGCTGTTGAGCTGTAAAAACAAGTTCTCACTTTTTTTTTAATTAAGAGAAAATATTGATTGTGTGGTTATGAAACAGCTACAATAAAAATACTGATTGAACCTTGAAGATTTTGTAATTTCAGGCGTACCTTAAAAATATCAATCAAGGATATAATTTGATCAGTCATGCTGTACATGTGACTACTGTATTGAAATAAACTCCACTAAGGTTTGGACCTCTTCTCCTTCAGGGTTTGTAACAAATAGCTGGTTTTAGAAATGGCAAAGTTTTGAGTATTTTTGTATATTACAATTGTATTCCCTCTAATTCTAAGAGAGTTACTAGCGGTAAGCACAGATCCACAAATTCTTCACAAATTCTCTATCACAAAAATTTCCAATTCTGCATCACTTCAGTGTCTGATGTTTTGCAGCCTGCAGTCTTGTTTCTCCCTGTCTTATTCTATTTAACTTTATCTACCTTTACATTAGCACTTGCTAATGTAGCTGTATCCAGCAGGAGTAGATTTGTGGAGAAAATCAGTGAGGTCTCAGGACACAGCCTTTGTACATATGGGGGATGTGCTGGATGACTGGAGGAAGGCCAATGTTACTCCCATCTTCAAAAGGGGCAAGAAGAAGGACCCAGGAAACTATTACTCCACCTCTACCTCTGGAAAGGTGATGGAACAGGTTATTCTGGAGGTCATCTCCAAGCATGGAGAAGAAAAGGAGTTCATCAGCATGGATTCACCAAGGGGAAATCACGTGTCAACAGTCTGACAGCCTTCTATGATCACAGGGCAGGACAGGTCAACGAGGGGAAAGCAGTGAATGTTATCTACCTCAGTAGATAAGGGTAAGGCTCAAATTTCTACAGCTTTGGACACTGTCTCCCATAACATCCAGTTAGGTAAGCTCAGGAAAAGTGGGTCAGCTAAATAGACTGTGGGGTGGACCAAGAACTGGCTGAGTGGCAGAACTCAGAGGGTTGTGGTCACCTGGAGGCCTGTGGTCAGTGACATCTCTCAGGGATCATACTGAGTCCAGTCTTGTTGAAATTGTTTGTTGATGACCTGGGTGAAAGGACAGAAGTTCACTGATAGTATGAAACTGGAGGGAAAGGCTGATACACCTGAAAGCTGTGCTGCCACTCAGTGGGATCCTGATAGGCTGAAGTGTTGGGGGGACAGAAATCTAATGAGATTCCAAAAGAACAGGTGTAGGGTCCTGAACCTGGGGAGGAATAGCCCCCAACTCAGACTGGGGCTGACCTACTAGAGAGCAGCTCTGCAGAAAAGGACCTGAAAGTCACCAAGACTGGGTGACAAGTTGACCCTGAACAGGCAGTGTGTCCCAATGGTGTGCATCAGGAAAAGCATGGTAAGAAGGTAGAGGGAAGTGGTCCTCTCCCTCTTCTCAGCCCTGGTGAGGCCTCATCTGGAGTGCTGTGTCCTTTTCTGGGCTCCTCAGTACAAGACAAGGCTCTACTGGAGAGGATCCAGCAGAGGCAACAAAGAAGATCAAGGATTTGGAGACCTTTCCTATGAGGGCAGACTGTGGGAGCTGGGCTGGTTTAGTTTGGGGGAGAGAAGACGCAGAGGGGATCTCATTAGTGCAGATAAATATCTCTAGGGCAGGTGCCAGGAGGATGGTGCTGCACTCTTTCTTGGTGGTGTGCAGTGACAGGTGGAGGAGCGATGGCCATTAACTAAAATAATGGCCTTAAAACACAAGAAGTTCTACTTCAGTGTTCAAGGAAGAAGTTCTTTCCATTGACAGTGGAAAAGTGCTGGAACAGGCTGCCCAGGAAGGTCATGGAGTCTCTTTTTCTGAAGAAATTCAAAACCTTCCTGGGTGAGTTCCTGATGACCCTGCCTTGGTAGGGGCATCGAACTGTATGATCTCCAGAGATCCCTTCCAACCCTAACAATTCTGGGGTTCTGGGAGTTGTATTTTGGGTTAACTCTGACCTGATCCCACAGACCTCTTCCAGGTACAGAATGGGTTGCGTCAGATGTAGTCAGGGAGTGGAACTTCCAATGTTGGTCACTTTCACAGGGATCCTGTTCACACTCCCTGAGAGGCCTCAGTGTAAGATACATCATGGGAAAGGAGGATGATAAGGAGATTGGCTGCAAAAATGCATTACTGAGCAAAACAGAATGTATATGCACAATTTGTTTCTCTTGTTTTATTCCAAAAGTTCAAAGTTATAGAAACAAGTTGACGTACGTTTGCATCCCCAGTTTGTAGCTTGCAACTAGCAGCTGACAGAAGCTTAGGGCACTTCTGTTGCTTTATGTGAATCTTCAGCTTAATTTGTCAGAGAAAGATTGTACTTTTTGTCTGCAAGATTTTCAGTGTGAATTTATCACAGTATTTGCAGGAGCAACATACTGAATCAAATAATTTTTGCAAATTTTCTCTAGTGTCTCACAAGGCTCTGAACAAAAACTGCTTTTACAGCTGTCACTGTTAAAAAGGTAAATTTATCGAAACCAAGCCCTCACAACATCCTGAAAATTTAATTTATTTTCTAATTGAAAAATGAGGAGATATAGCCATGTTGTATTTCAAATTGAAAGGAAACATTGGTGATATGCATGGTGATACAAATTTTTCAGAGACCACTGGAACTACAATCAATCTTTCCTACATCAAATCTTTGAATACCATTCCAGCTTAGATCTAATTTTCAGGTACTAAGCAGTGACTCTCTTTAGTTCTTGTTCTGCCATGCCATGAACCATTGGCTCTTCTGAAGGTTGGAAAAGAGATCTGCAGCCTTTGTTTCTCCTGTAGTGACATCTCACACCATTTTTTTCTCGTGGATTGGTAGCATTGTAATTTATAGGTTCCAGTAGCATTGTAATTTATAGGTTTTTTAATCTTTAATTGTGTATAACCATAAAGCTCTGGTGCCTCTTAAAGTAAACAACATAGGCATTTCTGTTTTAATTTTTCATATGATGTTGCTTTGCAATTTAGCAGCATTAAGGGTAAGAGTTTGACTCCATGTTTTATGTGCTTTATTATTTTTATGTCATTTTTACCACCAGTCTGTTGAATTGGAGTTAATGAGGATTGAGAATACATCTACTGCATACTTTGTAGCAAACTGCCGAAATTACTGCTCGAATAATTTTTTGCCCGCTATAAGATTTTACTGTATCAGCTATGTTGTATCTAGTGATTATGAATTTAATAGTTTTGGTGGACTGCACTGAAGTTCTCTCATGAAAATGGTGTGGTCTAGAGCAAATGCACCATATTTCTCCTGGTTAGCACAATCCCATATTTTTATGATCCAGCAGTTCAATTACTACTTTACTACCATCATGGATTTTTTGTGGGGTAGTAGTTGGTAGTGGTGGTAGGTGTTGGGGTGTATTTTTGAAAATATTAAGGTGCAATAGTGTGAGCTTTTTTCCTGCTTTTCCTTTTTGATGTTTTTAAATAGAAATTTGCTTAGTATTAACAGCTGTCTCCTAAAATGATGATAAGAGCTGGAAATACCCAATGCTAGCCTTAATTACATGCTCCAGGCTCTCATCTTTTGCACCAGCTCTGTAAAATGCAGGCTATATTTTGTCTGAGACAGGAATGTTGAATCAGATCAACATGAATAAAGTCAGACTGAGGAGTTTGCTCTACTGATTTTTTTGAATGCATTAGAAAACTCATGTGCAACTTATCTGTCATGCGACTACAACTAGACAAATGATCTTTGTATTTCTGCGGAGCTGGATTGGTGGGCTGGTTAGGTGTGAGTCAAATGTCTCTCTGTAGATTGTGGTTATTTTCAGTTACTAATGGTTTGCCTGAAATGATTTCTTACTAATTGCCCTTTCTTTGCCGTCTCCTCTCTTCAAAAAAGCATGCTGTCAAGTCCAGTTAGTAGAAATACACAGATTTTTATAGACTTATTTTAAAAATCACCCTTCCTTTTGTGTTGCATTTCTTACAACAACTATGGTAAGATTTGATGATGAAATGCAGATAAGAAAATAAATTACTTCTTTTAGATGAAAATATTAGGGATATGAACAAATCCTATGTTCCTATAAAATACTGTAGATTGCAGATCATGACATGGCCTAGTAGACCAACTAGAAGTGGAAGCCAAATGCTACTCAGAAGAAGTAGAAAACATAAGGGGTGTAGAAAACACAAGGTACTGTCAATTGAACCTTTTGCTGTCACAGAGAAATACACAAAAATAAGAGCTACATATTTTTGCTATTCACATTAGAAAATTGGTTTTGCTGGCTTCCTACTGTCCCCCAGAAAAGCTTTTTTAGCCTTCATTAGCAATTGTCTTCATGTTTTCAGCCTCATTTTACTCATTCCCACTTTATAAGTTTCTGCCTTATGTAAGTATATTTCTCCTACTTTCTTTCCTTTATTTATCTAACCACATCTAAAGAGTAACCATGCTACATATCTCAACATGTTTTGCTGGACTAACCAAGGCAGTTTTCTTCTCATCACTTCTTTTATAAAGAAGTCAATTTGTTTTCTAGTCATTGTTGGAACTTCCTTCCGCATGTTTTCTTGTATGAGTTCATTTAATTTATTTTTTTTTAATATGGGTAATTGTCATAAGATTACATGTTTCAGATGAAGACTCTCCCACACAAGGGATTTTGTAAAAAGGCTTTAATAACTCTGTGCTTCTATAAAAACACTTCTCCCAATGCATCTTAAAATTGCATTTGCCTTTTTCAGAGCAGCATCATGCCAGTGATTTATAGTCAGCCTGTGATCAATAAATAGAGCCAGGCCTTTTTTATCATTTTTAGCTGATGTACTCTCATTCTGTATCATGGATTCATGTTAATGGCCCCTTGCCCTTGTTCTATTATACTTCATTCCATTTCAATTACAAACCTCAAAGCCACCTAATTTTTCGTGGATAATACTCTGTTCCTCCTTTATATTGATGTCTCCCAGCTTCATGTGATCATCCATTTTCATCATAGCAAGTCTAGTCTCTGATCTAAAGCCATTTAATAGAAGCATTATATATAAGACTTAGCCATGAGGACTTCTGCTTTCCTGCATGACATTGTTAAGTTTGCCTACGCATCATTGTTTAGCTAGTTTCTTACTCACTTATGTGAATCTTCAGCAATCTTTTGTCTTATTTGCAGTTATTATATACCCCGTGTTTATTTAGTATCTAAAGTTAAACAGTGAAAGAGAGACAAGCAAGTAAGTCCACAGGGGAAACAAGAAGTTTTCAAGGTTGCAACAAACTCCATACAACTGCTTTAGCTCCTGAGGAAAGTCTCCTTATTTCTGTTGTTGCTAAGGCTGGATATGTTTATCTGTATTCTTTTTAGAATTTTTGTTTTGGTTTTTTTTTTGTCAGAGGATGTTGATGCTTCAAAGAACATTTTCATGGTGGTAATGCTCAGCTGTGTGCTGTGTCCCCAGTGAGTGATCAGGCATCAGCACCACCAATGGCTTATCCCCTATGCTGTGGAATGGAAAAAAAAGAAAGATGGCATGAATGGCAAGAATCGTAGATCAAGATAATATCAGTTTAATAGGTGGAGCAAATGCTGCACACACAAGCAAAGCAAAACTAGGAATTTATTCACTACATCCACTGATGTGTTGTGTACATTGTTTTCGTCACAGACACAGAACAAAGCATGCTATGAAGAAAAGTGACTGCAGCACAAACATGCAAAGGGGGAAAATAGTATAAAATTATGTAGAGGTTTTTTCCCCTTATAATATTTGCCCAAATAATTAGTCTATCAAAAAAGCCAAAAAAAATCCAAACTAAAAAAAAAAAAAAGAAAACCAACCAAAACTCAAATCAAAAGAATCCCAACAGAAACCCCAGCTATTAAAGCAATGTGGAAAGGGAGATACCAATCTATAGGAAAGCTTAGACCTTAAAATCAAAACTTTTTTTGATTACTTACACCATTTCTTCCAATTTTTTTTAGCCTTGACTGTTGAGACTATTTCTAACAAATGATATTATAATGAAAGGCATGTGATACTCATTTCAGTTTCTTGGTGAATGATGTTCAATTTATGTACTGTCTATGTTTCACTACACAGTTTGTCTTCTCATAGTTATTTCCCATTTCACCATTAAGTTTTAGACCTTTATTTAGCTTCACTTGACAAAGTGAAAACGGGATTTATTTTTCACTGTGTGTGATTTTAATGAGTCGTAAATTCATACAGTTTCCATCTTTATGTCAATATTCCTCTTATATCTAAAATCTCAGCTGTTCCAAACATATTATTTTTTGCCAATATTCCTACTACTGGAGCTTAAAATCAGCTGCTGGTCAGTCACTGAAGAACTAGTGGAGGTTCAAAAGTGATGAAACTGAAGTGGATTCTCTGGGCAACCCAAGAAAGGCATTTTGTGACAGAATTATAATCTGGGGTGGTGAGTCTGTGGTAAAATCATAAATCTCTTATAAAGGATCAGCTACCTTGTGTTACAAGTTACTAGCTGTAACACATTCAGACTGAGGGCATGCAGAACTGCTCCCCCCAAAATAATTAAATGGCAATGTTTTTGGCTAAGTGTCAGTGAAGTTTTGGCTCTACTGTTTTGCCTTCTGTTTAAACTGTGGCAGGAATACAAAATGCCTGCTGAGCAACTGATGCTGATCTGACATACCCCTTAACCCTGGAATTTTTTTTTTTCTCTTTGACATATTGCAAGCTTTCTCTTATCAGTCTCCGAGTAACAGCACGAGGAGGTATTTCAGTTGAATTTCGGCAATCACCTCAGTGAATTCTATTATGCATTTTTCTAATATTTTGGCATCTCTAAAAATGCAATTAATCTATCTGCCTGAAAGTTATTTCAGATGCTGGACTTTGGCTACTTTGAAAATCTTGACATGTATTTAATTTCATAGAAAAACTACAGGTATTCATTTCTGTAAAGGTTTTATGATTTATTTATTCTTAAAACTGAAAAAAAAGTCCCTCATGACATAGGTGTCCTGTCTAATGCTTCATGTATGTTTAAAAAATATTTATGAATGTCTTGTTTCTTAAAATTAATTAGTATTGAGTCTGTCTAAGAAATATTTGAAGACTTGGCAAGGCTCATTTTATGGTGTACTGAAGGCAAAGGGTAGAAGGAATAATGCCCAAGATGCCTCAAGTGGATGCTGTAGTTGTAATAGCTAATACATTGTCAAATTTGCAGTGTAGATAAACTTTTTCTCTCTTTGAGACAGATATGTTCAGGTGTTGTTATTAGTTACAGGGTGATATTCCAGTGCTAAAGCCCTTTTTGCCATTGATCTTCAGCAAAGAGGTTGTCACCATTTTTCTTGTGTTTTTTTTTTTTTGGTCTAAGGACTTCGAGATTTTTAAAGGGACCCCCCCCCCCCCCCCCCCCCAACCCCAGCTTTCAGAAATCACTGAATTTTTATTTAATTTGTTGGGCTACACCAATGCAATTTATTTTTCCCATCCCTTGGTAATTAGATCCCCTTCAGCCTGAATTGTTGCATGTTCTGTTAATTCTAAGCATAAGATTTGGAGATCTGCATATTATTATGTAGCTAATATTATTCACCTGCCTGTTAGCTGTATGGGAGTATGACAGGTTATTTAAACAAATTAATTTGTAGCTCTATTTTCCTCTGCTGGAAAAGACATCTAGAGGTTGGTGCCAGCTTGAGAGATTTTGAGATGCCATTCTTATCATACCAGTAAGGATTTCAGAAGGGTACGAAACAGGTGCCTGGAAGCAAACCAATAACAGTGAAAACTTTTTATTGCTTTTGATCCCAACCCACTAAATACAATAAAAACTCTCCTGGGATTAAATATATCAAATTCCTGAACTGAGATACTCCTTCCTCTCAGATACTCCCTAGAATATCCCATCATGATAGACAAAGCCTTTAGTCCAAAGGCTGAATATTTCAAAATGGAGGGAAATAACTCTGAATCCAAAGGGGATGTCTGTTTTAGAAAACATGTTATTTTTTTTTCCCCCCCTCAACGTTTAACTTTTCTACACAAATTATTTTGGATTGATTTCCAACTGTGTTGAGAAGTTGAGCCTGTAAGCCTAAACACTCCCAATCCCAAATCATGCAGTCAGAAAAAAGCAAAAGTATCCAGTGTTCTACTGCATCTTTCAGTTTCCTGATATGAGAGCTCATCTTCATGACTAGAATTCTTCTGCTGGGGCTGCTGTTGACACAGAGCACCAAGCTGGAAAGCAGAGATAAGGTGTGTCATTGCTGTGGCTTGTCTGATACTCTGATTCCAACCTCTGCCCCTCCCCTTCCTTTCCTCTGTTGAACCGGTGCCAAAATCCTTTTAGGACTGATTTAGTGAGAGGCAGAACGAGTTCCTCTCAGCTGCATTCCCTTTTGCAGCTTAAACAAGATTCTGAAGCATAAAATAAATCTTAATCTTTCCAAGGAATGATGTTAATCTGAGGCTGGCTGTTGCCTCAATACTGAGTTCCTGCTGGTTTTGATAACAGCTCATGATTTGTGAAAATTTAGCATGGATTGATGTCAGCTTGCGACTCACACTGCAGGCTTCCTTGACTAATAGGAAGCAAGCAGGGGCTTATATGTGGCTGGGGCTCAGCACCATAAAATTTACAATGCAGTTCATGAAGTTCTCAGCTTTTGCATGCAATTCCTCTTTGTTACTCACTGGGTTTCCTGGAAAAGAAGTGGGTGTTCAACAAGGTCTTAACTTCTCCACTCAGTCTTCTGTTATCCATTTATTTCTACCCCACAGTCCTAACAAACGCTTTGATTTCACACTTTCAAGCACAGCAAAGAGAAAATTTTACCTATTTGGTTTACAAAAAGCACTGGCATATAAGTGATACAGAGGACTAAGGCACAAATGTGACTTCAGTTTTTTTGTATAAGGTATCAGTGTAGTAGTTGGGTGTAATTGTCACAAGGAACTAGCCTAACCACAGTTATGTTCACTACTGAAAAACTATTTAGAGGAGAAAAGTGTCTTAAGAATGTTAACTGTGCATCTGATTGTAGTTTGCAGTGATTTAGGAAAATATATGCACTTAAAATTTTGTATTTGAGCCTTCAATTGTTTGTTCAATAATTACATAATACAGATAAAGTTATATTCTGCTGTCAGGTAAACTGCTGTAAATCTACAACGTTTTCACTGGCAATATTAAAATTACTTCAATTTCAATTTTTCATTAATGAGGTCAGGAGTTTTGACAGTACTTTGCAGTAATTGCAGATTTGAATAAATCATAGTTTTCAGAGCAAGGTTGGGGAGAGGCTCTCATCAAGACAGGCAAATTTTGGAATGTTGATAAGGTGCATGATTGACACACCTATAATTTTGTTTGTTCTAAGCTTCAGTTTGTTTTTGGAACTTGGCTATTTAAGATGACATGAAAAGAACTGTTCACTGTGCTTTTGGACTAAATTTATGAGGCTGGAAGACAACATAGTCCCTGTTAATGCCATTATCTTCAATGCTTTCGCTTCTTGATTTTTTGGGGGATTTTTTTTTAAGATCTACAGGCTTATTTTTTTTTTCAAAATCACTTCTCATACTAAAGAGACAAACCAGAGCAGACTTCAATTTCTTCAAATGCTGCTCAGAGTTAACTCAAGCTTTTCTGACTGAGTAGAAGTTCTACTTTTTCATTCATTTACATTATAGCACAAACCACATGGATAAGAGACTAATGTATGCTGTAAGATCTGCCAGGAGCACTGCTGGATCAGAGTTCATTTGCAGTGATGCTGGCCCTGTGAATCATAATGTCTGCTCAGCCGAGTGGGAGAACTAACCCTGTCTGCAGCAGGATTATATATCAACTTAAAGAGGAAAGGATGTTGCCACAGAACCACAGCTCCAACCAGCAGCACCACTTCACAAAGAAGTAATCCTCTGGCATTAATTTCTTGTCAAGGCTAGTGATGGGTTGCATTTGCCAAGTAAGATGTGCTCAGCTGAGCTGCAGTATCTTGGAAACGCAATGCGATATGTCACTTTTTCTTTCTTCTGTTTTAAAGAATGCTGCGTGTTGAAAGCGTCGTTCTGTGAATACTTGCTGTAAATTAAGACAACTATCCTCAGAAGTGCAGACATTGATCTTGGCTTCTAAAACACTTAGACTATGCACTTCTAAAGAATTTTACTCCTTTAGGTGTCTATAAACCCATTTTCTACATGAAATGACTTTTCCCTTTTCAGTTCCAAGAGTATAATCCAAAGTCCATTCCTACACTGGCCTGAACCTTATTGAGGCATGCCTAATGTGAATTGGGAATTTCTAAAATACCTTATGTAAACAGAACCCAAACCAGTTGCATGGGCATTTGCTTAATACAAGTTTTCCTTCAGAGCATGTAGCATTTATTTGCACTTGCCCTCGACATGCTGTATGGGCTTCTAATGAGAATTAGTGCAGTCTCATTTTATAGAGGCAAGGCAAAGATAAGGGAGGCAGCTGTTCTGCCCATGGGTACATGATGAGCTGCCATCAGCGCCAAAGCTCAGGAGGGGTGTCCTTTGAGCCATTGCTGAGCCAGTAGAGTTTCCCCTCTCACTTGTGACATTCACATCTCCTGATGGCTGAATGCAGACCAAAAGTTACAACTCACTGACCTGGTAACTGAATTTCCTTCTCACAGGAGGCCAGTGTGCTTTGAGATCCAAAGAAAGGTGGAGAGTTAGACTCAGAGGGAAGGACTACAAAAAAATCAACTTTTAAAATAATAACTTTAATGTCATTCACTCTGTTATTTTTTTTTTTCTCCATGTGGAAGAATATTTAAGGATTGCTTCCTAAGAAAATATTTCTTGCGTGCAGAAATATGTTTTCCCTAGTTCCCATTCCAGTGTCAGGCAAGATTGATGGGGAAAACATTCTCAAACTTTTATTAAAAAAAGATGTCCTCAAACTACTTCTACTCTGCATTGGAGAATGGCATGTAGGTGGCTGCTAAAAAGAAAGTTGTTATTATAAGTTCCTCAAAAATCTCTCCAGTTAATTGATAAAAAATATATCCTCTGGATTTTGCATGGAATGCATATGTGGAAATGGAGGCAGTGTGCATACTGACAGATAAACCCTCTAAATTCTATAGGGGTTGTTTCCTAATGTGTAAATTAAAAAAATAACAATTTTAAATTTTTTCATGACTACTTAAAAATCTTTTTCTCTCTGGCATTCTATATGTATCATTTGACAAAATATCATAAGTATCAGTATACCTGCTTACAGAGTTCTAGAAAAATGCTTGAATTAATTTCTTGTTATATAGCATTCTATCTGAATTTATTTTCATTTACATGGGTTGAATAAAACCTTAATTTTTAAAAATAATTTTCAGTCCAAGAAGATCCTTCCTAATTAGATGAAGGGTTCACAGATTCATAGAATGATTAAGTGATTCAAGTGTTCAGGGCTGGTTTGGGTGAAGGTTTGAGCAATCTGGTCTAGGGAAATACATCCCAGCCCATGGCAAGAGGCTTGAAGCTAGATGACCTTTAAGGTCCATTCCTACCTAAACTATTCTATGATTCTAGGATTCATTTCCCCTTTCAAAGAAATAGACCATTACTTAATTTTGGATTTCATTGGATATTAAAAGAATAAGATGATGTTGGGAAATTTGTGTGTAGTAGCAGAGACTTTTATGCTTATTTTCAACTGAACACTATTTTATTAGTAAAATTATTTTATTTTTAGTGCATTTACATGCTTAGGAGCTGTATTCTTCATTCTATGTTACAGTTAGCCCTTTTCTTCACACTGTGCAAAAGAAACTGTTTTCTCTAGGATTTTATCAAATGACGCTGCCAGAAAAGAGAAAATTCGCACAAAAAGTCTGAAGGAGATATTACACCAAATTCGACTTTTTTCTCAATGAGAGGAAAAGAGAATTTTTTTTTTCTGATAGAATAAAAAACCACTAAGACATTGCAGATACCCTGTGAGCATCCAGACTATGAACTTAAGTAATTTATTCCTGGTTAAGAATCTTCTGTTACTGGTTATTCTCAATGATGCAACTTCAGCACTGTAAAGTGATGCTTCATTTAGGCAACCCAGTCTATTGATGCTAGGTGCACAGCAAGGTAAGAATCTGAGTGCTTTAGTCTTCCTTTTTTTCCACTTCCTTCCCACCTAGTCTAGTAAGAAAAAAACATGCTTCTCTGAGTAACATTACATTAGTTTTCCTTTTATTTGCAAAAATACCATCTATTTTATACTTGAAAATATGGTTTTGTACTGAATTCATTGACTTTGAATATTTTTCAGCTTATGACAAACTGTGGAAACTGTTGGCATTTTGAAGCTCACCCCTGTCCCACAAACAGAGCTAATGGGATCTCAGATGTGGTACGCTAAAGAAAATAGGTACTGGAGGGCAGCTGGAAACTCTGGATAGTTGCTGTGAAAGAACTTACCTTCCTGAAGTATTGGACACTGGTGTGCTAAGCACTAGACTCAGGGGAGGAGAAAGATAATGATAACCTGGGATCTTTCATGTTTGTTTGTAATGGCTCTAAGGGTATGTGCAGTAAGTGCAGGGTGTTTGGTTGGTTTGTTTTGGGTTTTTTTTGTTTGGTTTTTTTTTTTTGCTGGACCGGGTCTTCTCTTTTTTTTAAGATTGCTGTTAAAATATGAGTAACTTTGGAATCTATGAATTTTTAAAAACTAGTTTTCACAATCAGAAAACCCTGGAAGACCCTGTGGGTTTCAGTGGAATTATGGATGAAGTGTACCTCTGCTGGCAGAGGGACAGAATCCAGACCTGCTGCAATGTGTATCTGTATACAGTATGCTGTACAGGTGCTCAGTATGTTTTTCCTTTCTTTTTAAAATAGAAATTATTTTTTAACTGTAATCCTTATTCTTCTATTTTAGATGGCTGACTAATGTCTTCTTTCATTTTTGAATGCATAGACCTGTAGCCCAAGAATTGTAGTTGATGGTAAATCTTTTGTTATTTTAGGTTTGCGTTGTCTGGTAGCCATTGTTAGGGCAAAGCTACCACATGGATCCTTGATCCCTTGTAACATTTTATTATTGTTATGTTGTATTACTCAGTGTCACTAAAGAACACAGATTAAAATGAGGAAGAAATGGCCTGTGTGGTTCTGTCTTAACCTTCAATAGCAGAAGCACAATAGTCTGATCTTATCAATGAGTTAATTCTTGGAATAGACACTGAAAAGGTTAAGCCTTTTAAACATAGCCAGCACACAGAGGTGATTAGATGCGTCTCCAATTTAGAAATCACTTTCCTGAAGGTCCCATGTAATTAGTACTATAACAAATTATCTAGAAAAATAAAAACATCTTCAGAAAATTCTGACTGCAGATATTCAGGCGGCAAGTAACAAATAAGAGTTCCTTCCTCTAAAGGTACCTTTGAATATCTTTTCAATTTATTTTACCTTAAAGATAAGTTTCAGAGAGACAAATTATTTCTTCATAAAGCAATTATTCTACTGAATATGAAGAATTCATTGGCAGAAAGAATGATGGAAGTATTTTGATTAAAACCACTGCAGGATCTTTAAGATTGAACACATTATTTGCAGTACACTATTTATACATTTTATAAGTATATTGTATGGAGAATTATAATTTTTTCTCAAACTTTTAATTATGTTTGAAGCTTTCCTGTCTCCTCATTTTTCTTCTTTAGTCAAAAAAATGCTACCATCTGAACTGTGTGACTATGGAGAAAGAATATGGATTTAAATATAACTTCCGCATTGAAATATTTCCATTTATCAGTACAGTGTTGCTATTATTAGACTAAAGATATTAGCAAAAGAAGAGATTTTCTTATTAATTACTTGTACATTTTATTATGTCTGTTTATGAAATACCCTGCTTTTCTGAGAAAATGGCTGTCTTAAACTCTGGTGGAATCCACTTATAATGTGTTTCTGTTGTAATTGCCCATGTGGAAAAAACTGGTGAACTTTGGATGCAAAGTAGTTTATAATACCTCAAAGCAGAAGCAAAAAAACCCCTTCATCTGCAGGGACCTTTCTGTTACCATTGCTGCCTAAATTTCAGTAATTCCATTTTGCTCTAAATTCTAACTCTCAAATTACAATTGGCCCATACCCCTTGGTCATTACTTCCAAGTTGGACAGGAAGCAGTTAAGGGGGCTGGAAATAGCATATCTATAGTACAGCTATAGCAAGATTCCTCTAGATTCATAAAAACTGTTCTTCAGGCAGTTTTCATCTATAGGCTAGGTGTTTTACCAGTGCATCTGGACCATTTCTGATTATTGTGCTGTAATTCAGCATTTCCCTGGGGTTGTCTGGGCTCTCCACTGGGATGACACCATGAATAGAGTCTTGTGTTCTGGTTAGTTTGGTAGCCATTCTACATAACACAGTGTGGGACAGAGGTTTGGAAAGAGACAACAGAATTTGATCTGGACCTTACAGTGTTTTAATAGCACCTTTTTTGCTTTTATTTTTGGTTACAAATTTAGCATTTAGGCCTACAGCAGCACTTTTGTTGTAGTAACAGATGTCTCTCCAGACACGTGTGCATATTTAAATGGAGTTGGCACAGTGTAGTCTTCTTTCAAAAGAAGATTAATGGAACAGAACTTTTTTTGTCTGCACGAATTAATTGAACAGTTATAAGAAGATGGATCACTACTTTTTAATAATTACAGTTGTACTTAGTATAATTAATACTCTGGATTAGAAATGGTGTGAAATAGTATTATTCTTTTGCATAGTTAAGGTATACTTATAGCACCAGGTTTGTCTGAGTAAACACTGTCACTGCTTGCCACTCCCAAGACCATCTGTCTCTGGTAATGACTTTCAGAGCAAGAACTTTGATTTTGAGCTTCACTGAGGTAACACTTAAAAGCATCCTGTGAGAACTAACATGAAATCATGGATTACCTATTACCTGAGCTGTTTTGCTTCATTATGCTATTCCTCATAATGGAACCAGTAATGTGAAAGAAATATATGAGACAAGTAGGTCACTCCAGCAATTTCTTCCAAACCTTGTCTGAGCCTGCTGGTGCATGAGTTTATGAAGAAAAAAATAATCTATTTCTAGCAAATAATTGCAAAAATTTTGCTCATTTTACTCTCTAAAAGAACTGCGACAATTTTTTTTTAATTGTGAGAAAAAGTGCCCACACAAAATTATGACAGTAAGCACCCTATGAGTGGAACCTTTTTCAGCATGGAAATAACTCCAGTAAATTTATTTTGCATTAAGAAATTATCAGATAATTATATAACAGGGCTGGTTCAATACAATTAATGCCTGATTAAGTGCTTCAATTAACAATCCTGATGTCAGACATAGTCCATCAAAGCACCGCTTGTGAAGCCTCTAGTAATGGGGGCTATTCCACTCATGTCAGGAAATAGGCTGTTCATTTCCTAGAAGCAGTTTTGTGATAAGATGTACTCTTCAAGAGGGAGAGCATCTTGTGATATATCACAGGCTGTTTGAAATGTTTGAGTCAGGAGCATACAGTAGAAGAGTTCTGTAAGAATGTTTTAAAATAGGATGAATTAAAATTTTGGTTGGGTATGACAACTAAGACTGTCATTAAACTGTTGGCAAAATACTTGGGTGAAAGGGAGAGAGGTGATTTATGTTCAGCTAAAGAAATCAAGTGAAGGGTGGCAAAAGGGAAAAAAGCATATGAAAATTCTTTAGACTAAGAACAAGAGTACATGGGTTGAACAAACAACACATTTGTCTTTATTCGCATATTTCTAGCAATAGCTGAAAAATAGGCCAATATCTTTCCATGCACCACCTCCTCACTTCTGCCAGTCCCCAGTGTGAAAGCTCTGAGCAGCAGATAGCTCTTGTCAGGGAAATTTGGGTGGTCAAGAAAAGAGTGTGCGATGTAAAACAAACCCTGCAAGACAAAGGTGGCAATGGGGTGAGACTGTGGCAAGACATCCCAGCATAGATTTTGCAGTGTAGTGCGTTTCCATCTAGGGGAAGTCTGTGAGGACCTTTTAAGTGCCACATGTGTGTGTTTCCATAGTTTTATTCTCTACCTTATGGCTAACCTTCTTCACTATTTCCATTCTATTACAAACCCACAGAGAATAATTTGTATGGTAATTTTTGTGAATTAAGTATCCTGGGAGATAGATTAACATCATTAAACTATTATCACGTTTAGCATTCCTGTTGCCAAAAATGGAAGGCTAATTTTATTCCATTAATTTCTTGTAAAATGCTTTGCCTTTTTTTGTGGTGGCCACAGGTGTCCAATTTATTCTCAGGTCTGTGTAGATATTTTCATTTTGAGTCTTAGAAAATATACTCAGGTTATATCAATTTAGAACTGCTTGCATGTGAAAATGGTTAGAATATTTAGAAAGAGTACTTAAAATACATAATTTTAGCAATAGCATACAAAGTTCTTATTCTCCTAAAGAAGATTTAATTCATGAACTTAAGGGTTCTGCCTTGGTCCACCATGATCACTATAAAGAAGCTCAATCATCTCATCATTTTTTGCAAAACAGTGTTAGATTCAGCAGAACTGTTTGGCTGAACTATCAGGTCAAAAGCTAGCTCTGACTCTTCTTGCTATTAGATGATTTTGGATTTAAGAGGATTAAGTTCTTTCTTGCTTAAAACATTAAACTTTCTTTCATGATCATGTAACTGTGGCAGCAGCCACATCTCCATATTTCATCTCCAGTCTTTCTATTAATCATATTACATTTCCAATTAAGTTCTACTTATGAATTTGTTTCAGTGTGGTTCTTAGGGGAATCAGTAAATGTGTTTTATAATTAAGTGCTCAAATATTAGAATTTAATAGTTTGTAATTAGAGGGTTTTTAAATTAGAAATCTGTCTTCCTATACAATTTGAGGAGGTAAAATCTAATTTACATCTTCACCTGAAGGAAAATTCATAAAATGAACTAAACTAAAGCAGTGAAATACATTTTTAATTAAAGGGAGGAAACTGCTAATGAAGTGCAACTTAGGAACATAAACTAATAGTGTATAACATCATATAGTTTCTTTACATTGTAGAATGAAATACAGTAGTTTAAAAAATTTAGAAACATTACTTAAAGCAGTGAATATCAATTTGCCAGATTAGGCATCCCATGGCAGAAGTATTCCCATTATCTTCAGTCTCATTATAGAGATGAATATGTACCTACTCACTTGAATAAGGACTAATAATATTTGCATTGTTCAGTGGCCTGCATGGTGTCATGCAAATAAATACCTGATATGGAATGTGTCTGGCTGTATGTCTATTTGTTTGTAGATATTTTCTGAGGCACAGGAGTCTTATGAACATTGATGGGTGGTCAGGGTTGTGCTCACAGTCAGAAATCCTGTTTTCTCCTTCACTGAAAGCTCACTGCAAGCAAAATGCTGATTCTGTGGGAAAACCAGCACAAATTCTACATGGCATATTGGCTAGGAACAGGTATTGAATTGCAAGCTCCAGCACTCAAAGAATGATTTTTCTCTACTAGCTAAGAAGAGTGCTGAATTAAGACCAATACTAGCAAGCCTGGTTTAAGATGTAAGTAAAACAGGCAATTGCAGTAGCATATTAATGGGACTGGCCTTTAGGAAAACACTGGTGATATTTTTGTTCCCGACCTCAGGTTGACTCCGCAGAGACAGCGCTGTGAGGATCCCAGAATACATGTTTGTTACTGGGCACAGAAGCTTTTCTCAGATCTGAAGCCTGAGTAGATGCTGAGCCATCTTGATCCATTCTGAGCAGGCTACTTACCCATGAAAAAAAACCTGGATATGCAGGCTCAGCCGCAGACATGGGTATTTTTCGGCAGCCTGCCTGGAGAATTAGGATATCAGGTCTCCAGTGTATCCCTGCAAGTAGGTCTAGACACTGCCTGAAGCATTTTCTCTGTGTTGCTTATGACCCTGAGGGCAAATAAGCTTCAGAAACTAGCTCTTTGTTTATGTGTCCTAGTACGAGGACTGCAGATCTTTCTCCAGCTTCTGCTTACCCCCCTTGCTGCTGTAAGGAAAGGTGTACTTAAAAAGGTGGCTATGGCAGGAAGAATGGTGCTCCTGAAGACTTGCTTTTCCTTTCTGCCTTGCCTCCCCGTTACCAGGGAGGGCAGTGGTGCAACATTGCTCTAGGATTGGGATTGCACGGCAAGGTCACCGTGGTAAAGAATATCTGGGCTGAGCCAGATGTGTAGGCTCACATTTGGTTGTGTGAGTAGAAGGCTGTGTTTAATTTTGTCTGCTTGAGATGCAGAGAGGGATGCCATGGGGATCTATCCTCCCACCTCTTCAGAATGGCCTGAGCTATCCAGAAAGGGGGACCCAGTCCTGAGATTAAGGAGGGAGCCTGGTAAAACAGAGACAGAGAATGGACCTTGGCAAGCAGGTATGGCTTAAACTCCACTTAAATCTTCCAAGCAAGGGTCCATCTGAGCCTTTAGGGCTTTGTAGGCCAAGAACAGACTTTTCAGGCTGCTGAAGTTTCTCTGCTCTGATTATTAGCAAGCAGTGTTATTTTTGTCATTATTTATGGGTTTGAGATTCATACCAGAAATACCTCACAGAATGGTGTTTGCTTTGAAAATCTGACCCCAGTCTTTACCTGAGTTCCCTTATCCTTTGATGGCACCCCTGCAGCAGCTCTACTTTCCATCAGTCTTGCTGTGGCTGGCCACTCATGAGTAGTGGCTGATGAGACAGGCAGAAAGCCCACACAAGAATCAAAACAAGCTGGTTCATGACCTTGTCTTCTTGTTGTGCCATGTTGACATAATGAGGGTTAGTCACTCAAATCTCTTTAAACAATTGGATCATTTAAGGAAGCTCTTGGATTTGCCACCTTTATAATACACAAGTGGTATGTCTGTAATTGCAATTATATCAGTATGTATTTAACCACACAGTAAGCTGCATTAATGTAAATTGTAAGCTGGATCACAAGATCTGCTGAAAATAGTCTTTATTAATTACTTTGGCAGTGGTGGTGGTTTTGGTTGTATCTGACAATTTGTGATCTGACATTACTCAGTGCTTCCATTGTATTTTTGCTTTTTTGAAAAACCAAATTGACATTTTCCACTGAATTACAGATTGAAAAATTCAGTAGTGAGTGATGCTGACTGTTTTGGTAAGGAGATCTGCTGGACCACCACAGTGGTACGGATCACTCACTATGATAAAAAATTACTCTTGTTTATGCCCTTCATTAATATTTCAGGATTCAGACAGTAAAGGGAGCAATTTATCTCAGTATAAGTTAGAATTCTGTTTAATAGGATTTTCTGAGGAGACAAGATTAATGTTAATAATGTTTTTTCATTGATGGGAAAATAGTGTTGACATTAGTAACTCACTTTTTCTTTTAAGCAACAAGGTTAAACTGAAAAAAGCCATGGACTATAAACAAGGTCAGGCCTATAAAAAAGTAAAACATGAATCTGTTTTCCTAGACTAAAATCTTATTAGAATGAATATTCTGCTGATCAAAATGAAGGTGATGAAGGCTATAAAGCTATTCAAGCAGAATAATTCAACTTTACTATCTCTCCATTCCAGGAAGTGGCTATTTCTTTTTTTTAATAGTCTCAAACAGGGAATTTGAAGCTCATCTAATTAAGCTTCAAGTTTTCTGTGTTTTGTAGTCTCCTTGATTCTGAAAATAATACATGCAACTTCATTTAGCTTCTCAGGTTTTAAGGCATAAATGAGTTTGGTACAGTTTCCTGAAGGTATATTGAGCAAAGTCTATATTCAAAAAAACAATACATTTGCTGTGCTTGGGTAAATGTTTCTCGTTCAGAATGTATTTGGGTTCATTAAGATGACACACAGACATGAATGTGAAGTATTTGGTTTCTCTGAGACTGCTCATCCAGGGCTAAGGACTCTTCTAGGTTACAGCAATATACGTGCTGATGCTTAATATGGCACTGTTGTACTGATAATATTTTCATTAAGTCACAAGTAAGGTTTGTATCAGTTCATGTCTAAATTCATCGACTTCACATAGTGTACTCTACAGGTACGTACAAGAGTAATTATGAGTTCAACACCTTTATGAGTATATATACACAAAGAGTATGTTCAATGCCAACATTTCTAAAATTTGTGTTAGTCCACATGCTCATATCCGCAGAAACAGCATAACCAGGGCATAACAGGAACCTTTGTGATTGATGACTTCCCATTGTAAATTGTTCTGTGTTCATATGTAAATGATATCTTTATATTGCCCTCAGTCCTGCTGAATTTGCCTACTACTAGTCTCTATGTTTTTTCTGTCTCTGTGAATATTTAATTAACTATAGAAGGAGAAGAAACTAAAATTGCAGAAATAAGAAGGCAAGTAAATAAACTGATGGTAGTAAATTATCCTCTCTACATTCATAAGGGATTTGATTTTTTATTTCTCAGATGTGTGGAGTATTTGACTAAGAAATTCCAAGATTTACATGCAAAAATAGTCTTACTTATGGAGAACCAAATATGGCAAAAACAGTTGGAGAAAATATCTCTCTCAACATTTCTTGGTTTTGCTTTCACTTATTTTGAATAAGGAATGAAAAATATCAGGACAAGTACAGCTGTGAAAGTGAACGTTGGATGCAACTGAACATATAATATCTAAATATTTCTTTCACTGTAGATGTTCACCCTGAGCACTCTTATAAGCTTATCTGACGCAGAATCTTGCCTGTAGCCAAAAGAGTGGTTGGGCATCACTTGGGCTGATAACATAAGCATGGTCCACGTGGTCTAATATATAGAAATATAGTTTTGTGAGTACTGTTGCTGTGCTCTATGGTGAAGCACATAAGTGATAATTCTGGGTATTCAAGGTTCTTGCTCTTTTGCTAGCAGATGCTAGTTCCCTTTATAGTTTTGTATTTGCATTTAAAGATTCTGCTGTCCTGCAGAAATATCAAGAGAAGAGAATGTACCAGTCACTCCCTTTGAGTCTGTTATTTCTGCACATAGAATCTGTGCATACTTATTCAAATGAACAGTTTATTTTTGAAGAAATCATTTGTTCTCCATGCAAAGAATCTGAAGAGGGATATCATGGTATCTGGGAGATGTGTGAAGCTTTCTCTGATAGGAAGATCAGCTGACTAGATTATACCATGTCTACTGAGCTTTAAGTTAAATTTCAGTTCCTCTAAGATGGAATCAAAGCTCTTGAAAAATTCTAATCATGGTTGTCAGATTGATGTTTGCTTGAAACAAACACCAGCAGTAAACATGGCCTAAAAATTTATTCAGGGAATAAAGCATAACATTTACACAGAAAGAGGGCAGCATTAGAGTGAAGAGAGATGATCAGAGCTGACCTTTGACAAGAAGTGCAAATTTCTATGTATGAATGCCCCAGTCAAATAAATGAGTTTCCAGAACAGCTAATTCTTTATGTAAGAGAAGGTCAGACAGAGAAAATATGCTATTTTAGTGAATTAAACAAAAATTCCAGATTTCATTTTACCAAAAAACAGTTAGGAAAAGTAATTGCTGCAGTACTAAAAATACTTTAGAATTATAAACCTAAAGTCAAATTACTTCAAAAACTGGTAGCAAACTATTGATGAAGGAAGAGTAATTGCATCGACTGAACTAGAGATCCTTGATTCAAGACATTTTTTTCTTAAAGTCTCACTGGGATTCTGGATGAGTGTCTTTGGGTAAATGTCTTTTTCCTCTGCTTTATCTGTGAGAAGCAGGAATAGCAGCAAAGCTTTTTATTGTTATACTGTTTGCATAAGGTATTTTGGGTTTGTAGGGGTTTTTTTTGTAATGGTCAGCAGTGTTCTACAGAACAGGTAGCTTTTTCATCTTGCAAATCTGTACTGAGTATTGTAATTTAAGCTGTATATGAAATGGCTTTGCTACAAATGTGAACCTTGTCTCATGTGAAGTGACTTTGCTGTAAATATGACTATAGTATGAGCCAGTCAGCTTGCCAGATTGCCATTAGTTTGTAATGAACATTTAGAAAAATGAAGCATCATTAAAGCAAATCAGCTGTTTCATGTAGTCACTGCATATTTATAGACACTCTGCTTACATGAATTAATTAGTCCCTGATTGGGGGAGGTATGCTGTATCTCCACCTCCTAGCATTTTTCGGTTTCTTCTTGTGCTATTTTGTACTGTAATGACAACCACAAAATAAAATTAATATTTTTAAAACCATGTGATATAATACGAAGTGATTGTAATACAACTTGAATGTAGCCATTACTCAGTACTTGTGTGCACAGAAGGTAGTTATCTCATGATAATTATCTTCTACTCTAGTGATATTATCTGTTGATTAAAGAACAGTCATTATGTAAGCTGTGTTACCCAGTCAAAAAAAGGATTTTCCGGTTGCTATTTCACCTCATCATTTAGGGCAGAATTGACTGCTGCTCTATGATTATATAACCAGAAACTAGTCCTAGCAGTAAGACTGAGGTTACATTAGTACTTATTTACTGCTGTGATTTTTTTATAATTTTAAACCTTTTTATGACACTTGCCTAGTTGAGCACTGGCACCGATAGTCTTCTCTAAATTAATATGTCAGTCTAGATGAATTTTTCTTGTCAAAACCTTCAGGCTTATTTTTTGGTACCAGTGAAATAGCTTTCTGCCTTGTCAAAGGGTTATGCAGGGCAGCAATTTAAGGAACACTTAGATGTTCTTTAAAAGATTTTGCTTGTAAATATTCATAATTTGCCAAGCCATCTGTCAGTTGTGTACCTTTATGTACAAAGAACATTGCAGAATAGATAATATCAACTCATTAGAATGAAGGTGAATACTTCTGAGGTAACAATTAAGGTTGGTTCACAACAGAAGGCATAACAGGCTTTTCTTAAGGAATCCAAAATCCAGACTGCCAGAACAAGCAATTGAATTAATTCTTTAAAATATAATGGTCATCAAAACTTGGGAGCTGCATTTTGAAAGCAGCATTCAGCATAGCTGGAGATTACAGGAACGCAGAAGCAAATGCATTTGACCTCAGAATGTCACTTGTCATTCTTTTACTAAACAAAAAACTATCATAAAATGTAATTGAATTTTAGCTCAGAGTGAGATGCTCTTGAGCACCAATTCCCCACATTTACAGAAGGTTCTTTGGACGATGGCATTCCTCAAGTGAATCAGTGTTACCACAAGAAAATTTTTTAATGAGTGTTAGACATTGATGAGAGTTCGATCCAAGAGAAGAGATCAGGTGAGAATTAAGCAGGATTTTCAAGGAAATTAACACACGAATAAATGGCAAATCCTTTGTAGTAGCATTGCATAATTTAAATTAATGGATGTCTCTGATGCGCTTGTGGTCAAACATCAATGTAAATTCCCGACCAAACAATCGCAGGTCTTAAATAATACTGGTAGGTATAAGTTCTGTTGGTTGTAATGGTTATATTAGCAGCATTTTTAAAGTGTAATTTAGTGCACATTGAAACCATTGGGCATCCAGCAACCCTGCAAGAAAGGTAGGAGTGTGCCAATGAATACTCTGACTCAGTATACTGTCTTTTCTAGGTAGTGTCAGATCTATATCTGGAACTTCATAGTAAACACTAAAAAAACAAAGCCCGGCTTATTAGGGTTCATATGCTAAATTAAAGAATCAGAGCATCATGGCTGATGAGAAATATTTTTCTGGACAGAAGAACAAATCATGTGAATAACAATATCTAGCCACAATCTAATGTTTTTATCACCATCAGATTAATAATCAGTTTCATCAGACTTTTCACTAAATTAATATTCACATGAACACTTTTAACATTGCTACTTTATGTGACACTGCACTTTTGCATTGCAAGTTTATACTGAAGTTGTTTATTAGAACAAAGTCTTGTATCTTTTGGGCATCTTTCTCACAGATACATGACAGATTTTTATGGAGCAGAAAGTTTTGTGCAGTGTCCTGAACATTAGGCTATGCAAAATAGTTCTGTTCCTGGGTTGCTAATGAGTTTGAAACTGACCTCGTTACTCCTTATTCCAGATAGTAGGAGAAGGATTGGAGGGATACTTGGATGGCAGATACCTTTTCTGTGGAGTATAGGTACAGTCCACAGCAGTTCTTGGGCACAGTACTGTAATGATGTGACATTTTTGCAAGCCACAAAACAGATTCTTAAATCAAACTTGTCCTTGATGATCACTTGGTATGTTAATAGATTAGATTTAACTTCCCTTACACTGTCTAATAAATGCCTCTTTTGTGCACTCGCCTTTTCACCTACCTGTGGGATTATTATGATACTCTAATAAAACATCAGGCATTTGCAGTTTATTCCTGGAGGGATTTGACTCTTATTTTCATCTCTTACTGCCAATCAGCAGCCTTATATTGAAAGGTAATTAGATTATCCTCTAGGACTCTTCCCAGCCTTCACTGACTGCATATAAATTCAAGGACTCAAGTTTGCTAAAGGACTCTGCTTGATAGACTGCCAATGCAAAAGATGGCAAAGCTCTGAAACAAAACAATTCAAAGGTATTTCCTGGGGGAAAAAAAAAAGGTGCTTTTTTTCTTGCAATTTCTGCTTCTAACAAACTTTTTCTCTGAAACATGGCTAAAACAATGACAAAGCACTTTTCCACTCCTGTGTATTATTGATACTACTTTTCCACTCCTGTGTATTATTGATACTAAATGTGCATAACAGGAATAGAATCTGATACCTGAATTTAAAACTGAGTTCCTTTTGGCAAATACAAGATAATTATCTGCAGATATCTGTGTAATTGACTTTATATTTATTAATGATGGGTAGCTGTATGAGGTAACAAAATTATATGTTCATTTGGAATGATTTGCTGGTTTTGCTGTGAAGCTTGTGAAAAAACATAACCTGCTATTACCTCTTTCTTACCTTCATTGACTGTGTTTTGTTAAGTGGTAAAATCTTACTTCCCCCTAAAGGCAATGAACATGAATCATGTACACAGAAGAAATTTTATTCAGTAAGAATTTATCATTTTTGCAAGTCACATTTCTGACTAAAAGTGCAGCTTAAATGCATCATTAGCAATCATTATGGTGGAACTATACAAGTTTAAACATAAAAACAGGTCTCTTTGAGATTTAAAATAAAACTAGTTAAATTAGTATTCACACCCTGCATAAAGGCATTTAAGGAGGCTTGACCACTGGTTTAATTAGGTTGGACATTGGGTCATTGGTATGTTGCCTAAGCTAAAAGTGATCTAAATTAATGTGTTAAAAGCTTGTATGGGCTTAAAAGATCCAATTAAAACTGTTGCAACTTTTGTTCTGAAGTCAGAAGCATACAATCAGAAAACAGATGTCCCTTAAAGACCTGTATTAATCTTTCTTTTTCTCCTAAAGAATTCTGGTTTGTTCCTTTGAATAACATTTTTTGCCACAAGCTAGTCCATAGTGCATCCTTATGTAGTTATCCTCCTACTCCTATACTTTCTTGTTGCCTCTGGTAGTTTTGTAGATGTTTTAAAATTGTCTTCTTTTCAGTTTTAGCCAGTAATTGCCAGATATACTGATTTTTATTATCTTTATTTCATAAATTCCTGCTGTTCCTTGATTTTTTTAACCAATTTTTCCTTGTTCCATTTTTTGCAATTAAAAGTTTTCCACTATGGAGAAAGAACAGGAACAAAATTCCTAACAGATTAATGTTTCCAGATATTTATAAGCTTTTCTCATGCTTTACACATGACACTTAACAATTGCCAATAATGCCAATAATTGGGGGTTTTTTTGGTTATGAAGACCTTGACAAAAAATATTTAGAATTTTTAGGAAATGCATTTTCCATCAGAGAAAAGATGCATTTAAAAAAAAAAAAAGTATGGAATTAACTAAATGGAATGGGCAAAGAGTTTTATTTGGTCCTATTCTTTTGAAACTCACACTTAGGTAAATTATGTAAAAACGTTTTGTTTCAGTTTTTTTTAGCTCCATGTACTCTTTCCTTACCTTGTTCTGCTCTTAGCAGGCGCTGGAAATAAAATGAAAATTTCTGTCTGTGTTGTGTATTGCAAGGTTACTGTTGAATTGAAAAGCATATTCTGGAGCAATACTTCTTTTTATGTCCTCTATTTCTTGTGTTTTGTTGTGTTACTTGAAAACAGGACTACACATAGAAAAATACATAGATTTAAGAAACTGTAATGATTACTGCTTAGATCTGTGCCTAAAATATGTACCTTATGCCTGCAGAGCATTGGAGAGAGGAAAGATTGAAAGATAAACCTCAGGACAGGCACTCAATATGGCATGAATCAGGGACACAGAGCTGCTGTCCTTTTTTCTCTGAAGTTTTGGAAACAAACAGGTGTCTCAGCTACTATTTTCTTTTCTATAGCTAAGCAGGAGCTTCTCTACCTGTCTCATGCTGAATGCAGCACCAAAATAAACCAGTGAACTTCTTTTCCTGCTTGTAGCTGCCAGCCAGAGGAAAGGCCAAAAGCTACACTTGGAATGTAGAGAGACAATGGAGGGGTTACTTGGATTTTATGGAACAGCTTTCCATGGATTCTGATGTAACAGTTGTCAGTGCTCAACTCACAGGCTGCCAGTTTCTAAAGATTTTGGATCTTGATTTATTATTCTTAAAATTTCAGCTGTTTGATGCAAGCAGTATGTTATAATAACATTAAAGTGATCAATCAACTGATTTTTTAATGGATGTTGAACTTTGAAAGCAAGGGGTAAGATTGGTGTAAGGCTTCTGTAGAAATATTTACAATGATTTTAAATGCATAAAACAAGTTCATTTACAGTGTAATTGTAGATATTTTTCATTTAAAGTTGTGACTTTTCCTTTTGAAAGTGTTAGTTTCCTTGCTCATAAAAGTGCTCTGTGTATCTTTTAAGATCATTAATTTCTTTTTAATGAGAAATTTTATTTCATTTTAAAGAAACTGATACTTCAGCAAATTTTACCTATTAATTTGCTTTTATTAGTCGATTGGCTTTTAATACCTGTCAGATTAAGAAAAAAAGAGTTATTCAATTATTGATAACAGTGTTCATGTCTAGTAGCTAGGGAAGCAACCTTTCTCATGGGCAAAATACTTCCAATATTATTCCTAGTTGAAGAGCATCAACTGGGAGAAAAGATGACTGTGGAGTCTTAAAAACTCCCACATATGCTCTGCTAACCCTTATATTTTAATAATTTCCAGCAACAGAATATTTGTTTTGAGCCTCACAGCTGATGTCATTGATGGAGGCAGCAATGTAGAAGTCAACAACTCTCGTCCTGTTACCAGACTTTGAACGGCGCTTTTTTAAAAACCTGAGAAAAGCATTTTTTGGCCAAATTGCCCAATTTCCCCCCCAAGGTCCATGCCACATGCTTTCTGGCCGTAAAAGAGAGGGAAATTGTTCCCAATCACCTAATAAAGTAAGGTACAAACACGTTTTTAGATATTTTAATTATGATCCTGTAAATAAGTTGATATGTCAGCTAAAATTTATTAGAAGTAAGTTCCACTGAACTGCACAACATATTATGCCAAGCAATAATTTAAACTCTACCTCTTGAAGCTGAGCCACAATTTTTAATCGCTGGGATCCATGTGATGCATTTGAAGGCATATAAAAAGAAGGGTTTTTTTTTCCTTCAGGGCTGTGTTCCTTAGATAGGTCGCTTAAGATACAAAGCATATAGTTTCATCTATTTAAAGCAGCTTAATTGGGAGAATCTAAGGACAAAACCAGAGCTCTAGGTATGGCCTTTCCTTTTGAAAGAGATAGTTTCTTCCCATCCTCCATCTTTTTATTAAATTAGTATTTGCTCTGTGTTATGGTTGTAAAAAAAGTAAGTAAAAATTATTTTTGGCGCTGATACTTTTCAGCTGTAAAACTTCAAGTTGGAATATTTTGAAAATCATGTTTTCTGTGAACTCAGATTATTTGATCTGCAAATGCCACCAGGAGGCTCTTATAAACTGTTTGCTTTTTCATAATCCAGTCTTTGTTGTGCTTCTTCTGCTTATGGGCATGTTGCTCAAATTTGCCTCTATTATATATCTCTCAAATAGTACTTGAGCTTAAGAGAATTTGTAAAAAAGTAATTTGTTTTTTAATTTATTTTGAGGCCAAAAAAATGTATATTTATTTATTTCAGCATGCATGTAAACAGGAAAAAAAAAACCAAAATAGTTTATCTTATCTTTAACTACTTCTGAAAATTAGAATGAACTTTTGCATGATTACTTCAATAGCAGATGGTAATGCTTCCTCAATACACAGGTTTAAATATAACATCAGTAACATCTTTTCTTTTTGCAAGTAAAATATAAAATCCATGTAGGATACACTCAAGTTAGTTTATCTGGGCTGATCTGCTCAGAAATTAAGTTAAAAAAAAAGAAAGAAAAGCCTAGCAACCCTTTCTATTTTGGAAGCAGCTTTTGTCTCACTGCCCCATTTTCTACCTCATCCACATACTCTTTTATCAATTTTAGGTGGGGAATAAAGATGTAAAGATGTTTTCCAAAGATACCTGTGAAATTCAGTTCATATCTTGTTTTCCAAGTGTCTCAGGCATTTAGGAATTTTAATTCTGTTGATTACCAGCTTCTAGACAGTAGATTCCATTAGAAAATGACTTGCGGTCTTCAGCCATATTTGCCATTAAGTATCATGTTAAAAATTGCAAGACTAATTCCAAATAATTTGGTATGAGGCTCTATGATCCAGAGCTTTTACTTCAGGACACTGCCTACTTCAGGCTCCCTAGATGTATAAACCTCAGCACTACACTGATATGTTTCTAGACTTTCTAGTTCTGGGATTAATTTATTTATGGCCAGTGTTGGTATCTGGGCAGTGGTGCAGTAAAAAAAACAAAACTGTGCATCAACACAAGGCACCTCTGGATTAGCCTTGTTCACTCTTTTCTCATAGTCTCAGAAAGATATTTGTGTAAGAGCTGGGCATTGACAAGCCAGTGTCCAGTTACCTTTACACCTCCACACTCATCAGATGTGCATGCAGAAGCAGATACTCTCTTTTATATTTGAAGATAAAAGGCTATCTCAACCTCCATGCCAATACATCAAGGCTTGGAATTTTATACAAGCAAGATCTTGCTCAAAAATCAGTTTGTCCTTTTCAAATGGACGCTCTAGGCTTTGTAAGGCTGTAATTGACAAAAGAAAAAAAGGAACCTTGTTGGGGAGATAGAATGTAAGAAAATAAAGATAGTGCAAAGGCAGTCTCACACCTGAGGAGTTGCAGCTGTGCTAATCCCCAAAGATTAGGAGCAGGCCTGCCCTTAACAGGTCACAGCTGTGTCCACTAAGAAGAGTGCTACAAAAGAGTGGGTGAGCTAGTTGAGGAGAGAGCTGGAGTTTGTTGGCTGTACTGTGAGGAAGGAGTCAGTGCTATGAGGAGCTGCCCATGACCAATCACCAAGAAGGTATGGAATGCTGCAATAAGATGATAACAGGACCTGGCTCTTTGTGAGAGTAAAATAGGTTGGAAAAGGTACAAGCTGCTTAATTTACAAAAGCTTTCAGTTATCTGCAACTGAAATTGGCAGTATCAAACTTGGAAGCTAGTACAAATAAATGTTATAGATCTATATCACAGGTATGGAACTGGAAGATCTAACATGCTTATCCAAAAATAAAACAATAAAAACTTAGCAAACAGTTCAGAAAACCTGTGGCATCATTGATGTTCCTGGATGATGTTTAACATACTTAAGAGAAAAGAACCTATATTTTCTGTGGGAAGAAGAATATGTGATAAAGAATGCTGCTTTCTTCCTTAAATTAAAAGTTAACAGCGAGAGGAAATAGATGAATTTTGGTGGAAATCTATTTAAAGGGAATTTTGAAATTAATGGAATGCAAATATTGTTGAGAGAAAACAAAACCTCTGCTGTCATTATAATTCAGTGTTATTTAAATTCTAGCCAAAGCATTTTTAACAGTTGTACTGCTAACTAGTCAACCTTGCAGGCATGTTTAATGTCCTATTAAGTGAGTCTTCTCAGTTCCATAGGAATTTGACAGTAATTACAAGTATTCTCTCTCCTTGAAAAACCTTCATGGTGCAGGTAATTCATCATGTGAAGCTCAATAATAAAAAAAAAAACAAAACAAAGTGTCAGGGAAAAAAAAACTCTGCTGTCATTGTGTATTTTTTGTCATCATTTTCTGGTGGAATTTTGGCTTTCATGTTTTATAAAGTATGTCCAACCTTAGGATTCCTGCTTTCCTCAGTCTTCATTTTCACAGTTTGAATAATTGAGTAGGTGTGCTACAGTAACCAGTCATTCCTTTTTGGATATGCCTGCAAGTATGAACTTAATAGAAGTATAATCAGAAATCAGACTCTAAGTCATTTAGAGTGAGGGAAGAATTTCAGTCCCATTTGGTGGTCTATTTTTTATAGTAATGGAATTTTCTAGCAAAGATAAGTATGTTTCCTTTCTACAAGTAAGAAATTGTTATGCGCTACTTCGTACAATGGCACTAGTAGGTACATTTTGTCATTGTCTTTTTAAACATAACTCTCAAAAGCTACAATAGGTTTGTAAATGAATACAGAGCTTGGAAAATCTGTTCATCTTCTAGATCCTTACTTCTAAACAATACAACAACAAAAAATCCTGTTACCTGCTATAGAGGCTATCTACAATTAAATTAATAAGGATAATTTTTACAGTAACTATGGTTTTGGGACTTATTTGTTTGGTTTGTCAAGGTATGACACATTCTTTAAAAGAAACTGGTGAAAACAAGTTTGATACAGACAGGGTTCCAAACAAATTTCAGTTGTGGTTTTTTTTTTTTTTTTTTTGCTCACTCCTCTTAAACATCCCTGTCAAATTCTTGAATAAAAACCAATTTTTTAATTGAAGTAGAATTGTACAGACACTTTTTGAGGAAAATTAACTCGGGATACATGAAGAAGGGTATGGGTAGTGGCTACTTGTTTTGATTTTGCTGCTAAGTCAGATGATTTTAAGGGTGAAGAATTAAGCATGTGTTGAGGGTGGTACTTGCAGTGGGAATTAGAAAGCAAAGCTTGGAAATAGTTATTTTATGATAACATCTTTAGTGTGCTTGCAAACGTCTGTGACCAGGGGATGTCTCTTGTCCTCCTTAGAGAAGAACAAACAAGAAAAAGCGCTTGCAGGAACCTGAACAACTGCCTGCCCTAGAACAGAAAAGAGTTTAGTTGATTGAGCAAGCAACAATTCCAAGCAAGCCCTCTCCAACTCTTGTGAACTTTTGGAATGTTTGTGGCAGATTGCTTTTATGTGTCCCCTGGACATATAAAAATATTCCCCTGGGATATTGTTTGATTTACCCTGAGGTTCACTATTAGTTTTGCGAGTTAAAGAGAAATAAGAAAGAATATAACAACATAGAGTGTTTGGGGACTAAATCTGTGTCTTGTGCTGCCTTTTGCATCAGAAAAACTTCTACTGACCTTCACGTAAACTTAGCCTATAGAATGTTTAAAGAAAATTTTTCTCACATAACAATGCCTTGTAAGATGATGGGAACTCACTTTGCAAGCTCAGCTGTTACAGCTGGGTATCAGTCTTCTTTCCATCTTCTGTGCTTTTCTGCTGACAAGGTTACTGCTTTCCTCACAGTACTACTCTTAGATAAGGTACAGCAGCTGCAGCTCTGAAATCACAAGTGATGAGTTTATACAAAGGTAAAAATCCAAAGGGACAGGGAGAAGAAAAGACGACAGCACCAGAGGCATTTCTTTGTATCTGACTTCCCTCTCCAGTACTGCTGATTTTTCTCTCCCAGGTTCTAAAGAGAATAAGTAGCACAAGTCAGAAGCTTAACTGCTTTGTGTTTGTTCACTAGTCTGTAAAGTAGAGAATATTGAGTGTGTAATACTGCTTTCAGGCTGAATATGTTAATATCTAAAAAGCTTTTAAGACTGTGAAACAATATGTAAATGTGAACTATTAGCATATCTTTCTACTTTAACAAGAGGGCAAGATTCTGAAAGAGTTCACGTGACACTCTTGAAGGAGTTCAGTACAGGCCAAAGTGTCTGTGAGAGCAGGGTCCTGAGAGAATCTCTGAAGCAGCAAAAGCCCTACACTACAACAGGCTTCAGCACTCTTGAAGCTAAGTCTTGTATAACAGGCTAGTAATATTGCTTCTTTTTCCTCCTTTATTCATTTTGGGGATGGTTTTTATAATAAGCTTGACATACAGACCAGAGGAAGCACCTCACGGACTATTGTTTAAATTGCAAAATTATCTGCAGTAAAAACAAAATACCCCAAACCACACAACTTTGTTCATCCCATCCTGCCTGTCCCTATATAATTTCAAGCTCTAGCTCAGTTTAAATCTCTTTTTTGCTGGAGGAAGGGAGCAGGAAGTCTCAGCTATCTTGTTCACCTTAAGACGTATTAATATCATAAAAATAGGTGTGCAAGCAAGAGGTCAGAGTAATTGGTCTTGTGTTTGATCTAGGACACAGTGAGAAAATCTTTTTGAGAGGTGTGCAGAGACAACAGGATGCAGAAGACATGGCACATTTTCATTGCTTCCATTCAGAAGCTCTTTATCTTCTGGAGAGAACAGTTAGGTCTTAAAGATTATTATGATACAGCTTGTGAAGGTGGAGAGATGCAGCCCTCAGTGTTTTTCTATTTCCTTTTAATAACATTATAAAGCAGATATCCTTCAGTTTATTAAAGGGTTTAAAGTCTGCCATATCTGTTTTCTTGTTTGT
Organism: Fringilla coelebs; assembly: GCF_963513975.1. NCBI lineage: Eukaryota > Metazoa > Chordata > Aves > Passeriformes > Fringillidae > Fringilla > Fringilla coelebs. Next base: position 98,503,621 of record NC_140028.1, on the reverse strand, counting down.
ATCTTTCATATTTCCTTTAAATAAACTGAAGAAAAATTAACTTTGATATCCAAGGGAATCCTTGTTTTTTGCAGTTTTTTCCCCCCCTCTTAAAGAATGAAAACCTTTTGTTCTAGGCAGTTCCTGTGCAGACATGAAAAGTGCTGTGTCAGAAAAAGGACACTGGAAGGCCATTCAGTACAATTGAAAATTTCATGGCTCTCTGCACACCAAAAGTACTGTTTATCAAGGTCCTTTTAAATATTTCATGCTGTAGAGAAGACCAAAGATGTTACATTATGTGCTGTATTTGACCAAAATGTGGTTTATGTTTCTATTTTTTCAGAATAGCAGTTGAACCTGAAAAGGTGTGCATTGCCATTGACATCGCATTTCCCACTTTTGTAAATAGCCACACACTTCAGGAAGCATCAAAAAGCTGATGTGCTTTGCTTGTGATATCACTCAATGAGCCTTCTTCATACGTGCTACGTTTTAGTCATACAAGCCTCTAATTTAATGAAAGGCTTCAAAATGCCACATGAGAAGCTTTAATGTTTATGTATGTTCAGCTACTCTTCTGCAGAGAACATATGGAGGAGAAAGTCCCATCCAGTGTTTGGCTCAAATGGTTTTGTTCTCTTTTTTAACAATTCCTTCCTCCTTCCAAATGTAACAGCAGAACCATACTTATGTAGTGCTACTCATTTCTGGTCACTGACCATATAAACCTAAGATTTTTCATTGTTGAGATAAGTCTCTGCTGACATTCCTGCCATTCTAGGAAAGGGTTGACATGCTCCTGTTATAGTCATCCCCAGCCCTATGATGCTTGAAAACATGATGAATGAAAATGACTGATTCTTGCTGTACTAATCCATTTTAAAAAGTAGCAGTGCCTTTGAAGTTATTCAATAAGAAAGGCAAAATTTAGTGCCAGGACACAGGCTTGTTGGGTTTTTCTCAGCACTGCTAGAATTATATTTTAAGACAGTTAAGTCACAAAATCAAGAGTAAAGCTTGATCTCATATTCAGTAAGACTGAGGCTCATATTATGCTGGCATGTTTCTGCAGAATGCTGTTTTTATTTCTTTAAGTCTGTAGCAAAATCATGGTCACTTCCGAAGCATGAGATGGAAGACAGTGAAATTGTTTCCTGATACGGAGATAATATGTATATTTTACATCTCTTGACAAAGAATTGCTTATCTGGACCAAAAAAAAGGTGGATAGTTGGTTTTATTCAATTCATTCTATAGCATCTTATCTGATTATTAAAGGGTTTTTTTAATAGTAAAAAACAAACTAAACCAGACTGTTTGGAAGTTGAATATTTTATCATTATGATAATGTTAACCAGAATAATAAACTAATAATTTCAATTTCATATTGTTTTGTGGAAGATAAATTTAATAATGTAGTGGAAGACAAGGTGAGTATTTCTAGAGAAAAACATTCATCCTGAAACTGTGATTTTTTCAAGTCATACCACAATAGTGAGTAATTGGTGTGCGGTGGTTTTACATAAATGGACAACCATAAAAAGTATATTTTCTCAGTTATTTAAGATTTTAAAGTGCTATGCATTTTTGTAACAACTCTGGCAATAAGATCTTGATTGCATGCTACTGGCTGGGACTGTTAGTATTAACAATTTATTTCAACCGTCTTTCTTTCTGAAACAAACACTTAATCAAGCATATTGGTGCTGTTATGAGTATCTTTCAAAGCCTTTCCATTGCTTTAGATATATTATCTTTTTAGAGTGACTTTTCATATATTTTATAGCAGGTTATTACACAATATATTATAGCCAAATACTCATGTTGTTAAATAGAGACCAAATCAAGAATGATCATGTGAATACTACATTTTATGTAGCCTTCAGAATTAAGTGAATAGCAAGACAGGTAAAAGGTACTCTTTTGTCCTTTTGATTTCTCACTTAGTAGTTTTAGGAAAAATACAATTTAACTGACGTTAGTCCCACTTCTAATTTTTCACTTTTGATAGTAGTTAGGGTTTTCTTTAATTCCAGCCAAGTTTGATGATTTTTAGACTTAACTGTTGATAGGTTTTGTGCATACATATATTGAAGATGCATGGCAGAAGCAATCCACTTGCCCTCATGCTCATCTCCTCAGAAGTTATATTTATTATTTTGATTTATCTTCCTTTTTTGAGGAACACATGCATATATTTAGTACTTATGAGGTACAGGCTCCTACAAATATTGTATTGTTTCCTTATTCCAATGGAAATTAACATTTCAAAATAAATATACATTACTGTATATGTTTTAATTTATGACTAGATACTTTAATTGATTTTTTATTTCATAAATTTGCTGTGTGATAATATTGTATTTACCTAACACTGGGACAACCTTATATTGCGGTACAGAACTTACCTGTTAACAACACTCAATATATTTTTTTCTGTGTTCTTCTTGTCCCATTTTTTTGGCTAGATATGATGTTCACTGAATATTGTAGCAGACTCCAAAGGTTTGAATTCTGGGATCTTTCATTTGAAGCACTTTTTTTGCAAATAACTAATGAAAACTGTGTGTGATTTTCTGAACACCTGATAATGGCCCCAGAAAATATTAGTCTTATTAAGACATAACTGAATGGGGTTCTATGGCTGAGCATACAAAGAAGCATTGACTAAATTGACGTTTTTTCTCCATATTAAACCCATCTTAATTTATTTGTATGCTCCTCTCACTTTATATTTTTATTATAGCAGACTCACCCAAATTTTGGATTTATAGCTGCAATACTTAAATATAATAAAATCAGTTTTCTTCCACAAAAATGCTTCCTAGTAACTGAATGAAAGACAGGAGAAATAAAATTGAAGTCACGAAATAGTATGTAAATTAGAACTGTTTTCCTGGGTCTATGAATGGAATTTAAATGTAACTTTTCCTGCAGTTTGGTTTTTCATGTACACTTTTTTGCATTTTTGAGATAGTGTTTGAATGAAATTTAGGTTTTGGATTGCTTGTGTACATGGTCTACCTTTTCTAAAGGACTTTGCTGTAGAAGGGAGCATTGATCTAAGGAAAAAGGTTTCAAATCCAAGAATGTGATCAATAAATAAATATTAATTATCATTTTTAAGATTTGATGCTCCTATTTGCTACAAATTGTTAGCCAAGAAAAGAAAATCTGGATAGAGAACTATAACTCACTTTTGTGAGTTTACTAAGCATGATATTCAACTGTGTGTGTACATATTTGCTACTACTAATTTAGGGAGTTAATCTGGTTCATCCCACCAAATAAGTGCCTTTGATCCTTTGGAGCTCACACATATATTTTGCAGATGAAAATGCTGAAGTAGTTCAGTTACCAGTGCAGTATGCTCGCATAAATTGTAATCAGGAATTCAGCGTTGCATGTTTTGAAGTAACGAAGCAGCAGGAGGTTTGCAACAGTACCTGTGTGCAGTGGAAGGCAAATGCTCTTCCACAATACCCATGCCTGGTGTTTGGGAAGGAACATACTTTAGTGTTTAGTCTTTAGTTCATGAGAGTTCTAGACATGTAATATTTGGTGAATGCCAGTTCTGACCTCAGATATTTAAAAATATGCACCATGGAGTCTTTAGGTCTTCCTCTCTGAATACTGAGCTCACAAAACAAACCACCCTTGAACAGAGCAGTAACATCTCAGCCTGGCTGAAGCAGTTTTGGATGGGCTGGCCAGAATGGTACATACAGGCTAGTCCTGAAAACTGTAGGGAGTTATGTTGTGTGGGTTTGCATCATTTTTAAAATAGAAATCCTACTACACTCTAAGGCTTTTATTTTTAGCTGGTTAGTAACACTTGTGGTTTTATTAATAGATGCCTTGAGTTATGCTTATTAATTGGTAGCCTGAGTTCATGCATATTGTTGCAAAAAGGGAGCAGATGCAAGTGGCGTCCTCACACCCAACTGCCAGCAGCATCTTTAGTTGGACTTCCATCTCCCTGCAAAACAGCTGAGAAATTGAAAGGTTTTTCAGTTTTTGGGAAACAGATAATTTTCTACAAAAACTGTAAAAGAAGCTGAAAAAGCAGAAGATTTCAAAGCATATACCAAGAAAATGGAAAAGGAAGCTATATAAGGTAAATTATGCACTGGTTTGGTTTAATGTATTCAGCTGAATTTGATACAATCTTCACAAGAACTAGTACATTTTCTGTTAAAAAGAATCAGAATTCCTTTATTGAAAATTATTGTTTTACTTTCAACTCTCTCCTTATTAAAGCCAGGAACAGTTTCCCTGAAGAAATTTGCATCTATTAGCAAAGGAAATATATGTACTACTAGAAAATACTTAACCTGGGACAAATTGGTGACAGCAGGATACTGAGCAATTAAATCTGTGTTCTCAGAGAGGATGTAAAGGAAAACCCAGATAAATCTAACAGATACTTAGGTTGTTTAATCAAGCTGCTTAGTAACTCCTTTTCTGAAGAATATATTTATATATAAACTTTTGGGATTTGTCTCGGAGTGCTTTTTGGCTGTAGAATGCTTTTTGAATAAAATTCAGAGGTTTCTGTGGACAGTAGGAGAAACAGCATTGTATTTTTCTACACAAAATTTGCTATTTTTAACAATGGATTACCCTAGTGAATAGAAAGGAAGGAGTAAGCACCAAGTTCTCTGACAATCTGATGACAGACTACAGATAAACTAGAAAAAAGGCCATTCTGAACATTTAATTTCTGCTCTTCCCTAAATTAGTGTGATAACTTTCTCACACTGCTTCAGTGTCCTCCCTATTCAGTATGGTCAATCTCAATGTAAATGTAACTGAAATATATTTAATCACTTGTATTTAATATTGTATCATTCAATATATTTTGAACATTTCTGTCAAATAATATGATGCCTAGAGTTATTTTCTAGACCATTTACTCATAAGAAAAATTACAAATTTGCTAAATTTCCAAACAGAAATCCTCTGATTTTCAGTCTTTATGACATAATAAGATGAAGTTTATATGACCACGCTGATGAATAAATACATAATTAAGTTCATTTAATAACTGGTCTGCCTTCTCATAGGTGATGTCTTTTTCTATCTTGATTCCATCATTTGGAATATCTAGGTCAATGTCTGTAATAACTTATGTACTGGAGTCTATTACTTATGGGGACATGACAGACAAACAGAAGCCAATAAAGGCCTTTCAGTCATTTAGAATATAAATGTCCATCACACCATTTCCAGAGTCCATATATATACATACACATACAGTTCATGTATATAGTAGGTAATTTGGCTGGTTTGATGATTTAGCTAAAGCTGAGTGTTTGGTCTCTATTTTTCTTTTCTCCAGTTCCACTGACTTGCTGTGGTCTTTATGGGCTTAACTAATGATACATTTCAGACTCATTTTCCATGTTATTTTTCAAATACAAAAACTAAATAATATTTTGCAGTGCAATATTATTTGAGACTGATTTGACTCCAGTATTACCAAAATAGGTGTTATTTTCCTTCACAATTCCTGTGTTTTTAATTTAAAAGCATTATTTAATCTCAGTCATTATTTTAGTGATGAAATTGGTGCTTGGGAAAATGCTGACTAATTCCTGAATCATGCTGTGGAATATTGAGTGTTTTTTATATAATAACAGATTGCTGTCAGAGATACAAATGAGTCATACACTGGACTGACACACATAAAGTACATTGTCTTTATGTGAAAAGAGTGTTGAAAACAGAATTCAAGTGATAGCAAACTACAGGCATATCTCCATTTCAGTAAAAGGTTACCTACTTTAACTTTATTAGGGTACACTTATTCTCTCTGATATTCCCACACCTCCCCTACACACACACACAAACAAAACCCAAAAACCCACCCTCATCTATTTCATTGCTGTTTTCTGGGAGCTGATAATTATTGGCTAATTCAGCAGAGATTGGAGTAACAGGCTTTGGGTAAATTGTCAAGTATAGGAATTACTGGTTTTCAACACTTCCATCCTCAAAAAAATTAAATCCAACCCTGGTTTCATTTAATTATCGATTTGGAAATATGAAAGTTTTAAAACTTGATTTTGTCAGTTTGTGTGTAAGAACAAAAGAAGTTCATATTTCAGATTAAATGGGGCATGCTTATAAAAAAGTACAATGTGTACTATTTTTTACAAATTCATGTTGTTTAAAAATAATATTAAAGATATTTCCATTAAAGAATTACTCATACATATGTTTTCTTCCAGAGCAGTCACTGATCTAATTGTTGTGGTGCTCACTAGTTGCGAACAAAAGGGCAGAGTTTGATAGCTGATTTGTAAGTTATTTTAATGACCTGCCTCCTAATATTATCCAAAGAATTATTGTAGGTGGCATCAAATAGTGTCCCTGTTTTCCCTCGAGAGAACCTGCAGGTCACCACACTTGGTATGAAGTCCTACTGCTCTCTTTAGAGAGGTGGATGGTTTGAAATACCCGGCTGCCGACTCAGAGTTTGTCTAGTTCAGAGAGGGGGAGGCTGAAGAGTGACCTCACAGCTTCCTGAGGAAGGGAAGTTGAGTGTGAAGTGCTGAGCCCTTCTCCCTCGTACCCAGTGCCAGGGCACGTGGGAATGGCCAAGAGCTGCATTGTTCAGGAGAAGTTCTAACCTCTGAACCAGCAGAAGGTGTCAGATACCACAATCATGCCCCAGCCTGAGCATGGGTTCTGACATGTTTTGAGAAGGAGGCATGTGCTTTCTGATGGGGGTGTGAGCTGTGGATCACCTTGAGATCATCTGGCCACCTGAACAAGTTTGTAGAAAGCAGATGTGAGGTATTGTTTTTGAAAGTCTTCTGTGCTCATCCAGTTTTCTGGTTTCTCTGAAGGATGGCAAAATCCCCATCTCTGACACCAGTGAGGCTCAGAGATCAAATCCTGAGCCTGATGCAGGACATGCTCCTCAATTAAGTAGTTTCAAGCTTACCCATGGATTGTTTTTCTCCTTTAACTTATTTTTAGAAATGCCTGAGCTATTTCCCATGGGAAAGCATCCTAGAGCACAATATCCTGAGAACATCAGCACTCCCTCAGAGGGAAAGTCCGTGCCAATACTCTGTCTCCAAAGCAGCTGGTCAGTGTCTAAAGGAGGGACTTGAGCAGGTCCTGGTGGTGCTCACAGGCATCAGTGGCTGGGACTGACCTCCCCTGGGGACCCCCAGACCCACCACCTCCTTCCAAGGGCCCAGGGCACCTGTCCAAGCTCAGCTTGGGACCCTCAGTCCCTGCCTTAGCCATGTTGTACCTGTGCCAGTCTGATTATCCCACCATAATAGCCAACTATTCCCAATATTAATTAACTAACAATGCCAAATGTATTGGCGCTGCATGGTAGAAGAAATATTTATAAATTGCACAAAGTTTCTTTAGGTTAATAGGCTTAATGTATGGTATTAAGCAATTTGACAGCCTTAAGTATAGGCATTTTTCAAAATTTAATAGAATAACATTTAACTTCACAAATAGATTCATTTCTACTCATAATTTGGATTATTTATCAAGGTGTAATCTTATTGACTGACCTCTTTAGGAAGCAAGAAGGCATTAGGAACAATTTCATAAGGGTGCCATCTAGGACATTGCACAATAGTTACTCCAATAACATAGATTGAAACTAATACTAATATTTTCTGGGTATGTTTTTCTCCATTGACTTCTTGTACCATTTTCTAGGACCTATGTAAATAAGATATAATGCTGCTTTTAAGTTGATGAAGATAGGAAAGCTGGCCTCACATAACACACAGAGACAGTTTCTCATTTTTCATGAAAGTATCAAGAACTGTAAAAGAAATACAAATTTGCAGTTAAGGTAACATGGGCTGAATAAAAATGAAAATAGAAATCACTCCTCTTGGAAATCTGTGGTCTGGACTTTATGAGCAGGTGTGTATCAAAACATGCAAGGAAATACTGTCACATATAACTGAATGTTAAATAGGGCATGATAATTGCCAAGAACTTGGTTTCTAAGAAAAGATGCATGGAATATGAATAAACAAGCAGAATTACCTAGTCAGTCATCCACAATATGAGCCCCACAAAAATCTCCTAAATTAACTAGGTAATTGGCTAAGTCTTCATGAATAAATAAAATTTTCCTTAAAAAAATAAAAATCCAAAGAGATGGCTTGGGGTATTTTTTTTTTCCTAACAGTTTAAGGTAGTGGTGAAAATGGCTTCAAATTTAATTCTTATGATCAGACCTTACAGCCAAAGAAATTTTCTCAAAGACTCATGACAGATAAAATAGATAATTTAAAGGTTTAAGATATGCACAGAACAAGAAAACTGGAAAAGCTTGTTATCAGGGGTAATAGTATGACATGGTGTAATCAATTGCAAAGAAGACAGATTCTTATATCTCTAGAGGTATCCTCACAGTCATAGCCAGGATTTCAAATAGTGTAAATTAAGTGGCTTCAAACCAAACCCTTTTAGATGGAACTGAAAGTATCTATCCACTGTGTACAGTTATTTTTACAAACAGCTGTTATTTTGTATAGAAAAAGCAGTGTTCAGAGGGGGACACAAAGAACGTCTAACATAACCTGTGGGTTTTTTTGATCTATTGCATTTTTACATTGCTTTGTACATCATAAATGCATAATTTCATAACTCTACAGAGGTTGATACCAAGATCATTTGAGATAAAGCTATTCTATGAGCAGGGAAGGTATGTTAATACTTCTAATTTGAATATTATTTCTTTGTATTATAAATCACCCTTGGATATTTTATCTCTACTATCCTCTAGCATTCAATACAGATTCAGGAATATTATTAACCGTTTATTAGCATAATATTAAGTATTCAAATTTCTTTTAGTGTATATGAGTTTCTGTAATATTTTCTGCAAATATTGTTTCCCTAGACTAACTGTGGCTTCCATGAGCCTCAAGCATTTCTGTGATGCTCATGCATTAATTTAGAGAGTTTTCTGTATACTTCCAAAGGAATCACATTTCTTTAATTAAAATGTAAAATTCAGAACTGAACTGATTATTATTAGGAAGCTGAATTCAGTTAAAAGAGCAATAAACACTGGATGCAGACATGCAAATAAAAGTTTTAATGATCTTGCAGAGGATTAAATTGTAACCAGTGAAATCATAAACAAAGCCATATTTTTATCTTGCTAAAAGGTAATATAAACTAAGACTTTCAGCTACAAGGAGAAAATTTTTTTTTTTTTTTTTAGCTGACATTGTCATCTATAAATAGTGTTGACTTCAGTATTTATGGAAAAGTTAGACATAACCTTGTATAGGAGACCTTTAATCACTTTAGGTTTTAGCATGGAAGCCAGTATCCCTTTCTAAAGGTTTATAAATAATAGCAATTTCTGTTACCCAGAAAAAATGAGTGGAAGGAAACTAGTCTAGTTTCCAGAACATCCTTCTCAACAAAACTGCAGCCATGGCCACAAAAAAAACGAGAGTATTCAACAAACGAGCGTTTATATTTTAAATCTATTTTTCCCCCCTTTGGAATAATAATATTTCAGTTTTATAGTTAACGTATTATAGGTAGATCTCTCTACATTTAAAAGAATTATTACCACTAGAAAACAAAGCATTTCTGGTTAAGATTTAATAGAACTAATCTACTTTCAGTTATTGGGTTTTTTTTTTCTTATTCTGCAATTCTTCCTTAAAAACACCATAAAGTTTGTGTTGCAAATATCAGAAAATCATAACATTTTAGAAATTCTGAACACTGCATATATTTAACATGTTAATGACCTGCATAATGACTGCATATATTTAACATGTTAATGGCCTGTACTTTTGATGTGATTATTGGATATTTTTTGCAAGCATTCTGAAGCTCCTCTTATTTGGGCAGAACAGGTGCGTTATATTCTTCAATTACCTCTTCATTAAAGACGTCAGGAGTGAGGCTTACCTTGTGAGGTTTTTGGGTATCTGCAGCCAGTCCTTGGCAGTGCTCATGCTCACACCCCTGAACCAATGTTTTGCTGTTCTCTTCATTTGTCCCAGAAATAATAATAGCCATAGAATGTTTCATCTTTCTTGTGGCATCAGTATCACAGAAAAAGTGCCAGTTGATAGATAAACAATTTGTAGGTACTTACACTTTGTGATTGTACCTTTAGCTTATTTTTAAAAACTTAGCATACTATTATTGCTTTGATTTGGAGTGCCTATTGTCCTTTGTCATGATGGTACGTATCTTTGTCATTTTGACAATCATGGAGAGATCTCCTGTTTCTGGAGTTTAAATAAAAAGGGGGGTTTTGCTTCATACTTGAAATAGAATTTACATAATAATAAGCATGCGGTGAAAATGGGTGCCTGAAAATGTTACAGCTAGCCATTACTGAGAAATTGTTTGCCTGTCTCCCCCTTTTGTCCAGAACGTATCTTCTGTATTTCTTCACTCTTTTACCTTTACGTGATTAATTTTTCTGTCATGGCTGTCTGCCCAACTCTTCTTTTAGATTCTGTTTGCACTTTATTCTGCCACAGGATACCACTGGATGTTACACACACACACTTTTTTTTACCCAGTGTCTCTGTAGCAAGTAGGACATGTGCCTCTGCAGCATTTGCTTCTGTATAGTGCTAAATGTCTCTCAGAATGCAGCCATGAATGGGTGTCAAACTGGGCTGTCCTGCAAGGCAAAATGAAACCTTGAGAGGTTGCCACTGGCTCATGCAGAGACTTTGTAATTGAATGTTCTACATCATTTCACACAGTTCCAAAGTCTCATTTGTTGCAGTTTACATGGTAATTTAAAATATTAGTGGAGGGCAAGGCACTTGCAAACTGGTCAAAAAGGGCTGCTTGAACCATGTCTTTGATAGGAAGGTGTAGGGCTACCTGGGTGACTACAGCACTGCCCTCCAGCAGGAAAGGCAAAAACCAGCAATGTCAATGAGCATGACGTGCCCAGAGTTTCTTCACATTAGGGGTAGCACAAACTGTACACAGTATCTGAAGCTATCTGAATTTCTGTCACTGTGGTGGCAAAAAGGTGAAAAATAAATGAGGATTTAGGTGGGGAACAGATCTTCCATATAATGAGTTGGATATCAATGTCTGGAATATGAATCCTACAAACGAGATCTCAGTTTTGCGTTTGTGTCTTTTTGTTTGTATAAAAGCATGAATGTTAGGTTCCATGTTTGGGAGCCTAATATTTACATCATGTAAATTACCTCATTTCATTAAAATCAATGAGATGTTGTGAAAGCACAAAGATTGACAAATAGTATGTAAAGGAAGCTTGTTGTGTCACCGTACTTACTTTATGGTGTTTCTGTAGGTTGTGATGACTGACTGTAGCAGGCAGCGAGATCAATGTACCGGTGTGTGGTTTAGCAGCAAGCGTGTGAGGGATGTGGATTTATTTCTCTCCACATCTTTAAAAACTTTGAAATGAATGCTGATTTCAGCATTGAAGCTCTATTCAAGGCCTCAGGCAATTACTTTTTAATCAGTATTTGAAGAACTCCTTTTCCACCTCAAGGAACATTTTTATGAATGTGGAAATGTGCGGGTTTCTCCAGGCAATAAAAAGCCATTAGAATCAGGAGTGAGGGGTGCTGCAGGGTAGAGGAACAATTCTGACATTTCTGAGGAAACTTAATTTATAGAAAACTAATTTTTACAAGATGATAGGAGTCCTTACAGTGATGCTCTAAACAGGGAAGTATTTTCTTGTGAATGAAAATCCCAAACCAGTAAAAGAAGTTTATTAATCATCTCAATTAAAGATGATACAGTTCCATGTAGTTCTGTGGGCACATAGATTGCCACATAGAATCCCAAATCAGTTCAGATTTCTGTAGGACATATGTAGAAATAGGCAGGTAGGGCATAGATTAGGAGTTCTTTAAAATACAATATAACTATTCTGAAGAAATTAGATTTTACATGATTGAGCTCAAAATAACCCTGTATTTTGCTTTTCAATTAACACAAAATTAGATTACTTCTATTAGTCACACTAACCCAGGGATTTTCTGTGGTGGATGGGAGATTTAAAAGTGCTAGCCAAAAGTAAGATCTGTGGACTGTATAAAACCAAATGTCTTCAGTTGCTCAATAGGATACAGAATTTTTCCATTTAATATGAGAGAAGATCACATAAATACAAAAAAAAATCAATAAACAACTTGTTAACCTTAGGGGAGAAAAAACAGGAGAGTAAATAACCCATGCACTCTGCTTAGAAACCAAACAAATTCAAAGTACGTTGAACTAAGATGAGAACTGAGAAAAAATATCCTCTGTGAAGAAGGTCCTTTAACATTTTGTGACTATATTAGTTCACACTTAAATAAAAGGTAGTAATAAACAATATTTTTCGAAATTTAAATATTTTAACTCCAATTTCCTAATATTTAAGTTTTTTAAGCTTTTAGATGTTAAGCATGAGGGTATGTAGTTCACACATTTTTCATATTGGTTTTTCATTACAAACATCAGAATTTTATTTAATTTGTCACACATTTGTATAATTATTATCATTTTAATTGTTAACAGAGGGATATTTTCCCCCGGGGACAAGAAAATCATCTTTCCAAATTCTAACAGCTTAGGCTAACCAAATCTAAGATAAGATACAAAGCCAAAAAAGCTGTCTAGTTTCTTTGACATCAAATAGATTAGTTTAAAATTACAACTCTTAAATATGTATATATATAATTTGGTAGGATAAATATTTGGGTTTATTTCTTGTGCAGTAGGGAAAAGAACATTTGCAGTCATTTCTATCTAGAGGGATAAAAATCTGCAGGCATTTTACAGAACAGTATCAAATGTCAGAAAGAGTGATAAACAAAAATAAAAGGCAAACAAAGCTCTAGACATCCTGACATTATGTGAGATTAGAATAATGTTGACAGTTTCAAATTTAGCTTCAAATACACTAAGCCTTTGAGCCATAAGATTTGTTTTCAAAGTTTTCACATTTCTCAACTGGTCTTCACCTGATGTATAATCCCCCAGTTTCTGTGAAAAAGAGAACTGTTGAGATCTCCTTTAAAATGCTCTGAAAGTTAATCTGTAATAAAAAAAGCTTTATAAAAGGCTAATATTTTATAATAAGTCTGAGTTTGAATTCTATATTCTATTAGTGAAACCAGAAGTTGAAAGAGCCATATTAAAACAAGACACAAGTGAAATATCTTGTCAGTAAGAAGGACAGCAGGATGGGGATGGGTGGAGCAAAGTTCCTCCCACTGTAAGTAAAGGTCAGGTTCATGACCACCTGAGGAACCTGAATGTGCATAAGTCTATGGCACCTGATGAGATGTATCTCAGAGTCCTGAGGGAACTGGCTGATACCACCAAGACACTCTCCATGGTATTTGAGTGGTCTTGGCATTCAGGTGAAGTCCCAGGTGACTGGAAAAAGGGAAATGTATGCCTCTTTAAAAATAGAGAAAGGAGGTCCCTGGGAACCCCTGAGCTGTCAGTCTCATCTGTGTGCCTGGGAAAATCATGGAATAGATCCACCTACAAGCTGTGCTGGGGCATGTGGAGGACAAGAACATGATTCAAGACACCAGCATGGCTCCACCAAGGGCGAGACCTGCCTGACCAACATAACAGACTTCTCTGATGCATCAGTGGAGAAGGGAAGAGTGATAGATTTTATTTATTTATTTATTTATTTATGCAGTCTTTGACAAGGTCCTGAACAACATTCTTCTTCCTAAACTGGAGAGAGATTCAATGAGTGGATAATTTGATGGACAAAAAAGCAATTGAGTGGTCAAGTGGTCATGTCCAGAGGTCACATCCTAGTGATCCACAACAACTTAGAGTCCTAATGGACATCAGGGACAAGTGGTGTCCCTCAGGGGTCGGGACTGGGACCAGTGTTATTTAATATCTTCATTATTGACATGGAATAATTGGTTGAGAACACCTCCGGCAAATTTGCCAATGACACCCAGCTTAGTGGTGCAGCTGCCACACCTGAGGGACGGGATGCCATCCACAGGTATCAGCAAGCAGCCCCATGGGAACCCCATGGGGTTCAACAAGACCAAGGCAAGGTGCTGCACCTGGGCTGGGACAAGCCCTAATACCAGCACAGGCTGGGGGATGCACAGATCAAGAGCAGCCCTGGGGAGAAGGACCTGGGGGTGCTGCTGGGTGAGAGGCTGGACATGACCCAGCCATGTGCACTCACAGCCCAGAGGGACAAACGTGCCCTGGGCTGCCTCCAAAGCAGCGTGGCCAGAAGGGTGAGGGAGGGGATTCTGCCCCTCTGCTCCTCTCTGGTGAGACCCCACCTGCAGTGCTGCATCCAGCCCTGGGGTCCCAGCACAGGAAGGACCTGAACCTGCTTGAGCAGATCCAGAGGAGACCAGCAAGATAATTAGTGGGACAGAGCATCGTCTATGAGGAAACCCTAAGTTTTCCTCAATGGGTTTTTCAGCCTAAGAGAAGGCTTCAAGGTGACATAAGTGCAGCCTTTAAATAGCTGCAGAACTACAAAAAAGATAAAGAACTACAGGAAAGATAGAGAGGGTTTATAAGAACATGTAGGGAAAGGACAACGGGGAATGGCTTCAAACTGAGAGAAGGTAGGTTTTGATTAGATATTAGGAAGAAATTCTTTACTGTGAAGGGGGTCAGACACTGCAATGTTTTGCCAGAGAAATTGTGGATGCCCCATCCCTGGAAGTGTTCAAGACCAGATTGTCAGGTATCTCTGCCCATGCCAAGGGGGTTGGAACTTTAAGGTCCCTTCCAACACAAATCATTACATGATTCTATAGGAATGTGTCAGGAAAAGACACATGAGAATTTTCTTCTCTGACTTGAAACTGTCTTCAAATGCAGCTTTGAGTCATTTTTGTTCTAAATTTATGAATGAAGACTGGGAGATGACATTAAGGAAGGAGGATTGCTGATAGTGTAGGAATTTCTTATATCCAACTGATGGGAAGATTAATTTTTCTTATTTATTTTCACTTCTAATTCATATATGAATGCTTTTGAATTCAAAAATGTGTCATTATTTTTAAATAGAAAGAAGCCATTACAACCCAAAAACGAACAACGAAACAAAAAGCTATGTTGAACTGAAAATAGGTGATGATACTTGTTTAGCAGTACATGGAAACAATTTATAATGAAGACCTAAATCTTTTCCAAAAAGAATTTGCAAACAGTTCAATATTTGTCAGTCTTGCCTATTAATTCTAATATTCTATATAGAATTGGGGGAGAGCAGAATGGCAGTCTGAACTCTGGTAAAAATGCTTTGTGTGTTATTTAATGACCAAAATAACAAATCAAGCTTCCCCTTAAGTCACCCCTTACGTCTACACTTGCAAAGCAGTCAGCCTTCTCTTTTCTCCTCTGGGCTGGACTCCATGCAAATCTCATAGTTCCATAGTGAATGCTCTAAGAAAATTGTGGGATATAGGTTGTGAGACATAGTCTGGTTAGTAGGCTGATCTCTAAGGGAACAGATATAGGAAATACATCTTTTTGCAAGGTCATTCTGTATAGAAAAATAAAATAATTTAAAGTTAAAAAGTTTTGTCACTTCAGTGGAATAAAGAACTTTGGCTTGAGAAATGTCATTTCAGTTGAGTTGTTTTGATTGGAACTGTGTGAAATATTGTGTTTTGTCATGAAAAAAATTACATTTTTATGAATTTGTATTCTAGGGTTTCTATTTTTTTAGATATTTTGGTAGAAATATACAAGTTCTGAAGTATCCTTCCAAATAATTTCAGTCAGTTTTCAAAGACTATTTATTTGATCAAAACAAAAGCTTTTTTTGGCAGACCTAAATAAAGTGCAGCTACAAGAAGAGCTCCTCCCAGAATCAGTTATGATCATCAACAAATCTCTCGGAGATCATGCCTTCTTCGAGATCCAAAACTGTTTTTCTGGAGCTTTTCAGCAATGCCAGGTAGCAGATATCTGTGTGTTACCGAAGTTTGCTTTTTCAGACTCATCTCTGCAGCTCTTTTTATTAAAGCAGAAGTAGAAATTATTTAAAGTTACTCAGGAGGGCATAGTAGGAAAAAGACTCACAAAGCTATTATTAGTAAACAATATCAAAATAGTATGACCTGTTTACTGATAATATTACTTCAGGAACGGGCTGTCTGGTTTTTCTTCATCCAGCTTATGCCTCTACTGAAATAATGGCAAATCATATTTAGAAAGAAAATTACCTCAAAATTACTAAAGAAAACCATCTTAGAAACTTGGTTTTTTACCATTTCTTGAGAGAAATAATATGTAAAAGGTAATAAACAGGCTCCTTGTTTTTGCAAATTGTTTTTGGCATATTGATGTCAAAAATTGTCACAGTTTCATACAGGCAAAGTTATTGCATGCACTTTGTAGTAAGTCATCTTATCTGTAAAAATACTGATTGATTTGAATGAATTAAAATTAGCAGATAAAATATGGACAAAAGTACAACGCAGGTATGGACAGTGTGAATTTGGGACATTACTGCTGAGTTCAGCTAAGTCTCATCTAAGTCCTGATTCATCTTTGTAATAATATTGTTCTAAAAATAGGACTGGTAGCAGATGTAAGGATGTCATAATGTTTCATCTTAGATGTTCAAATCAGAAATATGGACTTTTCTAAATAAAAAAAGAATCTCTGTATCTTCTCCATGAAAGGAGTCTGTCCTTTGTGTTTGATAGCAGGTATATGGAAAAAATATGCAAAATATTAAATAAAAAGGAAAAACATAGTTCTAAACAGGTTTAGAGAAAAAAAATTCAAATAAGAGGTAATTTAGTAGAATGCCTTGGTAATTCAGCTGCAGGTTGTCAGATCCTAGTAGGGAATTCCACCTGCAAAATTTTAATCTCAATATTTAACTCACTGTGCTACTAGCAAAGGCTTAGGGCATGAAAGTAAGCATGTCTTACTCAGGGTGGTGCTGCATCTGTGTCTCATGTGTTACATGTTGAAGCATGAGTGGTTTTTTGTCAGTCATACAGCAAGTAGAAAATGGCAAAATTATTTTCCATTTTCTCCAAAATAAGTTTTTTTTTCATGCACACAGTTGTAGAACTTCAAGGATTTACCCTCATTCTTTCATTCACAAACAGTATCAGCAACAAACAAAGGATGTCTCATCAAAGCAGACATCCACAGTAACAAATCTGTTACAAGTTTCATACTGCTTACCGAACAGAGCAGACCATAAATATTTAGGGTGGTACTTGGGCTGGGGAAGAGTAACAAGTAGGAAGTAAATTCTTATGCCTTTGGCAAGCTATTACTAAAAGTAAGAAGAGGTATGAGCAGCATCC
The DNA here is from genome assembly GCF_963513975.1 of Fringilla coelebs. Classification (NCBI taxonomy): domain Eukaryota; kingdom Metazoa; phylum Chordata; class Aves; order Passeriformes; family Fringillidae; genus Fringilla; species Fringilla coelebs. The sequence goes on along the minus strand of NC_140028.1, from coordinate 98,486,330 downwards.
CAAAATGCAAATAGTGTCACTTTGTGGCATGCTCTGTTTAAACACTTAGAACTCTCCAAGGTTGTTACTAAAAATGCAAAATACAGATACTAAAACAAATACAGAATCCAAGCTGACTACAAAACTCCTACTAAATTCTTTAAAGAGTAGGAAGTTCTTTTCCCAGTGTTTTCTATCCTTCCCTGCTGCTTCATAAACTGTGTAGTAAATAGGAAAATTGAGGTAAACTATGTGGTTAGTCATTCTCTGCTTCGGTCTAAACAAAACTCTGCTTTCAAAGTTTTTTCAGAGGATAAGTATAGAGCGTCTGTAGATATTATTAGAACTAAGATACATCTACTTTAAATTGGTATAATATCAGAGTACATTAAAAGTTTGATCTTTGTTGAATGAGACTTGAAAAGAGATTTACCCTAAGTTGAGGTTTTCCTGCCAAAGAATAACTAGGAAGTTGTAGCTGTCTGTGTTTTTACTTTGGCATGCTATTGAGCTCTAGCACAGAAAGCTTCAAGGCTTTTCAAGAACCAGTTAGATTTTTCTGTTTTGTTTCCCAAGAGTTTCATCAAAGCCAGAAGTCTGTTTTTGTTCTAAAATCTCTCACATCTAATTTATACTGCACCAGTGTAAACAGAAATTTAAAAATGAAGATGATTCAAAACTTTTTGGATTAATTTCTTCATGTAAACCTAGGGATCTGAGACATCCTGAAATTGAAAAAGTTTTCAAACACTCAGTTTTCCCAAAGGCAATATTGTTATTCACCCATTCTTACCAGTAGCTTTGATAAACTACATAGACAATGTAATGAATCACATTGTCAGATTCAGTCTGTCTTGGCTCTGTAATGGAAGTGTTACCACCAGGGGTATGTCTAACATGCTGCATCTTTGAATGCTGCTGATTAAATTTACCTCCATATTATTGGATGTTAAGGAAAGCTTGAGTAAAGTCTCTCTTTGTAGAGAAAATAATTAAAAATAGGTGTTTTCTAAATGAAGTACTCTGTAAACATTTGAGAAATATGTTTAGATAGAGGATATTTTTGTACTGCTTTCGTACTGCTTCTTTTGTTCTGCTAATGCTTTAGGGAATATCTCCAGTGTCCTGTTCTGAAGCACTCAGAGTGTATTTTTCCAGAGATGCTTTCTATTTCGAATGCGTAAAAATGAAGTTTATCCATTTTAGTCAACCTTTATCCAGTTTCACTAATCAGTATCTGAAAATGAAGGGCTAAAATTATATTTGGAAATTTTAATATTTTTTATTTCAACCTCACAAAATACGAGTTTTGAACACTTTCTTATTTATTGTATCAGTTTTCTGTGTGCTGGCCATAGATAGAACTAACATGAAATTGAGAGCCTGGAGTGTGTAATTATACTAGAATCGTATAGTAATAAAGGGACATACTAGAGACATAGGTTTCAAGGATTATAAACTTAATTATTCCTTCTTCTTCTCTCTATATTCTTTTTCTTGCCACTGGAACTCTGATTAATGATTAGAAAACTAAAGGGGTGTGCTCTCCTCCTCAGGTGATAATTAACTTTGTGTTTAAAATGTAACACTTCTCCAAATAATCTTGAGCAACTTCGTTTAATTAATACATGCATGGCTATTGGTATGCTTGAAGTTCAATGGCAGATTTTCTTTCTCTTGTCATGTTCTTCCCCCTCAATTTTTGAATATTTATAGGAAACTGTTGGATATTATTGACATACATTTTGAAACTGAGGATCATCATCTCTGTCTCCCGTGCAAACTCTTAAAAAGGAAAATGAATTTCTTACACAGTATGATCCTCCTCTCTCACTTGAACAGTTTGACATGAAATTTTCATCACATAGCCTTTCCTGTTCAACTTGTGACCTGAATATGGATCTTCAAATACATTGGTTTGTTCATGAACAAACATCCCTGTTTTACTTAAACTGCACTAAGCAAAAGGTCAGATAAAAGTTACAACAGGATTAAAGATGAATATGTGAACATTGTATGCAGGTCTTACAGAGAAACAAGAGGTTTTCAGGATATCCTGGCAACCACATCCAGTGGATCAAATCGGTTGTCAGTCAAATATGGCAATGTTTATAGTTTGATTCTAAGTATATACCTATATATAAATATCTCCATAGATAGATAAAGAATATATATATATTATTAAAGAATATATATATTATTAATATAAACAGATTTTAATGAGAGGATCTATACTATTTAAAATTCATATTGGTATTCACTATATCCTTTTTCTCCTGTGTCTCTCTTCTCTCTTCTAAGAAGAATATAATCACAGTGTTAAAATGTAGAAGAGAAGAGAAAATGTTTCAGTGGTTCATTTTTTTTTCCCACATTAATTTGCATTTTAGGTTTTCATTTGTTTAGGGCATTGTTTGAACAACTACTTTCAATCACCTTTATTTGACAAATAATTTTATAAGATTAGAGTAAAACTAACAGTTTAAAACCACACCCTATAGACTTACAAATTTTAAGAGCATTTGTGCAATCCATAATGCCATTTGCTTGCTGCACTAAGACTTTTTACAAATATTAGCCAGAAATTATTTTAAGGTTTATATTTTGGTGTTTGAGTGTATACATAAAATAATAAACTCTTACAACTTGTATAAATATGTTGAACATAAAATGTACAAAGAGGGCCATTTTCAAGCCTTCTGGGTAGCTGCCTCTCATTATTTCAGTTGAGATTCTTTGTGCTTCATAATTCTAGAGAGAGGATTTTCCTGATACCTCCTTAAGAAAATTCCATTTTCAAACTCAAGCCAGAAGTGTTCTCATAGTCACTGAGATTCTTCATAGTCACTGGTTCTCTTTAGAAAATGTATGATGAAAAATTTTAAATGCATATTGCTTTAAAAATATCATATAGTCTTGGATATGGAAAGTATGCCGTTAGGTTGGATGGACTTCCATCTATTTGAATATGGATGAGGAAGATATCTTCCAGTCATCAGATATGACTTATAGCTGTATTTCTAGGGGTTCCCTTGCTTCTCTCTGTGCTGTATAATGAATATGTTTGGCTCCAAGACACCAAAAAAAGAATTTCAAATTATGATGATTTCTAGGAATTAAAAAAAACCAACAAAAATAACCCCAAAAACTACAAAAATACAAACCAAACAGAAACCAGAAGAAGCACAGTGAAACTACTATTTTTGCTTTGCTTGCTACTTCCTGTGGAAATATTTCTATCATGGAGAATCTCAAGAGGCTTTTCCACTTTGTGATGCTTTGAATAGAGGCCTTAGGAAATCTGACCTCTTGAAGAAAATAATGGCTTAAAGAAGCATGTCCTGCTCTTTATAAGAAGGAATGGCTTTCAATGACTTAGAGTCTTATTATCATTTCATAACTTTATCATTACTGCTCAAAATTGGCAGATTGGCAGCAGACAAACAGAAATTGATTAGTTTTACAATGAATATTTATTTCAACTCCAGCTGGAAGAAAACCACTAGTGATTACATCCTTCTTTTCAAGATAAGGATGCACATAATAAACACACAAATCTACCTCTAGGTAGATTTATGAGACATACTTTTTCAACCAGCTATGAATGGATTTAAAACTGGGTCTTATTTTGGGTTATAGCTTAGAAAAACATACATGTTTGAATAAACCAGATGCAGAATTCCCCGAGGCGTTGAGAGGCTGTGTGTCTTCACAGATTTCTGTGGATTTCTTCCTTCCATTTATTCCAGCAGACAAGTTACACTAGCTTTTGCTGTGCTAACTTTTTGGATGGTAGTGATAAGAGTTCCCTGCCTTGATAATAGATGTTCGTTTGTGCCGAAAAATGCACTTGTTTCAGAAGGCTCTGCTATGTTTCCCTCTCATTTCATGGCCTTGGTAAAAATGTCACATTTTGCTCAGGGCAAGGAGTGTTGCTGCTGAAGGAGGAGTGGAAGCTCCTCCACGTTTGCTGATATCAAGCATTTGCTGATCAGCAGCACTGCAGATAAGTAAAGGAGTTGTTGTACCCACACCTAATTCAGTACTGCAAAGGAGAGGCAATACGTTTTAATTTTTAATTCATTTCCTGAAGTCAATGTGCCATTTAATTAGGTTTCATTTAGGCAGTTCTGTATGCAGTTTTATTGTTTTCAAACTGAAAGATTATTTGCCCACAAATTGGTTGTAGGTTACTGTTCACCAGGTCTACCTAAACTAATATTTTGACCACCTGTTGATCAGTGCAAATGATTTGTGAAATGGAACAGAAATATTCATAATGCCAAATACAGAAAAAAATCAATTCATGATCATTGATCTTAGTCCAAATTATTCTCAAAAATGTACTGCACACACAAATTTCTGAATTTTTCAATAAAGCTCAGATCTTAATCGTTCTGTTCCTAACACATAAAGCAGAGGGGAATCCAGCTCAGTATAAAAAAGATACTTAAGATTTACTATACTAAGAATGAAAAAATGCTGATCATAAGCACATTTGAAGAGAAGTAAGCCTTTTGCTAATGAACTAGCACTTCTGCAACACTGCTGCAGGTGTAAAATCAAGGTAGTAGATTTTAATCTTTCTTTTCCCTTCCCCTGACCCATCCTGCCAGCTCTCTGTACAAATAATCAGTGGAAATCCTTGCAAAACAAGATGAGATCTTGGCAATGTAAATCAGTTATATTCATTCCCTGCTTGCAGAAGAAGCTTTGCCTTTTCTGACACTCAAGGTCAAAAATTGTATTCCAGAACCCACCTATCTATTATCTGTTTATGGAGACATGTCAAGTTGTCACCAAGGATTAGTTTGGAAAGGTCTTTATTTAGTGCGTTTTTCTAAAATGCATGCAAAACATATATACTAACGTTAATAACAGGTAGTGGATTCTGAAATGTGAAAATTTGCCTGTGCAAAGAGGCATCCCACCCAAATGGGCAAATTAATTAGAAATCTCATTATCATTCAGTTCTTTTCATGGGAAGAAATACATAAGACAAAGTAATAAAGAGGAAGTGGAAAAGAACCCAGAATGAAAAAATTTTTGAACTATTTTATTTTGTATATGGAATATCTTCATGGCAAATAAAAAAGAAAAATTAATTTTTAAAAATGGCATTTCCATTGATTACGACTGTGTTTATCTGTCTTTGACGCAGCAGAAGATAAAGCAATATTCTGCTGGCTTAGAAATCTAAGGAGGGAATTTAGAGGTGGCTTATGATGAAATCTTTTGTCTTTCTTTTTGTGAATAGTGGTTTTTATGTCACAGGCTATTTTCTTCCTGTTTTTATTCAGAGCCAGAAATGGGAAAAAAGTGAGTGAATTTTGCTTAAGAAATTAATTTCCAAAGACACACACAAAATGAACAACAAAAGACATGACAAGGATAGAATACTGTATCATAGTGTTAAAACACTGAGATATGTTCTGTTATATTTCTGTTCTCTTTCCTTTTTATAAGTCCTCAATAAATATGAATCAAGTGAGTTCCACATATGTTTTTATTGTTCTACTTTTTTTTTTTACTTATTTAAGATTACATTATGTGTGTGCAACTTTTTAGGTGAAATAGAAGATGATGAAGAAAAGAAATTAAAGCAGATTGAGTGAGGAAGGGAAATGGTTGAAAATGGTATCTGAGTCCAAAGAGCATTTTTCCCAAAGCTGCTGGCAAGAATAAGACCAATTTCCTGTGGTTTGTTACCATGTACTGCTGTTGCCATCAGCTTTACCTGTTTTTTTCTCCTTACATGGGTGGAAAGATTTTAAATGCATCCAGTCACTGGAAGAATATGCATGCAGACAGAAGTGTCTCATTCACAAATCAGAAACTGATATAATTCTATAGAATTTTGTTAGCACTATTTTACCCTGGGCAAGTATGCATAATTAATTGTAGCTGTTTTAGATGGACATATCTTCATTGGTGCCCGGGAATGAAAGACAGGATCTGCCCCACTGTGGTAGTGGCAGTCTCTGTTTTTCCTCTGACAATTATGTGACTCTGAATTATAGGCCTGAAGTGACAGACCAGAAATGGGCATAGGCCCAGTTTTGTTTCAGGTTCTTTATCTGAAGAGCTTCTCAGGCTTGAGTAGCCACTGTGACTTATGGCTTTCAGTCCAGGTGTTAAGAAACTATGCTGATTAAGTCTGTCTGTTGAAAAGGTATGCTAAAGCCTGGAGATGAGATTCTTTATTTCTTTTCAAGTGAACAAATTTTAGTGGATGTTTCTAAACATCCTATTATTTCCTCCTCTTAGCAGATGTCTGGAAAGCTTAATGTACTCCCATTCAGAGAAGCAATTTTTACTGATAAATCCAAAAGAAGTATTTTTTTTCTTTTCAGAGTAGTCCTTGAAATTCCACAGATTAGTTAAGCGATTTTATAACTCAGAGTGCTTTGACATAAAGAAATGTGTAAGTACTTAGTGTTGCTGTAGTAGCTGTTCAAACACCTGTGCACCTGCGTGCTGGTTCTGTGTGCCCCTAGATTTAAGACATTAGCTCAGTTTCTGTGAACACTCATTCTTACCTGCTTAGGAACTGCCAGTTATTATTTTACAGAGCGCTGTCCACAAGGACTGTGCTTGAAATCATCAGGTTTTCATATACAGCCATGCACGGTCTTGGATTTTTTAGTCACTCTTCACTTGGCATAAATTTGAGTTGACGACTGGGGAGGTCAAAATGTGCCTGCAGAATTGTTAGTGATCTGTGCCATTCAGTTTTCTGGAACTGGATTTGGGGAGGTTTTGTACTTATTTGGAGATGGAGGAAGAGAAATCTGAACAGTCAGAGGTTTCATCTACTCCTGTTGTATGGATACATGTCAAAAAGAGAAAAAGCTGCTTTAATCATATCCTGTCAGTTTAAATGTAGGGCTTTTTATGCCCTATTTTTCTGGGAAAATACATGTAATGCTGCACCACACAATCACGTTAAGTACCACACAGGAAAACCTGCAAAAGATGTTGCCATGGTCTAGATTTTGAGCAAATAGCCTAGCAAGACATTTTCATTTTCAAAAGTCAAACCTGCCATTATATTTATGGCTTTGTTTAGATTCCTTTTTTTTTTTTTCTTTTTGTACATCTCCATCAAGAGTTTACAAAGAAAATAGACCTGCTGTGATGTGAACCCCAAAGGAAAGATACACTGTGTCTGCAATACACTGAAATGTCAGGAAATCATTTATTGAGCCAGTGGTGCCTTTAGAGGCTGGCTATAATTTGCTTTGCTGTCTGATAATGTGTGTGTTTGTAGATCAATTATCTCAAGAGCTCTTTGGAGCCATAAGGTCATCTTTCGCATATTTGTCAGATACTTCTGTGCAGAGATGCCAAGTTAGTACATTTTTCTTCCTGAACTTAATAGATCATCTCTCAAAGTAAGTGGGCAAAGAGATTACCTGGTGATGGCAGTACTCTCAATGCTAAAGCTTTGCCATACCTTTAACATATTTATATATATATATTAGTGAACAAATTATAGGAGGAGTTTTACCTTCAAAAAAAAAGTAGCATGTGGTTTCTTTGAGATTGGTGATTGGTAATTCACTTGTGAGAACCTTTATTCAAATACCAATATTTTAATCATGACTGCATCCAGGTGGACAGAAGCCTTTTGGGACATCAGCATAATTTCTCTCGGTGGTCCAAGGCTGAATAGACATTCTGGAAGGAGTCCCATCTTTTATGTTGAGAACAGGACTTGTGACCATCAGCATCACTTGTTTTCTCTTAGGACAGTAGCATTCTTTTCCATTACCTGCTTGAAATTAAAACTTGAAATCTTTATGGAGTGTATTTTTAAATTTAAAAAATAAGGAAAAACTGAATTTGGAGAAAAGATTACATAATTGTCATTCCATGTAATCTAAAGACCATATGTGAAGACCATGTAATGTGAAGAACGTGTTAATAGAATTTCCTAGTGCATAATTGCTGATTGGATTTGGTGGGGTCTTTTCAGAGAGATTTTAGATTCAAGACTTCTAAATATTTTCAAGGGGATGGGAGATGAGGAACAGAAAACAAAGCATACTTCTGGTTATAGAAATCTAACTTTGGAGTTTCCAGTTTCAGCCCTTTTACAATATGCTTCATGTATATTTATGGAGGCCACTGAGGGAAAAACAATATCTTGGTTTTGATCTTTAAAGCCTGATACAGCTAACAGCTAATTTCTTTGATGTCCCTTGGTGTGTTGAATTTAATTTATCAAAAGCAAACTAATATGAAAGAGTAAAATAATTATTAAAGTGGAAATAAAAATAAATTATTAGAACACATCAATAGAGGAAAATAAAGCAGATAACATCTAAGTTTCTGGGATGTTTCTCATTTTAGTTACATTAATCCTGATTGCTGTTAGACTGGTGATGGGACAGTATTTTCTACTTTGTCATAGAAGGTAAGTTTAGAGAAGGGAAAGATATGGAAATAAGTTCATGCAATCCAAATTGACATCATACAAAGGGACTTTATTTATAGAACTAATCATTCAATGTACCTAGGAAAAGATTTTCAATGTGTATTTGTGAGTTTCATAATTATGCAAGTAATTCCAATTTTTTTTTTTTTAGGTTTTATTTATTTCTTCTGTTTTTTGTTTAAAACTTTAATTACATGTGCATGACTTTTATGTAAGTTTTCCATGAATTTTTGAGTCCTGAGCATTCACATTCAGAAAGAATTGGTGCTGTCATGATCTGAGCAATATTTTTTCTGGAATATTGCTTTTGTCTTAACACGGGGCAGAGACGATACTAAGAAGTTTTGATCAGGGTATTTAGTTAGATTTGTGGGAACAGAAATCCTAATCCCAAACTCATCCTCCTTTTGGAGATGAGCTAGATCACAAATTCCAAACACAGTGGGAGATTTTGTTTTATGACAAATTAAGTTCATAGTTCAACTACTTTAATGTCAAGTAAACTTGCCTCATAAAAATTTTTAGCTAGAAAAAAATTAAATTCCATTTGGGAATGCAAACAAATGCAGGGAAATGGTGGTTTTCTACATGCAGGTGAAAGTAATTCTAATTTGCTCATTAAGTCAATATTGTAGTTCAAATTCTCTTTGGGATCCTATTTTCAGTGATTGGAAATACTGGGAGCCAAGACATAGGAGGAATGGTCACAATGAGTGCATGAAAGCAACAATCTTAAGATTTCACCAGAATAATACTGCTGTATGTATGGGGGTTTTGTGGGTTGAACCTTTCCTCTTTTTTTTCAGCTTAAATACTCTAGATTGCTAGTGCACATACATACTAAGAAGCTCAGCTTTTAACATAAATTTTAAAGAGAATTAAGCATTTTTAATTAGGAAAATGGAGATTTTGAGATTTTTAGGTCTTTTTGTTCATTTTTCCTTCTTACTGTTGCTTTTAATTGTTTTGAAATTTCATCTTATGCTTAGATATTTTCTGCTCATAAAAAATTACTAACTTAATCCCTGTGTTGCTTGAAAAACCACTGAACATTCTGTAATAAAGTATTGTAACAGAAATCATATGGCTTAGATTAAAATGCCAAGGCAGTATTGTAATGAGTCATGTTTGAGTTAGGCTTTTTTTCTTTCTAAGTGTATATTGAGCCATCATCCCCACCTTTTTGTTTTATCTTGCTCCTATAGCATCCTCCTGAAAGGGCAAATCAGTATAAACATGCATTTTATTTTTAAAATAAATAATAAGCCATGTAGTTAATTAAAGCTATATGAAGTTTTTAATGCCACATACATTCTTTTCTCAGAATTGCTATCTCTGCCAGTTTTATCATTCCTGCTGGGGGCTTTTTAGGTACAACAAAAAATATTGCTTGTTGCTTTTTCTCATGCTGATCATGAATTCAATGGGGATCAGCTCCTGCCAGTAAAGGCTGCATATTTATGCTATTGATTTGTGAGGGGAGGAAGCTGAGGGCTGTTTGTATTGTGCTATAAAATTAATAAATAATGATTCATTAGAACAGCATCCTGCAGCTTACGGGTGAGCAGTAATTTGGTGTGAGGGTTGTATTTCTATTTTCTACTCTAAATGTGCCTGGGATACCACAACAGGGGAGCATTCCTGTTGCAGTAGCTGTGAGCACTCTCCTACTCTATGTCCTTTGGGATTTGCTCTCTTTCAAGGTGGGGAGGTGGAGCAACAGAAAGCAGGCAGCATATCTCTTGGAGTACTTCACTCTCCAGCAAAATTGTAAGATATGTGCATATGTGTGCTGGGAATCCTCAGGTGTCAGGAGAGGGCTGAGGTGCCCTTATCTTTGTTGGCTAAGATAAGGAAAATAATCTTGAGTCAATCTCATCAATCTCATTTACCTGTGTTTTTTACCACAGGTAAAATGCACTGGAGACCAATAACCTGATATTGCTATGCAGTATGAAGAAAAAAAAAAAGGACACAACAGTTTCCCATCCCCAGCAAAAAATGAGGTCCCTGTTCCAAATTATCTGATGGTGCTGTAATTGCTATTGTTATTCAGAAATATTTCATTCTTTGGGGAATGTCTGGGCAATGATTGTGCCCATCCTTAATAGAACACTAATTCAGTTCTTCCTTAGGAAGAATTTAACTGGCATGGAGTATAAAAATCTGATCTTCAAGACCACAGCTGGGAAATATACTGGAGGCATTATAAAGTACATTGAAGCTGAAAGAACATTTACATTATGTTTTAAATTCAGCTATATTGTAATCATATATTTTAACTAATTTTTAAACCCCCAGAGGATTTGTCAACATTAACATTGTCCAAGACCCAATGTGGTCTTGGAGAGTGTTGTGTGGTAGTTTCACTCATTTCAGCAATGACTTCCTCCTTTAAACTCAGAAAAAGTAAATAGACTGGAGCATGTAAGTGGTGGAAAAGTTGCCAAAAATAAATGTGAAAACACTGATATGCTGAAAGTGGTTTGTATTAGAAAAGATTTGATATCCATATGACTGACAGATCTTTAAGACCTCAATGTGTGAACTACACTGACAGGGCAGAAGGGAGACTTGTTTTTAGAGGACAGTACCCACTATGGATTGAAAGGCTTCAGAGATTCCAGTGCTTTTAATTCAAAGAGATGAGTTTAGATGCACAGTGTCTCATGTCAGCCTTTGCATGAAATGTGCCTGAGGGCACTGTCCTTGTGGTGGACCAGAACTAAAGTTTAAAAATTAATGAATAGAAGGAAGATGTAGCAATATACAGCAAGTGTGCATACATCAAAACTAATAACAACACTGTGGCTTGTTAAGATTGGCAGGTTCCTTGTTTAAAGAACAATTGACACCTCTGATACCGGACCAGTTTCAGTGACATTTAATTTATTTTTCAGCAATATTTTATCTTCTAGAGTCTTCTCTTCTATAGTCTTCTTCTAGACTATAAGCGATATAACTTACACACTTTGAATTTCAGTGCCATTCATCCTTGCTAATTATTCCTTGCTGGTGCTTTTGGAAGATAGACAGGAGAGTGAATAACAGCATTGCTAGTACAGTATGTCACTACAGAATAAACAGAACAGAAGGAGGGAGACAGATTGTGGTGCAACAATGGACAAATATTTACATTTTCTGCAGCAAAGCATAGCACAGAGGAGTCATCTTCTCAGCATGAGAGCTTAAGCTAGAAACTGGATCTTTTCCATGTAATTGAGAGACTACCACTGATAAAATAGTGAAGGTGACCATCTTCCCATTTCTGTTTTATTTGTAAAAGATTTGGGGTTTAGTTTTTTCATTCTGTCAGGCCTGCAGGTTGTCAAGAATCTGATTCCTATGATGAGCTGATGGTTTGGAGAGTAGATAGGAGCTTCACAGAAGCTCTACATGCTTTTTTGAATGAGAAAAAAAAAGTGCTTTGAGTTTTGCAATGTAGTGGAGTAAGCTATGCTGATGAGGTGTTGATAGAAAAGAAAGGTTGGGAAAATTGTCAATGGAATTTCAGGTACTGGTACAGACAAACCATACTTTATATGAAAAGAACTGCAAACAAAACTTTAAATCATAAAGGAAGGAAGGAACCAAATTACCACTATAAAAATGTATTTCATGCCTCCTCTCTTTTGAACTGTTATCTTCTAACACAATGTCCTATATTAAAATTTTGCTCTTGCTCTTCCATGGAATTTTTTGCTAATTCATGCCCTTTCCCAGATGTGGCCTTTTTTGTCACTGGGGTTTCAGCTGGGACATTAGTAAACATTTGAGTGAACTATCTGAAGTCACTCAGAGGATGATATGTATAGAAATGTTCAGTGTGGAAAAGAAAGATTATTCTAGTTTCCACTTTCAATTCATAATGTCCTATGAAAGTAGTCCTGATAAGGTCCAAAACCTTAACTGCAAGCTACACTAGAAATCTGAGACAACCTTCGAGGATTTAAGAGACATTAGCTTTCCTCAGTGTGGACAGAGGAAATAAAAGTGCTGTCAGTATGTGATGGGCTTCTGGAGAAATATCATGAGTCAGAGAAAAACGTAGCCCAGATCTGGTGAAATATGTTGCTTTCTTGGCTTATTTTCACAGTCTAGTAAAAAACACCTTGACATAATCCTGTTATTTCTTTGAGAATAAAAACATTTCTGCCTTAGCTGTGAGTGTGTTCATCTCTGGAGATCTCTGCCAGAAAAAGAGTCCATCTCCCCCTTGGCTCAGCCTGAAACGTTCACCTTTACCCACATAAGGGACTTGGAAATCCGGCAGCTATGATAAGGGACAGAGTGTACTAATGCAGGAACAGTCAGCTGCTCTCAGAAGGAAGTGTCCTGTCAATACTGGCAATAAGTAATGTGCTAAAGATTTACTGTCAGGTGGCTGTCTTGACCACAGCAGGGTGGAAACTTCCAGCAGGAGGATGGCTGCACATTCTTAGGTCACCCGTGTTTACTTTGATGAACGTGTGTAGTATCCTTGGTCTGGATTGTTACACTGAACTGGGGGGAGGCTGTAGTAACTGATAAACCCAGAAAAATATGTTTTTCACCATTAACAGAGAAAATAACAGTTAAATATTTGGACATAGGAGGTATCAGCACTATTGTTTTAATTTTTCCTCAGGTTTCTAGCACAGTGCCCCACATTAAACCGAAAAAGTTCTAGTCATGCAGTTTGCAGTAGATAAAAATTGATTGAACAAAATGGTTGTCCCATGGTTATTATCTTGTATTTATAATTTAAAATTTATGTCATTTATTTTGGGGTTATGCAGTTATTAATTTATTTTTCTACAAAGAAAAATTGCATCAGTTTTCTTATGCAGTGCTTTTGAAAAACTTTTAAAATTATGAGGAGAAAATATGTCTTTCACAGCTTTTCTGTGAAAGAAAGAAATTTGCTTATTTTACAGTGCATTAATACAGGCTGCAAGTTACTAGACTCACAGGATATTTTGGATTAGAGGGCCATGAAGTCTAACACCCCTGCTATGAGCAGGGGCATTTTAAAATCGATCAGGTTGCTCAGAGCTCCATCTAACCTGACCTTCAATGTACCCAGGGAAAGGGCACCTTCAAGTAGATCAGGTTGCTTAGAACCCCATTCAAACCCTGAATGTTTCCAGGGCACCTACCACCTTTCTGTGGTACCACCTGTTCCAGCATTTTATCATAGCAAAAAATCTCTTCCTTGTATCTAACATAACTCTACCCTCTTTTAGGGAATAGTGCCTCGTGCAATTTGAAGCCCTTTCCACTTGTCCAATCACTACACACCCTGGTAAAAAGCCTGTGGAGATCTTTTGTGTGCTCCTCTGTAGTCCCCTTCCTGTACTGGAAGGTTGCTGTGTTTCCCCAGTGCCTTCTCTTCTCCAGGCTGAACAACACTGACTCTCCCAGTCTGTTTCAATAGCAGAGGTACCCCAGTCCTCTGATCATCTTTGTGGCCTCCTCTGGATTCCAACAAGTCCAAGTCCTTCTTCTATTCAGCATTCCAGGCGGAGTCTTATAAGAGTGGAGTAAAAGGGCAGCATGTAAACATTTCACAGTAAGAACTTTCACGTGTACCTTATTTTTTTAAAATCCAGAGTAAGTACAGAAACACGGAAGACTTCCTCTCCCACATCCCTAAGTAGATTTGCTTATAAATCCACACTGACTACTTCCAATCACCTTTTCCTACTGCCTGTGTTTGGAAATGCTTTCTAGAAGGAATAGTTGACCCACCACCTTCCCAGGGAGTGTGGCATGGCTGGCTTACCTGTAGCTGCCTGCATCTTTCTTCTCACACTTAACAGACTCAACAGGCCAAGTGAAAAAAAGCATTGAATTTTGCCTTGACTTTCATCCATAAAGAACAATTATTAGAATTTGATGGTGTAGATGTAAACTTTTCCATTAATTGAAAATATGCCTTTATGCTAGCTATTCTTTTGTTATTTAGAGCATTGGGGGACTAATTCTTACTTTGTTCAAAAAAAATTCACAAAGAAAAGCTAATCAATGTCTCTCTTCATTCTATTCTGCTAGACACGACACTATTTTTAGTGCCATTTTAGTGCCATTTACAGAACAGCAATTTTACAAGGCATCTTCTGGGCAGTTACCTTAGTGTCCTGAGTTTCAAAGTGCCTGTGAGCTGCCCCAAACACCAGAAACGTTTTCTGAGAGCTCTAAAGTGGTGTGGCACACCAAGGGACAGTTTTATTAATTCCTTCTAATTGAGAAATGGCTATGTGAGTCTCTATGTCCTCTAAGATAGCTATGCCCCCTCTGCACTTCTGACCTACATCTGTCACTATTTTAATAATAAATTCCATGTCAGTGGTTTCTCCTAAGCAAAAGGTGCATGTAAGGAAAATCCTGTTTCCCAAATTACCTGATTTTCACATTTAAATCACATGTGCATTTTGCTAACCATTTTTCTAAACCTAGATTTCTTTCAAAGTGGAAGGGTTCAAACAGGAAAACATCACTAATCTTGATGTTTAAGGGTCAAAATCAGATTATACTTCCCAGTATGTGTGTTTCAGTTCCTTCTCTGTCTGTGGCACTTTAAAACACAATGAATCCTGGGTCTTGACCTGTCTTAGAAAAACTGGATTGCTGTAGGCATTAAAAAAGATTTTCAAGACTTTTGTTTATATCAGAACATTTAAATATACTTTTAAAAATGCCATTTTGATATTGTAAGTGAATGAGCAAATGAGAGAAACTTGCTTTTCAGTAAATAGCAAGGGTATGATAGGCATTTCCTGACAGCATGAAACAAAGCCCAGACCACTTTTCTTGACCATCAGGCACTTCAGTCATTAATTCAGGCTGTTGTCTGGGCAGCATGCCACATTGCCAGATACATTCTAGGTATGATACATGCAGGAAATTTTCTGGAAATAGGGATTAATGTCACTCTTCTTCACTAAAATGTGACAAGATGTTGGATTTTTAAGGGGTTTTCTTCTGAAATAGAGACTGATTCCTTTCTCCCCTTTTTCATATGAGCTTTTTGGAAAAAAACCAGAAGTATTTTATAGGCATTATAAATTCAGCTATGACTGGACTACAAAGAGTTAATTCCACTGGATCCGTCTTGAGGTATGTGGGAAACTTTTGCAGTTCCATCTAGATGTTTATTTTCTTTTTTAATTGCGATCATTAAACAAGTTGAAATGTTGTCTGCATTCAGCTGTGAGGAAAGAGAAATTCTCTTTCCTTCAGCCTTCCCGCAGACACAAATACTCAATAGCAGCAGTAAATAATTCAATTAAATACAGTGCAACACAGTGTAGTTCCATTAAAAAAATATGAGAAGTGATTCAAAGTGGAAGAAAAGGAGTTAATTCAGAGCAGACCAGACATCCTCCTTTCTATTTTTACCTGCTGGTTGTAAGATAATAGATGACTGTACTCCAAAAAGAGACAAGTAGGGATATTTTGTTCCTTTCTGAGTAGGAGATACAGGAAAAAATGAAAGTCATAGCTTAATCTTAAAATTTGTTTGCAAAAGACTTGGAAAACCAGGAAATGAAACTTCAATTTCTTGTTTTCTTTCTGAACATTGCTATGGTTGCAATAGCAGCCAGAGCCAAAGAGAGCTTAATCTCTGAGAAACCAGATAATGCCCTTAGCTGAATAGCCACTCTGAAGGTGTAGAGAAATAAATGTGAAGCAGTTTTTTGCATTCCTATTTTATGGCCACACACACACACACACACACACACAAATTCTTAGTTTTCGGATTTTTATGTTTCTGCCATTTCATTAAGTGCTCAACATGATTTTTTTCTTTTAATTTATTCATCTGCTAGACAATTTTAGACTAACAATCTGCAAGGCAGAAAGAAGTGTAGCCCCTGTGAAAGCAGAGGAATTCTCACACTTGTCTTTCACCATTGTTCCTGCTATCACAGAAATTGCCAGCAGGCACACCTGGAGAGACACAGCCCTCGCTTAAGTAGGGGGTTAAAAGTAGAGGGAAAGCTTAGGAAGGGAATGAATGTGTTCTTGATCTGATAGTGCTTTTCTGTGCTGCAGCCAGAAGACTGGAGAGTAGGAGGAACTCAGGTATTTGGAACTTGAGGCCAGGATGACTTCAGGTTTCTGATTGTTTCTTGTGTTCTGTGTTGTTTGCATTGCTGTGCATGCTGCTCTGATTCCTAATGAGACACCCAGGATCCTCACTCCAGAAGAGAATAAAAAGTAAACCCCTGATATTTGTATTTTTGAGGGAATTCCTTTAACTTTGAAGGTGGAACTTTTGTTTCAAATGTAGCAGTAAGAGGGTAGAGAGAATTTGGTAGAGGGAATTTGGACCCAAGTCATGTAAGTCTTTAAATACTTCAAACTTGAAGCTCATGGTTATACAAGTATTTAAGACCATAAAATCCTTCTGTTATGTGTTCTTTCTGCTTCTTCAATGCCAGGAGAGGCTCCCTGGGTGAGGGGCTGAGGCTGTCAGGATGTGTCACAGGAAGCTTGCTCACACTTTCCTCTGCAGGAGAGAGGCAGAGGTGTGTTGGTTCTGCAGCTTGGTAAGCAGTAGCCAAATGCAGCTGTAAAAGATTTGTTGGAAGGAGGGTAAGAGAAATAAAGGAAATGAGTGGCACAAAGAAGCATTTTGGTTATTGAGCAAGGATTTGTGGTGGGAGGTTGCAAACTCACACTCTATTAAACTCCAGGCATTGATGATCAGGGAGTAGCTCCCTTCAAGGGGATGAATTGCAAAAAAACTATAAATAATTATGGTCTACTGCATGTGTGTATTTACCAGTCTGTAAGGTTTGCCAAGAAAGAGTTGAAAATATGTTTTCACAGTGAGTGTGAAAGGCCATGGTGCCTTTATCTTCAACGAGGGACCTATGACCTACAAAAGTGTGTGACAAATTTGTATCTCCAGAGTTTCAGTTTTGCTGAGGAAAATAGATCCTTCTATCCCAGCAGTTGCAGAGATAACAGCCCAAATGTGAAAACAAGGTGGACTCATTAACCCCTTGACTTTGTTAGTGTCTTCATACAGTATATTTAGGAGTGTGAGGGGTTTTTTTCCCACTCTGTGTGAGCTGTGATAAAATTGTGAATTTGAAGGTTTCTTGGAAGCATCGAATGTTCAGTGACTCTTGGCTGAAAGAGGAGAAAGGAAACAGAGCAGGAAGTAGAACAGGGAGTGTTTTGAATTAGGGTGGGAAAGGAGAATGTAGCAATAAAATTCTTCTGCCTTGACTTCACACCATTGGTATAGCTGTGAGTTGATGAAGAGAATGGTTTTGATGTGTGCTTAATTTGGGAAGAAATACACCATATTTTTTTCATGCTTTTGGCCAGGAATGTAATTTTAAACTTCCTAAATTGGTGATCCTTACTGAGAGATGTGCTGTTCATGTCTCAAATAGCAAGAAATCTTTGTGGTAAAACTCGAGACACAAGACTTGGTGCTTTTATCAGTCTTGTGATATTCAAGCACACAACTTCTACCTTCAGCCTCCTTTGTGCACAGTGTGAAAAATGTTGCTCCAAACTGTAAAGGAAAAGCAAAATAAACGGGGGAAGGGTAGGATGGGGACAGAGGGTTTTCTATCTTGGACTTGAGAAGCTGATCTACTAAGGTCTTAGTGGATCTAGTCATGTTCCTTTGGCTGCTTTCCTTTTGAAGTGCAGAAGATGATAAAGAAGGAAATATCAGCAATATCACATAAAATACAATCAGTCTATAACCCATTTCAGTAGAGAAATTATTTTTTTTGTTTCTTCCAATCTCTTCTGACACATTATTCTGTAAGTCAAAAAGCTTACTTGAAGTTACTTTGTGAGAGAATTGCAATGGAAGAAAATGTTTTTTGTTACTCAAATATATTTCATTCTTATAGTAGTAAAACAAGAAAGAAGCCTAGTTACAACCCATATGTAGTAGTTACAAGCCCCTGTATCTGGGTGAAGGGGTCTGAAGAGAAAATATGTAGGCTAAGAATTGATGCAATTGGTGGTGGTCTGTATCAAATTCAAGATCTTCATCACTGAGTTTACTGAGTCTGTGCTCACTTAGCTATTGTGCCCAGACTGATTGAAAATGTATAACGAGACGGTTACTAATCTGGGAAGAATAAACCATGCTGGAAGTAGGAAAAAAAAAACCAGTGTTCCACTAGGATCATGTGAAATATTTTGCTTGCTATTAGTCTTTTAACCTAAGTAATGCTTTTCTATTAATACATCTTGCTAATACCCATCTGGGTCTGGGTGTGGTTCAGTGTCTCAAATTTTCTTAAAGAGTTCTTTGATTTTATTTTATTCCCTCTTGAATTAGAAAATACCCACCTAAAATTAAAATATACCATAACTTAAGGCCTAAAGCAGAGTTTCCTATTGTACTGACAGGAGCATTTAAGCAGTGTCCTGGGATAATTATCAGATTGCAGAGACTTCCAGTCAAATAGAGGGATAGGACAGGAGTTGTAACTATATGGTTGTGCCTGAAATGAGTGGATCAGAGGGACCAAAGAGCTTTTTGTGTTATACTGTCATTAGGAAACCATCTTCCTGTTTTAGAAGCTCAGTTGGGAGTGAAGTTGATTGGTGATGATTATGAAAGTTGTGACTGTGCTTTTTGCTTGAAATGGAGATGGCTTTAGGAGGAGATGAGATAAATCAAACCATTGGTTGTGCATAAGTGTAATCTTGAGACTTGGAGAGCCTTCCCAGCAATTCAAGATGAGAAATTTAATACCAGTTTGCTAATCTGAGTGGTGGGTAAATGAACAGGAAGCAGGAGTATTATATAATAAAGGTCTTGATTTGAGGGTTTGGCTTTGTTGGTGTTTGTTGTTGTTTGTTTGGGGGGTTTTGGATGTGCATGTGTGAAAACAAGAATTTTTTCATGTTCTTATATAGAATTTAGATTCCCTATAAATGGAAAATAGATATACCACTTAAAATAGGAATTGTAAGTAGGAATTAAATAAATAAATAGGAATTACTTTTATTTAGAACTTAGACATAATGGGGATTCTGGAACAAAATTTCAAATCACTGTAATGGAAATCTATCCCTTCTGAGCTGGTAATAGCTTCACAGCTGGAGAAGGACATCAGAAAAGGGAAAGAACTCTGTGCAGTACTTTTCTTAGAATGAAACAGATGGAAAATTCATTTGACTGAATATGTGAACTTGCAGGACAGTGAATGAGTCTTGACAGCTTCAACATGCAGATCTACAGAAGAAAAAGCATGAGCTACTGTATTTTGAAATAAGAAACTTATTATTTTAGCTTTGTTACAGTTGAGGAGTAGTTTAATTGAGAGAGATTTTTTCCCAGCATTTTTCTTGCAAAGTTAATGCTGAGGAATTTTCAAAATGCAAGTTTATATTTTAAGTAAGGACCATTTTTCATGAGCAAAAGGATAATTTTTTCATCATTTAAAATATTCACCATGAGCTTTAAACAGAAGTTTACTAAACTGAGGAAACATCTCTTTACTTGACTCAGTGGGAAGTGAAATCAGAAGGGGTTTTGCAGGTTTTTCTGGGTTTTTTTAATTTATCATTGGTTTTTTTAGGTTTTTGGGGGTTTCTTGGTTGTGGTTTTGTTTTGGTTTTTTTTGTTTTTCTTTTTTTTTTTTTTAACAGAATTGTGGCGTGAGTTACTTTGGGATCTGTCACTTTTTTTTTTTTCTGGATATAAGAAAAAAGAAGTTCCTGCAGTTTTGTGAGCCTTTTTTAATGAATGTTAATCTCCCTCCTATGCAGTCAGAATGAGGTAAGTACATGTTAAATTGACTTTCTTAATAAATTGTAATCTTGAAAAAGCACTATATGGCGGTTAAAGAAACAATCAAACAAAAAAACCCAACAAAACCTCACCAGCTGTCATTGTTCAACTTAACGTACTCACAGACTTCATGTTTGTTTGTGGGGTGTGGGGTATTTTGCTTGTCTTTTTTTTTAAAAAAAACCAACAGCCAATATCATTTTTTTAACTCTTAAACTTGATTCTGCATTATGAGGTTAAACATTTAGGTAAATGAAATGGGGTACCCAGGGAGGTGGTGGAGTCACCAACCCTGGAGATGTCCAAGAAATGACTGGACATGGAACTTAGTGCTGAGGTCTAGCTGACAAGGTAGAGATCAGTCAAAAGTTGGACTACATGATTCTGGAGATCTTTTCCAAGCTAAATAATTCTTTGATTCTATAAAATTCCTCTTCAAGCATCTCATGTTCTTAGGCACCGGTCATAAAACTGATCTTCATTAAATTTAAACCAGCAGTAATATAGACAATAATTTTTTTAATCTTTATTCCTGTGTAGTGAACCATTGACTTTTTAGGACAAGACATGAAAAGATTAAAGTGCTTAATTACATAATTTTTGTGCTGTCTTTTTTTAACAAGACAGTGTTGCTTTTGCTATTTTATAATTTTCTCTAGAAGGTCCTCTAGTTGAGATGCTTTGAGAGTCCTTCTAGTTGACATAGTGACTGGTGACTTTGCACATTTATGAAGAAAAACATAGCTTTCAAGGAAATGCAGCACTAAGCTGGATCCGGGCTCTCTTGTAGGGCTGGTAGCAGGGGAAGGTAGCTGGCAGAGGCTTTTTCATTTGATAAAGGATCTTAGGAGTGGTACTCATAGTAATATACTTCACTCTTATGAACACTACTCTCTGGAGCCTTAACATGGGTTTTCAAAAAGAATTTTTCTGTCTTGTGTCAAATATAGCACCTCCAGAAGACAATTTGTATAACTCTACCAGAAAATGAAAAGAGTAGCTCAGTACCTCTTCCTTGTAAATATTCCAAACTATGATCAGGTCTGAAAAGTTTTCAAGGAAAGCGAGTTTTAATATTTTGCCCTAAAAGTCTTCTGTCAAACAAACGTTGAACAGCCAATCACAAAAGTTTTTCCCTTCTTGCCCTCACTTGCCAACTCAGCCAGTGGGGTTTTTTTTGCTTTGTTTGTTTGTTTGGGGTTTTGGGGAGGTTTATTTTGTTTTGTTTATTTTTCAGTTAGATTTGGTTTTTTGTTTGGTTGGTTTTTTTTTTCCTAGCAGTCCACTGGAATGAAATGGACTAAATTTGGGTCAACGGCTCTGCTTGAGTTATTCCAGTGACTTTTCTTCTTTTTCCACATCGGTCCAGCACATAAGTTCTTTTGATTTTCTTTTTGGTTGCTAGCTTGGTTTGATATGATTTGGAGTTATTTTTAGCTGCCTGCTGCAGGTTTTAAAGTGGTTTGTACAAGTACCCTCTGCTATTGAGATGTATTCTTCAGCTGACTTTTTTATTATTATGTTGCATAATTTTACACTTTTGGGTGTTGTTTTTATTAATTTAGTTTAGTATATCTAAAGAAACTTCACTCTGTAGCTAACATAAAATCAAATTTCACATATACATGAATGCACAAATATAAAACCCTTTCCCCTTTTCCACGTTCAATGCAGCTCAAGGTACTTTGAAAATAACTTCAGAGTAACAAATAAGTGGTTAGAAACAATTGTTGATCTTAAATTACTTCCACACCCTAAAATGTGCAATAGTTTTTTAAAATGTAGAGTGGAGTAGTTTTTTTTAGGAGTAGTTTTTTTTAAAATGTAAATCTCAGGTATTTCATATCTTTTCACATAATAGTGCTTATTCAGAAAATTAGTGCATAGTAACTTCATTTGAGAGTTATATTAATATATCATTAACATAAATTTATATCCTTGTTAAAGTGAAATAGATTAATTATATTTAAAGAATACAAGAGGTTATACCTGAATGCATCTTTTTTTTTAAGAGCAAAATCAGGGCAAATGCCCATTTGCTTTCTTCTGTCAGATCAGCTTCTGCTGCTTTTTATTTGTCACAGAGCTCAAGCATAAATAAAGCTATGGGCAAGGGACCTGGGTTCTCTCTTCTGGTTCATGCATTAAATCCCAGCTCCAGGTCTGAGCCATTTCCAAGGTTTCTTGAGCTTAGTGGACAGATCGTTGACCAGTGATAATGGCTATGGCTCCCTAGCTGGGCCCCAGTCACTCGCTGGATTACAGGTTCAGCAAAGGCTCAATTCATGTGAGTTTGTTCTGAAATCTCTCAGATAGTATTTCCCTTCATGGAATGGTTAGTTCAAGTTCAGAAGCTATATTGGGAGAAGCAGTAAAATGTTTAAGTGTCTGCTCCAGCTTTTTTGACATTTTAGCGTAAAAGTGCCAAAAAAGAGGCATCCTTAGAAGACTTATAGTATTTTCTGGTTTTCTTTCACTAAGAAAAATTTAAAGGTTGTCTTCCCCAGAATGCAACACACACTTTCAGTCCTGAGAAAAAAGAGTGAAAGTACATTTGCAGACTTATTCTGTTGGGGCTTTTTTGTGTAGCTTTTCCAGTCTTCAAAGAAAAGGAGAAATTACCGATTTCCAATTTTTACCACATTACTATTTTCAAATAGAGACAAGAATGGCTCAAGATGGTTTTCCTTTGGATGTAATAAGGTCTTTTAAAGGTCTTTCCTGCCATGTATGTGTCAACTCCAGTAGACCAAAATCTTAAATTGGAGACTAAATCTTCTTTTCTGCTCTGCAAGTTCAGCTCTCTTCATAGGCTAAAGACAATTTTGTGCATGAACTGATTAGAGAATTATGTTATGAGAAGTATTTGCTCCTCTTTTTCATCTATTCCTGGCAAGCAATAAATTGCATTAATATTAAATTTCAATTTATGGTATCATTTTGCAAGCATGATGTGTCATTTCTGCACAATAGACTTCACCCTCTGCAAAAACTTGCTCAGAATGTTAGTCTCCCTAATCTCACCACCTGAAAGGTTGGTCTGCTTCTTACAATAATTATGCATTATCCAAAATTAATATTTATTTATTAAATGTGAACGTCTACATTGTGCTTCTGAGTTTCTTTAGACCTTAGGACATTTGCTTCCAGTGACTTCCCTATCTAGAAATGTCACTTGTCAGTCATCTGGTGATGGATTAATATTTTTTTATTTCTGTTGTGCATCTGTTTTGAACTTCTTTGATGGTAAACCTTTCCAAACAAAAGCACTGTAACTTTAATAGGCATTCATGAGAAACCATACCTAGAGCTTTTTCAAATCTTCAAAATCTCATATGTCCATTGCATTGCTATTTTTCTCCCCACTCTTTAATTAAATCAAAGGAAATTATCACCTTTTGGCAGATTGTTTTTTCTCATAAATATTAATGTGTCTGTTCTGATTTAACTGTTTCTCCTTTTTGCTTTCTTGTTTGTGCTGATTGTCTTTAACCTTCAGCTCTAGACAGAGTCAGCTTGGTGCTATTAATTAGTAGAAGTCTTCTGCTAACATAAAACATATGCATGAATTTAGAAGTATTCTAAATAATTAAAGTCTAAATGCATAGCTATCACTTTGACTTTACAGAAGGACTAGCATAAGAAAGCCCACCTTTAAGAAAGGATATCAGGAGATCATTCCTGATGGAGGAGGAATGAATTACAAGGATAATCTTGATAGTCAAGGCCAGGAATGTAAATGTGCATTGTACTTGCCACTGTTTTTAAAATGACAGCAAGGTCATTTCTGATTTACCTGGAGTACTTTACTAACAGTTCGTGTGTGTATGCATCTGCAATATGCATGAGATTTTGCTTAACTGATTGTAGAAAGCAGGTTGGAATATGAGGGCTAGGAATTCATAGAATTTTTCTTATGGAGTCAAGTGGCTTCTCTAAAAGATGATTGCCATAAGAAAATGCAATTGTGACCTTATATTATTCTGCAATTTTTCATTGTATGTAGAAGCAGTATATAATCATTTCCCCTCATGTGTTGAGATTAATCAAATCTGACATTGCAGAATTACATCGTGCCTTCCACACTCAATTTTTCATCACTTTTGTAGTTTTTATACAGCTCTCTATAGTTCCACACTAACCCTGTCCATTAGTTCTTGATATAGTCTTGTGACTTTGCAAAGATTTGATATTTCTTGTTTGCTCAAAAGAATTGCTGGCTCTGACCAATAGGTTTTTTTGAATCAACCAGTATGCTAATCTCAACAAAAGATTGTAGCCCTCATACTTGGTTCCTCCAGACAGGTAAATGCTATTTCCTGTCGAGTCCATGAAACAAATGTCTGCACTAGGGGAACAGGGCTGTTGCTGAGATCTGCACCTAATTTTCTTCCCACCTGGTGATATGCTAGAGTATGCTCTGAGAGCTTGGTGCCCCAATGGGGGGGTTTTGTCCTTGTTTTACATGACCATCTTCATCACTGACTTGTGTGTCTACCTCTGGCATTTGAATTAAATGCTCACCATAGCTGCAGCTATGAGAAGACATTGGTGGACCATTTTAGATTCTAGCCTCTTGGATGGCAGCTACAGGCTCATTTGGGATTTCAGAAGGGGTTAGATTCATGGAGGATTCAAGTCCTTCTGCAAACATGACTGCTATTTTCTACAATATGTCTAATCTTAGATGGTTTTTCATAGAAGAGTTAATTAAACTTTAGCATAGTAACAAAATATTTTCAATGTGTTTCATATTCAGAGTTCATTTTTACTTTGTCTAATATCCCCATGACTAATACCACTTTACTATAAGTCATTGCAGACAGTGCTTTTATCTTCCTTGTGTTTGCTCTGTGGGCCAAAGTCAGCATCTCATACTTACTGTGTTATAGTTTGTGGGTTTTATTGGCCAAGTATTACTTGGTTGAGTGATAAAAGTTATCTTGGCATAATCTTTGTAGCCTGATTGTTGTTCTCCCCAGGCTGGTGAAACCAGTGCTAAAAGCCACTGAGCCTGGGACAGTTGCTGAGGAAACTTTCAGGTTGTTGCATCTGCCTCCTCTGTACCTGTCTTGTACCAACCTTTACTTTGTAGCACACTATTGCTCCCCTGAAAACACAGTTGTCTAGAATTTCATACTAATATGAGCCTCTTAAAAGCAGCCCAGCAGATATCACATTCATAAGCATGAAACTAATCATTCAACCAGTTACTTTTGCTTATTCTCATGGTTAAAGTTGCTTTCATATAAGCGTTTACAAATGCACAACATTGGCATAGGTAGTGCAAGAACTTGCAATGCAAATTGGAAATGAGGCTTTTCTGTGAATGAAATGTCATCTGTATTGGGTACAGAAACTTCTCCCCAAAAAAGGAAAAATATAATTAAAGAGAAGCCTCTTTTTTGTGGTTTAAGAAACCCTCAACTTTCAGCAATTAAATTTATTTGTTTTTAATAAGTTTTGCAGACACTATTTGCACTCTTTCAATATTTATTAACTAATAAATCTCATATAAATTGTCATGTTCTCACCCACTAATTGTCTATAGCTACCACTTCAGTTTATCAAGGCTATGAAAACAAGAACTGGAAAGTCAGCAAATTTGGATCTTATTAAAACTTGACACCTTTCAGTCCCTCTCAGTTTTAAACAGGAAAAGATTACAGAAAGAAGGGGATTAGAGGGAGGGAGGAGATCATCTTTCACTCTCCATGTCACATAAAAAGGACTAACAACATTTAACAAATTTCAGAGGGATAAATGACTATGAACTTCCTTATCTATGAAACATTCCCACACTCCCATACTTGTAATGCCTCTCAAAATGAATGCATAAAGGACCCTAATTCCTGAGAAAAGGAAAGGCATGATGCCAAAAAGGGCATCAACTTTGTCTTTATTTCCAGTACCAAAGCAGTGCAGAGATATTGTAGAGTCTCTAATCCAGGAGGGTAAACAAAGGCCTTGCTCAATATTCATTAAAAGGCTTCAGAATGCAATGAGTCTTAGACACTTACAAAAGAAAATTTTAATTGGATTAACTACTGAACAAATTTCAAGTTTAGATTCTTTGTTTTTAAGAGGAAAAATAGGAAAGGCTCATTTGCAATAGAATAATTATAAGATAAAACTATGTTAAAGAATGTATTCCCTGTATTTAGAATCTTTGGATAAAAGCAGCTTGTGTATGGTCTTGGCTGACCAATAATTAATATACTTAACTGTGGCTTACACTGAATTGTTTGGGACTGTGGGCAAGGGGATTTGATTTTATATGGGATCTCTTAAAAGTGTTAATAGTACAAGCCAAAGTTAGCGGTTGTGGTTAGCAAAATGTGCATCCTGTAGGATCTGTTTTTCTCTGTCTTTTTTCCAGAATAGATTTAGCTAAATCCAGGGAAATCTCTACTGTCAAATGAAATAGATTAATCTTCACTATGAATTTGGAATCATATCTGAGAAACAAAAAAGCTTTATTTAATGGGATTAAAATTGTGTTATTGACATTAGGATTAATGATTTATTTGCATCCCAGAATATCTCTCCTGCATAAATATTTATTATAACTTTAAAGAAGTTTCTAACTTGAGATTTAAGTGTGATGTAATACTACATTTATTTTTTTATAAACAAAAAAAATAAGGCTTTTCTGTTCTTATTGCTATACTGCCAAAACTTTCTTGATACCTTTCATTCTGGCCTTTATGCCTCCATTTTCCATCTTTAACTTTGCTATTTAAATATTTCTGCAAAAATAGCATCTCTATGTTAGCGTTATTTTTAATATTTTTTTTTACCTCTAGCTAAATAAAATCAAAAAGCAGCAGTTTTAACAGGAAATATGGAGGGGGGGAAATTTTAAGCTGACATGCTAAAAGAAAATTCTGTACAGACTCTGCCACACTGTAGCAGTATGGGGTTTTCATTATTTTATTCTGTCACGAATCCCAAGTAATAAAGATCATTTCAGGTGCAATAAAAAATCTCTCATGCAATCAGAGCTGTGGTTTAGTGTATGTAAGAGCTATAAAGATACCCTCTGCTGGAAAGGAAATGTTGTACAAGGGATATTTCTGTTAATGTTTCTTCTGTGTTCACTTTGTCTCAGAAATTAATATTGCTTCTTTATGTTACTACTATACTATTCTTTTTCTTTGCTACTGCATATAATAAATTATGCAGTATATTTCTGTACAAATTCTGATATGCTTTCTCTTTTTTTTATTGGTATATATATATATATGGAAGAGGGGAGAGAAAAAGAAAGCAGTATGGTGAGTTCCTGTTTAGTGAAAAAGGAGATGGAGAGATCAGTGTGACATTGGTAGCTGCTGAGTTTTCAGACATGCCTTTGCCTTTCCATGTCTTTGCTGAGCATCTACAGGACTGATTGAAAGCTTTCATTTATGGAGGGAAGGATGACAGTGTTTTGAAATGGGTTTATAATGTTTTTTCATTCTGAATCTGAGACACCTGCTTTGTGTGAGGCACAGAAGTACAGTTTTGGCCAAGTCCCAAAAGAGCTGCTGGAAATACTCTAAATAATGTCACTAAAACCGAGGTGATGGTGCATGGTGTCTAGTAAGAAGTCAGAATTTTATCTTCTAATTTAGAGGAAAGATATTTCTGAGAACAGGGAGGAAGTGATAAACTTGGGTTGTAACTGAGCCCTTTCCTCAAATTGGAAGGGACCAAGCATTCCCATTAGTGGTGGCTTGCTGAGGAGGAAGGTCTGTAAGAGGCAAAAGATCTGTCTTGCATCTCTGAGGGGTTTTCACGCTCATGCCTGGATTTCGGTTGCAAAATACAGCGTCAGTAGTGGATCAAACTAAAGAGAGACTTGATTAAGTTAGCACCCAAACTATGCTACATATGATTTTCAGTATGATCACATACTCACCTTATTCTCTTTCTCTTAAGGGATTAGTCAAAGACTTTTCCAGAAATCTGAAAAAACCAAGTGATGAGCTAGGCATACAGCAGCATAGTTAATAGCCTGACTGTTAGAGTTGCAATATGTGATCTCTTGAGTTGCAATATATGATCTCAGGGTTATACATTCCTTATTCAAAGAAATCCAAAGAAGCTGGAATAAAGTATAGCTTATTCTGTGGAATTACTTGACCTTCAGTTCCTTCCAGCTTAGCTGAGTTTCTTTTTACAGGGTGACTGACAGCAAGTTAGCAGCAGTCATAGCCTCCTTTAGTTGCCAAAAGTGTCATCTTGAACCTGAACCACCCATCAGTTGACATAACTGATGGCTGAATGTGAAATATTTTTTAATTTTAAAACATCCAGTTCAAAGACTGACGAGAATTGATTTAAAAAGTGTCAGCAAGCATTTTGAGCCAGATGGAGATATCAATTGCCTAATTATTCTTAGGAATGAAACTCTGTGTGAATATAAGCTGTAATCATTAACATTAAAGGTTATGATTGTCAAGTACTGTCATAAGGTTTCCTGTATCACTTGCCTGTCACTTAAAATATGTGCAATAGATCTTTTGGTGGGACTCCATGGAGTGCTATTTGCCATATGTTATTTCTCTGTGGGTGGGATGAAATAAACCTTTACTTATTATATATAAATGCTTGTCACTAAAGCTAACCTGATCCCTTGAGAGCTGGGAAACCCCTTCTCAGTTCAGAGGAGCAGATATGCAAACTCCAAACCTGCCTCCTGTGGCTGAACTGCTCTAAGGATTAAGCCAATCTGTGAAGGATGTGGCATTTCAGAACCATTTTGTGTACTTGAGATGCTCCAGAAGTCAGGCAGAAAAACTGCCTGATGCTCAAATTTCATGTTACTACCCTGGGAGGCTTTGAGGGCTTGGCCAGCATAGCTGAGTCTCGTCAGGCATTGTTGGGAGCCAGCTCCTTCCTCTTGCTAAGGCCTAATTAAAATGTTTCTTATAACCATAAAATGACAGTTTTGCAAGACAACAGGAATTTGTATGCCTGAATACCCATCTCTCTAGGCACTAAACAGCAGCAGGACAGAACACAAGGTGAAACATGAATGCTTTTAGACAAGGTTACACCAGTAGTCTTGGTGAAGACTGGAGAGCATTCTCAAAGCTCTTGCTATTTAGTGGGACTAATTCCTCTGACAGTAATGCACATTTTATTTTACTTGAGTATTTTTTTCCATAGGTTCCCACTCTGAATTCTCAGTAGCTTTTTTGTTTGCTTGCATTTGCCTTTCATGTCAAAGCATTTTCTCATTTGTTATCCAGGGAAATATTAAAAATAGCACAGTTCTGGCTAGCAGATGCAACCATACATTACTGAATACATAATGCAGGCTTAAAATATGGTCTGGGAGAAGGAATTTATCCCATTCAGACTATTCTTACTTACAGATGTGATGTTAATGATTATGGTGTCTGCAATTTCTCTTAAATTATAAACATTGTTGGTGATGAATTTATTTATTATCATTGTAAATTAAATAATTAGAATACCCTTGTATTGGGTATTTGCAGGTGTACCCATTGGAAGAATATTGCAGTATTCCTTTTATCATTTTAATGCCTTTCATTATTAATTCTTCTGAGTTATAAACACTCATGCAGTACTCCTGTGGAAGGTTAGAAAAACACAATTAATGTCTAACTTTTTTTGGCGGAAATTTATTTTGTGTGGAAAAAGCAAATGCCAGTGCTCTGCATGGAATGAGAGTTGATGTGTGACTTAGTGGTAGGGAGACTGGGAATTTGTTTTCCTTTTAGGGAGAATATACCAGATTGAAATAAGTGTTTACTTAGGCTAATAATTTTATTTCATCTTTTAAACTAAAGTGATGGGAATAAGGTTAGCTCCCTATTAAAAAAAAAAAAAGACAAAACCATATTTTCCTAAAAACAAAGTCTGTAATAACTACAAGCAATTTCCCTTCAGAAAATGAGCTGAAAAATGACAATGTTGGACACTTGAGTTTGTAAAACTGATGCTGCCCCAAGAGATACACTAAAGGAAGTGTTTAACTGCTTTCCTTAGAGAACTTTGAAAGACTTATTTTTAGTGACCAGAATGCTATTTTTAACACAGAGGAAAGAGATGTTTTCTTTAATGATTTTGAACAAGCTTGGATTAGTAGTGTCAGTATTTCATGTTGAAGCTGTTCTGCATGTATCTTCTTCTCATGAAGACCACAACTCAGGTGAACAAAATTCCAGAAAAGCTTTACTCTTCATTGTTTTGGTTTTGTTTTATGATTTGTTGAAATAAAAATACAAAGGGAACATGTAGAATTCTCCAATTTCAATTCTTTGGTAAAATAGAACCCAATTAGATTGAATACATGAAGGAAACAGGACAGACTTGCTAGTAAAATGTTTGGATTTTGTGACCACATTTGAGAGAAATTCTTCACAGCAGCAGGAGAACACAAAAGAGCTACAACCCACCTAGATCTCTGCCTTCTGCTGTGATCCCACCAGGTATCATGACACTGCTGTTGTTGGAGATATGAAAGGCTTTAGACAGCTGGATATTGGAAAATGCTTGTTCTTAGCATTTGCTGAGGAAATGGCTCACTCTTGAATCTGTAGTCAAGAACCTGAAGAGTCATTGAACAATTCTAGGTAATATCTTCTGAATCTGGCACCGACATTAGGCTCACATCATCTTAGGGCCTTTGGCAGTCCCAGCAGTGTTTAGCGCAATTTTGCTTTTAATTAGAAATGACAGAACCCTTTGTCAAAGCCTAAATTTTGTGGAAAACAAAACTATCTATTTTCAGCTGGAAGGTTTGGGCCAGGTCCTTGTCTTAAGCAATCCCATGAAGTTTGGTTAGTATTATAGGTAAATCAGCAGCATCATCTTTGTTGAAACTCTCAAAAACAACTAGCTCTTTTTTTTCCAATTATATGACCTATAAAAATTGTGAATCCCAAAGAAAGTGAAGGTCTGAAGACTTCTGGTAGTCACAGCATGAAAAATTGAAGAACTTTGTGTTGACAGGGGAGGCTGGGCAACTCTCAACATCTACTTGAGAAGCAAGGAGAAGCAACCAGACTGTGGTGGAAAAATGTATTTTTAAAGCAATAAAAACTTGGTTTTTAAAGCAAACCAAAACTGAGTAGGGCAAAAGCCCCACCACTGATATTCAACTCTGGGCAAGGACCCCAGTGTAATGACAACTTATGACCCAGCCCCTGCCAGTCCTTGAGAGAAAATTGATGCTGTTAGTCACAGGACCCAGGTGGGCACTGGTAGGGTAAGCTTACATTGGAGGAAGAGGTAAAGATTTGAAATAATTTTAACTGTAATATAATTTCTTTTACATACTGGATAATTCAAGCCATTCAACTGATAAAGCATTACGTATTATGAAACTTTTATGAAATGCTGTTTCCTTTCACACATACCAGCATTTTGTAACAATTCTATTAAAATCTGTATTTTCAAAAATTTATTTACCAATAATTTTATGTTTGATGCTGTGTAATATTAGTACATAATTGAGTTTTCAGTTAGATGGCAAGAATTTGTCCCCGTAACTGGATCACTATTATCTTTACTGCTCAGACAGCATGCATGTGATAGGGAACAAACTCTGCCCCTGTCATACAATTACAAGGATTATATTATTATAATATTTTATATAATTATATTTTTATATATTATTATTTATTCTATATATTATTATTTATTTTATAGATATTATTTATATATTATACATTAATAATAATAATAATAATATTATATATTATTATATAATATATAATTATATTCTATGATCTGATATACTTGTCAGATCATAGCCTTTGATCACTCAAAGTCGCTTTGCTCTGCACATTATTGCTCTGCATTTTTGGTTTTGTGAGTATCACTTTCCAATGGACCAGTGGTGCACATCTAAGACAGTAATACAGAGCTCCCTGTGAACAATATACATACCTGCATAACTTTTAAATGTCCTTTGGAGCCTAAGAAATCTGTCAGCCACAATGTAGCTGAGTGTCTTAATTTCTCAGGCAGGCAATCTGTCAGCTGTGAAATGAAGCTCCTCGATGCAGCCTGTGAGCTCAAACATTGTGTGCTCATACATCGTAACACCCAGCTGGTGATGGCCCTTTTAGTGCTGGCAGGTACTCAGGGGATTCTTGTGCTGGTGTCCAGAAAGAAGCATTTTTGCTCAGGTCAGCTCCTTTAGTCTTTCCCAGGACAGAGTGACATGGGACCAGGTGACAGCTTCAGGGGAATCTGCTAACTGCATAAGCAAATCTCTTTGGTTTGCTGGTGTTATTGTACCTCCCTGCTCCCTTTCTTTTAATGGCTTTATATATTACCACTTTCATTTCTTTCCCCCAAAGGTGTTGCAGGTACACTGAATCAACTGACTGAAGGGACAAAGAGAAAGAAGCAAAGGTGATAAATTTGTTTGGGCTGCTTTACTCCTATGTGAAGGGCTTAGTTACTAGCTAAAAAAAATACCGATTATTGTGGATGACCGTTGTATCTTAATGAAAATCATTGCAGATAAGCATGATTCTCTTAGTTTCAAGCTACTTAAATGTTAGATGTCAGATCTAACAGTCTTTGCCAGCTTTATTCCTAAATAAATACACTTGAGTTAAGCTCTATAAGTAAGAATTAACCTAGAAATTTGTCACTGGCATTATAACCTCCAAAAAACCTAAATTCTAACGTGTGCAAATAACCAAAAGCTGATGAAAAGTTTGCAAAATAAACCTTTATGACGTGTTAATTGAGTAAGAGAGCACAGAAACTACCCATAACTGTTAGTTGAAGATGCCAGTATAGTGCCTTTAAGACTGCAATGAAACCACAGGTGTGCATCATCATCATCATCATCATTATTATTTATTTCTTTGGCAGGTAGTATATGTACTAAAGGTTACATGCCTATGTTTCTTCTTATAAAAACTTTTTCCTCACAGGAAGTACTCAGAAGGTTTGATTGTTTGTTGTTGTTTTTGTGGGGTTTTTTTGTTTTCTGGGGTTTTGGGTTTGTTTGTTTGTTTGTTTTTTGTTGTTGTGGTTTTTAATTAAATCTGGGAATACAAATGGAGATATTATTTCAATACTACACCAATAATACATACTTTCTTTTTTCTGTATGTAAGCACTCTCTTGGCTTGCACTGAGGGTTCTGAGAGTATCTGAGGACTGGATTGGGAAAGAAGATGCAGCTGATATACTGGATGAGAACTCCTTTGTGAGCTGTTTCATTGCAAACACAGAGCTGTAATATATTGGTGTTCACTCACTCAAGTCACTGCTTTTTCCATGCAGCTGTTGATGCCTCAACAATGAAGTTCAATTATCTATTTTTTAAAAGAACTGGGGAAGACTACTTAAAAACTTTTTTTTAAAAGCCTTTATTAATCAAAACTACTTTGTCTGGGGTTATAAAACCTCTCAAGTCATACTGGAATTGCATATTCTCATCTGTTATAATTTTTTAGCTCTGCTAATTCATTTAATAGTGAGAAAGAAAAATGTTTATAACATTGAGCTAAATAACTTGAAAATGATCCTAATGAGGGGAAAATAATTTTGGAATTAACCCTTAGAAAAAGGAGTGCAATCTATCAGGTTAAATGAAGCATTATTAATATAAAGAGATGTATGAATGCAGGTACAGCAGTTGTCCAGTGGCCCATGCTGACAGCTAGTGATACAAAGAGGCTATTTGGATTATATGTGCATCAGTAGCTTTGATTTATGGCACTTGTTTACCTTGCAGAAACCTGAAGGGTTTCTGAGAGAAAAACAAACTTGTAACTCTCATACCTGATACCTATACATTATCCCCTGGAGTTATGCATTTGCAGAAGAACAGACACTCCCATCATCCATTGAGAGAAAAATATCCATAACTACATAATTAAAAAGGAGATTTAAAAAATAATTAGTTGTCTCTAACCACCTATAAAATACAAAGTTATAAGAATTTAGTAGTTAGTGGTATTTGGTTTAAATCACTCAATTCTTCCTAAAATGTTTCTTTCAAAGATCCAACCCCAATGTCAATATCATGGTACTGATGTGACAGCAAGTGCATGTGAGAAGTGCTAAGAAGGAGGGCATTTCTTTCTCTCTTCCTCATCAATATTGAGCATTTGCAAATTCATTTCGCTTCAGAATAGCAGAGTTCTGGGGTGGGTGCTTGCTGCTATCAGGTCAGCATTGCTCCTGGTTTGCTTTGAGTCTCATTTTCTTTGTCCTAGGAAAAAATAAGCGGTGGGGGGAAGAAAAATGTAAACTACATCTTCAGTTCTTAAGAAGTTCCATCATTTACATTTATGGCCAGTGATGACCTCGAAGCGGTGCCAGCTGTGCTAAGCAGTGTGCAGTGTTATCTAATTCAGTGGCACAGGTTCTACTTGTATTTACAGGAGGCAAAAGCTTGCTGCTTTCATGCCATGTGACTGTTTGTGTGTTGTCCCGTATTTTGTAACTCCTGACAGGATAGCTGTGTGCCTGCCCTACACACAGTGGAGTGCCTGCTTTCTGCTGCCTGCCCTGAAGCTCCCATGCTGAGTGTGTGCTCTGACCACTTCAGGGCTGATTTGTGGGTGCATTCGCACCAGCTCTGCCTAGTTGTCCTCTTTTTCCGACCTTTGGAAATGAAATGTCTCTCCGGCTTTGTAGGGGGATAGAATATAAGAAAATAAAGATA
This sequence comes from Fringilla coelebs, assembly GCF_963513975.1. Taxonomy (NCBI): domain Eukaryota; kingdom Metazoa; phylum Chordata; class Aves; order Passeriformes; family Fringillidae; genus Fringilla; species Fringilla coelebs. The sequence continues at coordinate 98,451,491 of NC_140028.1, read as the reverse complement.
GTGTAGAAAGTAATATTACCCCTAAGGAGTTGCAGCTGGGCCAATTATCAAAGATGAGGAACAGGCCTGACTTTCACAGGCCACAGCTGTAGCCAAGAGAAGAACAGTGCTATGAAAGAGTGGGGTGGCTGGTTGAGAGGGGAACTGGAGTCAGCTGGCTGCTTTGTGAAGAAGAAAGAGGCAGTGCTCTGAGGAGCTGCCCATGAGAAACAAGAAGGTATGAAACTTTTGTGATAAGGAGACAACAGTTTGGAACCCCTGCAGTAAGATGGCAACACAGCTTCTTTTTGTAAAGATTGGTAAAACTCTACTTACCTGCCTGGTAAGACCACAATGCTGAAGAGAAAGATCTTTTTTAATGGATTGGTCAATTGGGAATTTATGAAAAAAAATCTTGGAAACATAGATTTTAATATTGTAATAGGTGTTATTTCATGGAGAATCTTATTTGTATGTCCTTAGAGTTAAATAAAACATAGAACAATTATGACTTTGAGATTTAGAGGGGTGTTTTTTAATAGTGTGACTATTTCAAAACAGCTTTGGCATTTTTGAGTAGTGTTCATTTTTTAAAATGTTTTGTTTGTGTGCTCTTAATAATATGGAGTTTGGTTTGATTTTTCCCTTTTTTTCTGTTCCCTGTGGGTACACGTTTAGTTACGAGGAAACCTTCTTTAAAAGTTGAAATAAAAGCTTGAACTGGATGGTGGTACTATTTATTTTTAGTTATTAACACTATTAAAAAGCCCAATACTTGTTCCAGACCCTGGAAAGGGTTGAAGGCCATGAGGACTGTGGAGGTTGATTAAGGCATGGCATTCCCTAATGCAATAAGGCAGGCTCCCCTGGCCTAGAGGCAAGTGGAAGAAAATTAAGATTGCATCAAACATAGCATAAAGCTAAAGTAAATGAGAACAAAAAGAATAAATCTGCATGGAAAGGCAGTGCTGCCTTTTCACAGGCAGCTGTATTTATTAATTAGTAGTCTATAATTTGCACTAAATTTCCATCAATAGCCTCACCTCTCTGACATTTCATTTACTTAGTTATTAAAGTGATGTGATTCATCAGGCTTGCGATGCCCTTTTGTGTGTCAGGCTACCCAAGAAGTGTAGGCTGCAGGGTGGGCTGCCACTCCAGTGTTTAACAGGATAAATTTGGCAGAAATCTTCACTTTCATTTAGTGATTCACATGGTGCCAACAATAGCAACATATGTATAGAATATTAAATACTGAGCAGCAGTTGTGGCAGCAAAAGCAAGTCCAGTACCCACGGGGTACCAGGGCAGAGTTGCTCTCTTGGCTAATCTGAATGCATCCTGGCACTGGTGTGTTACACAGTTATCTAAATCCCTTCAGTGCAAACACTGTGACAAACATAAGCTCAGCAGAGTAGTCTCATCCACAGTGAATTTTGAGGACCTACACTGGGATCTAGGGCAGTGTTTGCTGTGCTTTAGTCTTGTCCTGGCATGATTTGACTGCGGGAATTAACTTTAGAGAAAGAATAATAGATGTATGCAGGGAAAGATGCTTTAACCTGGCATAGCATCCAATTTAAATCTGATATCACACACACTGATACAGTTGTGATTCCTTTACAACAGAAGGTGGGAAAGGGTGGTTTCTTCCCAATTATTGCTTGGAAAAAGTAGGTCAGTAAGATCCAGGACTTGGGCTTGGTGATCCTGATGGGTTCTTTCTACCTCTGCCTGTTTTGTGATTCCTTGGTGCTGTGAGTTGAATGCTGAGCTTCCCAATATAGTGGCAATTACCCCAAAATAGCAGATTTAAGATGACTTCATTCTTTTCCCCCAGCACCCACTGCTTGTTTTTCTTCTAAGTGTGTTTTCTCTAAAATTTACCGAGAGAATTGAAAACAAATTTTCATTTTATGCAAAACGTATTCTAATGGGGTACAGAGTGAGAAATTGAAAGGCAGGATCAAGAGTTTAAGGAATTGAAACAGACTGCTCTTTTGTTCTGCTATTTAGAAAATATTTAGCTGTTTCCATGCTATTCCATACAGTGATTATTTTTAATATGTACGAACAGCTGAAGGACAAATAAACCACTTGTGCGCTAAGAAATGCCTTTCATATCCCTCCATTATAGGAAACTTTCTCTACATTTACTTTACTCAGATGAAGGAAATGAGACCAATTAGTTTGGCAGTGCTGCTAGAATTGGATCTAATATTAATTTAGGACTGGTTTCTTGGCCCACAACCATAGGTAGGAAAACTGCAGTAATAGGTGTAGGAACCATCTTGCTGCTTCTCAGCATTGACTTTCAGCTTCCAAAATGCATTTCTTGTTCCCTCTGCCCTTTCTTTTCTTGCATTCTTTGCTCTGTAGACCCAATGAGAAGAGCTGTAGCACACTAGTTCACCCCCTTGTTATTCCGAGGAGTTTACAGCAATTTTTCTTCAGAAAATTATTTTGGATATTTAAACTTAGAGGCAAAGGCATGTCTGGCCTGAATTTTCTAAAAAAACACAACAAATCAAGATGATATAGAAGTTTATAGGAAAATCTATCTTACCCCTGATCCCCTGCCCCGTTATTCTTTGACTTACTTTTTGTACTACCCATCATTGTGTCAAAAACCATCAGCACTTTGTAGATCCTTGTCATTGTTAGCACATGTGTACAAGCACATGAGTGTGTCTGCTTTGTCACTGTGGGCACTCTTGAAAATTCATAATCTTGTGATGCTTTCATTATTTTAAAAGAACTTTAGTTGTGTAACAAGCTGTAGTTGCTGTTTCCTGAACTAGAACTGCTATGCATCTTCAGGTCTGATTTTTTGGAAAAATCCTTGGAGTAAAAATTATTTCAAGACTTTTGTGCTTTTTAATCTTAATGTATATCTGATTGTAAAATCCAGTGACAAAAATCTTGAAATTTAGCAGCTTTTATAATTTCATATGCTGTGCGCTATGCTCTAGATGAAAATACTTGAATCTACATATGCCTTTGTCTGATTCTTGTTACACTGAAGTGGAATCCAGGGGAGATTTTTGATACCATAGGGAGAGAAGCTAAAACATTTAGTTATTGAGCAAATGCCTAATTGTTCTTACTTTGCTGGGAATAAATGTCCCCATAAATATTTCTTCTTTTCATGTTTAATTTATTGTTTGATAGTTAATTACCTGCTAACATTTGTCCCCACAGGGACCTTACAATCTGAATAAAAATATCTAAAGCTTTCTGCATAGGAATCTCTTTTCCTTTTGTTCTTCTCCTCCTGAACTTGCTTCCTGTAGCAGTGTCTATATTGTGGAAGAGTTGTGTTCATTTTATTTCCTATTCAAATGTGTTTGTCTTACCCCTTGATAAGAAAGGATCTTTTCTTTGTTTGCTTTTCCCCATTGTATTAATAATATAATTGATCTGTTGGTCACAGCCTGTTCTCAGAATTGCAGACAGGAATGCCTTGCTTTCTGGTATTTTTATTTCCTTCCAGATAGTATCATTTTACATGTACATAAAAAGGCTCATCTTTCAGGTGAGTTTTATTTGTGATACAGAGTTTATGAAGAATCTTCTGCTTTGCTGGGGCCTTTTTGTTTTTCTTTTATCATGTTGTTTTTCAGCATTTGCTTTCTTTTGATATTTTGCTTCAGTTTGGGTTAAAGTTGCTGATTCAAGGAAGAGCTATAACCAACCTATTCTTGTTTTTTTTCCCAACAATTTAACATAAAAGCAAAGAGCTGAGCTGTATTTTTTCACTACTTCTTGTGAATGCTGAACATAGAGAAAGCAGCTTTACCTAGCCATAAATTATGTCCAGCTGTGGGCACAACTTTTTAAAGGGGAATTTGGGAGGGGAGGCTGTGAGAGAGCAGTCATTGTGTTAACTTGCATTTGTGCATTTAGATCTCCTGTTCCAATTGTTTTAATGCACAGTTCAATTCTCATTAGCTAATTTTGAATATCAGAAGTGAGAACAAGAGCAGTTCTGCTCAGCTTCTGCCTCATGGATTTATTACACACACCCCCCCAATAAAAATTCTTGGGTATTTCACACATATGTTATTTTAGGCCTCAAGGATTAAAGTATTTTTGTTTTAAAATGTAAGTGCACAGGGACAGGGCTGCTGCTCAAAACTTGCCAATGTGAATTCCTTCATAATGGCATGTCCCTGATCTCCAGCATGGTAAGGCAAGAAAACTAGCTTGCTCAGACCTGCAAGTTTCTGTTGAAACTGTCAGGCAGAAGACAAAATTAGTGGTAAGTATGACAAGTCACCCCTTGAAATGTGACTGAAGCCAGCAAGTTACTCTATTACACTGTGAAGATCGAGGTGCTTATGTCAGTGTTGGCCGTGTTTTTTGCAGATTGCGTCCTGTTCTCCTATGCCTACTAAAAAAAGGGAAGTGTTATAGAGTCCACCAATTCTTCATCCATTTAATTTATGATTTATTAAATTTGAAGTGGTTTAAGTAAGACTTTACTGTGTGGTGGATTCTTCAGAGCTTCCCAGACTGTCTGCCTTGGTGGAATAGATCACTGCTTATATTTAAACCTTTTTTCTCAAATGTTTTTCTCCATTTGAAGCAAGTAACTACTGACAGTAGGTACCACGGACATGAAATAAGTTCCATCAATCTGTTAAGATTTAAGGAAGATATAACTGCCTTTCACTCCCTTTCAGAGCTAAGCAAGTCTCTTTTACTCAGTCACCCCACACAGACCATATTTTCTGCATCTCCTTTATAGTCAGTGCTCTGTCCTGAACTGTCATTCTCCTGTCTCCCATCTCCTCGAGGCATGGTCCCACGGTGAGATACAGCAGTTTTGTTCAAACATTGCCAGTTGAGGGGACAGAGAAATGGCTATAATCCTTCTGGGGGTGTATGGCAGCTGGATTTGCTTTCATACCTGATAGGATGAAAATTCTAATCCCTACATAGCCTGTCATACTTTTGCTTTCTGGCCAACTGGCTTCCCCAACTAAAGTTTGTGCTGCTGATTAATCCTCCATATATATGTGTGTGTCTGTATATATATATATATATTTATGTTTGTATACACACATATATGTATGTATATACATATATATATATGTATGTGTGTACATATGTGTCTTATACCTGTCTTGTTTTTTAGAAAATTTCTTCAGTTAGATACAAATAATTTTTTCCTCCCAGTGATCTGCTAAAGCTGGCTTTATAACACCTTTGAATTTAATAGCAACTTTTTTTCCCTTTATTATCCTTATTACTGGTGATGGTGTTGCATATCCCTACTGTAGATAACAATTGAAATTATGAGTAAATATTATTCCTTACAAAAAACATCATCTACCATGTCAAATCACTTGTTATGCCATAGATTTTATTAATTTCAATAAGTTAATTAAATATTTAATAAGAAGCAATAAAACAATCAAAATAGGGTAGGTATGAGCATAATAATATATCTGGTGGTTAGGAACAAAAAAAACCCATTAAAATGGCTAGAAAGATATATTAATATGGACTTTTATATATCCTGGAAAGGTGCTGTATTTTATATAAATATAATATGAAAACGTACTTTTCTTCTGAGAACTGCAGGGAAGAAAAAATGGTTGCAGTGAAATTCAATTTCTTTGTATGAAAAGTGGCAGTCTGACCATTCTATGTTCCCTTAAATGACAATAGTACATGAGGTTTTTTGTAAGGTATTATATTTACTCATAATTTCAACTTTATAATATTAAAATATCAGTGCATAAGCATAAGATAGATGATAGTGAAATACATATATTGTAAATAAAAGTATATTCTACTGATAATAACATCCAAGGAGACTAGAGAGAATCTTAAATTGAAAGTCTCATTTACTTAAATGGTCTTCAGACCCCAGCTACCTCTGGTCTCGAAGGAGACAGGATAATTAATCAGTCCCAGGAAATATAAAGTGCTTTTTCTAGAATTTTTAGCTGCCTTCACTTCCATCTTTCCAATATTTTTGTCTTACCTAATATGTGTTATCGTTGGTATACATGCTGTGAACCATATTCTACTTTCCAAATTCACTTCAAATAGAAGGCTTGGCATTATTTTCTGCTTTTTTACAGAAATTACTGAACTCCTTAGCTAGTCTCATCATGCTTTATGCCATATAACACATTTACATGATGCAGATGTTATTTCATAACGGGGACTTTCTCATCTGATTACTGAGAATAATCATAGATGTAAATTCCAAGTGTCAGCAAAAATCTGCTTAATAACGCGTAGTGGTCCCAGTAAGTAAATGCTTAGTCTGCTTATTTCCAATTTCACTGTAACATCCAACCATATGGGATTCTTGTGCAAGGAATTGCTTAGGATCAGACTTCCAGGCTGACTTTTCAATAAGTAGTGTGCTACAGACTATGATGTTGAGGCACGGGTGCAAAAAGACACAGATTCCTTTTTGAGGATGTTCTAGGCAGAGATAAAGCAATTGTCAATAAACACCAGGAGGAGATATCTAGAAAATTTTTGCTTCAAGAAGATTCTTAAATAGCAAGTACAAAAAAAAAAAAAAAAATCATATTGGAAGGCAAGTTCTCCTTTTGTTTTTATTCACTCTGGAAATATCCCACTGGTAGGTATGTGGCAATACCGCTTTCAGAACTTTCTGTTGGGCACTGTGTTTCCCTGTGGCTTTGATACTGCAACTGAAGAGTTGTGCTGATGGCTGACTAAACTTGTGCTACTAAGGCCGGAAAAATTCCACCAGCAAGCTTCACTTGTCCCACTCTGAGCTGCTTCCAGGGCTACCTGGGCTAGAAAACCTTTTTTAAATAGGAGATTGTGAGTTGGCTCACCTTTTTCTGTGGATCCATGGCACGACCAACAGGGGTGAGACTAGTCATGGAACTGAGACTACATGAGCAGTCCCACCTTGGGAAAGCAGAGGGCATGTGAGTTTAGTTCACAATAAGTGCTATGAGAGGCTTTGTGTCTTGTCCTGATGGAAAGGATTAATATACTTTGCTCAAGTTTGAGTCCTACCACTGAAATAAGCAGCAAGGGGTTTTGAACTGATGGCCACCGCCCTTTGACAGAGAACAAAAGATGCCCTCAACCTGGACAGCTGAGTAAATAGAGTGTGCTTATGTCAGGTCTGCCACCCCAAAATATGTAACAGCTTGTTTGATAGTGAGTGGAACATTATTTTTCATACAAGGATAACTCAGATGTCTCAAAATACACTTTAGATCATAATCTTAGCTCGGTCTATGAAACAATGCTCTCCTCCCAAATATTTGCACACCTCAACTAAACAGTAAATTAGTAGCCTTCTGGAAAAATGTAACTTTTTTTTTCTCTTTAATATGGATTTCATTTTGATCCTACCAAATACCATGTGGATGTGAAGGAATATGTTTCTAATCAGAATAGGTGCTCATTGACCTTTAAGATCAGAGCCAAGAAGATTACTCCTGGTGAATTGAAGCACCTATTAATTTGTGTCTCCCAGAAGTAATTACTTTATAGGTAAAATAATTCTACCAAGTTTTTGGATGAGTCCATATTTATTTCCAAGAGGAAATGATGTGTCTGTTACTATGGCTTTGGATACAAGTAGTGGGAGAGGGATTTAAAAACAATTCCTCTTACCTTGTTTTCCTATGTCAATAATTTATGATAGATGGGTGGGGATTAAAATGAAACAGCTCTAGAATTACAGTAGTCAGAAAAGCAGTACCTTCCCATCCAATGACCTTTACAATTTAAAGGATGAAAAGATACATTATGCACAAATATTTTGTTATCCTCAGGAACAAAGTGCTTGTACCTGAACCCTGGATGGTGCAGCCTGAATACAAATGAGCATCCTAATTGAGCTGGTTTGATCTTTCTTAAACTATAGTCCAAGTCAATAATATAGTGTTACTGAAAGAAGCAGTCCTCTCATTAGAGGTGGCATAGCATGACAGAGAGTATCCCACCATGGCATCTATTCTGTCATCGATTATGCACTGCTAATCAGTGAACCGTGGCACTAAAATCAAAGGTCTGCCTTCTGCTGTCAGCTGCTTATTTGCCAGGTTTTTTTTTAGATTCATTTCTTGACTGAAATCAAAACTTTACCAAGACAAAACACAACCTTAGGCTTACCCTGTTTTATTAGGTTTTGTTTTTTGGGGGGCTTTTGTCTGGTTTTTTTTGATTGGTAGTAAGGTGTTTTGGGGTTTTTTTTGTTTGTTTGTTTGGTGGGGTTTTTTTTCTTATTAGAGGGTTGTTTGGTTTTTTTTTCTTCCTTAGGGCAAAAATGAAAAAAAAAAATTGCAAGTGATGATTGTCATAATAGTGTTGCTTGATATGACATAGTCATAAGATGGTATAAAAGTCAGTGTAGAATAAAATAGAATTACTTTCTCTGATATGATCAGGAAGGGTAAAGAAGAAAAATTACACTTTTTTGGTACTGTGCCTTTACAAAAAAATTCTTATTTCCTTCTTCAAAGCATTGCATTAGAAATCCCTTTCAACTGGGAAACTGCTTTTGTGTGGGAAATGCAGATAACAGTTCTGACTGAAAACTGAAATTGAGATTGCATTCATGAAGTCATATTCCTTACAGTCATTCAAAAAGCAAGATTTGTGGTATGTATTGCTTGCTGAAGCACATGACACCAAGGTGTCCTGTGTTGCATTTGCTGACTTGATTTCTGTTGTGTAAAATCCCTGTTTATAAGGCATGGATGTGACCACAGATCCTGTGCCTGAGAGTTGTTCTCCAACCCACTGAACAGATGTTGCTGAGGTGCAAAGTGACAGAGGTGCTGAAGTGATTCCTCTTCTGAATAGGAGAGAGAAATGACTGCTACTACAATTGTTATGACAGCCTTTGATTATTTAACTACCTTTAGGAAGTTTTGTACATCTAGTTATTTCCTTGACCCTTGGGAATAAGGAAAACTACTTGGTTTGTTGCTTTTTTCCCCATGTACTATGTGGTGCTGATAAAATAATCTATTTAAATGTCTTCAAAAACTAAATATGTCTGATAATCTTTCCTCTCCCGCCTTAATTATTTATAAGGCAAAGCAATAAACTTAAAATTCCTCCTCCCTTCCTTTCCTAACCTGTAGTGGTGCTGTGCTCTCCTGAGCAGCTGCTGCATTTTATTTCTCCCATGGCTCTGCTTTGCTGGGGACAGCGAGGTTGCTTATGTATAAATAACATGCATGATCATTTAGTATAGACTGGGATTTTGGATAAAAGCAGATTTATAAATGCAGGTTTGTTATCAACAGGCAACACATTTTAAAAGGTAGTGGTGTGCCAAATCAGAACATAGTTCTAATTTAAATAAACCTTACTAAAGAGTTCTGACATGTTAATTCAAAGTTGAAATGGAGCGCTGGTGCTTTAGCAGCTTTTTATAACAAGCAAATTCAGTGTTTCTAGAGAATATCTTACTTTGGACTACAACTGAAATTAGACCATGTACTTTACTTCTTTTACATTTCCAATAAACATTGCAGAAATGGCATAATGGGATTAAAGTAAACTGTGGGTGGTTTTTTGGTGTTTTGGTTTTTTGTTTTCCTATGATGAATTTTATATAGTTGTGTGAAACTGGAAGTGTTTTTTGCTTGCCAGAGCTTTAAGTATCCAGCTGGAGGACTTTTTGTCTCAAATATCCTACTAAGAATAAAAAATTCTGAAATCAGAATTACTGTGCTTGCTATCCCACTGTTTTTTTGGGGTTTTTTTTGGGAAAATTTTAAAAAGCATAAACGGAGTTGATAAGAATCTTACTAAATCTGGGCTCTAATTAATGTTTCTACAACTTGCTGCATAAATTAAACATTGATCCTGGTCATATTTGGTTGCTCTTGGTGGCAATGCTACTAGAAATTAAAACTACAAAAGAAGCATACTAAACCTTACCAAGAAGGTACAATTTTTACTGGTTTTGGACTATCATTATACTTAAATCAGGCTTATTTTTAATCTCATTTACTTTTCAACCTGCTTTTTTTATAGTTTGTTCCAATTCAGACTTGTTTCCTCTCCTTATTTGAAGACTTGTTGGCAGCAAAGAGGTGGAATTAGCTCATTCTTCTGCATTGATTAAAATACTGCATATTTCAGCTGTCATGGATAAGTCAAGGTGAATGAAATGTAATTGGCTGTTTTGCATGGCAAGTCTCCAATTTTTAATTCAAGTGATGGAGTTCTGTTTGCTGGAAATGGTAAGCTGAACACTGAATGTAGGTACTGGGCTGGGACATTAGTATTTTCGATAAGAACACTGAGGCTTTTATCCCAAAGGTCTTTTTCATGCTTGCCTTTGCAACCATCTATGCATAAAATCTCTTCAGGCCTCATGAAAATACCTAATTTTGCTGCTACAAACTCTGCTATTAAAGAGTCCAAATTTTAGCTTTTTTTTTTCTTCCCTTTTCAGTCATATTTAGGCAAATCTTGAAACATGATATTTAGCTTCCTCAGATAAGTCGCCGTGTAATTTGTCTACTTTTGCCATTATGAATTGTGAATTCTATCGAGAAATAGCCTATGTCAGTAACATCAAATTTCATTGCCAGGACAAGGATAGGTGTCTTTCTGTAATTTGGAAGGTAAGTGGAGCTGTGCTTGTTCTGACAAAGGTGGTTATTGATGACTGCTGGTGTTGAGAATTGATAGCCTACCAAAGGACAGGCCATTTGTAGGTGTCCTGTGTTTAGGGACAATTATGATTTGAGCAAATGTGCAGATGCAGTGTTATAAAGACAATGTCACTCTTTAGCCTTGATGGTTGAAGGGCTCTGCTTTGGAGCAGTCTGTCTCATAATACCATAAATCATAGATGCTCTGGAGAGGGTCTCTTGCTGCTTGGTGTGTAGATATAAAGAGTACTCTCTCATATAAAATTTCTGGCACCTGACACTTAAAATATCTGTTTGTGGATTCTAGGTATGTTAGAGAAATAGTGAAAGGGCTGTTTAAACATTTTCTTCAAGAATACCCTGTTTGGTTTGTTTGGTTTTGTTTTTATTTTCTGTTAAATTACAGATAAAAAGTTACAAACAGCTCTTTCATTAAGCAGCTAATTAGGGACTTCCAAAAAACTTAATGATCTGGATTTTTGCTGGCTGTTACTTCCTTTCATTGTCAAAATAAATTAACCCAGATGAATTAGCAGGTGGGTTGTAGCAAAACAGATGATTGGCAAATGCATTAGAATTGAAAGATCCAGAAAGAACAAAAATGTTTTCATTGCCCTTTGAAAACCAAAGACATGGCAGAAAAACAAGATACTCTAGGATTATTAAAAAAAAGGCATTTAAGGGTATTGTAGGCTTTTCGATTCTCTAGCATTCATTACCTATTGAAAGCGATAGAATTTTAAATATGAAGCATTTCTCTGCTTGATAAAGACAACAGTTTTTACAGGCAGTATGAAGGCATACTAGAATATGCTGTTTTCAAAGTGTTTTGATATAGACCTGCTCAGTTTTCAGGAATTTCTTCTTCCTTTCTGTATTTCCATTAGCAGCCATCATCTTACTTCTGACTGGCTTTGGGCCCCCACTTAAGGGGGAGCTCTGCTTTTGATTAGAAGAGTTGCACAGTCCAAGTTTCTGTCTTTCTTTTGCTTCTTAAAGGATTATTAATCACACAAATATTCATAGATTGGTGCTCTTGAGCTTGTGATATTTTTTGGATAATTTTTAGCTCTTACTCTTAATAGTCCCAGTGGCCTCTCACTTTCTGAAACCCCTGTATTGATTCCATCAAATCAAAACAAACATTTGTTTTCCTTAAATAAAAAAGTAAAGCTGTTGACTCTTATGGAGTACAGAGATTTATGGACCTATCAAAGTACATTTATTAAGTCATTTTCTCTTATGACTCTAACTTATTTCCACTGAGGTTCTCTGTTTTGTTGATTCGTGTCACGTGCAAGTTTCTTTCACTAAAATGTCTCTGCTTCCCTTTGCTCTTTAATCAGTTCTGTGCCTTTGCTTTCTATTCTAGTTTGAGCACATATCTCATTGACTCTTTTATTATTATAATTCTCCTCACCCCCTTTTCCTCAACACTTCTACTCCCATTTGATCCATTTCTGGGGATTATTTTACTAATAACCACTTCTGATTTGATTTCTAAACTTTTCAGTCCAGCTTTCCAGAACTGTGCTTAAAACAAATGTTGTTTTTCACTTTGACTTTCATATGCAACTATTTTTGTGTTGATCTCCTGACTGGTACTTAAGGGCCAGTCCAGTGTTTCATGGTGTATTTTTTCTTTTTATTCCCAACTGTATCCTAAGAAGCATTGCTTGCCCCATGTTATATTTGTGGATTGTGAACACTGCAGGGTTTATTAATTCAGTAGTGATACAAAGACTATGGAACAAAAGAAAAAATTCCATACTTCTCTTGCTTGTGCTTCCTCTTTTTTTTAAATTCTTCTTTCTGAATTCTTCTTTTATACTAGCTGTCAACTTTCACCATTAAGTGCCTAATAAGAGATCACACGGTGTAATGGTATTAGAGATTACAGTACTGTGTGGGCAAAAAGAATGTAGAATTATCAATATTTTTAGAAAAAATTACTCGTATAAAAAATTTAATTTGCAGTGTTTTGTTGGATTATCATTTTTTTGGCCATGTAAATTACTTGCTACTAAACACTGAATTGTTGTCTAACTTCTATGAAAGTTGAGCTCTACTAATGTTTCCATTAAAATACTTTATGATTCCTTGGCTTGAACAGTGTATCACTAGAGGGAGCTTTTACTGATTATATATGCGTGTGCTGTCAAGGGCAAAAAGGATGAAAATCGGTTCTTTCAGCTGCCTGTAATGAGTCATGAGTGCATAACATGGATAAAGTGTCAGTGAATTATGCCTTTTTGAATTTTTATTTTTGATTTATGAAAGCTAATGATCTAGGGAGAAAGCCTGGCTCTGGCTTTCAAACAGTACACTAAGTTCTTGTGTTTAATAGCTCTTGATAGAATTGGTTTTTCTCTTTCGCTGTCTTATCCTTTAACTTTTTACCCATTTTTGTAACTTTTCTTATTCTCTTTGGCAGATTTCTAGTTAATAATACTTTATCCATATCAGCCTTTCTCCATATCTTGCAAGAGACAAGGTCTTAATCTTCTTGTGACTTTTAGTTCTCAGGTTTTTTTTTTAAGAAAACAATTTTGGTGAAGCTCAGCTATCTGTCTTGTGAGTCCCAAGTCCTTCAGGTCCTCTTTGGCCAATGGAACAATCTTGTGGCTTAGTTCTGTCACGATTATAAGGAAAAATAGTCCACTTGCGAATCCTGTTGCAGTTGTAGCACACTTGCAAATATTCCCTGTTGGTCTCTTCTGTGTCCTCTCCATTGAGGATGTGAATCTTAATGCCCGGTTGGTTTGGAATTTTTTATTGTGTTTTTCAAACACAAATTATATCAGGAGATATTTTATCATGCCAGGCATTCCTGGAAGTAATGTACTGAAATGTCTAGGATAGTTAGTTAATACCTTGGAAGCTTTAACTTTTTGGGGGTTATCCAACCCCTATGCATAAATATTTTTCTGTTGATAACTTCTCCCTCATTTTTTCAGTGATCTTCTTTTGCTTTACCTGCAAGGGTATCATCTGTGACAAAATCACATTTTCATGCTGTTGAAACAGCAGAGTGATTTCACGAGACTTAATAAATATGAATTATTATTTAGTGCCTCTAAACTTAAAGGGTATAACTGTATTAATGGTAATATTCTGAGCTTATTAGTTCAATTATTGTTGGTCTGCTTCCTGCTAACACCAGTTCTGCCTTCCATTTTCCATTATGCAGAAGCAATTTTCTTTTATCCACGGGCAATGCAACAAATTCTCATAAAGACTGATCAGAACTGAAAAGGAGAAGGATCATGAACTAATTGCTACGTAATCATGCCTGAAAACTGCAATATTGGCATTAGGCTCAAATCTGCTCTCATTACACTTCAGATAAACTGCTGTCTTCCCCTGAAGTCAATTATAATTTCTTGGTTGGAATTCAGGGCTCTTCATGTCTATCATTCAATATGGCTGCAGAGAGCACTATCCCAAACATGCAGCATTCCTGTTCATAAACTTAGTCCAGAAGCTGACAGCTATCAATCTGGCATTTCTGAAACAGGGAAATATCTCCAAGTATTTCCCTTATGCAATCATTGAAGAGGTGGTGTGTTTTGGGGGGGGACCTGTTGAGGCTCAACATTTTCTCTTGATAAAATAGAACCATGAAAGTTGGGCTGTTTCCCATATTGTTTTATTTTAACTTGAAATTTCTATGTGAAATGCTGCTCAAAATTTGTGTCTCGGTCAATATGCTATCAAATTTAGTCATAGAAAGTAATTGATTGTTGGAGACTGATTTACCTCACTTGACATTGCAATCCCAAGCTCTAATTTTTTCAAGCAAAACAGTCTGCAGACAGGACAATCAAAAGAGCACAGAAAATAAGTCTCTTTATATGTTTACATAACTTTTAATTATTTTGTGGCCAGTAGGTTTCTATTACCCCTAAACACAAATGCACGGAGATGCCTAAAAGGAATGGTGAAGTCTTCCCATTACCAAAAAAAAAAATTCTTGTTTTATATGGGGATAGCAAAAAATCAGATATTTTAATGGCAAAAGTTTTTACTGGAGGTTTTTGGGGCTTTTGACATATGCTTATCCAATAGCCCCTAGGGCTCTTCAGAACATATTTCTATAACCATTTCAAGTTTTGAACAAATTTGGAACAGAGGTGACCTGAGAACGGTGTAACTGGTGTGTTCTTCTGCCATCTTGAAATTCTGGAATACGTGTAAGTTGTGTTCTTGCCATTCCTTCTAAGGGTGCAATAAATTTCCAAAGTACCATACAATTATTGACATTGTTTCTGGGGCAAAAAATGGGAGCAAAGGTTTAATGAGTTGCAATCTGTGATCTAGAAATTATATTGCATAGGCAATAACCTGCATATTGCTTCATGGTAAGCATTTTTTTTCCTAAACATTACTGGAACATTAAATGGATTTTCAGATGAGTATAACGGTTCTTGCAAGTGGCACCTAGGTTTGATTTTGCTGTGTCTTATTGCTGCCTATGCTGAAGTATAACATATTTCTTCCCTAAACATTTGGAACACGTATATTTTGCCATTATCAATACTAAATAAAAGGGAGTATTCATGTTGGTGATGAGATATTAGCTGAGAAATAAAAGGAATTCAAGAAATGTGTCTCAGAAATAGCTGGCTCACAGAGTATCAAGTGAACAGATTTACAAATGTATTTTAATGTCTCATTGGAAACAGAAGAATAGATAATACATGAGAAATTTTTGCACTACCATGATATAGAAGGTAATTCAGTGCATACAAATTGTGAATAACGTAAAAGAAAATATGCCAATGTATTTTTAAGTTTGTTTATATTTGGAAAGAAGAGGCTTTTTTTCCTTTTAAGTACTCTTGATAAAGAATTATCAACTGGGGGAGTAAAACAGAGTTATGAAGAAATTATTTTACATTTCAGTAGAGAACTCTGTTAATGAAGACAGATTTGAAGTCAAGATAATGCAATAGTTGGGCAATACTTTTTCAGTCTGTGAATAATGCAAAATGCCTTTATATCATCTATTCAGATATGACCATAATATCTTTTCTTCTTTGAAATAACTAAGGAACATAGTTGATGCCTTATTTAAGGATCATTTTTTTCTAAATTTTTACCTGTGGAAAGTTCTAGCAGTCTTTTCTTGTACGATTTTTCTAATACCCTTTTAAAATCAATTCATAGTAGCACATGTGAAAGACTAAGCAAGAAGATTAATTCATAGGTCTTCATTTACAATTTCTAATCTTCAAATATCACATGATGTGATATTGAAGTTTAAATTATTGAAGTTTAAATTATTTGGGGGAATTTTGGCATAAGTCTTACCACAATTTCATAGCCGTTGAGCAACCTGTGAAAACAAACTTGAAAATAATTGCAGTAATTTTTATAATGGATAATATGTGTGGGTACTGCATTTATAATTTCACAGCATCAGTGGGCCTTTGTTTATTTATTTCCTGGGTTGATTGTTTCTTTTTTCTTACTTGATTGCAAGCCATCCTAGCATATCCATGAGATGGGCCATAAAATTCACTGCAAGTTTTACTTAAGTGTTTATTGCAAACTTCATTTTTCTGTATATCAGAAGTGGAGGGGAAAATTCCAGATTTTTATTTATAATAATGAAAATGAGAATTTTATTGACCTATCTGAGTTTTTCTCAATAATATTTTACAAGTACATATATGCAGGAAGAAAAACACCTATGTGCATGTGCTTCCAAGTGTTTTTTATAAGTCAAACTAAAAGAAGATGCATGGATGCTGGAAAGGGGTCATTAATCAAACAGATGTAGTTTCAGTAATTATGAAATCTCCCTATTAAGCAGAAGCAGTAAGTCATTAAAATATCCTCACCGGCCTTTTGGCTAAGATCAAGCATAGAATATCTTCTCATTAGGATAATGGATTTCAATAAAATGATATTCCATCATTCTCCATAAGGGAACAAAATGAAACTTTTTGGTTAACTGCAATCACTTAATCATTCATTATATCTTCCTCCAATCTTGTTCATTCATTTATAAGAGAAAATTAATTCTTCACAAACTCAGCCTACTATCCTGGCAAACTGCATTGAGCATAAAAGTTAACTTTGTAAATTAAATTAAGGAGGGCTTAATGAAATTAATCCAGAAAGTAAAGTGAACAAAAGTAAAGAAGTATATAATTTTCCTTTCTTTTTTTTCCAATTCAGGAAGATATTAATAGATATGGATTCTGTTTCTTTTTAATTTCAGGAGAATTCATTGAGGAAAATCAGAGGTTCATCGCATAAATTATTTTAATTTTTTTCATTGTCTTTTTTTCTTGAATTTCAGTTATTCTTTATTTGTTTTCAATACCCTTTGAATTCATTTTTTCTGTGAACTAAAGATCTTAATTATATGTATGTGATTTTGACACATCATTTATGGATTCAAAAGTGGGAGAGAAAAAAACAAACTTGAAAAGCACCGTTTTGCTTGGCGTATGATCTTAGAAATTTTATTATAGTAGATTTACCTTATCCTGACTGGCTGTTCTTCATTCGTAGCTGAATGAAAGGATTAAAATATTTTACTTTTTGCTTCAAGCTTTTTGCTGATCTTTACTGCTTCTTACCCAGAATTACTCTGTGTAATCTAGTCATCTGTAAAAGGACAAGGCGTGGTGACTTCAGTGCATTGGGTAAGTCATTGGAGGTTTGATGAAAACTTTCAAATCCTGTTAGAGGCCAACGTGTGAGGACTGTCTTATTGCAAAGCTGCATTATCACTGTGTTTGTGGTGATTGACAACACAGTGCATTTAAACTTTCCTGCACACCTTTGAAAATGCGGACGTGAAGAGACTTTCATCTGGGCAGTATGATTTATGTTGCTGCTGCCAATGCACATATGCCAGGAATGACAATTTAAGAGATGTAGAATAGCATGTGAATTCAGGGTAGTTCCATGTTTACTATGAAAAGCTCACATCACAAGTTGCTTGACATAGAAAGGAGTAGCAAGTCCTCCAATTCTGCCATTGGTTTCAGGCATTGGTGCCAGATATTGGGTTTGCAGCCCAAGCTCAAATTTGAAGAACTGCTGTCTAGAACAGGCAAGTAGAAAATGTTCCCTGTGAGGTCTTTTGCCTCCTGACATACAGGTATTTAGGCAGCTCTTCTGTGCTTGTTAAAGGGCAAACTTAGCTAAACTCAGTCCTTGTCAGTGTTTTTTGTTCACTGAAAGAACAGCATAATTGGATTCCTTTGGTATTACTTCCGTATTTCTGTCATAGAGGAGGACTGTTGTCTGGGTCACAGAATGGTTTGGGTTGAAAGGGTCTTTAATGATCACCTAGGCCCTACCTCCCTTCCACAGGCAGGGACATCTTCCACTAGAATCTCATGTTTCCTTTCAGTGCAGTCCCAAGAGTCTGTGTCAAGGAGAGATGATATCCAGACCTTCCCAGTTTTGTTCTGGATGTGAATATTGTGCTGAGGACAGGCTGTTACAACTTGAAGTAGAAAGCTTCAAATTTAACTTTATGGAAATCATCTTAATTAGTTTAATGTTCTTTAGTTCTCCTCAAATAGATCTGTAAAAACCCCAATATTTAATGCTTTTACACTGCATTTAGTCAATGCCATTGGTTTGAATGTCTGTGGTGTCTCTGACAAGCAGCACAGTCAGCTCTCTGGTATCTGATTAGCAGCTTGGTGGTTGACCCTGGCCAGCTGCCAGGCATACCCACCTTTCTGGGGGGAAAATAAGATGGTTGTGGGTCAAAATAAACACAGAGAAATCACTTGCCAACCACCTCATAGGCAAGACATATTTGACTTGGAAAAAGAGTTTATTTTCTTGCCAGTTAAAATAGAGGTGGATGCTGCAAAGAAATGAACCCCAGCAACATAAAACACCTTCACGCTTACCTCAGTCCCTCTTTTTTTTCCAGTCTTAACTTCACACTTGCTCTCCTGACTCTTTTACCTCTTGACTCAGCAGCAGAGGGGGATGGGAAATGGTGGGGTCATTGTCTTCTCTGCTGAACCTGGTTTTTCTGTTTCCCTGCTCTATTGTCGGCTTCTCTCCATGGGACTGGGACCCTCCAGAGGAATCTGGCAGCCAAAGTCTTCCTATCCCTCTTCCTGTACTCCCCTTGGGGATCACAAGGCCCTTTCTCGCTCTTTTTTTGCCTCACTTCTGGCCAGTGTTTTGATGGCCACAGAATCAGCAGACCCCTGCCAAGACCTGGGCAACTCCAGCTGGTATGACTGGAAAGTCCTACAGGTGATCCTGCCTTGCAGTGTTTGTGTACGCATACAGACCTTCCAATGTGCTTACAGGAGGCATCCTTCACTTTGAACATAATGGGAGTTCATGACCTAGACAAAGGTAGTAAACTGTACTGTTAGGAACTCGATATCTGATTAAAATTGGAGGGAATGGGCTATAATTATTAGACACCTTCATTTTTCACATATGCTAATTTAACTGTGCTGTGTTCCTTTGTTGATGTGTTAAACATGTAGTAATAATAAGGTTGTACCAAGCATAATTATCACATTCTCTTGGCCTTAAAAATGCCTCAGCTGTAGCTGAGCATGATAATGAAGATACAATAATAGATGCTGCTGCTGTCAATACTGTTTGCATTTGATAATTAGAAAAACGTAACAACTTATATGTAAAGAATGCTGTGTGAACAGCAGGATAAGCTGGGTAGCCAAGGCCATTGTAAAATATTTTGGCTTGAATTTCCACAGAACATTAAAATAAGGTAGGTGTGGTTATTTAAATCAGGAAGAAGAATGCAGTGACGCACCGTACCTAAAAATCTTTCTTATAAAACCCATATATATAGCATCTTTCTAGCCAGCTTTTAAGATTAATTACATTACAATTCTCTTTAATGCCTGCTTCTTAATTTAAGAGATTCTGATGAGACAAAAAAGTACATGGGGAACACTTGAGGGCTTTAAAAAAAAAAAAGGGGCACATGAAGCTACCTGGAATTGTAGTAGTTTTACAATGAAAGGGAACTTTGTCATATCAACCCTACTCTTGATTAAGCCCTTTTAAAATTGTTTTTGATGTGCAGTATGTTCAGAACTGGTTTTCCTACTTTGCAATTTCTTCTCTTCTGTTTCCAAACAAAGCTTTCTTCCTCTTGTCCCAATAATGCACCAGACAAGCACGAGCGAGTCATAAGCTCTCTTTTGCTATGGATGGAAAATTTTTGGTTTTTTTTTTTTTTGGAGGATGCTTAGTTACCAAAGACAGGTGAATTTTGCCTGGAGTGATGTAAAGACTGGATGTGGGAGAAGTGCAGCACCATCCTTCCACCCTTTCTTTTCAATATTTTATAGTATGACAGAACCATTAAATCTGAATTATCAACACTGATCTGTACAGGCAGGCCCTGTCCCTTGACTTGAACTTCGTAGTCTGGGTAGAAAGTTTATTTTCAGCTAAGTAGTTCTTTGGAAATGTTCATATTGTTTGTTTATTTTGTACAGGGCAATACACAGGCATTTTTGGGTTTTGGGGGGAGGAGGCTGGAAAGAAGCAAAATTCCTTTAACCACAAGGTTCTTTACATAATTCAGGAATCTGTTATGTTGTACATTTCCTGTGGGGTTCTTAGTACAGAGAAGCTTAAGACAGAATCCTTTTCTTTCAGTGCTTCAAGAAAGGAGCCAGAACATTTAAACTGAGCGCGAATCTCAAAATATTGAGGTCTCCTATATCTCTTGTGTTTGCATCTCACTGTTTTATTTAACACCATGACTTGCTCAGGTATTCTGGGAAATATCAGTAGATGTTGTTGTGCCTTTTTGATTGAATATTACTCTATTACCAAAACAAAACCCAGGAACCACTATATGATTGATTATTATCTATTCCTCTCTTCTGCCCCTTTCAAGTCAAATGATCAAAGTTGTTCATGAATGCTAGACCTATGACTAGTTTTGATTCCCTAAAAATGAAAGGAAAAGTACAAAATAAGAAGCAGATCCCATGGTAACTTGTTTTGTAAAATTGTACCTACAACTGGATCCCACATGCTGTTTGCTAATGTATCTTCTGAAAAAAATCTGAGCTACTCTAAAATTTGGATGTGTAATTTCCTAATAAGTTCCGTGGCTTATGCACTTGAATCTCACTTAAAGTTGTTTGAATTCTGCATCTGATTTTGATATCACATCTTATGTGCCTGTTAAGGATTAATAGCAGCTGACCCTGGCTTTCTTTGCATTGGAATTTAATTCCTTTTTAAGAACATAGAAACTGATTTAATTCCTTTTTAAGAACATAGAAAGACCTGAAAGACCCCAAGTCTGTATCTCCTCCCACTAATTTTAAAACCATCATAGACCCTTACCACCCCCTCCAAGATTTTATTGTCTCCCATGAATATTGAACAGCTAGAGTTTGGACACACCACATATTTTGGAATTAAAAACTGGGTTTCATCTCAAAACTGGAGATTGCACTTTTGACTGATGGCTCTCACTTTAGCTGACCTATGTTAGAAAAGAATTGACTTATCATTCATACAGATTTTTTAAATGTTTGCAATTTTCTTCTGCTGGCTTTAAGTCACATAGTTTATACATTGACTTTAATCTCAAGTTTTACTCCTTCTAGAAAATCCTGAATGGAAGCAGACGGACGAGGAGTTTGCTTGTGATGCTGGTTGCCCTGACCTGTGTCAGAAACACTTTATAAATACTTTACATCTGGGAATCAAACATTCTCATCTATCCTACTTGTTTGTCTATCAAAAGAAAAATGTTCCATTCAGCTTCAGATATACAAATTTAGGCAAATCTTCATATCTTTGTTTCTTAATGGTGGGATTTTTTTTAGTCTCTAGGGAAATAAATAGTTGTTCTACCTTTAATTATTAAATGCTAGGTGCTTTCAAACCTCAGGGGAAATGGTAAAACACATCCACAAAATGTGTGCCTTGAAGCTACTGTCCTGAGCTGATTTGTACCTTGTGCTGTTGCCTATGTGCTTAAGGATGCTGAACACTTAGGAATCAACTTGCAGTTTCTTTTTTTTACTGGCATATGAAAACACTTGTTAGCCTACTCAGATTTACGTATCTCTTTTCTTCAAGGTATTAGTGTAAGAAATTTGGGCCTTTAGTGTCAAAATTCATGGCCATGTTCTATAATTGATTTGAGTTTCCCAGTATGTATAACAAGCCTCAGAGAATGCTGTGTCTCACAGGCTGCCTGTACTGTAGCTTGCTGTTTTTCTTCTACAATTCAGAGAGTTCAGAAATCTAAACTATGGTCACATTTTTCTATTATCAAATGGTCCTCAATTTGTTTTGTTGTTGTTCTTGCTTTCCTAGCCACAGGATTTTGGGTCTAAAAAATCCCATAAAAGATATCAGCATAGTTTGGAAGCTTATCTTCAGGTTTTGTGAAATTACATCATGACCAACATGATTTAAACATATGCTATATATAACATATGCATTACATTAATGCAAGAGTAAGGAAAAAATCAAAAGTATTTCTTCTTTCACCTGCAAAATACCTTTTCAGAATACTTTGTTGCTGCTTTGGTGAAATCAATGTATTATGACAATTTAATTTCTTTGGTCACTTAATACTTCTGCAGAAATGTGGGGAAGAGTGCTTTTAACAAAAGAGTTTGCAAAATGCAATCGGAGTTAATCCTCCCATGCACCAGTGACAGGAGTTGAGAGAGCACATATTTTAGTCCTAGTTGGAGGTGAAAATCTTCATAGAAGAGGCAGGAAACAAAAGTTAGACCTTTTTTGTCTTTTGCACAGAGGAAAAGAATAATCTGTCAGTATAATATAGTTACATTCATATATCACACACCTTTTGGCTTTTGCTTCTCTCATCACTTTGAACATTAGACAACTGATAAACAGTGGACTAATAGCTTCTGCTATAAATACAACATAAATGTTTTCTCTACAGGGGATATGAAGGTAAACATCAATGGACAAACATGGAATTAATAATCCTTGTGAATAAAACCCTGATTTTAAGCTTAAGTGATGTTTGCTTTTTGCTGTGCAAATGGAGAGGCAATTCTCTGCTGCGTTTTGCATGACCTGCTAATTCCTATTTTGTTCCTCATCTAACCAAATCAGAATGTGCTTTGCATGCTTAACGGTATTAAAAATTTTGTCTGCCTGGTAGGAACGGAGTTTGCTCCCTAGCCATTATAGGGAAAGTGTAGTTTTCTGGTAAGGCCTTCAGGCAGGAGTCTGCAGCTTTTGGTCTAAGTGAATTTTTTCACAAGACTTTTGGTAAGCCTCTTAACCAATGGGTAGGTAGGTAGATAGCCTCATTACAGAATGTAAAATATTTTTATTATAATTTTTTTGAAATTAATTTGTATACATTGTATACACTAAAACATCTTTTTTCCTGCACCTATGATACATTGGTTTGAGAATTAATGTTTGGCTTTCTGTGGGAGTGCTTTTGTTGTTGAAGTGTCCAGCAATTTTAAAGTCCTTGTTTGCTTTGATCTTGCTTAAATTAGATAAAGCCTAGAATAACATCTCTAAATTCAGAACAATTATGTTGATAAAGAGCTGCTAAGAGTAAAGAGACCATTATAATGAGTAGGACTACGAGGAAAAAAAAGAGCATATTTTGTTTTTGCTAGAGATAAAAGCTTAATTTTAGAGACAGAAACCTGCTAAAGCAATGATGAAAAGTAAAGCTGTTTGAAAGAGCAATATTAGAAAATTAGCTGTTACCCACAGCTGTGTCTTATCTCTAAGTTCTGAAAAACAAACAAATAAGGAAAAAAAAGCCAAACTCAAAACACCTCCTAAAACAAACAGCTCCCCCCAAAAACCCCAAACAAACAAACACAGTTTCTACCCCCATCCATAAATAAAATACACTAGTTCATATAAAGTCGACTGAGGAGAAACATAGGTGAAATAAGTAATGAAATTATTCTAATTTAAATGAGAATTAATGAAATAAATGCTGAAGGTTTATTATTCAATTTTTTCTTGATCTTTTTCATCATTGTGGGTCCTTCCACCTGCTATTCTAAAACTTCACACGACCTGACTCCAGGTTTCTTCATAGTTAAATCAGGTATCAGTCTGTGAAAAATCACTTGAACCTGTAAAGGCACCTAGGCTGGAACTTTGTTTGCTGTAAAAATCCTTCAAAATGTTCAGGTATTTTCAGTAGTGAAAAGGTGAAGAACTGCATTTGCATGCCAGAAGGTTAATAACTGAAGAGGCACCTGAGGGCTGGGTATGCAAAAACATGGAAATATTCATGAGTTTTACTTTGCCTAGAGTTGATAGTCTACTATTGCTTATGCACTAAAGACAATTTAATGGCAGCCCAAGTGTACAACCAGGCTGACTGACTTTCTCTTATTACAGGTGCCATTGACCTTAGTAGTGGAGATTTTTTTAGATGAGCAAAAAAGATGTTTCTCATACAACTTTGAGTTTCACAGGGTGCAAAACAGTTTACGAATGTGTTCATAAAAGACAAAAGGGTGGGAACGCCTGATGAATTCTCAATGGACTGTAGACTCTAAAATAGGCCAGAGGCAATCCAGATGTGCTGTTGCTTTAGTAAGGTAAAATTTCCACTGTCCACTCTCTTCCAACAAAAAAAAAGTTGCAAACAAAACAACCCCAAATCAAACCACAACCTGCAGCCAGAACCAGCTGCCTAAGTCGTCTTACTGTAGGTAAGAAAGAACATACTTTTATAAAATAATTTAAAACTGAATTTTATTAATGATAAAATAATGCATACATTTAACTTTGATGTGGCTTGTTCTCTCTGAATGTAAAATGCTAAATGAAATACGCATTTTGGTAAATGAAGAATTTAAAATTCTACTTTTCTGAAAAATTGAATTTGGCAAATTTTTGATGCAGCTTTCTATTTTTCCTTTGTGAGAAGTTAAAATTTTTATAAATTTTAATTTCAGGAGGCTGCTTTGTATACATTTATGCTTACAATGATTCCATACTGACTAATTTAATTAAGCAATAAATCCTAATATCTCTGGGTAAGTTGTAATTCACAGTAATTAATGATGTTAGCTTTAACCCTTTTCCCATTTTCAGTGGTTAAAGACAGAAGCTTGGAAGGCACTGTGGTTTATGTTGTATACAGCTTGATGACAGCAATGCATCCAGAAATAAATCATAATAGTCGTATAGTACATTGCACATTGATACAAATATTATGATATTTTCATTTCCAATATTTCCCAGGGATATTTAAAAATGTTCATTAAAAATTCCTCAAACCAAGAAAGTTTTGTTACTTATTAATAGCCTGGGCCTTACGATGGAATATGGTACTAGTTTGTAGTAATCAAAATTTGTATCCATACCATACCATGGCCTTTCAGATTAATAAGTCATTGGCTACTCTAAAAGCTGGTCAATAGGTATCAGAAATGAAGTTCAGGTAAAAAGATCCTTTGGAAGAACTTGTAAAGTACTGTTTTTGGGCATCTACATGCACTTCTAGAAATGGCCCTGGTGATGTATCCAGTATTGCCCAGAGCTGAATTCCTGATTCAGAAGCAGAACAAAGAAGCAGCTCTTACTGCCTGTCCACTGCTCTGAGCAAAGTAGGCACCACAAAAAAAAGCATTACCTGAGACTTGCTCCTTTCCTCACAGAGCTCTAAAGGAAGGCTTGGTATAAACCTCAAGATGTGTAACCTTAATGCTTCAGGTTTGTGTGAAGACCACCAAATTAATGTAACTAATGACTTTACCTTGGAGAGGGAAAAGAGCTGCTACATTTTCTTCCTTTCCAGCAGCAACTAACCTTTTGAGCTACAATGGATTACCTCTATTGGTGGTATGCAACTTGAAGTGGAATATAAAACATCCCAGGCGATCAATATGAGTTGCTCTAATCTTTTAGGTTACAGCTGAGCTTGAGCAATACTTGCAGAAAAGCTTCAGTGACCCTTGGGCTCATTTGCTCATGAGGTTGAACATGAATTTGACTCCATAACAGTCCATCAAGAGTGTTGTGTGAAATATCAGTCATGTGGCGAATCTGCCAGCTTCTGCAATATGCAGAATAGTGGGACAGAAGAGGGTAAAAAATTGAGCTTCTCCTCTAGCAGCCATCATCCCTATTTACTATCTATATAAAGAGGCCCAAGAAACCTGGGGAGGAGTAAAGTTAGCTTGTTATCCTAAGAAAGAGAAAAAGAAAGTAGCAGTAATGTGGTGGGATTTCTTTAAACTATATTCCAAGCCAAAAAACCACAATAAAACATGCAAAAGGCAGAAAGTTTTTTGTTTGAACAACCCCAAATGTATCAAAGGCTTGTACCTTTGGCAAATAGACTGGACAGGCAAGTATTTTCTTTCCCCATAAGAGGAGGTTGTCTTTGATAAACTCTTCACTGATTTCTTTCTGACTTGAGTACTTGAGAGCATGAGGTATATCCTACCTGGCTTTTTTCAGCCATTACCTGCATTCCAGTCTCACGTGATCTGAAGGTTGGATAGAGGCATATCATACTGGGCAGCAGGGTTGTGACACAGGGCAAAGGTTGAAATTAAACCTGTGACAGCCTGTGCTCAATAACACCTGCTTTTAAGTTTGTTTTTTAAAGGGGCTGCCATTGATGATGAGCTGCTTTGAAGTACCTCCTGCTTTTTGGCTTGCATCACTTTAAAACTTCATTTGAAACAGAGCATAAAATATTCTAGCAGCTTGTGCTTATTTATTCCTACTCTTTGGGGAGACACAGACTTGTGAATTAAACTTGGTATATTCTAGCATTCACTTTGGACTATAAAACCTACCTGTGCTACATGGAAAGTGAGGCTGTCTCAGCATAATAATATACTGAAATCCAAACCAGCTGCATTAATATTCCTCTTGGTTGTCACTGGAGATATGCCAGTTCCCATATGTACTTACCCACGTTTCAGAGTGCCCTTGCAATCTCATGACAGCTTTTCAGAAGTGCTTGGTGGCCTATTCTTCCTCCTCAGTACACTACAGTGAAATTATGTATTCAAATTGGAGGAGAAAAATGTGTTTAGGCTAACTAGCATTTAGCACAGAGTACAAATTAAACCCAGATGATACAATTCTCTCCCTTGCTCCCTAACATTTATCTTGGAATTCATATTTAAGGCGGGAGTCTTTTGCGTTACAAGTAAAAATTGAAATTGTTTGTAACCATTTTTTCTCCCTAAACTTGACAGGCATTCTTGTATAATTAATGGGTTGGATATACTGTTAATAGTTCAGATTTTGTGGTTTGTATTGTAAATTTTCTGTTTGCCTAGTGTAAATGAAAGCTGATTAGGACTTTTAGATAGGGAGTTGGGGCTTTGGATATTTCTTGGCTATGATGTTTTTTCAGTGCTGATACAGATTTAGTCACCTCTTTCATCTTCTGCTAGTGATTTATTATGGTTATTTTTAATTCAGAACACAATACTGACATTGCAGTCATTTGCCTTTTTGAATCTAAATTGTTCGGCTTTTGAGTTCTTCTTTTCTGACATACATATATGGAGCCTTTTTTAGAAAGTTTTTATTGGTGGCATGTTTATGTCTTAGATCTATCCTTCAGCAAAATTTTTGTCCTAGATTATAATTTGATAGGAAATCTTGACTGAAGATGTTAAAACGGGAGGGGTGAATTGTGGATTTGGTATTTATTTAAAGGTATGTTCCTCAGTGCACACTGGACCATACCATGTAAAAGCCTTTCTTATTCAAAAACATACTTAGTAAGCTACCATCACTTATTTCTTATGAGTTGTGATTATCAGTATCCGAATATTTTTCATTTTTAGAACCACGCTACGTATCGCAGCTGTCATTTTACTTTGCTGACAGATTCTTTGCAAGAGCTTCTAGGAGACCTTCTGGTGCAGCTTCAGATTATTCATAAAAACTACCTGTAACTATAAATGTATACTGTTCCCATTTCTTAGTGTTTTTAGATCGTTTGTATGCATTCCAACCTACTGATAGATACAAATGTCAAGAAGACACAAATGAACTGCAGATTTTTTTTTTTTTTTAATCTGCTCAGACTACTTTGATAAGATATGTCAGCAGCTTTACAGGTGACCTGTTTATTGATCAGGAAGCTTTTGAACAGACTTCTGTGAAGTGAAGCATCAAGGTATTTTACTCTGCTTTGCCCATCAAAAATCATTGAAGTGACTGCTATAGTGAGGATAAACTTTAATAACCTATGGGGTTGATAAGAGAGTTGGTTTGTACATGGTCTGCTTTGTGCTGCAGTCAACAGCTGCCCCTTCAAATAATGTGGCCCCTATTCCCCAAATAGTTCATAGACTAGTAAGTGGGAATTGAAGCAATTGCAGGCAAAATAGGAGATGGGCCTTTTTTAGTTTATCCAGCATGATGGGTAGGATATAAAAATAAGCTATGAATAGACTGTAAAACAGGAAAGAATGGGGAGATATATTTTCTTTGTTTTGTTGAGTGTGAGCACCAGAAATATGAGAGGCTACAGTTGTTACAACAAGAGATGTATCTCATCTGCTATCTGGTTTCCAGTAGCCAGGTGCCTGAGAAAACATGCAAGAAAGAGCAAGTGCACAGCACACTTTTGCTTCAATGATATTTAGGTCTTGAGGAATTTGAAGACTGGGGACTGCAGATGTTTCTCTTTGTGTTTAATGACATTAGGTGGCCTTCACTCCATTGATCTAATTATTATAATCGTAAGATTTCTTTTTGATGGACATATACTTGTTATTTCCTTCTGAATAGGGAAGTCAGAGTAGCAAATGTCATCATTCCTATGACAAAGTTATCCGTTCTCTTGATCTAAACAGAATAGAGTGGAGTGGAAGTGTCTTTTTGCTTCAGAAAGTTAGCATTTAAATGGACCAGAGCTGCCTTGGCTGTTAATGCATCACTGAGATAAATGGTGTGGAGGAGAGTTTATTCCTTTGCTGCTGCGAGGCTGGCAGGAGAGTGTGCTCTGTAATTGATTAACAGGGCACAGTGCATTGACTTATATGGGGAAGGCTATTATATCTCAGTAACAGGAAGGTATATATGATTCTGCTAAGTAAAAAATTGAATTCTGCAGGAAGTAACTAAAACTGCTGGAAGAACAAAAGGTTCCCAAGGTTTTGGGTTTTTTCCTCTTAAATCTGTGGTAAAACATTATTTCATATTCAGGTGGAAGTTTAAATAGTGCAGTATATTTAGTGAAGCTTTCATACAGGGCTAGAAATATTAGTTTATGTAAGTGTTCTTTTAACTTTTATTCTGTTGAACCTGAAGTTGTGAGTTAATGATGAGATTTTTAAGTCTATTAATCTGAAATATAGTCTTTCCCTGTAATTCCTACACATTTATAGTGAATTTCCCATATTTGAAATTCTAAATGAGCAGGCAGATTGGGAGGTTTGGTTTTTTTAGAACAATGAGAAAGTGAGATTTTTTTTTTTCTTTTTACTTGGTATGTCAAAATAAACATAGGAGAGAACTATAACAATGAAGGCAAATGGTATCAATACAGGGTTTTTTCCTAGCCCCCACCACAGTATTGATGATTGCAATCAAATTAAGAAATCAGAAGGCTCAGATTAAATACTTCAGAAGCACACATACATCACATGAAGCATATTTATGACTGTAAAAACTGTGACCACAGTGGCAAATAGAGGGATGCTTCCTCTATTTTTTTACTAAGTCAAGCTTCTCTGTCTTATTCTTTTGAATTCAAGGGTATGAGTTAGTGAAACAGAGATAAGACAGACCTTTAATGATTTAGAAACTAGCATTCATTCCAAATAAATTTCCCATATTTCTTTTTGTGCATCTTCAGTGGTAGCACAAATATAACAGCTGTCAAATAAAAAGGAGGGGATTTTCTCAATAGCTACTGGAACCAGTAAAAGATCTGAAGTTCTGATGAGCTTCTGTTGTTGGGAGAGGCTTTTTTCATCTCTCATGTTTTTTCTGAGCCCAATCTATGTTTATTTCTGTTGCAGAAATGAAGAGTTTGTTCACAGTTTGAAAATAACTTTTTAAATGTTTGTTTACATTTTAAGACAGATCTTTTATCTCACAAGTTTTTAGACTATAGCAAGCAGTAGCCTCCCATTATATTAGTAATAAATCAAATTGCATAAGTTGAACAAAATTTTTGTAACTATATTTTTACCATTCAAACTTTTTTCCATGAAGATGCAGGTTTTTCTTCCCACCCCAGTTTGAGGCTATGGCTGGAAGAAAATTGTATAAATCTAACAATTTATTTTGCAAAATATATTTAAAAACCCTCAGGAAACAGAACAAAGGTACATGTTCAATCTTAGCTTTCATTACTGATGAGAATATGTTGGTTTTTTTTTTTTTTCCTTAAGGGTAAATATCATGTAATATAAGCAAATGGAAATGATATAAAAAGACGGTGCTATGTATTTTTAAAAACTTCTGATTGTGTGTTTTCCTACTTTTAAATGTTACATTCCATTTTTACCTAGACAACAGGATTAATGGCAAATGCCTTCAAGGTTCTAGCTAAGTAGCACAGAAAAAGAAGTGGCAGCATAAGTAGTTTTCAAGCTGAAAAGCTATCATGATCTATAGAAAATAAATCAATAGATAAAGAAATGCTTGGGAAAAGCTTTGTCAAGTAGTTCTGCATTTATATGATTATGGAACTCAGGACTAAAGTTGGCAATTATGGCAGTTTGCAGCTCACTTCTACTCTTAGTTCTAACCTTGTATGACTTTGACTGAAATAAAAGCAACCTGGCACCCAGGATCTGCAAACACAGGTGTGTGCAGAGGTGTGTGCAGCCCTGGTGTGCTGCTGCAGGGCTGGGCTGTGAGCAGCACCTGGCCACAGGCTTCCGACCAAATGCGCTGCTCTGCTGCAGCCAGGGCAGAGGGAGGAGGAAATTGATCTTTCTGCTTTGTGGTATAAACAGTAATGTTTCAAACCATTTATCTTCCCTTGTCAAAATTCCATCATTAAATACTGTAGTAGTGAACTTAAAAGTCATTGGAATTATCCTTTAATTCAGTCCAAAGCAGCTGCCCTTTAGTCTTGCTTGTGCTTGTGTGGATTTGTTTCCCCTTAATGTTTGTTAATTCGGACATTTGTAAAGGACACTTATTTTCTTTGTTAAATGTCAAAATATGGATTCCTGAATGAATGTTCTTTTGTATTTCTGTACTTCCGTTTCTATTCCTGTGAAAGTAATTTTATTTTTCACTGCATGAGACTGAACATTTTAGGAGAATTGCATTATATATTACTTGATGCACTCAGAGTCCTTTTCTTTCCCTCCTAAAGTTCTTTAGAAGATAGGATTAATTTGGTCTCCATCTGTGATCAAGTCTGATCAAACTGCTGGTTTTTAATTGTACCAAAACTAGGTGTTGTGGCTGAGCATTAAACGTGCTGCTTATGCATATTTAGACCTATTGCGGACCACCTATGGTGACCTAATTCTTTATAGATACATAAATTGAGGGTATTTCCACTTATCAGAGACTGTACTGCAGTGCATTTGTTTAGAAAGATTAGTTAGGCTTACTAGTGTAGACTAAGGTTTTTTTAGTTTTACCTGTGATATAAATGAGTAATTTAAGCGACATATTTTTCCCATCTGTTGAAATATCCACAAAAAATCTCACAAAAGGCAATACATTTTAAGTATTTGAAAAATCCTAAGCTATTTCTCTTCATTCTAATTTATATAATACAAAAGAAGGAGATTTGATTCACAATTTTTTCTTCATTAGGAAGGCTAAGGTACTGATTTTGATTTTTTCCATTTTAGATGCTAATACCAAGTTAATCTTTATAGTGGGGTAAAATGGAAGTGAAGTACTCAAATGAATTAAAGAGATTAGCTAGTATAGTTTTTTTTTCAGTGAGTCTGTTGTATCTGATAATTCATAAGCATGCATTAGTGTTCCCTAATTTATTTTCTTTTTTTTTCTTAATATCAGATTTATCAACACTTCTGTTGCAGAAATGAAAATGTGTATCTTATTTACTTCTTAGAAATCTGTCATGATAATACTTTTCTTTAGCACTAGCTTTTTGTGTCACCAAAAACATCCCAGATAAATCAGGGTAGGCTTTTTTGTTCAGCCACTGTATCCCCAAGGAGGGTGATGGCTCATGGTTACATATTATCATTATCTTATTTTCTCAATGGTTGAAATCTTTATTTTCTCATGTCAATATGTGTGTGTTTGTGGTTTTTGTGGGTTTTCTTGAGGTTTTTGAGGTGAGGTTTTGTTGGTTTGTGGTTGTGGTTTTTTGTTTGGTTTTTTGTTGTTGAAAAGTGGTGATGTAGCTACATGCATTCTACATGTGCAAAAATAACAAGGATGTTTTATCACCCAGAGGGACAATAAAGGGCAGATTGTCACTTAATACACATGAATAATTAAGAGCATAGAGTGAATCTGTTCTCTTGTGTTTCAGAAAAGTGTGATGAACCTCTGGTCTCAGCATTACCCCATTCCTCCTTCAGCAGTTCATCCTCCATGACAAGCAGCTATGTGCCAGGGTACGCCAAGTTAAACAAGCGAGGAGGTAAGGGACATTCTCAACCTCAATGTTTGGATATTTCAAAATGTGACAAATTATATTTTTGGTGCAAAAATGTGTTTTACATGGAATACTAGTGCTTACTCTTGTTTGAACAGACTGTTTTTATGAACTGAATTAATTTCTCTTTCATTGTATGGGAGACTAATTTCACTGCAGGAGGAGGGCACTGCCAGTAATGTGCAGCAGCATGGGCCACATGCCTGGTGTCACCAGACTCATGCAGTACAGCTGCATCATTGACTTCACAGGAAAGAGTATTGGGTAAAGGGTATTTGGCCTGTGTTGGGTACTTGCAAGGTCATGGTTGGAGCAAAAATAACTTTGATGTGACTTGTTCCCACTTCTGCAATGACTGCTGTCATTCAGGGTTTTTTCTATCACCACAGGGACTTTGGCTTTTGCATATATATCTGTAATGCAATGAGTGTCTCTAATTATTCTCTGTTCAGATGTAACAAACCTGTCTCAGACTCAGTGGCTGGGAGAACAGGTGCACAAAATTCAATGGCCTACCTGGTTTAATGATACTGAGTCACCATCCCCTGTCCACAAAGAGTGCTGGTAGCACTGCCAGCTCTTCCAGTTTTCTGGAGGTCATAATGTAGGAAGGAATTAGCTGGGTCTAATGTCAAGCCAGGAAGCATAATCTGTAAAGGGGAAAGAATATAGGGTAGGTGCAGGCATGGATGTTCCTATGATGTGGCTCAGGTAGTACCTGGAGGCTGAAATGGGACCCAGGGTCACTGGCAGGGTGGGTGGGTTCTCCACTGGGTAATGCAGTTATGGCTTATTGGTACTCTCAGACCCTGACACTGTTCTTGGTTTACTGGTCTGCAATTTCTCTGCATATTTGTGTTTTGCAGCTGTAGAATTCTTGTTCTTTGATGGCTTCATTTCTTTGTTTGTTTGTTTGTTTTTGTTTTTTTGTTTTTATTGTTGTTTGGGGTTTTTGGTGGTTTTTTTTTTTTTCTTTTTTTTTTTCTTTTTTTCTTTTTTTTCCTTTTGTTTTCTTTTTTCTTTTTTTTTCTTTTTTTTTTCTTTTTTTTTTCTTTTTTTTTCTTTTTTTTTCTTTTTTTCTTTTTTTTCTTTTTTTCTTTTTTTCTTTTTTTTCTTTTTTTTCTTTTTTTCTTTTTTTCTTTTTTTTTCTTTTTTTTCTTTTTTTTCTTTTTTTTCTTTTTTTTCTTTTTTTTCTTTTTATCAGCTTTAGCCAGGCCCTGGAGTCACTTTATTTTAACGACTAGTAATTGACATAGTGAGCTACTTATAGTCCTGCTTCCTCTGATTTCAGTCTCTGTCTGTACATTTAACACCTCTGCTGTCATCCCATGGTTGTGGTCCTCTGTCCTACATTTTGATGAAATACTAGTTTATTCCCTGCAGAATAGGTATGATAGGTACAGAAATATATCAGAATTCTTACACTTGTAAACCCTAGCCCGTGCAATCACACATCTAAGTTAAATGTAAAACAGAACAGGGTATGGTTCTGGTTGTTAAAAAATTGCTATTGCAAGAGAGCTAAACAGAAGCCAAAGGCTAGCTTAGGGAAAATATGGCTGATGAGCTCTAGTGCTACAGGCCTGCAGATCTGATGCAAAGCCTGTGGCCAGACAGGAGCCTTGGCAATTTCTTTGGTTTTAGGCCTGCAGGCCGGTAGATAACACGGTTTGTTGCTTCTGAATGAGAATAGATGTTTTATGCTGGTTGCAGGCTTTTACTCCAGTGCTCCATGTATTTTGGTACATGCCTTCTGCAGTTCTCAGGATTTCTGTGGCAGTGTGTTTGGATGTGTGTTTTGGTAGGCTGTCTGGTCCCTTCAGTTGTGTCTTTAAATATTTATCAGGTGGAAGGAGTGGTGCTTCAGCTCTAAAAGACTGCTCACTGTTTAGGTTGAGTTCTGTTGTATGACTATAGTTATATCCATTTCCTGTTCTAAGTTTAAAAAAAAGGCCACTAGAACACTTTAATAAAACACAGCTTAGCATCAGCTTTGCTTGGAGGCTCTTCCTTTGTTTTTAGATGAGTGTTTCTCCTTTTAGTTTATAAGACTGCTTATTCTGTTCTAAGTGAAAGGCAGATTGACATTAAGAACTTATTTTTTCTTTTTACATTTACCTTTCCCTTTCTTACCCCTATAATCGCTATCGTGCATTTCTTTTAATGACGTTTCTTTACTGATATGGATCATTGTTGTCATTAATCAAACACTGGCTTCATTTCCCCATTGGAAATTTAGCTGCACCTCTTTGTTAAGTAGCAGTTTCATCTCTTTGTTTAAATAGCAACTTTGCTAGATTGTTATTATCCATCGCTTAGTACCTATGAAGCATAGCACAAATACTTTTCAAAACTGGGGCTCTATGTAGATGAACAAATATCTTTTTTCTAATCCTAGTGGCAGTAAAAGTACTGCAGAATTCAGGAGTATGTTTAACACAGGAACTTGTCTGTCTGTGTTTATGCTTCTGCAAGTGATGGAAAATAGCTCTGTTTTAATACTGAGCTATTTTACAACTTCATGGAATTACAGATATTGCTAATCAAACCAGTAATAAGTGAATCCAATTTTTTTCTCTCCAAGGAGTCATTATCAGCTAATAGATTCCCAAATCAAATGTGCTATTTAAAACACACTCTGCTCAAGTCATTAAATGGAAAGAACTCCCCCTCCTCTAGCCCCAGTCCCTTTAAATTGAAGAAATACACATTTGAAAATTCTACTCTCCAACCCAATTATTTTTCTTTCCTGTTTTCATGGCACTTCACTCCAGACTGGCAAAACACTTTATTTGAATAGATAGTATATTTTATTCCATTGATTAAGGCACTGATTCCCTGAACAGCCGCATCATGTTATTAAGGAGGCTGGAGTTGTCACTATAGTTGTTGTGGTTCAGTTTCCTGCTATAAACGTTGCAATTGGAAGGATGCATGCCAAAAAGAATTTAATATTTTCAGCAATTTCAAGGAGGCTTCAAAAGCAGAAACATCCATGAATTCACTCTAATGTTTGATAACTTCATTTACAAATCCTATAACTAGTGTTTTAGGCAAATATAATTAAGTATTTGGGGAATGGCATTGATCTGGAAGCTGCCAGGGTGTATATGCAGGCTGGGTTTCTGTGTCAGTTTGTGAAAATATTTTGCATTTCCCACATCTGTGTACTTAGACCCCTGTAAGCCTTCAGGGACTTATGGGTTAGTATGTATACTTATTTCAAAGGAAATGCAGATTTGATGGACAGAAATTTGATTAGAAACACCAACCTCTCCAAATCAATTCACTTGGTGGTTCTTCTGCATTGCTGCTTTTTCCTATTCTGAACCTCATTTCTTGTTAAACAAGGAGAAGTACCCTGTGTTTTCTTGCGATGGGAGGGGGGGGATGGAAAGTGTTGTTTTCCATTATAGGAAAAAATGCTGATTGTGGAAACATATATATTTAATGGTTGCCTACAGGTCTGTCAGTGTCTGGCAGATTTGGACCTATACATAATAAATTCTCCATGTTCCCACAATTTCCATGTCAGTGAGTAAGAATCTTTGATTTATATAATCATTACAACTGTGAATCTGCATTTCCTTAACCACAAAGAGCCAAAAACCTGGGGGGACAATGCAAGTCTGCATTTTATACCAACTCTCTCATTCAAGGACCCCCAAAGTCTTTCTTATGGGGTCCCCTCCTTCTTCTGCCTTCCTGGGCACTTTTAATCATAGCAGCTGATAAAAACAAACAAAATGCTTTCATTTTATTATCATGGAAAGAAGTAGGGAAAATGTAGACAAATTTTTTGCTTTTTTTGTGAGCAGCTGTGCTACTACTAGATACACTACTACTTATCAACAGATTTAACTAGAGGGAATGCTGGATAAAGCAAGTGCTGCTATTCCCATCAGGCCTGCAAAGACAAGGGGATGAAGATCCTTTGAAATTCAGCTGTGACAAAACTTCTGGGAGTGAGGAGGATGCAATGAATTTCGTAGTTAATGTAGGTTCGGCAAAGGTAGTGTGGTGGTTCCTGAATTATGTTAAAGGTTTATAAGCAAAGACTTGTGCCTGAACATTTAAACAGTACTGAATTAGCAACTGTTCAGACAAAGCTGGATGTAGTCAGTTGATATAAAATTATCCTTTTGGTAGTAAGATATTATTTAATTTTAAACAACTAAGTCTTGGTGCTCTACTGTATCGTAGTGTTAGCATATTTTTTATTTTAATTTTAAAGTTATCTGCTGTGCTGTTTACTGCTAGTATAACAAAGGTACAGATTATTTTTGAAATGTCTGTAACTTATGTGAGGGGAAAAAGAACCACAGAAGAGGAGAAATGTTCATTGCTTTTCTTTTTTTTGTCTCTGTCACTATCACTTTTATCTATATATATGCAAACATTGTGAAATATTTCAATGCTATAAAATCCTAAAACTTTTTGCTTTGTATGGGTTTCTTAAGAAAAATAATTTTGAGGTTTCTGTCAATTATTAGCTCAGATTCTCCTCCTGTGTAAACCAAACAATTCCAAGTACATTAAATGATTCAGTGTACAATTTGGAGAAAATGGGGATGTGCTATCTTTGAAAAAAATTAATTCTACTTTCTAAAATTACTGGTACTGGAGTCAGCCCAATTGGTACATAAATATATGCTATTAAGTCATTGACAGATCAAATTTTAACTGGAGTCTAGTTAGTAGACTATCTAAAAAGATTACAGGTCCTTCCATTTTTGTCATGTCTCTTCTCCCACAAAAGTCTGAATTGCTGCCACCTTAGGAGCTGAAGTGGCATCAGAGAAAAGGAGAGCTTTCAATAAGTCCATTCTACCGCTTTTTAAAATCCATCCTCGTTAACTTTTTCATATGTGATGTCAAGGTGAAAAGGTCTAACATCTTATGACCTGCCATCAATAGGATCAATGGACTGCATCACATC
This sequence comes from Fringilla coelebs, assembly GCF_963513975.1. NCBI lineage: Eukaryota > Metazoa > Chordata > Aves > Passeriformes > Fringillidae > Fringilla > Fringilla coelebs. The sequence goes on along the minus strand of NC_140028.1, from coordinate 98,414,371 downwards.
ATGAGAAGGATTCTAGCACACGTTTGATATAATGTATTATCAGTCTTCCTTTTTTAATGGTTCCTAAGCTATTGGACCCTATACTTCTCACTAGTACACGAATTAATGCTGCCTATCATCCATCTCATACCATTTTAATTCAGGGAAGAAATTCTACATTATTTCAACATAATGTAATGTTATATAATGTAATTGGAAGCTGCTTGAAACTAAGTAGAGGCTCAGAACTTCAGAAGTAATCCCAGCAGACAGTGAAAGTATGAAGGTCATAATGAATTTCTGGATATGTGGAAATTATCTTTTGCACAGTGGAATAAAAAAGAGGAAATTTGGTGCCCAGGGGTTCTGTTTTAAGTCCAGTATTAGCAGGGAATCTGATGCTACCAATGAAATTGATAACGTAAAATGAAAGGAAGTATCTGTAGAGCAGTTGGTGTTCAAAAAGCAGTCTTTCTAGCACCACTGTGTTACTTATATCTAAGCTTTCAGGTCACCTTCTAATCTGTGTGGTGACCTTGGCCTGTTAACAGAGTCATTAATGTGACTATAAAACAAGCATCAGAAATTTTAAGTGTTGACACAGGTGCAATTGTGACAGGGTTTTTTGTTGGTTTTTTTCCCTCAATGGAGTCTTAAATTCTGCCTTTTGTATGGAAGATGCAAGAATTTATCTATAATGGGATATGGCTCTTTTATTCCCCAGATCATTTCCAGTAAGTCAATCAGATCTATGGCAATGGCTCCACTAAAATTAATTTTAAAATGCTTGTTAGATTCTTGCCTTTGAAGGATTCTAGGGACACCTGGTCTAGGCTCTTTTTACCTTCACTTTTAAAGTCTCCAATGCCATAATGAATGTCACTACTTCTCCAATTTCTTATTGCTATTGTATAATGGAATATGAGAAGGGTTTTATGTAGTTTTCCTTTCAGCAAAGTGAAAGTGGAAGGGGCAATTAGCATCAGCCTGGATTGTGTGAGCAGTCTGGGCTTGTACCTTCACAGGACTTGCCAGGAGTTTAGTTTGGGCGTGAATCTGAAAGTAAGGAGGTGCTCCCTCTGAGCTAACATTTCTCCAAATGAACAGTTAGCATGCATGCTCTAGATCAACACCTTAAATACTGCAATCTCCTTGTGTTGACAGCAACAACTTTAAGATGACTAAGAACACCTATACACAACACAACTCATTGTATTTTGACTTAAACCCTCTTAGGAAAAAGTTATGGAGTTGCCAGTGGTTTGGAAGTTTTCACTATCCAGGTTAAGCATATGTTGTCTTTTGTCAGTAGACAAGATCCTGAAAGCAATGAACAGAGTAGCATAAGAGAACTGCCAAAATCATGAGTAGCATTATCCACTTGGCTTTTGTATGTCTGTAAGAGAGCTCTTGCTGAGCTAAATCACTAAAATATGGTTGCCTTTTAAAAAGTAAATTAAGTGCAGTTCTCCTTCTGTAAATATGTGCTTTAGTATGTTTGCTAAAACCATCTCATGAACAGTGTATATCAAGCTAGGTTTTTAGAAGTCAGGGCAAATTGATAGCCCTTATTTGTTAAATAATTTCTTATCCATTTAAAAATATGGGAAGTCACTTATGGTTGAAAAAGATAAGCCTCTATTAGTTCACTTATAAATAGACCCCAAAAAGCATTTTTGTCGGTGCCATAGCATTGTTTGTGTTGGAGACAGTATAAACAATATTTCTGGAATGCTTTAGAGAAAATACAAGCAACTGATGCTTTTTATTGGGGGAGTTCTCTGTGTGGTTTGAGGGTTTTTAGGTTTTCTTTTTGTTTGTGTTTTTAATTTTTTTAAAATTCATTTTAAGACATAACTCCTTTAGGAGCACAGTTACCTGTGAGAGTAAATGAAAACCTTTTCATTTTATTAGTAACCTGTCCTTTTGGTATTACTCATAAATTTTTTTGTGTAGTATTAACTTCCACCTCTGGGTTTGTTTTTTTTGTTTGTTTGTTTGTTTTTCTTTTAAAGTTGATAAAGAATTTGTGTTCAGCTCATTTTTTGCATCTAAAAAAGATATTAAATTTTCTGTTTTTATCTGCTTCACATCCTACCATATAATCAGTTTTGTTTATTCTTCACCTTCAGACTGAATAGCTATGCACCCCACTTTGATTTGTAATGTAACCCACAACCCACCTCAGTTCTTCAACCACTTATATCCCCCTTTTGAAGGCAACTGTGATTGCCATTTGGTTGATATCAGAAGTTGTTTTCTGTGCTTTACCAATCTGGCTTAATGAAATATTTTTCATAAATACGATGTAGAAGGAGTTCTTAAAAAAGACAAATAAAAATATTTGCACTAGCTCATTCATCTTAAAAAACATTAAAGCCTTCATTGCAGGAGGATAGTGAATTTTGTGAAGGTGCAAGAAAAAGAAGCATCACAAAGAGGAAAGAAAAGTGACGCTGTATATCCAGGACAGATTCATGCATTGAAAAAATAAGTTTAGAAGGGAAAGACATCACCCTTTTCATTCCAAACCCAATCCAAGAAACAAAGTCTGTAGAGAGTGAAGCTCAAGTAATTGCATTAAAAAAGGCATCATTAGCTTATGTTAATTTACCATAGCCTGATGAATACAGAAAGCATGACCGTTTTTTCCAGTTCATAACTAATTTGTTAATTAAAGTGTTCAGAATACCTAATTGGCTTATTTCATACATGTGTAGATGGAGAGGAGGAGAAAAAAAAAAAACCAAACCACTGTGCTCTCCAACTCTATAAATTATTTCTTACAGCAATCATTTGCAGAGGCAGCAGTTCCAAGCCCAGCTAGAGACATAAGGCAAATGGGCAGCTTTCTCAGGGAACAGGGATGGACAGCAGATCACCCTGGCTTTAATGAGCAGCTACCTTTTTTCAGAAAAAAATTCAGCTTATTTCATTCATTGTTTCTGATGCTAATGGGCAGCTGGGTTTGGCAGAAAGGTGGCTGTGCTGGTGGCAGAGAGGGGGCAGCCTCACAGAGAGCCTGACTGAATCCATATATTCAAATACACTTTTTCCATATCCTTAGGGTACCAGTGCTGCTCTGGCTGTTTATCCCCAGAGCAGCCAAATTCTGAGCTTTCAACTTCCTTGAGAGTTTAATTTGACAGTTTCTCAAACAGAATTGGTACATTAAGTAAATAGTTAAGAAATCCCTTTTGGTGTTCTTACTGGCTTCATCTTGAAAATGCAGACCTCATGAGCTCTCCAGCTCTGCTCAGAATACTGCCATGGTTTAAGCCAAGCTGGAAATTAAGCCTGAAAAAGAGGTTTTGGGGAGACCCTTTAGCAAACTTCCAGTACCAGAAGAAAGCCTACAAGAAAGGCAGAGAGGGACTTTTTACAAGAGTACATAATGACAGAACAGAGAGGAAATATCTCAAAACTGAAAGAAAATATGTTTATATTGCATATCAATGAAAAATTATTTACTGTGAAGGTGGTGAGGGAGTGGAATAGAGTGGGAATGGTTGCCCAGAGCAGTTGCAAATACCCTATCCCTAGAAGTGTGTAAAGCTAGGTTGGATGGAGCACTGAGCAGTGGAAGGTGTCCCTGAACATGACAGGAAGCTTGGGAATTCTATGATCTTTAAGATCCCTTCCAATCCAAACTATTCCATGATTCTATATAGAATTAAATTTATGACTTAATAAAAATGGAGATTTGTCTGAAAATTGCATGGTAATGGCATATTAGAGTTCAGCTAGATGCCCCTTGAAACCAATGCCTCACAAGGAATTTGTCTACACCAGAGTTGGCACACAGAACAAGCAAGTTGGAAAACTTCATGTTCCTCAGACACTGGGGCTGCTTTGCTTGCACAGAACATTGGGAACATGCAGGATTAAAAACCCCCAAAAACTCAATATAGGGAAGCTTGGCCAACATCTTCTGGCAGGTGAGGTATACTTAAAATCAGCAGAGACTGAGAGTTTAGATATCCTAGACTTGGTTTTATCTACAGATCCTTCAGACTTGTATGCAGAGCTGTGTAAGTACAGAGCTCTGGAGTTGAGGCAAAGATGTTTAGTGAGTGTACAGAAGATGCACAGTCAGCCTTTCCCAAGGTTAGTGTCTCCTGCCAGATGCTGAGTGTTTCACCCTCTCCTGCACACAAAACACAGGTTTTCCTTACACAGATGGGTGTAGTGCAACTGATAGATTGCTGCTCTGAGCATTTGAGCCAGAGCATTGCCTTTCCCAAATAAGTCATAAACAAGCATAAATGCTGGTAGAAATGGGAGCTATTTGGCTACCATTATAACCTCCCACTACAGTTATATGCTGAAAGAGAGAAGAGAAATAATGTGATAAAATGAGGCTATTTGTTGCAGGATGGGAGAGTGCAGCTGTTATTCATGTTTCAGCTCTCACAATGAGATTATTCACAAGAAAATCTGAGCTACACAGTTAGAGACAGAACATTAATACTTGTTTTTCTGTATGTAAGTTACTACATAAGTCACAAAGAATATCTCTGGATCTGGAAGAGTCTGGCTTAGCATCCAGTCTCATGTCCTAGATGTGCTGGCGGTTTCTCTTTGCTTTCTCTCACTTATATTTGTGTCAGCATAACTAAACCATTTCTTAATTACACCAACATTTAGTTGATGTAATTGTAGTGTTATAGTCACCTGACAATCACAAAATCAACTAGGTTGCAAAAGTCCTTTGATGTCATCAAGTCCAACCTATGACCCAACACTACCTTGTCAACTAGAACATGGTACTAAGTGCCACATCTAGTCTTAAACACCATATAGACATAGATATAGCTATAGAAAAAATACAGTTATACTTTCTGCGTTCTCTGCATGAAGATTTGTTGTGCTGGAGTTCAGCTAAGGACCAAGCAATTCTCAGAAAAAAATGTTAATAGCAATTTATCCCTTTCCTTCTGCTCTCTGTGCTGGCTTTTGTCTTCTGAAATAATCCATTTTTGGCTCTGGTATATAGCTCACACAGGAAAATATTGTTCTACATTGAACATCTTTGGGAATTTGTCAGCCAGCTAAGAAATAAATGAATATCAACAATGAATTAATTTCTTTCAGAGCCCTAAACTTTTCTGACTGCTTCTAGGACAGATTTTTATTTCTTTTAGGACAGACTTATGTTCTTTATTACAAAATTTGTTTGAATGGTCAATTTTCCAAGTGACTCAATGTGAGATAAATTGTCTCTGCTGTGAATCATGGGTCTGTATAATGTGATAAGCAATGGGGAAAAAAAAATTAAAAGCTAGCTTGCTTGAAATCTGCTTTTTGAAAAGTTGTCTATTAGATGTCTTTGCTTTTCAGTATTGACTACCATCAAATTTAGCATTCCTGCTGGACTTTTAGAAACTCAGCTCCCAGTGAGCTAATTTTGCTTTAGTTAGGAAAGTTGACCAAAATTATTTGATTTTTGTAAGGATCAAACGGTCCTCTGGTATTTAAAAATAGGCACTTGATCTTGTCTATAATTACATAATATTTATAGATCAGGAATAAGTTATAGCTATCACTGTCTTCCTTGTTTCTGCTAGTATAGACTGGATGATATTACAATGATTCAGTTTTGAAGGAATAATCAGGTGACATTGAGGAATGTCGTAAAAAGATAAGTAAACAGGATTATTACTTAGTGAAAGAGGACAGTGTGCTTTGGCTGAGATGGAGAGCTTGGATATTGCCCAGTGCTGTACTGAGATGACTTCAGCTGACATTCTGCAGAATGTAGAACACGTTAGAAACTGGATTTTTCTTTTAATAAACAAGCCAAAATGTTTAATATATACAGTAGGAGATGATACTTGAACTACTTTGCTTTCTTCAATATCAAGAAGTTGTCTGTTATCTATGGTAGAGAAAAAAATCCCCAACAAAAGTCAATGCTGGAATATTTGATTTGCTGACTGTAGAAGCTGGTCAGCAACGTCCCCCATAACACATTTTGAAGACATTGAGGTAATTGTTTCTTAGACATAATAGTTTCCAGGTCAGATTTTTTTTTTTTTTTAGGGAGAAGGAGATGTTCTTTCTTTTATAATTGTGATTAACTACTTTCTAAATTGGGCTGAAGTTGTGGTCAGCTCTCAAGAAGAAAAAGTTGAATGCTAAGTTTAAAAAATATAAGGTTTTGAGAGATCAGAGAAGATGTTGATTACGAGTATAATTATTATGAGTAACCTCTAAAAGTTGCTTTAATAAACCTCTAGTTTCTGGGCAAAACCAAATTCTATATATTATGTATGGAATATGTGATGTGAAGTACAGTGGTGATGATGCTTCAGCTTTTTCCTTATCTTGAAACAGCAAATATTGTGCAATTCAGCCAAGGCAGTAACCAACACATTGACCAGCAATGGCTTTCAGTGAGCCATGTCCAAAAGCATCTGGAAAGTTGCATACCTGGAGATCAGAGCAGAGACAACAAAAACTGGGTAGCAATTGGAAAAAATTATTTTTAAACATTTCAGTTCTCAGGTTTCTTCTAGATTTTAATTAAGGAATTGTGTTGAGCCATTCCCAGGGAACGTTTTTTCTGCAGTTGGAGCAGAGGCTGGAGCACCTTGCTTATAAATAGGTGGTAATGGGCACCCTTTGAGAAAAAGCTGCTAGTTTACCAGCTCACTGGGTGTGATATGGCAATTCCTGTGCTCTTATCTTGTTCCCTTACAGCTGGTCCCTCCATGAGGCTGGAGTCACAATGACAGGGTTTGCTGGGGAAATATACAGGCTTATCCAATTTTATGGATGATTGCAACACTTTCAGCCTCTCAGACTCATCTACAAAGGCAAGGAAGTTTAAAAGAACAGGGAAAGTTGATGGCAAATAAGAAAAAAGGCAGGAGAGACCTCAAAATAAATTGATTTAACCTATTGGCATAGGTCCAGAGTTTATTGAAAAATAAGAATTGGGATTATGAAGTAAAAAGTACAAATTCCTAAGATAGCAGAGATAAAAAAATCACATAAAATAATTATTTGGTTTGACAAGAGCATTGGGTATTATCAGAATCATTAAGCCATATCATTTCTAGTCAACTGAAAAGAGCTGTCCCCTTTTCTTTCCATCTTCTATTCCCTGAAAAGAGTTTTTCCTCATTTTAAGGCCTTTGTCAATTACAAGCTTTTCTCTTTCTTGTTTAGAAGGTTGCCACATTTTTTAGCTAGTGCACAACAGCAAAAATAGATTGTCTCCATAGTCTAACATGCCTCATGAAACACAGCTGAAAGCTTAGCTATAAAAGTGCTTACAACTATTTCAGAGACTTACCATATATCACATTACAGGCAAGTAAATTGAAGGCAGTAATCATGGCTTTTATCTTGCAAATTTGCCCTGAGAACTTTAAAGAGGTCTAAATACTACAGCTAAGGAACAGGATGCTGTTGATCAGAGTAATAAAAAGCATTGTGAGATTTCAGCCTTCTGTCAAGGTCCTGGAATGTATATACAGAAATTAATTTAATTATGTACTTTATTATCTATAACGGTTTAAAATGGACTGGCTTATTTACAAAATTTTCAATTAAATATAGGCATTATTTTTTCATAACACTGGGAGTTCATTGTTAGTATTTTTCAGAAAGCCTTTGCCCAGCAGGGGTGGTATTCTGCTTTCTCCTTGTGTATCAGAAAAATGCTGTTAATTCAATCTTATAATACTGAAATCTACAAAACCCATAATAGTGTCCTAAAAGATGCTGAGAACATAATTTAAAATATAATGGTTATACTGGAAATATAATATAGGCTGCTCTTACGGATGATTTTAAACTATCAACAGTACCAACCAAAGAAAATATTTTTGAATGCATTGATTCTGGAGTCTATAAAAGACTTAATTCAAACAATTATGCCTAGATTTAGTTTTGGTGTTGATTTATAGTAGTAGTATTAGTAAGTATAGACAGAGTTTCAAATAATTGGTATATGCAATGTTCTGACAAAATTATATTTAAAATATGCTCACCCTTCCTACTCCACACAAAGGAAAACTAAAGATTTTAAACATGAAAAAATTCTAAGTGTTCTGGCAAATTGGATAGGAATGAGATAAACTGTAGACGATTACATGAAATTGGAAAGAGGAGAAAACATACGTTTGTAAATGTATATTAGAAAACAGAGCCCCTAAATTTCGTTGATTTTCCAGGCAAGTCTAGAACAGAAATCCCCTTGTGTTCTCAATGTTAATGGAGACAGTGTCAGTCTTTTTTCTTTATCATTTACATGGAAAACATAAGGTAGGAATAACAAGCATTCAGATTTGTGCAAACAAAGCTACATTGATATGCGGTGGCTACAGAGCTAATTCAGAAAACTGCTCTCAACAAATTAGGACACTCTTTAAAGTGTAGCTGTCACAGCACTGTCTGCTTCAAATTGAAAGGATATGTTGCACTGCAGATAGTGCTAGTGAAGGAAGATTATGTAAAAAACAGGATCATTTGTGTTTGTTCCTAAAGGGACCCTCAGGCCAGGGAGTTCGTAAATGTCTTTCCTGGATTTTATTAAGCTAATGTACCATGTCTGCATTTGATTTCTTTTTATTCCCAGAGGGATTATATTGTTCTTTTTAACTATGTTTGCTTGAAAGTATGTAATGTGCTTCTACAATATAGAGTTGAGCATCTGAGCATCAAATTTCTTATGGCTGATAGATAAAGCTGTAAAATGAAGTTCACCTATTTATCTAAGAATTCCTTTGAAAGAGCTCATGCCAAATAAAAGAGGTAAACTCCAAATGATAAAGCTAATCTTTTATAACAATTATCTCCCTATATAAAGTAGAATTTTTTTAATGAATTGTTTTTTTGGTCTTGGTTGATGATTTGACACGGGCAATTAAAACCCCTGGAACTGTCCAGTAATTCAGTTTAATAGCAAAATAAAGTTTAGATATGGGTGGGGACAGGGAAGGTGTATCAAGACACTTGTACTTGGTAGATACAAAAAACAAAATCCCTTCTCTGGATGAGGAGCTCAAGGACTTCCACTTTCTCACAAAGCTTGTTCCCATGGAAAGGACTCTTTCACAAGTGAGAAGATTTTAGAAGCTTGTTTGCATTTGATGCTGGGTGGTAACTTAATTTCTCCAAAAAGGACATGTTTAATCTATTGCAATACTGGTACCTTTGGGTCACAGCCATTTCCATGACCTCAAATTACATCAACAGTTATTCATGGCTAATGGAAAGTGACATCATATCATAAAGATACAGATCACCAAGAAACGTTTTAAAAGGTTGCAACACAATAAAAAGCTGATGGCTGTGGCAGAAGCATTTGTTAGGTTTGTGACAGTGTGCAGTGATCACCAGCCTGATTAAAAAATGTTTAATAAAAATTGTTGTGGTTTTGGAGTTTTTAAATGTACATAGAGATTTTGCAGATGCTCAATTCCTGAGGCTTGTCACTTCAGAAACTCAATTTTAGTGTTGAAATAACTTGTCACTGCAGATCTGGCATGATAGAGTGCAACACAATATGTTCTGACTTGCATGTAATCCTTCAGCAGATGAGTGTAGCTCCAGGGATGTTGACATGACACAAGCTACTGTTTTAGATCATTTTCCATGGTGTGTGGCAATGCTAGCCTTAAACATGAATTTGCCAGGCAAAGTTGTACAAAGCAGGGGAAAACTGGTGGCAACTAAAATTATTTCAGTTACTGTGGATTCAAGGAGTTTTATAATAAGAGCTAGGAATGTTAAAATGTAGGCTGGATCCAAACATGTTGTGCCAGGAAAGATAAAACTGAGAACTCAAGTCTGTGAATAAAGATGGGTAGAAACCTTAGACCCTGAGGAATGTTGTGTCCAGAATACTTCACATTATTTTGCTGATTAGGAATCAAGTATGAATTCTCTTTTTCTCCAGATTCTTGATGAAGACTATTAAATCACAGTTATCTTGGCTTTCAGATTTTTAAACAAGTTTGTAAACCCCACACTTGATCTTGCATGTTGCTGATCTCATTATCTGGTTCCACAGGATGCACTTGTGTCTCCTCTAAGGTCATGGCCCAGATACTGACACTGCTCAATACAATGAGCTTTAAGCACAATATTCAGAATTTTAGACCTTGTAGCAGAATATTGATAAAGATAGCAAAATGGTGTTCCATCTGTTATAGGGCAAGCTGAATCAGCTCTTATTTTCGTGAGTATTTTTGCACTTATGCAAGAAAATGACAGCCAAAGGAAGAGGATCTACTTTCTAGTCCCATTTGGGACATGATGGGACATTTTCTAGTCCCATCACTGAGTTCATTGTTTAGCTATTGTAAATGTTTTGTGATAAACTTTGCTTTTAATATAGAGTTTTTCTTCTTCAAATCCATAACTTCCTTTACAAGACAAGAGTTTGAAAGCCAATTTTCTGATTTTCTGTTCTTTTTGTGCTCATTTCTACTTCTTCTTTGACAATGAATTAAAGAAATTCACTGTATGTTTCTCAGTCTCCGGGAGCTCATGGGGAGTTTTGTGTATTTTCAGGGGTTTTATGAGGCAACCCCATTACTTCTCAAAAGTACCTATTCAGAAGAAAGTGAAGATTGTTGACCATGAGATATCATGCAGGAAAGTATGAAAATTGAAGAAGTTCACTTCTATGGCAGTAAGATTTCCCAACATCAAAAATTTTAAAGACATCTAGTATGAAGTGATATAATGAATAATCAGAGGTCAATCTCATACGGAAAATCAATGCATTATCCTGATGTAGACAATAGTTACTAGTAATGATTGTGCAATACAGAGTAAATTTTTTAAAGATAAAATAAGAAAAGCAAGTGTACAAAATCATGAGAATTTATTACTCAGTTGTTTTCTAGAGCAGAAATATTGCCTAGCTTGGCAAATTTAGCAACAGAATTTCAGGAAAGATTCAAGCCCCTGTAGATTAGAGGTTCTTATTTAAGGAGAATAAGAAAGCTTTTAGGGAGTAGGGCCCTTCCTTTATGATCTTAATAATGTGAAATACCTTGGCCTGTGTAAGACAGTTGATTCATGCAATATTTCCTCATGTCATCTCTTTTCAAGGCTGAACAAAGTGTGGTTATTCAGTCTTGGTCTCCTCCACTGCATTTCGGGTAGCACAGGAAAATTACAACCCCAACTTGAAAGGGAAAGTGATGTCTGGGGGTGGAAAACAAAAGCTGCAAAACCAGAAGATGTCAGGAGGAGAAACACAGAGTGAAGAGATAACTCTTGAGTGATGCACACAAATGCACACAGACTGGGAAAGCAGAGCTGTGCCTGTCATTGAGACATTGTGTGCCAGGGTCCAAGAAGAAACCAGTGAGGGGTGAAATTTTGGCAGGAATGTATTACTACCCACAAACTTAAGATGAGAATGTGAGTGCCATATTCTTAGAACAAATTAAGAACATCTCCAGATTGGGTACCTTCATTCTCATGCAAAACTTTAATCTCTTACACCTGCTGGAAGGGCGGCACAGTGGGATGCAGCCAACCTAGTTTTCTGGAGCGTGTCAGGAATAACTTCAGGATATAGTATACATTTTGATAGATCAAATTAATATATGTTACAGACATACATATTTTTACTGGAGTAGCATTTGTGACAAATTTCCTTTGTAAAATCTATGACAAATAAAACTTCTGTTCTCCAAATGATACTTTGCTTCTAGTAATAACAAAAAATAAATTCATCGTAGTAATAAAAAATAAAAGACAAAAGGAGGGGCAATGTCTTCATAAGCATTGGCTAGATATTGTGACTCTGATTTTTTGATGCTTAATTAGCATTTCCTAATCAGAAGCTAAATATTGGAATAAGATGCTTTTAAACCCACAATTAATAGCACATATTTTTTTCTTTCATTCTTTTCAAAAACCTGTATTTAAATCTATATTCTAACCATAATAGAGAGAATTATCATATCTTGCTTTCTTTTCTTAAGCCATATGGTTTTGTCTATTTAACATTTTTATAGCACAATAATCACAGGATTCATTTTTTACAGAAGTAGTGATTTACCTACTTTAGTGCTTTAGAAGCTCTTACTGCAGAGTTATTTCCTGGGCATCTACCATAAGGAAAATTCCTCTGTCTTTAGTAGGAATCATACCCATGTAACTGGAAGCAGAGAAACACTAGCTTTCTGTGATAAGTGGCTTTCTGTAATATAAAAGTGAATCAGGAGAGCACGGAAAGTCTGTCATACGTTTGCACGGATGTTCCTGGACAATTTAGCTTAAGCTGAAGTACTCTTTCCTTGTCCAGGCTCAGCAGATGGAAATTTTCTTGAAGACTGTTAGTAAGACTTGCTTGTTTCAGGAAAAAACATGAGCTTTATTCAAGAAGAGAATGAAGGTCTGTAAGGTCAGAGCAACAAGCTCTGTGGGGATGGCACCCTGGCATGTGCATTTCTGGTAAAGTAGGAGAAATTACTAACTTTAGCGATATAGTATTTCTCAGAAAGTTTCAGAGTGCTGTTTATTTTCTCAGTTGTCTTTGTGACGTGAATAATGTGTTATAGCAGCTTACACACACACAAACTAAAGTTATTTTTGTCCTCAGTTAGGTCTTTTCTTGCCTGGGCATTGCTTCTGCCAAGTTAGATGATCTCTATCTTGAATACTATTTCTGTAGCTGTGGCTGTTTCTTCATCCACAGAACTGCTGCTTGGTACCAACAGAAATTTCTTAGGTCCAATCTGCAGTCTAGCTGTTTGAGATGGGGGGATTTTTTTTCTTTTGTTGGGGGAGTGGGTATATTCATTTAGTCCAGACATGCAAAAGTTCCTTTTCCTTCTCAGCAGTGTTGAGTCTTGACTGACAGTGTTGAAAAAAATGCATGCAGAACAAGTGTTTTAATCTGTAGCCTGAAGAGCTTAAATGAAGAGTGTGGAGCTGCAGAGAGATTAATTTCTGCCTAGGGAGCCATGTCTTCCTAAGAGTGTTAGAGGGCTAACAGAGGCAGGGGGAGAAGTGGGGATGATTCAGGACACCTGAAGTTAAATCCTGCTTTGAATCCTCCCCCAGACTTTGTATGTTGAAGCCTCCTACTGTAAAGACAACATTTCCATATTCTTGTCCCTTCTGTGGGTTAAAATTTTAAAAAGAAGGGTTGGAGTGTGCATTTGGGGCTCTTAATTTATTATAGCGTAATTTTTGAAATGCACTGCTGAATGAACTTTGAGTTCTCATTAATTTATATTGAATAAAAATCCTAGCAGAATTTCTTACCCTTATTAGTGTCTAAAATGTATCAGATTAGTTAATCCCATGACAGTAAATTAGCATTTGATGCCACTGATAAGAGCACTGATACTTTTGTTAGTGTTATAACTTTTTTGCTGGCTTTTTTCCCCCCCCTCGTGTAGTCTCGTGTGATTATAATAATTTTTGTATACAGCGCTATGTTTTGGCTTCAAGGAGTATAAACTCATTAGGGAATCCTCATTGTTTATTAGTTGTTTACCATAGACTTCAGGCAAATTGCTGCCCTAAAAAGTTGAATTCTACTGTAGTATAGTTCTATCTTGAAATGAACATATTATTCTGCAAATTAAAATAAAGAAGAAAATTGTTCCTCTGATGTTGTTGCAACTCCGCATATGATATTAGTAAATGTTTTGCTATTAGCAAAATAAAAGGCATAATATGAGCTTTCATCACCAAAATGGGTGCAATACAGAGTAATTTTTAAAAATAGAATATATTTTCTTAACGGAGAGAAAGGATAAGGATCTTGGGTACTGCTTGCAATAGATGCATTAAAGAAAAATATAATTATCTTTTAACTTTGTTAAAACAGAAAATGCCACAAATGCCTTGAATCATCTGTATATTAGATTTTGAAATTCATCTCTCAATATTTCACAATTCTGTGCTCCTGCTTGCTGAAAGAAAGGCAGAAGAATTAAATACATGTTCTAGGACAGACTGAGCAGTAGTGGTAGCTTTTATTCATGCATGGCACTGGTGCTATCAGAGCTCCTGTGATAGCTTGAGCAAGGTATGATTTGCAGAAGCACTTGGAAACAGTGTCTAAGCAATGAGGCAGATAGTCCTGTCCTGTTCTCAGGTTTAGGTCAATACCACATTGACACAAATAAGAGGGTAGTATATCTCCCTTTAACTGTTAATTTTCTAGGCAATTTGCATATGAAAAAGGTTCACAAAACGATTTCTGGCTATTCAGAAAATTTCAGTTGTAATGGCTGATTTAACTTTTCACTTTCAATAATTTTGTTCTTCTTTATGAAAATTCATTAGTTTCACTTATAATTTTTTGTGGAAAATTATCAAAATGCACAGTGATTTTGCCACTCAAGAAGGAGAGAATATTTCAGACTGCTTTATTAACAATTCTGATCTTTGAGAAACCACCACCATTTGGGTTGAGACCAGCTTCTCATAAATTCCTGTAAAATGGGAATTCAGGTTTTAAATTTTGAGCAGATGGAAAAGTATGCAGAGGAAAATCAGGTTTAGCCTGGATAAGAAACACTAGGGAAGAGTCTTCAGCCTGACTATATTCCTGAATGGATTTTTCATTGCCAATCTCAAAAGAAGAACCTTATAAAAACCAAGCAAACTAAAAATCCCAAGCCACAGCAACAGCACTATGGAAAACAAACTGGTAGAAATGTAAAAAAGTAACAGAGGAATAAGTGTGCAGTCTTCAGATTCTGTACCAGCCCAGGAGCTGAGCCCAAGTGGGTGTTGCAAATATCAGTAGCAGCCAGCAAAGGTTGGCTGTTGACAATCATTAATGGAGCTGGACTTCAGAACTACTTTAATTTCGGGAGCCAGGTAGGGGTTTTTTTCTACTTTCTGGGCTGACTTTTTAAGAGCCTGAAAGAGCTGGAGGGAGTACACCATGAGAAGGGCATTTCAAGGGAGATTTTTTTTTGTCAGAGACACAGACCAGGAGAATTGCAGTTAAAAAACATAGATAAAAAACAGACAGTGAGTAGAATGAAGTAATCATGTGGCTTCTACTTGTTCACAGAGAACATTTCACTAGTGTTGTTTGCACATCACAGGAACACTGGTATTCACTGAAGCAGAAATATGTTATACTAAGGGCAGAACCTATGTTCCCTATAGGAACTCACAGAGCAAGTATCTGTAAGACTGGAGGTTCAGCTTTTATCTTTTATGGCTGAAGACTTGTCACACAACAAGATATGTAACCCAAAATTACACCATTTCATAATTTTTCATGTGCAATCATTTGAGGGAAAAATATTAATCAAGATAAGCCAGAACACCATGATATAACTTTCAGTAGTTCAGCTTTGGTTCCCATCAGTTTGTGGGCTCAACTAATGGGAACAGGAGATGATTTAGGTGGCTAAAGTGTTTAGGCATCTCATTGAAATGTTATAAATCAGGTGCTGGAATACCTTAATTCCTCTTTCTCTGGCATCTCTACTAAGGAAGGATCACAGTAGATGCAAGAAACTGTCGTAATGAGCTTGTATTTGTATTTTAAAGTGATGTAAATGCTATTCAATCAAAGTAAGTAAAACCTTACTATTTGTGATCTGACCATCATTAAATCTTGGATAATAGTCTACTAATCAGGGCTCAATAGCTCAGCACAGACACTGCAGAGGAATTATTTGTTCTCCATTAACTATACACTTGCTAGTTCTTGCTGGGGATATGACCTGAGTTGTCAGGAAAAGCCCAGTGCTGCAATGCATAAACATACAATGAGAGATTTGTGTCATGGTACTTGCAAAGGTGATGTGAGGAAAGGGAGATCTCTCTACTCTCCACCTCATCTTTTGTATGCCACTGTGGTTATTTTGTATGAGAGTGATTTGTATGCCGGGGTGCAGCGATCCGTTGCCTTGCCTCAACTTTCTGCCCAAAAAAAGAAGAAAACACCTCATGGAGAAGAAGCTGCTTGATGCCTTGAATACAGATGATGTGCACAGAATATTTAAATCTCGTCCCAGTTTTGTTTAAGATTCCATTAGGATGCAGTTGTGAATGAGCTTTTTTTCGCATATGTAATTAGAAAGCAGAACAGATGGGAAAGGCATAGTTTAAAGTGATGTGTTCATTAAAGTAACCAAAGCTGCAAAGTGTTTGTTCCCCAACAGTGAATTCAGGATATGAGACTCCTTAGGTTTCTGACTTTTTTTCCCCTACTTTGAGTCTGACAACTGTGAATGGCAACAATGAGATCTCTTTTGCATCAATTTTTTGTAAGATATCACCACTGTTCCTTAGGGCAGATTGACTGTTCATTCCCTCACATGTGGTGTGTGCTCAGTTAAGATATACTAGGAAGCAGTGGGTATTAAGAAGCAGACACTACATCAAGGGATTTATTTTAATTGCATTTACTGTAAGAAAGATCTATTGGGATTTAAAAATAATATACTGATTTTAATGCTCTTTTAAAAAATATCTATGTGGACTGTATCCTGATAACTACTGTTATCCCTTGGGTTATTTCTACTTTTAACTTTCATGTTTTTAAATGAAAATGAAATAATTTAAAGAAATATAATTAGTGGATTTTTTTTTACATATACGGACCCAGTCTACTTTTTTACTAGAAGGCAAGATTAGTCTAACATTGTTCAAAAAATATCTGCTACAGTGAATAAGGGCTGATCTTTACTCTCCTCCATGAAAATAGAATAAAAATAGTTGTTTTACATAGTCTAAAAAATGAAAACCATACCCCCTTTATAGGCTTGCATCTTTCAGCTGCTAATAAGGAAGACTAATTTGAGGAGTGAATATTGGATCTTTCCTGTCTTTTACCCCTGCAAAATGAGTTGTATTAGATGTATTTGATACTAAACTTAGAGATTCAAAGCTTACTGTCTCCTAATTTTTTCTGCCCTTCTAGAAAGCTATTTTAACTCATGGAGAAGTAAGTCAAAGGTTGGATGTAATTTGCCAGTTTCTAGTAAATATGGTTTGATTTGGGGTAAATTCTAATAGTGAATTCTAGAGAAGAAGATATCTAGTTGTCATTTTTGTTCTTTTCTTCTCTCTTTCTGCTACTTTCTCAGTATTTTTTTATCTTCTAAATATCAACTTTTGTTTATCTTGAAGCTGAATGTTCATTATTTGCCCATCATTGGTGTTTTGCATGGTCTTGTCTGCAAATGCATCCCTGCTGTTATGTGCTAAAAAGAAGAGCTTTTCAAAAATGCAAAAGCAAATCCGTACCCTGAAGATAGGGAATGGATTATAAATCCAAATTTAGCTAGAACAGCAGATGGATACAAGAAATAAACAAATGCATGCTGTTTATGATAAGGAAATAAATGTTTGTCCATGCCAGTATCAGGAAAAGATTGTTTCAATTAGAAGGGAAGCCCTGTAAGAGGCCTGAAGTGTCTTTGTTGGAGGACTCTACCAAGTACATGGTGAATGTGACCCTCCCTCAAAGCAGCTTGAAATGCAAAGTCTGTAATCATCCAAGATTTCTGTATAAGCATAACTTTTCCCAGTGTGACTAGACCCACTGTAGTGTTCCAGGACTGAAAAGGACCTTAAAGATCATGTAGTTTCAATACCTTCTAGCAGACCAGAAAGCCCTCTTCAACCTGACCTTGAACACTGCCAGGAAT
Organism: Fringilla coelebs; assembly: GCF_963513975.1. NCBI lineage: Eukaryota > Metazoa > Chordata > Aves > Passeriformes > Fringillidae > Fringilla > Fringilla coelebs. Next base: position 98,396,780 of record NC_140028.1, on the reverse strand, counting down.
GGGGCACCCACAGCCCCTCTGGGTAACTTGTTGCAGTGTCTCACCAGTCTTGCAGTAAAGAGTTTTTTCCTAATGTCTAACATAAATCTGTCCTCTCTCAGTTTGAATTCATTCCCCCTTGCCCTGTCACTACACACCCTTAGGAAGAAGTCTCTCCCCATCTTTCTTGTAGGCTCCCTTCAGGCACTGGAAGAATTAGTTCACCCCAAAGCCTTCTCTTTTCAAGGCTGAACAGTCCCAACTTTCTCAGCCTGTCTTTATGGGAGATGTGCTCCAGCCCTTAGGGTGTCTTGTGACTTCCTCTGGACTTATTCCAAGAGTTCCTTATCCTTCCTTTGTTGGGGGCCTCACAGCTGGAAGCATTTTATTTTCTCTGTGTAACGTCTTTATCTACACTGTATTATAAAATGGACAGAGGAAGACAAGGCAAAAATGAAAGCCTCCATTGATGTCCTGCTTAACTACAACAGTGACAAAGAGTGCAGGTAGTTTTATGCCATTTAGAAGTTTGGGTCTCTTATATTGTTTTCTAGGTGCTGTAGAAAATGGCTGCCCATATTTTCTCTGAAGTTCAGTAAATGAATGATCTCGGTATTTCAAAGATTTCTTTTTTGTCTTGATTTATCTTTTATGTAGCAGAATGACAAGCAATGTCTTGGAAAATAGCAAGGTGTCAAATGGTATTGATTTCATGCTATGGCAGTGACCTAGAAAGTGCTATTTCTCATTGAAAGATTATGTTGTGGTTTTCCCATAAAAATAAGATGATTCAAGTTCTAGGAATGTTTCACGCTACATAATTATTTAAAAAGGCATGTTTTTTTCCTTGCTGAAAGGCTATGATTAGATAAAATAATCCCCTGAATTGTAACTACCCCAAAACCTACATCTTACATCTATAATTTGCTTTCTAATTAATTTCTGAGTAAGGATCCTCTTCTTTTTCTATTCATGTCATTGAAACTTTTTTATTACTGATTTGGAAAGAGTAAAACACTAGACTTGCTGCAGTACTGGCATTTTTAATTTTGTTATTTGAAGTAGAGAGTGATGAACAAGTGAGACTAAAACAAGAATGGATTCTTCCTGTGCAAATTAATGTTTCCAGTTTTCATCGTGAATGAAAATGAAAGTCCCAAATTTTCAAAAGAATGATTTCTAAGTGAAACAGAACAGATTTTCAAAAACCATTAGTGTCCCCCTTCTTATTGATCTGTAAATTCAGTATCCTATGACAGTTCGGATCAAACTGTAAAATCTGTGAGTCCACCCCAGCTTTGCTGTTTACTGACAATTCATTGTGGGCAATGATAAGAAAGTAAGGCTAACTCATCATGTTGGCTGTCTTTGTGTGCACTAAATGGGAGGTAACTTACTCCCCAACTTTGAATAGGGAGCTGAAATGTATAATTACTTAAAAGGAAGAAATTACACATTAAAAAATAGGCCCACGTTGACTTTATTTATACTCCTTGAAATATATTGTGCATGTGTCATTCAGAAATAAACTATGTTTTTCATGCCGCTTTCTGTTCCACAGATTAAACTTGTGGAATAAATGGCAATAAAAACCGGAAATGTGTTGGAATATTCATAACTTAAAAAATTAAACCTTTGAACTTCATTAGTAATGAAGCTAATACTGTTCATTAGCAACCATTTTTATTTGGTGCAAAATGATTATCAATTTCCAATTTCCACTTTTACAAGTTCTTAGCATTCTGAATATAGGTTTATGTCTTCTGCATAAGACATGTCATGTCTTTGTTTCAGTAGTTTGGTCAGTCTGCAGTAGGAGCAGATCAAATGACTTGTTTAGAAAATAGAGCTTTATGAAATCTTTCACAGCTGGCCTTTTACCAGCAGTATGCTCTGGCTGGCTGTGCTGATTAAACTTATAGGCTTTTATGCACAGGAATGTTTCTTGGATGCTCAAAGGTATTTGGGCCACATGCTCAGTGATGACTTTACTGTTGCTGCACTTGGAGTTCCCTGTTGACAAAAGTTCATGTACAGTCATTCTTGCTCAAGTGTAAATGAGCTACCCTGTGTGTGGTAGAGTGCCATGTGGTGTAAACCAGAGTATCTCATGATTCACTTGGTTCATATCACTTATTTTGACTGCTGATTGTGCAAATAAGTTTAATCACATTGAATTCTGGAACAGCATAAAAATAAAAATAGCAAGCAGATGTTGTTTGCAGTCAAATTCATTGCGCCATTATTACCCAAAACCCCCATAAATGCTCCTTACCTTTCTAAAGAAAGCAAACTGCATTATATGCATGTGTTTAGTATCTTTAAAACAATTTTTTAGTTCTAATCCCCTTCTAATTTGTAAATCTGTTGATTTCATAGTATATTGCACTATTTGTTGTTAAAAGACAGTACATGAAATAAAGGGAGCATTGTAGGAAAAAACATTTATCCAGTGCCTATTTTTCTGCCATAATAAAAAGTACAAATAATAAATGTAGTAAAATTCAGGATATATCCAATATATAATATAGCCAATATAAAAAATGAACAGTTTACACCAAGGTGTGAATAACTCTGAATAGCAGTTACCCAGCAATTTTAATACACCACTCTAGCTAGTTTCAGTATGACGTAATGTTCCCTGTAATCTGCTAACATGCTCTTATTTAACTCCTTCCCTAAAGATAATTCATTATTCTTTTATAATGTACTGGCCACAAAGTTCTGTTTATTCAAAAATAATGCCATATTGTGGAAATTAAGTTTGATTTTCAAATTCCTCACTCCTTCAAAAAGGTAAAATATGTAATTATCAGTAACTCTTCTATACCCAATCTAGTATCAAACCAAATTCTGAATTCTGATGAAAAAGCAGGGTTTAATTCAGCAAAATATTTAATGATATGAAGAACTGTGACCATGTGCACATTTATAGGGATGTGAGATTTTTGTATCTACTTAGATTGAATGGAGATACAAATGTACTTAAATTCTTCCAGTGAATTCAGGGTGTTTTCAAGATTTCACAGTGGGGAAATTATGTAATCCAACATTTTCATAACTTATTTATATCATGTACTTGGAAAGAAATATTTTGAAGGAGAAACAAGGATTCTCAAACCACTAAAGGTTTACATGTATCAGCAACAAAATGAACAAAGTAGTCATCTCCCCCAAATTACACAGCTTGATGAATTGAAGTGGAAGAGGACAAATTTAATTGATGCTCACAGGCTGCTTCTGATGACTGGCTGATGGCTGCCCTGCCTGCTCAGAGTGACCACCATTCCTTTGCCATGCTGATCTGCTCAGCAGCACATCCAGCTGTAACACAGCATGTTTATCCTTCATCCTTTCGACTATTTATTTCTTTGCTTGCTTGGAAAAGCCAGAAGGCAAATCTGAAACTGAGATATAGGGTAATATTCTTTGCTGCTCTTTGCAACATTGACTAAAAGTCTTGGGAGAAATGGTTATGGGCAGTCTGTCTTGTAAAACTGGTGTTTCCATCTCATGGCCTAGATGTGATTATTGTGTCACATCTCTTTAACTTTTCTTAAGCGTGATGTAAAAAATGCTTTCTAACCCCTCTTACATAAAAAACAACTGAGGAAAGGAATGCTTGCACTTAATTTTTACAAACTTTTCAAAGGATTTGTAGGTGAAGACTCTTTGAAACCTACTTGAAATTTACAATGACTGTTATCAATTACAGAAGGCCAAAGTCTCATCTAAGTAATATGAATATACTAAAACAAGAAACTATTTCTTGTTATGCTTCAAAGTCTTTCCCTTTAAATGTGCTTAACAAAATCTCCTGGTTTAATGTAAATCTCCTGCATTATGGTAAAAACCATGATATCTATTTTAACCTTCATGGCATTGTAGCATGTCACACTTTTTCAACAATTGCATTAATGAAGGAAATTGTAATGATAGACTGTTAAACTTTGCCTTTCATAAAAATTTTTAAAATGCTCACATTTGAACCTCTTTTTTTTTTAGCCACAAAAGGGTTTTTTTAGAAAGACGGCTTTTGTACAGTGCTAACTTCTTATCTTTTGCATGCCATCAATCACAGATATGTCAGTTTAATGAGGATATTAGGACAGGGAGAGCAATCATCTCTCCTATTACAACAAGTATGTAGAGCTAACTCTTCCAATGTCCATGCATAGTAGTTATGAAGAAACTGCACTCTGTTTTGAATCAGTCTCTGCAAAACTAGATATAGTTTGAATTTGGAAATTAGGGAATGTTTTTCCTGCAAGTGCTTTTCAGAAAGGGTGGGGTTTGGGGCTTATTTGTTTTAAATAGCATTTAACTCTTCCCTACAGCTAAAGTATCCTATTTATTTTCCTGGGTAGAGGAGGGAGAAAGTATCTATTGTAAATCTTGAGAATTTTAACAAATTAGTTGTCACTGATGTAGTGCTGCACTTTTATTTACAATGAAGGTCAACCACATAAGGCATCAGATCATCCTGTTGATATGATGACATTAAAATGCCCAATGACCTGCAAACATTAACACCTGTAGCAGCTGAATGAGTTTTAGGGTTGTCTTAAGACTGAGGCAATGCTGCCGCCTAATGATGGGAGTATATAAGATGCAGTATAGCAATGTTGCTTGTTTGGCAAGCAGACGAGACTTGTGACATCAGTTGAACACTATAAGTGAAATTAAAAGCAATAAAAATTGGCCCATGGACTAGACTACATGATTTGATGATGTGCCAAGACATTTATTTCGTTCAAAGCTAAAAGCAAAATAAAACCCCTGTAAATCACATCAAGTCTGTAAACATTTTGTTTTCTGTGCATTAATGTCTGTTATGATTATAAAGAGAATGACTCTCCACTTTTTCCCTATTTTGATAGATGAGGGTTTTTTTTTTTATTTCATGTATTTCCTAATGCTTACCATTATAATAGCTATATCATTATAATATCTATCTGAGAAATTTTATTATTCTCTGAAGAATCCTAATACAGATTTCCCCTAAATATTTTTATTTCAGAATAAGAAATTGCATTAACGTCTCAATACTACATTGATCTATGCATCACTGGCCTTCTTTATTTAGAGCAGTTTAATGTAGTCTAGTGGCTGAGGAGAATATTAATGGTATTACTGTCAAGTTAATTCATAGACCCATAAAGAGCAATAACACTTGTGTAAGGCATCTGCCAATGTAATCTGTGACAGCTTGTACAACCAGCAGATCAAAACTGAATCCAGCCCTGCAGTACCTGTTCCTTTCTCAATTCTTCTGGTAGATCTTTCAGTTTTTGCTCTGTAGTGAAACATAAAAAAGCAGAGAACTTGCTCTTATTTCCTCACTTTTTATCTGTATTAGCTTTTCAACTTGAAATGTTAGTGAAAAGGCAAAGAAAATCCAAAAATTTTTAATTGATTTCCTCTGGCAGAGGAATTCATGGAAAATTGGTCAACCCTTGAAAAATTATAATTTGGCAAAAAGTAATAAACTGTAATTAAATCATTATAAAGGCATTGATTGGTTAGCAGGCACCCCATTAAATCATTACAATTATATAAAAAATTTGATTAGGGAAATAGATTTAATGTACTTAAAGCCTGTGCTAAAGTTTGTTCCACTTTTTTTTTTTTTTTAATGGGAACTCATATTTCTTTTGTATGTGTTCAAATTTTTTTGATATTCTATTCCTCTCAGCTGGGCTGACTTCCAGCAGTCAGCATCTTCACAATGAGTTCCCATCAAAGCAACTGCCTGAGATCTAAATCTCCCTCCTGCTTCTTCACAACAGGTGCAGGAGGTTGGTCTCCATCAGACAGCGATCACTACCAATGGCTGCAGGTGGATTTTGGGACCAGGAAGCAGATCAGTGCTATTGCAACCCAAGGCAGGTACAGCAGCTCCGACTGGGTCACTCAATATCGGATGCTCTACAGCGATACAGGGAGAAACTGGAAACCATACCACCAAGATGGAAACATCTGGGTAAGTAATTGCTATTCAATGGAGGTGTGTGCTATAAGGATGTTTATTGTCAGTGGGTTTTTTTTTTGAGTTCTATGACTTGTGCAACCCTTCATTGTTTATATCAGGACAGAGCAGAGCTTTGCTCAGAACACAGTTATTTAGGATGCAGCTGCTGTCAGGGGGGCTATCCCCAGAGTAGCAAACCCATTTTGGGATGACTGTTTAGCAGAATATGCAAATTGTTTTGGTTGCTGGTGTTGCTCAGTGGGTCTCTTATGCTTTGCCTCCTCTTTCCTTTTAACTAATTTTGCAGAGTGAGATAAAATAGTGGTTTTGAAAAGTCTCCAGTTAAAATTTTGGAAGGTAATTTCTTCCTGTGTATACGTGTGCTGGAGAGCAATTTTATCATGTATATAGTGTTTTCCATACAGGTGCTACAGGGATGAGTTTGTTTTAGCTGGGATGGAGACCATATCCTTCACACTAGCTAATATGGGGATGTGTTTTGGACTCGTGCTGGGAAGAGCATTGCTAATTCAAGGATGTTTCCCTTACTGCTGAGCAGTGCTTTCACAGCCTGAAGGCCTTTTCTACTTCTCACCCTTCTCCAGCAAGTAGGCTGTAGGTGTACAGGAAACTGTGAGGGGGGCACAGCCAGGACAGCTGACTCCAGCTGAGCACTGGGATACCCCTTCCCACAAGGAGTCATGCTCAGCACACAATTCTGGGGGAAGGAGGAAGAGGGCATATTCAGAGTGATGACATTTGTTGTCCCAAGTCACCGTTACATGTGATGGAGTCCTGTTTTCCTTGGGATGTGCAGGCAGCTGAAGTGGTGGATGAGTTCATTTATGGCTTTGCTTGAGTGTGACTTTTGCTTTACCTATGAAACTGGATGTATCTCAGCCCATGAGTTTTCTCACTTTTCCTGTTCTCTCCCTCACGCCACCATGGGGGAGTGAGTGAACAGCTGTGTGGTGCTTAGCTGTTGGCTGGGGTTAAACCATGACAATGGGTATTTATGCTATAAGCATTTTAGGAAAAAGCATATAATTTGGCTTTGTTTTTACATTTTTTTCATGGATAAACTGCTAATTTCATTCTTGCTGAAAACACTAGCCTTCCATTTTGCTGACAAAAAAATGATAACCATTACTTAACATGCCTGTACTCATAGCATTTCTTTTAGATGGTATTCTTTCTCAAAAGTATACTTTGAAAGCAGAAAAATGTTATTATTCTTTCTGAAACCAAATTAGGTGATTAGCTATTATGTCAACCAGACAAGATTTAACACAGTGATATTTTAGATTCACGTTTTTGCCAGGTGTTTCTTTTATTAAGGTCTGTTATTAAAAATGAATGTCAAATATAGAGCATAAGGTGAATTATTTTTATCAGTTAGTATGTGGAGAGTGTAGAAACAGTCTTTTTTATTACAGTATTGATTTATTGAAAAAATCTCTTCTATGTGCCAGATAGGATTCTGAAAAAGGGAGATTTTAAAGCTGGGGAGGTAGACAACCTTGAAGAGAAAAAATACTGGATTTTGTTTAGATTCTATAGAACTTGGATATGAATATGATTCATCAGGGTAGGGGACAACTTATGCTTAACCTTGATGAATATAAAAATTTCTCTATTAAGGCCACTTACTGTAAACACTAAATGCTATAAATATTTTTATATTCTTCCTCTAAATGTATAAAAACTTTTCCAGCCACTACTGTTGAAATCAACGTGAATGGGAGAGAGCTTTGCAGCTGGCTGAGTGAATAATATATAAAGCAGAATAGTTAGGCTGAGGAAAAATATGTTCTTAATAACTTTTGGTGGTGCCTAGTTTGGTTGATTTAGTCACAGCTGTGATTGCTTGTTTTCAAAGCAGACCAGCTTTCCAAGTGAGGGCTTTATAGCAAGTTTTTATTCTTATACTGTCACTTAATACAAAAAATATTGGTAGCTTCTTCGTGAAAGAACATTTCCTTTTTCTCTTTATCAGCACTTATGCATGCTTGGTGGATTCAGGGGAATACTGCTGGTCTGTCATTGACCATTGACATCACTTGCCAAAGAGTGTGATGAGCCACGCAGGTCTGCTGCTTTTATTTGGAATGCTGTCTTTGGATATATGTTAGCAAGCTGATTGCTGCAGGACTGCTATTGTTCATGTCCTAAAATTTTTATCCAATATTAGAAAAGCAGATTAAAAATAAATGCTTATCCCTGCTTTCTTTTAAGAGTAAAAGGTGGCTGTTACCAAAAAAAGAACAAGACCGCAGTTCTTGACTCGACTCTAATTCTAGTTTGCCTAAAATAGTATTGCTTTAGTGGTTAAATGGAACAGGTCAGCTTTGGTTTTATCTTGGAAACACTATTTGTTAGTTATTAATGAATATTTATCTTAATATGTTCTCAAAACAGGGGAGGTGCCTGAGCATGGAGAAATTCTGTGGTCCTGTTGTAGTGGTAGTGTTACAAGGAGACAGACTTCCCCGATGTGAAAACAGAATGGTGCAGATTTTCCATCCAATCTTCCACCTAGTGTCAATTTGTACAAGAAATTAAAAGCAGTGGTAGCTGTTAGGACCAGACTGGATTACTTAAGCCATGAATCTATCACAGGCACTTTAAACTCATAAAATCAGATTCTTCCTGACTGAAATGACTGTGGTGATCTTAAAAATCTCACGATTCTGGTGCCCTTAAAAATCTTTTTGGAAAGAATTTATTCTTCCCCTTTGCATTTGTATCTTTTAAAAGATTTATCCACAGGAGAAATACGCTATGCAGCCTGTGTTTAAAAGCCCTCTTCCATCTTCCCTATGCCAGAATGTCACTGTTTTCTGACAACAGTAAATTTAAAATTCAATGCAAAAGCAAATTAAAAGAGGAAAAGAGAAGTGCAAAGTTCAACAATATTTAAGACTAAAGCAGCTATGATATCAATTGACACAGAGGATGAGATGTGAGAAACAAAGGGAAATAAAGCTAAATAGATGAATTGGAGAGAGAGGAAAGGAGAAATAATTTGCAATAGAGATCTAGTCAGGAACAAACCATTATAATCTGCATAAAAGGCTGAAGTGAACTCTTCTGTATGCGTTAGTCAGGGAGGAAAAGGAGTTCCATAATTACCTCCTAAGTAGGAGAGAAATCAAAAGGCTCTCAGGAAGTCTCTGATGGGGAAAGTGCTTTCAAGGTGAATTTAGAGTAAGCTTCCCAGTTCTGTGAAATAGATTTTGTGACCCCACCCCTCCTAGGCTTTTGGATATTTTCAATTTTCATGAATTTTAATAAGATGAGTGAATGTGGCCTCTTTCTATAAAATGCCTAGCAACTAGAGAATTTTGATCACCTCTCCTACCTTCACTCTTACAGTCTGAGATTCTAATTTTGATAGGTCATGAGGTTTCCCTTTATATGTCAATCCACTGGGGTGTTTCATGAACACAAAAAAACCCTCCACTTTGTTTTGGTGCAGATGCTCATTTTAGTCTCTGTATCAATGCTATTTGCCTAATGAACACATACCAGGCACGATTCTACATATAATACTGTTTCCATTTGTTAACTCAGCTATAGATGATATAAATATCTCACATTAAGCATAATGCAAATATGCTCTGTAGCTATAAGACATCTTCTGAAACATGGAGACTCAAATTTTATGCATCAGTGGCAGAGGCTCAGCATGTCTAACATTAAAATTTTTCCTAAAGGAAATTGGAAGATCCTTGCTAGAATTGAAGAGATCTTACAAAGTATTGTCTTCTAAAATTTGATTACTCTAGTAGAACTTGATATCAGCTCTCAGCCATCTCATCATTTTGTTCTTGGTGGTATCAAAGTCATGGAATCAGAGAAGGGACCCACAAGGGTCACAGAGTCCAACTCCTGGCCCTGCACAGCAGTTTCCCCAAGAGCCACACCATGTGCCTAGAATATTGTCCAAATGCTTCTTGAGCTCGTTGAGGGCTGATGCTGTGACAACCCTCAGATCCCTTTCTGTAGTGCTGCTTTCCAGCATTTCATTGCCTAGTCTGTCCATACATCCCAGGTTTTTCCATCCCAGGTACAAAATCCATCACTTTCCTCTGGTAAACCTCATATTGTTGATAATTACCCATTTGTCCAAGTCTCTCTCAGCAGGGCCTCTCTGCCTTCGTTGGAGTCAACAGCTCCTCTCAGCTTTGCATCATCTGTGAACTCGCTTAGTGTCTGCCCCTTCTAGTCCTGTGTCCAAGTCATTTATGAGGATGTTGAAGAACACAGGGCCAAGGATGGATCCCTGCAGAACTCCACTAGTGACAGGTCACCAGTCTGAAGTCACTCCATTCACTGAAACCCTTTATGCCCAACCCATAAGCCAGTTGTTCACCTATCAGATAATGCGTTTATCCAGCTGTGGACTGCACATTTTGTCCAGAGGGATACCAGAAAGTGTCAAAAGTTTTACAAAAATCCAAAAATATTATGGTAATGTGAGTAAAAAAAAAAAAAAAAAGGGAAAGGTAGAGTGTAGACTCTCTGCACAAGACCTCCAAATTATATTCTGTTCCTGATTCTTGTCTTCTGCCTTGGTGGACACCAGTGGAGCTGCAAAGATGTAAATGAAAGCAGATATTGCTTTATTACAGAAAATTTAGATGTTGACAAAGTGGCTGCTGCTACAATTGAAAGCAGTTATGTATTTCTGATATTGTTGTTCTTTCAGTTTAATTAAACTTAGAGTGTGTTATGCATAACATCTGCTTTGGTATTATTTTTATTGTTGAAAAGATATTGAGTGAGTACATAGTTTTCAGTATGAATAATGATTTTTGAAAAGGAATTTAATTTATGTACTTACCTACTGGCTTTAAACCTTTTTTTTTAATTTTAATACTTCTGAGTCTCTTCTCTGTTTTAGGTAAAATAGGCAGGAATTCACTGAGTTAACTGTAAAATGAACTTTGAATTTCTCTGGGAAATGAGGAATAAACTACTGTTTAGCAATATATTCTCTTCATTTACATGAAGAGAATTTACATGGTTCCCCTTGGTATTGAAAGAAGTTGTTGCAGCACAGTGGATTTAACTTTTACTAGAAAACAAGCTCTCAGCATTTCAGAATATTTTGCTACAGGATTGAGCCAAAAGTGATTGTGAAAGAAGCTCAAGTGAGTTAGATAATTAACTTTTTCAAGCTGTGCAAGACTTCAGATGTTTGATACTCTTGGGTACCTTTGGAAATACCAACCATCAGACAGGCCTAAAGTAACATTTAATGACTAGATAGATATAAGGAAATCATATGCAGCTCTACCTAGCTGAAATTATGTGGGAGCCATCTGCTCAGACTTTCTGTTCATACTGACATGCATTTTCTGGTGAGATTATTCCAAGAAAAAGTTGCAAGACTTATCACATTCCCAAGTACCTTCCACCTGCTCCACAGAGCAACATTTTCAGCTAACAAAGGACTTAGTGCACACATCTTAGTGTACAGTGATTTGTGCATAGCAACTACAATTGAAGAGGAATAAATTCTAGCATCCACCCACTATGTTAAGACATGCGAGAATTATTTGCTCTGTCAAATCTGTCACTGCTTTTTTCCCCTGAGAGGCAACTCACATCCATGACCCCCAGCTGAATAGTAATCAAGTTCTTGAGTTTGATATTTAATGCTGTTTTCTTTTGTTGTGTTTACTTCATAAGATCTTTACTGGCAACTTACATCATAGGAAGATTTACTGGGTTAATGGTCTTATAGGCCTGGAAGTTTTGTCCTTTTTTTTAAGTAATTCTATTGAATTACATTGCAATGTCATGTAAACTAAATTGGTTTAATAAAATACTTTTTTATAGTTATGGGAACACTTAGAAAATATGAAATGTGATTAGAATGGTCTGTGACCTGCCATTTGTTGTTTCTGGGCTGTTACTAGAATATCAGATACTGTGCAGACCTATTTAAACATGACAAAGTGGTTTGATATATTAATCAGTGCAAAAGCTTTGGCTTGTGTTTATAAGTCTTTTGGAAATGTTGTTTTCTATGCAAGGATTAGTCAGGGAGTCGTATCTGGAAGAATTTTGAATGGTATCTTGCTGCCTCCTTAGCAATGTCTCAAGGTTGCCAGTGTCATAATCACTGGCTTTTAATTCTCTGCATAATTTAGTACTAGAAATCGAGAAATGCCCTTTTTTCCTCCTTTTTTTTTTTTAATTTCTTTTCATGGTGGGAGAAGCAAGGGGGAGGAAAATTTTCATTTTTCTCCTGGAATTTTCTGTGTGACTTTTGTTAATTTCATCGTGTCTTACCCTGCCTGGATGCTATGCCTCTGAGGACCAGTGTCCCATAATTTTATCTTATAAAGATTGCTCCATTCACTTGCAACAGCCAATATCACCTTTATGAGTGTATTGAGAGAATGAGGAGTCATAACTCCCACCCGAGTCACTTTGTCTCAACATTTAGTGGATGTTGCTGACCTATACATTGAGGGCCTCTGGCTGAAAGGGTATGGACACAGAAAAATATTTCTTTTGCTGTAGTGAGCCTAAGTTCTCTTACAGATCTAATGTAATAGTCTCCACTATTATGTCAAATAAATATGATAAAGTTTTGATAGGACAACTTAGAAATTCAGGCAGTTGCTGAAATGGAATTTTTAGAAACCCTGAAGAAAAGAAAGTTGCAGATAAGCATCAGTGCTCTCCGGATGAAGCCTGTTTCCAAATCTACTCTTCTCCATGTGAAATCTGTTAAGAGAAACTGTGAAGATTTTTAAATGCATTTAGAGAAACATACTTGGGGTTATCTGAAATATCATGGCAAAATATATCTATGCCAAATGCTGTCACAGCCACAGACTGTATTTGTATTAAAATGTCAGAAGATCTGATAGCCTTTTAAATGTTGGAATACTAAGATTAACACCAAACTGGGCTAAACAGTAATGCTAGTTTAAACTACTGACTTTTTGGAAAAAAAAATATATATAGACACTTATGTGTCTCTAACTAATAATGTATTTATGTATGAAGCTATATCCTGCCTAGAAGACTAAACATATTTTTGCTTAGAATCCTTGAAATCATATTTTTTGCAGGAAGACCTTTAATATTATTTTTAGTAGAAACATGGGGTTGTGAGTTTGCTTATAACCTTAAATAACATCTTTAAGTGGAAAATAAGCTGGCATTTGGAAATTGATTGATCAGATGGAAAGTTATTATCATTTTCAATCCAAGGTGCTATTTCTGTTGTTGAAAGAAAGATTCTGTAGTTTTGTTAGGCTATCTCCAGAGGCACAAGTGGAACAATTTTTAGTCTATCACAGAGTATTCCAGGGAAAGAGAAGACAAAATTCCTCCTGGTGTGGTGACAGACATCATCCCAGCCCTCCCCTGATTTTGTACAAGCCATTAAAAAAATGGGGATAACATATGAGAGGTATGCAGTGCAGTCTACTAGAACATTTCCATTCTAAAGGATTATTTTCTAATCTGTTGTTTTTAGCCTCAGGACTACTTGTCTGTTTATGTTAAACCCATCCAATTTTAAACACAGACATCTAAAGGCAGGCACCTAATTCCAGTTTTTAGCTCTCAAGTGCCTTGGTTTTCAAAAGCCTAAGAGTGTCATCATTTCACAATGAGTACAATGCACAGGTCTTAAGCCAGCCCAAAAGAGTGCATGGTGTACTTAATCAGCTCAGCTATGACAATAGTCATAGTCAGGGCTTCATGGCATCATATCTAGGCTAACATATCTTTGTTGAGTGCATCAATAGTCTCCTAAAAATCCTAGCATAGTTATCTAGGTCACCCTTAATCCCCTCCAGGAAGCCTGAACATGTGCTTAGATGATAGAACCAGAGGTGAATTTTCAAAGATTATACATTTTTCCAGGTTCTTTCCAGAAACACTTGTGAATGTCAAGATTAAGTCTACTGAATACGACCAAATAAAATGGACTGCAGTGATTTCCTTGTGGCTTGTCAGCCCTCTTTTGTTTGGCTACAGTGTATGAATATAGCAATCTATGAGACTCTTAAAGAAGAAGGGCAGCATATGGCCAAAAATTTGCTTTAGGGCACTTTTTTTGTTGATAGATACTGATTTTTAATTTTATATCATATATTGGATAAAAAGGTCACACTAGGGTAGTGTAATGTCTCATTTCATAAAAGTATGGCTAGAAATAGGAATTCCAGTGATCTCCAAAGATGTTAAAAAACCTCCAATAATAAATGTATTTGATTTGCTTTAAGTTAAATTAGAAAATGTAGAGTTACAAAGCACGACTCTTGCTTTTTACTTTGTCATTATATTTTGGTATGTTAAAAGACTTCTGCAGTGTATTTGCCTTATATAATAGAATAACATGTTCAGGGTGCTGCACCTGGGTCAGAACAGCCCCTGCTATTAACACAGGCTGGGGGATGCACAGATCAAGAGCAGCCCTGGGGAGAAGGACCTGGGGGTGCTGCTGGGTGAGAGGCTGGACATGACCCAGCCATGTGCACTCACAGCCCAGAGGGACAAACGTGTCCTGGGCTGCCTCCAAAGCAGCGTGGCCAGAAGGGTGAGGGAGGGGATTCTGCCCCTCTGCTCCTCTCTGGTGAAACCCCACCTGCAGTGCTGCATCAGCTCTGGGGTCCACAGCACAGGAAGGACATGAACCTGCTTGAGCAGATCCAGAGGAGGACACCAAGGTGGTTAAGAGGGTGGAACACAACTTTTTTTGACAAAAGACCAAAATATTTAAGTTTATTCTGTCTGGAAAGGAAAAAGCTTCAGGGTGACCTAATTGAAGCCTTTCAGTACCTAAAAGGAGCCTGCAAGAAAGATGGAGAGGGAGCTTTTACAGGAGCATGTAGTGACAGAATAAGGGGCAATGACCTTAAATGGAAAGAGAGTAGTTTTAGATCAGATATTAGGGAAAAAATTCTTTACTGTAAGGGTGGTGGGGGACTTGAACAGGTTGCCCAGAGAAAACATGCCCTATCCTTGGACCTGCTTAAGGCCAGGTTGGATGGAGCTCTGAGCAACCTGGTCTAGTGGAAGGTTCACAGCAGGGGAGTTGGAACTAGATGACATTTAAGGTCCCTTCTAACCCAAAGCATTCTGATTCCTTGAATGCACTTCTATATGTAACTATCAAAAATCTGATCTGTCAAGAACTTCCTTAGGTTCTTCCTAGTTTTTTCCCCATGAAGCTCAAGAAGTTGCCCAAAGAGGGTTTGAGGGAGCTGAACCAAGCAGCATGCTGAAGTTCCTTACAGCCTTTTGATTCTGGATGATGGCTGAGATTTGTCCAAACAGCTAACTGTTGAAATGAAGAGGCAAATCAACGCTAATTACATTCTGTGTTTGATGCATATGGCCTTTACTTAGCTTTTTAATTTACAGCTAGCTTCAGTTTCTGTGGTGAGATGCATCATAGAATATCCTTAAATGTTAGGAAACTTCAGATATTAGTTCTAAATTCAAGGCAAACCCCATTGGGAGCACCAATAGTTTTCATTTTCTTTTTAATACTGCATATGACAAGTGATTTCAGTTCTGATTCATGAAACACCCCTGTGCCCAACTTCAAATGTTGAAAGTAAAATAATGAAACAAAATATTTAAAATTAAGTTTACATGGTCAGAGAGCATATCCAAGTGTGTTGGTAAAATTTTTACAAAAAAAGGAGCAATGGCCCGACTGAAATTCTTTGTTTAGTATCATATGACCTAATAAAAACCTTGGTTAAATGTAAGGCAGGTGTAGAACAAAAAATGTTCTCAGCTTTTCTTTGCTTGGCCCTGGCAAAAATGAAACGGCTCGAAGCTGTGGTTCTTCAGTCTGGTGCTTATTTGATGGATTTTTCATAAGGCTTTTGGTTCTTCCATAATTAATTTCCTTTTTAATTAATTATTAATTAATTAAACTGAAAGGTACTCCTATCAGGAGAACTCTTAGGTTGAGACAGCTGCACACTGCAATTACTGAAATCCTTATACTGGGAGATGCTCATACACAGCACTTTACTTTTCTCTATAATATGCCCTGTAAATATCTGTGTGTGGTGGAATAGATGGGTTTGTGCTGGCACAGGAAAGATGGAGTTGTGGCAATTCAGGTGGCACAAAGGCCTTTTGCTGTGCTGCTTCTGTTGCCTGGGAGGTGTGACATGAACAGAGCACAGCTTATAAAAGTTCTCTCATTTGTACTTTGATTCATAAGGTGTTCTCTTCACTGAAGATGGAGTTAATTACCTGGGAACAAGTGATGGTTGAATCAATGAGCATTCACTTCAATGTATATTTTGGGGCTTGTCCATATGGGGAATTGTACTTTTAGTGTCTGATTCTTCCTAGAGAACTGGTACTTGCTAAGTGGGGAGACTGGAGACTGAGATTTGCAAGAGAAAATTTGAGATAATGCATCCTGGGGGGCTGACAATTTAAGGCCAACTACCTGGCTTCAAAATCACACAGTTGCTCAAATAAGATCACCAAAAAAATTTACTTCACAAATATATGTGATTTAAAGCCCCCTTAATGCTAAAAAGTTGACTCCTTCCTTTATGAAGGAGTTCCGTTCTTTTTTCTGGTATTGAAAAATAAAATTTAAAAAAAAAAAAGGAAAAAGAAGAAAGCACCCTAATTTCTTTGGCAGTGTATAAACTGATGAGTTTGAGAGGAGAAATTATTTTACAGGGAAATTTGACAATGTTGATGCGCTCTGTGTCTGTGACTGTATAGATAACTTCAGCCTGAGGGTTCCTAAACTGACACCTTTCAGGAGTGGCAAATTGACATCAAAAATATGAAAAAGACCTGGGCTAAGAACACTCCATTGTGCTATTTATTCAATTTTCTTCTTACCATGTATGTTTTACTTTTTGAAACTCCTTTTTACTTTCTGAACTCCTTAAGATAGAGAATAGCACATTGCTTATTGGCACAGATCTTATTCAGAAGGGCATTCTAAGAAGCCCTTTCCTTTTAGGTGGAACTTAATTCCTGTTGGGTTCCATAGAAAGCATGAAGTAAAATGAAAGCAAGTATCTGCTTAACATTTTCCTGAACAGTGCTGCTTTTGTATCATCACACAGACTGTACTCTTGGCAGAATTTGTAAAAATTGTTTTTATATAAGGATTTGTCAAAAAATAGTTGCTATTTTAGTTGTCATAGTATTTCTCACTCCCTTTTATAATGCATGTTCTTATGTATGTAGATTATGAGTTAATCTTTACTGAAATCTGTTTTAGTAATGTGAATGAAAATAAAAAATAAACTGCAAGAGTTTTCTGAATTGCAGTACAGCAGTGTTACATATAATAAATGTGTTTAAGTGAAGCATTGATGTGGATTAATAGTGCTGTAATTCTAATTTCTTGTAGATAAATAGTGGGAAACTTGCTTTAATTTATTTCCAGTCTCTCAAATGTATCTATCACATTGCTTTTACATACATAAATTTAACTAAATTGACATCATAGGAATATACAAAGTTATAATAGGATTTTTATTTGTGCAATTACAGAAAAAACTGGTTCATACTGATCTTTAAAACCTAATGTGGAACCATTCCTCCCAACTCTACTTGATTTCAGGACAAAATACCACAACAAGGGAATAAGTCTTCGCTGCTTTAGCTATAAAGTCTTAGCTAAAGTTTAAGCCACTTTGAATGTGCTTGGTGATATCCTTACCAATCATGATCAGCTGAAAATTTTAATTTTTGTTTTTTAATACTGCCACAAAAGTCACTGGCTATACTGGATGCTGGGTTGTGTTAGATGCTTGTTTTAATTAGCATATTTTCCAGTGTGCTTAGTTAAAGTTAGAGAAATGGTTGGTGAGCACTTGTCTGTGGATTCATCCTAATGAGACCACCCACAGGAAGAAATTCTTCCTGTCTGGAGGATTAGATGCACCATGAAAATCTTAGGAAGTGTCAAAATAATTGTTTTGCAAACTGTTTTTTAAGAGTATTGTTATGACTTCATTTTGCAAATTCAGAAAACTGTAAAGTATAATAGGTTTCTTACTCTCAGGTCCAGCCGCTGAAAATACTTCTAGAAGGCTTATACAATGAATCACCACTATCCTCAAGTTTGTGTATTTTCTTGCTTAGATTATAAACTAAGTAGATTATAGGAGGAAGTTACTTTAGAAAAAAATAGGAAAGTGTGTATTTCTAGAAAGAATAACACATAGACTCTTTTTACAATCCAGCTAATTGCTTGTACAGAATGATTTGCAAAGAAAGATCTTTTTAAACTTCAAAAACATTGACATTGACTGGATGAAGAGGAAAAATATTCTGTTCACAACATCACTTACTTGACCTTAGCTTTTTATTTCTTTTGAAATATTTAGAAAAATACAATCAGATTCTTATGTGTGACTTTGTTCCCTATACTTTGTTACAGTATTTCACTGCTAGGGTAGGAAAAAGTTGGTGCCAGCTGAGGATAGATTCAGTCTTTTTCAACAAAAAAACTTTTTCAGCTTTATTATCCATATAATAGATTTACTGGAAGCCCAACACAGTTTTGTACATACACTTTTCCCATTCCCATCAGGCCAGCCTCTTTCATTCATGACAGATTTTACCAAAGTGCCAGAGAGACAGAAAAAAAGGTGGTGAGGAAGAAGAGCGCTGTTGGACAAACACACTCAAGATGTGCCTCTCTAAAGCAGCATTTTCAAAGCAATAAAGTGTTCATATTCATAAATTGAGTAAGTCTTTAAGTGCTTAAAGATATAAGGCAATGCTGCTGACATGGCACTGTTGGTAAATTTCCTCAGAGAAAATGAAATCTGGGTGGGAGTTACTATAACACATACTTAAGGCTTTTGACACTTAGAGAGTATGATAACTACACTCACACTTTATTTTTTGTTTAGATGTAGAAAAGATGGGTCAGATGTTCTTCAGCAGAGGTAAAGGATTAGGTTAATATTTAGTTAACACTGAAATAGTAAAGGCAGAGATGAAATTCTCTCAGTATAATGGGGAAAAAAGAAAATATATCAACATTGTACCATGTCAGACAATAAGACCATGAGAATTCTGCAGGTACTGCACAGCTAAAACTTTACTATGTGCAGATTTAAATAGAAAAGTGAAATATGTTTTTTAGCTTAGGGAGAGGTAACCCTGTCAGCCTTGAGTGTTTCATCAGTAGAAACAAGCCAGGAAAGAAAGAATTCCTTGTGAGTGAAAGCAGATGTTAATGACAGGTCTCAGGCTGAACTCTCCAAGAGCTTTCTGACATGTTCATGCTGTCTGCGTAAGGTTAAAAAAAAAGGCAACAAAACACCAAACCCTCCCAATAAACTGAGAGTAAGCTAGATCAATAACAAGAGTTTGTTTTTAACAATCTTACTAGACAACCTATTGATTAGATCTTTTCCCCATATTTCATTAAAGTGTGTGCCTAGTGGAGTGCTTTTATTATTGCTTTTGTTGCTTAGCATGAAGTTTCTGACAGGCATGTTAGTTTGAATGGCTTTCAGATTTATTATTCTAACATTATTTTCAAGGTTAGGTTGATAGAAAATTATTAAATACTGCTCCCTTCCCTTAGGAAGACCCAAAGGAGGTAGCTCCAGTCTTGTGTCACTTCAGAAGAGAATTCCTTTGAGCACAAGAGCTCTACAATGCAGTTTCTGCCCAGAAATGACATACTGATAAAACAACGTCTCTGTCCTTTCTGGGACTTCGCTGTCATGATATACCCTGATATAGGCTGCCACTAAGATTCTAGAGTCCTGCTCATATTATAGCCAGGTTTTCATTATAAAGGTGACTTACTTTCTAGTTTCAGGACATAAAAAACTGATTCATGGCTTTCTAGCTCTCATATAGACAACATTTTTCTCATCTTAGGCTCCTGATATTTGTAAGGAATATCTTGGGACTGAGAGATGAATACATAACCTGCATATTCTTAGCATCTGGCTCTTTGATTGGAACTGGTGAATTAATATATGTGGTGTAAATCCTTTGACATACTATGCATTGGACAATTTTTTTTATATAATGAGGCAGACTCCCTTCCCCCACTAGAACTATAGCTGTAAAAGCAGCAAAATCCAAAATTATTGTGACTTACAAGTATTCAAGTAAGTAGTCTTGTCACAGTTTGAAGGTCAAAATGCCTTAATCTCTGAAATCAGGCTTAATAATTTCTGAATAAGTGATATAAGCATTAGCATTGTAGTTAGAGCACGCAATTTCTATTTATCTGAAGACTGCAATTTCTATACAATGACATGTCATACTTATCATACATGCATATGTAAGGACCATGAAGGTAAAAAACTGAAGAGTTACATTAGCTAAAGGGACATCAAATTTCTATCCTATTAGTAACTCATGAAAACATGCCATGTCATACAAAGCAACGGGTTAAAGCCAACCAGACCACTGATAAAGGGAAAAAAGCAACCTGATGTACTTCTGCTTTAAAGTACAACACTGCAGGAAATTTGTGTGTCAACACAGGCCCACTCCCTGGAAGCAGCAGAAAATAAGTGGGTAGTTTGCTCTCTCTGAAGAGATGCTTAAGAGGAGTTCACGACTTCCTCTTCTGAATAACATTCAACTCTATGCCTGACTTAACAAGGGAAGGTAAAACTGTCAGAGGTAAACAATGTTCACTGCTTCTTCCTGATCAAGGCATCTGCATGACACCAGTTCTTCACCTGGCTATACTTGACCTCTAGTATATTTGGTTTGACATTTTGTTTTGCTTTCTTTTCTTCAGGAGTGTTCTTACACACACTAGAGCCACAGTCTCCTATCAATAAAATCTGCCCTTGCTTTTCCCCTAGTTTGATCCCACTTTCTTGTTGTCAACAGAAATGATATCAGGTGTAATATGCCTGGGTACAGTGTAATGGATTCAGCTTGCTGCCAACATTTTTTTGTGGTGATTTTCATTGACTTTTCTCAGTTTTTCTGTATGCTCTCTGCATGGGAGATAAGAAGAGGTTTCAGTTACATTGGGTTTTTTGACTCTTCAGAAGTTTTTAAACACACCTTTTTTTCCTGGGGAAAGGAGCATGCAAGAAAAGGATTGTCAGCTGTTGTTCCTGGCCTGAATACCAGGGAACATTTTTACTTTTTTTCCCTTATCTCCTGCCTTCCAGCATTAAACTGTAATGAAATACTTTCAAATAGGAAAATTGAAATTTTCAGTTTTGTGGGGACATTTACTGAATATTCATACTTCATAAAACCACCAGCCCTTATTTTCTCCAAAATGTGGTTGTAGAGACTAAGTTATGCAGTACCTAATTATAATAATGAGCCTTACACCTTGAAGCATCTAAAGGGTAAAACAGGAAAATAGTAATACATAAGTGGTTTAATGTGATACTTGAAAGGGTCATTCTTTCCTGCTATAAATTTTATTTTAATTTTTTTTCCAAATAATGGCATTATTATGCTGAACAGGGTGCATTATGGAGCATGGTTCAGCATGAATATATATTGATCTGTTTAAAAACCTGAGTGTGTTGCAGAGAGGCAGAAAAAGTAAAGATCCATAACATTCTTAAGAGGAATACTTGTAGGACTAGTGGCAGGGTCAAGGGATTTCAGTTGTTCTAACAATGTTAAAATACTTGATGTTAGGAGACAGTGTGTAATGTTATTGGTACTAAAGGTTTTCCTGGTGCTCCTTTGCTAGTTAGCATTGTCTCTGCTCATTGTTGAAAGCTGGAGCCCAAAGAACTATATGCTGTCATGAAAAGCAAACCAAAATCCTATTATAAATATAATAGAAGATTTTAGAAATGCCTTTATAGAAGATACAGTTTTCTGATGTAGTGTTTGTAAAGATGGATGTTGTAAGTATTCCTTATACGAATCCTGCAAAACTTTGCTGTATTCAACGGGTAATATTTTAGGTTTTACAGGTAATATTTTTAAGGCTTTTTGCAAGAAGTGGTGCTTATTTTTGTCTTTCATTAAAAAAAAAAATCTTCATATCAGGCTTTCCTGGTAAGTTGTGTAAGAATTTAGTTGTGAGATCTGAAGTTTGAAATAAATGCAAATAAGAATATTTGAATGCAAATATGAACTTCGGCTTTGTACTGAAGTTCAGCTTTACATGTAGAAGCAGTCTATAGTCTCCAGAGTGGCACTTATCTTCTATAATCGTGACATTACCTTCTTCCAGCAATTTTTTGCATTGCTTACTATGCATCTTTTGGCTGATTCAAGAAATTAATCTGGGAGTTAGCATTCAGGAAGCCATTTAGTGTCTGGTGTATAACAAATGTATTGCAGAAAAAATAATATTGTGGTACTCGCTACAGGTTACACAGGAATGCCTAGTGCATTAAGTAAGTTACAAGGGGAGTGCAACTTTCAGGAGTTTTGGTGGAAGACCTGGCAATCTTGACGTCCTTTTCACCTAGCTATAAACACAAGTTATTGTGAAACTGAGAAACAAGGAGCCGTCATTTGTTTTTCCCACTCTGGTCCTCGTATCAATCTCTCCTGCTTTCACTCTTCATTGTCCGCTATTACCTTTGCCTTCTGCTGTCTCCATCTAGCAATCACAGCCAGTTTTCCCTGGGTCCTCAGTGAGCAGGCTGTGTTAGATCTGCCTCACCTTCTGCATCAATGTAGTCACAGAGCTTTTGAGTAACAGCTCCCCTTTTTCCCACATGTCTGGTATTTTCCTATCATATCCCCTTGTCAGCCAATCTCTCATCAATTCATGGCAGCACCTGTGCATCTGCTCAAAATGGTAGCTACATTTCCCATCTCACATACAAGCTTTAAAGGGTAAGGAAAATTCAATGATCAGTCTCAATGTCCTACAGGTTTGAAAAAGTCTTAAGCAAAGCCAAACTAGATGTTTTCTAGCTGAGGATATAAACCTGCCTACTCTGTTTATCCCTCTCTAATGGCAAATCCTTTGTCTATCTTCCACATCCTAAGGTGACAGGACCCTGAGACCTGATATGATTTTCCCTCGTGTAGTCATTGTAACTAGTGTCATTGTCATATCTCTGAACTTGGCTTATGTACGCTGGGGTTTTTTTAGTAATGCAGTAATAATCTGTGTACACTTAAGACTCGGAATAGTGAACAGTGTGGACTGTAGTTTGAGCTGTTCATTTCAGAGAAGTCTAATCTGCAGAGGATGTTGTCTCTGGGCTACTGTGTCACCTTATAACTTATTATAAGAAAATATATTCTTACTTACTGTTTCATTTTCTGAGGAGATGATGACTTTAAAAGCCACAAACTAAATCCCTTGGAGCAGAAATTGCACCAATAACTGTAGCTATAGGGAAGTGATATGGGAGTAGACCTGACCAGTTCACAATATTTGACTGGAGGCAACAGATAAAAATGAAATTATTTTTGATATATTGAAATGCAAGTCTTTAGGAGAAAAAAAAAAAGATGCAAGTACAATGATAACAAAATCATGATGCTAAGAGTCAGAGATCATGTTTTATCACTGATAATGAAATGTGTATGTTGCAGAGCCTCTCATTTTACTCTTGTCTCTCTGAAGTTATCTGATTGCTGGAGTCATTGTAGGAAATCAATTTGTACACTACCAAGTGCCACTATTGACATTATCCCTATCAAGTATCTCCACAAGGCTGCTAATTTTAAGTCCGTTTCTGTTAGCCAAATTAGAGGGAGCATAACTACTAAGCACTGTGGAAAAATACTTCAATACCTGTAGCTTGTTTCTGCCCTTCACCCCAAGAGCAAGTCTTTCATGTCCAGGCATTACCAACTGTTTAGGTGCTACTAATGTAAAAGCACTTTCACTCTGTGTTTTCTGACACTAGTTTGTGGAAATACTGCCTTTTAGTCATCTTAATCGGAGAGATGCAGTGTGTGGGAGGGTTATCGTGATGTCCTTTAGAGAGACCCTTTATACGATAAATGAACTGAGGCATCACTGCCAGAACACATCAAACAGTCCTACTCAGAAATCCCATTTTACCAGCCAAGTAATTGGCCTGAAAAATTACTTCCAGAGATTTACACTGTAATCTTCATAAAATGAACCTCACTGATTCTATGGGAGGGAGTAGGGAGGACAGTGAGGCTTGCTACATGTGCTATGCTCTGTGTGTGGCTATTACTGGTATTAAATCAATATTGGTATTAAGTCAAACTTTGTCAGCAGACTGTGACTAAAAAATAAACCTGCTATGACTTCAAATGTAGTATCTCTTGGGATTCTTCTGGTGTTATATTAGGAAATAGAAGAAGAAAGAGGAAAAGACCTGTAGACCTAAAGGGGACCTTGCAGAAGATAAATAGAATTTTGAATGAAGATGTGTCCTACATCTGCTTGCACATATAAAAATCGAAGTTATTGTTGAGGTATTTATTTAAAGTACTGAGCTGTCCTAATTAATTCTCTGTTTGGATCGCCCAGTTTTAGAGTTCACTGTTCTTTTACTGGAAATGAATGTAAAACATTGGTTATGTTATTCTTGAAAGCACCTCTTTAAAAGTGTATAGATTGTATATTACCTGAAACAATCTCAATTTCCAACTTTAAATTATTTTTGTAATGGAATGTTTATAGGTTGACTTTCTAACTTTAAGATAGTTGCTGTTGAATGAGAAGTCTACAGAAGTTTGTACTGTGTAATTGGACTAGACTTAAAATTTATGAAAATATAAATTTATTTGGATCAGAATTTGGATTACATTTCTTAGCTGTGTCTTGTGTTTGTTGCATTAGATCAAATCTTCTCTTTTATGTCCTATTTCACTAAGCACTGTGACCTTTATGTAATAATTTTAGTCTCGATTGTCCTACATAAATTGAAAGTATTACAGAAGAATGGAAGATTCAAGATCTATTCTGAAAGGAATTAGCTAAGGCAGTCACTCAGTCAGAGAAACAAAGAAGTTGGTTGAGATTAGGTCGTTGAAATGCTAACAAGCCTTATCCAACAGGGAAAGCTTATTCAAACTACAGCAGACGTGATAGCCTTTGGGAAGAAATCGGGGAGCATTAAGGAGAAATTTCTAATGCTGTATTCAGAGAAACCATGTGAAGCTTTCAAAATAACCCTTTGATCTGAGAAAAGACTACGTGATCTGCTAATGCTAATTGGAAAAGATCCATTTTTGGCCTGAAGGGCAAGAAGTTTAATTAACAGTGTAGAATGATGTTGGGTTAAAAGTCTAATATTAATGAGAAATTTTAATATTCCTAAGTATCACAAGAGCATAAACAGAAGCAAGAGTCTAGAAAGATGACTGGAAAATTCTATGTATAATGACTTGTAGAGGAACAGACCTAAACTCAGGATTTTAATGCTGGATAACCATTACCTTTTAGTTACAGGATGCATCTTCAAGTAGCTGTTGTATTGTTCTTGTTTGAGGGATGCACTGATGCAATACAAAGTTGCTGGTGGGATTTATTATTTAGAAATGATAAGTTGGTATTGACCACTTACAAGGACAAGATATCTTCTTATTGAAATTATTTTTACAAGGCTTTTTCTGAGCCACCCATACATATGTTGCAAATCAGCAACTAAAAGGACAGACTATACTAAAAAATATTATTACTAACACTCGCTGAGTGAATTTGATTTATGGGAGACGTTTTGAACCTGAAAGTGAGATAGAGCATTCAGTCCAGGACAGGTTATTGAAGAGAGAACCTGACATTAATCTTTTAAAAAGGAAAATTTTTCTTTCACTAAAGTGAAGGATTTTGTTCCATGTCTAATACATCCCCATGGGGTTTATTGCTTTGGCATGTTTTATGCCCTGTGTTGTTATTTCTGCACTCATTCATGTTGGAGAAACCTCAGAACCAACATGGACAAGGTTTGTGCCAAAATTAATATTCTGGAAAGGTTATACCAATGACTAGATGATTCTTTCCGACAAAAGAATAAAGCAAGATGGGAAAAATACTGCAAATCCATTCATCTATTACTGAAGACAGATTTAACAGATTGATGTAACTTAGACTAGAAAGGACAGCTCATCAATTGCTGCACAACTTGAGGAGGTTGGACTCCATTAAAAAAGATGCTACATATTAGTCTCATTTGAGAGAACTTCAGGAGTCTTTAAATAATTTCCACCAACAACTGTCACCAAATGACAATAATAAGTCCATGTTATGCATGTAAAAACAATTACAGAAGAAAAATTATGTCAGAGCAGATTAAAACCTGCAGTCAATTTGAGGTGCCTTTCTGATAAACCAGAGTCAAAGTGGTCTTTGAAAGTTACTGCCATTTCTACTTATTCAGTTTGCAGTGAGAAAACTGAAGTCTGATGACAGTAGTTCCCAGATTTACTACCATGATTTATGGACATGTTTGTTGCTTTACTTGATCTTGACTCAGCAGGAAGTTGTTTATCGTATAATTCTGAGCTGTTCACTAGCACTTAAATCCTTGGAGCCCAACTGGGATGCATAAATGCTGAACAGAATGTTTTTGGATTTTTTAAAAGCTTCCAAGCATAGCAGGTAAAGAAGAGTAATGCTTACTTTTGTAGGCAAACCTTATCAAACTGATCACTTTACACATGAATCTGTGTTTTAGAAATCAAGTGCTATCATTTCAGTATCATCTCTCAGGCTGTTTGCACTTAATATCAGTACTTCATTTGGGGGTTAATGATAGGGAAACATCTATTTATTTGGCAGTCAAAACATTTCCTGATGGTCCATATGGTGTTTGTCATAAATGAAGTCACCTTTTAAGATATCAGGTCTGTTCAGTCCTAGTTTATGAAATGATAGCTCAGTGAATCTACAGGACAATTTTTATTCTTCATTTATCTGTCAAAATAAATTTCATAATTGCTGGAACTGTTGCAAGCAGCATTAATAGCTAAATCTCCCTTTACATTTCTCCACAATGATTAAGTAGATTTGTGCTCACATTTGAGTTTTTTTTACTTAAGTGAGTTATACTGTATAATATTAGTCATCCTATCATTTCTTTTTTGGGGAAATGTAAGTTGAGGTTATGTACGTTAGAGAAATGGGCTTCTGGTATCTGAAAATTGCTTTTTTGTCATATTCAGTCAGTAAAAGAGGGTATAGAGAGTAGGGTCAAAAATAGGGTTATAGGATGGGATTATATGATGTGAACAGAAATGATGCAGTTAACCAGGAGTTCCTCTCACTTGGCAATAACACTCCTTCCACACAGACTAACAGTTTCTGTAAGATGTGAAAGCCAGCCACCTGACTGAAATGCACAGTAGAGTAACATGGATGACTTTCCAAAGTATGGGTTTTTTCTATTGCCTAGATTTGAGAACCCAATTAACAAGCAAGTTCGCTCCTACCTTACCCATGACTCCATGTCCTACCAGTCTTGTGGTCAAACGCTTGACTAGGAGCATCAGCAAAAATGTCAAAGTTACCTGGCTCCAAGTATGGATATTTTGGACATGGCTTTCATGTGTATTTCATCCACAATAAAAATTACTGGGAGACTTGGAAAAGTAGTGGAAGAAACCGAAGCATGTGGGATATCATGATACATAGTGTGGTCTTTCTATGGAGACAGATGCAAATAGGGAGCAAATTTTAACTTTGTGATATGCTACTTCTCTTAACTATTATTTATTTAGAAACTTTCAGTTTGCTTGTTTTGAACGCTTTCCCATAACAGCATCTCTGGACTACAAAATTTTTATGGAAATAGAAAATTTTTCTTTTTCCACTTTCAGTGGAAAAGATTAGCTCAAAATGCAGAACTTATAAATTGCCACTCTAACTTGATGGAAATGGGGAAGCTGATTTGCCTCATGTCAAAAGCTGTTCATTGTTACTCATTTGAAATGTGAGTACAATAACCTTAATCCACTAATATGAATAGTATTGTAATGAGAGCAGAAGCAACAGTTACAGGGCTACCTGCTATGAAAAAGCAGAACAAAAAACTTTCTTGTTCTTCTAAACCATTTTCCTTCTAGAACAAATGAGCAGATAAGCAAACAAATTCAGATCTGAAGCCATGCTTTTTTCAGTCTTTTATGTTGACATAAAAGTTGTTTTGCAGTTTTGTGGCTTCACTGAAGGAATTGTGATGTTAATTAACGGCTCTTTGAAGCAATTTCTTCTAAATGTCTTTACTTCTGAACTGTTTTCACTAGAACATATGATCTGTAACCTTAATGGCAGTTTTTCTGCAATTTCTGTCAGAAATGCTACTTGGTAATGCAGCTTAATAGCTATGCAGTGCCTGACTGGATTTCAACACAGCTGGAAATTATCGTTTTGTTTCTATGGGTGTGAAATTCCCATTCTCCTCGAGTAATGAGAGAGGCTATGCTGACCTCTACGTCAGTAGCATAAATCGGCTCTCACATGAAAACCTACTTCTGAGCACAGGCATGATCTTTTGGAAATACATGGAGGTTTAAACTTGAGCTCAGGCAATAACCAACACACCCTGTGCAGTGTACATATACTGATAACAGCCCAAAGCCTTCTGTCATTTAAACAGAATATTATATCACTTCTTTATGCCAATCTTTATTTATAGAAATCCAGTAAACCAATGCCTTCAAATCCTTTACAGATCTTGTCTCCAAATCCTTCATAGCTCTTCTGTAAACTCTTGATGTATTTGCACTGGCTCTGACAATGCCTGATTTAATGTACCTTCAGTTCTGCTGTTTGTGGCTGGTTCTCTGGAGCTTTGTATTTTACATGTCCATTTTTAGGCTTGATTAGTATTTTATGAGCCAGTTGTCTGTTCTGATAATAAAAGCTGCATTCTGGTGTTACTGGCAGCAACCACCACACCCACCATGTTAAATGCCAGAGGAGCAGAAGTGGAAGGCAGGCAGGGGCAGCAGTTTTAAGCCTTCTAGGTGTTAGAAAGTGCACAAAACCATTTCTTATCATCTCTTGCTGTAGCACAAATAAATACTATTCAGTGCTCATCCAAATGAACAGAACTTATTTAAGAGAATCACAAAGTTAATCATTGGATTATCAAAGGGTAAAATACAGTAGAGATGAATATTAACTCTGCACAGCTCTACACATGGTTAAGTTGAGCTTAACCCTTTGTCAGTCACGTTTTAATAGTTTACATTATTTTTCCTTTTTTCCTATGACCTAGTAAGTTCATTATTCTATTTAAAATAATTATATTAATAATGTAATGCTTAATTTGTTCATTAAGGTTGAGGTTTCATAGAGACTGACTTTCGCTGTAAATAGTTTGAGAGTTCAGGTGCAGAGAAAATGGATTAAAAATAGAACAATGAATATTGCTGGCACGGTTACATGGAGATTTTGGTGAGGTGGAATGCTCATTGCAATTAGAAAATAGTGATTAGGGGTTTTTTTTGCTTAAGTAACTGAAATATGCTGTCTTTGTCACATAAACATATCTGGTGGGGTAGAGGATCATGGAATTGTTTTACAGCAGCACATAAAAAATACTTGAGAAGCTGCCACCTAGGGCAGTACAAGCACCTTCCTCATAACAAATTTCCATGCAAATATGATGGCACAGTTTAGATCAGTTTGCCTTGGTAGCTAATTCTGACCCACCAAGTTATATTGGTGAAGGTTTGCCAATGCATGGGTTCCCACTTCTTTTAAATTAATCTCTTGATGAGGCACTCCAAATTCATGCATTCTGCAAGGGTTTTTTGTGTCTATTTATACCTGTTGCCCTTCAGGGCTTCTGATTCTATATGAGAATGACAGGAAATAACAAAGAACAAGTGGGATTAAAATGAGGAGTTCTTTACTCATGGCTGAGGATTTCAAGTATAAAATAAAATGTCTGGTTGTGGAAGGATTTCAATAGTTCTGATGAATCTCCTTTGTAGTTCTGTCTGTTTTTCTCCCCAGTGAACAATGCACAGCCTTAGGAAACTGAGATGCTTTATCTTTTCTCTTTCTGATCACTGGGACTTCCACAAGCAGCAGTTGGAAGTCTCCTACCCATAACTGGCTCCTTTCTGTCAGTGTGAAAGGACAGGGAATGGTGATAGCAGGATAGCAGACCAGTTGCTGGAACCAGGCTCCCCTCTTCTTTCCCCAAAACAATCCTGAAGCATGGAGCAAGTTGAAAAAAAGAAAAGTTTTATTCCAGTCCTAAGCTTTCTACATAAACAAGCAAAATGTCACTAAGCACCAGTAAATACCAGACTTCTTTTGGGGCTGGACTAAAGCCCCATAAAAGATTTTCAATAAATCTGTTGGTGTGTCTTTGCAACAGACTTATTTTATATGATAAATGCACCAAATAGACTTGTAAACTATAGTAAGGAAAATAAATGTGCTGTGCAGTACAGTGGTGGTCTCTTGATGTGAGTTTGTTTCAGGCATATGAACAAAGCAATATACAAGTGCCAGGCAGGGGGTGGTTATTTGCCTTCTCCATGTCAGTTGAAAATAAATGATGAGATAAAATCTTAATAATAGCAGAATGGCAGGCTATTTCTTATTTGGTTAAAAATAAAAATTTTAAAAAATTGGCTTTGTTCTCTGCACAGGCATGTATTGGAATCCATCTCCATTCATAATTCAAATGGGTTTTGAAGTTTTCCCTTGTGGGCAGTGTCTTGTATCAAAGGGGTTTTGCAAGTAATTTGGTATGATTCAACCAAGTTAATGGTCTCTGTTCCTATGAGGCACAACAAAACTTTAGAAAATTTCTCCAGAGAGCCCAGATATTTTGCTAGTTCTGAGAAACTAAGTGTATTGATTGAGGCTGTTTAGGAAATGCTCCTGTCAGCTCAAGAATCAGAGAGGGAGGAAACAGCTAAAACTGCTAACTTATCATTTTATCACTTCCATGTATGGAGCAGATTTCAGGGGCCCAGGGTCACCTAAAGGCAGATTCGGACTTAGCACAGAATCATTAAACATTCTTTATATTAAAACACCTATTTTTATTGACAAAAAAGTGATCAGCAAAAGAAAAGATGCTCTTTTCTTCTTTTCTGCCATTTTAAACTTGTGCCCTGATTCAACTTTCAGCTGCAACAGAGCTTTATCCTAGTCCAGGTTTTGGCTGCCCTTTGCTGCCCAGGACAATTTTTGCAAAGGATTTTTCCTCTGCACTCTCCATCAACGTGGCAGGCTATAGCTGAATGATGTTTTTTCATCTGGGTACACAGAACCCTTGCTACCTGAAAGCCTCAAGCCAAGTCTTAGGCATACCTTTCTTTTTTTTATCAATAGTGTTGTTATTATAAAGGGTGTTTTCCATGCAAAACCTGAAAATAATTGAAGACTCGTTTCCCCAGGAGCCTGTTTTCTCCATTGAACTACCCTTTGCTCAGTTTTTCCACTGTTTCTGCATTAAAATTCTTCATATCTATTCATAGTTCTGTTTATTCATTAAATTATTTTGGGTCTGTTTGTTGTGTTTTGGTTGTTTTAAGGAGTTTTTATTTCATTCGTTGGGTTTATTTGTTGGGGTTTTTTTTGTTGTTGGGTTGTGGGGTTTTTTATTGTTTTAGGGGTTTTTGTTTGGTTTTTTTTTTTTTTTTTGTTTGGGTTTTTTTTTTGTTTTGTTTGGTTTTGGGGTTTTGTATGTGCATGTATGTTAGTTATTAGCTGTTGGAAGAAAATGTGAAAATGTCAAGAAAAAGCATGCCAGTACTTGTGTTTGTATCAGAATTGAAAGGTACTGCTGTAATGAATAATAGTGAAGTTTTGGTACTTCAACTTCAGAAACTGAGAGCTTCTTTAAGAAGAATAAGAAAAAAATAGGAGGTAAACCCATTTGTGTTAGAGGTTATCCTATAGAAGTTAAATTGCGTCATATTAACAAGGAAGCTATGACAAATTTTGCAATTTGTTTTCAAGTGCCAGTGTAAGTTCATGAAAATTCTTGAAGACACTTCATAGGGAGTTGGAGAAATACTGAAGGTAAATTTCGAGTAGGAATGCAAAGCATTCTTTATTTGAAATGTTGAGATTTTGGGGAAAAACACTTCTTTTGGCAACTGGCATCTTTGTGAACCCTTCATGCATATACATTTCATACATGCATAAAAATAGTTGAGTATTTAGTATATTATGGTTTGCCTGGTCTAGTTCACCAGTTATTAACAGGATCAATATAAGAACACGTTTCCTTGGGAGTCATTGAAAAACAGTAACGTTGGGATTATTCAGTGTTTCTCCCAATATGAAACTCGACTGATCTCTTATCAGATGTTTATTATAGGATTAATATATTTATTATATTATATTTTTAATTGTGGAAGTATAATAGTAAGCACTATGAGTAGCCAGAAGAACCTGTCATAATGATGTTGCCGTGCAGAATTCAAGTCCGCTGCCCTTTCTTGTCTGGTAGTCATTTTTCCTAGCACTGCTCTGCAAATACAACAGCAGTCCAGCAGGAAAAGGTGGGAGG
Organism: Fringilla coelebs; assembly: GCF_963513975.1. NCBI lineage: Eukaryota > Metazoa > Chordata > Aves > Passeriformes > Fringillidae > Fringilla > Fringilla coelebs. Next base: position 98,364,449 of record NC_140028.1, on the reverse strand, counting down.
CACTTCAGGGAGCTGGTCTCAGGGCACTGGAAAGGAAAAAAAATGCCAAAATTTTCACTAAGGCCAACAGGTCACCTGTTGGGTGTGGTGGACACACACATTCAGAGCTTTAAATTAATTCTTGCATACAAAATCTTTTTTCCCTTTTGACCAATTACTTGGCTGCAGATACAGCAAGGACAGCCTAAGAAAAATCACCTTTCTGTTCCTTATACATGGAATAATTGGGAGTATCCTGGCAATGTAATGCTCTTCAGATCTGTTTTTCCCTTTTATAACTCTTCTGTGTGAAAGATGAATACAAAGCCATTTTGAATATCGGACTGAATTGTGTGAGAGTTTGAAAGGACATAATTTTCTTAAAGGTTTGACTGCAGAATTTTAAGGTCTTCTTCTATACCATCTTGCTAATTATATTCATCCCTCACTGAGGTAAGGCAAGTAGAGATGAAATGCTTATGACCGCTTTTGGGACTTTTGTTCTTCCTCAAGCAAATTGCCAGATTCAGAAAGAAGCAAGATTTGTCACACTTTTAACAAATCAAAAAAGTTTGTCTTAAATGTCACAACACCTAATGGTAGTGTTTCCTCTCACAGCTTCCACAGACATCAGCTGGCTCACAAGAGACCAATTTTTTTTCCCATAGACCACTTGAGCTTTAAGCAGATTCCTAGGATTTTGATATTTATTGGCTTTCTAACCATATTCCTGGTTGGAATATGGTTAGAGGACTGCCTAAGTACTATTTCTCAAAACCAAAGTAGCTGATTGTACTTGGTTTTCTGTAGGCAAATCAGATCATCTGAGGCTGCAGAAGACTTCTGTTGCTAGTCTATCTCCTCAATATATCTACTGCTCCTGAAAGAAAAGTGTCTGATCTTTCTCTTTGATTTTGCTTCATTTCATGTTTCTCTGCTTGTTCAAGAACAGCCAAAAGGTGAAAGCATTCCTTTGCTCTGTTACCTCTTTCAGTATATCCTGCTGTATTCAGAAGGAATTCAGTATTCTGCTCTCAAAAATACTGATCATCACCATTGTTTTGTACTTATGGACTAGTAAAACCCCAGTACAGGAAGGGTTTCAGTTCCTGGCAAGCTTGCATAACATGCCAAGGCCAAGTCAGTCAAAGAGAATATGGATCTTAGCAGCTGAGAAATAAAGATTCTCAGAATGTGGGACATTTATCCTGAGAGACCTGCAAAACTGCTTCAGAAAATGCACAAGAAATGCAAACCTCTCCTGATCAGATGAATGGGTGATCTACAGGAGTTTACTGCGCACCAACCCAGAGCCACAAGCTCATTCCCAAGGCTATTTACTATTGCCATAGCTAAACTCTGGAAATTTATGTTGCTGTTATTAATAAATATTTTACAGAATTTCACCATGTGGGCTTTGTGCAGCCACTCTCTGAGAGGCTTTTTGGCAGTAGGGGAAATTTTCCACTTACGATCAGTTTATGTATAGTGAGGAATTTAAGAAGCTAATGCAGACTCAGGAAGGTGTTGTTTAGGAGTGCATTGTCTGCTTCTGCACTAATGAATCTGTATATCTTGGAGAAACTGGAAGCTTAGGCAAGGTGGGAGGTCAGCTGAAAATAAAATCACAGGAAAACAAAACGAATTGGAACTCTAATTCTCTTATTGTTCAATAGCTTTTTCCTCTGTTTATTTCATTAAGTTACTATTTCTGGAAATAGCTAGTGCAATATGTTGGGGAAATATTATCACCATACATTCCAGTGACTAAATTCCTGCACATTTCTGGACTATGTTCTCTTATTTTATTGTCAGCATTTTGTAAGGTCATGTCAAAATCCCTGTTCAGGTGAAAGTTTGGCCTCTGCCTTCTTCTTTTTCAAGTGAGCCTGGCTTTTCTAAACAAAGCTGGTTTATGCTCATGATTAACTATCTAATATATTGCAGGTTCTGAGATGACAGGACTATTATTAGGACACTGGAAAATTTTGCCCAAATATGACTTGGCTGAGTCAATAGGAAATATTGCTTTTAACTTTTAAACTCTTAAAATTTTTTTCCAAAATAAAATTTATTGTCGTGATAGTTACAACTTAGATGTTTTATGTGAAAGTTTTTTGAAGATAAACATGTGAGCTAAGAATCAGTTTTCCTTATGTATGTAAAACAGTTTTGAATATTAACAAAACATGCTGCAAGCATTTTTATATGAGGAATTCTACCTTGTTTTGCTAGAATTCATTCATAATGTTCCAGATGGAATATCTAGTTGACATTGCCTAACTTAAAATCTCATATGGACTCTACCATTAATTATGAAAAATAGTTAAAATGTTTAACTCCAAAAAGCAGCATTTTATAAATGAAAGGAGGAAATGGTAGTAGTGAAATTATTTGGAAATATTTCCAAAATGCATATAAACCTTTCAAATATCATGGAACGTTGATGTCTATAATAGGTCATTTATTTTATGATCAATATATGTAGCATTCCCAAATTTTTGCATCTTCCCTAGCAAAAGTCCCCTTTCTCTAGGAAAAAAAGGACCTAAGAAATCCTGAAGAAAGAAGCACTTGGGGGAAAAAAAACCTCATGATGCTTTCAGTCTAGATTCTCAGTTACATTGTGAAGTGAGAAAACAGTACAAATTTTAAATAGAATTGATTCAGGTAATTAAATGGAAGATACCTATCAGCATCTAGGACACTAATGTTTACAAATATTAAAATAAATAAAGAACACGTTTCTAAGGAAAACCCGAAAACACACAACAATGCCAAATTATAAAAACCCACATTTGTCATACCTTATTCTGGTGAGAAGTTAAATAGACATTGCTCATGAGTACAGACTGCTAGATGTGGAGCAAATATCTTCTTCCTATAGTCTATAGCTGGAGAAACAGACTTTCTTCTTGGGATTTGAATTTCTAAGAAGCTTTGAAGCAATTAAGAGGAAGGCAATGAAAACAACATAATCAGCTATTGATAAATATGGCATAAAGGAAAAAGAGAGAGCAACTTGAGTTCTTCACATTGGGAAGACTTGGACCTAAGATGATAGCCTTAATGCAGAATACTTTTGTGAAGTGTTAATTTACATTTTATATTTGGAAATTATGGAGGATATTTTATATTTTGTTCTATATGCATGGAGTATTGTAGTATGGTATATAAAAAGTAATAGCCTTAGATTATATGAGGGCTTGGTTAAATAGCAGGAAGATTAGAAATGGCCCAGACAGTGTAGCACTAGAATAAATTAGAAGATGATGTTATGATTGTAAGGACAAACTGGCTGTGGTAACCCCTGCTGGGTTTGAGAAGCAGGTTGCAACACCTCTGGCTGTTCCCTGTAATCTGGGGAAATCATGGGGAATGGCGTTGAGGCAGTTGCCTACAGCAGCCTTGTGGTGGTTCTGCCTTACCCAGGGAGCAGCGCCAGCCCTGAGAGAACCCAAGAACTGTACTTTCATCCTGCATCTCTCACCCTGTCCTAGACAGTGTTGATATGTTATATCTCTGTATCTCTCTTGAAGATGGTGAGCAATTTTAGTGTAAATCTGAACAGAAATCGCTCATTGGGGAATAATTAATACGCTGCAGTGTAAAGCTATCTCGTATTTGAACACAAGAACTAACCTAAGAGAAGTATTTGTCTAATGTATGAAGTTTTCAAGCTGAGAAATGAAAATCAGAGGGTGACTGATATATGCTTTGCACTGAAAACATACTATTGATAGCGCTACTGCTTTTTCTAACAGCACTCATGGTAAGCCTTAGGCATTTTCAAGCCCAAAGCTATTTGATTTACCTTGTGGAAGAAGCAATTTGCATATTGGTGAAGGCAAAGAAGGGTTGAGTAATCTTAGAAAAGATTCATTGTAACATAAACACTTCATCTAATGACAAAAACTTTTTTTTTTTTTTAATTGGGAATTTTACTTTCAGAATGCTAAAAACTACTATTTTCAATATGGATAGGGATTGCCCACACCAGTGGTTTTAAATTTGCTGTTGAGACTTGGTCTCAAATTTGCTAGACTTTTACTAATTTTTCTTTTGGGGTTTGAGATTCTTATACAAGGAATGAATGCAGCCATGTTATACTGTCTTAAATTACAATTTAAAAAACACCTGAGGATTCCTTTTACAAATGTCTGAACTACTTAGGTATTGTTCAGTACAAAGGATCCATTTGTTGTTCTTGCAAAAACAATAGAAATGGAAATCAAGTGCTTTTCAATATCTCTAAAAGTAAAGGTTCAACTAATACAAGATACACATAGAAAGCTTCTCAAATTCACTAAATATTCATAAGTATGCCTCCTAGTTTTTAAGCCTTGCTTAAATTAAAATTATTTATGTTATTCTCATCTTTTGAAAATAAAAGAGAGGAAGGGACGGTATATTTTTAACTTTGTTTTCCAGATCTTTTAGGCCCTTAAAATAGATCAAAAAGAAACCTGTGATTCTGAGGAAAGGTGTGGGTCTAAAAGTGATAAAACTGGTATATTAAAAAACTTTCAGAGAAAAAAAATAAAAGGAGGATACAGTTTAGATCAGCTTTTTAATTGCTGTTTGGAAACCAGGCTTGGAAAAGCTCCAGTGATTCAAAACACTACATTAGCACTTTGTGTGTACGTACACAGCAGCACATCCACAGAGTTTGGAAAAGACTTGACAAAAAGCTTTTTTTACAGTCCTCTGATTATAAGTTTCTTATTAGCTACCTCTGAGACTCAGTATGCCAGAGGAGCTGTATTTGGAGCCTTAATCAGGTAAATCGTGGTTGTTTGCAGGTGGGTTTAGTACTCTTATATAAAAAAAAAAAAAAGTGGCAAAACTGATACTCTCCTGCATCTTCATGTTATCAATAATTATGAGAGATGCTTTCAATCTTCACATTCAAAATTGCAGGTTCTTAGTTTTGTTCCAGTTTAAGTTTACAGCAAAGGTCTAGCCATCTTTAAGGCGACTGTGTTAGGATACTTCTACTACTCTCATAGAGCAGCAGAAATAGAACAGGTTTGCATTCCTGGTTTACAAATGTATTAATATTCTGGTTTATGGCCATAGCCTGGCTCAGTATCAGCCTTGAATTTGAACTCTGGAGTTTGTAATTCCTCATCATGTCCTCAGACCATTTGATCTAGACCTTGACATCCTTCCCTTCATAAAAAGGTGAGAAAAGAAATTAGTTTTAACATGAAATTGATTTCTTGAAATTCCATGAGACTGCTGCTCCTCATGATACTTTGCTAACAAGTTAACGATCCCATTTATTTTTTAATCAATACAGAGCAAGGGACCCCAGTGACTTTCCTCTCAGGCTTTAGAAACATCTATAATTTTAGCCTTGAGGATGCCTTATGAAATCGGCACATGCAGTCATTTTTATTCTCTTCTGTTGAAGAGCAGACACTTGCAGGTACAAAGGAGTTACCCATTCACCATATATTTGGAGACTCAAAGAAAAACTGTTCAGTGTGGTTTTGCTGTGTCATATTTGGACAAGAGATTTTACTTTATATCATTAGCAAAAACTTGGTACTTCTGCTTGTTTATTTAAGAAAAAAAGGCAGGGAAAGTGAATATACTTGGCGCTAGAGAATTTAAAAAATTATTTATCTGTGCAATAAAAGAATGATGAAAGAAAGCTATGGAAGCTGAGATCTTCCCCACTGTTTATTGTAATATAATTTGTAATTGGAGTTTTTGTTTAGTATCAGCCTTGTCCAATTGCAGTGGAAACTGCAGGCAGTATGAAAAGTAATCTGCTCTTGAGACTTATTCACCACTCTACAAGGCATTGTGTATGCATTTTATAACTGATATGAAAGACCCTAGTTATTCTGTAGTACTAGAGGTGATGTGTGAGTCATGAGAGTGTATTTTGGCTTAGCTTAGTGCCCACTATTAATACTTCAGCATTGTGAGAGTATCCATAAAAGTTCTGAAGTTTCAGATCTGTGATTCTTGGGGCTGTCCTGTGTGGGATTTGGAGTTGGACTTTGATAATCCTTGTGGGTCCCTTCCCACTTAGAATATTCTGTGATCTTTTGTTGTTCTTTTTTGTTCTTTTCTTCTTTGCTCAGGACTGCAGACAGAGAAAGCCATCTGCTGCTCTCTCAGATATGGTTTCTAGGAATGAATTTAAATGGATGCTGAAGTCACTCCTGAATCTCCATAGACCAGTCAGCCTGAAAATGTAGCACTGATAAGCTTTTCTGTGTAGGGAGGATTTAAAAAGCACTTACTGTCATGAACGGTCCTTTCTTTCTCAGGCCCCCACAGTAACATGCATTTAGGTCTTGTGGCTACCTTTAAGCAATGAATGGCTCTATTGACTTCATGCACTAAAGATCCTTAGTGGATCAAGTTTATTTCAGGGGACTTCTCAGCTGAGAAAAGGTTTACTGACATAGATACACTGGCATAAATCCTCTCAGAACACAGGAGATTTAGGGGGACAAAACATGTCAGGGATAAGTAAAAATAATTATGTAAGTAAAAATTATTTTCTAATTTTGGATCTGGTATATTGATTCTGTCTCAAAGTAAATGCAAGCACAGAATTAAATTAGCACAGCTTCTGTTTATAACATGTGTGGAAAGGTTGCCTATTGCAGGCATTTGCTGTTTCCAGGTTATGGATTCATGGCTCCTTTGGTTCCTGCTTCTATCACATCTAGAGGGATTCAGAAGGCTTTATCTGCAAAGGTGCACAGTTTCCATTTCCTTTTCTGAAACTTGGATTTTAGTAGCCCACTTTTAAAAATTTTTCCCCTGATTGCTATTGTTATTCAGGTGTGCATCTGTGAATTATGCTATAAGATGTAATATGTCAGCTTGCATATCACATCTTATAGCATATTTCACATAGCTATCTGCAGCAGATTTCAGAAATAATCCTTTGAGCTCATCACCCTTTCTCAGTGATGGGATTAAGGGAGAAAAACCTGTTCCAGCCTCCCCCACTTAAATGCTTTGAAGTGGAAAAGTCCTTTTTTTAACACTTGTTTAGTGCATGCTGGTGGTCCTCTAGAGTGTGGTATGTATATCTTCTCTGTGCAGGTCTGTTCTGGGACCTTTGAAATAAGTGAATTGGCTCTGGGGAAGCTGAAGCAAATAAACCTTTTGCTGTTAAGCTGTCACCTGGTAGGAACATCCCATGGGGGAAATGGACATGACATGTGACAGCCACCTACATATACTTGCTAGGCATGAAGATTTTGTTGAAAAATGTTTGTGGTCTTTTTCAAGTGCATCTATCAAGAAATGAGTAAAAAGAAATATCAATCAATTTTCCTCCTTACTAAATTAGAGGAGAGGAAAGAGAAAAAATAATTTCTCACAGCTGTGTTTCCACTGTTGTGGTAAACCTAATAATCATGAGCAAATATTTGAGCATTACCCATGCTATTAGGGGTTAAATTATCAGCAAGAATACTAAAGTTACTCTGTCCTGTCATTGTAATGCAATTCTACACTTGTGACCACTTCTCAGACAGGACAGGAGAAGTAGTTTTAAGATAATATCTGTACTAGTGCTTCAGGAGTTCTTGGTGTGCCTGGTTTTGCCAGCAGAAAACCCAAGGGATGGGCAGTGAGAAACCCTCAGTGAGCTCCAGGAGGTTGGTGAAGTTTGGCTGGGAGGGCAAGAAACCTGCAGGACACATGTGGGAGAGATCCATGACTACTGTGGGCATCCTGAGAGTGGCTGAAGTGTGGTGAGGAAGCCACGTGCCCTGCAGTTTGCAGACCACCGGGAAATACCACATGTCATTCATAAACCCTTGGAAATTTAGATGGTGTTTATCTCTACCAGTTTCAAAGGCCTCATGTAGACTCTCAGTGAGAGGAGGACAAAGAACTTACCCCCCCCATGTTGACTTATTTTGGTGAAATCTGTAAGACAACACAATTTTCCCGAAATTTATTATGATTCCCAATCTGTATGTAAATTGTTTGCATCACAAATTGTGCCAAACCACCACCATTGTTACAGAGCAGGAAATTATGTGTTACTCTCTAGTCAGTTATTGATTTAAAGCAACCAATCTATTACAGAATTGCAGTGCCTCTCAAAAATAGATTTTCTGCATGTGTAGCAGGGATTATTAAATTACTAAAATGAATTATTTGCCATTTTTATTTTTATTTACATTACCAGTTTCAATTCACATTTGTAGAACAGCATGTGTTACAAAACAAACTTTGCACTATCAGATAATATATTTTCATTGTATTTTACCTTACTATTCTGTGTCCCAATTAAGTATCTGAATAACACAGTAGATATTAATTTTTAATGATACTGATAAAAATTCTCATTTCATAAATAAAAATAAATATGTAAAGCATTTCAATCCATGTACCTCAAAAGGCACACAAATTTATTGAAAATCCCATGGTGTTTTTCACTATTCTGTGTGTTTCTAATGTGAAGAACATGATATATAAGCTCTGGGGAGGGAAAAATGGAAGAGCTGGGTGTGTTAAGTAAGGATGTAGTAGAGATCTTCATACGTGTAAAACAGTATGTGAATTAAAAGGAAATAAACTCTCTTTGTGTTAACTAGGCATAAGAGAACTTAAAATCATGAGTGGCAGTAAAGGACACAGGAATTTCTTTTTATCTATATAAATATTTAGACATTTTAGTATAATCCTTAAGTACCCACTGATCATTAAATTTTAAGAATAAAGCAAGTAAAGTTGACAGGAATGATTGTGATGCTCTTGGTTCCCAGTTGCTGCAGGAATTTGGATGTTTCAAACTCTCTTCCAAAATGTTGTTGTACAGTGATGGTGAAATATGGAGTGGTTTGGGTTGTAGTCTTTAGGGGTATATGCAGCAGTGTTTAATACAGCCATAAGAGCAGTGCCTACTCCTACAACTATCAAGATTCAGTCAACTTATTCCTACAGTGAGCAGTACATTTATTTTTTAAAAAAACAGGCTTCCAAAACTTGACCTGAAACAACCCAAGTGAATTATAAATGCATTTAAAATCTAGAAAACATGAGAAATATTTTCTTCATTCCCATATCATTTACTGAAAAAAAAAAAAAATTTCTATGCATTGAATAACAGAAAGCAAAAGCATAATTTTTCTATGGTATAATGGAGTTCAAATATTTTCATTAAACATTGATTGATATGAAGGAGACATAATGTTCAATGGGGAGGATGTTCTTTTTAATGGCACAGTTGGGTTTTGGGGAAGAATGGTGCTTTTGGGAAGGAAAAAGAAAAGCTGTTAGGCTGCCTGAGAAAACAACATAATGTGGTTCTATCTTGTGGCAAAATAAAAGAGGACAATCCTCCAATTCCCATGCTTAGTATATACTCATAGTATAATTTTCCCTGTTTCTCTCCAATTTTCAGCCTTAAACCTAAGATATGATGCTGAAGAAACATTACTGGCTTCTATGTTGCTAATGAGCATGTCCTGTGGATTATCGTAACTTATTTCCACGTGATTCTGGTACTTTCTTGACTGACTGGCTGTTAAAAGAATAAAAAGCAAGAAGACAAAAAAACCCCAAACCTCAAATCAGTTGCCAGGGTGCCAAATATGTTATGTCCATCCCCTCCTCTCATTTGGAAAGGAACAGAGCAGCACAGATATGGCAAGGATGTCCGCAAAATTAATTCCCTTTTATGTCTCAGTGTTTCTATAGTCTTTCAAGAAGTGGAAATGGGTTCACTGACACTCTCAGTGCTTGCCTTAAACCTTCTTCAAACTTGCCATTTGCAAAGCTTTCCAAACTATCCAAGACTTTCCAAACTGTGCTACAGTGGTCTGAGATGGGCCTCCTTTGGTTTCTCCTGCTGGGGAGCCCTTCTGTCTTGAGCACAATCATTGAACAGCCTGATAGACAGACAGACAGACAGACAAGGGCATGAGGGGCACTGTAGGCTGAGGGACAGAGCAGAGAAGCACACAGGCTTCTCTGGTGCTATCACAACCTCCTGCACACAACAGCTGGATCGTGTGCCAAGGAAGTATCTGTTCCTGGGAATCTTCAGTTAAGATGAAAGCTGAAAAAAAGCCTCTTTTTGAGCCACACAGAGCAACATGTACTTCAGAATATATTTTGTCTGATAGTTTAACCTGCCATCTTATTGTAGCTGCAGATCTCCCCAGGAGACAATTGAATTTCTGTTTCTCAAATTCTTGGGGATTTTTAGAATACTGAAGGACTGAGCTATGGCATAAAATACAGCACAGTCCTATCCTCCATTTCCTTGTCCAATTCTTTCCCACCAGTTCTTTTAATCTAATTACTGTAAAGAATTTCCTTTCCTGCAAAATGTTTTTTTCTGCTGTAACATATCGGGGAGAGACAAGGGCTCCAAATACACCAATAGACACTTTGCACATGTTTGGATTTTGCTTGCAGAAACCACTGTAGGTGAAGGTTATAGGTTTCATTATGACAGAGTGCACACAATGGTCTTTAAAAGTATTTCACTAGTGATTTTTTTTAAATTTTATTAAAGTATTTTTCTCAGTAGCGAGCTGAGTCACAGAGATAGTCTTGCCTTCAACCTAAGCTCTTTTCTAATGAATTTTCATTTCAAAAAGATTTCAAAGTATTCACAGTATTCAGTCTCCTGGCATTTATCTAAATTATTACTAATTCATTTTAGTTTCTCTGCTATTATATCAGCCACTTACATAATAAGCGTTTTGCAATACAAAAAAAATTAAAGAATTGCATTTTCTGTTTTCTTGAATTGTTATTAAATCACTTCATTTTGCCATCATTATTTAAGCTACTTAGATTTGAAAAGTAGTGAAATGCATTTCCTTCATTTTTAGGGTATAGGCAAGATTTTGAACTATGCTTTTGGAGACATAATCCTTTCTTTTTTATCCTCTTGCTGGCTAGGCTGTTTCCCTTTAAGTATGAATGGGTGCCAAAATCCCTTCAGTTTGACATCTTGAATGTATAGAAAAGAACAAACATATCCTTAGGGAAATTGGTTTTAGCTCTCAAAAAAGGAAAGAAAAGGAACAGGAGAAGTTATTCCTTTTTCTACTCTTGTACCTTGCACTTTGACACTTGAAGCTTGCACCTTATCAAGCTTCATTTTCGCTGTTTAAAAGCGTGTGTTTGATCATGCGATAAATAGTTATGTTATCCATCCCTTTCTAAAATCCTTGTGAATACAAATCATTGTAACTCTACTGGAAGAGCTGATAGAGAGGCACAACTTTAATAACTTCTTTCATAGTTACAGGGAATTACTCTCCAGTAGAGTTTTCTTAGCTTGTTTTTCTATTTCAACTGTTCTTCTGCTGCAAAATCTGAGACTACAAACATTTACATCTCCAGCATCCATGTTTTCCCCCTTGTAAAGCAGGGGTGATCAAATTCCCTGCCTTTAGGTAACCCTGTACAATGAAAGTATTTAAAACCAAAGTTACACAGTAAGTGGTGTTACATTTGAAACCATACAGAGCTTTTTTAAAAATCTTCTCTTGCACCATATAATAGAGAAATGTGTAAAACCACAGCACACAAAATTATTACCTAGATAGATAGTTTGGATTTTTTTTCCTTTAATTCCCATACTTGCACTTTCTTTGTCACAGTACACATGGGCAGCTATAAAAATAAATTTAGTTAGTGAAAGTATTATTGGAAAGAATATTTGTCTGCATTCCCCTAATGCTCTAAAGTTTTACCTTCTCTTTTCTTTTTTACAAAATTTAGCTAAGTAAAAGAAAAACAAAACCAAAAACAAAAAAGAGAAAGGGTTACTTCATTCCTAGGAAATTTAAGTAAATTTGAATGGCAGAGAGGTACCCTCTGAGAAGGTGTCTTCTGTGCAGTCCAAGAACATTGCCATCTCCTGTAGCATTGTCCTCTTGATAGGATTTATTATAGGGAAAAAGCTGCTCATATCTTGTCACACTCTTAGGTCCCTTCTCTAAAGAAAGCTGCCAGCTTGAAGTAGAAAAGAAGGTGGAAGACCAAAGTTTGATTGTCTACATAGCTTAATTCTACATTCAATATTTTAATTTCAATAGGCTTAAGGAGGGCACTTCTTTGTCAGGATAAAACCTGACACTGCACCCTAAGTGCCAAGAAACCCCATAAAAATCTCCCTACCCATCAATCATCTTCTGTGATTTTTGAACAATCTTGTTCTAGATTTTTTGCTGTTTATGCTTGGTTTCTGACTGCTGTGAATGGTGATGCAGGAAGTCTGCTTGGAACACTGTTAAGAAGAAGACAACTTCAGCTTTTCCTCAAGGGGGGGGAAATAAAAAAAGGACCTGAAGGACTTCAGGAGATGATTTGCTGACCTGTGCAAGTCTCTGTGAAACTCATTTCCTAGGAGCATCCAGCAGATGTTCTAAAACATTATCGGGTATAAAGCACATAGATGTCATTAAGGGCTTTATTTTATTTTTTTTTTTTTAATCACACAGCTTCATTACTTGCTTGTAAAGAGCACATCCTTATCCAAAAGCATGTTTAGTTTTATGAAATTCTGACTTTTAGCAAGAAGCATTAAGGGTAATGAGGAAAGCTAAAGAAATAGCTTTGTTGCCTTTAATAAATTTTTTATGGTACTCTTCTGAGGAAAAGAGACAAAATCTAAAAAAGCAGTGCTACATGACTGCTTGTTTTATCAATGGTTTTGACTGTCTCCTGGAAACTGGCTTTGCATGTTACATTGGAAGGGCACTTCCTCTTATAACCTGAATTTGAGGTACACTCGCTCTACTAAGTGTAATGTGCTGGTATCTTGATAATGGTGATGCTTTCTATCTAAAAATCCTTATAAATTTGAATGAAATTGTCTAGGATTTGCAATAATATTTCCAAATTTTATGCCAGTATCTGAAACTATAGGTACTACCTATGCCCTGTGCTGCAATTCTCAGTCAGACAGCAAAGGCTTCTTCCCCATTTTTCCCTGCTAGAGGAGAGGGACATTTGAGAGTACAAGGGATTTAGCTGGCAGATAACACTGACAAGAAAGAAACCACAAATACTGTGTCTCTGTCAAGGGATGGGGGATGCAGACTCTGGCTGGGAAGCTGCACAGTCACCTGCTCAACAGTCCTGGTTTCAGTCCTTCACAAGGGCTTCCCCAGCAATAGAAGTGCCTTCTTGTCTTTCTGCCTACAAATCTGGCAGCTGAATTTTATCTTTTAAATATTAACCTTTAAAAATATTAATATTTAAAAATATTAGCCTTCTATGAACACCAAATATTATCAACCAGCCTGGGGTTCAATATCTCATTTGATAGACATTCAGGAAAATACTACTGCTTAAGGTTTTTAAGAAGAAAAAAGGCATTTTTTGAGGGATTCATGTAAGCAGTCTTAGCACAAGCTTGGTGAAAATTGAGCATCTCATAATAACCCAAGCAAAAATTATTTTTCAGAGCTTCCCAAATGCAGTGTCACCTTATGTCAAACTTATTGGTCAGATCATGAGAGGAATCTTATAGGAGATAATTAATAAATTGTCCTGAAACTGTGTGGTGTGTTTCCAAAGTAGTCTTTGATGTATATCACAAGAGTGTTTATATGGAAGAAATGTCAGTCTGTACAAAATTACTTTCACAAAACAGCTCCCCCTGAATGTAAAGCAGTTTGATTTTTGTCTGCTAGCCTGATGGCATGAAATGGAGCCTGTGAGTATAGCAACTGGTGCATCCTGGATTTGTAGGACAAAATATAAGATGTCGGGCAGTTTCAGCTTTGAGGTCAATATCTTGTGAAATCTTAGATCCTATCGGGTTGAAGAAATTGAGATATTAATCTATAAATGAACTTGCAATATATGAAGAATCTCTTGACTTGAAGTGATACTTATTTTCTTCAGGAGAGAACTCCTTATTCTCCTTTTTCTGTTTGTGGAAAAGCAAAATCAGTGAGTCTGAGCTCTTGAAGGAAAGCAAAAAAAAACATAATTCAAAAACATGAAAATTCTGACTGCGTGCCATTCATATACTCCTGTCTTAATTCAGAATATACAGATACTCTGAATATCTTTGATGTTTCTTCATTCTAAATCACTAAAAATATAGTAGATGCACTTTGTTGCTATTACTACTCAAATACTGATAATTTAGATGCAATTTTCCTCCATAATCCAGAAAGCAGCCTCCCTCTTTCCCCCGCCTGCAGAGCTTGCATTGTAGAAAGAAAATAACATTGAAATATTTATTGAAATGTACATGTTGAATGGTGCAATTGGTGTAGCAAATAGCTGGATCATTGGTGCAGAACAGTGTGCTTTTAACACTGTTCTATAAATGTTAAAATAGTTCCTACAGACAGATGGTGATTAATAAATTTTCATTTATTTCTCTTTACTGTTTCTGTAAACAGGTATTGATTTAAATACTAAGTGCTACTCGATTGAGTATCTTGAGAGATGGTGTCTTATTTTGGAATGCAATAAGAGAATTTTAGAAAAGTCAACTATTTGAAAACAAATGATCTTTTGGGGTCTTTTGTATTGAAACATTCTCTTTGCCAATGGAGGAGACACCAGGCATTTTTTATTTATCCCAAATCTATAACTTTCATTATATTTGCTTTACATTGCTGTCTATATTATGGAATGGATTTGCTCTGGCACCAAGTTACTGAGTACAAGGTTGAATATTATAATTTGCTTCCTGTAATGTGTGAATGCAAAATAGAATTTTTGGGGCATTTTAAATACACACAAATCGCAAGCACTTGTCCTATTTCTCACAGATTTTAGCACAGTTTCCCTTGTGATCCATGTGCCCATTCGTAAATACAGTTTCATATGATAATAATTCTCCTTTAGCCTGGGATACTGTATTCCAGCTTTTTATCCTTCTAGCTAGAGCCTATTACCAGGTTACTTTGTTTCTAGCACTACTATTTTCAGGAGGTATAAGGCAAAGGTGGCTTAGTATGTTTTCTGTAGTCAAGAAATGCTGGAAGTCTGTGATGTCAGGATTTTGGTGAGTGTTGCAGTGGCAGTGAGCTTCAGTAGGCACAGAGATGCTGTAACTCATGCCTGTGGCTAGAAAAGCAGAAAATGTACTTTGTTAGGTGCTTTGTTCTTGGACCACCATTGTGCAAGAAACAACTGCAGCCTGATCCCTAATTTGAGTTAAAATTTCCCAGGAATGCTTTGTGCTAAATGGGGACAGAAGTTGACAAAGTGCAACTGGTGCTGACAGCAAACATCTTGAAAAATCAGCAGCTGTGCATTAAACCCTCAAGTGCCAGCAGCTACACAGGAATCCTTTATGGTCGCTGTAGGTTATACCTGACACAACGCTGTGGCTCCTGTCAGGAATGGTTTTATATGCTTCCAGCCCCAAGCAAAGAGGCAGCAATGTGTGTGTTGTAGCTGCATCAATTACGCTGGTTCACAGCACCAAAAATTCATCTTGAAAGTGAGGGACATTTAAAACAAGACCTCAAGTCAAATTCTTTTAAAAAATAGGATTTATTGAAGTCTTTGTCTTGTTGTCTTTTCTATAATTAGATAATGCTTTGAAAAGAGCTTGGTAAATAATGAGAAGCTGATTCACCCAGGGATAATTTTAGCAACATTCCTGATTCAGACTTACTGCCACAAGCATGCAAAGAGCAGAAAGGTGCTAGAAAACTCCTCCTAGCTTGAATTCATTATCTTCAAAAGCACTGGGTGCATCACATCTTGAAAGCCTCATATATTTTATTTCTAAAGAGTGTCTGAATATTTTCCGGCAGCAGTTGTTACTGTGAACATCTGGAACTTGATGTGAATCTGTGGCACATGTAAATCATTACAATATTGTCTATAGGCAAGAAACTGTGGTACTGAAAAGTTAATGACAAACAAACTAAATGCACTCAATGATATTTTCATCTCCTTAGGGTTTCTTTCAAAACCCCTTAAATTACACTCTGGTTGAACATGTTATGGCTCATGGTGGGAGAACAGAATAGCAGCAACACAGTAAAACAAATTTTCCAAATGTGAATACAGTATTCAGTTCTCTTTATACAATTAGATTTTCAAGAGGTTAATGGAAATACTGCCTGCATCAATCTAAAGGTTTTGTGAAGCTATCTTAGTTTGGGGACGTAAAAGTTATCTATATACAAAATCTTAGTGCCTTGCTGGAATTTCCAGACAGCCATAGATTCAACCAGTTCTTCCTCTCTTGTCTTTGACATAAGCTGGTGCCATATGCCTGAATCCCTAAAAATGACATAACATTTATAATGTGACATCAGTTAAAGAGAGGTATGTAGCTCCTAGCAGTTTGTTTGTATCAAGATGACAAGGTCCTGGTGGGGTCAGGGCCCGTAAATAAGTCCTTCACATTTGCATCATTCAAATTGAGAGACTTCCTTGGGTGCCTGGGCAAGAGCTGCAGGCAAGTCATGCATATAAGTCCTTGTGCCTAAATGGGTTCTTTATCCCCACAGTGTATCACAAAAGTGATGTCACTCTCACATCACAAAATGTTTACAAAATTAAAAATACTTTCAAGTCATAAAGAAATATCCCAATAGGAATTTCACAGGGTAATTTACATTTAACTATAGTTGATTGCCTCAATGTCAAAATTTCCTTGTGGATATTTCTTTTTCAGAAGACAAAACTTATTAGTGTCTCAGCAGATTAATACCTGTTAATTCTTTTTCCCTGAAGCTTTTGATAATAATCACAAACAGGTCATTTTTGAATCCTATCTTTTTGGAAAATCTAGCATTCTAAATTAAAAATGTTTAATTTGGAAAAATGGGCAGAGTAAAGCTGACTTAGATGTCTATGATGTGCTATTTTCACCTTTGCTGGTGCTATGCTGTTTCATCTAGCTTTCTCACAAATCCTCACTGGAACTAAGAGCATGATAAAAGTAACAGCTTCTATCTCAGAAGTAAAACTGCAAACTTGGGTGGTAGTTACACCTCAGTGTGTTGCAAAGGAGGAAAAAGCTGTAATTTTGGTGCACTTAGAGTGAAAAAGTTAAATTTCCTTTGAAGAAAGGCTTCTGGTGGGACCTGGCAATTGTGCATGCTTGTTGCAGTGTGTGACAGTCTAGTGAAGGTAACTTAGATATTTCTAAGTGAAGAAGCAAGCAGGATGATTTAAGCCAGACTGACATGTCTGCCAACCAGAGCTAGGTCAAGAAGTGCTGCCTCACACATCATTCCTCTGCACAGTACAAAGCACAGATTCCCCAAAGAATCTCTTGCCTTTAGCTTGTCTTCTCTCAATCCCAGACCTACTGAACTAATGCTCTAACCTGGCTATAAAGCTTAAAATAGTTTTACTCTATCTCCAAAATGAAACTTTCTCTGAAACAGGTAAAGAACCGCCGCTCTATTCATACCCATATAAAATATTTTCCACGGCTCTCGTCTGCCTGCACAGAAACAAACATCAATGACTTTTCATTTCAGCTACCTCAACTACCCAGTGCCCTTGGAGAGATGAAAGTAGACCAGGAATTTCACCTGGTCATTTGTTCACATAGATAGAATACTGAAATCTTACACCAGTGTTCACATCAATGAAGATATTTACAAATAGTTTTCTCTTGATTGGTTTAACTTCTGTGGGTTAAGTTTTTCAATATAGCCTTTTTACAGTAATGTGAGGAGAGATTACATCAATGTCATTTTTTTATCGTATTGTCATTAAAGTGTCTGCTTTCAATATGCACAGTGTCTATGGCAACTCTTCACAGGCTACCACCAGATTCTCTGCCTTAGACTTGTTGTCACCAGGAATTATAGAAGTGATGAGCTCAGTCAAAATGTGCTATACAAGTGGTTATCTCAATTTTCTGGTTCAGCAAATTACATTGCTCCAGAGGTTTTGTGGTAATGGTTTACTGTAATACAATGTAAAATGTAATGGTGTGGAGAATATTGGTGAGCAGCTAAAGGCCAAACTCATGGGGCTGTTTGAGCTAATTCAGAGGTAGTATTTGAGGTTGTAGTAACATCCTTTTATACATTCAGTGCTAAATATAAATGCCCTTAATCAGTCTGAAATAGTGACTGAAATAGCATGCAAAATATGAAGTGCTGGTATGAAGTGTTCTCATTGGCCAAACTGATAATATTTCAAAGGTTTTCAGACTTTACTGAAGCACTCTTGATAACTTTCATGGACTGCTAAAGCTTCAGTGTTTTGTTTATGAAGCAGAAGGTATTGTAAGTGGGAAGACTGATTCAGACCCTAACTTTCTTAGTATTTCTGGTGCTAGACAGTGTTGAAAAGACGCAACTGGAAGAACTTTTTTTTACTAAAATCATAAACAGTATAAGCATATCTATATGAAATTGAAACCATGTAAACAAAAAGCCCAACACAAAGCCTAGTGACAAAACAAGTATGAATAGGAAAACAATCTAATGAATCTTGGACTCTTCTCATGTCTCTGAGAGCTCTTTACAAAAGAACAAATTTTGAGATTCCTTTCACCTCCAATGAGTAACAAGTTAGGTTTTTATTAAGCCATTTTGATATCAGAAACACCAACTTGGCTTCAAATGTTGCCTTTGTTGACTCTGTGTCCAGAAAATTGATAAGTAATTCTAAAAGTTCCCATTAAATTTTCTCACTCTCTCCCTTTCTTTCCAAGTCCCTCTCTTCATTCTTTTTTGACTACTGTTTTCCCTCTGTTTTGTCTTTCCTGTTCTATTTCCCTCCTGGTTCCCTAGGAAGATGAGGTTCATGGTAGTTAAATGATTCATAGAAATATCTAAGAATCAAAGCTAGCAGGTCTGGGAGTCTAACACAATAGGCTGAAACACCAGGCTGCTTTCAAATTTCATGTTTCACCTTGCCATGCCCCAGCTATCTGCCAGTTAATGCTCTCAGCTTGCATGTTCCCTTGGATGCTCGTGCCATCCTGTTCCAGATGGCAAGAGAGTTACTCTGGTAAAATACAGGATCATACACAAACCAATGTTTTTACTGGGTGGATGTGCAATATGAATTATTAAGGAACAAGTGAACAATAATGCCTCCAATAAGGTGACTTTTACTAAAATTTAAGTGATTTTTAGCTTAATAACAGATAACCAATTTAAAGTGTTAACACTGACTTGAGCTTACAGTTTAGATACAAACAATTGAAAGTAATTTTGCATAACACAGTGATGTCTTTTTTGTCTGGCTGGAAAATCTAATCCATGCATTTATATTCATCAAAGGAAGCTTTTTGCAATGCAGTGTGTGATCACAGCCCTCAAAGTCAAAATTACATATAGTACTTTTGCAATATCTTTATAAAAATGAGGAAGAAAAAGTCATAATATTATCTTTCCTTCTTTTACCTCCAAAGGTGCCAATTTCACTGACAGGAAAGGATTAGATAATGTAGTAAATGGAAAGGAGGATGAAAAACCTTAGATAAGGCATCCTAAGAATTAAATTGAGCTCCCCAAAATTGAAAAAACTGTTTAAAAAAATCTAATTAACAATTGTATTTCTCTACCTACCACCTTCCTCAAATACTCTTGAACAAGGATTCCAGATCCCTTACTCCCCCCATATTTCTTACTTGTGGTAGCCCATCTATTTCTTTTGAGAATCCCATCCAAAAAAGATATTCAAGCCCCCCTCTGCTAGCAGTAATTTGACTCTAGACTGCTTATATTTCAAGGGTCTGCTGGAGCTAGGCAGATTTAAAGGTCTTTAATGATGTGGGGGTTGGCCCTATGTGATCTTTAAGATCCCTCTCAGCCTTAACTTTCTACAGTCCTAAAACTCTATGAAATACTTCCACGCAGCATCATTGTTTAATGAAAATTATGGATTCGTGCAATTTTAAAATGGTTTTGGCTGGAAAGGACCTAAAGGTCCCTTTAAAGGACCATGAAGATCATCTAGTCTCAACCCCCCTGCCATGGCCAGGGACACCTCCTATTTAACCAGGTTGTTTAAGGCCTTATACAACCTGGCCTATAGATCATACAGGGGTTTTTTTAGGTGGAATGGGTATAAGTCTTTAAGAATAAAATTAGGAGGATTGGATTCTTCCTTAGATGGAGAGACAGTGACTGATTTCAGTCTTGGCACAACTACACAGATTTTTTTGACAGTTAGAAATGGAAATACAACTAATACCCAAACCTCCTTGGAGTACTTATTTGCAAGAAATTTCACCATTCTCTTCTAAATACTAGAAGAGTTTACTTTGCCTTGCCTTCACATTTCCTTTGCCTTTTTCACTGGACAGAACAGTATGAGCTCAAAAATGTTCTTCTCAGTTGCCAACTTCCTCCTCCAAACACGTTACAGTGCCAGGTTTAATCTAGATCTGCATGTTTGAAGGAGCTCCTGAAAAACAATGAATATTCTTTCACATCAATGTAAGCAGAGGATAAATATGTTAAAATCAGTGAAGCATAAATGTGGTAAGACAGCAAAAACAAGTCTAAGAATGGAAAAGCAGTCATCTCTGCCCAGAATACTTTACTTCGTTCTTGAAGAAAATTGCTCTGTATTTTGAATGATTATTGATAACAGCTACCTTCAACAGAAAGGTTGAGGCAGATGGAACTGATTAAGTGGCTTTATTTTGCCATTTATTGTATCAAGAATATGCATATATTGAGGAATATTGGTATATTCAAGACACACAGGAATTCTGCCTTTTCCATGTCTTCAGCTGGGAGAGACAAGCAGCGGTATGTACAAGATCACTGTTTATATGCACCTGTTTGCTAGTGTGGCTGAAGGCCCAATTCTCAGCAACTCTGACAAAATCATTCCATCTTCTGTTGGTAAAGTGCTAATGAGACAAACTTTACAAATGAACTTTAAGGTTCTTAAGGAGTCTTAAAAGTTAGCGGCGAGAAAGATAAAATTAATAAAAGTTAGTTAAAAGCTGGAGAAAGATAAATTTAATAAAAGTTAGAATAGGGTAAAAACAATGAGCTGGAATTACTGGAAAGAAAGTTGAAAGGAGTAGGTTAAAAAATATGTGAAGGCATGGATCAAAATTGTATAAAACTCAGCTGGTTGTGGAAGTCGAAGGAATAGGAATACACTTACTGGTTAATCGAGTGCTCTGGTTTACTCCAGCAAAGTCTCAGACTACTGTATGAGCAGAAAACAGTGTTTTATTCGTTGTTTACCAGATAAAGATGTACTTCTTTAACCCAAGGCGTCTTTTTCTGGGTGGCCCCTTGACATTAGGACCATTTATGGATGTTTGATTTTATTCTGTACAAATAAAACTGGCAGATTCTGACCCTTTGTAAGATTTCTATAGTGTGTTCACTGTTATATATTACTTGTGCCTAATACTGGGAAAATATTTCAGGAATGAGCCTCAGTGAATAAAAATGATGGTGCTTTATGCTGTTTTAAGGATATATAATGCTAAAGCAGAAACAGTCTTCTAACTATACTTTATGGTTATCCTACTAGATCATAAAATATGTATTAGTCCAGAACAGATGATGCTGTGAACAACAATAAAAGTGCATAAAAAAATGATAACTTTGGGACTAGAAACATGTAAGATTATTCTATAGAAACGCACTTTATTTGTTTGATTGATGGTCTTAATTAGTATGAAAGATTGTTGATATTTAATCAGAAAAATCTAGGAAATTAGGGTTGAAACACCAATTTTATAAGTATGAAAACAGGCAAAAAAAACCTTTACATTTTCCTATTTGCCTAATTAACATTCCAAGTTCAATTTGAAAAAAAACCCCAATTTAAAAAAATCATTAAACTCTGATGTATTCTTTTGCACTTGCCAGCTGCTTTAAAACACAGGTAACATGAAAGATAAAACACCAGTGGATTCAGTAACAGCTGTAAGCTTCTTGCTTTTGCCAGTGACTAAGGACTTTTTTACCATTATCTTATTAGTTTCTGTTGATTGAGGAAATAAATTTAACTTTTTCTTCATATCAGAAAATATAATAGGAGACCTGTGCATGACAGGAGGCTGCAAATCAGTGCCCCCTAAGAGATACCTGAAAAAAAATACAGGTTCAGAAATGTTGGATTCCACAAGCATGATAAAAGTTACTAAGCAGATGATAACTGGAATCAGGTTTTCCAGTGAGCTCCTATTGTAGAATCTCAGATCACATGCAAGGAGACAGAAGAATGCTTCTCCCATCTTGTCTTTACCCACCCCCCATCTTCAGCATCATGGCTTGAAACTTCTCGATTTTTTAGAGTAAAAATAAGCATCAGGAACTCTGCAATGCGAGGGGAAATCACAGGACCTTTCTTTCAGCTTACAGCATATGTTCAGCCTCACTCCATTCTGGTTCTCTTTCCAACCACTTCTTCTGTAATCATACCCAAAGGCTGACCCTGCCTATTTCCATATGCTTGGGAAGAATGCAGATAGATAGTGTAAGTAGTTCAACTGTCTGGGGAACACACCTCTCTTATCCCTGATTCTTTTTGACTACCTTCCAGAAATCAGACCTTCTCCAAGCAGCATCTCAGGGAATGAACAGATTGTTTAATTTTGATATATGCTTGCAAGCGTTTGGCAAGATCCACCCCATCCAAAAGAGGATCACATTGAGTAAATATCAGCCCTGCACAACTGCAGCTCAGTCTCCCAAGGGGGTAGGCTAGCTTTTTGGGAACTGGTAGACTCAGATGAATTATTTCTAGGTTATTTTCGATGGTTTAAGGTGTAGTTATTGATAACTTAATGAGTAAAAGAAGCATGTTTTTAGGCAGTGTCGGCATTTACAGAGATTATTACATTCCTACTACAAATTTAATAGAGACAGACTTTTGTCCTTTGCAGGTAGACTTTGAGACATTTGATTCTCTCATTTTAAGCGAAAAGAATAATTTTCAATTGAAGCATGGCTATGCAACACTGAGTATCTCAGAAGCAGTTTCTAAATAAGGAAAACCTATGTTACTCTGAAGTGGAAGTGTCTCTTTTAGGCTCACAGTCCTTAGAGAAACTGTGCATTATCACTGCTAGCTGGCAAACTGGCTGTTTGAACTGTAAGGCCCAAAGAAGTTTAGTGATTTATTAACACAGTTTAATGATTTAATTACAAACCTCCCAAAACACACATCTCCTCTTCCCACCCTGGGGAAAAAAAAAGGCAAAATCAAAAAAAACCCCATTTTTTAAAAACCACTCCCCTTATTTTTACCTTAACTTGTAAGAAATTCAATCGTTTGAATTTCCAGGTGAAATTTGTGAAGCTCTTCCTATTGTTTTTGCACTAGATATCTTAGGTTCTGCATCTTGTGTATTTCAACAACCTCAGCAGACTCATTTCATCATCATTTTGCTTGTAAGAAAGCCTACAACTGAAATGGAAAAGCTCTTACAAAGACAAGGTCTTCAAGGATCTAATAAGAAAGTAGGGTCTGTAAAACACAGAATGACTAAAAGGCACCCTGTGCATGAGTGTATCATAACCAAATTATTTTTTCATTGAGCACTTAGCAAAAGCCTTTCAACAACTGCATTAGGCCCACAGTGAGATCTCTGCACAAAGGAAAAATCCAGCTGCTGGTCTCCTTGGGAACAGGACAGAATAAAAGGATGTGGCCCACCAGATTTTGACTGTAGAACATTTTGGTTTAATGGTTGCATTCACTTGCATGCACTTGTTGCTGGTTTTATTTCTTTTTTATCTTTGGAGATATTTGAAATGTTTTTTGAAAGGTGAAGTAAATCTTAGGAAGTGCACATTTAGGAAGTACACATGAATAAAAAAAGTGCTTTATGGTATTTCTTCACAGTATGCTGGCATGAAATAAAAATGAGAAAGCTCAATCAAAGGAAAAAACATGCAACTGCTAGCATTGTCATTTTTCCTAATATTTGTGTGAACTTCTTTATATAAAGGTTTCCTCCCACTGCAGGATAATGTGCAATGCAAATAGTTACAGTATACACTCACTGCAAAATGTTGGTGTATTTATTAAAAAAACTCCCTCTTGCCATCACTGTTCAGCCCTGGATAGGAGTTTAGAGAAAAACTCCCAATATTTGAAGCTTTCTGTTAAAATAGAAATTAACATTCTCTCTTGTTGCAGATAAACTGGAATGTAGTACAAGAAAGAAGCTTATACATATTTACTAGGGACCTAAAAAATGTGAAATTTCCCTTTTTTGCAGTAACTTTCTGTGGCCTCTAATTGTACTTTATGGAGTATTTGCCCATAGTATGATCTATTGTTTTCAAAAAAAGTCCGCAAAAGACCAGCTTATTTCAAAGCAGATTATTTTGGTTTATTTTCCATACACAAAAAATCAGCCTGTCCCTTGAGGCTTGAAAATTATTTTGGGGCTGTTAGAAAAATGGAAAAAATGAAGAATTACCATGAGAAATATCTTCTCTCAGTGTCCGCTATACTCTCCCTCTCTCTTGGATAATGTTCCTCTTAGATTGTCTACCATTTTTTGCTCCCCATCTCATCCAGTAGAGAATCATGAAGTCTTGTTTCACTCACATGTGATACACAATGGAAATAGAATAATTCAATCTTGTCCTTATTTAGCTGGAGAGACATCAGCAAAAGAGAAATATCATAGCAAAAAGTTATTTTCCTTCCAACTATCAAAATGATCAGTAATGCAATGGCTAAAGTAGGCCATAAAAACTAATTGTGATAAATCTTGTTGTCCGGAGCACCTACCAACCGTGGCTAAAATTATCATTTCCAGCAAATTCACATTTTCATCCCAAGTCCCTCAGAAGGAAGGCACAAACAGCAAGCGCAAATATTTATGTTTGAAATTAGTTGTTACTGGAGAGAGAAGTCTTATCTTCAGGTTTTAATTAATTCTTATCTCAGTTAATAGATAATTAGAAAGAAATTGTGTTCTTGTAAATTATCACTGTCTGATTTCTGATGTAACATGTAGCTTTAAGAGGAATTTTGTGACCCACAAGAATTCCTTTGATTTATATCATGTGCCTGTTTGTGAGTGGGGAGAGGATCATGGTTGATTTGAGTGTGTATTTGGAATCTAAGGGGAAAAAAAAAAATCTAAATTAAAAGACATTTTGTCAAGTGAACTAATAATGCTCGAAAAAATAGACACGTTTTTGTGCCCCACATGCCTTATGGCTTCTACATTTCCTTTTTGTTTTCTTTAACTAACTGAAAATTATTCTTCTTTAAGTGAACAATGCAGTGAATAAACTCAATGAAAAAGTTTCTGTTTGATGAGGGAAGAATAGATTGCTCTTTAGTCTTCTTGCCAAGCAGTTAATTACTGCATTGGTATGGTTGGTCGTTAAGAGTTGTACTCTCAAAGGCAGTCTGCTACAAAACAGATGTGTTTTTGTCATCTGAGAGAATAAGAAGTTCTGTGGGAAAGATGAAAGTAGCAAGAAAATGTCTGTTTTTAAAAGCTCCTAGACTGTATGGCTTTCACCATAAGCTGGTAGATGCATTTGTTTCAATTGGCGCTTGAAGAGAAGTAAATTAAAGAACCTGGAGTGCGCAGGAGTGAAAATGCTGTAATGTTGCAACTTGAGAGTAGTTTTTCAGCAACCTGAGTGTTTCAAAACTGTAATTTTGATTAAAATATTGGCAGAACTACAGGTCTAACTAGCTCCCAGTGGATATTCAGTGTCCTAAAATCTTATTAACTTCATAACAGCCTGCAGTTGAACAGAACACTGTGGAATATGTGTCCTCCACAGAGTACTCAAAGAGAGATTAGAGGATAGTCATTAATACTCAAATTTGGAAATAGTGTTTTATTTTTTAATGCTGCACACATGTTCCTAGTCCCCATACTGTACATTCTAGCTCAGTTATTGCCAACATGGAGATATTTATATTTATATATAGATATACATATATACACAATTTTATTAATTTCTCAGGAGTTGCATGACTTACTTAGGTGAGTTTCACCTAAGTATTGCCATCTCTTCAACCTTTTTCACATGTTTAAGGATTTTTTGAAAAACTATCTCTGTGCCTTTCATACAATATAAAATTATATAGATATATATAGATATATAAAGAAAAGGTCCAATGAGTGCAACCTGTGTAATGAATCAGGTCTGGAATGTGATGAGCAGTGTTCATGAAGAAGGCTGGCGCAGAGAATGTGATTGCAGGCACAAGGTCATACTCAAATCAGGGTATAAATGTTCTCAAGCATTAACTACAAATATGAATAAGTCTTGCCTTACTTGCCTATTCCTGGCAAACTTGCTGAGATTTCCAGGACTGTGGAAACCCATTGGCTCTTCCTCAGCCTCTGGAAGCCCCTGCAGCAGGGGAAGCACCTTTAATTTAAGAAATTGTAAGACTGTGCGTTAAACTTTGGGGAATATTGGACAACAATTGACACATTTGTCATGTTCTGACTTCCCTTCAATATAAAGTGACTTTGTGGCAGCAGTTTTTTTCCTTTTCGAATAAAATACAGGGATGACATGATTAATTTTCGGAAGGAACAGTAACATTTCCCTGAATGAAGACTAACATTATCCCATATTCTCCCCAAAGGCGGCTATAATGGCCTTGGGTTAAATATTGCTTCAAATAATTCAAATTTCTTGTTCACTTTCACTCAGCTTTGCTTATACTTATACCTCCATCTCTTGAGACATGAGCAGATGACACTTTCTGTATTTTTTATCTCTTGTATAGAAAATCAAAATTATAAAAGCTTATCACTTCTTTTGTTTTTCTTTCAGTCTAATCAAGATTTTATGCTTCCTGCTTTTCATGTTAGAGCTTTGACTGCCACACTGAAAACCACATGCATTATTCCAGAGCACAAAATTCAATTTTCTCTTGTCTTGTACTGCTTCAGTGACTCCTCTTAATTCTGTTACAAAAAAAAAAAAAAAAGAAAAGAAAAGTAAAAGAATCTTCTGAAGTATTGCATGAGCACATACATTCCTTTCTTGCTTGATGTGACAAGTGAATAGAGAAATTTATACCCATAGGCACTCCACTTTATTTCAACTTGTTAGCATAGAGAGTGATTTAGTGCATTACACTGGTAATAAAACCATATTTGTTGCATGTCCTATTAATAAGCAATACCTATTGCATTTTTAGCCACCCTCGCTTATTTGCCGTTAAGAAGAATATTTAAATCTCAAAAGAGTATTACGAAAATCCAGTGGAAAAGTTGCAAGTTTTTGTTGAAAGAGGGAATATTGCAATTTCAGTTAAAACGTTTGAATAATATGAGGAAGAATTTAAAGAGCACTTTAAAAAATGCCTATTTATATTTTTAATGTAAAATTTGGACAAAATATAAAAAGGTATATTCTAAGTTAATGTAGATGGCAAAAATATTCATCTCAGAAGTAAAAACTTAAACATTTTCAGAACTACATATTTTTCTTGAGATTCAGAATTGATTTTTTTAAAAGTTCTATAAAATTTGCTTTGGTTGTGATGTTTTTACTTCTTGAATTTCTCATAGAATTTTTTTAAGCAGGTATAATTACATTTAGATCATCAAGACCAATTCAGATCTCTTTTAAATGAGAGGTTATATAAATTATCCTTTCTATTGTCTTTTAAACAATTCAGTGAAGGTTTTATGGACAATATTTATGCATGGTACCTGTTAAAAATGGGAAGAAAATACTTGATTAATATAAAACTCATAAAAATTCCTCTACAAAGTAGGACTTTGAAAGTGAAATTATTTTCCTATGTCAGAGTCTTACCTGATATTACTAATCTCCTGCTTTGAAAGACTAAATGCATCATTCATCTGTTTTTCTTTTTTTAATTAGCATTTTAAAACATCTTTTTTCTCCCCACACCTCTGCAAATGTAATATAATTGTTGTTTATTTCATAAAGGGCTGCCATTGAACACTAAGAATCGTGGTTGATTTCTGAAAGCATAGGTTCCTTGCGATAATTATAGGGTGATCAAGCCTTGCCATAACTTGGCAGTTCCACAATAAAATAAAGCCCCAAGGTGTAAGCCATTGCAGCCTCCTTGCTGGGTGGCTTACATAAGCTCTGCTGTTATTTCTTAGCCAGTATGAATCTTGAAGATTAGCAACTCCTAAGACAAGGACTGAAATATGCTTGCTGTGTTAATGAAGTCTCAAAATCACAGTATGGAAGAAAGCTTTCTTTGAAGTGCTGATAAATCTCTTCGTATAGATCATTGCCTGCAAGGAGAGGAATACCACTTAGTTACAGAGATAAACCCAAAATATTTAGTCTATAACCAAAACAAGCTAAACCAACGATGTCATTGTACACTGCCAGAATCACATTCAGTCTGGGTTTTGCAAAACACTAAGGGGCAGATCCTTCTCTCGCTCCTCTTGCCAAAAAATAGATTTTTAACCCAGAGATAAAAGTTATGTCACTGACTCATACAATTATTTTCATATGGGCATTGTAGAAATAATTCTAGTGCTCTTGCATGTTAGTAAGCAATAGTGCTGTGTCCCCAGCCATTTTAGCATTCCATTTTCCTACATTTAGACCTCTTTTATCAGGCTTGCAGCATTATACCTGTTTGTATCACAACTTTTGTAGGTTTATTGAAATATTAGCAGTGTTTTCATGTATCTTCATTCTTAATTTATATTAACTTGAATCTAATATGACAGTAACATTAACTAAAATATTAATCTGATTTTATACTCCTGCCCTTCTGGTCATCTAGCTTCACTTTCTTTAAAGTAAGAAGAAAGGCTAATGAATTAAAGTACCAGGTTAATTAAAGCATGAGGTTAATGTTTCATCCATCCTATTCATAAAGCCCATTTCACAGTCTTATGAGCCTGACTTCTGCCATTGTAGAACAACAGTCTTTTGAACTTAATAGATGGTACAATATGTGTGAAGTAGTGTAAAACATCATAAGGTAGGTGTATGATCAAGTTGACAAGAAAAAGGGATTTCAAAGAATTCTTTCATTTATACATAAAGTAAATCATACCTCCTCAATTTATCTTCTGTTTGAATTTTTATTAAGCTATGCTTGGGAAAATGCCTTATGTCTCAGAACACCTTTTGTTTAGATACAAGGGGCAGTTATTCAACCTTCTGTTCCTTCTCATTATTCTTTATGTTTGCCCAATACAGTCTTACTGCTTCCAGAGCTCCTTCCTTTTCCAAAGGTTATGCAAACACAAGGTCCCCTGTGCTACACAGCTTTAACATCTCCACTGGCACATGCAGAAAAAAAGAACTCAGAAGCAATGTTTGCTGCAGCTAAACTAAATGTATCTGTATGTTCTGTAAGAGCCTGGCCTCAAACACCTCATTGCCCATACAACCCTACTCTCTTGGCTGCTCGAGTACACCAGCCACACACAAGTTATTGGGAATGGCCTCTGACCCATTCCTTCTCTAAAGCAGGCTGGCTGTTGCTTGAAAGATGGCTGGCTGCCTTCATCCAAAGCTACACCAGCAATGAGTCTAACCATAAATTTATTAACAAAGGCAACCCAGAGATATAAACTGATTCGATCCTAGCAAAGTAAATGAAAGGTAGAATTAGAATTTGTGTTCTTGGTCATGTAGTATTCTTCCAGAAAATAATGCCTTTTACATTCACAAGTAATAAGAAACCTGATTAATTAGCACTTGGTTGGGAATGTGTCTCTTAAGATTCTACTCATGTTGCGAAAGTACTGTTCTTCAACACTTTTCCTCACTTTTCAAGTCCTCTTTATCTGGATTTTGTTATGTAATTTGAATACTGCTAACTATTTCAAACACCCCCTCCTACCTACACACCCATTATTGTGATTAATAAAAATAGTTTGAGTATCTCGTGCTGTATAATTCTTCGTACAGCTTACACCTTTGATTATAGTTCTTACCCTTTTCTGGGGAAAAAAGTACCATGATCAGATATCATTCCCATTTAATTCACAACTTCACCATATGGAGTGGAAGAAAACAATATATTTGATCTCAGATTATAGATATTTTAGAAAGATTAAATCTAAATTATTCTCTTGGCCCAGATGAGCACTAGCACTTCATCAATGCCTGTATGTTTTCTCTCATTCAATCTCCTGTTACCGATGCATGGGTCATTTTTGCTGCTTTTAAGAACCACAAAAGTTTGGAGGAAAATCTCTTTTAAGCAGGCTATGAGTTGTTAAGAGCACAATTTAGAAGTCTGTTGTGTTATAAAGGGACCCAAAAGAACTGGTTACAGAGCATGTCTCTGAAGCCTCTAAACTCTTATACCTCTGTAAATTACTTTCTACAGTGGGGAATTTGCACATTTATCATTCCATGTATCAGTACGGGCTGGGGAAAAATGGATTGAGAGCAGCCCAGCCTAGAAGGACTTGTGGGGTGCTGTTGGATGAGAGGCTGGGTATGACCTGGCCATGTGTGTTCACAGCCCAGAGAGATAAACGTGTCCTGGGCTGCATCCAAAGCAGTGGGGTCAGCAGGGCAAGGGAGGGGATTCTGCACCTTTGTTCCACTGTTGTTCAAACCCACCTGGAGTTCTCTGTCCAGCTCAGGGATCCCAAGCACAGCAAAGACAGATTTTTCAGAGACAGTCCAGGGGAGCGTTATGAAGATGGTCACAGGACTGGAGCACCTCTCCTATGAGAAAAACCTGAGAGAGTTGGGGCTGTTCAGCCCAGAGATGAGAAAGCTCTGGGGTGATGTTATGGACTTTCGGTAGCTAAAGGGAGCCTACAAGAGTGATAGAGAGGGCATTTTTGCAGGACAAAAGGGAATGGTTTTGAAGTGAGTACATTTAAATTGGATGTTAGGAAAAAAAATTTAATTGTGAGGGGGATGAGGCACTAGAGCAGGTTGTCCAGAGCAGCTGTCCACAGCTCTGAATGCCCCAACCATGGCAGTGTTCAATGTCAGGTTGCATGGGACTCCGAGCAACCTGGTCTAGTGGAAGCCGTCCCTGCCTGTGGTGAGGGAGTTGGAACTAGATTTTCTTTAAAATCCTTTCCAACCCAAATCATTTTATCATTCTATAAGATGTTCTTTGAACTATGTTTTCTGGGGAAGAGCTGCCTACAAAATAATGAGAAGGAAAAGCAATTAGGGGAGAAGTGTAAGAGCTGCTGCAGGGTCTGCCTCTGAGCATACCTCCAGCTAGGAAGATTGGGTTGTTTTAAGTGGTATTCAAAAACTGTATTTATTGGGGAGAAAAGAAGGTAGCCACCAACAGAGATGCTTCCTACAATTGCCTTAACATATTCACCTAACAATATGAATGGTGGATGGCATTTTTGTCAGTGTGAACAGCTGCTCCCCTCGGCTTATTTTGCTTTTACTGAATCATCTGTAACAAACACTCTGCTCAGGAGAGCCCACGGGTAGCTCGGCACTTTTCATTTACAAAAGTAATCCATGTCTCATGTCACATTCAACTTCGCTAGAATGTGGCAGGAGTTTGCAAAAGTCACCCAGACTTCAAGGGAAAACAACTTCTACTGAACACTCCTAGGCTGGAAACATAAAATATTTATACTCTTGAAACAGGCAATTTGATCATTCAGTCGCTTTATATATACCTCATTGTGTAAGCATTCCTCTGCAGGCTCCTTTCTCTGTTAAATATAGTTATATGGTACATAATTGTCAAGAGTAAAAAGGGTTGCATATGCTATTTTTGGTAGCGTGGATGATGAGCACAGCATTTATGAAGGAAGAATTATTATGGAGTTAAAACTCATGCATATCTATGAAAGCTTAGCTTCTTCCTTGGGAGTTTTGGAACAAGTCCAACCTCAGAAAGTTCTCATGGGGTTCCTTGAGCTGTGCAAGCTGGAAAGAGCTTTTAGCTAAGTTGCTGATACTTAAAATAACCAAAGGGCAGTTTTAAATGTTTGTCGCTAAAAGCAATAAATCACTGCTCAGCACAAGCTGTGTTAACTCTGCTGTCAGGACAGGTGTCTGCTGGGCTCCCTGAGGCAGTCAGCAAACACAAACTAATGTGCAAACTACAGTAATTTTTTCTGCCAGCTCTCCCATTTCTGAGATGAATACTAGAAGGTCTTCATGCTAGTGCTGTTACAAACTGACCTGACCAAGCCTGTGTGATTGAGTTCATCCACCTTGGCCTCTGCATGGAAACCCGTGAGGCGTCTGCACATGAGAAATGTTCTGCTGATAATGGTGTGAAGCTGTGTGCTCACCTGTCTGGGGCTCTCAGTTGTAAAGGCCAGAAAATTTTCTGTACGTTCTTTTACAAAGAGAGTAATACTAGGTCTGACTTCCAGAGATCAGTTTTTCATGGATAAAAGCAAAAAAATATGGAATTGGTTTATTATCATGTAAAGAAGTTGCTAATGTAATTAGTAAATTTTGGCCTGAGTAAGTGATATTGAAAGGACTGAGTCGATACAAACACTGTCCCAGTGATTATACTGGATGGAATGCTTATACTCTTAATTGTTCTCATAGTTCATGCAGCCTTGGGAGAAAAAGTTGTCCGGGTTACTTCTAGGATTTCAATACACATTTCCAAATAGTAGTTTCCTATCAAGTGCAATTTTTTTCTACTAGATGAAAAAATTGTAGCCATCCTTACGTATTTGCACATGCATTCCTTGCTAACTGATCTGATAGTTGTGTGCCAAGCTTTTATGAGTTATTTCTGTACTTTGACCTTGCTGTATTCATCCATGCACCTTTATAGATACAAAAAAAAAAAGAGTATAGAAATACATCTGGCTTAAGTAATTCTACTTAATATACAGACAAATTTAAATGGTTTGTAAATAAACCCTGAAATGGTTTTTTTGTCTGAAAACATCACCTGTACTCTGGTCACCCATATTTCTTTTATAAACTTGAAATGCTTTTCCAGCCTCCTGCATCTTATACCTCTGCAAGGCACATCTCATAACCTGCTATGTAAGGATCTCATTCAGTGTTTTGCACTCAATTTCTTCAAATCTTATGCTACTAAATCTGGTAAAAGATAGTAGTAAACCAGCTTCACAGTCTCTGACATTTCAAGCCACCAGGTCAATTCTGTGTGAAAATGCCTTTCTTTTAACAATCTTCCTCAAAAGTACTTCTTTCTTCTCCTCCTGGCATAGTATATTCTATTCATAAAGTGTTCAGATTCAGCCTATCATGGCATTCAAGTGTCCAAACATGAATACTATCCATCATTCACTATCTGGTGATCCATCAGGATTTGACATTGTTGTTTTTCATGATAAGAGTGATTTTGTGTGATATTTAAGGGCTTGCCAGATGAATTAAGTAGTTTTCTTCTCCATTCTCTATAACAAGACTTGCACTTATTAAAGAATCTCAGTTTTGCAGTCTAATAGGACTAAGAATAATTTTAATATCCTGAAAATGTATTTGGACTTTTTAATAAAAAGATAGCTCCCAGAGACTTCAGAAATCTGTAGCATTAATAATAATTTATTGCAAATAGATAGCATACCACGTGCCAAGTTACACAAGACGCCTGAAACTGATTAAACCCATGACATGAAGTGCTGAGATAAGTGCAGATACAGTATTTGTGTTTTTAAAGGCAAATGGTAAAGAAGTTTCTTTTTTCAAAGAGACTTGCTCAAATAGGGAAAAGGAAAAACATGGTTTTTCCTATTTTCCTATTTCTTAGTTGCTGTAAACCAAAAATGGTTTATAGCAACTTAATAGTATGTTTTGCTGATTTTTGCACAAGGGACATCTGTTCATCAGTAGATGATTGGTAAAGCCATCCCAGTAAAAGCAAGAAATGCTGGAATTAATACAGAAGAAAAATTAAATGGGAGCTGAGTAACTTTAGAGACATGACTGCTCTGTTCATGAGCAAGTTACAGTTTTTCCTGCCTTTGACAAAATGATCAATTGTTGCCTCAGGTCCCCATTCAAATTTAAAGAACCTATGAAACTATAGGATGTCTCACTATGAAAAATAATTACCTGATTGTTTGCATGATCTATATTTTGGCAAAAATAAATAAATGAAATTATGCATTTCACATCTATAATTATCTATTTCTTTTAAGCTCAAGGAATTATTTGAAAGTATTTTGATGTGCCATAAAAACAGAATGCAGCGGAGTTTTTAATATGTGTTTCAATAATATTTGAAGGAGGCCCACCATAAAGAAATGGGCTTTCAGTTTATTAAGGCTTTTTCTGTGCCATTAAATATTTATCATTTTAGGTGTTTTTGGGGTTTTTTTAAATATACAAATAACCCAAATGAAAAACTACAAAAAAATTGCCTGAATCAAAGGTACCTTTGAGGCCTTTCTGTGTTCTGTGAATGCGTGTGTGTTCATATTGCGTATAAAACCAGGCTCTTGCTTTTATACTTCCCCAGCTCAATCACAGTGGGCAAAAGACCTTGTGTGCTTATTTTATCTTCTGCTTGACAGACTGCTTGATGCATATGATCAAATGCAGCATTTCATTTCCAGTCTCACAGATGACAGAATAAATTCCAGAATGTATTTCTGCAGATGTCAGAAAGGTCAAGGAAGACAGATAGATACAGGTTTGCTCATGTTTCAGTTTCCTGAAAAATCAGGAATAATTATGTAGAAAATCAAGTTACTTTTTAAATCTTATCTTTGCAGTATGTGATTTTTACTAATAACTTATTAAATAAATTCTATGTTTAAATTTTTTCCATTTTTTTTCCTATTTATTAGCAATTTGTTAAAGAATTCTGCTACTTGGCCTGTGTGAATGGATTTCTTGGAGCTATGGAAATCCTTCGTAGGTTGATTAAGTAGTTAAAAGTCTTCAGGTTTCCACCTACAAGCACATTTCAGGATTTTACAAGAATAAGCAATGGTTTATTTTTATTTAAGTTTCTCAGCTAGGTTATAAAGGCCTAACTAATTTAGCAGATTTATACAGGGTAACCAACCTTTCCAGTTTTCTGACCTACTATATTTAAAAAAATGTGTTTCCTCTAAAGTCTCCTTGTCAATATTTTCCATACGATTTTACAATATTGGCATGATTCCCAAAATTCTGATGCTGAACACTGAGTTAATACTCCATTTATGTTTATTTTATTTTGCTTTTTTCACTTGGTTGGACTGCCATGCAAAAAAAGGAAATGTTTAGCTTTTGTCTATATTTTTTCTTGAAGTCACACTACTAAAAATACTAGAGACTAGAATGGCAATGTTGGTGTTAACACCTTAAAATACTCACTTCCATGATCCTGTC
This sequence comes from Fringilla coelebs, assembly GCF_963513975.1. Lineage (NCBI taxonomy): Eukaryota > Metazoa > Chordata > Aves > Passeriformes > Fringillidae > Fringilla > Fringilla coelebs. The sequence continues at coordinate 98,329,353 of NC_140028.1, read as the reverse complement.
AAGATTACTTTAAGAAATCAATGTGGGGTTTTCCCCTCCTCTTTGCAGAAACTTTGGATTTCTAAAAATTTCCAAATGTGTTTTGGTCAGAGTTACAGCTTCATTATGGTAGAGGAAAAATGGCTGAATCCTGATTTTTCTTTCCTTGAGTCTTCTTGGTGGGTAGGGCCTTCATTCTAGTTCTTGGACACCAGAAATAAAAGGAATTTTTGTTTTGCAATACATACTTTGATACATGGAAAAATGTTGTTATTTTCAAAAAGTAAGTATTTTTATCTGATCAGTAAAAGCTTATTATTCTTGTAAATTAGTAATGTGGGAAAGACTATAGAGCAAGAACACAGGAGACAATAGCTGGACTGAAATAACAAAAGAGCAATTGAAAATTAATTAAACTGAAATACCTGAGATCATGTTTGGGAACATTAACAAACCTGATAACCTGAAGTTTTGTTTTAGAAATTAAAGGAGCCTTGTCTAAGTAATAGGAATTGATCTTTCACTGCTGTCTGGTATAAAATTTATCCTAAATTCATTGAGGTTTTTTTAAGTGGCAAGAATAATAGTCATGTTTTGTCTAGTTTTGAGCAAAAGCAGTTCCTCACTGAAGCATTTTCTTGGATTTAAGTTGTTGTGCAATCAGACTCACTTAATTTTGCATTCTCATGTGCTGACCAGAGTCAGCATTTTAGATTCTACAAGCCAGGCACAAAAGGAGCCTTGACAAGGTTATTGTTTTTTGAGTGAGAACACCTGACTCCTCTTTCACTCAGAACTGGAATTTGAAACCAGGTAGAAATTCTCTGCTGCTACCTGGGGATGACTCACAGAAATTGAACAACTTCAGTTTCTGTGAGCTGTAGGGGGAACAATGATCACACTTACAAACTTGGTATATTTGACATACATTAGTACTACCTAGATGGAAGTAACTTTATAGACTTTTCAGCCTTTCTTAGAATTTTTTGGGAAAAAAATAAAAAGGAAGAAATCCTCCTGTTCAGTATTCTCTTTTCATTTTTTGGGTATGTGGTGTTTGGTTGTTTGGTGTCAAAGCAAGGGCATGTTCTTTTAAATTTCTGTGGCAGCAGAAGTGTTTCCTAAGCAGAGGAAGCTATTGTTCTGCAGAAGAAAATAGGAGTTCATTTAAAAAGTAAAAATCAAATAGATCTACAGTGTGTCTCACAAAAATAAGAAAAAATATGGCCCACACATGCGAGCTCTTTTTTTCTTAAGGATATGTTCTGTTATCTTGTCAATTTAAACACCACTTTTGGTTTTCTTCTTATGGGGAGGAAAGATGAGCAAAACAAACACTGGTCCCCTTTAGCTAGTGCTGTAACTTCAAATCTCACAGCTAAGGCGTGTGAATTGGTGTAAATTCTCAGTGTTTAAGGAGTTCAGCCGATGTAGGACTCTGGCCATGTTCAGGTGTCATCTTGGCTCCTTAAGCATGCTCAGCTGCATCCTTCAAGCAATGGAATCCTTTTATAAATGTTTGCTTTGAAAATGCTGCTGGACTGAGAAGGTGCAATATCCAGGTTTCTGAGTGTGTGCATGTACCACACACCAAAGGAGCACTTGAAGAAATTTCCTTCTGTAAATTCAGAATTTGCGAACATGAATTCCCAAGAACTTTCTTCTCTGCCATATGTCAATCCCCTGAATTTTGGGGGAGCATATACTAGTTCAGAAGTGGGTTTGAGGGTTTTTTGTTGTTTTTTTGGGGGGTGGTTTGTTTGGGTTTTTTCTGCAACTTATAGAGGAGTAAATCTGCATTTTCCCCCATAGTCTTAGTAGGGAATAATTAGAGGTACTAAGGTAGGATGTTTCTGTTCAGCTGCTCAGTCAAAGACTTCTGACTATATGTTATTTGTGAGGATCAATCAGGGACAGGACTGACTTCCAGTAAGTTATTTTTACTTGAGAATACTGCCTCCTAATTTTGTGAAGTTTTGAATTTTCAAAGGGAAATACTGAATAATGTAAGGGAGGAGTTTTCAGGTAAACTTTAGAATTGCTGAAATAATAATTCAGTGTTTGAAGTTAGGCTAGTCTGGGAGGAAAAAAAAAAGAAACTACTTCAGAGAAAGATTTTTAATATTCAAATGTAATGCAAAGGCCTTTCTTGTATAACATCAGATACTAGTGCAGGGCCTGACTGGGCTTTGCTTCCACTCAGCCTGCCAGAATGAGCTGTAATAGAGCTTTGCCAATGTGAGGGATGAGGCTGAATGAAGGCTCTGTGTGTCAGCCAGACACTGCCTTAACCATCAGCCTCAGCACACTTCCCACCAACAGAGTGCCTTTTAAAAGTGTCCAAGGGAAGCAAGGCTTCCCAAGAGCAATGTGTTACAATACCTTGATGTGTCCTGGTCTATTCAGGCCTCTAGAGATTGCTTCTCATCCCAATGTCTTCCTTTGTTGTTTCATTTAAGATCAAGGACAGTACATTTCTTAACACAATTACCGTGTGAAAGCTTTTAGTTTAAAGGAAAAAGAAACTTGTGAGCTCTTCTCAGCAGGGTCAGTGTCATCTTTGGTCTCTCTAAAGCACTTAACCCAGAAGGGCTCAAGGGATGCACTGCCTGATCTTGAAATAGGAGTTGCCAGTCCTCACCTTGATTGCAACTTTTTTTGGCTCTACTGAAGTGGAAAAATGTGGCTTCCTAATTCTAGACCTGTGTACTCAATGTTGCATTGTCCATCAATTATGTGTCTGCATCCTGTCCGTCTCCTCTGATGGTGCGTGTTTAGAAAAAAATATTGCATGTTAGTTAATACATGGCTAACATGGTCCCCCATGATTGATTTTGTCAAAGACAAATTATAACAATATGATAGTTTCTGTTCATGCTCACCACAGCAAGGCCTGGTCCCCAACCCCTCCCAAGATGTTTGAACAACTTCCTGTGCAATCTTAACACTTTCCCCCAGAGAAAAGTAGCTCTGTGTTAGAACTCTGACTTCTATATTAATGCAGTAACTGCTGTTTTTCTTAACTCTGTGTTGCTGGGTATGTGTAACCATGCAAGAATCCTTGCTTTTATGCCCCCCTAAAAAGGAAAAAAGCAAATTATCATTTCTTGTGGAGAAAGTTTTGGTATTCATGGAATGATTCTTTTTTTCAAGTTGCTAATTAGATGAGGAAGAAATAAAGTAATCATAGAAATTTTTATCCTGTAATTCTTCAGTAGTGCTAATACAGAATAAAAGAAATATGCCTTTACTTCTGACTTTTATTTGGAAAATAATGTAATAAAATGTTTCTGCCAGAGTAAGATGATAAAATACACTGTATTTGTTCACAGTGAAAGGTGAATTAAACAATAATTATTAATGCTCAGAAGAGGATGAAGAGGTAGGAAGGTTAGAGATGTGAAAAAATCTAGACATTTTTTCCTTTATTTTTTTCTGCTGCAGCCCCTTTTCTAGCTTCTTGAAAGATCTGGATCATTATAGTAATTACTTGCCTATTGAAACTAAATATTATCTGAGAGTAGGGAATGTCTTATGAATAATTTATTTAAACCTTGACAGCATTTAAGAAGTACTTATGCATGCCTATTATTTCCAAATAATACCAAATATAACTAGCATGAAAGGTGGAGCTGCACTGTTCTCTTAAATTTGTGGTCACTTTAATATTTCTGAAATAGGCAGAGTGAAAAAAAATAAAAGCTTACTCTTAGCTGGTCTGAAACAAAATCTTTTTTCTATATTAAGAAGATTTTAAAAATGTAGATCTGTCGTTATAATATATTAAGAAATATAATATAATAGAAGAAGAAATATAAATAGAAGAAAGAAATATGATATAATATATTAAGAAATAATATATTAAGAAAAAGCTACCATGGCATTCTGCAACAAAATTAATTGTTCTTCTTTAAATTATTTTTAATAAAATCTATTTTTTAATATACATAATACGTACACATATGCTTGAATGAATGTAAGAGTGTATGTGAGCTAGTTTGGGCTAAATTCATACTCTTTATAGTCTAATTATAGTCTGTAGGTATTCCTACATTATACAGGGAAGACCATTTATGGTTTAGTCACATAAACAATTGTGCAAAAATAATTCAGTGAGCAAGTCAGGGCATCAAACCGAGAGCAGAAACTGTAAGATAAGATGGCCAGAAAAAAAGAAAAGCCAAACATAGAAACAGAAAAGGACATTTGTTACCACAAGAGCTCAGAGATTCAGCAGTTAGGCACAAAATAAGCCTGAGGGAGGCAGAAAGAAAATGTCCCAGGTGATTTAACCAGTCCTTCTTAGCAATCAACAGAAACTGAATTCCACTGTGTTCTGTGTCGGGCAGAAAAGCTAACCAGGCAGTTGATAGATCTCCTGCATATCTACTGATCCCAAATGTCAGAGGGACCTTGGATTCTTTTGGTGCTTTGGTAGTCACTTTGATGACTTCTGAGAGTGAGTGATGACTCTTGGAAGTGTGCTTATCTCAGCATTGGCCAAAGGTGAAGGGCTTTAAAGAAATAGAAAGCAATGCTGAAGGGAAAGTGGCCAAGCAGAAGTCAGGAATAGGAAAGACAGAAAATAACTGTTCCTAGGTTAGCCTAATCTGAATTAAAAGAATCAGTCACAGAGCTTGGCTATTGGGCTGACACACTGCCAAGCCTCAGGAGGAAATTACTTAAGATTCTGGAGTCCAAAGAGGTAGAGTCTGAGTTTCTGATGTGAATAGTTCATACAAAGCGGTGCGGGGGTAAAACCAAAGCATAACCTAAGGCCTTTTAGCACATGTTAACAGCACTTATAGCAAGATACTGGATTAATTTCTCTATTACTAAACCTACAAACATTATTTTCAATTTGTTGTTGTTTTGTGTGTTTGTTTTTTTTTTTTTTTTGAAGGATAGGGAAGAGGTGTTGCTGACCTCTCTGTTTTCTTCAGTGACTTTTCTCAGGTCCTTGTTTGCTGGTCTATTTTGCAAGGTTGCCACGCTCTTTGAACTTTTTTTGTAGGGAACCTACTTTATGCCTTTGTCCAACAGGTGTCCCATACTATAAAAGCTAAGAGAAAGTAGCAATTATTATTCCCTTGTGCCATTTGTGCTCCTTGTCGCATAAAAGAAAAGCAGTCACAGTGTCTGTGCAGTCCTACACCCACACAAAGAGCATGTCTAACCTGACAATCTCATGTAAGGTTTTTCATTAACCTTCCTTATGGGAACAGTGTTACTCTTGCTTTTTCCTGCTTCCTACTTGTTTATAAGTAGCATCAGACACTGTCCCATCCTCCTACTTATGTCCAGATCGAAAGCAACTGTGATACTGGAAAAATGGGACCTTTTTGCAGATACATTGCTAAGTGGAACAATATTATTGCTTTTTTCCAGTGACTTCAATATAGAATCACTTCTATTTAACCCTGGTGTTTCAAGGAGTTTTAAGTACAAGCACTCAAAGAAACACAGGAATTTGAATCAAGTGCTCTACTTTATAATGACCTTTCATCTCAACTACAAGATCTTTTCTTTAAAAGTGGATTGAACAATGTACTGTTAAAAACTGTATTTTCCAACCTATATTCATTCTTATGGATAATGGGGAAAAAAAGCTCTGCTGGTATGTGAGAGTATCACCTCCTCAAGGTGCCCAAACCAACAAGCTTGCATAAGGCTTAATCACTTGTTCAAGGCCTGGTCTTCTCTTCATGACAATGAGAACCTTGCACTTTAGCTCACATCTGTGTTTAATTTATCCAGAGTGCCTCAGGTAATGCAGGTGCAATCAGAGAGCTGCAGTGTCTATTGATGTTTCCCTTTACTCGCTTCAGAGCTGTATCCAGTTATTATCATCAAGGGTAGCCACATATTTAAATAAAAATATAAAAATTGATTTGTAGTGCTTTCTCACGCAGACATGTTTTTTTTTATCTGCTTGGATGCAAAAATCTCAACTGAAATGAAGTCAGAAAAAGTATACATATATTGCTAGGTCAGTCTGGTTTTAAGTATGGAAAAGCACTCCATCATACTATATTTTGATTTGTTGGGTTTTCCCTCTTGAAGCAGATGAACACTATCCTAGTTTCCTACAAATTTTTATCCTATGCCTGTGCCCTCTCTTCCCTGTGACCTTCATTTCCCCTGAGACATCCATTCCCATGGTGTGCTCCCTGCCCACATATCACCATAATGCTTTATCAGCAGAGAGGTATCAGTGATAGCCTGTGTCCTTCTTGAACGACCAACTGGCAAGCATAGCACAAGAATTTAAAGAAATAATCTCTGAGTCGAGACTACATTTGAATCCCTCTACTTGACTTTAATAACTGTCACTTATTAAACTTGCATTCCATGAAGGTATTCAAGTGTAATGCTGACACCTCTCACCCTCTGCCAAGCCGGGTCAGCAGAGGTAAGCTTGTTCTAAAGCTGCTGGGAGACTCTGAAAGGAGGGCAGGAAAACAAACAAAAAAAAGGTGATTTGCATTTAAGTATGTTTTTCAGTGTGTGGTAGTGTTTATGTGTCTAGTAAAAGTCAGGATGTTGATTGCACACACCTGTCTTGTAGAAAATGATCCTTTTCTGAGCAGGCACATTTTCTTAGTGTAACTGACCAGATGAAGAATCAATTTTGTGTAAAATCCTTTATACATGCTCTGGGAGGTCTTTTAATGGTGCATCAAATGGCCAATAATTGCAGTCACACGAGGTTCGGATGCTTGAGCAGAGGAGATGATAGAAAGAAATAACACAAGTGGAACAGTTAGGAGTAAGGCCTTTTTTTCCAGTAAGTTACCAATTTAAATTTAGCTGCCCCCAATGCCCAAACGAGTTTTCTCATGAGCTCCTTCTATGCACTTTCCTTATTACAGACCCCTCTAAAATACCATTAGTGGAATTTTATGGAGCCCATTAAATTTATTAAATTATTGTTGTGTTACTTCCTAACACCAAAATGTCTTATTAGAGGTAATAGCAGATCAAGATAAAATGATGATTTCTTTTAGCAAGAGGCAATGTTCTTTTTACGAATTGTAGTATAGCTAGGTTTGTTAATTTAGCTTCCAGATTATGTTTCATATGTATAGAACTCAACTACTACTCTTAATACTTGGGTAGTTTTGCAACACTTTTTAAAATTTGTGCAAAATAATACATGAAAAGGGAAAAGAATACAAGTAATCAAGATGAGGATGTTTCTAAAATATATTTTATTTAAAATAAAAAAATATTTCTTTAAAAATCAATTTTTATTGAATGATGAAATTGTAAAATAAACAAAGGTAGAGCTGGAAGTGTTTTTTGGTTGGTTAGTTTCAATTCTTTTTTTTAATTAGACATAAAAGAAAAATTAAGGTATTTGCAGTGAGAAGGATTTTTCTTGGTCATTGGATCATAGTCAAATGCTTTTTTTCCTGGAATTCTCTACCACGCCATAGAAAAATTCTTGCCACCATGTTCAGACATAGATAAAGTAAGACTAAAAAAAGCTCACAGTTATAATAAGAACTTGTATGCAAATTAATGAGGTTTCACCCTACAGTCCCTAGGTAGTGCCTTCCCTTTAAATGGAGGCAATGTCTTCCCTTTAAAATACAGCTCCAGTCAAAAAGGCACTAACCTCATTATTTTGTGGAATGAAGGAGGCTAAACAATCATTTTACACAGTAAACACAATAACAGAAAAATTTAAAATTGCTGGATGCAAGTATGCCCAGAGTCTATAAACCACTGCACTTCCTCCTAAACTGAAAGTCTTAACAGTCTCTGTGGATTAGCTGTCTTCTTATAAAGTACTAAAACAGTTACATACCAATAGAATAAATCCATCTGGCACGTATATATATACAAATATCTATGTTTATATGTAAGTATATTTATATATACTTTTTTTTTTCATATATATAGTCTTAATTTCCTAAAAATAAGCTATGTCGAAATGGCTACACTACATCCAATTGGTTATAAATATGGGGGGTTTTTGATGCAAGGAAAAATAGGAACAGCTACAACAGGAAAATATTTGGAGTATGAGGGTGCATATACAGAAACCCAAGATACTTTGAGAAATGTACATTCTTAACTGTGGCATGGATGATGCACCATGCAGCATTCACTGTGCAGTGATTCTGTACTCAAGTTTCCCTTTCTTAAATTAATGGAAAAACTCTCCTATTAAGTACAGTAGGTTAGTTTCATCACTTGAGATCTACTCTTGACTGAATCAGTGTAACTAACAATATTTTGCACTAGACATAAGTCTGCAAGCAAGTGAACCAAAAATAATCTTGTGTGACACCGCAGCATTTCTGAAAACCATTAGTGAACACTAAGTATAAATTACAGAAGAGTTGAAAGGAAAAGTGCACCAAATGCAGTCAGATAATTTCAGAGCCTTTTCTGAAAGTATTCCTCTGTTTAAAAGATACAGCATTCAGTAGCAGTTATAAATTAGAAATAAGAGTTAAACAAATACTAGAAATACCAAGTCAAACTTCTGAACAAAACAAATCTGGTAAACAAGGAAAAGTAGTAGAAATGTAATTGTTAGCATAAAAAATAATGGACTGTCTACAAGGAAGATAGATACTAGAGAAAACTGTTAAGCTGGTCAAGAATGTCAATGTGATGTTATGGGGCTTAAAGCAAACAACTTGAAAAGTGCAAATGTTAAAGAATTTTCTTCTGCTTTCCTACAGCAAAAAATGAAACATGAGAAAAAGCTGACAGTGTTTGGGCAAAGCTGAAATCCTTAAAGAAAAATTTAGCATGTTTCCATGTTTGTACTCAGAAGTTTAGTTGCTAATGTGTTGGATGAGGGAACATGTGGATGAGGGAAAATACTTGTGCTTCATGAGAATAGTATAAAGGCTTACAAATACTGTTGCTATTGGACTCGTTTTGAAGATTAAAGCACCATCTCTAAATCCCAACACTTCTGTAAATTTCCATTAATTATCAATTATTCAGCAATTATTATGAATTAGGTTATTTCATACTGTGAGATATCCCTCATGTGTGACAGAATGTCCTGAAGTTAGCATAGTGCTTTATCAGCTTACTTTGCACAATTTTTGGACAATAACAGAGCATGTCTGGTTCAGCAGAGGCTGCCTGGTCGATTTGCAGCCATCTCCTCTGGGACAGATATTTGTCAGATATTCTAAGCAGACTCAAACAAACACATAAAAAGTTTAAGCTTTTTTTAAAATTTATTTTGGATACAGAAGCAAATTTTGTATGGTCTCTATCACCATTAACAGTCCTGTCTGACATGAACACTTGCATCATATATCTTAAAAGTTTTGCTGAAATACTTATGAATTTTAGAGCTTTTAGGTCTCACACGAACAAGATTGCTCATATATGCAACGCAGAAAATCACCATCTAAAATCCCCTGGTTCTGTTGACTAGAGGAGGGCAATAAATTTCACGTTGATTAACTGATTGATATTCTGTGTGATTCAACTTCCTCTACTTCAAGTTCTGCTGCAGCTTTTGCTGTGGTTACATTTAATTGCTGTCTCTGTACTTGGTTCTTGTTTTAGGAATGAGAAACAATACTGCTATATGCCAGATGGTATTCTAAGAGTTCATGAGGCGTGTGTGGATTATTAAAGTTGAAATAGTACATGCACATATAAAATTATCTCTGTGTACATTTTTAATGAGAATATTTAACAGTCATCTGAGTGGAGTAGATATGTATCCTCTTACAATGGTATTCAAGATTATCAGATGGCACAAAGAGCTGAAAAATGACATTTTTTCCCCTCAACCTGAGGACTCTGTTTGGAGTAGAAGGAAATCAAACACTGTCTTTTTGTTAAATTGTACACTTTTCATAAATAATGTAGCACTGGAGAAATAACTTCAATCTATAAACATGGCTGAGAAAATAGCAAAGAATAGATGAGACAGACAATAGCTAGAGAAAAGTCAATCAGTCTGAAACAGACTGAACAGTAGTTTGCAATATTAGACAGCCTGTGACCTTTCAATACCTTTTGCTTGTTATGCCTTAAACACTTAGAAGGAATCATTATAAATTTTTATGACTTAAAGAATACTATACAGAAATTTATCAGTATTTTTTTTTAAAGTCTTTAAAATAAACATGGAAATTTTTTTTTTCTCTAGGTTCAGAGAGCTACTAGTGTGCTTTTCAGGGTCATTAAGAAGTACTGCTAAATCACATGCTTATAAAAGCTGGAGAAGAGCAGAAAGTAAAAATGTAATCAGAATTAGTTCTGATTATTTGAATTTCTTATAGATTGTCAAGGCAAGGATGGTGTAGTGACATTTCCTTTTTTATTACTCTAGAAAAAATGAAAAAAGATAAAGCTGAAATTTCAATATCTAAGAAAGTAATTATAAATTCTTATAGATGATACATCTCAGAGTAGTACATTTTGAGCAGTTTAATAGTTCAGGAGTCCTTTTTTCACTAGTCAATGGTCATAGTGTATCAATAAAGCACCAGTCAGATCTCGTGATTGCAAAACAATTATTAGGTATATATCAATTTGATGACTTTCACAAGATTTACTTTTGGTGTATAAATGAGTGGAACAGATAAAACTATAAATCTGTCCTTCTAAAAAGGTCTAGAGCTGGATATGACTATATAGTAGATTAATAATGAGATATAAGTAATATATATAAACCTACTTGATTAGTTCATTGAAAATAAACAGAATATAATATGACAGATCAGCTCTTTTTAGTTAAGATTTTACTTCAGAAATTCATGACCTGCAGTAACTATGTCAGAAGACTTAGTAGGAAACTGAAAAAGTGACCCAGCCAAATCAAAAGACTATTACTTTTTTTTTTAATTCATCTTCCCAGTCAGTGAAGACAAATTTCACAGAGCATTTTAGGATGCCTTTTGCCTTTGCCTGAATTCTTCCGAATACTAAAATGGAAACAAACTGATTTTACTTTTGGTTGCTGTTTCTTTCCCTGTTGTGTATCTATGGAAAAAGAAAAAAACATAACAGAAACTATAGTATCAACAAAATATTGTTGATACACACGGGGTTCCTCCATCTTACCAAAATAAAAATATAAGACTGAAATATGTGTGGGACTTTGCATTTCAGAGGCACTAGAAAAAATGCATGGAGTTGGTGACAAAACACGCATATAGTTTATAACATCGAACTTGACCAAATACAATTAAACTTTTTGCTTCTGTTCTTGGTATGATTGAGTAAAAATGGAGGAAAATAACTTAGTTTTTAATGCTATAGAAAATTCCATGAAATTCCATGAAATTCAACTGTCAAGGTCTGGTACATTATTTAAAAATGTTATTTCTTTTTTGTAAAGCTTTCAGTTCAGGATTCATGCAGCCATAAAATGTCTGATCTTCAAAAAAAGATAACAAGGAATTCTGTTATTTTTATTAGTTTTTTTTTCTTTTCTAAATACCAGGCTTTCTGGGTTTTTTATGAATTTTGGTACATTTACGTGGAGGCACAACCACTGTGATTGCATGCTATACAGGGGGACATGAATTTAAGTAGGAAATAATGCCTTCTATTACAGAAATATCAAGTCTTTTTTATGTCCAGTGCTTTATTTTAGCCAAGAGACTTGGACGATGTTATAGCAAAGAAGTAAGTATTATTCCTTAAACCTAATGTACTGAAACATGTTAAAATTACTTCATACTGCCTGGAGTGGTTTTGAAACTTGTTCAAGTGTTAAATCTCTCCTTGCAAAAAAAAGCTTAAATAGTTAAGGAGAAGAGGTTTTTATTTTCCTTTGTAAAACTGCTGATGCCCACTCATGTACTGAAGTACCTTGTAATGCACAGTGTAGTCTGGAACTAGAAAAACACCTGGGAAACTAAAAACTCAAGTGCTATCTAGTCTTCCAGACTTGTATGAATTAAAAAAATTGGTCTCTGTCAAGAAAAATTCAGCTGCATGTAGAGCAGAAATTACATTAATTAATATCTGCTCCATTTAAAGAATCAGGTCTTTGAGAGGATGCAAAATCTTGAGAAGGAAAATAATCCAAAAAATAATCCAAAAAATAAGAGCATAGGAATGTAAAATTCTGCTACAATATTTTCTATTATTGTCTAAGGCATATAAAAATTTTAAATGTGTGTGTATGTGTCTGTGTGTATGAAAGACTTCTAAACAATAGAAGTGCGTTTTCTATTGCTCTTTCCTTGGATTGAAAATGTTAGTTCTTACCCATGTCAGTGCAGCTTCATATTCATTAAGGGATTTCTTTCTGCTCCTTCCCACTTGTTCCCATTGATATCACAGCATTTTTCTCACTCACAGTATTTGTCCTTCTTTGACAGCTCTCCTGCCTACTGTTGGTGTCTTTTTCCTCTCCCCCACCTGAAGATGTCATCCCAGTGACTACAGCCTCATAGCTAATAATTCTGAGACATCTCCTTTTTACTGTTTTTTGCCTTCAGCCATAGATGTTACCTTTATCCACAGCCTCTCTTCACTTCCCAATAATTGCACCCTCTCTGCACTTTTCTCAAGAGCCCTTTCATTAAGAGCTGTAGACATCCCTGCTCAGCTTCATGATCAGCTCTTAGGGGTGTGAAGAAAATGGTCCTCTGAGAACAGAGGATCTAGACTGCTCTTGAGCCCTAGTGACTAGTATAAATATATATACATTTCTTTTTTATATGAATGATTTTCCATTTTGATTAGAGATCTACTTCACCTCTCTGACACTCTAATTCAGCTGTGATACAACTGTTGAGATCACCTTCTGTATTTTCTGATGAAGAAACCCTAGATTTCATTTTGAATCCTCTTTCTGGTTTCCAATATTTGATTTACATTGTTTGAGGTTTTTCTGCAAAGTTTTTAATTTTCTTATTTATCCAGCCTTCTGCTCTCTTTCATGCTGCTTTCTGCACAGCCTACCCAGGATTTTTTAGAGATAGGGAAATCCACATAGTGTGGCCCTCTTATCATTAGGTAATTTATAACAAATAATAGTGAAAACATCCAAATTATTATTTCTGTTAGATTTTCCAGTGTCTGCTTATGACAACAGTAGTTCATCCTTGGTCCAAACTGACAAGTGGATTTTTTTTTTATGAAAAAAGCTCTGTCCGTAGGAAAATGTCCATCAGGAAAACAGAATTCTACTACCAATAATAATAATTTGTCATTGACACAGATATTTGTCATTGACATGGATATTTTGAATATGAGGAATTCTTATGAAGTAGAGTGGAAAATCTACTCTGTTTTTATGTGTGCTCATTGCCTCACAGACCACAGATAAAGCACTCCTCACTGAAGAGAACTCTGTTGTAGTTTAAATTACTTTAAAGAGAGTTCTTTCTCCTGGATTTAGGCAAGAAGCATTATAAATATTGTTTAAATTATATCATGTTAATCACAAGAAAAATATGTAGTTTTGTCTTCAGTGTATCAGACATTATTATCAAAGAAAAACCAAGTAATTGTGAGTCACCAGTTTTGCACTGTTTGTCTTTGTGAATAGAGAGCACTTCTGGGAAACAGTTTCTAGTGCATCAAACTGCTGAAGTAGGTGTTTGCACATGAATTAAACATCAAGCAACCTGGTATTTGACAGCTGTTCTGTTTAATTTTCTGTAACTGTGATCAAAGCTACAGCTAGCAGTCTGACAGAAATAAATTTCCTAGTTTGTTGAGGCATTCTGACACAATCTGGTCAAAAAACTTGCTGAAATTCACCAAAGTGAGATTATATCTTATTTTAAGTTATATTTATCAGTTAAAAAATTCTCAAAACCCGAAACAAACCCCCAGTGAAATGAGTATAGGAAAGGGGTCTACAAGTGACCTCTTAGATAGGTAATATCTGGTTTTGTTACCTTTTTTTTGTAGCAGCTAGAGTTGGGTAAGAAATTAGACAAAGGAAGGCTCTGCCTCTGATTTAGATTTCCTAGCCTTGTTAACTATGTGAAATTTATGTCATAATTTCCCCCCTGATGCTGGTCAGAAACCTCTTCCCAACTTCTATCCTGATTTTAGTAATGGATATTTGACAACCACTGCAATTTTTTATCTCATCTTTGTCTTTTTCTTGCCAGCATTTACTTTATTCAATTATTTTAGTAACAATAGTAATAAGGTATTTTCTTTTTCACTTTGTGCCCTGTGCGCTAAATACATCTGTGGTTCTCTGGTAAGACAAACTTTCTGTTTTCCTGCTTCCTCTGAGTGTATTTTCTATATACCCCTTCCATGTTTTAGGGCTATAAGAATGGGCTGCCTATACAATGAACAGGGAATTTTTCTAATGCCTCATAAAACATAATAAATATTTACTTATTTCTAATGATGGAAAAAGAACTTGAAACTAATGAAGTTGACATGTATGAAGATCAAGTTTATCTTTCCTATTGCAATATAGCAGGGAGTCAATTATATGTGCCTGTACTGCACAGAACAGAATAAGAACAATTTAAGCATGGCAATAATTAATCAGATGAAAGATCCTTCTATTGTGTTTCCCACATTGTTCACAAGGAAATGCCTGGGGGAAAATAAAATTGGAGGGAGGATGTACAACGCTTCCATGTAAAGCACTTCTTTCTTCTAATTAGTTTCAGCTGAAAGACTTCTTGAGTCACGTGTGTATTGTTATTTAGCAATCCTCAGTGGATCCTTTCCTATTGTGTTTGCAGCTTTCCTTCTTAGACAAACACACAGGCCTACAGTACCTGTGATTGTGGTAATAAATATTATTAATCGCTGCCCCTTTGCTGGGCTTCTTCTCTTCTTGAACCTACCTGCATTTGATGCCCAGTATACATTCAGACAGAAAGAAACTGTGGAAAACTGATCCCTCCTACATTCTCTCCATACTCCTTGTGATTTTGTAGAGCTTCTTCATATTCCAATAAATTTGTTTTCCAGATCAAAAATTTACAGGTTATTCAGTTGTTCTGAATATATGGATATTTATTTATTTATTTATTTATTTATTTATTTATTTATATGAATATTTGTTAATATAAAAGTTTCACTTCCTTTTTTATATCCTCTTTGAGGTGAGGGTCTGGACCTCCAGGTTATGTCCAAACTGTAGGTGAAGCACTGTTTACAGTGCCATAACTCTTCTCTGTACTCCTGTACTAGCATTTAATTTACTTTTTAACTGCTACTGAGCATTGAAATTACTGTTTCATGGAACTATTTATTATAATCTTAAGGTCTCTCTTCTGAATAGTAATGGTTAGCTCAGAGCTCATCATTTTTATGTGAAATTAGGATATTCTTTTCCCCCATGTGGCACTTTACATTTATCTACACTTAATTTCAGTCATTCAGGTTCATGAGACATATTTTGCTGCAGTTCTTCACAGTACTCTCTCATCCTTAGCACTCTAAATAATTTAGTACCACCAGAAAACTTTCTTGTCTCTCTGCTCACCCTCTTTCCCACATAGCTGAACATTACAGGTATGCTGAACATTACAGGTATCAGAACAACTCCACTGCAGATTTCCACTGTTAGAATTCAACATTGTCTAATGTTTCTCTTTTAACCATTTAAGGGCCTTCCATGCACTATAAGGCTTCACCCAAAAAGACTTTGGTGAGGAATATTTTCCACAGCTTTATGGAAAATTTAATTGATCACATTTATCCATATGCACATTTGCTCTTTCCATGGACTTCAGTAGATTGGTAATAATGGATTGTTTTGTAAAAGCCAAGCTTATTCTTCTCAAGTAGATCATAATTACTTGTAAGACTTTGTCTAACATAGATGACAATCTTACTGATCTGGCTTTTTCCCTTGCTCTCTGAAGGATGCTTTTTTAAAATTGACACCCTCCTATGGTGAGGCACCAAAGCAGTTTCAGGTGAGAATTTATATACATCATTGTTAATAATTCAGCTGTTTCATCCGTGAGTTGCTTTAGAATCCATGGCTGAATACTGTCGGGCCTTTGGGGTTTGTTACTTCTTATTCTGACTATTTGCTCCAAAACTGCTTCAAACTGAATCATTGAAAAACCCCCTTAGAAAGAAGAAACTCACGAGGGATATTACCCCAGTTTCATCCAGACCGTGCGAAGAGCGCATTTCACTTTTCTGCCATTGCTTTCCTTTCATATTCTGTTCATTCGTCTGTTAGTATTTCAGTGTCTAGAAGTCTGTGTTCTTTTGACATCTTTGAAAAAAGATTTATTGCTCATTTTGTTTTGGTATCTGTCCATAGATCTCACTTATTACCCACTTTTGCCCCAAAGAATAGAAGAAATCATCATTTGGTTCCTAGGTGAGGTCCTGTGCCTTTGCTGTCTCTTAAGATTTACTGCATTTTTCATGTTCAATAGTTTTTCCTTGACCTTGGAAGAAACTTCAAACTTCATGTCACTGTGCAGTCATTATCATATGCCTTACTTTCTCAGTCAGAGTTGACAAAGAAATAATGCAAACCCCAAGAATGATTCTTGAAAAACTCAACTCAAGAATTCTCTTGTCTTCACTTATCGCATTCTCATGGCTCCTTTACAAAGCTAACACTATTTGCCATCTTCTCTATCTCAATTTCTAATCTCCTATGAGTGAATAACAAACAGGACATTGAAATTTGCCTATATTCCATCTGTTACTTAAAAGGAAAAGAAAAAAAAAAGGGAAAAACAAAACAAACAAACAAAAAAAAAATAAAACCACAAACCCAACCAAAAAATACAACAAACTTTATTGTGGAAGAGCTATCAGATGGGTTAGTTTAGCTCTGCTATTGATGGATTTTATTGTTGCTCAAAGATGTATATGCCTTCTTTGCTTCAAAATGTATTTAGTGCTCAAAGTCTTTAGCTTTTTAGGCAGCTATTTTGCCTTCCTTGAACCTGACAAATATGTAGCTTATTTTCAAATGCTTGTCATTCCCCATGCCTTTGTTCCTTATTCCCTATTGTCTAAATTTGAAAGTTTCATAAATCCTGGCAAGAGGATTTCCCATTTCATGTGCAACGTCCTCCATTCTGCTTTGTATAAAAATTATCTTGTCTTAGTTGTGTCAGACATTGTGTCTACAGGTTTCATTTCTGCTGTGATAATTTTAATTTTGAACCTTGCTTTTTTTTATTAGTTATTTTGCTTTTGCAGCCTACATCCATTTTTGTTTACCTTAATGAAAAAAAAGCTCACCTGACTATTCATTTCCCAACATGAACATCTCCACTCAATTTTCACAACAAAGTTGTAATTTCTGTCATGTGGCAAGATGATCTTTTCTGTTTAGTACTTTTTGCCCAATCCAAAAGTAATATGCACTCTCTTCTACCTAAAACATTATTTCCTAATCACCTTCTCTTTTCAGACTATAAGTTAATAAGAGGTTCTGTTTAGGGGGGATCTATGTGGAAAGAGAGATTATCACATCATGGATGTCGACCATTACATGTCCTTTGTATCTAAATTTTACAGTGATCCAGTAAGATCAGCCTTGCTGCTTAAGGAGAGGATGTTTTGGCCTTCATTTAAGCATAAGCAAGGGATACAGGATAGCACAGATTTTCAGTAACAAAAGAACTTTTCATTAACGTAAGGATCATATCTATTTAGAAAAGTACTTATGAATTCTTTTTAAAAATTCACACAAAAATAAATTATTAATTTTTTTTCTTTTTTTTTTAACTCAGCTCTCTCTAATGATTATAGTAAAGGATTTTTGGAAATATACTGTTTCTTCACTGTAAAAAATTTAATGCAATTTTGGACAGTGTTCTGGAAGGCTCTGCTTATACAAAGCCCTACTCTGCAATCTGGGAGTGTCTTATCATGTTGGGCAAGCAATACTTAAAGTTTCTGCTGTTCCAGAAGCATTAAATCAGCTTGAGATGGAGACTTAATCAGACCCAGAAAATACCCAATGCAACCACTAATTTCCAGATTTCTGCTGTTACCAGACCTTTGTCACCAGAAGTTGATATAAATGTGCATGTATTTGCTGGCTCTAGAGTGGCATATTACTTTTTTTTTCAGTTTTTTTGCTCTTCTTTCTTCTTCCCTACCCCACTATGTTCTTTTCCCCGTTTTAAGCCTTTTGAGAGCTCAATACTATTATCACAGTACTTAGTGTTTGGCTCTTTGTAAAAAAGTTTGTTCTTTCATGACTTTTAGGGCCTTTAAGATGCATCAGCACACTTACTGTCTGAGAAGACATATTTACTTTAAATTCATAATTTAGGTAGAAGTATAAATAGTTCAGAAATCTTGTAGATGTCTGAATTGATAAACTTTCTCCTGAATAGAAATGCAGTGCCTCACTTGGGCCTAGAATGGGTCATGTCACTTGCTCAAATATTTGAAATATTATGTCAAGATGTATCTATCAAAGCCAAGTGCATCGTTTGAGCTCCACACAACAATTTTTCAGCATAGCCCTAAGGGTTTAATGCTACTTTCAGGAGTACAGCCTTGCATAGCCATGATTAGAACCAACTTCTTATATATTCTCATCATTTACTGCTATAGTTCTTTTTCCCTTAACACAAAAAAAAAAATACGTGAGAAGTCAGCATTCTAACTCACAGATGATGTGCAAAGAAAGCAGATCTGATTTACTGATTGACCTGCTGGAGCAAAAGATAAGATACTCAGTATTCTTGCTGAGAAAAGTTCTAAAATCCTTCCTCTTAGGAGGACCTCTCATGAGCAAGCAAATCACCTTCCTAAACACAGGCAGTGACTTAGATGTCTAGGTATTCAGCTGAGATGCACTTGGGGTTATTTGGCAGTAGAGGTAAAAACCTGAGCTACAGTTATAAAATATAAATGAACATTTAGAAACTTTTCTTTATATTCTTACACTGATACCTAATTTTGATGTTATTTTGTTTTATAATGATCTTTTATCCTGTATGAAAGAGCAATATAGAGTTTCACTGTTTTAAAAGTAGGGTTTTTTAGCTATGGATAAAATGAGGAATAATAAAAGGCTGGTATATAGTGGTTTTATATTTTGTAAATGCAGAACTCCAGTAACAATCTTAAAAAAAAAATCTCATTCTGTATTATTTGTACTAATTTTGAGCATGTAATTTTTTCATTTTACCATTTATGGTATCACTCCATAGATCCAGGTTAACACTTTAGGGACTTTTTGCTAAATTTTAGAAACACAGTTTGATGGCAAAGCGATTTGAGCCAATTACTTCACTCAATTATTATGTCTACACATAGTGATGAATTTGCCAGCCCAGACAAATGACACCACCTTAATGCAATCTAATAGGATTTTGGTATTTTTTGTTCCCAGGCATTAGACTTCTGTCAAAACTGAGCCCAAATACATAACTGATCTCAAATACATAACTGAACCAAAATACACTGATCTGTATAAATTAAGAAACATATATGAATTTGCATATGAACCTTCTACTCTGTACGTTTCTCTGGCATGGAATACCTAGAATACATCTATTTGTGCAAGTAACTGTTACCAGAATAGGCAGAATTTTTATCTAAATTTCTTCACTGAACTAAGTTTCTGTTGCTAGAAGTAGAGAACCCTGGGGCAGGATTAATCTCATACACAGACACCTGTTCCAAGCACCTACTGTGGAAATCCATTTCCTGAATTTAGGTGCCCAGCACCAGCTGAGACACCTTGGGCGTGCTGCCCTGCCACAAGCTGCTGGTGAGTACCAGACCTCCTGTGTCACATCTGCTGAGCTGGTAGGGATGTCTTGGTAGTCTGGCATGTCTGTCACTCCAGTTTGCCACCTAAATTAAGCTATTGAATCACAGCATTATAGACATAGACATATTGACATAGCAAAGGGGTTGGAATGGACCTTAAAGGTCATCCAGTTCCCTGCCAGGTGCAGGGATACCTCCTACTAGACCAAGTTATCAAGGCCTCATCCAACCTGGCCTTGAGCACTGCCAGGGTTGAGTGCCCTTGGGCAGCCTCTTCTAGTGTGTAATCACATTCATAATAAAAAATTTCTTCTTAGCTAACCTAAATTTCCTCTCGTTCAATTTTTACCCATTACTCTGCATCCTATCATTACAGCTCCTGACAAAGAGCCCCTCTCCAGCTTTCCTCTAGGATTCTTCAGATACTGGAAGGTTCCTGTGAGGTCTCCACACAACCTTGTCCTTTCCAGGATGACAGCCTCAGCTTTCTCAGCCCATTTTGTGAAAAAGAAAGGGGAGATGCTCCTCTTATCAACTTTGTGGCCTCCGGACTTGCTCCAACAGTTCCATGTCCTTTTAATGTTGGGGACACGACAACTGTGCACAGTACTCCAGGTGGCATCACATGTGAGCAGAGTAGAAGGGTAGAATCACCTCCTCTGAGCTCCTGGCCATGCTTCTTGTGATGCAGCCCAGGACTTGATTGGCTTTCTGATCTGTGAGCACACACAGCTGGCTCGTGCGGAGTTTTTCATCACCTGTCACCCCCAGGTCTTTCCTAGCAGGGCTGCTCTCAATCACTTCTCTGCCCAAGCCATCGGTGTGTCTGGGATTGCAGTGACCCAGGTGTAGGACCTTGCACTTTGCTTTGTTGGAGAGGTGTGCATCAAACCATCTCTCAAGCATGTCAAGGTCCCTGTTGTTGGCATTATCCCTTCCTTCCAGTGTGTAACTGCACCACCACAGAGCTTGGTGTCATCTGTAAGCTTTCTGACAGTGCACTTGATCCCACTGTCCATATTTCTACCAAAAATGTTGTATAACAATTGGTCCTAGTACCGACTCCAGAGGACACCACTCGTTAGTGGTGTTAGTGTGGAGTCTTTGTCATCTAGCCAGTTCTTTATCCACCCAATGGTCCATCCATCAAATTCATGTCTCTCTAACTTGGAGACAAGAATGTTCTGTAGGGCAATATCAAACACTGGGCATAAGTACAGATAGGCAAAATCAGATCCTCTGTCCCTGTCCATCAGTACTATAGCCCTGTCATAGAAGGTCACCAGATTTTCAGGCACGATTTCCCTTCTGTGAAGCCACCTATTACCAATCATGTGTTTCTCTTCCTTGTACCTTAGCACAATTTACAGGAGAATCTACTCCATGGCCTTGCCTGGCATAGAGGTGAGACTGATTGGTCGGTAGTTCCTCCAGTCTTCTGCTTTTCCTTTTTTAAAAATGAGACTTACATTTCCCTTTTTCCAGTCATCAAGGAATTTACCTGACTGCCAGGATTTTTCAAAAACAGTGGATAGTAGTTTAGTAACTTCATCTGCCAGCTCCCTCAGGACCCACAGATGAACCTCATTGTGTCCCATGGACTGGTGCACATTGAGGTTCCTTGGATGGTCTCAAACCTGATCCTTTCCTACAGTGTTTTCATTCTTCTAGTCCCTGTATTTTCCTTTCTCAACTTGGATGGCATGGCTGGAGCACTTGTCATTGAAGACTGAAGGACAGAAGTTGTTGAGAATCTCAGTCTTCTCTTTGTCCAGTGTAGGCAGGTCTCCCTTTCCTTTTGGAGAGGGCCCACATTATCCCTAGTAGTCTTTCTCTTGTTTGCAACATATTTGTAAAAGCCTTTCCTCTTATCCTTAGTATCCCTGGCCATACTTAATTCTAACTGGGCTTCCCTAACCGGGTCCCTAGCTTCCCATACAATTTTCCTGTATTCCTCTCAGTCCTCTGTCCTTGAGTCCACTTTCTGAAAGCTTCTTTTTTTCACTTTGAGTTGGCATACCAGCTCCTTATCCATCCCTAGAGGCCTCCTGGAATTTTTGCTCAGTCTCCTTGTTGAGATACCTTGCTCCTGAGATTGGAGGAAGTGATCCTTGAAATTCAGCCAGCAATCTTGGGCCCCTCTGTCTTACAGGGGTCTATCCAATGGGACTCTACCAAATAGGTCCTTGGAGAGGCCAAAATATGCTCTCCTGAAGCCAGGGCATGCTGCGTCCCTCCTTGGTCTCCCCAGAATCAAAAATACCATCTCCTGGTCACTGCAGCCAAGCCTGCCTTGAAGCACTGCATTCCCCACCAGCTCCTTCCTCTTGGTGAGCACAAGGTCCAGTGGGGCACCTTCTTGTTGGCTTTTCAATCACCTGTCTAAGGAAGTTTGAGGAAGCTTTGGGATTGCTTGTGCCCTGCCATGTTCTCCCTCCACAGATATCAGGTGGTTGAAATCCTGTGTGAGGACCAGAGCTAACAAATGTGAGGCCACTCCTGTCTGCCTACAGAGGGCTTCATCAGCACCATCCTCTTGATTGATTTGCTACAGGCTCTGTATAGCATCCCCTGCCCCTGCCTTCCCTTTAATCTTCTCCCATAAGCTCTCAGCTGGATCTTCATCCTTCCATACTCTCCAGCCAGCTATTGACATGACTACTTGCCTCCCTAGCCTTTCTTTCCTAAACAGCCCAAAACTTTCCATTCCAATGGAATGTTTGATGGCTGATGACTCATTCCCCCAGTTCTGTGCCCCACCTTTGTGACCTTCCCGCAGAACATCTGTGCAAACTGCCATGCCACACCCTTCTCATGTCCCACACCCTTCTAATGTCCCACACCCTTCTACTGTGCCACACCCTGTTTGCCTGCTCTGTTTGCTGCCCTCATGGCTGCTCACACTCCCTGGTAACATGTATGAGCTGAAATGGGTGATACGGGACTCCAGGCACGTCTCCAAAATGCAGTTTACTCCATCCACGAGGTTACAGCAGTTCCAGGGTTGTGGGCGACAGAGCCTGTGCCTACAGCTGTCAGCTCCAGCTGCAGGCAGGCCTGGAGACCCTTTGGTTTTGTTACAATGCATTATATATTTTTATTTGCTGAGCATCTTAATACAGTTGGACCAATCTATGCCTTGACTATTGTCTGTAGCTTATCATAACTACTATCATTACCATATTCATGTTATTATTCTCCAATCACTAAAAGTCAGTACATTACAGTTTAAGCCAGAAGTTGTTATTCAGTTTTCTTGGCAGTGGAAAATTTGGAGACCTTTTATCTACTTGCCACATCGGAAGGCTTGTTTGCCTATGCTATCTTTCTGCTTGGTAAGAACATCTTCTTGTTTGAGGTGGGTTTATCCTTTGTTCTAAGTCATAAAAACCCCTTCTAACTAACATACCCTTTGCCTCCTTGGTTATCCAGCAAGACTGGCTCAGCAATTCTTTTCTTCTATATCAAAACTTGCTTCCAACTCTATTCCTTCATCAGACTCCACATTTAAAAATCTTTCTGCTAAGCTTACATATCTGTGAGACTTCTTGTCAAACTTTCATCCTTCCCAGCAGAAACATTTAAATGGCAACGCCCTGACAATGGCTCCTGGTAATGCCCCCTCCTTTCCTGATGGGCTCCTGAGGGCTGCAGGGTCCTGAAGGGGCCTTGGGCAGCTGATCAGGTGTCCTTGAGCTTGGGATCCTCCCATACAGCACAATCCAACAGACCCCACAAGACTGACCTCGGTCACTACTGATGTCTCTGCTCTTGCCTCTTCAACTAACTCTTGAACACTTACCCCAGCTCAGAGAAGTTTCTCATTTCAAGATGGCACTTAACATTTTAGCCATTTAACCTAATTCTACATAAGTGTGTGCATGATGTGAAGTATGTGATTAAGATGTGCTTGATGTTCCATAATGAATTCATATTCCTGTGCCTTATTTCTTCTTCAGTCCTTAAGATAAGTCTCAGATTGGAGATGTAGAGGCAGTGCCCTCTCCCTTGCAAAGATGAAATTCCCTGAGCCATGCTTATCAGAGTGACTCTTCAGCACTGCAAGCTGCAATGTCCCATCCTCAGGGCCAGGGTTCTGCTGCTTCTTGTTTTACCCAGACCAGACACATGAGAGAAGGATATACCACCCTTCCTGTGCTGGCAGACCCAGGCAGAGTGGGACTAATCCTATCACTATAAACAGGGTGGATCGATTATCCAGTTGCCGTCCAGAAGGAGATTTTAACTCTTCTGTGAGATGCCATCTACTCCTTCTTCTCTACACTTAGAAGTGTTTGTCTTTCCAGTGTGGCTCAAGACACAAATGATGCCAGGACTATGGCAAGCTATTGGTAGAAAGAGGCTCTTGGGCTACTTACTCTCTATAGGCCTCTCTCTGGATTTTACACTAGCAGTTGTTTTCTTATGTGTTGTTATGACAGGGAGGAGAAGCAAGGTTTCTCCAAGTGTTGTAATTCCAATAATAACATCAGTACTTGAGATATACAGTGTAAAGCTGTTTAAAAGCCCAGCACAGTCGTCTGCTGCTTGAGATAGATAGCTTCCAAAAAAAAAAAAATTCAGCAGCATCTCTAAATATGTTCTTTAATTTTTCACTTTCTACATTTCTTAGGGATGGAGGATGTAAATCATTTTGCATACATCAATGCAAATGCAATTCAACTTAGTACTGACATGCAGTCTAATTGGCTTTAAAATGGAATTTTGTTTTTTGAGTGCTAATTTTCAGGTAATGACTTTCTAATTGATTTTCTTTTTATGAAGGACCATTGATTCACTCCCTTCAATGAAATTCAGTTGGCTTCCCAAGAGAATTTATGAAAAGCTGTTGAAAACAAGGGCCTATCACTGCTGCTTTCTTCCCACCTTGTTTTGCTCTTCATTCTGTCTAAAATATGCATTTTATTATTTTTCCATGACCAAGCCTATCTTAACAAGGCTAAATACTTATTTTGTGTATATATGAGTCTGAAATGGTGTCTTTAAAAAATCCCAAGCATCTTTATTCAAAGATGGATTGAGGTTTTTTTTTACATTCTTCCTAAAAACTGGATATTAACCATGGCCTCCAATGCATTAATATGAGAGCTACTTAATATTTCTGTTAGTTATTCTAAGTCATCAGTTTGGATCACACAGAGATTGTCTGAACAAAAAAAGGATTGAAGGTTTTTAAATGGAAGTATGAGTTACTGTGTTACGGTATTGCTTGTGTCATTGTCACAAATGAGTTTGCATGAAGCATACTGGGGGCTGCCTAAAATTTTTCTTTTATTGTACAGTATCAGAGTCCCAGTTAGATTTTAATGCATAATGTAATGATAATTGGAAACCTTTTAGAGATTGTCTTGGTTTGGAAAGACAGGAGTCTGCTAAGGAAGGCGGGAGACTCCCCTGAAATGGAAAAATGTAAAACCCCTCCCTCTGAATTATTATAAATTTTAAATTAAGGAGGGGTCTCAGGCAAAAAAATGGGAGCAGGAATAACAGTTCTTTATTAGGGAAGAGAATAAAAAGATAAAATAAGCAATGCAGTAAACTAAAATAGCACTGACAGAGTCAGAACACAACCTGACACCCTGTTGGTCAGGGTGTTGGTAGCAGTCCAATTGAAATTGTGGCTGCAGTCCTCCTGGAGTGTCAGGTGTGGTTCTGCTGGAGCAGTGATCCTGTAGAAGGGTGTATTTTCCCTCTCAACATCCAGTGGAAGAGGCAGCTGTTCCTCTGGGAAATCCAGTGGAGAAGCTGTGCTGTTGTTTCAGAACCTCAGGATTATATCTGGGTATGAATGCTTGGCTCCTCCCTCTGGGCGGAGCATCTCACAATGGGATGCTGTAGTTCTTATCAGTCACATTCAACAGCCTCTTATCAGCAGATGTCTTCCTGATGGAGGAGTGGTTGGGGAAGAGATAAGGAGAACTGCCCACTTTAACTGCCATACAGATGGCAAGTAGAATACAATTTGCTTGGCAATCCAGGACAGGGATCCTGTTTTGAATCTTGGTATTTAAGTCAGTGACATGACAACAGAATTAATTCCACAAAAAATGAAGGGAAATCCATGCTGTTATTTTAACTTGATTTTTACATCCACTGTAGGAAGGGAGGAGGAAAGCTAGTGTCTTTAAAAGACTGTAAAGGTGTTGGAAGCCAGATCATGTTGAGATTTTGCAAGTTGTCCCAGACAAATTACATATTTTGCTTAATTACCTGATTATTTTAATGTTACAGCAACACAGTGAGTATTTTCTCCCTAGTTTGCCAGGTTCTTAAAAAGAACTTATCCATAATAGTGAGCTGTTCTTAGATATAGAGCAAAGGACGTAATAAGATCCAGTGACTGGATGAACAAACCAAATAGAAATAATGCATATATTTAACACTGAATATAAGATGGAAAAGCTTCTGTAGGGGTGTGATAAATTTGATTTTTTTATCACTTTCAGTTTTGGAATCAAGAGAGGATAACTTTATGAATGATACACTATAGCCCAGAGTGTGAACTTGTTAACTGGACTATTGTGTGGGAGCTGGCATTGTGTCTACTGAACTCCAGAACAGATTATCATAATGCGCTCCTCTGGCCACCAAAGTCAATGAATCTCTTTGGGTTTTTTTGTTGGTTTTCTTTTATAATAATAGTAGTAGTAGTAGTAATAATAATACTAATACTACTACTAATAATAATAATAATTATTACTATTATTATTATTACTATTATTACTATTACTGTTATTATTATTGTGAATGGATTGGTTTTGTTTTTAAAAATCAGTGCATAAATAATAGCTAATTAATTCTCAACAAACACTTCCAAGAGAATTATCTCTGTCTTACAGGCAGAATGAGTTTCAGAGGCATTGGGATGTCAGTCTCAGTTCACACAGTAAGTAAGCAGCAAACACAACTGCCAGCAGTCATTCCTGACTGCTGTGCTTATTTTATTACACGTATTTACAGAGTTTTATCAAATGTCTGTACAGGCATTTCCTGCAGGTGCTTTCTGTGATCCTGTAGAGAAACAGAGTAACATTATGATGGCCTCTTTCATCTGAAGAGCTCCAAATTCGTTTTGAGCACTTGCAAGCGTGTTTTCAAAATACTCCCAGGCAGTAAATAAATAAGTCTAGAAGTCAGGGAAAGATATGGAGATCCTGGTACCTTTGTCTTTCCATTCTTCCTTCCTATAAATATCCACAATAGGATGTTTTTGGTTTCTCTTGCATTAGTTTTAGAGAAAGGGATATAACAGACTAATAGCAACGAGATAATGGTGTCTTCACTCTACTAAAGATGGTGATGCTGCAAGCACTTTTCCTTACTGGAAAAACAGCAGTGTCATGTGATGTAGCTTCAGAAAAAAAATATACAAGAAGATTCACTGAGTATCAGCCAGCCTTTTCCTTTTCAATTTGGGCCTTTGCACAGGAACAGAACCATAACCATCTGCTCTGTGCTGCAGCAAATTTGTCACAGGCAATCAGAATCATGTAAGATGAGTATTGCACCTAAGTAATGAAGATCTTTGTACATCAGAAAATCCACCTTCTCCTTCTACATGAGAAGTAAGACACATGAAGCTGTTAATAACAACAGTGTTGCTCTACTGATATCTAACTCTTCTTCTAAGTAAGTGGCTGTGGAGCCTGTTGATCCTACTAAGAGATAGAAAAGAGTGCAATGAAGTTATGCTAAACTCAAAATGTCACTGCCTCCTTGGCCAGGGAAGCATGTATCCTGGCTGCCAAAAATAAATAAACCAGAAATATCTGAGTCAGATAAAATTGCCAATGCTTGTGAGGCAAAAAAAATTGGCTTGCATGCAACTAGTAATCAATTGCCTCCAATGTTCAATCCCCTAAGATTTATGGCACAGCTTAAAATTAAATTTAGGAAGTCTCAGTTGAAAGAAAATTAGGCCTTTACATAACTTCAGTACTTGTTTAATGAATTGTAAGGAAAGAAGTGGGCAGGTGATCAAAATTTTAAAACCCTTCCCTCTTTCAATTATTATTTTCAAACTTGATTTACGTTTGGTGATTATTAAACAAAGGTTTTGATTTATGAAAATCTTCCTATTTCAGATGCTAACAGCCATTTGAAGGCATTTCAACTAAAAGATGTGTATACAGTTACCTTTGGAGTAGCAGTTGATGCAAACCTGGACAAAACAACAGCATATGGAAATCCTAGATGCATATTATCTCTGCAAAAGAGAAAAATAAAACTTCTGAAAGCATGCAGTTGCAAGAGAGGGAATGGGATAAAATCAAATTACACTTTAAAACAAAAATAGGACCTTCAGTATTTCTTATTCCATTATTGTCTTTTTTGTTAAGACATCTAACAGTTTACTAAATTCACAGGGGTTTCAAATCAAAGATTACTTCTTACTCTGAACTTCTCATATAGATGCACACATTTTGTATGAAGACTGAGAATGGACTTGAGCAGAAACACAAGAATTCTGCATTTCTCCCAAAATTCTTTCAGTCATGTTCATCTTAGCAGGAAAAAAAAAAAAGAAAAGTAATCCCTGAAGAAAGGGGTATCTTCTGACAATTCAGATATTTCTTTCCACATTCCTTTGTAAAAATATTCTTGTGGCTTTTTGGTATCATTTCAAAAAGCCAAGTGGTTAAAACTGTCCTTATTTCCCTAGAAAGATGAGCAGCTATTGAATTCAAGTTGAAGGACAAGCTGGTATGTCTGAAGCCTGTCACATACTGTAATTCTGCCTTTGGGGATTTCTTAGTAATATTCCTTTGATTAGTTTTGAAAGGACTATTCTGAAGAATCCCACTCCAGGTATTCTTCGTGAGACAAGAATTTTGTGTTTGCTCGTATGCCATTTTGCTTATGATTCTCTGCGTCTAGATCTCTTTTTAGCATTACGCTGACTTTTAGAAAGGATCTACACATTTTTCATTGATGATTCTCATAGTTACATTTTGATTACAGCTTTTTATTTCTGATCTTGTCATGGTTCACAGACTGGAAGGCTGTAAATTTGTGAACCTTCTTCAGAAGATCTTAATGAAGGTGGTGATTTTTAGAGTTTGGGCTCTGCCTAGGGTGAACAGGAGGAAAGGAAAATTACTAGTGAGTTCTTGTATCATATTTGTTATTGATAGCTGCATCACCCCTTGGAATTCTTAACTTTAGTGTATGTGAAATATTTTAGAGAAGTTACTTTTATTTTCTTTCATCTTGACATATTACGAGAGTACTGTAACTACAGCTAGAAACTGAAACATTTTAGTGTTAGATGGCAATAGTGCTATTTTTCCTTTTTTTTCTTTAGTAATTTTTTGCTAAATCTTGACTTAATATTATATGTGAACTTCATTTATTTCATAAACTTTGCAACTTGGAAGGATGCAAAAACAAAACAAAATATTCAAAATAATTTTTCATGCATCGTTGTTATTTTTCTATAATTAAAAATCAATTTTGTAATGTTTTAATATTATTTACGGACAGCTGAAACATGTTTAAAGACAGCTTATTGGCTTTTTAAATCCAGTTTTATTTCCCATTACTGGGAAGCTTATCTGAATTGTGGAGAATATAAGTGCTATTTGCAATTAACTAAAATCCCAGCATTAAGTAGATACTGAAAGTATAAAAGAAAAGCACCTGTTTATTTAAATTTTGTGTTCAAAGTTTGTTTATTTTATCTCAATATACAATATTAACTTTATATATGAAGCAATTAATACAGAATAACCAGACTTTATTCCTCACTGATTGTTTTACAATTTTAATATTGCAACTATTTCAGATATGCAAAGTTTTGTTTCACAGTTATTTCTTGCATGCTAATAGTCTAGTCAGAATTGGAATGATCTGGAATGCAGTCTCTGGACTCTTCTGCCAATGAAACATAGCAATGAAAACTACTCATAACTGCGAAAATTTTACCTTAAATATTAACAATCACAATGTACATATGACTCAAAATAAATGACTATAAAACCAGCAAGTAAAGTAATTTTTATTTATAGATATAAACTGAAGTCACAAATCAGTATTTTCTATTATGAGTAAAGATTGCTCTTTAGATTGATATTTAACTAATTAAGAGCTAAATAGCTTTCTTTAGTGGTTTTGCCCTTACTGAAGATAGATGATTCTCAACTGTATTTAAAAGAGATTTTGCCTTTGTACTTTTTCCTGCAGGGGTTTTAGTCTCTTAATCCAAAGCACTAAGTAAGGGGGTGTGGAATGACACTGCTGAGTTTGTGCTTTCCTCCCCTAAGCCCTCTGGTAACAGCCTCAACTGTTTGGGTGGCCAGCAACCCAGTAGAGTAGTGGGGCTGTGCAGAAGTGATACAAGAAGCTTTGAGACAAGTGTGAGACAACGAGTACTGTTCTGAAAATTACTGAAACTCTACTTTAAAATCATCAAAGTGTGCAAAAAATTCTAAATACATCAGTGGTAGAGAGGGAAAGAAACCAAGAACCTGAGTTCCTCTGTGTTTGTCCTTCTCAAGGTGAGAGCTCCTGTTACTGCTGAGCTCTGTGGAGAGAGCTGTTGCTGTTATTATTTCAGTAATGATTACAATTATGCTTAGGTACTGTGGAAACACGTTCTTCTTGTCTCTCTTTCATTCTACAGAAGATGCAGCAGAAGTAATTTTTTTATGTATTAATGAATAAAATCTCACAACTCCTGTACAGAAAACCTGGTTTTATCCTGTCTGTACGACCATTTTACACCGATTTTTGTATTGTTTCTCTTTTAACATGAATCAGTTCTTGGGCAACTTTTTTTGGAGCTAAGGTGTTGATCACATTCTTTATTTTGTAGAATACATTTATATTGTACCCAGAAAAATTTACATTGCATTATGCAGCAACTGAAGAGTGGCAAGATTTTCACTCAGTTCCTATTGCCCACTTTGCTTCACTAACTGCAAAAGGCTCAGCTTTCTAATTTAGACAGTCATGTGAATGAATACTTGACTAGGTGCTTAATAAGAATTATTTTGTTTTTACACCATGTAATAATTTAATTTTTACTCCATATTTTATATGTGGAACAGAGATGGTGACAGATTAAGTCAAAACTACCTAATCATTTTGTGTCTCCCTGGAACTATACTAAGTGCCACCGAAAATTTTTTTTGCAGCTTTGTTGTCTAGCACCACATGGGAACTGTCCCAGACAGAATCCAGCACCTGTTCTATAGGAAACACTCTATCTGTTAACTTCATGGAAGGTGGCCCATTCCCATCTGGCAGTCCACAGGCATGGACATTGCGTACTTCATTCTCTCATGCAAATAAAGGAGCTACCTTAAAGATACCAATCTTATTCATTATGAAGCCCCACGCTGCTCCTGGAGTCCTGGAGTAGGTCCTGCGGTGTCTAAGTGTTAAAGTCTGTTTAGTTTGTTTAAGACTAAGAGCAAGATAATGATTACTCCCCAATGTGTTCAGAAGCTATTACTAATAAAGTGATCAGTTGATCTTAACAACAAAGATGGAATGTTATTCATTGGTGGGAAGGTTGTATTTTCTCAATTTAAATCAAAGTGTAAATGCTGGATACTAAATCTTGGGAAGAAATTGCAAAAGACTAGGACAGGCTTCCACTGGCAAAATTTTCCACACCAAGCTCATGTGTTTTTCCTGTTGAATTAAGATATGTTTAAAAATGAAAAAAACAAACAAACCACCCTAAAACCTCAAGGTATTTCAGCCTCAGTTGTTTAGTGTATCAGGATGAATAATCACAATTTTCTCTCTGGGAACTGTATGAATCTCTGGGGAATTAATAGCAGGTAATTATGTACATAAATTAATATCATAATGATATTCAGGAATTTGTTAAGACTCTGCAGGAAACATGACTTCTACTAGCAGTGTTGACTTTAGAACCTTAATTATATTTTAATATTTTTTGTGTATAGCTTAGGTTTAAAAGTATTTTAGGGTTCTTCCCATTTATGTCAAGTGGAACAAAACCTATATGGTTCAGCATAAGGGTTGAAATTTCTTCTTCATTATACAGGCTAGAAAATAATTTAGGAGCTTTGTTAATATATGTTTTAAAAATTTTACATGCTATATTTTGTGCTTTTAGCAAAGTGGGAAGAATATCTTTGCCACTGAGATATTTCACACATCTCTGGAATGGCGTATTCAATTTCAGGACGTAGAGAAACTGTCGGTGACACTGTTGGTGCCTTTGCTGTGATGCCCCATAAAGTAAAATTTAACAGCATCCATATGTCTGTGTCCCTTGCTCATGATTCTAAAGGTCAGGGGAATAGGGTTATTAAATGGAGTTCTGGGTAAAAGAAAAACAAACAAAACCCTTCTGTACACATGTGCCTTGTCAGATGTCCTGCCTCAAGTATTCCAGTGATGCAAAGTTAACAAAGGGTGGCTGTCCAGTCCTTAAAAGAAGTCAGTTTCCCTAGCCAAATTCAGATAACTTGGTAATATTTCTCTTCATAAATAAAGGATGAGCAATTGCAAGTAGAA
Organism: Fringilla coelebs; assembly: GCF_963513975.1. Taxonomy (NCBI): domain Eukaryota; kingdom Metazoa; phylum Chordata; class Aves; order Passeriformes; family Fringillidae; genus Fringilla; species Fringilla coelebs. The sequence continues at coordinate 98,297,205 of NC_140028.1, read as the reverse complement.
GTACGAGAAAAGCACTTAATTCTTGTGATTGGGATTTATGAGCAAGATGGATAGGGAGTTCTTTGTTTGTTTAGGCTTCATTACTCAAAGTAAATTAAACAATGATAATATTCTACAACAGTACCAGAAGATAAAAGAATGTTTCACTTCCATCCAGTTACTGAGTCACATTCTGAATGCAGTAGTTGGGAGGGTGTGGGGATTTTTGTTTGTGTTTGTTTGTTTACAGGAATTTCATTTGTTTCTGGTTTTAAAAGAAAAACTGCAACCATCAGTACATTAAAACTCACAGATTTGATAACGAAGCTCATATTTGTAATTTGTCTTTCAGGTATCAAAAATTATGCTTAGGTATCATATTTTGCTCTTCAGTTTTCTGTCTTTAAGTTTTAAAAACATTTTCTAGGTACATTATACAGAACTGAATCCCTGCGAGTTATCTGTGAATAAAAAATGACAATATTCCTTAAAGTTTTTTTTTTAAATTAGAGATTTCTGGAGGTTTTTGTGAAAATACCAAAAAAATCAAAGTTCCAGTAGGGGAGGTTGAGTTCTTTTTGAGTAAAAGAGTAGTTATCAGGCTATAAAGTATTGGCATATTTTGTTATAAAAATCAATAATGTTATGTTGCTAAATAATTTTGTTTTGTTTTGAAATGTGAAAGGTTAAAACACAGCAAATAAGCTTTTGGCTTTAGTCTTTGCATGTAATGATAATTCCATTATATTATTCATTAAATTATGATGAATGCATAGTTAGAATATGTTTTCAGCATACAAAGAGAGAATTTTAACTTGAAAGTAAACTTCCTGGGAATCAGTAGAGAATATAAGGGTGTAAGGTGAACAAAAAGATGGATGTGATTAAAAAATGCTAGGAAAGCTTTTGAGAATAGGACAAATAAGTGTACTCAGTTCTAGTGAAAGCCTGCAACTAGATGTTCCTCACTTTGAGTATGTGAGTAGTTTTCCAGAAATTTTTAGCACTACACACATAACATTTGGGTTATATATATAAATACACATACATTTATATAAAAGAGAGAAATGTGGCTGAGGGAAGTATATGGATAGCCACTGAAATTGGGATTTACCTCTAGCACTGGTAATAGAATCAAGTTCATTTGAGCCCACCGTCATCAGTATTATAATGTTTAGTTGATCCCATTTGTTGTTAATCCCGAGCTCTTAGAAGTTCTGGTCATTTTATACCCACAAATGTCAAAGATGAAATTCAGCACAATCATTTGAGGATTTCATCATTTGGGATAAGGGAAATACCTGCTATATCTTTTAATTATTTCAGATACCTTTTATTTTTTCCTATTCAGATTCATTTCTCTGTGAGGTGATTATGCAGAATGCTGTAGATATGCTGTTTTGCTTTGAATGTTTTTAGGGAAAGAGTACAGTATGCAAATTGTAGTGTTATTAATTGTGCTGTTCAATGGAGAGAATGCAGAAATGTTTCTTCAAGTAAAAGATTACTGCTTCCTATGACTTATTTTTACTCCCCGGAGCACAGATGAAAGTACAGCAACCTGTCAAAACTGAGGTAAAAGGGAGATAACCTAGATCTGTTACTTTCTGATGCATTATAAGTTTTTCTTCATTTGCTATTATTCTTTGTTTCTGCCACCTGTTTTCTTACCATTTTTCTTTTACATCTTTTTTTTTCCCCTTCTTCTTGAAGTTAATCTCTTACATTCTCCTTTACCCAATCCTCTTCTTGCTGTTTGAGTATGCATGACACAGTTGGGCTGGGTTTTCATAGGCATTAAGCAAATCTTCACCAGCAAAGAAGAATTGATGAAGTTCAGGTTTTGTCTTTTTTTCTTAAATGTCCAAGTAATAAAGAAGGAACAAATTTTTTAAACATCTTGTCTTCTCTGAAATCTGCTGTGGATTTCAGTCAGCTTGTGCAGAACCAGTTCATGATGTGAATTTTTTCCAGGGCCCCTGGATTTGATCTGCCCTGCAGTGCCAAACATCATTACATCATTCCACTGCACTGCTGGTGGAGAGCTTCCAGCACCCAGCCAGCCCTGCTCTGCTCATTGATGGTCCAGATTCCTGAAAATTGAAGTGTAAAACAGTTTCCAGATTTTCTTTTTTGTGCAGTCAGAGGGCGGGCAGCCATAAGCAAGGCTGTCAACATCTCACTTTTTTAATCCTTCTAGTTTTTGAAAAAAATATTTGGTTTGGAATTTAGGGGGTTTCTATAAAATAAAAATTTCAAGGCTTAGTCAGCTTTCTGCTTAGCTCACCTTGGAGTCCCCAAAAAACCCCAGTTATATTTCCTGAAGACATATTCTGCCTGCCTGTGGATGTTTCCATATTTTATAATGGTATATATATTTCCTATTTCTGCCATTTATAGAGCTGTAGTACCAGGGAACACAGACTCTGTACTGTTTTCACTATTGCAATGTCAAAATAAAGCTAGAAGCATAGACTTTTTTTTCAGAAATTCAGAGACATAAATTATTTCTTCCTCTGATAAAAAGGAAAAAAATAACTATCAAGACCATATCAGTAAGTACATAAAATCAAAGTAGTGAAAAAAGAAATTACTAGTAATTAAGAAAGCTATGAAAAAATTTAGTGGTTCCTCATTTAGGAAATGTCATCCTCCTGTTCCATACATTGCCCTATTTTTACATCATCCTAGAAAGAGCCTACACTGAAGCAATTTTAGTACTCATCTCTGAATAGATCATTAATTTGGATGGAGAATTCTTCACCTGAATTGAGGTGAAGAATTAATTTTCCCCTTAACTAAGTTAGATTCTCTGGTATATATGTAGTGATGTTTTTCAGTGAAATACATGGATTTTTGCTCTGCTTCACAGAGAGCCAAGAAATTGAAAACATCTTTTTGTTCATCTGGTTCAGGATCTGACCACCATCCTTCCATCATTTTACTCTTTGGTTAAAGTACGAAAGTATCCACTTTTGTTCACTTAACATTTCAGGCATTTCTGTGCCTCCTTAATTCAGAGATAAATTCTTTAATGCTGAGAATTTATTTTTAGTCCTTTATTGTAAAAAGCATTTTCTCAAAAGGAGATTTTACAATGTTCTTTCTTTGTCTATAGAATTGAGTACTGTAAAATGGTTGCAAACTGTCCTGTAACAGGAAGCTAAAAGCATTTTGGCCAGTTCTACTTACACACTACTGTTAAGCTGTGTGCTGTTTCATTACAATACTTATGTGAATTTATAATTTAGCTCTACCATTTTAAATTATTGATTAGAATGTACTTGTTCTTCAAGGACGGGATAAAAAATTGAGTCTGAATCTTAACTTTCCATAGCTTTGCTTCCAAGTTTGCCAAACCCTTACCTTCACTTTTCTCCAGGTTGTTTAGTTATGCAAAGAGAATTATACTGATTGTCTCGGCGGTGTCCCCATGTACAGTGGGGTGGCTGAAGCATATAGGTAAAGCCAAAGTGAAATTTAAAAATCACATAATTTTTGCTGTCAACTCTGCTGAATTATTTATTATTTATTTAATTTATTAATTTTAAACTGTATTAGTTGGCCTGTCAAAATAAGTTATCTGTCTTTTAAACCTGCCCTGTTAACTTTTGAAAATTATTTGGAGCTAAACAGCTTCCTCTTAAGGGGTGACAAAAATCTTCGTGAATATGTTTGAAAGCTCCATTTAATATATGTTCAAAAACACTGTTTAGAAAGTATTTGGGGACTTATTTTTGTATCTTTTTTTGTTCTTATTCTGTTGCTGTCCTGTGGAACACTACCTTTGAGAAAAGTGGTTAATACATTCCCAATCTTTTTGTTGCAATGTGAGCTGAAATATGAAGCAGCTAACAGAAGTTAGTATCCAGTACAAGAAAAGAAATGGTTTATAGAACAAAGAATTTTGGAGTTGGGCTCATGAGACAGTATTTTACAGATAAGTGAGCCATTTTGATAATTTTCCCAGTTTGGGTTAAAGAAAAAGCATGATATCTGGCAATAACACTTAAGTGACTTAATGAGATTAATGATCTGAAAAACTTGCCTAATTTATATAGGTATTTACACTGTTTTTCTGAAAAAAATAGTTTTGCAAGGAGGTTTCTTATTGTAAAATTGTATATTTTATTTTTCTTTTTAGCCAGAGATTCACTCCCTGTTTAAAAAAAAAATCTCCTATTAGAGTTGTGGGTCTAAATTATACTTTTAAATCCTATTGGCCAGAAAAGGAGATTTTACAGCAATTGTGCATCATTTTCAAGGTCCTGTAAATTGATTTTTCAGTCTTGCAATAATGGATTTTGGCCTGGTATTTGCATTATCCACAAAGTGTGTATTACTGTTTCCCATTTATTTAAATGAAGGCTGTGTTTAAAAGATACTCTTCTGCTGGAGACTAAATGGAATGTGCTTTATTAATCTGGGAAAGCCTTATTCTCGGTTGACTATGTTTATGCATTCAGCAGAGGTTACTGATTAATATGGCAATAGGAACCCTTGAAATGCCAGGTACCTGGTGGGATCAGCTCTCTTTCTGACAAAGGACTGGTAAAGCACAAGTCAGGGTAAAAAGTTTGGAGAGCTATAGAAAATACGTTTGATTTTGAGAGCCTTTTTTATCTATAATTTAATTAAATTATGTAGAAAATATTATGTCTTCCTATATTCAGCTTCCTTTGACCATAACACTTCTAGGAAATGAAAAAAATACAAATAAGCCTGAACCAAAATAACCAGCAAACCATTTAGTAGGGTTTTGATAAGATTATACCAGGCATCATAAAATTAAAACATTTCCAAATGGAATTTATTCTCGAACTGTGAAGCCTTGAGGTTCTGGGATTTCTAGAACAAGATTAAGAAAGCAGGCAGCTTCTCGGCAGGATTTTTTGTAATTGGTCACTGTATGCTTTCCTTTGTCTTCTCTTCAGCTCAGAAGAGAGGACTGTTCATTTCCTTATATCACCCAAATATATAAGTACTTCAAAGACACTAATTAATGTCTCTTACTAACTTATTTATGAAGTGAGGAGTGCCTTAATCATCGTTTAGCTGCAGCACAAAAAAATTAAGGTAAATGTAACTGTTAACATGTTTTAATTGTGTGAGTCCACTAAAGAAAGGATCCTGTGCATCTTCCTTACATCTAGCACCACCTGGATCTACTATGCATGGTACAAAATAATTATTCTTCTAAGACTTTTTTTTTAATAAGTAGCATCTGAGCATGTAATTAACTATTCCTATAACTGCAAGCAAAAGACCAACTTCAATTTTATCTCTTTCAATATTTTGATGACTATGGTTTGCAGTAGTAGTCCTTATTATTTGTTTTTTTGTTCCACTACTGATACTTATTACAGGATTTTATATGTATTTCTTCAGATGTCAACCATATAGGCACTAGAACTGATTACTTTTTCTTTTCTCCCTTAGGCATTTCCTGGAAATGCAAACTCTGACAGCGTGGTCCGGCATGATTTACAACATCCAGTTATTGCTCGCTATGTAAGGATAGTTCCTTTGGACTGGAATGGAGAGGGCCAAATTGGCTTAAGAGTTGAAGTCTACGGTTGCTCCTACTGTAAGTTTTTCCATGATGATCCTTTTTTTCCCACCCCTAAATAAAAACTTGCATTGAATTTTGGATTAAATGCAAATATCAAAGACTTTGGCCATCCTGACTTGGGTCCAAGATTGCTAGTTGTGTTACCTAGGGCTTCATGTAATATTTGTTGGAATTTAATTCTGAGTTGATAGTTTGTTCTTCTCTGGAAGATGCAAGATTGGGATTTGCAATACTGCTTTGAAGTTGCTCCTTTTCATCTTCATGGTTTCTGTTGTAGAAGGCTTTGGCTAATGTATAGGCTTGATTGGGACATTTGAGGAAGAGATCATGTTCAAGCATGATCATGTCATGTTGGGTCTTGAGAGATGAAATGGAAACAGGATGTAATTTATTGCCAGGTATGAGAGATAAAATTAAAGCAGTAAATAAGAGTTCTATCAGAATAGCTCAGATTGTCTAAATATCTGACACGTTTTTCTGTGATATTTCATTGAGTATTTGAATGTGACTTCAGAATTTCTCCTGAAATCTGCATAAGCAATGGTACAAGTGCTTCCATAGCTAAGGGCAGAACTGATAATGCTTTAAGAAATTTTGCCTTTCCTTTAATTCAGTCCAGCCAGTGCTTAAGTTGGCAAACCTGCAGAACTGAGCTTATGATATCCTATTTCTATATACTTTTTAGGCAGCATCCTGGATTTCTTGGTATTTTAGCTGGGAGATGTTATTTGAGATTTGTCTTTTAATAGCCAGACTTTAGAATATAATGTGGAATACTCATCACTCACTTCCTTGGGTGACATAAGACCTATTGGAGTCCTTCACCATCTTGACTAGCAAAAAAAGCTGGGATTTCAGTTGTTTTTTTTTAAATTTGATTAGATAGTCAACAGACTCCATACTTTCATTCAACACCAATAGAACCATGAGGAATAGACTTTTGATATTTTTCTTATTTCCATACAATGACTGCTTTAAAAATGTATATTGGATCACAGAGAATTTCCGAACAGCTGGAACTTAGTTGAGAAATCAAATCAAATGCTATGGTATTGATGCTGCTGCACTGGGGGTACACATGGTTGTTATAAATATTTGCAAAAATACAAGAGCAGGACCTGTTGCAATAAGACAAAGCATCATGGTTTTAAACTAATAGGTGGTCAATTCAGATTAGATATAAGGAAGACATTTTTTACAATGAGGGTTCTAGAACACTGTAACAATTTGCCCACAGAGGCAGTGGATGCTCCATCCCTGGAAACGTTTAAACTCAGATTTATTTGGACTCTGAGAACCTGATCTAGTTGAAGGTGTCTCTGATTATTGCAGAGGGATTGAACTAGATGGCCTTTAAAGGTCCCTTCCAACCCAAACTGTTCCATGTTTCTGTGATATCTGTTGCCTGAGGAACTGTAGGTTACACTAAAGTTAATTCATACTCAAAGAGAATTGAGCTTCTGAAGTTTTAGGCACAACTCTGATTATTCAGTACATGGCTCTTAATAAACAAGTGTTTACCATCATACTGCTAAAATGTTTTATGTGCTGTTTTAAGTGCACCAAACACTACAGCATGGCTAATTTTCCATCATAATAAATTCTTGCTTCTAAGTATACCTGCTTGCTTGTACATCAAATGTAAATTCAGGCCTTTGATACAAGAAGCCAACATCTAGTTTACTGTCAAATATAACTCTCTTTAACAGAATAAAATGCAGCAGAATCAAACAAGAAACCCCACGATATTTACTGCAATATTTACACATAAAAATGGTACATTTTGATGAGATGAATAGACAAAATGCTGTAGGTACGCAACAAGATACTTTTAGAGGCTTAAAGTAAAGGTGAGAAAAAGTAAAACACAGCTTCCTGACAAAATTATTTTAGCTGTTTGATGGAAAGTTGCTTGCTTGCTGAACTTTTGGTGGAGAATAAAAAGCCCCTGCCAAGAACACAATATATGGAACCATAAAAATAATGATAAAATGTGTCTTCACAGAAGAACTAAGGTGACCCGATATAATTTCATAATTTTACTGATAGAGTATTACTGGTCTGTTTGTATTAGAAATTATTTCAGTAATCAGTGGAGAATTTTTTATTGTAAGATTTAAAATAATATATTCTGGTTTTATGTGTAAAGGGACTTTTCCTTCAACTTTTCTGCTTCAATGCAGTGTGGTTTTTACATGCAGGAATTGGGCTGCTCCCAAAATGGTATCAGTAGAGAGCAGCAGAGCAGCTGAGAAGAAAAACTAAAAAATAACTGTGTAAAGAGAGAGGAAGGCAGCCCTTTGGTATGAATACTGTAACCAGGGAGTACTGTTTACAAATTCCCAGCTTGTCTTCAAATGAATTATTTGGAGGCAGGTGTAAATGCTGCACCTTTCCATGTAGATGTGTCCTTTGGCAGAGGCCAAGTTTTTAACCTTATGATTAGAAGTGCATATATTTGCATATAAATATAAGCACTGTCATTAACCAGTGTTATTTGCAGATTAATCCTTCTGCCATTTAAGGAACTAACCATTTAGATAATCACCAATTTTAAAAGCCTGATTAAAAACCAGACGTCTACTCAAATCTTCCCCAATTTTTGGAACTATTACCTAAATAAAAGGCTGCCCAATATACCACAATTTTAATTTTTCTTTTAGTTAATCAATAATGTACTCTTTTATTTAGATATATTCAGATACAAAATTCAGATTTTCCCACATTGCACACAAGGTTTAATTGGAAAGTCATGCACACTGGCTGTTAAAACTCTTTCCTTGCACAATGCTGCAACCTGGCCATTAGCCTCAGACCTTTAAGAAAAATGCTTCCTCATATTGAACTGCTTATTCAAATATCAGGTCACTAATTGCCGCATTTCTGGCTCCTATTTTGTTTGTATATGTATATAAGACACACATTTAACTTTTTTGCACCGGGGTGAAATCCATGTCCTTCCTTGCGCAGCAAATTGAGTTTAAAAAGAGGTGTGTTTTCCAGAGAGCAATTAGACTTCACATCTGTACCCTGAAGAAGTTCATAGCATTACCAAATCTTCTTCTTTTAGTGTTGGTTTGCTTAAAGTTTAAAATCTGTTCTTTTAAATTTCATTTCTGTATTTTGTGTAGATGAGATCTGTGGGGTTGTCTTCTATCAGAAGAGTTCACAGAAGTCACCGAAAAAGAATTAGGGCCTTACTCTGCAACAAGGTTCAGAATGAAATTTGGGGTTTTTTTTCTTTTTCTGTAGTGGAAAATTGACTATATCATATCAGAAAAAAAAAAAAAAGTATTAAAATTGGATAAAGAACTTGCTTAATAGCTAAACTAATGGAGAAATTTCATGAGCAAAATAAGCTTGAAAAATCAGAGCAAATAGACTATTATATAACATTAAAACCACTTTTTGGTCAATGAAACTTTTAGCTTTTATTTGAAACTTATGAGTTTCATAAACTATAAAGGGGAAAAGGGTCTTTACATTTGGAGTAACATCATATATCTAAAAGCAAGTCACAAAGAAGAAAGCAATATAACCAAAGTCAAAATATCCACTGAAATCAGTTAAATGACAACTGATGGCTGAATTTATTCATGCTCTTTTGGAGACAGAGAGTGATGGCACATGACATGGATCTTCCACCCTGTTCACTTTTATGAATTTTTGAGACAGGCAGCAAAGACGTGGCATCTGGAGGCCATGAAAACTACAATATAAACTACAATATATCACTTTTACTACTGATTCATGAAGACCATAATAAGCTCCTGCAGGATCATTGCCATATGAATAGTTCCCTTAATCTCCATCCTGTGGCAGATGAATGCCTACAAAAAAAGGGCAATAAGACTATTATTGCATAGGCTTTGGCTATGCTTTTCCAGGTAGCTGTAAGAGGCCTTCTGGGTCATGAAATCCTGTGAGAGGAAAACACTTAATTCATAGAGGAGTTGTTATATGGCTGTGCTGGTTTTCTGGATCCGAACAGTACATTTGTAGCTTTTTAATGCAATTGCACGTTTGATGGTAAAAATTTTCAAATTTCCAATGACTCAGTTCTGAATTGTAGGATATACTTGAAAAAAACCCAAACACCTGGAGATGGCAGAAAGCCATGCAAATATTCAATATACTGAAGGCAGGAACAATTATAAAGCTCCATAAATGGCTGCAAGCCAAGCTGTTTACATTTACTGACCACCTCTATTTGCTAACACTTAGGCAGCAGTGGGACTGAGCAAATCTGTTCTTTTTCAGATATTAGCTCAACTACACATACTGCTATGTCAAATGTAACTGTTTCAGTTTTCTGATTGATGACTGGTTTGGTTTTATTTTTAGAGAGGGAGGAAAAGAAGGAAAAATAGTAACCACAGTCCTGTGGTTAGTCATGAAATAATGAATATTTTTATGGTGAGCATTTACTCTACAAATAGTAAAGTGAATGAAATTTTGGTCATGGAATCATGTTACAAGAATTAAAATTTGGAGGTGCTCTTAAGGGGTGAGCCAAATGAATATTTTCAAGAACTGATTAGGAAGTATTGAAGTGGTAAAACCTGTGGGCTGAACAGATCTTTTGGTTGCTGTAGTTAATCTTGTTTGCCTGCGGTGACTTTGGGTTAAAACACTGTTTCCTTTGACATTTCATTCTGCATTCACCTATACTTATCTGCTAGGAAATTTTCTTATTTGAAACCTGCTTAGCTTGGTTTAATGCTATAGGCACTGACCAACTATCCATGTCTCACTGTGCCCCATGGTTGCCATGCACACTTAAAAGAGAAACTTCCATATTGTCCAGAATAATCTGTTGTGTCCAAATAACAAAATGACTGCTTAAGGTAGGGGAGAAAGCTGCTTTATTTCCCTTTTATTGAATCTTAACACGTTTCACCTGTCCAGATTCAAAGGTGTACCCTGGATATTTTGTTTCACCAACATATCGCATAAAAAAGGTCCCTTGAAGTGTCATGACTCCTATTGAAATACCCTGTGGTAAAAAAAATAAATTATAATATGTTAATAAATGTATGCATACATATTTCTGCTCTTATACTTTTGGTACATGTGTGAATATATGCCTACATGGTGAAGGTACTTATGAAGTCCAGTAATCTGCATAAAATTTCCTAGGTCTTCTTATAATATTTTATTACCTATAATAAATGTGCTACTAAGTTTTCTGGTCAGACTTTTCTGTCCACCCAAGTGATGAAACTTCATAAAAATATTAACTGTCAGAAAAGAAGAATAATTTTGAAATGCTCATTTTGTGGAATCATATAATATTTCTAGAATCTTTACTAACTTGCTGTAAGTGACAGTTCTTTGTACATACAGGGATTGTAATGTGGGGGAAAAACAGAACTAAAAATGATTTAGCAGAGGCTGCTGTGAGCTACAAAAACTTTCCTTGTATCAGTGGTTTGGACAGTAAAGAGTTCTGCTAAGCATCCAGCTGTTTTTCCCCTTTTCTCTCAAATTTCAGTATTTCTGTCCTGGGAACTTCTGTGCCTATTTAGGCTTATGTGTTTGATTTTTAGCCTTCATCTTCACAGCTCATCAGTGGCAAACACAGCTTGATAGTCTCCTCCTGACATTAAAGGTGCATGGATGAATACTCATATCTAAACTGTGGAGAGTGAGGGAAAAGAAATGTGAACTTTTCTATGAAAACATTTAAAGATCTGTTTGAATTTGAGCTCTGTTGCTAAGTTTGCTTCCTTGTTAGTGCATTTTTTGTCCACCTTTTTGTCAGACAAGAGATTTGGTTTTTTCTGAAGGTCATGAAAATGGCCACCTTTTATCCTCCAGATAGTCTCAGGTCATGTTAGTCATTTAACAGAAGAGTTTTGTAATTTAAGACTAAAAATACCCTCTGTCTTTACAAGTATTCTCTACTACAGATCTTTCTTCTACAGATTTTTCTACTACAGATTTTTGTTCTCCATGGCCTCTCCAGGAAAGAGCACTTGTGACTGTTTCTGTACACATTTTCATATATTTTTCCATGAAAAATACGTGAGAACAGGCTTTAGTCCATTTATTACCTTGAGATGTTATCACTGAAACAAGCATGGGCTGGTTTTGGTAATAGATACCACTTAAATTTTAAAATAATAAAAAAAAAAAGTTGTGCTTTTTTGTTTAGTGCATTAAGAAATAAACTTCTAAAATCAGAAGATTCAGGCTGAAACAAAAAATATTTCCAAATACCTTATTGTTTAACTCTTTTTTTTCTAAATCAAATATTTCAGAAATATTTGACTTAAAAGGAATTTTTAGTAGAAAAAAATTTATTTTATTCTTCATCTTTTTGCTAATCTGATGCAATACGAGGTTCTTTACTGTCACAAACAGTAAAGATTTCATAAAGGATTTTATGAAAAATCCTTTCCTTAGGATTTTTCTCCTGAGAAGCTGAGAGGCCTCAGGAACAAAATGTAAACTAGGATTATCTGCTGCTGTGGAATGCAACAGGTGGATCTGTGATTGGTCTCATGAGGTTGTTTCTAATTAATGGCCAATCACAGTCCACCTGTCTCGGACTGTTTCGGTCAGTCCGAACATTTGTTATTAATTTCTTTTTCTATTCTTAGCCAGCCTTCTGATGAAATACTTTCTTCTATTCTTTTAGTATAGTGTTAATATAATATATATCATAAAATAATAAATCAAGCCTTCTCAACATGGAGTCAACTTTCTCATCTCTTCCCTCATCCTGGGACCCCTGCGAACACCTCCAAACTTTTCCTGTCTCAACTTTTTGCATCCAGTACAAAAAGGAAAAATCCATTATTTTCCACTTGTAATTGTAATGAGGCTACTGGCAGATATTTTCAAGCACCACAGCTTTGAGAAGTGCAACAACTGTGTGTATTCTTCCCAGGTTCACTTGTTAGCTGCCACTGAAAATGTAATCAGCGTGCTGGTTTCAGCTGTGGCAGAGTTAATTTTCTTCACAGTGGCTGGTGTGGGGCTGTGTTTTGGATTTGTGCTGAACACAGGGTTGATAGTACAGAAATGTGTTTGTTGTTGCTGAGCAGGGCCGGCACAGATCCCAGATCTTTTTTGTTTCTTGCACAGCCACATTGATGAGAAAGTTGGTGCTGCATGAGGGGCTGGGAGGAGACACAGCCAGGATAGGTGACACAAAGTGACCAAAGGAATATTCCAGACTGTATGGCATCTGGTTCAGCATACAAAGTGGGGAGAAGAAAGAAAAAGAGGGAGATGTTTGAGGTGATGGCGTTTGTCTTCCCAAGTAACCATCACGTGTGATGGGGCCCCGCTCTCCTGGAGATAGCTGAACACCTGCCTGTCCATGGGAAGTGGTGATTGAATTTTTTGTTTTGCTCTGTCTGTGGCTTTTGCTTTCCTTATTAAACTATCTTTATCTCAACCCATGAGTTTTCTACCTTTTACTCTGCTACTATTTTCTCCAATCCTGCTGGTGAGGGAGGGAGTGGCTGTGTGGGGCTTGGTTACTGGATGGGGTTAAACCATGACAGTCAGCCAGAGAAAAACAAGTATATTTTGTATTAATACATGACCCACCAGCTTTTTAAGTCATATTCCTCCAGAATTTTCAACTACATTTGAATATTTTTTCAATCATTCATCATTTCCTTGAACATAAGCAGCTGGCTTGTTTGTAAAGGTTATTTTAATTCTCTTTTTGCTGTGAAATGAAGAAAAACTTTTCCCTAGCATATAAACAGAATTTATGGCCAAATTTGATAAAATCTTGCAGGGTTTGATGAATGTTTTTTAAAGCCAGATATGGCTGTTGTGTAAAAATAGCAGACTAATGTTTTCTAATCAGTTTTTCAGCAACTGCCCACACGCACCACAGAAGGGGATCCTCCTTACAGTGGTCTGTAACCAGTTAATAGGAAGATAGAGATTTAAGACATATCCTTCAATAACCATCTGAAAACATCAAAACCAGAAGCAGAACTAGAGTGTGCTTTTTCCCAAAGTAAGAATGGTTGCATTTAGGTAACTACAGTCAAAACCATCAGTCTAATCACAATAATCTTGCCTTTCATCTTTTTTTGCCTGAATGAAGGCTCATGATGTCTATGCCCAGCATTATTTTCTTGCATTCCTGTAAGTGGTGATTGATCCCTTTGTCCATGGTGACTCATTCACTAGAGAAATCAGGTAGATTTTTTGGGGTTTTTTTTTCCTCATGAAACAAAAAAATTCATCAGATTTCAAACTGTAGGTCTTGATTCTATGCCATTGATTTGAAGCCTGAAGAACCAAATATATTAAGGATGCAGTTACTTCCAGACTCAGTTTAATTTATTCTGCTTTTTTGCAGAATTCTGGGTGAAGATGATACATTTTGTATCTTTTATTTTAGGCATGGCATGTGGAGTCTTACTGTGAGTAAATTCTTATTTCCTCTCTGCCAAAAGTTAGTGTTCTCTGATTAGAAAGTGCACCTACCAAAGAAAGTTTGGCACCTGCCAAAACTTCAAGTATTAGAGACATTATTCAAATGCCTTTTAAACACTGTAGCTCTGTTAATTGCTCTTGCCAGACTGCAGGGGATGCTTTTTAAAGCTAAACTGAAGAATGCATCGTCCTGTTCCTGGCTGCACATGCACATTGTGTTAAAGCTTGTGAGCACTGTCTCTGAAACAGAGTCAGAAAAATAAAATGAAATCCTGTTTCCAGTTGTAACCTTTGTGTTATACGTCTTTCAGAGACTGCTGGCATTTCAGACAAATATTAGCATTGTTATTCAACTCACAGTGAGCACAGGGAATGGAATAGAATGAAACAGAGCAGAAAGGAACAGAATAGAATAGAGCATAACAGAACACAGCTGAGCATTTATGTGCTGTTATGCCCAGAGCTCTGCACGAGAAGCTATGACCCAGGTTTGAGGGCTCCACCCTGGAGAACAGCTCTCTGCAGCGCAGGTGGCAGGGCCATCCAGGTGACAGGGCCAGCGTCCTCACAGCTCTGGGATGAGACCAGAGGTCTCAGTTTATCCTATATGAGTCCCATCCTGCTTATGTTGGTCTAAATATTTAGACATTCTCTAAAATCCTTTGTCCTCCCTGGAGCAGCATAAATTTCCCAACAGCCCTTCCACTCTGAGACAGTGCCTTGCCAAGCCTTGCCTTACCTTCAACTTTCCTGATGGTATCCCTATGCAAAGAAGGAACATTTGCCTTTCTGTCCAGCCTCTCCTGCAGGTACAACTATCTGGACAATGAGGTAAAGCTACCTACAGTGTCCTGGTCAAATCCCTCCAGTCCAATAATTCTCTGTTGCTAAAAGCCCATAAGAAAACTAACAGTCAAACTTACTTTTGGGTGTGTTTCTTGTACCAGTGAATTATACTAAAATAAACAAATATTTGGCTTAGCTAAGCAATATCATAGATTCAATGGCTTCGGTTATGAAGGCATCAAATGCCTCATAAACTTTCTGAGATTGGATTCTTTGCTTCTTTCCTTTTAGTCTAAGTATTTCTTAGGCTGTCACAAGAAGTTATTAATTCACAATGGAAGTGTTCCATGAAATATGTATGGAAAAATGTTAGCTCTATTCAGATGTAGCCCTTTTTGTTAGAAGATTTTAGGCTCCATGATATTGGAACATTTCTGGTTTTGTTCTGACTGTAATGCTAAACAAAAGAAAATAAAGGAATTTTTTTCTCTTGAATATAGTTCAAGTTGAAGTACTTTTGTGTATGGTTTCATCTGGATATTTAGATTGCTTCCTAAATTGCTCATTGAATAGAAAAGGGTTAGAGAGTTCACTTACTAATTACCTGTTTGTACTTGGTGCAGATTGAGGTGAAGGAAAATCCTTTAAATTACAATAGTTGTAATTTTTTAGAAAGGCCACTGTGCATCAGAGATGATTAAGGCCTTTATAGTACCCTGTCTTTTTTATAGTGCATGTAATAATAATAAAATTGATGTAGAAACGTGGGAAAAAAAATTATCTGTCTTTTAAAGATTAAAAATTCGTGGCACATTTAGAATTTGACTATCCTTTAGGAATTCAGTGTGAAACTGCTTGAATGCTGCAGGAAAAATTTAAATATGTTCATAAGTTTACACACATCAATTTGAAATTCTGTTTTAACATTTTGCAGAAGTCTGGTCAAACAACAATGACAAGGTACAAGCCAAAATGGCAACCATAAGCAAAGAGTGAAAATGCACATTCACATTTGGGTGTAGGCTTTGTATTTTCATGGCGACTTGAATTCTGAGATTTACATTCATTGAAAAGAACATAAAGTTATGTTATATGAACCGTAATCATATGCACGTATACCTATTTCAGGTACTTAATCTGACCTGTTTCTAAATGAGCAGCTGCCATTCCTGTACTATCTAGAAACTAAGAAAACCAAGCTCCTCACATTAGTGCCTAGCAATTCTAAAATTTAAGAATATATCTTTAAATAATGAAGAAAGCTGTGGAAATTTTGAAAATAATGTAAGTCAATCAAAAATAAAAGAGAAATAAAAGGATTTTTATACATTCTAATTCTGTATATTCCTCAGATTTTATCAGCCAGCATTTTAAAGTTTCATATGGATTACTGTTAAAAAATAATGAATATCTTATTAATAAATAATAAATATTAAAAAATAATGAATAGCTTATGGGATAGGATCTGATCCTGCCAATCCTCTAGAAACTTTCTTGCATAGTAATGTTTCTATCTTTGACAAGGTAATTAGAGTTTAATTCTTTTAGTAGGGACATGTTCTTTATTTTTTTTTTTTCCTAATAGACCATATGTATTTAATTGTCCTCTTGGTCTTAAATAAATTGAAGAACTTGAGAAACTGGCTTTCTAAAGCCACAGCTATAAAAAAAAGATCAATAATTTCGTTACCTAAAAAAAAGCCCTAAAAATTGATTAGGAAGAACTGCAATTTTTGTACCAAACCTATATGCAAGGCTGCCAATGCTGTTTTGTAGTGATTTGTTTTGGTAATTATCTTTGTTTACGGATAGTCAGAGCCAGGGTATTTTGTAAAGGGGTAATGAATCAGTCAAGAGAAGCAAACTTTCAGTAAACATGGACAGGCCAGAGAAGGTAGTTGCTCATTTTCTTCAAGGTGGGAGGACGTTTTTGTAGCTGTGGTAGAGGATGTTGGCGATAGTGTGATATGAGAAATGCCTGTTGAGCTTATATCTTACAGTAAATGGTTTTTAAACTGATGCAACAGTTCTGATAAACATCTTCAGTACTGCCCTTTTATTGAGTGATGTTCCAAGAGATTCAAAAGGAACCTAGTAAAGCTGGTGTTTCAACTGATTATCATTGCAACCTTTCACTCCCTGACCTAATTTTTCTCTCCTTTCCATTTTTAGGGTTTTTTTCCCAAAGTCTCTGCTATGACTTCTGTCTCATTGCTTTAATTGTGTATAGTTTCCTGATTCTAGTCCTTCCTTGTCTGATTTTTCATAAGTACGGCATGAAAAACAAGGGAATACTCAAGATTGTTTTCTGAATTTTGAATGACAGCAGAAATGCACAGTCCTTTTATTACATTTAGATAATGAATCTGTGTCCAAATTGTGAGTAAAAGTTAATTGCCTTGAAGTCCTCACTTGTGGAAAAATGTTGGAGTGATTTGAGTTGAACTATTTACATAATCAGTAGTTTTGTACCTCATTATCATTTAAATACTTTCTGAAATATGGGTATGAGACAGTGGACAATTTTTGGAAATGTCAGGTTTTGGATATATGATAAATTTCAAACTCAGTTGGCAGAGTTTCAGCCCTTTCAAAACTCAACAAAGGACTTACATAAATTTAGGAATAAGATTATTTGTAGCAAGTTCTGGGGGAGCTTTTTTCATCATTAGTTCTGATGTAACTAATCACAAGCATTAGTTGTACACAGCATTGGTTTTGGAGGAAAATGGCAGGATAATTGCCCAGGCACTGAGTATGCCTCTGTAAGCCTAAGCTAGGTCATAGTATAAATCACCCAATCTGAAAACTGAAAGGAGGTAGTACCATGTCTTACACATTGCTGAAGTTTTCTGCTAACTTGAAGTAAATTTTGGTGGTAACAAACGGGAAAGAAATCTGCTGGAAGTTTTTCCACTGCACGCTTTTAGTAAGACCTGGTGGCATCTCACCAAAGGATTTCTATCAGTGATGATTAAATGCTGGCACCATTTTCATACATTATGTGCAGGCAAGACTTCAAATCAAACACAACTCTGAATTATGTGGCAATTCTTCTGAAAACCTTTAATTTTATGTTATTCCAGCTTAATTCTGACCTTAGGTTTGACAGCTGTGTCTTAGGATAGCTGCAGACACAGTGAATGAAATCTCTTTGTGTAGCACTGTATTTTCCACAGATGAAGTAGGGGAATTTGAACGATTGATCTTCTGCCATAATGCAGACATTAAATACTTGCTGTGAATAAACCAACCTCTTCCTTTTATTAAATCCAGCTGTAGAGAGGAACTTCATCAAGCTAGACATGCACATACCCCTAGGTTATTTCACCCAAGAGAGAGCTCAAATATATTTTCCATGTACTTTGAGTTTTATTTATGTTAGTAAATGTATAAAGCCAGTATTATTCTGGTATTTGAGTGTTCAAGTTTCTATGTTTCTATTAAAATCCTTAGTTTGAGCTGAAGGAAAAATACTTTGAACAATTCAAATCCCATTGAACCTTGGAAAAGCACCTCTCCAAAATTAGAACAGGCTGAAAGTTGTTTTCCTTTCCTAATAAATTCTGGTAATTTGGAAAAGTTTACAGCTCAGCTGTGGGAGAAAGGCCAACTAGAAATTTAATATCCATTTTTTTAACTTGCTTTACTTTCTCAACAGTTAATAATCTTTTTCTGTAAAATAAGACATCTTCCTGTCTAGTTGTCACAAATTTTACAATCAGCTTTTGATGCACTTTATCTTTCAATTTTCTACATTTTTCTATTGATGGTTTTAAGTCAAAGAATCAGCAAATCATCAGGTTTTGCTGAAAAACATTCTGCTGCCCAATTTTCATCCACACATACTAAATCAAATAATAACAAAATACTTTTACTTGTGCCATAAGTTTTTTCAAAGAAATTTTCTTTGTTCTTACTGAGGTGCCATTTCCCTTGACTTTAGGGGAACAATGGTAAAACTGCAGTTGACAGCTTAACAAAAATATAGTATTTAAAATCACAAACAAAATTACTTAGGTAATTTATAGAAAATTGCAATCGTTCATTTTTTATAGCTTTATACATGTATTCTCCTTCATTGCAGAGCACAAGAGAAGAGCTTATGCAATTCAGCTGTTTAAGAACATTGGCATAGATTGTATCATAATTCTTTTTTTTGCTTTTGCATGTACTGTTTCAAAGGGTATCAGTCTGTTTCTCTCAGCTTTCTGGCATTTCTCTTTTCTCAACTCAGTTTTCTGGACTCAAGAATTACTTGTCTATGCAATCAGTATTATGTGATTGTAAACTGTATTGACTCTGAGGAAATTAACCCTGGAATTTCTGTTCAGATGCTACCAGAACAGACTTATGATGAGCATGCTGTACCTGAGAACTATTGTTGTTTTGAGAGAATTTTTGTAATGTATGTGGCCATATAGTCTATACTCAGTTCAGGGTCAGAATTATGCAACCAGTGGGGATAATGCAGCTTCTGGGGATAAGGCAGAAGTTAGAGCCAGAAAAGATGAATACATGGTTTTAAAATAAATGTTGTTCCTTACTTCTTCTTTTTCCCTCCAGCATCCACATTAAATCCTAGGTTCTATAAAGAATAGTGATGTGAGTCCTTCATGATCTTGTCCCAATTTCTGATCTCCCTCTTCTGATCCATTGATTTTCAGTCTCCAGCTCCTTCTCTTTGTCAGACATGATATTCATTCAGCATACTGGTTTTCTGCTTAAATTTATTTCAGCCTCTTTCAAGATTTCTCATACTTTCGTGAACAACTTTATGGTACAAAGTGACCTGGACTTCTGTTGTCTTCAAAGATTTAAAGTGTAGGATTTTCCCAAAGTTTCTGATTTTAACTGTAAATCAGCTTTGTTTAAATGTTGTTTCATACCTCTAACAAACACCTTACTAAACATTATATTGAATTTTATAAAAATTAGTCACTATTAAAGTTTCTGAATAGTGAATATATCTCGAATTCTGGATGTATATGTTTCATTTAATCAAACCTTTAAAAAATTAATAGACTTTTTACAGATAGAAAAAGCAATAAAACCAACATTAATATCCATCATTCATTTTTGACTGCTAACATTGCAAATCTTAATTTTTTTTTCTCAGGATGGCTAAGAGATGGGGTGGAGAAAGAAGCTGGCATTTTACGAGGAATAAACATTTTGATTTTAAGCTTCACAGAAAAAGAAGTTATGACCATTTTTATTGAGGACAGTACACTAATTTGGAAAGAAAAAAAATGTTTATTCAATTTTGAAAATTTACAATGGTGTATTATCTCCTTTAAAAAAATAGTGACCAGCTTTTGTAACTATTTGTTTGTTCAGGATAGATGCAGCAACACACAGACACCCTCAAAGCTCTGTAGTTATTTGCAATCCAAAAAAAACTTTGTCCAAGTGTTTCAGAGCAGAATATGCTGAGTGGGACATTTTAGTCTGCCACTTGAAGACTACAACTTAGTTCTTGTGGAAGAGAAAAAAAAAGAAAAAGAGGTCATGATCCCAGAATAAACACTCTATCAGAAATAAAGGAAAGAAATCAGTACAATCTTTGCAAGACCCTTGAATCAATCTGGTGTTTTGTCAATAAGAGATATTGACAGAATGACACCTAAGGAGAAACATGTTTTACCTGCTTAGTTCTTGAAAGCTTAAAATATGTAACAGTAATGCCATAATGAAAACATACTACCAATTAATGCATGTCATACTGAAACCATGTAAACCTGTGGAGCTACAAATATCAAGTAAACAGAAGAAAACCAAGCTGGCTGCTTGCTGTTTAGTCTCAAAACTAAATTTACAGTTCATAATATCCCAGTACATGCTCTGGATTCTCAAGCAACATGAGATCAAATGCTTCCCAGAAGTACATTAGTGCTGGTAGTTCTGGAATCCATGGATGAGCTGAGACAGGGCTGGGTTGTCATGACAGTGCCCAGCCCTTAGTTCTGTAAAGTTTCTGGAGCTGGAAATAGTCAGGCTTTGTTGCATTCTTTGCCAGTGTGTGAGAGAGATAGGTGGACCTTTCAGTTCTTGGCTCCCCTTATTTGTCAGTTTTGTGTTTTTCATAGCAGTAGGGAAGTGAGAGCATTTCCATATCCCATTTATTTCATTGAAATTTGCATGGTATATTTACTAGAATTCTCTTCCAAAACTCCATAATGTGATGGAGGAGTATTTTTTTTTTTGTCATGATGTCTAGGCCCTCCCTTCCAGCATGAAGACTAGCCTACCAAGACCTAGTATGTTTTGTTACATGATGAGAACAATAATGCTTCTATCTAAGTTTACATGTCTAATCTTCAATTTTTTAGTCTACTTTTCTGGATTTAAATGGAAAAAAAAAGGTTTTTTCAAAGCTCTCTGTGCATATAAACCTTACTGTAAGTATTGCACATAGCTTGTCCTAAACACTTCGAATAGTTAATGTGTGCCATTTCACACAGTCACATAAAGCATTGTCAGCATTTAGGAATCAATTTTGGAAACTTTTCATTGAAAAAGTCTTCCTAAATGTTTTCAATTTTTCATCCCATATAAAAAGGATTACTCTGACTCTCTTGATACTTAACTAAAAATAGTTTCTCCAGAATGCTGAGATAATTGGGCAGCATTTGCTTTTCCGTGTCAGATGAGTCACAGATTAAAGAATTACCTGGGTTATGGCCTATAGATCCTAACAGGATGCTCAGATTACTGGAAAAGCCCTTTTTTCTATGAGCCTTTACTGTAGTGACCTGCCTTTGTTACCTGCAGGGACGGTTATTTACTTTGCAAGAGAAACCATCAAAGTAGGGACATAGTAATACTGATGCCGCATAATGTTCAACAGGATTGTTATAAAACCAGCTGCACATTAACAGCATAAAATTTGGAAATCTATAAAGCTGCATTATGGAGGCACTGTGATATTTTTCTGCATCTCTCTGAAGTTGCTACATTCTGTGATTTCTCTAATTCCTTTAAACCTTTCTATGTAACCTTGTCCTGTTTCTCCTATCTCTTTTTTTTTTGCACAAAATTTCGTTTACCCAGTTACTTCAGCTGACACCAGCATGGCTTTTCATATTACTGTACAAGCCGTTGTGGTAGGCTTTGACCATGAACCCGGGAGTGATTGTTCCATAGCTATTGAAACGGGACCCATTAATTATGTTTTTGCCTGTCTTTGTGTCAGAGAAACAGAAGTGCCAATGCATTAGCAGTGCCTTCCAGCTGTTTGCTCTTCAGAGCCATCAGCTCCTCCTCAAGGAGGCCAAAGGACGGGCTTGTCTCCCACAAGGTTACTGATCCAACGTGAGTAAAGCACAAAATAATGAAGATACTTCACATTTTAGAAGTGAAAATAAAACTTAAATATTGAAACTCTTGGAAATGAAAAAAGTATGTAAGAAAACTGCTGGTGGCCTTATATAAGCTACTGCTAAGTGATAGAAGTTAAATTTATAGCTTTCCTAAGGTTTTCTTTACAGAAATATAGCATAAACCAAACCAGAGTTAAGTATTGTGCCAATTAAGATTGCGCTGTTAGTACAGCATCACAGTGCTCCTAAAAAGAAGTATTTAAAATTATACCTTTTTTTTTAACAATTTGGAGGTTCCGTTTCTTTGCCTCTGACTGTCTCATGCAGTTCATTTGGTACTCATATCTGTTGGCTTTCATTTTGGATGGACCATAATTTCATGACACAGAAAGTTAAATTTGGAGCAGCTTTAGTCTCTTTTCTGTTTTCCTGCATCTGTGTATCTAATAATAATCCTCATGGTTTTTTCTATACTTCTACTCAGGAGCTATGAATTTAATGAATGATGAAATTTTTTAGCATTTCTTAGAAAATCAAAATTCCCACTAATTTGCCCTACATAAAGACAAGCACTAGAATTCATAAAGAAGTTGTTTTCTTTTATGGGAGGCATTGCTGGCAGAAATTCAGCAGTATTTTGGATAAGCTGAAGAGTCTTTGACCCTTTACATCTCTTTACTGCAGTTTGCAGTTTAATTTAATAATTAAACATTTACTGCCTGACCACAGTGTTCAGCACTTCCTCTGGATGACAGAAATGTTTCAGAGAAGTAAAGCTGTTCCATGTGTTTTGTTGCAGTTCCTTGGTACTTTTCTTACTTTTCTAGTGCAATTTTTCAGCGGATTCGGATTTTTAAAGGATTATACTGGTCATGTAGGTAGGTAAACAGAAGCAGCATAAAAATGCCTAATAATGTTCACAACAGCAACCAATTAATCATTGTATTCTCTGAAAATTTCAAAGTAGTTTCAAGCATTACTAGCAAAATATGTTACTAAATCAGATCACAGATCCCATCCTGTACTTTTTTCTTGTCCCCAGGCTGTACAGAGTTAGTAATTCATCTCTGCCATGGAATAATGATGCGGAAAAACATTCTGATTCCTCTAGAGGAATTTTCTCAGATTTTGTGTTTATTTTACAAAAATGACTCTTTTTCAGAATTCCTTTTTATTGAATATGGCTTTAAGGGAATGCTCTGTATGCAATTTGGGGCAGGTTTTTTGTGGTTATCCTATAACAATTTCACTCAATTTAATTTTAACCCTCAGGTTTTACAAAACACTCAAAATTTGTGAAACCTATGAATAATTTTCTAATTAGTAAGCAAGATGCAGATTCTGCCATGTAGTAAGCAGATATTAGTATTAGTAAGCAGATTCCAGATTCCACGAGATTCAAATGCTATGCTAAGCTGAAATAGCAAAATAATCTGTAAATAATATTTATCTAAAACATGTATGACATTAACAGGAAAACATGGCAATTTAAATATTGTATCTTATACCCTTGTTCTGAATAGATGCATGAGCTTCCTCAGCAGGATCTGTGAGCTTCTGATGACTTCTGTTATTTATGTGGCAAAATAAGTCATGTTCTTATTTGAAATGCAAACGTATACTTGCTAACATTTGGTAAAAAGACATAGTTACCCATAGATTTATATATAGAAGGAATATTTCTCACAGAATTAGTGATTATCATTATTATTAGATAAGTTCATGCTTCCATGATGTTTCTACTACTTATAAAATTCTGCCAAATTGTCTTGAAAGAAACAGAGTTCCCAGGGTCCCTGTGCTTCTGGTGTTTAGCAAGGGAGATATAAAGAGCAAAGCAAAGGACAGCCAAGTTTCTGTGCTCCCTATTATCACAAAACCCAGGCAAATGTCCTGTTTTAAAAACACTGTCAAGTTCACCAGATGCATACACACACAGAAAAAGTAAATGAGCATTTTTAGACCGTTGAAATTCTTCACAAGTAGAAATTAAATTTTGAGTGTGTTGTCTTATTATTACATATTACATAGTGAAAAGGAGCTGGCTTCATTTTTATTTTATGAATAAAGTGTCAAAGAGTTCCGATAACATTCTGAGATTTTTTTTCTTGGAATCACTACTAATAATTGAATTAAATTGCATTATATATTAGAAATCATTGGCTTGCCATTTTATTAGGATTGCTCAGAGAGAAATATTTTAAAAGTCAAAAAAATAACACATTGCAATTCAACAAGCATGAGATATTTGGTGTTTACCTTTGTGTAAGAATAACACTATCCTTCAGCTGTGTGCACTGTGTAATCAGAAATCAAAAAAGCCTATTTATACAAAGGATTACCTCTTTCCTAGCAGCTCAGTACCAGTCATATCAGAGATATGAGATTTATTATGGTATGTCCTTTGCTAATAGCAATATCCACACTCTTAAGATATTTTGTTACTGAAACACCACAGCAGTCATTTTGGCAGCTGTCCAAAAGTAATAAGGATTTTACAAAGAAAATGAAACAATATACATCTAATGCAGGAAAGCATGTAAGAACTGAGGTACTCATAGGAAAATTGCACTATTAGCTTATGTCAGAAAACACTTATCAGTTTAATCTGTTTGTGTCTATGCTGAAACAGAGGCACAAAGAAGAGGTGGACAGGGGAGGTTTTGTCTCTCTTATAGAGGAACTTAGGCACACAGTGAAACTATCCTTTGGGAAGAGGATGTGAGAGGTTGTGTCTGCAAGAACCTGAGAGGAGGTTGTCACAAGGTGGTCTTGGTCTCTTCTCCCAGATAACAAGTGATAGGCTGAGAGGAAATGATTTTAGGGGAGGTTTAGATCAGATATTAGGAGAAATTTCTTCCCCAAGGTTACAGGGCACCGGAACAGGCTGCCCAGGGAAGTGTTTGATTCATCATTCCTGGAGGGATTTAAAAGACCAGTAGATGTAGTGATTAGGGACGTGGTTTAGTGGTGAAGATGGCAGTACTAGGTTAATGGCTGAACCCGATGGTCTTAGAGGTCATTTCCATCCTAACTGAATTTATGATGATTCCATGATTTAAAAAGCACAATATTGTTAGAATGCACGTCTCTTTTCATCCATATAGCAAACACAACTAGAAAAATTTTCTTTCATTGATACCCGAGTGTTCCTTGGTAATGAAGACTTGCCATCCACCAGGTACAGTATATCTGCAGTTTCTCAATAGTCTCTAAGAGATACATTTTTCCTCCAGTAGTAGTAGTCCAGTGTTTGATATACTTAATGTACTGTATTTCATTTTCATTTATGTCTTCATGGACATTTGTATTGTGGACTGTCAAATGGTGTGTGATCATAAAAGCCTGGGAAAGAGACAAGCAGGAAAAAGCTATTCTGATATTCAATTTGTATATATAGTTGAATGCTTCTGATACAAAATATTAGAGTTAGATACTGACTTCAGCAAAGAAAGTCATGCATGTAATAAATCATCAAGCTATAAAAATATTCATATTCTCAGGCCCCAGGTATTATCAGCTGGAATCAGAACAAATATCAGCATGTTCTCTAGAGGCTCAAGAGCAAGAAAAAAAAAATTTGAACAATAAGGCTAAAGATGTAATTTATAAACTATAGATTCAGCCAGAAAGTGTTATACTGGGATCAATATATTCAAAAAAGAATATATAAATTTTAAGATTTAATCTTGTCTAGTAGCTTAGTGGTGGTGGTGGTAGTTATTTTCATGAGGATAAGGATTTTGGTTGAGTGTAGACTAAACTACACAAAGAAGGAACTTGAGATGAGAAAGAGACAAAGGGAAGGTGATTTTATTCTCAGTATGTTGCAGGATAAATCTCTTTCCATATTTAAATTATAAACTTATCGTCTACTATTTTATTAAGAACTTTCTCTTGGTAATTAGAAAAGCAGAGAAGTCCCACAGTACCCAGACCCTTGCTGAAGCATGATAAGAAATGGCACTTAAGAAATGATAAATACCTCCTCCCATCTGTTTTCCTGAGTATCAATCTATCTCCAAATGCATATACTTATATACACACACACAGACACATACACACGTCTGTGCATGTATATATGTATATATATATACACACACACACATGTATACACTGTTTCATTCTGTTCCAAGGTGAATAGATAATTTTTTAAGAAATATATTTGTGCAGAGGATTTTAGGAAGAGATAGGACTCTGTTCATGCATCCTTGCAAGCACATATATTAGATGTTCTATCCCTTAGTTCAACATGTTAAAGCTCAAAATTATTTACCTAGGGTATAAATTTGACAGACAGGTAAGTACATGGACTCACTGGTTGAGATTATGTGGTATGAACCACTTTAAATTTGTACTATGAGCCATAACGGAGTTAGAGCCCATCATAGGTCAGAGCCTTAGGCAGACTGTCAAGAGTAGGTCTGGAAAGGAACAAAGAAAAGTAGATGGTATAAGATATGGTGAAGGTGCTTCACAAGATGGAATGCTCCCTTCTTGAGAAGAATTCTGCTCTGTTTTATGGCCAGACTTTCAGAAAAGTCTTAAATTAAGTATTAGTTTTCTTGTGTTTATTCTGACTGCTATGCAATTAGTGTCTAATCAAGTCTTATTCTAAAAGAAGTAATTTCCACCTAAATATCTATTTTTTCATTTGAATTTTGACTTCAATCCTCTGAAAACATAACTATTAGATTGCTAACGTGATAGCACATGACATTTTCTCAGAAAAAAAATAGTTGCACTATAAAACTGAAGGTTGGTTGTAGACTGTGGTGAGTGCACCCACTCTGCCTTTTCCTGACCTCTCCCTTCTGCAAGAAGAGGAGAAAAATATAAGGGCTGTGAAAACACTCATGCACTGAGATAATGACAGGTTAATAGAATAGAAAAATCTACACACACAAGCAAAGCAAAAAGAGGAAATATTTCTCTATTTTCTATCAGCAGGAAGATGTCCAGCCTAGAAAACTGGGCTCAGTATGCCTAATGGTAACTTGGGAAGACAAATGGCATGACCACAGATGTCTGCCCCTTCCATGTCCTTTCTCTGGGCTGTCATTGCTGAGCCACATGTCATTTGTCATGGAATATCCCTGTTTGGGTCACCTGTCTTGGCTGTGTCCCCTCCCAACCCTTTATTTACGCCCAACCCACTGACATTTGGGGGTGGCAAGTATGTGGAGACAGACTCATGCGATAACTTTGGAAGATTTCAAAGATGCAGGTGCTTCTTTCTGTCTGATTTTTCTTATTCTATTACTGATATTTACCCTGAACACATAATCAATGTAGTATTTAGTCAATGTAGTATGCAATCTAGTACTATGATGGATTTATCTATCATACCACCAGAGTGGAAAAACATAAGCGATGTAAATCAGAATAAATTTATAATCCATTTATTATTTTGCAATCTAATAATATAGCCTGTTCTAATAATGAATGTCTTGTTTGTCAGTCATCTATTTTGAATGGGGTTATAGGTTAGAATTCTTTTCCCTGCTATCAGAACATATTAGTGTAATGCTGCAGAGTACATGCTGGTTTGTGAATCTAG
Source organism: Fringilla coelebs (assembly GCF_963513975.1). Lineage (NCBI taxonomy): Eukaryota > Metazoa > Chordata > Aves > Passeriformes > Fringillidae > Fringilla > Fringilla coelebs. Next base: position 98,269,574 of record NC_140028.1, on the reverse strand, counting down.
CAGCATCAGAATACTCTGTGAACCTTAATGCAAGTATTCTATCAAGATTTTTTTTAACTATTTGAGGAGTCAATAAACTTAATAGATAATTTAATAATGTTATAAAATTAAATATTTCAATCAAGAGTCATTTCCCTTGCATGTTGCAATTGTTCTGAAATATTATTATAGGGCCTCCAGTCTTTGTACATTCATTTCTGAAAAGTACTCAGAGATAATTGTCAGTACTGTTTTGATTTAAAATGTTAAAATGCATAAATAGACAAAAAGTTTAGCTTTGTAGAGGATAGAAAATACTAAGGAGGAGTTAGAGAAAGACTCAAATCATCCTTTTACTGTATATTCCATGGTGGGTTTTGAAACAAATAAAGATGCATTCAACAATTTGAGACAGTCAGCTTTGTCTCTGATTGTGGAAGGTCTCATTGTTTTGTATTTCTGATTCTAAGGTATATCCTAATGTACATACCAAATATCCATAGAACGGGTTTGCACCTCTATGTACCCAGGAGAAATAAGAAAAGGATGGTGCAGCTGTGTTTGGGAAAAGTGGGAAAGGAGAAATACACCTCAGAGTCCTAAGGTATGGCTGAAGTCTGGGCAAAATGCTGGAACACAAGATAATTTTCAGTCATTCTTTGGAGCTTTGCTGCCAACCTGCTTCTCACTGTAAAGCATTTGGGATGTGCCAACGTCCTGTATATCAGCCTATCTGAGCTCCTGCATACTTAGTTGGTATTTAGAATTGAACCAATACCTCAAGGCATTCATGCAGTGCTGAAACTGCAATTGTGATGTGAATGGGCCAGGAAAAATTCACCTGCTCTAAGAAATTTTGTAGATTCTGGCAAAACTTACAGCTGTCAGTGAATGGAAGTAAATGTGCTAAATTTTGGAAGTTTTAGCATAGTTCCCAACATGAATAATCATGGGGTTTTTTTCAGGAAAAATGTTTTCTTCCTAGGACAGAAACTTCCATGTAATATCTATGGAGAAGTTGTTCCCAGGCAATTAGGATAGCCATAAATAGGATAACTGTTTTAGATAAAATGAAAGAGGTGTGCAGAATATTGTCAGTAGTTTCTGTTTCTGTAAATGTGCTACACCCAAGGTAAGCTGTCTCTGTTTATAATCACATCAGACAGAAAAGGACATAATTTTCCTCTAAAATTTGAGGCAAGGTGATTGGAGGCATTTTGCCATTTATTGGAGGAGGTGATGAGATCATTGCTTTTGATAGAAATAATTATTTTGGACTAAGTTAAACTGTTGTGGTTCTTGGAATTGTTTACATCTGAGTACTTAGGGATACAGCTACAAGGCACACAGATGTCCAGAGATTCTTATTTTATGAATCTTATAGATGGGAGTACCTCTTCCTCATCTTTTAGATGGGAGTATCTCATCCTAATTTTGAAAACCCTTCCAGCTGTCATTCTGGATCTTGCAATACTACTAAAAAATATGGTCTTCGAATTAGGAATAAAAAGATATGTCTCTCCCCAGACCTCTGCTAATTAGAACAACCTAGATCAAAACAATTTTTTTCCCAGGCTTCAGAAGCCTTACATGTCAGATATTTTGAAAAGTCATTTTTCTCTTTTGTATTGATGTTATGTTTTAGATATTTTTCCATAATAAGCTACATGCCACCCATGAAGATAAAAGTTATGCTCAGTAAAGCACATAATTTTCAGTTATGCAAGAAGCGCTTTTGTTTCTCTAATCAGAACATGAGATGTGAGATGAGTTAGAGCTGATTTTACTAGCCCACATTTTATCAGAGTTAAAATTCAAAATAAAGTGTTCCATATGTAATTACAAAATAAAAATAATTACATTACCTTTTTCTTTGTTTCTGTGAAATCAGCGGGTATATTTGGTATAAAAGTTTGGATTTTACAGAGGGATGGGAGTTAGTTTCATTTTATGTAACTTTCCATTTTTTCACCATAAAATTCAATTGTTTTTTATCCAAAAAATTATGCTTCAGAACCAAGTCTGTCATTTAAAGAATACTCAGCTTTAAAAATAAAAGCTCTCTTAGTAGGCAGGAATGCAAAAATAACTTCTTGAAAGAATGATATCGGATTTATTATCATGTTACCAAAGCATAAGCTACTGAAAATCAAGCAAGACTGTGGTGCCAGTTGTTTGCCATCTTATTTTTTCTCATCCAACTATTAGAAATTTGATCTAATTCATTAGCCAACTCTGTAAAAATGCTTGAAATAATATATAATCACCCATGAGAAGTGGTTTTAGTTTTTATACTGCTGGTAATAAAGATTCATTGCAATGATGAAATTGCATTTTAGGCTTGTTTTAGAATCTTCAGTATTATTATTTTGTGCATGAAATAGAATCTGTTTGAGATAGAAGAAAAACCAGCTCTGAGTGATGGAGAATAAAGAAGCATCATGAAACACTTGAGTTTCCAGTTAGTCAAGATGTGCTAATATCCCAGCTCATCATGATAATGTATAATCTGACATATTAAACGCTTTAGCAACTCCAAAGACTCATACCTAACTCTATAATCTGCTCTCACAAGAATACTGCATTTTGTTGATCCCATTAAATTTCTGCGCTTGTCATATTTAAAGTGTGTATGATTTTCAATTACAAAAGTAAAGTACCTCTAGGTTCTAGACATTTCATAGCTTTGGATGTCAAAAGGAACCTCTAGTATTATTCTAATTCCTGCACAAGAATATTAACAAAGGTTCAAAATTGCTATTTGTGATATATGCAATAGCTTACAAGAAGAATCAGACTGATTAAATTGTTGCTTTCACTATTTAAAAACAGTAAAAATAGTTTTATTTCAGTTTAAAATAAGAAACCCATTATTTTTAATATCTAAGTATAGAAAGTAAAATAATGTGATCAGATGTGTCCTTTGAATCTTCTGGTTAGTACAGTACAAATTCTGCTGGTCATAGTAAATTAATTTTTGGTAACTTCAATGTTAATATAAATTGCTTTCAGAGAAATTGCCTAGTGAGTCCTGAAAGTTGTAAACGCTACTAATCAATGGGATCTTAATTTATTTGCCACACCACCAGCCTTTCAACTTTCCTGGTCACAGGGAGGCAACTGGTAAGAAGACAACCAGAAAAAATGAATGGTAAATTCTGAAGGAAGCTTGGTTTGGCCAATGTCTTTCATATTTCTTTTTCATATTTGTATAGCGTTGTGAGGAAATACAAAACTTCAATTCTTGTATCTCTTCGAAGTGCCATTTTTGTATGACCTCACAAAAGTTATAAATTAACTTTAAGGCACTTCACTGTGAAATGCCAACACATAAAAAGAGACAGCCTTGTTAGGAAAATGAGGAAGAAGCAGGGAATGAAAAAGAAGGGACATGGCAGAGACAGAGATGGAGAAGAGAAACAGCTCACCAGCAGGAATAAGAATTATTTACAGGAAATAAACCACATCCTTCTTGACAAAAGCCTGATAAGGTTGTGGGCATGGGTGGAAGAAGATGAGACACTGACAAATGCATGAACATCACAAATAAGTAATTCAAGCAATAAATATTTGTGAGCCTCCCACCAGCCTTCTCCTCCTGCACTTCTTTGTGATTTCACTGACTTATCTCTGCAGTAAAAAAATCTAATTAGATTGCCAAGAGTAGCACATTAATTAACAGATAAACTAACAGTATTAAACAGCAATAGTCTAGAAGCTGACTCTGGTCTTCCTAATTAGGCAGCTCTCTCAGCATGAAGTAGGAAAAGCAACTAACACAACAGTATAACATAAAGGGCAAGAGGGCCCATTATGCTGGTAGGCAGTGAAGAAAAAAAGGGACACAAGGAAAAAAAAAATCCCTTATGCTTAGTGATCTATAACTGCTCCATGAGTTGCACTGAGATTATGGCAGGTTTATATTCAGCATATTTGATAAGTTCTAATGTCATCCATTTCCCTTAGGAAATGCATCTCAAAGAGTCAGGTGGCAGGGATCAAGATGTTGTCTTTGTGTTGTCTTAACTGAGATGAGAGAGTGTAATTATTTATTTGAGCATTTAGGTAAAATGCTTCTTCCTATTCACTTTGCAAAACTGAGCTGGGCTTGGTAGAACAATAGGTTTCTTTTTATTTCAAGGTATTTCAACTTTCTCTTTCAAATTGTGTATGTATTTTATATTGTTTTACTGTTTCACTTTTATATTTTACTGCTTAAAGTTCAATGAAAAAGGATTGTGCCTGAAACCTTTTCTGTACATGAAGGACATTCAATAGCTGAGAAATTCCCATTAAGTTCAGTGAGATTTTTGCCATTATAGCTCAGGCAATGAGGAGCTAATATTGCAAATATATTAACTCAAAAGCTGGATATCATGCATCCCTTGAGCAAAAAACAGACTACAGAACTGACCTGTACAGCATGCTCTGAAGGTATGTGGTACATCTAGAAGAAGCAAAAAGATCTGCTTTCCCTCACTGAGGTTAAAAAGTACCTGGAAAATCCTTTATTTTAAATTTAATTTACCTTGCAGATCTTACAGTATGAACCAATGCTAGATATGTCGCCAAATCAATGTATACAAAGCCTGTCAAAGAATGAAAAGATAATTTGGACAATACTGGCTGTGGTAAATGAGACAATATATTTGTTTTCTCTCTGTAAAGGTATACTTAAATATCAGCATTATTAAGTGGTTTATTTCATTAGGTAAAAAAGAAATGCAGAGCTGTTCCTTCAAAGAATAGAAGACTGAATAAAACTTGCCCATAGGAGTTGAAGACTAAGAATTGTTGTTTATGGTGAGGCTATTTTACACTAAACAAACAAAATTTGCCATAACATGAATATTATTATAGGATATCAGCAGATTTTATTGAAAGTACTGCTATTGCTGAGTGATCCACTCAAAAATTCACGGCAATACTGATGCTACTGAAGCTGAAATAGCTTTGGTAGTGATGAGATTTTCTTGTAATAATTCTTCTGTGTAGACAAGGTCATCAAAAGCAGTTTAAGCACCTTTAAATGAAAAGAGTGTACAGTCCATTTGATCTTCCCTTGGCTTTAATTACATCTGCCTGCACAGCAGTGCCCTAAAGGATCAAGGATCTTCAGAAGAAAACATTTCCAAGGACTCAAAAAGTTACTACTGGAAGGACCCATCCTTATTAAAATAAATTAGGGGAAAGGATGTGGGTTTTTTTTGACTGTTGTTGGTTTTGCTTGTTTTAACTCTTATTATATCTTTCTTTAAAACTGAAATGCTGAAAATACATTTACTTAAATATATTAGAAAATTCAGTGAAGAATTTTGTTGAGGGGAGTAGAAAAAGAGTAAGAATTAAAAGTCAATAGCATCTGGGAGTCTAAGATCTTGTAAGTTTATAATTTTCAGTATAGCTAGAGATTTTTTCCCCAAAGGCCATTGGATAATGGAGAGATACCCAACTGTTGTAACATAGAGTTCAAAGACTATTGAAAAGCTCTTAGAGGCCCAGGTATTTCTCTATACTGTCTTTTTCCTACTTTTTGCAATAAATGGAAGATTGCATTGCACCGAAAGCATAATCCTTTGAGGAAGATTTACTCCCCAGAACTGTCCCAACAGGAGCATGGTGTCTGCAAGGCCGAGCAGAAAAAAATTTTGGTTGAGCTCCACATAGTGTGATATCTCAGGTTCAGCAGCAATGGTAGCCATTTGTAAACTCTTTAATTAACTTAGACTGGCAGTGTGTCAGTGGGTTTTTCTCTCTGCAAAAATCTTTTCGCATTATCATACACATCTTGCAAAATCCTTAGAGCATCCGGAAAAGCCTGCATATATTTTACCTTTTACATTTTTTAATTGCTTGTTGCAAGTAAGCTTGAATTTCCACCGAAGCTCAGTTGTGTGGAGGGGGAAATATTGCTTTCATACAACAAGAAGAGTAGTGTCTGATTTCTCTGGGAGTTTACAGCCATTCATCAAAAAACTAAACAAAAATATCCATATTTCATTCCAAAATGAAAGCCATCAATATAAACAGTTTTATATCCTTATTTTTCCTCTTCCTCCATAAACTCAGGATTACTTCCTGAGCTGTTTTAGGGTATGTAGTTTGGGTGTCCTCTTTCCTTGGGATTTGATTTCTAACCAGATACATCTCCTATAAAACACCAGGGACAATCTTCCTGTTATTGAATGCAGAGGCTCAGACAAGCACAAAAACAGAGAAGGAAACACAATCCTGGCAAAGAACCCCACAGGCTGAAAAAAAAAATTGAAGCAGTATTATACGGACTATATCTGCTAGAAGGCACTGAATTGGTGCTTTTCAACAAAGTTTAGAAATTTCAGTGGAGTGCTGTTTTTAATCATTCTCCAAAGCCTGTTACTGTGCACCAGTCTACTCAGTTTCAAGACACCAGTGATACAGAGCTACTTACCTAAAGCAACAAGGTTGGACCAGAATACTTCCATATTTACCAAGATGCAAACACAGACATGTACATCTACACCTGGACAGCATTGCATGTGCATTTTTCATTGTTCATGAGTACAATGTATACCATTTGTTGGCACTGTTTGAGTGTGTTTGCTTGTTTGAGTTGAAAATTAAAAGGCAGATACAGATTGCATAAAAATGCCTTTAACTATTACTCATCAGAGCAAGTAGCTTTTTGGTTTTATTAGGAAAACTAGTGTGAGTCATTTGTTACAAGAGCAGAATTTTTAATCAGTAAGGATTTTTTTCCCCCTTATTTGTAATTATGTATAAATGATATCTCATCTTCACTTGCTACACATTAAATATTTTATGCATTTCTTGTATTTACAGCACTGCCTTGATGATGCTAAATTTTCAATTAGCAATTCTTTCATTTCGATGAAACCCCCCAGAAATCAGTGGGCTGTAATCTATAAGTAAAAGTTTAAAGGTTAAAAATAATTTCAGTACTTCTGTATAAGTTAAGGGTATGAATTTTTTAGCAAATACTTATATTTAATGGCTCATGAACAGAAATTTTAATTTTTTAAAATTAAATTATCTTATTGCAGTCAAATAGTAAACAATGAGTTTGTTCAAGACTAGGATTTCATAAGCAGAAAAAAAAAAGTGGAGATAGTCTAGGAGGGTTGGTTTTGTTTTTTTTTTTTTACTATGCATGAGTCCTCTGTTGATTCATAAGATGGCTCTTTGTAATTAATTTTATTTGTCATTAAAATATCTACTTGGATAACAGTAATTAGTCAGAAGTTCTCAAATTGATGTAAAAGCATATTAACCCGATTACAATTTTAAATATTTACATAAAATGGCTTAATTTTCTCCTATTGATTTCTGACAGAGCAGATTGTTCTTAATGCTTTTGAGCATCAAAGACATTGCTGTAAGTACTTATGTGCTGACCTCCTAACCACTATTTCAGAATTTTTTTTTCCTCATCCAAGGTGAAAAAGTGAAGTGTATGCTTAGATTTCCTTTCCTTAAAAGAGAATTTATAGACAGCACAGGACTTAGTTGTCTTTATTAAATAGGTGGAAGTCTAATCCTTCACTGGTATTAGTGATGAAGAACATGGTTTCTGATAGAACATCTTTAGAAAGTCAGGAGTCTGGAAACTGACTTGAGATGACCTACTGGCTCAGCAACACTCTCACTAGGGAAAATGTTGAGACAAGAGGAACAGCACTGACTGCACAAAAAGCTCTTACATGCACAAACTACATATGAATTATTAGGTTAATAACCTCTTCATGGATTTATTCTACTGAGGAATTATATTTTAAAATATACTGACAGTAGTATCTGCTTTTATATTGGCATTGATTTTTTGTTTGTTTTAGGATGCTGCCACATGGACAGAAAGATTTCACAAAAGTTTGTGTCCGTTACTTATTACCTTACTTAGAATTTTTCTGTTTTGATAAAGTCATCTCCTATATTTATAGTCTTTCTCCCATATACCTGTCACAGTAACCTGTTAAACCCAAAAGGAAACAATTTTCCTTTACAAACCAAATCCATGTGTGGATAATCCAAGATGTGCCTATCACGTTACATATTAGGTTGTATTCCAGTGCAGTAAGCCCAGACCATGTCTGCTACGTGCTTTACTTATTTCATTTGCTCCAAACAATGTTGTCTGGATAAAGGGTGAAAAATAACTTTCAAACACCAGATTAATCACAGCCAAATCTGTAGGGAAGATTTCTCTGGCTGCCCTGTTCCAGCATAAAGGAAGAGCACTTTAAAAAATGGAATGTGGCAGTTTTAGCAATACAATTTACTTATCCACATCTGAGATTTAAGAAAGCATCTTCCCCTTGTATTCATGTGTAGCATTTTGTTTCATGATTGAATAGCAGCCTCTTATGAAGCTGGAGTGAGTTGCCTGTACACACTTACATGCATTTCTTACCTACTTGGAAATATCTTGAGAGTTACCCTCCCTTTTTTAGTTAAACATAATCAATTGTAGCCTAAGTAGGGCTGTAAAATTCCATCACTTGTGTGAATATATTTATTTGCTGTAGTGACAGTCACTAACATACAAAGCTGGTTGAATTATTTTTAAGAATCAGGTTTTTGAAAATTACTGTTGAAAAATAATTTCATTAATTACATCACCTCAAAAAATCTTGCATACTTTAAAGACTGAAAGAAAATGTTTTTTCAAATAATTTGCAAACATACTTTGGGTGCCTCTAATTCCAGATAAATGGTCCCAAAAGAGACAAATTCTCCCATCTGAAAGAAAAGCTATATGTATGCTCTTACTCAGACTCCCTTTATTTTGGGAAAAAAAAAAAAAAATTCAACAAGTTTTGGTGAAATTTCTTTTCTGAGAGATACAGTCTTATGATATTTTGAGCCTTCCAGACATTTCAAACTGATTGACCAAATATGCAATTTCCTTTCCTTACTTATTCTGACTCTTCTATTAAGCAACAGGTTTGACTTTTATCTCTCTCTCAGAAGCCTGTAAATTTTGAGACAAACACTAGAAAAATGTTAGAAGAAATGAAGCACTAGTCTTCGATTCTAGTATCAATATTTAATTTAGAGCTTGAAAACTTAAATGAAATTAACCCCTTAGCTCAGAAAAAATAAATCAGTCATCATGGATGAAGAATTGAAATTATAAGAGTAATGTACTTTGTGATTGTAAGTATTGAACCTGCTGCATGTTAATCTGTGTTAACTGTATGTAAGCAGGTCCCTTACAGTCTTCCTGAGAAGAAACTCTCATCCTACTGCATTTTTTAGCTTTTAGTGATGGAGAATAATCAAAAGTTCAGGAAACTGAATTGCTGGCACTGGCTGAGCAGGGAAACCTGAGATGTGTGGTACAATTCCTAGGGGAGTAACAGCTAGTCACACAGCTGAGATACCATTAGCAAACTCCTGCTGGAGAGACTGTTCTGGCAAGTGGGGAATTTAGAGGTCTTAAGCTCTGCCACACCAGAAACTCTTGAACTGTAAACCCTGCTAGAAGTTATAGATAAACCCTGCCTGGCTGTAGGGAGGGAGAGAATATATCACAGGCCTTGGAAAGTGCAGCCTGATAAACACAAGGAAAATCACTTGTCGATAAAGCAAATCTTCTGTTTCCTTGTTCAGTTAAGGAAAAAAAGGTGAAAACACAGCTAAATGAAACTTAATGCTTCTGCCAGAATTCAATGTGCAAATAAACTCTGAGCATGTGAGTTGTACTAGGTGAAATCTATAGGTCCCTTTGAGCCTTCATGATTTTGTGACTAGGTGCTCTTACCTGATGTACTTCTTGTCATGGTGAACATTTTTGCAACAAAAATGATTTTTCCCTCTCAGGGAAGTAGCTCACTTTACATGTGTGATATAATGCAAGTTAAGCATTTCATATTGCTGTATATTGAATCCACAGGCCAGGTCTGTCTCAGTCTTGTACTCCATGCTTTTTGCAGTCAACTGCAGAAGTTTGAATGACAATTGTGAGATTTATACTGTATGAGACTTAACTGAGCTCAGGAGCTTGAAACAGCCCATGCTCCACACTCCCTAATCATTGTCTATGCAGCTCACTTCGAGAGTTCAACTTAAATACAAGCTCCATGGTTGGAAGAAGTAAAGAATATCTGTTTGAGAGTGATTTTCTGAATAAAGGATATGGAACATGATTGAGAAAGAAGAATTTGGTGTTGAGTAATAGGCATTCTGAGAGCATACAGATATTAAAAGACATGGAAAGATTGTATACCAGGGGATGATTGAATTGGGTGGCATTAGCTCAAAAAGAGAACCTCTAAACCAGTATTTTGTGGGTCAACTGTGTGTCTTTCTGTTTTCATGTAGCTGTAAACATTAAAACCATAGCTCTAGCTAGTCATCCATTTCCTTAATGTTTCAATAGATTTTCTTGTCCATTTTGTAGATAATTTATTCACTGAATAAACTGAGTGTATATGTTGTTAGACATAGTACAACTTTTTTCTTTGCTGCGGTTCTTTTATTAAGTAATGAGTAAGTTCAGCAGTGTAATAAGGATTGAGACCTGTTTTGGCCATTTACTGTGTGAGAGTCAGAGCTGTCTTTTTTTATTGACCTGGAGTTCTTGTGATTTACCTTTTTAATAAACACTGAAAACATTAGTAGAGTCTCGCTGTTTTCAAGTAAATTAAGTTCTTTACCATACCTAGGTTTAGAGTTTAGTCATATACTTTAATGTTCCCACTGAGATCCAATGTCAAAAGATGGGTTTCAAAATGAAGAAAAGAACAAAATGTATTTACGATTGCAAGGAATGCTTCTGGCTTGTAAACCAGCATGATAAGATACAAAAAAGCAGACTTTCTTCACAGTATTTGAATTATACTTTTATTTTTACCAGATTTATTTTAAAGTACCATAGCTAAAGAATATTTTGTTGCATAGAGTTGCAAGGTGCCTGAATTTTAATTTTCACAATCGTAAAATGAACCATATAAAGCTATACATATGAAAACTTTTCAAAGTGTAAAAACTGATGTACAGCCATCAAAGAAGTGTTGTTATTGATGCTGAATCTCTAGAAAAAGGCTACTTGAAATAGACTGTATCTCTTAGCATCCATTGTAATTCTGGAGTCATAAAGCAGATTAGATTGTGGAAAGAATGGTTTTTGTCTGACATGAAGATTAACTTTGGTTACAGTCTTAGTTCTCTCTGGCACTGGTAGTGGTCCACTATAGGATACTACCATGTATGGTTCAGCATGATTTATTTTGCACGCTGTGGTTAGAATGCATAAGCTTAAAACTGAATTGCAAAGTATACTATGAATATGTTCATTTTCTCATTTATCCACCTTACAGTCAAAACAGAGCATATATAAAAATGTTCCAGTTTAGTTTTTAAATGAATTATATTTTTGAAATTTGAAGAATCAATGAAAGAAAATTTGCTTGAAAATCTTCAACCAAAAAAAATCATTGACTTTGATCAAGGTCAAGAACTTTGTTAAGTTCTTGAAAAATCATCCTATTTTCAAATGCTTTAGTGTTTTCTCTTGTGCATATGATAACTAATTCAAGTTAGTTGAAACTGCAGAGAACTTCACTCATCACAAAATTATTGTCTTAAGGAACAATTAGCTTGTTTAAAAACTTAGTTTAATAGTGTCAGAAAGAACCCAATTTTCCTACTAAAAGGCAGCAGGACACACATATACATACACTTGGGGACACAGGACAACTTTTAGCTGTGGTCACTATTTTATGTATCTTTGTATGTATTACATATCTTTCTATGTAATACATTCTACATTCTTTTGTTTTTCTTTCTCTAATTTTGCTTCTACTTCTTTTTCATTTCACTTGTTGCATTTGTTTCTTATTAGATAGAAAATTATGACGAAGACACATATTGATAGACATTTTCACAAGAGTTAGAAAAATTAATTGTAAATACCACCATTATAATAACTACAATTTTTTTAAGTAGGAATATTATATTAGGATAAAAATAGGGAAAAATATCTGTGCTTTGAAATTCAGGAAAAAAATTTAAGGCACCGAGTGTTTTTTGTATATGGATAAGTGGATTTTGCACTCAGAATTTGTCAAAGCATTCTCACTACCTTAGGAAATACTTCCTCACAGATTTTTTTGGAGAGTTTCTGGCAGGCATATAAAAAGTAAGAGTAAAGTTCGTGTCATTTACCCAAGCATTGAGTTAAAAATACACCTTGACAAAAGTCTTACTACTTTGATACTGCATTGCCATATGTGTACTGTATGTAATGTAAAGAAAAGCGAGGAAAAAATTCCACACCTCCTTGCAAAGGTATTTTTTCTCTTTCAAACATTGACATCACTTGACAGATAACAACAGGATTCAGGCTCAGCGCATTGGAAACTAAGCCGGCAAGAGAAGCGTAAGATTGATTTTCTTTCACCATGTGCTTCTAGAATATGAATAAGTACACATTATTGTAAATGCAACATACATCTGTATCTGTATCAGTTTTTTTGCTCCTTTGTGGCAGGTGTCTTGACTTTTGAAAAAGGGAGGAAAGGCAGTGTCAATTTTGCTGCAGCAGACTTCAGGCCAGAGCTGCCCGTGTCCTTACAGCTGGGCTGTAGTGCCCGAAGGCAGTGCTCAAACATGGTACCTTTGGCTCTCTGCCTCACTGTGAGAAAACATAAAAGAGGACATAACCTTTTGGCTGCTGTGCTGGGCCTTTTGACTGCTGTGCTGGGACATGGCTTTTTTTGGTTTTGTTTTTTTTTTAGTGAAATGAGGTGTAGCAGTGCATCTCTAACATGAGCTCAGCTAAATTAATTCCGCTGAGGCTCGAGCTGCAAAGACCCCAGTGGCAAATTCAGCACACTATCATGTTGACAGCATATGGAACTACTGAAAAAGTAGGTTAGGATTTTCTGAAGAAATTTCTGTATACCTAATTTTTTTGTGAGTAATAACAAAATGAGGCTTTATTCTTGGTATGATTTTGAGCCCTATCCCTTGCTTTGTTAGGAAAAAAACATTATGTTTTTGCTGCTAAAATATGTAAACATTACACTGTTTATGTGCTTATATTTCCCATAATGACATTTTAGAACCCATGACTAATAGCTATAAGTGAAGCTACAGATGTGGAATAGTTTGGGCCAGGCAAAGATGCTTTGATGTATCTCTGATATTTTTAGATGGTAGATTCTCAGTGTTTGGCTATTACCATCTCTTACTATACTACTAGCACATCAGATGTAGGGTTCAAACTATGGGGTAAGAAAAGAATGCTAAAAGTGAGGATCTTTTCCCTAAAGCTCATTTAGTCTAAACAGACAATTTAAGATGAAAAAATGGATGAGAGATAAGAGAGTGGGAAAATTTCACTGAAGGTTGCTGTCTGTCAGTTGTACAGAACTTTTATATCTTTAATCCCACTGAAATATTCTGTACAGGCTTTGAAGAGTCAATCATTCAGAGTTCAGTAGCAATTTAAAAATATGTGTACATGTTAAATTTGTAATTAGGAGGAGAAACATTTTGCCATGGTTTTTGTTCACGGTATGGTAAACATTTTTCTGGAAAGCACTTTGCTGTTCTGCTTTGTTTTGATCACTGTTATTATACTGTGTCAGAAAGCAGGGATTTTTTAGTAACTCCAGGCAGTACCTTGATCAAAGCAGCTAAGTAGCTGTGAAGAAGTCTGAGTATCTCATGAGTCTTTGTGAATGAGCACGTCTTCATTCTTAAAGTGCTGGCATTGAAGAGAGTTATGTTTCTTTCACAAGAAATGGAGTAAATAGAGAAATTCTGGAGCTTGAGTCTGATTTGGAGCTGTTTCTTTGTAATTAGTTGATTAGTTGTTTTGGAGTATCAAATAAAATACCATCAAATAGATTCAAATTAAATACCATCAAATAGATTTGATGCCCTGATCAAATTCTGCCAAATCCTGCATGCAGCCAAATGTACAGGACAAAAGCATAGGAAGAAAGACCTGTGGCTGGGGATTTAGCTTCCTTTGAGATTTGTGAATAGGGTCACATTCGTCACCCAATATCCTGACAATCTTTGCAAGGCTTTCTGTAATATTTTTTAGAGGAAAATTGATGATGCATTAATTAATGAAAGGACTTTATTGTGGTCTCAAGCATTTACTGGGATAAGGCCTAAAAAATCTATCTAGCCAAAGCAAGGTGGTATTACAGTTTTACTGTTTTAACAATATATCTATATTGTTAAAATATAGATACATTGTTAAAACAGTATATATTTTTTATACCAATCTATCTATATAATAGGAAATCCTGTAGGGCAGAAACCAAATTGCAAGTAATCAGATTTGTACTTCCTATTTCCATGTACTTAAAAAAAATTCTCAGGTTTTCTTTCCCCCTTCTTTCTTAATTTTCTTCTTCTTTCTTTTCTTTCTCTCTCTTTTTTTAACTTTATCTTTTTTTATGAAAGTTTTCCCCATTGCAGCAGTAGCCTCTGATAACAGTCACTGACTGCAGGCAAACATACTTCATGTGATGGCTTAGGTCTTTTTCCAACTAATGCTGATAGATGGGTGGCTAAGGAGGAGAAAAATTATATATTTACACTGCAATTACAGGAATTATATGGTTTACTGTCTGAGCAGCATTCTGCACTCTGGTAATTATCATGATATTAAATATCGGAGTGCCATCATAGAAAGAACACAAGTCATTACTGCAGTCTACATATGATAACTCTTAAACATAATTGCTGTGCAATCTTCAGGTGATTGAATTATTATTCAGACCCATGCTGACAGTACAGCCATGCATAAAAAAATCAGCTTAAACAAAGATTACTGCAGTTTCTTTTTTTGATTAAATTATTTTCAAAACATGGAAATTCAGAGACAGATTCTGGAAAAATGTGGCCTTTTTACTCAGCTTTGTTCAAGTGTGTAATATAAATTTTCCTAAAAGAATTCATACATCTATGCAAGTGTAACAATGATGTAGGAACAGAGGCAATACTTGCCTTGTCATGGACGTCTTGTGAATCCACAAAACCTGTGGTACTGACCAGCTCTGGGACAGATCCCTGACTGTTCAGCAAACTTTTCAGATGATACAAAGGAGTACCAGCTGGCCTTAGGGGGGAAAGCTGATATACCCCATACAGGAGTTTCTGTAACCATCAGAAATTAAATTTAAGAAATTTTATGGAAGACAATCTCAGACATTGCACGTGGAATCATCTTTTTATGATGTATATTTGGTATGAACGTTACTTAAGGTGTAATATCCATCAATTTTCTTTAATTTATAACACTTGTGCCAGACAGATTCAAAAGAGCAGGATCTCTCTAGCAAATTTACTTTACATAAAGGTAAGATTTTTGTGATAAAAGGGTGACTTTCATACTGCATTTTTTCCTATAAATAGATTTCATGTCTTTCTAAAAGTTGGTTTTGTTTTTTTTTCCATAAACTACATACAAAAATTTCAAGAATTAATTTCTCAGTTCTCTTGACAGCTTGCAAGGCAAACAAAACCAACTGGTTCATATAGTCTTTGTTGCATTATTTTTCTAACAATTTACTTTGCTTCTTAAAAAAAAGTAATCATTCCAGAAGTAATGGATTCACTTGAGTAATGATAACCCCACTTCTGAAATTCCATTTGTTGCTTCTGAATACTTCAGCATCTATGCCCAACTAAATGCGTCCTCTTTCATGCTGGTAACTTCTAAATGGATTTATTGCACAACAAATACAACATAACATTTTGATATTAAACTTTGAGCTGACTCACATGGCTGGAATTTGTCATTTGGAAGAACCAGACCAGGCTGAGAGTTCTAGTTGCACTTAAAGCTTAATATATATTTATTATTGAGATTTGACATTTAAGAGGTTATTTATAAAGAAAAGTGATATTTCTAATATATATTGCTGAATTCTGACAAAAATGAGATGTATGGTGATAATATGGGATATCACAGTCATTTCAAAGGCTCATATTTTATGTACTGAATAAAATTCTTTACAATTTAGTTGGCATAAACAATAAGGGGATCACATTTTATCACTTCTTCAGAAGCCTTTGCAGGTTTAGGAAGACTTGGCCATGTAAATTCAAATTGAAATATATGCAGTTAGGTATAGTACACATAGTGTTTTAATGGAGTTTTGAAACAGACTTCTGTGTTAATTACACAACAGAAATGTGTTTGTCTCTGTGTTTTTGAGAGGGGCTGGACGTTTTAAATCAATTCCCACAATAATAAAGTTGCAAGGAATAACTGAAGAGAAAACCATAGAAAAAGGCAAAAAATCAGATATGGTTGAAAAATATATGATAAAATGCCATTCTTCTTTTCATTCATAGCATGAATGAACCTGGTGTGTCAATCAGGAGTATAAATGCTTTTGAAAAACAGGAAGCATTTTACTGAACAACTATTCAAATTGTTAGTTGTCAACAGTGAGGATTAAATGTTCATACAAATAGTTGCTAAGACATTGGTGATTTGATTATTAACAACTTACAAAGGGGATTTCTTAAATATGTGTAAATTTCTATAGATAAACATCTGTTGGAAATATTTTAGAGAACTCAGCTTAAGTGACAAGATTCAATATTCAGCATAAATGCATCTGAATGGAATCCAGTTCTGCAGATATTTTTACTGGGATCTAGCATCCAGAAAATTGTGGAAAATTTGCATTCATTCTTAAAAGTAGAGATTGCATCATGAAAATAAGAAAAAATAAAATTTGTAGTGTTATTATGCAATATATATATGAATACTGCATTGACCTTAAATGTTTGCATCCCTCTGTTTCCACATATTTTGAGTAAAACCAGACATGAAAAAAAAAATTAGTTCAATTGACAGAGGTTTTTCTTTCATCTCAAAATTAGTTGAGGTCACAACTTACTTGCCATTTCATTAAATATACAAGGCTTATGTCTGCTTTATGTAAAGTCTAAAATTGCCAGGCAGTAACTCTGGGCTCATGTTTTATTGTTTACAGTCCTTGCAGAAACCTATAGTGAATTTTAAAGACGTATCAAATGATTTATTAATGACCACTCAGATGCATACCTTTCATTTTGAGCTATAATTAGATAAATGTACACGACAGCAACTCTATTTGAGAGAAACTGAAAGTCCTTGACTACAGTTGTAGCATTTTTCCTCCCAAATCTGATTTGTTTCTATTTTTACTTTATGTGGATTAAATTTATATTCTGCCTGCTTCTTACTTTTTATGGCATTAAATTGTGGACAAAAGAAAATGTATTTACAATGTATTCACATTTGCACATTTTTTATTCTGTTAAGGTACAATCTGCATATGGCATGTCTGTTTTTCCAGTGGCCATAGAAATATATTATCTCTCATCAATGATTTTATTTTCTTTTTCTTTAAGGGGCTGATGTTATCAATTTTGATGGCCATGTAGTGTTACCATACAGATTCAGGAACAAGAAAATGAAAACACTGAAAGATGTCATCTCTCTGAAATTTAAGACCTCTGAAAGTGAAGGTGTAATCTTCCACGGAGAAGGACAGCAAGGAGATTATATCACCTTGGAACTGAAGAAAGCTAAACTTGTTCTAAATTTAAATTTAGGTATGTTTTGATTGTTTAGTTTTGTGGTAGTTTTTTAGCTCTCCCACAGAAATTTCAGGTCAAACATTTCATCCTCTTTCCCACAGCAATTTGGCAAGCTGCATCATTTAATCAGACAATTTGTTGAAAATGTTGTTAATTCCCTTCCTGTATGTTGGGGGAGAGTGCATGTGTGTTTAGTTCCATCCTGTCCCTTTTAATCTGTGTGGGACACTCTGAAAAGAAGATCATACAGGAAAGCAAGATCAGCAATATATTGTCACTACTGCAAACAAAAAAGAAAAAATAGCTTGCAAGAATTATATTTGGTCTCAGCTGTGGCTTTGTGTGAGAGAAGGACACTGTTGTCACTTCTGGAGGAATAAAGGTCACACTTAGGAACCTTGCAGAAAGAAAAAAGTCTACTAAGCTACAGGCTGCACAAAGTTGGAGTCAAGCAGCTTTCCTAGACTCTGAGAAGGAGGGTTAGGAAAGGAAAAGAAACAGATTGTTTAATCAGGCAATCTTATGATGAAATCCTGGACATATTACTCTAGTTCCAGTCTTCCCAGTAGAGGACTACAGGCTCATAAGTGACTGGATTTATAAAGTGCATTTATTATGAAAAAGACTCACATTTATCTAGTTCGAAGTATTTTTCCAATCAAACAAAAGAACCTTAGAAAATTATTTCATGCAATTTTCCTTAGTTCTCTTAGAGACACATGAAGAGTAAATTGTTCCATTTGTTATTTACATTGAATAATACTTATTTCCACTAGCATTTTCTACTGTTCTTTTTCTAACAATCAACAAGAACAGATGATGAGGTAACTATAGCTGTTACCTATTTTTAACAATTTTAATTGCAGTAGTAACCCTTTCATTTCCTGTTCCTCTATAATCTTCAGCACAGACTGTCTTTATAAGCTAGTATAACTTCTGTATATGAGTTTGGTGAGGATGCTCTTAAATCATTAGGCTGGTAAA
This sequence comes from Fringilla coelebs, assembly GCF_963513975.1. Classification (NCBI taxonomy): domain Eukaryota; kingdom Metazoa; phylum Chordata; class Aves; order Passeriformes; family Fringillidae; genus Fringilla; species Fringilla coelebs. The sequence goes on along the minus strand of NC_140028.1, from coordinate 98,251,049 downwards.
TGGGACTAGGCCCTGTGACACACACTCAGTAAACAGATGTATGCTTTATGGCATTCATATTCCTCTGTCAGAGAGTATTGTCTTTGCATCAGACACAGTAGATAAGCATGCTCATCTTGCCTGGTGAGATCCAGTTTCAAACACCAGGGACTGAGGGGAGGATGGGGAGACAGAAATGGATTTAGATTTCACTTTGCACTGCATTTGAGTTTGTGTTGAAGAAACTGAGGCTCAATGACACGCAAGCAATTCTATTTTATTTTTTAACCACCAGGACCATTGGCCTTCAGCATAAAGGCAGGATGGTCATTTGTAGGGAAGTAATGTCTTAAGCCATGGAAATGGGATTTGCCAGAATGTGTTTTCAGCATGCACAAATTTTAATGTCTCAGTTGCAGGCATCCTTAAGGGTAAGAAATTCTCAGCCTCAGAAATGCTTTAAGTCGTCATGTATTCAGAACATGCAAGATTGCATTGAGTTATTGAGCAGTGCAGCAATTTTTTACACTTACTGCTGAATTAGTCATTTGCTGCTTCAGTTGGGATCCATGCTATCAACCTTTGCTAGCTTAGCTATGTCAGTCAGATGGCAATGAGATGTGATCTCTGACTAGCACAGCTACACTGGCAAAACCTCCTGGATAACACAGCAGAGAATTGCAAAACTGTACTCTTGCGAGTAGTTTGACTTCCAGAATAGGAAGATTGCTTCAGGATAACATACCAAAATAAGCTGTATTAGCAGAAGATGGTTTTTGCTGTTGTTAGCTCAGTCTGCACTGAGCCTTTTCCCCTCTGCTTGCCAGAATAATGATACTGGTAAATGCCACAAAGCACAGAACTCAAGAGTGAGATTTTGCCTGGTTTTGCCAAAGTGTGTTATCAGGCTCCATGTCCTCCCCACCATTCATAAATCAGTACAGTCCCATAGAGCTCAGGATCTGGCCTAGAGGTGACAGCTTTTCTTTTCTGTGGAGTAGGAGCAAAATCAGAAAACCCTTGATGAAAACATCTTTACTGGAAATTGGTATTGCTTTTCAGGTTAATTTCCAAATAACTGCTGTTATGAATTTATACATATATTTAGGCAGTTCAGTGATCAGATGCTTGCTGTTTTGTATTGGTGGGAGCAACTCTCCAGCGGGCAGATTCCAACTTGATAGCACACTGGCTTCCTCCAGTTAATTGGGCATCTGGCATGATTCAGGTGAAACAATGACAAAGAAAGAGGAAAATGTTTGCTTAATTGTATGAGGTGAGAAATGTTGTTGTTTCTGTTCTCAGGCAGCAACCAGCTTGGCTCTATTTTTGGTCACACCTCTGTGACAACAGGCAGCCTCTTGGACGATCACCACTGGCACTCCATCCTCATAGAGCGCCACGGGAGGAACATCAATCTCACCCTCGACAGACACATGCAGCACTTCAGAACAAATGGAGAATTTGATTATCTGGACCTGGACTATGAGGTAGACAGTGAAACTTCTTTCTTCTCATTCAAATTGCTTTTATTAAGTCCAGTAAGAAAGCTAACATAATTTGTTTTCTTAATTTTTCATACATTAGTTTTGAGTATTTATTCCCTTACATTTCCTGAAACTTGTTTCCAACAGTGTTCTCTTTTAATTGTAAATTATGTTTCTCTTAATTAACCAACCAAGTCCCATCTGGTGTAACAATCATCTCAGCCCTTTGTTTTAAAGTGGGAGATGTGTGTTATTCAGCAAGATAGGCATACATGATTTTAAAAATCTCTAAAAGCAGCTGCTGTAAGCAGGAAGTATCGTTTTAAAAGTATGGCGCAATCTGTTGTTTTACTAGGTGATAATTTTGCTCTTGAATCAGAAAGCCTTAATCTGAGGACTTAGTATTTATTTTTAGCAAAGGAAGCAGGTTAGAACCTTTTTATTAATAAAGATCTTGACCTGTCCTGTCTTAGGTAGGTAGATACTTCCTTGTATTTTCACAAATACGGCATCAGTAACTTCATTTGTTAAAGAAGCAATGAGGAGTTAGGAAAGTTGTAAGAAAACTTATTTAATCAATCAGGTTAATGCACACAAGTGCTGGTAGTAATTAAGTGCGGATTTATTGTTTGATTACACTACAGCTTCAGCTATTATGAACTTGTTCAGCTCCTCTAATCTATACATGAAATTCAACACATTGGTTATTGCAATCTTTGTATAATATTTTCTTACACTCTTTACTGTTTCTAATGAGAATTAATTTGCTTGACTGCACCAGATATGTAATTTCTACCCTTACAACTTTTTAAGATGTAAGAGCGAATATAAATGATGTAATGGAAAAAAAATTGAAATAACTTGTGTTTTTTCTAATTTTACCAATTTTTGACCAAGAATATATGAAATGTTTGAAAAAAGTAATTATAATTGTCTGTGTTTCCGAGTCAAATATTTTATTATATTCTGAATGTTTATGGATACATTATTAACTCTAATATAGCTCTAATAAGAAAATAACAAGCAAATTTTCCTGTACCCCTAATAATTATTGAACACTGAAGATCTGAACTGAGCTACTTAAAACTCATATAAATAGATTTTATTAAAGGCTTTTAAGTGAATGATAAAAAGGCTGAATGCCATAAGCCACAGTTGTGCAATTTTTGCACACACACACACACACACACACACACACATATATATAAAATGTTTACATAACAAATATATTGCATATAAAAAGTGTACCCCCAGTAAGAGGTGAATTCAGTGCATTCACCATCTTATTCTCTCTGCATAAAGAGACCTCACTGGCAGTTCTCAAAGATACATTTCATTTTCCATATACATGGATCTCCTTGTGTTTAATTGAATTTATTTGAGTGTGTGTGTATATATGTTTGTAGTTCATATAAACTCAAGAGACTTAATCTCCTTCCTTTCCTCACTGTTATCTCACTGGTTTTGGAGCTAGACAACACAGACTAAATTTAAAGGTGTTGTCTTTGGGATTAATGGGGAATAAAGCCAAAAGAATTAAAACTATTTTTCATAGACAAAATAGTTTCTAGGTTAATCTCTTTCATAAGAGTTAAATTAACACCAAAAAAAAGGAAAAAACTTTAGATCTGATTGCATTTTTGAGATCAAAAAATAATCTTGTAGGTTGCTCTTAACTCACTGTCACAATATATGTTTTTTTCTTTTTCTTCTTTTCTTCAAAATTCTTTCTTTTTTATTTAATTTTTTATATTTCACTTAATCTAAACACATGCATAAAATGTTTGACAACTATTAAAATATTACAGTTCCATTCTCCATATGGAGAGCTGTATCTTCTCTAAAGTCAAGTCATGTCAATTTACAATACCTGAGGATATCCCCATAAGACTTTTACACACCAAAAGCTGGTGTGTGTGGTTTATAAAGGTTTTAGATTTCAGCTGCATACTTTTAGCTCTTTGTATATGCCAAGTGGAAGCTTCCTCTTTGGGACAGAAACTGATATCTCACATGCATTTAAAACTGAAAATGTCAGCCTAGAGCTCTGTTTTTCTTCTGTTGGTAATAACAAATGGAATGGACAATGAATAATGTTTAAAAGCTTCATTCAGCCAAATATTAGCAGTAGACTACAAATTAAAATTTTTCTGAATGTTTGTGAGGCAGGAAAGCAAGGTGTCATTACTATTTATGCCATCATCTAATGGATATAATTACCTAACACTGATTGCAGGGACTAATCTCATGAGACCCTTATTCTTGGCATTTGAGCTGCAAAATATTAATGAAAACATGTAATATTATACACTTCTAATCATTTCCATAAAGACCATTATGTGACAGAGACCTGTATCATCTCTATGGAGTGACAGAGATGTCACTCATTCAAGATAAACACTTTTAGTTTGTAAATATTTGGGTTCCTAAGTTTTTAGCACTATAGATTATGAATAACCCAGAATCAATTACCCAGGGTAATGAAGTTCAGCTGTAAGACAAAAACCAATTCTTATTTGAGTTTGATGACTGACTCCCCACAGGGGTTGTCTTGATCTTCTCTGAGGGGATAATTTGACCAGATAAATCAAGGGGTAACTCCTCATTGACTATAACTACATGACATAGCATATTCTTGGTAGTGAAATGTCTTTCTGTCTACCAGGAGATTGCATCTTTAACTGTGTGATTCTGTAAATTCTTCTGGATTAAGTAGACATTTAAGCATTACAGAAGAATTATGTGCCATATTGGAGCCCACCACTGCTGTGCTGTAGTCTGAGCTCTGGCACACAGAGCTGAGTGAATTATTTGAATCAGATTATCTGGCTAATTTCATGTCTGCTTTTGTTTAGAAAAATACTGTGATGGAAATTTGTCCCAATATCTTGTTTGAAATGCTTGTTTTCCAATATCAATCAGAAGAACTGTTCGCACATGAGCAACTGTGATGTGTATCCGTTCACTGTTTGGACAATTGGAATGGAAATTGGGTTTGGCTACCATAAATAATGAAAATTAATTACAATTCTTTTTTCTACTTTTGCAGTCTTTATTTTGATACATCCTTTTTCTGTAAAGAGTGCTGCCAGCTCTCTATTTTGCCATGGTTGACTGTTCAAAGAAAGCAAATACATGTACAACAAATTCTTTAAAAGTCTTTTCCTTCCAGTAACTACTTACTATTTTTCTTTTTCATTTGAAGATAACCTTTGGAGGCATGCCTTTTTCTGGCAAGCCAAGTTCTAACAGTAGGAAAAATTTCAAAGGCTGCATGGAGAGTATCAACTACAATGGCAATAATATCACCGACCTTGCCAGGAGGAAGAAATTGGAACCTTCAAATGTGGTAAGATCATAATTTCATAGTCATCTACCCTTCTGCTTCTCCTTCTAAAGAAGACCAGAAGGTTTTTGAGGGTGTGTAGCTGATATTCTTGTGATATACTGCAATAATATAAAACACAAAGCAAATTTTACCACAAATCCAAAGAACCTATTGTTTGTACATTTGTGACTTTAAAAAAATTATTATCATGTATGAACACTTTATTTCTGGAGTCTTGTTTCATCTTTCAAAAATTAACCTTTAGTCGAAGTCAGATAGTTTTGGTTTTGGTTTTGTTTTTTTAAAGAAAATCAACTGAAGTAGTAAGTGCTTTCTCCCTTTTTACTCAAATTATAGTAGTCCAAAACCAGTGCAGACAAGATTTATTGCTCAATGAATTGCAGCTTTCTTGTGGCTTTTAAATCCTGGTAATATTCCATCCCTGCTGAGCTAGTTGGATTGCTTTAGTGCAAAAGTCTTTGGATGAGAATGCTTCTACAGTCTTTTCTGATACGTCTGAAAAACCTCAAGATATTAAACTCGAAAATCATTATTTGCTTATTAACATTACAAAGGTTAGTAGCATTTTACTCTGTTTTTGCTGAAGCTTAAGTGTTCATAGCTGCTTTCATGTTCAGTCTTGTGGCTTTATGGGCAGGGTGATTAAGAAAGAATGTAATTTAATTTCTCTGGTTTTAAAGTCCTAAGTGTTTCTGAAAATGCTTGCTGGCATATAAAGTCATGTAGGTAAGAAATCAATGTATTATTAACATGAGTTTGAGCTGGTTTGAATAATTTTTCAAGGCTTTCTTGTCTACAAGCTTACATGCTTCACAAATTCCTGCTAATAAAATGTAGGTTTACACAATTTCATTATCCTTTATGTAATAGATTGTTAAGATATACATATGCAGTGATGATGTCATTCAAAGGATTGATTATCTCTGGATAGTAAAACTGAAGCTTCATGTCATTGTATGACTAAATGGTCAAGGGAATCCAAAGGATAACCATGACTGTGTGATGTTTGCCTACATAAGCTCAGTAATACAGCCTGAGGTCTATAACCTTTTCTACACATAAATTTCATCAGTATTGTCAGAGGCAAAGAATACGATATATATTCCTTTTATTAAGATTCCAGTTTTAAAATATTTTCAACCCAATCTAATGAACTCCTGAAACTTTAACTTCTTAAATTTTTCTATCATAATTACATGAAATTCCATTTCTGCAGGGCATTTTCAGCTTTAGTGTAAGCATGATTTTGAAAGATGAATGCCTGAATTTAAAAAGAATCTTTATGCAGGAGCAATCTTTCAATTTTGCTAAATCAAAAGTTAGTAGGACATATTCTTAAAGCCTCTTTCTGAACAGAAATATTGCTTAAGTTCCTACCATGCAAATCCTGTCCTTTAAAGTCCTAGCCTCTCAAAAGTGTGACAGAGCTAGCAGACATGTAAAGTCTCTGAAAAATCATATTTCAGATTGTTTCTCTCTTTGTTTGGTTCTTTACTTTTAAAATTCTGTTACACAAAACTTGAAAATAAAATCCACACAAGCAGCTCTGGCAGTATTAGTGCCACATCAAGAGATGATATGCCAGTTTAATTTGATGCTTCTGTTGATTTCCAATTCTGAGAATGACTAGAAAAATAGAAGTGACCTTTGTTTTCAGTAGAAACACTTAAATTGCTTAAGCTCTTCAAAGGCAAAATCAATTTTACTCTAACTAAATCAACATGGATTTTTATGTTTTTACAAAAACATTTTTCTCCTATTTTTTGCCTGATTTAGCAAGAGCAATAGACTTTCTTGAACCTATTGTTGTTGTTAAGCATGTTTATGGTGATGGCACTCAAGCAATCCACCAGGGATCAAAGCTCCATTGTAGGAGATTCTGTACAAACACATAACAGGAGACACACCTTCCCCTTAAAAGGCACACACAATATAATGTGGCTGAATACAAGCAAAATAATCAGTCTGGTCATGCAAAGCATTACAAAGAAAGGATAAATTCAGAGAAAAGAAGGGTTTTAAAGGGGTGTGAAACTATAGAAAATAATATTCCTAGATGAAGGCAGTTGAATTTCAGAAGTCACACATTGAAAGGGACTTGACAAATTTGAGAAGGCCGAGAAAATCAGAGATGATAAGAAGATGATGATCTTTGTTTTTCTCTGAACAAAAGTAATTTTTTAAAAAATTGGGTCTCGTATACATACTTGTTATGAACAAAAAAAGCACCATCAAGCACCTTTTGCTCTGTTAAAGAGTAAGGATAAAAAGACAAATTAAAAGTATTTTAAATTTAAAGTCATATGATGACTTTAGTAACACATTTGATTTAGATTCAGAAGGTAAAGGGGAAAAATTATTTTGATTCTTTTGTGATATTTAAGATGGCATTAGTGTATAGTGCATTGCCCATACTATATGATCCATCCTGATTCAACAGGTAGTATAGTCTTAATAAACTTACTACCTGTCTTTTAGGAGCTTCCTATTCACCCAGTAGGTCTTTTAATTAGGAAAGGTATTTACAGCAGTATTTTACACAAGGGATTATGTTTGAATGTGGATAGGCAAAATTGATTTATAAGTAAACATGAATCTATTTGCCATATAGATTAAAGATGATGGTGCGCAGCTCAAGCCACACAAATTAAGTTGTTTTTACCTTTTCCCTGCCAATGTAGTATGAAAAACTCTCTAATAAGACCAAGAGCTTCAATATAAATGCACAGCATATATTTGACTTCCAGATGTCATTGCCCAGAAAACTATTCAGCAAGTCACTCTGAATCTACAGAAAATTATCTCATTCTTTTTGAAAAATGAAGAGGCTATTACAGAGACAAGCTGCAGATTAACTCGAAACCTTGACCTAGAACTAGTGAGCAATCTATATAAGATGGGCTGTACTTAAAAGAGGAGTCATCTTGTGAACTGCAGTCATAGAAGGGATCAATAATCCAGTTCATATTAATCTAAATAGCTCAGTAGGGAAAATGCTAACTAGCAGGAAAATCAGAATTACGTGTTACTTTCTCAAGAAATGTTTAATGCAGCTAGGCTTTTCATAGGAAATGCATTCACTGATGTGAAAAAGGATTTGAATGCATTCCGTGCCATTAACATTGAGAGGTGTTATGCATGCAAGTATCCAAAACATCGGGATGACAGGAGCGTGTCAATTGGATATAAAAGCCTTCTTGTAACGAGGAAATTGTTAGTTCCTCTTGGTTACAAGGCAGCAAAAGGAACTCTTAAAAGTCTAACAGAATGCTCTCTAAGCACTTCTTATTGAGATCTGTGACTGAGCCGTGAGATGACGTCTCCCAAAACATGATGCAGCCTTCCGTGTCTGCACAGGACTGCCTTAACTGTGTAAGAGAAGCTGTGTCTGTGCACAGGGTGACCATTACACTGGCAATGATAGCCAAGGCTTACAGGGAGTTTTTCAGACACTCTACACCTTTTTTTACTGTATGTAAAATTTGTGGCTTAAGCACAAGTACTCTGTAGCAAACTTGGAAATGTTTAGATTAAAACTACTCAAACAAAGGAGGTAACTATTTTGATTTCATGTCTTGTTGGTTAAAAGTGTAAAATTAAAAATCTCTAGGCGACTTTTAAACCTCACTGCATCCCCCAAAAAAAACCCAAAAAACAGCAAAACAAAAAGCAAAACAAAACCACAAAAAAACCATCTCAGAATTTACAAGCAGTTTAGCAGGGAAGTCTTTACTCTTTACTCATAAAGTAGCTGCAATTTCTTCTCTCCCTTGGATTTTTTTTTTTTTTTTTAATCCGTGGAACTTGTGCACAGGAAAAGAATGTGACTTGTAATACTGAGATTTTATCATAAAATTTTGGAACAAATCTAGGAGATAACTTTAAAGAAATCCCTAATTCCAGATTACTGGAAATATCAATGTTCCTTAATTGATCACGGAGGCTGCCTGCTTGATAGTATAGTTACTACTAATTCTACTGGCCTTTAGAGGTAGGCTCTGCACAACTTCTGCTGTTCTGCAGAAAAAATAAGTTTTTATGCAAAATAATCAAAGTATTTATCCTAGGTGTCCAGAAAATATTATTTTTATTCTTTTTTTTTTTTACATGGAAATCCATTATAAGAAACTGAGTTTGCCAGACCAGTTGTATCTTGCTATCATACACATAAGCTGTTCTCTGATGTGATGTTCTTTTAAAAAGTGATGGGTTTGGACATTGGAAAATGAGTGCTAAAACTTGCTTATTGATGTAATCCATCATCTCCAATTAAATATAATTACTTCTTAAGAAAATTTCCTTAGGTCATTCCTGCCACAAATTTTCAGACACAAAATTCCTATATGGCTTCCAAATTCTCTACTTTCCCTCAAGATGAACTGTCAGATGCATTTATACACTATGAATACAGAAATATGATATAAAAGTCTAAATCAAGAAGTCAGTAATATGGAATTTAAAAATAATTATGCAAAAAACATGGTGACTGGCTTCTACTGGGATTCTGAACACTGCTTAGGTAGACCACCTCTCTAAACATCTATGCACCTTCAGAAATATTGTTCAAATCTTATTTTTATTTTAAATGTAAAAATAAATATCAGAAGAATTGCTATCTTGATTTTAGTAATAATTTCTGTACTGCATCAGATAAAATTATTTCTTCCCAAATAGAACAAAAATTGCCACATAATTTCCACCTGCAACAGTGCATGAGAAAGCCTAACCATAGGACAGGATCCACTTTGCCACATATAGTAGGAATTCTTCAGCAGAGGAAGTTTTCCTGTTATATTTGCATTTATGCAGTAATAAATTAATTCTGGACAGAGATTATTACAACGTATGATTTTTAAGGAGAAAAAATGGTAATACTCTACAAATACAACCAAATGGTAATATCCTACCAATTTGGTCTTTTGTTGTGAGAAATTTCATGAGAACCAGAGAGAAAAATTAATGTGTCTAATGCTGGTCTTGTTTACAGATTCATTTTAAAGCCTTGTAGATCAACAGTTGACTGGATCTTTTTTCAATTTCCTGAAGAATAATATTTTACAGTATAGAAACTGCAGTTTCCTTTACAGACAAAATTATTTACTATCCAAAAATATTGGTATTCATGATCAGCTACTCCAAATCCTTCTGCTTCATGGATTGAAATATTAGCATATGTAGTATCATGTAGATGAAAACATAACAGAGAGGCTGAATTTTCAGGTATTATACATCATTATTTTGGAACATCATGTATTGTATTGATTGACACATTAATATCAGGGTATTTGGAAATCTGCACTCATTTTTTATGCTGTTCTGTTGTAGGTTTCTATGGGGACCACAGACAAGGCCAAGTTTATCTGTGATTAATTTCTTTATCTTTTAACCAGAAATAATAATGCTTTCATCTAAGCTTGAGAGACTACAACTCTTCAGGGCCTGCTGCCTGTTATTTTGTGTATGTACAGTACAGTACAACATATAATGGGGCCACTGCTAGAAAAAAGAACAGAAAAAATCAGAAACTATTACAGTAGCAACAATAAAGATAACATTAATAGCACATCTTTAGATGCAGAGTGCATTGATCACAGTAGTCTCTATGTTGAATGAAATCTAGAATACTTTTCTGTAGGTAGCTATGAATTTAGTGGAATCTTACCATTTTGCTCTTTCTTTTTTTTTTCTTTTTTGTGTTTTACTTAGGGAAATTTAAGTTTTTCTTGTGTGGAGCCACACACAGTGCCTGTCTTTTTCAATGCCACCAGTTACCTTGAGGTTCCTGGTCGTCCAAGCCAAGATCTGTTTTCAGTCAGTTTCCTCTTCCGGACCTGGAACCCAAATGGACTTCTTCTCTTCAGCCACTTCTCAGATGACCTGGGGAATGTTGAGATTGACATAAATGAGGGCAAAGTCAGTGTCCATATCAATGTCTCCCAAGTGAAGAAGAACCGGATAGACATCTCATCGGGTAAGTGTATTTTGTGGGGTTTTTTTTAATTTGATATCATTTTGGTTTGTGTTGTTTAAAATCATTATGTACCTAAAGACTGGAACATTTTTTTTACAAAATTTAAAATTTATACTGCAACTATTTTAAATCCTTTAGTATTTCATTGAGTAAGAGGTACAAGAATGTTGAAATAGTTGTTAGATCAAAAAAAAAAAAAAAAGAATGATCTTATTCTGTCAAGAAATCACCCCTTATCTATAAGGCAGTATTTCTTCTTTTTTCTTTCTTCCTTCTGTCTTGCAGTTTTCTCTATGAAAATATTTGGTTTCAAAATGGGTGTGTACTCCCTTTCTAGGTGCAGTCGAATAATTAGACTGTTCCTAGTATTTTCCAATAACTAGGGAATCTCATAAAAAAAAGAAATCCATTCACACCATAATTATTTGTATGAATTTTTTAGATCTGCATAGCTATCCTGAAAACCATAGATTTATTTCAATGCTTTATTGTTATTTTGTTGCAACTGGCATTTCAGTGCCTGTGAAATTAATTGTGCGTGTGAACATAGAAAAGGAAAATATGACATCTGCCAGGTAAGGCTGCAGAAAGAATGCTGGTGTTGTACAGTAAATATCACAGCAAACTTCTTTTTCCCTTCTTCTGCAGGGAATTAACAGATGTCATGATATAAACCTACTGGGTTTTCTAGAAGTCAAAATGGTCTACCTTTGGCACAAAGATTTCTGACTGTTGTGGTCCTATTGATTAAAGGTGCACAGTTTTTTTCATTGGCTATTTCTAACAGCTGAAAAAGGAGAATTTCACCTAGTCAAGTGTGCAGACTTCTGCATGTGTAGGGTATGAATAATTCTATAGGGTATTAATAGACTTTACTGGGAGGAATGCAGCCTGGCTATCACAAAATATTGGACTAACTAAAACAGCAGCCTCGATGCAAGTCTGTTTTGGGTTTCATATCTGCTGTATTTATGCCTGTCACCTGTAATAGCATATTTTTCCAGGAGCAAGTTAAAGTCTCTTAGTCTTTCCTCTATATGCTTCTCATAATTTGCAAACTTGCTTACATGAGCGGCTTTAATGTCAGTTTTCGAATTGACATGGGGACATCAGTACTTCATAACCAGCGTAATGCTGGTTATAGAAGCACTAGTTGTACTGACTGATAGGACTCACCTGAGAGAGCTGTGAGTGGATGTTCAGGTGACAGTCTTGTTCCTTCACAGCTCTGCAGTTAAGGTGCTTATATGGAACAGAGTTGGAGTTTGTCTGGTTTAAGTGTCACAATTTCCCTTGAATACCTTAAAGTTGAATGCACTGACTCAGGGGGCTCTGACTTAGCAGGTACATATTTCAGATAAAAAGGAGAGTCTAGCCTCCCAATTTTTCAAATACAATTGAATTCCCACTTTTCTCTCTGGTAGCTGGGCACTGCTAATCTCCTTACCTAACTACTGCTTTATGAAGTGCTTCTTGATGACTAGGAGGGTTCAGACAGTAGGAGAAGGAGGTTTTCTTGTTGACTTGACAGAACTTTCATACCTAATTCATGGGAGCATTTTGTTTAAGGAGAGAAGGGCAGCTACAACTTTATATATTTTGATGACACTTTCCAAAAATAAAAATGAAATAATTATGCATAGAAGTGCAGTGAATGAGGAGATACAATACTCTAAAATGATCAAATAAAAAGCAGGAGTGCAAAACATTTAACTTCTGTGTAAATACAGTGATCATGAGAAGTTACATAGCTGTGGGAAAACATTTTGATAATAGTAGGTGATTCATTGGAACCATGAAGCAGACATCGCTTTGCATTTAATTCAGAGAAATTAAATGGAGAGCTGCCGTCAGGCAATCTGTTCTTAGCAGTTTTCTTTGTCTCCCTCCCTTCCCTGCTGTCTGTTCAGTTTTTGTCAGGGATAATTTTTCTATGGTGTTAGCAGATCCCAGCTAGAGTCTCATTTCATGTTATCCTTTGGTCTTCAAAAATGCACTTAATTGTTCCTTCATTTATTTGACTGCATGTCCTACCTGCTGGAGATTTCTCTGTATTCAATTTTTCATTAAATTCTCTGTATCAATCAATTTTGTTCATCTTTATTGGCAGAGTAAGTCATCCCACTACTTTATTCTTGGAAGAGGTAAAAGAAAAATAATGTTGGTATAATTATTAAAACGGTCTTGTGTATCTGAAGCTTCTTCTCTCATTGTTTGGGGTTCAAAATTATTTTAATATGAGACATTCCTACTCTCTGTCATGCTTTAGTTACCTCTCTCAATCTGTTGTTACTGTTTTTTTAAAGAAAACACAATTTATATTTGCATCAGAAGTTTCTAGAAAATTTTCTATAGGTCACTTCTGGTTTTGGCAAAATACATTTTATTTTCTGTTTTTGGTTAGGTTAGATACTGTTTACCTTGCTGCTCCTTTGATGCCTTCAGTCACTTTCAAGCCATAACCTCAACTCTACACACCTGATAATTAAACCTATCCGTATTATGAACATTTCATATTTATTTTACATGGGCTGAAAACCCATGGGATTTTGGAGTTGATTGTATATATTGCAGTGTATAGTACGTACGATTTTTGTGTTACAACTAAAAAGCAACTGGCTTTTGTGTTGACCTGGCAAACCAGAATTTCAGGTTTTAATTGACATGTCTGTGAGTTGTTTAAGAGTGATGAAATGACTAGTCCATGACCTGTCCTTGGCTTCGGAGAGGTAAATGGTAGAGGCAATAAAGAGCCGATAAAAAACAGCAATAAATGTTTTACTGTGTGAGTATAGTGTGCGCTCTTGATGCCCGTAACAAAATGCTGCATGTAACAGAGTATTTTACATCAATATGCACATGAACCTTCAGTTTGTATTACAGATGAGAAGGACAAAGATGATTAGCCCTTGTAGTTAGACTTACTGCCCGATTTTCTTCCCGATCAAAATATTTTCTTTTTTCCATCATCTTGCAAACTGTACTTTCAAAACTGGTTTCTAATCAGTAAAAAATGCCTGCCTTGCCCCGTATTCTGTTAAGCATCCAGTAAGCACTGCTTAGCTGTGAACAGACTGGCAAAACTCTTGTGCAAAGTCAATAACTTTGATTTTGCTTTTTTCTTACATTAATCTCATTAAAATGCTACCACCATTTGATTGATGAGAGTTATATTAATAAACTTGCTGTTAGTAAGAGGAAAATCAGGCCCACTGAGAGCTGAAATAAAGATTTAATTAGAAGAAATAAGCTACTGACTGTGCAGAATTACACAGGTGAAATACTTAAAGCTTGTGTATAAATCAAGAGTTAAACATCCTATTGACTTTTTCTCTGCAAAGTAAACTTTGATTAATATCTTTACAATTGTGTATGCCCTAGCATGGGGATTAATAATAGGAAAGAATCTAAGAAAACAGTCAAGAGATTTATCTTTAGTGCTCTGTATAGTTTTGGACTAAATTCTTGGTTTTGTCATTATGAGATTCAGGCGAACTTTCTAGAAATTGACACAAGGGATTGATGGAAGTAATGCTAGGCTGACAAGACAGAAGAAAGATGTGATCTTGGTTTTGGAACATTTTGAAAGCAGATTTCCATTGTAGTTTTGCATATTAAAGGATTCTGATATTCTGCTGCAGTTTAAAAGTAATTTAGTTTGAATACATACTAAGAGCCTACTCAGTATTTGTAATCTTGCAATTAGAATAAGTTGTTGATGAAAATGTTTTTATTTATAAGCTTCAACAAGCTAATGTCTTCTTTCTTGAGCACAGAAAAATAAGCAACTGGAGAATGTCATACTCCCAAGTGTCTCTTGGCTATAAAAACTTTTTTTTTTTCCCAAGCCATATGCAAATGCAGTTCATTGCAGGGTTAAGCCACAGCCTGTGTCCCAGTTACCTCCTTTTCTTCCAGTTAGTTTTATCTACCTGCTTCAGCAACTTAACCCAAATTCTTTCGTAATGAAACCAAAGTTTTCTGAAGCTTTCAACATGGGAAAAAATGGGTAACATTAAGAAACACAGTGAGTATTACTTTGCTCAAAGAAACAATAGTAACTTTCAAAACAGCACTCCAGAGGCATCATCTAATGCCTTTACAATACGTTTTTAAAGCAAACCTCAAATCCCTGTTTCAATATAGAATAGAGTGTTCTCTGCCCCTTGAGAAAAGGCAGGGTTTTCATGATGGCAGATTCTAAAATAATCTCTTGATTTATCCTCTGTTTATTTTCTCACTCATCTTTTCATAGGAAGTTTTGACCTTTCATATCTAAGCATTCTCTGCTCTACTTAAATATTAGATGGTCTATGAAGATCCCTTGGACTTTACCCTACAGTACAGATAATTATTTGCAAAAAGGACATAATCTCCTTCAGCCCATAGGAAACAGAGAAATTTTCAGTATCCAAAATTTCCTGCCTTCACTTGAATTCATCTGCTTGAAGCTTCTTTTTTCCTCCTCCAACTCTATTAGTTAACATCTTGTATTAGCTACTGCTCAAGACTTCAGTTCTGTTCTTCCTGTCAAGCATAAACTTATTAAAACTTGGGATATTAATATCTTTTTGTCATATTTATCTGTATTAAATAAATCAACCTTCTCCCTCTGGAATCCCTGGGAAGCTTTCCACCCTTCTGTCTTTCTGCTAGATCTCAAGTCATCTGAATTGCAGTTCATTTATATTTTAGACCTTGGGTTAAGATAGCATCCTTCAGGTAATAAAATGTCTCTCTCTGACAGATCTAAAGTGGTACTCTTCCAGTGACAATTCCCTGGGGCACTTTATGTGGGAATCAAGAAGTATTTTTGCCTTAGTGGTTAAATGAAGGCTTAAATAGGGAATGTGTATACACAGAGCACAAGTGCACTTCTGGTGGGAAGATAAAATTTCCCACCAGGTCTTTCTCACATTACTGGTAGTAGATTATACACTGAATGTTATTAAGTGGAGGCAGATACCCCTGAGGAACTTGTCAGCATGATCGAGATGAGAGACAGAAATTCTGTCCATGAAAGACAGAATGATGACTTAGCATCAGACAGGTCTGAATATTAGAAACTTAGATAGCCAGGTTTGACCCTCTGTTTCTCTCTGTATATTTTTGGCTATAGACCTTAAGCAATGAATGCAGCTACATGAATAGGCATTTGTGAGTTTGAATTTCACAGAACTGAGACACAGAAATACTTGTAGTAGTTATAGTTATTTTTACAACACATTTTCCCTGTAGACTGGTTTAGCATCTCCATACAGTAGACTCAAACCAATCAGATCAAGAAACAGAGTTCCTGATTGCAGGCTTTCTTTGTCTAAGAAAACTGATGAGTTTAGTTCAGGAGTTTGTGAATTCTGCTTCATCAGTCACTGATTTTCACTGGAGAGTTGCCTAAAAAGGACAAGGTATGCATCCTAAACATAGATGGTACCTTTTTCAGTTATTTCCCTGAGAGCAATGGAACTCTCTATTGGTCGCACTGACCTTTTGCAAGGATGGAAGAACCCAAGAATCAATAAACCAGGGTTTGGTTTTTTCAATTTATACAGAAGACTCAAGTCCAGTTTACTTGTTTTGGTCTCATTTCCTCTGGCCTGTTGAACAGAATTAGATGGAACCTTGCTGATCACTGTTTTAGCGTGAAAGATGAGATAAGGCTTTTTACAACTATTGTTTGAACACTCACTGTGTTGCACTGAATTTCTTTCAGGACAAAACCCCTGAAATAGCCAGTGGTTAAATGATAATCCTAACTTGCTGCTAAAACAAGCATAATTTATGTGAGTAAATCTGAACAGAACTAGCTGGAAACATACCCCTCTAATTCTTTTTTAATTCAATAAGTTTGACAGGAAGTGGACTCAATTTTTGTTGCTTTCCATGTTGCCTTTTCTTACTGCAACTGCATCAGCGGTTGATAGTCTGGTTCTAGTCAAGTCTGTGAAAATTTTGGGTTGACTTTGATGAATGGAGATAAGCCCCTTAGCTCTGAATGTTGCAAGAGGTGCCCAATATTTTGCAGTTACTTTAAGAACATAGATTTTTACTTTGGTGGTTTCTCTATTTACATATTTTTGTTGAATGCATAAGAGCATAAAAAGACTTGTCTCTAAAGATTGGTTTATCAAGCCAAGGATGCTTATTTAAAACCAGCATTACATCTTGGATCAGAAAGATAGTGTTGTTGGAACAGACATTATAAAATATACCTAAGTTTGCATTTTAAACTCTTCCAGGAATTACATGTATTGATTGAACTGAATATGTGGGAGGTTTTTTTCCACTACTACTTTCCTTTTTGATTATAATAATGAAATAAGCAAAAGGATACAATGGAGAGTGGAGCTATAGTTATATTTCTTGTGTTTATGCACAACCCAACAACAGTATTCCCAGGACACCATGACGTGTTGATATAATAGAAAGGGAAATTAAAGGAATGATTTCTAATATCAGAAAGACTGCATATCCAAAATATTATATTCTTTCCCCCAACATGCCAGTTTGCCATCTCTGCCTCTTCTTCCATACAGGTGGTTCTTGGAGAAAGCTCATTTCCAGGATTCCCACACCTACCTTGACCAAGGTTTGTCATAGATGGCAAACACACAATAAGATTAGCCAGGTCTTTCAGCAATGACACAAATATCTTCCAGCAGAGTTTAAACTTCCTAATTGCGGAAAAACATGGATTGCTGTTAATGACAGGGTGTAGGGGTTCCTGTAAACTTCTCTGTAGGTGTTAGTATTACTGGAGAAATATGATGGGACTCTGTGCTATGTTAGCTCTTTAGTTTACCTTGTAGCAGATTTAATTTTTATGCAAACGAGTGAGAAGAAGTACAGAATCTATTCGAAGTGTGTTTTTCACTTTGCTGCTATTTGAGAGAGAGGTAGTTGACTAAGCACATCTCGTGATAACCCAATATATGATTAACCATTTCTAATAACTCAAAGATGTACTGCTGCTACCCATTTAGTTTGGCAGCTATGGTGTTCTGTAAATGGCTATGAGTAAGTGGTGTAGCCAAAGGTAAAAGGAATGCAGTCACTTTTTAATCGATAGTAGAAGTTACAGTCATTGTAAATATTCATATGTAGCATTGTGCATATAGCCACGTGTCAGAGAGTTTACTCAGCCTATTTGCCAACTACAATGAGCAGGAAGTTCACAGATCAGTATTTGGTAAAAAAAGTAAAGCCATTTGAATGGATTCAGGAGACCCAGGCTGCTCCTTGTTTCATCTCAAGGTCCTGTTGCTATAACTGTCCACATTGGACACAGGCTGCATCATTTCTAGGATATCATCTTCCTACAGGATCAATAGTTTCTTCACAATCAGCAATGAGATCCAGGAATAGTTGAGTAGTTAGACTATTCTGGAGTGCATTACAACAGACAGTATGGAGAGAACAGTTCTTACTCTGCCAGCCTGGCTTGCCCGCCAACACATCTCTGCAAGAGTTTGTCCTCTTACAGATTCTTATGCCCCTTCCTTCCTCCTCTACTGCCCCTTCTCCTTCTGCACACACCTCAATTTCCAGATGTAATTGCCTAAAAAGTGCAAACAATCACAGACTATGAGGTAACCTTATTATTATTCACCAGTTTATGAAGAGAGGCCCATTTTTAGAGTCATAATATTCCCAAGGTGTCTGCAACCCAAAGAAGGACACACAGGGTCTGGGGGAGAGCCAAGCTGTTGTGACAAGGCTGCTGTAGGTGTGGCCATGCAATGCTAATGACATGACAGGCAGGAGCTGTTGGTGTTGCACAGGGCTTACACAGTGTGGGCATCTGGATCAACAGGATGAAGCCCCAGGGGAGGATACTGGTCCAGAGACAGCTCCACATGCTGTATAGTGGGGTCAGAAATGGATCATCCCTTGGGCCTGGCTGCAAAGATGGTAGGGACACATCCTGCCTCGCTGCAGAAGCAAGAAACTACAGCAGAGAGGGTGAAGAACAGGAGGTGGTTTACAGATGTAGAAACAAAGGGAAAGTTCTCAGATTTGGAAAAATTCTAATAACTCATCATTAGATCGTCATCACCTTATTTACTCAAAGTCTGTTGTTTTAGAAAAATCTTTGGTGGGCATAAAACCTTGCTGATGGAGAAAAGCAATTGTTATGGTTTAAAAAAAAAGAGAGGGAAGAAGGAAAAATACTGGAGACTCAGTCACCAGTGAGAACATAGGACATTCAGTTTCTGTAAACTTAGAAAAATATTTACAGACAGATTGGGAGATCAAAGGTCTTGAATATATACTATGTAACAGTGTTTCAAAAAAATGGTGCAGAATCTTCAAGCAGTGTGTACAACACTGTGGTGTGAAGCTAACTATGTAAATTAAACCAGCCAGTGCCCTTTTCACCTTATCGTCTTATCCAAATGCAAGGGAAAGAAAGGAGAATTTTCTTTACTTTTAAAGTCAGCATATGCAGCATTTGCACTTTGAGTAAAACCAGGAATAATAGTCTTTCTAGAGCAAATGTCCTTGCAAGTAATTTGAGTTTTTTGAAATTTTTAATTTTTAATCTTATTTATCACTAATCCTCAACTAGGTGTTCCACAACATCTCTAGCCTATTGCTTACAAGAAAATAATTAAAATTCGTTGTAATATTAAACACAATTCTTTTTCAGGGGGAAACATGACCTAATTACAGGCGCAGAACTTTAATTTATGTGCTGGGAACTGACACTCAATATCTTCTTTTTCATTGCTATTCAGGAACCTGGAAAATAGATTATTATCTGTGACAGGTTTCTGGCAGTCCCTCTTGGTTTGACAGTGTTATTTTAGAGAGAAGAGAAAGTCACTTTTGTATATAATGAAAGGAAAAGTTGTCAAGCATTCATACATATTTTATGCTGCATAAAACTTAAGTGCTAGAGGAAAGATTCTGTTTTCAGTCATGCCATTGTAAATTCATGTTGCTTCTGCTGACCTCCAGGCTTGCTTCAATGACACAGAATGGCATCTAGCCCTAAGGATTAATTCCATTTTTTTACACAAGCAGTGCAGCTCATGTAAGTCAGCTGGGCCCATACTGGGTTTTTTTGGTTAGCATAGTCATGCATAACAGTGATGTGTATTTTGGCATTTTGGCATTTTCTACTGACATTGACAGAACTAAAAGCAATTTCTATCAAAGTACTTTCTTGAAATGGCATCAGGCATAGTCTGTATTGTCTATTTCTTTTTTGATGGAAGCGGTAACTCTGCTGCAAAAATTGACTTGGGGAGAAAAACATTTTCTGGTTGTATGTTGCTAGCTCTGCCTTTAGTCTGTTCTTGTAAAAGATGGTGAGTCCCTCCAGGCATTTTTGCACGTTGCTTGTTTTCATTTCCAAATGTTGCTGAAGCAGCATCACATGAGCACTGAGGTGAAACAGCAACCAAAGTAGTTTGGTTTCTGTAAGCTGAATGGAAGATGATATTGTCTTTAAAAAGCTTACTCATTAAGTTCATATATTTGATAGGGAGAAAAAGAATCTCAATTCTCTTACGGTGAGGCAGCTACTGTAAAATACATCGTCTATTTTAGCAGTAACCAGTGTCCACACAGACACTGTTTCACTGAGGAGAAAAGCAAAGTTCTACACATATCCTTCCCAGAGTATCTTCTTACTAAAGAAAAACATATTTAGAGTCATGACCTCACCTATGTTTTTTCCAAGAAATGTACAATAAATTTGAGGGATTCATTATTTAAAAATACAAAAATAACTTTGCTTTCTTTTTGCAGATTCAAAGTAGTGGAACATGAGGTTGCATGCCCTCAAGTATAAGGGTTTCATTGGTTGACCTTTTGTAGCTTTTTTAACAGCTCATTTTCATAATTAGCATATACATTAAATCCAAGTGGAATCAACTTTTCCAGAGCACTAGCAGGAGAAAATAGCATTCTTAGCATTCTGGTGTTGGTACTTAGATAATTATCTGTGAAAACAGTAACAGCTCTTGCCATGTCTCTTGGTTGTGGAATTTACAACACAGGGCTGATATTCCTGACTGTACTGAATCTGGGAAAGAATAATGTGGTGCAGAGGAATCTTTGGGGAGGCTTAGGTTTGTTTCAATAGCATTGGAAACAAGTGATAGCTCATCAAATTTGCTGTGTCATAAAGATTTGTCATATGCTAAACAAGAATATCTGGTCCAAGGAAAATTACTTTCATCTTTTAAAATATCTTCTAAAGGCACAGAACTGAGCACAACACAGCTCTGCCTTCTTTCTCTTCCCAGGTGCCTGTGAAGCATATGCATATATATATAGATATATATACATATACACGCACATACATTTCTACAGAGAGAGAATGAGAGAGTAATATGATGTTTTATTAGCAGCCACTTGTAAAAACAAGCAAAGAAACAAACAAACAAAAAAATTACTAGAGAATTTATTTAATTTTTCTTTGGCAGAATGACCCTGAGTTACATTTCAATTGAACAAACTTGGAGCACTAAGAGTGCACTTACCTCTTCGAACATTTTCTTTTTCTTTCTAGCTTTAAGCAGTACAGTATGAAGTATTCTTTTCTGACTTTGTTTGCAGGAAAATGCTGTTATGAATGTGATGTTTGATTCATCTTTCTTTTAATATAATATTTCCTGCAGAAGGCTGCTATCTTTGGGAAACCTTTTATTTTTTAGCCTCATAATTCTGGCATTTTAGAGTTCCATTTCTTACTGCAAGAAAGGATTATAACAACATTATGTTAATGCTATTAGCTAATTTTGCTACTCATAATAAATAATTATGTTACCAGAACCATTATAGTCCGGCCTTTTCCATGTACCATTCAGCTGGATTAGCATTTGAGTGCTATTTCTTCCCCATGTCAGGAATCTCTGATCAGTGTTATAGGTTATTAGTTTCCACAAGGCTATTGTATAATTAGAACAAGGTTTTGTGCTTTTAAATAATGACAAAAAACCCCATACAGAAGCAATAAATATCTGAAATATGATCATCCAACAAGAAAAAATCTGCTTACATCATCCTAAGCAGACACTGCTCTCAGCTGTTGCTCCAGGTGCTCTGCAGCTGAATACAACATCTTAAGTTCTTTTTTGGCAGAAAGTCTGAGTGTCCATTACATTTTTTGAAGGTTTCATTGGGCATTTTCTCCCTGCCATTCCTATCATCATGAACTGGAGCCAATGCAACCAGGATTTTTTTAGGTGGTGACCCATTGAACCATCATATGATAGGGGAATGTAGCATGTTTCTGAAAAAATTTGCGTTTTCCCAAGCAGGACTTTTTCCCAAGATTTTCATGTCTTACTTTGTGCTACTGGTATTCCATCATTATTTCTAAGAGTGAATGGAAAAGGGTTGTACCAAGGAAAGAGATGTTAGATGTATCATATAACTGTACACTGAGGCAGATAGAGGTTGGGAGAGGATTTAAGTTAATGCTGGAGAAAGATTTTTGGCAAACCTGCTTTTATATATATATATAAACAATATTATATTTTTTATATCTTGTATTGGCAGCTCTGCCAATATAAGAAAGAAATTAGAAAGAAATGTGCCACTTTACTACTTCCTGGTTTCACTGATTCCTTATGGAATCTTTTGTTCTGCTCTGGTTTGTTAACACAGATCTCCTACTTATTCCTCAGTTACTACAGCTTCCTTAGGAGTTTCTTAACATATGGTGCTAAATTCCCATTGAAAAATATGCAGAGAAAATAAGCTTTGCTAATGTACAGACATTTGCCACGTACAAACAAGTGCAGAATATTGCTTAGCTTTTTTTCATTTTAAAGTGTTATTTTTATGGAAATAGTCTGAGGTCCAATATGATGTCCTCAGAATATGTCCTCAGAACAATTTCATCATCAACATTGAATATAAATGTACAAGTCAGAAAAAGAATTATACAGTTCTAAGTACAGGCTCAATAGTAGTGTATTTTTTCTTTTTTTTTCCTTTTTTTCTTTTCAAAAACTGTTGATATAAACATGCAGCTCTGTAGTTTGTTCCTTAAAGTAAATTCAAATTCTACAGAACTCTTATAAGCCATAAAGGTATATCATCATTAAATTCTAACAAAATAAAATTTTTAAAAGCTTGAAAGAATTCAGTAATATTTTGGAAATCTCTTTTAAATGATAAACAGAATAACATTCAGTACTGATATTGCTTTTATATTAATAGTACATTTAATAGCTCTTTCTTGTATAATACTTTACATGCACAAGAGGAACTTTTCCTTTCATTTTAATTATCTATGGAAAAGACATTTGTATATTCAGTTATGTCACCCAAGTGTTCCTAAGTAGAATTATTTTTTTAATACTATTAATAGTTTCTGTGAAATTAATTTTCATTTTTTTAAAAAAATGGATATGCATTGTCATAAAAGTGATGAGCAAACTGTAGTAGGTGTAAAATTAAATAACATACCCTTGCATTATTCATCATTTAAAAGAAATTGTATTCTTAAATAACATTCTTAATTTTCTGGGTATCATTGACATCATTATAGCAGAGGTGGGTAGAAAGAAAGCATCATATTCAATAGCTCAAGTTTCGTTTGGATCAAAACTTGCAAGTCAGATTTGCTTTTGCCATTCGTTAAGTTTAACCAGGAATTGAAATATACATAATCATAAGCAAACATGATTTTTTGAAATATACACAAACATAAGCAAATTTGTTGACTTGAAATTCTGATTACACTGATATCCTGAACTAGCAATGGAGTATGCAACATTGCAGTAGATCAGTTTTTTGACCATTGTATTTAATGGATCATACACTTAGCATACAGAAGCCCAGAATAACATTTTGTCTCCACTCAAAACCAGTATAGTCTCATAGGAAAAGTGGTATTATGTTATTTTGAGTTGTTGAGAACTTTGATAGCTGCCATGTATCCTCAGTTCTCACTGGAAACAGCAGAAATTTGAGCATTGTAAAGAGCCCAGAAAGGCTATGATGCTGACACTTCCAGTCCTGAAGTCAAAATCAGTCAAAATCTGAGGCCAAATTAAATCCAATGAGAATTTGAATCTGACTGCTTCTGGGAAAGGCTCTGCCATGCACCTTTTTTTTGAAAACCCAGTCATTTGAAAGTTACTCTTCAGATCATCTCAGCACAGCAGCAGAAGGTCCAGGAATGTGCAAGGTCCTTTCCTCTGAGTATTCACAGCAGCTCACACCATGTCAATGATGCCTGTCTGGTGCTTGTCAGCACTGTCAGGACTCACTGCCTGCCTCTGGAAGTTCTATTTTCAGTTCATTCCATATTCATTTAATGTAAAAGGCAGGTGAGGAGGAGTGACAACAGGGATCAGAAAGCCCTTCTCCAGAACCTTACTTGTTATCATTTGATCCTTTGAGATTTAGCCTGTCAACTTAAAAACTTTATTTCGCAGTATTTGAAGTTTTTGCATTACAAAGTGCTGGTTGGGGGTATAAAATTTGACTAATAGCTAGAGTGCCATTCTCTTTAGAATCTGGTTATTTTTATTATGGAAGTTAATTTGGAACTCTAAGTACTGCTACCTCAAAAAGGAATATAGTGTATATATACATTTTCTGCTAGTAAATTAGTGATATTCAGTAGAAAAAGAGAAAAAAGAGGTACATGCTCTGACTGGTTGAGTCTTATGAATGTTTCTGTAGCCAAGCAGCAAAAATAGAAGCTGTTATTCATTTCAGATTAAACAGGAGCCCAAAATATTTTGTCTTTTTATTTAGAGTGTTACAGATTCATTAAA
This sequence comes from Fringilla coelebs, assembly GCF_963513975.1. Classification (NCBI taxonomy): domain Eukaryota; kingdom Metazoa; phylum Chordata; class Aves; order Passeriformes; family Fringillidae; genus Fringilla; species Fringilla coelebs. Next base: position 98,226,515 of record NC_140028.1, on the reverse strand, counting down.
CTAATACTTTTTAGCTTTTTTTTTTTTTTTTTGCCATGAATTTTTTGACTAGGACATTTTAAAAGGTTGTCACTGCCCAGGGTAGATGACTAGTAGATGAAATCTAGCAGAGTTGTACCACCTATACTCATGAGAGACTGTTGGAAAGGTTACATGGAAATGCCACATGTCACTCATTCTCCTGTGTCAGGACTCTCACCCGTCCCACTCTGAAGAGGAGGGGGAGCAGAATTTTAGGACTTGCAGGAAAATATGTCATTGGCACTAAACTGTCAAGCCTGCAAGGGCCGTTGAGGCCATTAAAAGATAAAAATTTACTGAAATTAATCTCTTGTTTTTTATAGCTATAAATGTTCTTATGTTAAAAGAAAATTGCCGTTTTCCCTCCTTCCCAATCCATTCAAGCCCTCCAAGTATTGTAGCTCCATGAGGGCAACCAGGCATGTACACAGACACAGTCCTTACCATGTGCACCACGCTTTAAAATCAATATCAAAGTAAGCAGGATCCCTTGGTACCTTTCCTTGCCATTCAAGCTCCTGAAACACAGTGTGGAAGAGTTGTAATTCTGCAGAAGGTTTTTAAGAATCTGTTCAGTCTTTACCTCTTTCCATTTCTCCTCTTGTTTGAGGGTAGGAAAAAAAATTACAGCTCAGAGATCTGGCAATTTTATTCCTTATGGCTCAACGAATGGATGACTTCAAATTCTGTTGTACCAATAAAATTACTGTGGGAATAATGCATGATACACCATCCTACTTAGAAATGGAACATGGTTTGGTGTAAGTGCTTAGCTCATCCTTATGTAATTCAGCATTGGTAAAATGTTTTGTGCTGTCGAAGGACATTAAAAAGATGTGCTGAGTTTGTTGGTTTTGATTTTTTTTTTTTAATTAGGAATGACCTTAATCAAATTTTAATGTTGTAAAAGCAAACATTAAGAAGTTGTTTTCTCATTGAAAATATGCTGAGTTAGATTTCTTGTCCCATGCCACCATAATCAGTCTTTAAAATTATTTTTGGAATAGTAACTATGATGGAAAAAGCCACATACCATATGCATAATGTAGCCAAATCTGATGGGTTTTACTATATATATATCTCCTCAAGCAGACAGAATATTTTTAGGATTTTACTAGATTTTTTCCCTTAGAATCAAATATTTAGTATAAATAAATAAATTAAACAGAGAGGTTTATCATTATTACTTATCATTATGAGAAACATATTGCACTTTGAAAAATAATCCTATGAGAATAGTTAATTTGCTTTGCACAAACTGATCATTGTTATATATGATTGTGTTGTAATTAACTAATATATCAAAAAGCTCTAGCATAATCAAATGCTTCTTATTTTGACATGCAGACTTTTGCAATGTTCAAACATGCAGACAGATGGGAAATACATCAATTGAAAACCTATCCTATGAATGTGAATATCTGAAAAAAACTTTCAGATTTTAGAGGGCTTTAACAAAATATTTACTGTTTAGCATCTTTTTCTGCATTTCTATTTCATCCATCATCTGCAGCCTGACATGGTGTCATTCTTCTAAGTCAGTTTGGCAACAAATCAGGAAAACCCAAGTGATTACTCAAGCAAAGCATATGTAGAAGGTGGGGGAATATGAAAGGAGCCAAACCAAAGTCTAATAAATTGTGTTTAAAGCTTCAGCTCTCTCCTAGTTAGGTTGTGAAGGTACCAGATGAGTTTATCCACAAGCTGGCAACCCTTCATGCTCAATATTTCAGCTGCCTGTGTGGTAGGGAAATTATCTAGATTCTCAGAATTTTTATGAAGCTGACAGGAAGGAAAAGTCACAGAATGTTTCTGTGCAAACCTCATGAATGCAAAGACGTTAAGAGAATACGTTCTCCAATGATAAAAATCCATGCCTGGGCACACTATGAAACAATATTAAGAGGACTAGCACAAAAAGATACGTTTTAAAAATTCATGAGCCTAGTCCTTGCACACTGTGAAATGGCCTTTTAGGTTGAAACTGGTTTTAAGACTTTTCATGTCCTTTGATCTTCTGAGAACTCAACAGAATACAATGATTTTTTCAGTGTATTTTGTTTTAGTAGTGGCTGAGATCCTCTTGCAATCATTTTTCTCCAGAAATTTTCTCCTTCAGTAAAGCCCAAGATACATTAAGGTGTGATAAAAGCACAAGTTAGTGGCATGAATTGCTGTCTGTTGTGGGAGCTGGGAGGAATAAGCCCTACATGTCTCTGCTGCTAAGTTTCCAGAGAAACCTACCTTTTCCACTGCTGATTCCTTTTTCTTCAAAAGGAAAAGCAAGTGACAAGAAGCTCATGCCTCAGAAAACACGAAGAGAAGGATCATTCAGGCAACTAGCTGTGCGTTGCAGAGGCCAGATAATGCAGCCAGCCACTTCCAGCATTCTGCGGGAGCTGTGTATTACAGACCTGAGATATCAGGAGGGAGTTTCCTTTGGAAGGCACAGCTGAAAGGAAGCCTATTTCCTTCAGCAGCAGGGAACAGCATAAAAAATCCTTGTGGAGAGCAGTGCAGGAAGATGGACTAAGAAGAATCAGAGTATCTCTGTGCAGATAAGACTGAAGTTGTGTGTTCTTACAAATAGGCTGAGCTAAAATGGTTTATTTCTGTTTGTTGCTACGTGATAGTGGCAGCTTTCCTTACCCAAAGTACATTGCACTATTACCTGTGAGCTTCTATCAGTGTATTATGGGAATACTGGAATGATATAGGAATGCTACATTAAGTGTAAGCAAATGGCCTGAGTGTGTTCCTTACCAAAGCTGAGGGATAATTTTTGTATTCCCCACTGAGCTTCATGATGTGTTACACTGATGAGAAGTACTCTAGCCATACTCTCCATGTCATTTATGTGAGGATGTATGACATACAAAAGTACCTTTGGCTGAAGTGCAGCCATGCCTTCAGTGTCTAAAATAAGGATGTACTGGTCCAAAACTGCTAGGTGTTCTGTGTTTGAACCAAATGCATGATGGAAGTTGTCTATATTTTTTTATGAAGCTATGAGGTGGGAAACTGCTTACAATTGTCAGAGTTGTCCAAAGATAGAAAAGAAAAATTAGTTTAATGCAATTATAAGAAACTTTATCTTTTAAAAATATGCATGAAGTTGCAGATAACACTCCCTAAACTTACAGGCTTGCTGTAACTTTCTCTTCATCATGGTTTTCTGTGTCATATTTCCTGCAGATTCAGATGCTAGAATAGTTGGAACATCCTTGGTACACGCTCTGTGGCAGTCATACATTGTTGAATTTTTTTTGTAGTCTGTGTTTAGTGTGGGTACTCAGACTAGGGACGCAATGTTCAACATTGTTACGACAAACACATAGTGCAGTGATTTTAATACATCACCAATAGTGGGTAAATTTACAAAATTTTCAATTCCTAAGCCATAAAAAAAATAAACCTTTTAAGTATTTTATCTTTATGGTACAATTTTGATGACTCTTGATTGCTCACTTTCCCCCCAAAAAATCTCTCTACATCATTATTTGTATCTATTCCTTACTTACTCAGATCTATTTTTGAATCAATTTGTGGACCACACCTTATTTTAACATTCAGTTCTCCATGGTTTTTTCCATTCATAGTATTTTGCTTTTCATCTTCTTCATTTTATGTATGTAAAGGAGAGTAAAACCAACCAAAACAGTGTTATGGGAACTAAGGGAGAAGAGATCTGAAAATAGAAACACACATACTAATTTTAACAACATGGATGGTTTTACAAGCATAAATAAATTTGGAAAAGTATATTAATTTTTTGAAAGCATTTCTGTAGTGTAGCCATCAGGGAGGTATAACAGCATTTTAAGAGTAAGGAAAATTATTGGGATAATAATAAGGGGATATAAACTGGCTATGGATCACTTCAGACTATAATTCAGAATAGAACAGAACAAGTAGAACAATAATGCTCTGGTGGATCTAGATTGCAGCAGCTAGAAGGCATCCCATCAAGTCCTGAATGTAAAATGTGTATTCCTGCAGAACTGAATTCACAACTGTAATAGAAAAAAAAAAAAAAGCTGGTTCTTAATATCCTTTCTCTTCTTGGCAAATTCATCTTGCAGCATAACTGCTTGGATTTATTTTTACAATGCAGTTAAACTTAGAGTCAAATTCTGTCAAGTTTGCCCACTTGTTCATAGTGCATTAGTGTCTCAGTTTTTATTCACTGATGATTTGTACTTGTGGGAAGAAGAAAATGAAAACAACAAAACAACCCCAAACCCAAACAAAGCCTACTATAATTACTTAAGCACATTTCCTTAAAAATACTCATTGCAGCTCAGCAAGCAATATGCTGCTATGTGCTGCTTACAGACCTTTTCACTAGCCTCAATTTTCTTGCCAGGCTGGGTTTCCTATCTTTTGGGCCAGATTTCCCATCCCTTGCATAAATTCTTTTATCTCTTCTACCCAGTCCAGTTAGCAAGGTCTTAAAATATGAACATCCATTGATCTTTTGTCACATACTGTATCTTTTTGCCTCTGTGGGCATATGGGTCATTAAAATCCATATTTTTATCTACTCTATGTATTTAAGGTTTTTTACCATGACTACTTTTATTTTCTGCCCAGAAAATGTAGCTCTTCTCTGTCTGGAATCTTCAGTATGTTTTTACTTCTTTGCTCCTTTTAATTTCTTTTTTTTTCTAACAAGGATATTGAAAAGACTAAAATTGGTGTTTGTCAAGTTTATATTCATTTTCTTGAGTTTTTAACAATGAGTTAAAAGTTTTGCAGCATTTCTTTTTAATACGTCAGCGCTACAAATTATTCTTTTTTTTTTTCCTAGGTAAGAAATAGGACAGTGGGCTTTCTCACCCAGATTTACTACATTGGGTTACATATTTATTATCTGGAATGCAGTGATGGGTGAAGACAGGACTGATATTCTCTTAGATGCTAGAGGTAGCTGAAAAACAGCTATGTAGGTTAACCTCCACTGGTTTGCAAATATCTGTAACAGATGTATCACGTTTCTGTAAATAGCAGTGTCCATTAAAGGTTATTAAACAATAACATGTTTATATCATGTTCCCATCAATACTGTTATATTTTTAATGTTTTTAACATCACATAATTTCTGAGGTCCAGTCATTATAACAACAGTAAGAGGCAGCTTTTCCTTAGGGAGCAGCAGATCCATTCCACAGAGCACTGTACAGTGCAGCCAACTGCTAGATAACGGTGTTATCATGGAGAGGTGGGTCATGACTCCTATTGCTTCGAAATTTTCTAATACTTACTGCATCTTAGGCAAATTAATTTTTTTTTTAAATTCATGATCAAGTGTCTTTTTGTATCTCACAACATGATTCCCCTTAAGAAACTCTTTGTAATTACCTTTGAATTTGGTTTTCACTGTTCCTGAAAAATACTCCTGTTCTCACAGTAGACTGATTCATTAGATTGGATTTCACTCACAGGCACAATGCAGCATATACTCACTTATGTCCTCTCTGAAAAGAACTGGTGTGAACAAGCAAGGGCTTGCACAAACTCCTAAGAGGTTTACAAAAATCAAATGGAAATTTTTCCATTACCTCAGACTTGTTTCACTTCTTTTTAACTACAAAATACATGTTGGGGATTATCTTACTCAATGTATTCCTAGGAGTAAACATCTCAAATATAAGTATACTAGTTCTCAACAGCTCATTAAAAACTAATTCATTAACATATTTTTACATACATCTTCACAATATAAATTATTTATATATTCTAAAAAAAAGTTTAAGCAAAAGGAAATGAAAATCCAGTGCTTGGTAAAGTTAGAATTTATAATTTTTTTGGCTAAACACAAATTACAATTTGCATTTCTTATCATTATTTGGAGTTAGAACAAAATTTTTAGTCAGTTTTTCACCTATGAATGAATTTTTTATTATTATTTTTAAACACAGATATTATTCTTTTAGCATAGAAAGTGTTACATTGTCAATATAAAATTTAACTCCTGTTTTCTGCTGAAGTCAAATTACACATGTAAGGCCAAGTTAGAAACCTGCAGCCAAATAGCCAACAATTTCATCACATTTTTAGGAAAATCAAATATTTATCATCGGAATGAATTGTGGCTTTGACTAAAATGTATCATTTATGTTGTGTGTGCTACTAATGATACACTAGCAAGTAGAAGGCAATTTATTAAAAGGTGATAGAATAACTGTAGTTTCTATTAAACTTCCATTCTCAATTCCACACTTCTATATGATCTGTTACAAAATAATGAGGTCTGAATGAAATTTGAACAGAACTGTATTGTAGATTTGAGGAAATCTGTCTCTGATTGTGTAAAAACTTAACTGCATGAACTAAATAAATAGTCCTGTTTAATTAGCTATCCCATCACATTGGGCAGAGAGACTAGGTTTACCACCAGAGAAATCCAGCTCAGTTGGTGACAGAGATGAGATCAGGGATTGCTTGGATGATCTGCTGTTCTCTCCTTCAGCAGACTCATGAGTAATAGGAACTTTAGGGTTAGTACCAGGGGCTTACCGTGATAATACCAGAAAGACGCTGCTTGACAAAGCAGGAACGTCCCTCCTTCACTTGTTTATATGTGCATATTTCAAATTAGAACATCTGGTTCATTTGGGAAAAACAAACAAACAAAAAATGCAAACATTCAAGATGAGTCCATTCTTCAAACTCCAAGCCTGAAATTGTGTCCAGTTATCTAATTTTATCGCTTTATGAAAATTATTACTTTTGCCCATGGATTTTGTTGTCCTTACATCCTTTATTCATCACAGCTGTTCCACTACTTTAAATGCTGAAGGGAAGTAAGCTTCTTAATAATCACTGGTGTTTAAACTTATGTATGTTTGCCAGGTACAGTCTGTATTAATGTATTTTTTCATGATGCATTCCTATCCTTCAGTTTTGTTCTACTTCCATCAGAGCAGATGTTTTGCAATGTCTCTGCCAGAATAGGAAAAAAATTGCTCCCTATGCAATTCATGTATGTGCAGATGTTTCCTTGCATGCTTCATTCCTCCCGTGTTTTGCTGATAACTTTTGCAGTGGGAAAAAATATTGTCATTTGCAGCCTGTGCTGCAGCAATGAGGATTCTCTTGATTCCAGAGTTTGCATGACTAAAAACAGTTCAGTAAGACTGTCTTTGCTTTCAGTTATTTTTTGTCTTTCTGTTTTTCTTGAATATAGAAGATGAAACTCTATTTTTGGTGTATATCTGCCTTTTAGAAAGATAGACAATATCTACAGTTGTTACCATATGATTATTAGAGGATTCAGCAGTGTCAAAAGCAGTAAGCAATTCCCCTGCCAGAAGAGAAGCACGTCTCTAAATGCATCATATCCCAGGTCTTGTAAATTCAGTAGCCATTCCATAATGCCTGTCATGAGCAGACCAAAGTCTTCTTGACTATTTTTTGTGTGTGATAAAAGCTTAACATTCATGAAATGTTTTGCTTGTTTTGATTTCCTTTTGACATAATTTAAAGATTATATTATGTGTGTTTGAAAGAAAAAGCAATACTTTCCATACTTGAGAAATTAAATGTTTCAATTCACCTAAATCAAAGCAGCAGTAACAAAGTCACCTCATTATCTTGAAATATAATGCTGGGTCTTCTAAATGCTGTATGAAGGACTGGAGCATCTTATTTTTCAGTGTTTTATTAAAAAAAGGGAATCAATAAAATAAAATTAAAACCAAAGAAAGTTTACTTTCTCAGTCAGCTTTTAAATTAAAAGCAACTCATGAAATGTTCCTCTGCAATAAAAAGGAATAATAAAATTTTGCTTACAGATGCCACACATCTTTTCTAATAACGTCACTTAAATATTATTGTCTGTTGTATAAAAATGGCTGATATTGTTAAAAATATGAAAAAACCTCACCCTGATGATTGGCTGAAATTTAGAGGCTTACAGTCTGTCTCCATTCAAAGCAGAGATGGTTGCTGCTGTTTGCTGATTCAGTCTGGTGTTTCTCCAGTGCAGTCCTTTTTGTCTGTTCTGAATGGCCAGAGTCCCATTGCCCTGGCCCGGTGGGAGCCAGGCAAGAGAGACAATTTCTTTTGTTATGTTTTCAGCTTCATTTCAATCACAAAAGCTTACTTTCCTTTGACTTTTTACCACTGTCATCTTAAAAGTGTTTTCTGACTGCCTCAATGTGATCCTCCCTGCCTTTTTAGTGGATTTTTACCACTTTTCCTAGCACATGAAAACATATTTGTGCAACTGTACCTCTGTCCATCTCTGCTAGGCATAATCTCATGGATGGAAGAAAGTAGACTACAGGCATTGTGCATTATCCAGCCCTGCACACTGCCTGATTCACTACTAGTCATTAAATTAGTGTGTGCTTAATTAAAATAGAATACGTGTGTGCTTTCCTATTTTATTTAGGGAAAAGTCTTGCAATTTTTATGATGGCAAAGGCAGATGTCTCCATTAAGTTCCAGGTCATGTTCATCATTTTAACAATGGAGCTGTTTGTGGAACCATCTTCTATGTGGGCTCTCAGATACAACTGACAATCTGGATTTTTTTAACCTGCTATTGTTCATCTGATTTAGAGCACAGCCTCATAAGTAGTTTCAAGGACCTGACTGAAAATGCATTAACCACAGAGTAGGAAATACAAAGAAGAGGAGAGAAGGCTACCCTTGAAGGTCAACCAGGTGTGCTTATGGAAAAAGAGTAACCTTTGATTCCAGTGCGAAAAGAGCTCTCTATGACACTAAACAATTTTGTGGCTTGTTAGAGAAAGAGCATTCTGCATTTCTATTATCTTTGCTGTGGCATTGTGGCAAGAAGATTTAGTCCATGATTTTACAGTGCAAAAACATTCTGCAGCAGTTTTGTTGTATTCAAGTTGCAGATTTAGAAAGAGGCCAATGAAAATATTCTTTTATTCTGAAACTCCTCTATGATCAGGTTCTCAGATGCGGTTGCTGAAGCAGATGCTTCAGCCCAATGGATGAGTTAGTATTTTGTAGCACAGAAGAAAAAAAATGAGAGGCAAGAAAAAATACTAAAATAATGGCCTGAATTGATACAGATTTAAACAATATGTCATTGGATTGTGGCTTAGAAGCTCATTATAATGACCTAGAAAATAGCCATACCACAATAATTACATCTAAATATTTACTTTTGTAAATAAAATAAAACCTGAAGTGAATCTTAGAGGCTTAGTCCACTGTGCACTGAATATTGCAAAAGGCCAATTTGCTTCCAGTGCCCTGGATATGTTTTGAGAAAGACAATTGTCCTTAGCTAAATCACTGGTTCCTACTGTTAGAAATAATAAAAAAAAAAAAGTTGTTGTCTTCATTGTTGTCTTTCAGTGATTGGGAGGGGTTCCATTCATAGGAAGAATAAGATTCAAAAGAGCAATAAAAACCTATTTTTTAAAAATCTCATTGTACAATAAAAGGTCCACTATTGTCTTATGTGTCAATGTCACAATATAAATATTCTCTAGACCATAGTCTTCTTCATATCTGTGTGTATTCTTCGACTTCCTGCTGTGTATTATTCTTTTCCGGATATTCACCTAAGTTTAACCTGCTTCTGCTTTGAAATATCACACACTTTTTGGACAAAATAATAGTCCTTAGGGTATTACTGAGCAGCATGTATTTTGCAGAGCAACTAATATTCCCTCCTTTACAGTGATTTCAAGTCAATACAAGAGAGCATTTTATGTACCTTTATTATTTTTGGTTTAAAGGGACCTATTTTTTTCAGTTAGGAATTTGCTGTGGTTGACTGAAGTCTGTCTGGAGGAATCCTTGTTCTTTTTTAACCCATTAACTGTTGAAATTGTTCGTGTGTCTTGAACAGATGAAACATTTCAAATGGCTTTCTCAAGAAGTGACAGAAGAGCTCAGTCCAGGGAAAACACAAAACACCCACTGAAGTTGCATCCTCTGTCCAATAAAACTATCAGCACAATGCACTACCACTGTTGTATTTCCAGTTGTGATCACAATTTATGTTTTTATTAGGCATTTAAAACCCTGCTATGACTGCAAAGCCAAACATTAGGAAATCTAAGGCATCAAAGGCTTTTGCACTTTAGTTTGCCACTGTTTAATATATGCAGTAAGAAGCTCTCTGGTTAAATAATGGTTCTCCTCATATACCCTGCAAGAATTCACTTAGTGTGCAAAATGGTCTACGCGTACTTAAAAGGTGGTTACTCAATGGGGTTTTTTTTGTCTGAGTGATAAGAAAAAAAGGGTTTTTTTCCTTGTCCCTCAGAAATGTAGCCATAAGCCTAATTGATTGCTGTAAGTACAGAATTGCCCATTTACATGCTACCATCTGTATGGTGCCTATGGGGCTGCCTTAGGAAGATTTCTGCATTTCTTTTCACATCTGCAGTCCCCTTCATCTGCTTCTGCAAATGCCATGCTGAAGCACATAAGTAAAAGGTAACAATGTCCAGTAATGTGAGCTGCCATTGTTGTGATGTGGCATTTCATGTCTTGATTTGCATCTCTTGGCACCATTTTATATTTAATCCCTGGCATGTCAAGCCTCTCTGAAAATAAGGATCAGAATATGTTTGTTTTCTGTTACTAGGTATCATCAAAAAAAAAAATGTGTGGTAGAAGTAGGAGGAAAAGAATCCATTTTTCTAAGGCAGCATTTCTTTACTTCCAGAGCTTACTTTTCCTATTTACTGTTTTCCTACATGGGCCTTCCCACTTCTGTAAAAAATGACATAGAAAATTCTATGTGCAACATCTGAGGCTGGGCCACGACATCATTCCGGACACAAATGGGAAAAACACGGAAATGGGATCACTGTGATACTCCTTCAGAAGGGCCAATAAGCAGGATTAGAAATTTTGCATCCAACCTACAGAACAAAACTGAGCAAATCTTGTATATATTCAGTTTGTGTACAGACAAATCTCAGAGGGAAATCAGAAGTCATTGGTGGTTCTGGTGGTATATCCTATTTTAGGTAATCATTTTAGTTGTTCCCTTCTTTGACTTGTCCAGCTATTTTTCTTCTGTTTCTGTTGCTGCCTGAGTTAGTTGTCTGCTACCCCATTTGCTAAACAGATCTTTAATTCTGATTTTGGTCCATTTGACTGTAGCCTCCTGCCTAGCCAGGCTGAGTTCTTTCCTAGCTTGCTGTTTCTCCAGCTAGGTCTGTGTTCCTTCTCAGACTCTTCCTGGGCACGTTATCCATCTGTGACTTGTTCTTCTCCATGGCTTTGCAGGTCCTTCCTACATCTGTTGCTATTCTCTACTCTCAATCAATTCTCTACACTTTTCTCCCCCAGGGTTTTACCTTTTTGCTTTTATTTAGCTGATGTCATTCTCCTGGCACTACAGATTCTTTTCTTATTTGTCCTGTATCCACCTTCCTCCCCTTCAGACAATCCCTCCAAAATTTCAGCCTCCACTTGGCCAGATGTTGAGACTTTTCTCTAACACCAGTTGCTTCTTGGCCTCCCCTGATGTACTTAGCTCTCACTTTTAATTAGTTCTGTGCTTTTTAATCAGTTCTATCTTTCCTTTCACACTCACACTTTTGCTCTTACCATCAACAAGTTCAATTTAATCATGGTTTAACTTTATGCTATTTTTTTTTTCCATTCTCCTTCCAAAGCGTTTGCCCAATTCCTTCCTTTCTGTACATGGATAAGTTGGTTTGCTTTTCTGGGAAAAGCAGACAGCAGATGAGAGATGGACTGTCTTGCAGCAAACAAAATGGAAAAGAAAAAGTCTTCATTCTCATAAATGTGATCATCAGCTTGCCTTCTAGGGATGCTTTCCTCTTTCTTATTATAGTATAGAGTGGGTTCTGGGTTTACCAGGTGTACTAGTACAAATTTTTCTGAAATCAGCATTAATATTGAACAAGCCTTGTTGGTTATGAACAAATTCTGGATTTTTTCTGAAGAATAGTGTACAGGTAAATGTAGGAAAAATGTTTAAACTTAAAGAACAAATTGTATATAAGTATTATTAATTTCCTATCTAATTTGAATTTTATTCAGAAGTTTCTGAATCACTACAACCCCTCTCTCCCCTGTTGTAGCAGACAAGATTTGTATTTATTCTTGTTTTTCCTCCTAAAAATCTTCATTGTTTGCCCTGAAACCTTTTTAAGAGAAAAATACTAAATTGAAGTAAACAATTATCACAAAGCATTTTTGAGAAAATAATTACAAACTTGTAATCATCTAAGCAATTAAAAATGGAATTTTAATATATCAAGAATTTTATAATAAAAAACCCCCTTAATTGACCTTCTACTCAAAATCCTCATAAGTGTTCCTTATATTTGGATCTTACTGAAGGAATAGCTGATAAGGAACTTGTGTCCTTATCACATACCTACATATGAAAGTAAATACTATTTTCAATGAAAAACCCAATGTGCATTCCAAATGCACTGGTGTAGCCTTTCTGCAGAATACCAAACATCTGTAGTCCTTAGGGCATGCTAACTTTCCAAAATGAGAACAGGCAACATTTTAATAGGCAATCTTAAGGGAAAGGATAGTCTCTCTTCCTGCAGAAAGACTACCATGAAAATACATTCTATAAATACTTGACCTTTTTAAAAACAAACTGATCAGAATTGTTCTTTTTCCACAAGTAGTGTGCTAGTGTGTAAGAAACTGAATAGAATGGGAAAAAAACAGAAGTTTTCCTGCTTCTGATAAAAAAATATAAAATTGGGATTGGGCTTGAATATCTGCACAAAGGAGAAAGTTGGAGAGTGCAGACCATACGAATATGCTGTGTCTGAGGGGGAAAAGTAAAATTAGTACCCTCAGTCTCACAGAAACCTGTTTTTGCCTTTCTCCAGACACGTGATTAGTGAATGGCAAGAGACATGTTTCAGTATCCCAGTGCAGCCCCAGCTATAACTGTACTGATAAATAACCATTCTTATTTTTAATATTCTCAGGAAAGGAGAAAACAATGTCAGCTGCAGTTACAGTTACTTCACTAAGAAGCTTCTGACCACCTTCTCTCTCCTATTTCCTACCTTGGCTTAGAAGAAGTTCAGCATTTAAGTAGTCTGAGCTTTTCTACGTGTCCTAATTACAGTAAGGAATGATCTGGTTATAGGGTACAGATTTAATGAATGACATGAGCATCAATTATAGATTTAATCTTCATTATATATTTTTGTGCTAAATGGTGAAAGAGTGTAGCACTATTAAAAATGAAAGATATACAGCAAATGGCATTTTAAATGCATTTATTCTAAGGCTTTCCAAAATGTTATTCATTAATTCTGTGGAAAGCTAGGTGTTTACAGGATACAAGCCCTTCTTGCTAGCTGTAAATAAAAGAAAATTAAAATATATACATACTCTTTTAATATTGTTTCTGTGATCTGTCTGCTAATGGGATTTTCTGCACATTGTACGTGCAGAAAAAGAAGTTGTATTTTTTAGAACTGATGTGATATCTTTGTTAAAGTAGAATCTTTTTTTCAGGAAAAAACAGTTTAAAACAGTATCCATCTTCTGAATAATTACATTTTTGAGCAAAGAAGGAATAATAGATTTTGCATGAATGACCTCTTGAATTGTATTAGTTATACACTTGTTTTAGAATTATTTGTGTAAATTAAGTTTGTGTCTAGTTAGGTCACATTTTATATGTTTATATGCTGATTTGCATTATGGTTTCATTAACAGCCATCCCCAAGTCCTAACCCTGCCTTTATACTACTTCATGCCAAAACTAATTTTCATTTACATGGTCTCAGTTTTGTCTGTAATGTGTTTATGTTTCATAAGGGCATAAATTAATTTTAAAAATTAGCAAGTCATTCCATTTATGCCTCTCTCCTTTGCTTGAAAATTATCTATGTGATAAGTGATATTAGCATCACACTGCCTGCTTCTGCTATTGTTTTTATCCCATTATGGTCTCACAGGCAATTAATATCCTGGCCAGACAACTTTGAAGAAGGCTATTATAGCTGCATTTAACAGGCTGTTGCCTGTTCTTTACTTTGAAATTAGTCTGTATTTACGTGATTTGTTAAAACTCAATATTTATTTATTTATTTATTTATTTATTTATTTATTTATTTATTTATTTTATGGGAGGGTTTTGGGGGGTTGTAGTTCTCTTCTGCCTGCATTATAGAGGTATATGTATTTGACTTCTTTAGATGACCTCTGTCTTACACTCAAAACACAGAGACTGTATTTTGAAAGGCACTGTCACATTATAAGGCACTAGTCAGTGTAATTCAATTGGAAGCTGAATATAAATTAAATTATGTTAAAATAGCTGTCCACTTGTGTTCATGAGTAGATGCTTAATCTCTCTGTATTTCTCTCTCCTATATCATGTATTTTGTTCCTCCACTACATGCTTTCTCAGTTTCTTCACTGGTGTTGCAAAACACACAGAATTTGTTACAGACAAGCAGCAAAAACCATCCTGGTGAGACCCCCTGCACTCCCCCCTCACAGACATTAAAGGCTGTGTGTAAAAATGGCTGGTAGGAATAGCATCTAGACATGGGTGGTGATGAACCTTTTTCTCTCAGTGATTTTTGCAAATTTTGGAGGTGGTCTGTGCTCTTAAGGAACAGATAATAAGGAAGAAAAACGTCACTTGACTGTATGTGTCTGGACTGGTTAAGGCTGTTACATTTGGCTTCCTACTAACTCAGAAAGAAGTTAGTGATCAGTTCTGCCTTTGTCTTGCTGAGAAATCTTATGATAATGAGGTGGCTTTTTAGTATGGACAAAGATTTCCCTGTACCTCAAAAACTTTCTGTACTTCCATTTCCTGGCATATAGTTGGGCTCTTTAAGGATATCCTTAAAGGATAATTATCTAATGCTTATACTTCCTGGAGCTGGGAAATGTACAACAAATTTACATGAGGAAATACTTCAGTAAGTCTCATGAAACGTCACGTCCTGGGACAGGAATGCTGCTCTATGACATTATAAGTAAGAATGCTGTGTAGGGATCCTGTTGATCACCAAACCTTATAACACAGTCCTTTAAAGCCACAGAAATACTCTGATGCCTGAAATTTTCTTGTGAATACATAGATTTTAGGATTTGGTGGCTCAGATGCTGATGCTGTCAAGCCTGCCACAGGGGCCAACAGCAATACCAATACGTCCAATCTGTTTGCCTGTGAGCCTTCCTCTAACTGTGGACCCTTCGCAGCAACTTCTTGCTTCACCTGCTGGATGGAGAAGCAGGTTTTACCTGTGCAAAATGGTCAGAACATGGGTAGCCTTATTGTCCTTATTGAGACTGCACAGAGTTCTCCAGCAAGTACCCCTAAACAGCACTAATCACATGGTTTGCATTTCTAATGACTCATTTTCCTGACTCTCCCTTTTTGCCACCTTTCTACCTGCCATTTTCTGCCCTGCTCTCCCATCAGGTAAACAATGTTCTAGTAACTACTTTCTCCCCATTTTTCCCCTTTTTTCTACATCTACACCCATATTTGATATTTCTGATATTCTTTCCTAGATGATCTTTGTTTATGTAGCATTACTGAAAGAGTTACCAAGATTCTGCTGGCCTTGCACAACTTTCCTCCCCAAAGGCATCCAGGGCTTCCCATCAGAGGTCTGTGAAGCCTGACCATTTCTCACTTTACTCCACCTATGCCCTGATGAAATTCTGCCATCCCCTCATGGCACTATCTGTAGACTTTGTCAGCTTCTCATTTCATTACATAACATGCCTGACAATTTCTTTTCTTATGTCCTATCTAGTTAGCCTAACCTCAGTGAGCCCCAAATTGGTCTTTTCATTTTCTTACACCACTAACAGCACAGAGGTGCAATCAAGTCTGAGGGACGTTTTGAAAGCTAAAAAGTATTCTAAGTTCCCTGAATAGACACTAAAGTATGAACTGCAAAAGGAAACATACCAATAAATCTAAAACTCCTCTTTGACACTGCTAGTCAGCTGTGTTTTATATTGTTCATTTAAAATTTAACACAAGGATTGTGCCTGGAAGAGACAGAATTTGAAATTATTTAGCAACTGTCTATTAATATTGAACAGCAAGTTGCAAACAATTAAATACCTTGATCATTGCATATATTCTTGTTACAGCACATTGAACACTTAGTTGAGACCGAACAGATGCAAAATATGAAGTCCAATATTTTAAGTTTTGATATAGAAATGCAGAATGCATTGCATTCAGAGGATGCAAGAGAACTTTCAAGAGCTCAAAGAGAATTTATACAGGCCTATAGTCTTGTGAAAATTGTAGTAGGATTTTGTAATGATGGCGAGGGATTTAAACCTTTTCTCTATTTTTTTTAAAGCAATTCCTTTATATTTTCGTGAGATATAAAATTTTAGTAGTTGCTCTGGGGGAAGAATGGCATCTCCTGAATCATACCTCTTCAGTAATGAATGGTAAAGGTCAAACTGAAGCAGGCAAACACTGGAGCACTCAGGAGACAAAGTCCCTCCCCACACAGTTCTGAAAGCCAAGGAGAAGTAATCCTAGCACAGAGAAAAAAAAAACCTTCAAGAAAGGGACATACAGGTCATGATGGTCTGAAAGGTGAAGATTTTTGCAATTATATCAGAATAATAATTTCAACATGTCCTTTTGTTTGAGCTTCAGTTTCTTGGGTAACATTGCTCATATAATAGTAACTACAAGAATTTCTGAGAAGCCAAAGTAAAAAATACAATATTTGTATATATGTTTTGTAACCTAGGAAAGTTTAGCTTAGAAGGCCCCTTTTCTCCTCATTTTCTTTGTGTCATTTTAACTGATAAACTACTTTCTTATTCTATGTCTTCCTTAATAAAGTAATCAGAATTTGGCTAGGGTTTTTTTGGCTGTGTTCTCAGATAATCTTTCTTTTGTTTCTTCAAATCTATGTTAAGCATACTTCTCAATGCACAAGAATGAGTCAATGTCATTGTTAGTGCTCTGTGGCTCACACTTTAGAAATTTTGTCATTCATTTGAAATTGCAACACAATCTGGTGGATTATTTTGGTTGAGCTCTGTGGGTGTGATCAGTGAGCTGCATAAAACCAGTACCTCAATTCAGAGCACTTTCCTAAATTGCTCTCCTGCTGCACTTCTGATGTATGCCTAGATGGCAGTGGGTGGTGGATCCTTCCAGTTACTCAGGGTTCAAAGTGATGTTTTCATCTGAAAAATCATATGACAAGGAATACAATATACATAACAAGCCAGCAGTGAGTTGAAAATTTATACATGAAAAGGTAGGTAATGTAGATTAAAATTTATCTAACATTGGAAATAAAGCCCACCAGCTTTATACAAATTAAAAACTTGAAAGAAAGCTGAATTCTAAGGCTGAAGTAGATTCTTTGGTATTTTAGAGATAGTAAATCCCATTTTCCTGCTGGTTTCATGAAGCCAAAACTATTTCTATTCTGTTTCCTTGCTTGGTTTAGGGGGATAGAACATAAGAAAATAAAAATAGTGTAGAAAGTAATATTACCCCTAAGGAGTTGCAGCTGGGCCAATTATCAAAGATGAGGAACAGGCCTGACTTTCACAGGCCACAGCTGTAGCCAAGAGAAGAACAGTGCTATAAAAGAGTGGGGTGGCTGGTTGAGAGGGGAGCTGGAGTCCGCTGGCTGCTTTGTGAAGAAGAAAGAGTCAGTGCTCTGAGGAGCTGCCCACGAGGACGCACCGAGCAGGTATGAAACTTTTGTGATAAGGAGACAACAGTTTGGAACCCCTGCAATAAGATGACAACACTTAGTGTCAGACTTTTAGCAGGAACTCGAGGTGAGAGAGTTTGTAAAAAAAAAGAGGAAGGGAAAAAAAAAAAGGAGTAAAGGAGGACTATTTAGAGAATCCAAAGAGTATTTGTCTTTACTTAGAGAAAAACAGATCATTTTAAAACAGGAAAAACTGTAATGCAATGGAGGGCATAGGAGAAGAATGCTTCTTCTTGAAGCATTGAATCCAAATATAATGGATTCAGTACTGGAAGTTAACTAAGATGGATGGATGTATATATGTTGATTTCAAATTTATGATTATATGATCAGAGGTAGGCAGAGACCATAATGCATGAAATAGTTGTCAGTGACAGTGGGGAGCTGGACTTAATACTGTGAGAGATTCCTTTCACTCCTATGTAGACTTCTTTAGTGGCTCCTGTACTAAAGGTTACAATGTTGTCATACTGAAACAGAAGGCATACCTTTACAAAGGCCTACATTTATAAAAATAAGTTTATATTGTAGAATCTTTTCAATAAAGAGGAACATCTACAATTCTGTTTTCCTTTAGTAACTTCTGCTTTTGTGTGTTAACCTGGAACTCTCCAACATTTACAAAAAAGAAAGACAATTTTTTTCCATCAAAAACTTCTGGGTTTGTGGAAGCAAGAATACAGGGGCATGGCATTTAACCATTTGTGGTTTGGTAGGTTCATAATCTCATTCTGGAATTTATGTAATGCTTCATGTAGAAATAATGATTACCCACATATATCTTTTCATTCATAAAATGGGGAAAGTAAATACGAGTTTGAGATTTTTCAAAGATAAAAACCAGACTTCTTTTGTTCTAAAGTCATACAATGGATTTTATAATCTTGAGAGTTTCATTAACAATTCATATAAAAAATCAATGCCTATTGAGTCACAATCATGCAGCTTTGCTTTGGAAAATAATTTTTGTTCCTTCCCTGTCCCTTTCATAAAGTATACAGTAGCCTGAATATTAATCTTCATTACATCTGTTTATTAATTGTCAACTGTTTTCTCTAAACCTATTACTCTGTTAAAAATGAACGAAGTTTATTGTTATCAAAAGAGAGAAAAAAATACAAAAACTTTGCTAGCAATTTCCTGATCTGTAAATTCCATCTCATAGAATATTTACCTTTGTGAAAGAAGCTCAAAAACATTCAATCATTACAATCTAGGCCACAGAGGCATAAAAAATAATTCTCATTTCATTTTTCCCTGAAGTCTTAAAAATCTTGAAAGGATCTTCTCCAAAAAGGGAAATTTCTATGTTTCACAAATGCAGTCATATTTGAAAAAACCTTTACTGCTGCATGTGCAGATCAAAATTGTTATTCTTTTGTGCAACAGCAAAAGTGTGTCTATCGCATCCAAGAGAACTGGAATGGAAATTTTCGCATGAAGAAACTTGGCATATTTTGACTGTGCTTTAAAAATTTTGAGATATTTGATTGTCCTGATGGACTGTTTCTCTACTGAAAAACAATGTCCAAAATGTCTGTCTCAGATTAAGTCTTTCTACTAATCTTCAAATCCTTTCGTGTCCTTCAAAAAAGGCTCTTTAATTAATTTGTATATCTATGGATATTATGCAAGGTACAGTGTATACCCTTACTATTAGCTTATTTTTTCCATGGAACAAAAAATCCTGAAAAAAATTTCACTGCAGCAGGTTCCTTTTTTTTAAAGAAATGTGTCTTTTTTGCCTTTTTGGGGTAACCTAGCCACCTTTTTTTTTGTTTGCATGTCTTTATTACACTTTCCTGGGATTGTAATCATCACAGGGAGTGGAAAAATCCAGAAATTTGAAAAAGCTTTAGTAAAAGAGACAAGTGTAACACCTCAATGAAGGTAGAGCGGGAAAAATAAATGAGGCTTTTTGTTTTGCTTGGTATGTCATATTACTGCTCCAAAGATACGTATGAAAATTTGCACAGATAACCATATTGCTCATTCCTGCTAATGCTCTGCCCTTCTACCTTACTATAGCATAAGAAACAGGATTTTAAAGAGCACAGGCAAATACAGATTATGATCTTAAAACTCCCGTAATTTTCTCTGTTGACATGATAGAAATTTCAGTTCTATCTGCCAGTGTTGGCAGGTTGCCAACATGGAAACTTAGCATGCCGTTCAGTCCTTTATCTCTTGAATTCAGCTATCAGTATGCAGCTGGTTTTAAGGTCTCATTGGGAGGCAGAGTATATTCCCAGCCTGTTTTCAGAGCAGAGGCTCTCCAGCCCCCAGCCATTCTCATGGCCCTCCTCTGGACCCACCCAAGCAGAGCCATATCTTTCTCACACGGGAAGACCTAGAGCTGAATGACATAAGCCCAAATAAAAAAAGCAGTTCTTGAGGCTGTATGTTTCAACTGGGGCTTCTTTCAGTCTTCTAAAGTTCAGAATCCTGAAGGCTGTAAATAAGAAGTGTGGAAGTTCAATGTAGCAGGAAAACTATAAGAAAAACAAACCCCCTGTTATTCATGTTGCTAAGATTCAAAACTTCTAGTGGTTTCTTTTAGATTTTTAATAGCTTGTAACAAGGTGCATTTTTGAAATTGATTTTCTCTGATCTCCCTTAAGGTTGTGTCATGCAAATGAGGATTTATAATCTGTTTCCAAAAGATTTTGTTTGTACCTATATTTAATTTACGTTTCTCTGTTGATTTCAAGTCACCTGGAATAACTGCAAATTGAAAGCTTGCTATAAATCACCCATTAACCTTTTATTAGTTAAGGGCAGAACTTTGAACTCAGACGGAAGCTAAAGCCTGTGGAGGTCACAGAAGACATTTGTATGTCTTTTCCAGCCAATCACATTTACAAGTTCCAGTTTTTGAAGCTGGAAATTGAACAAATTGAAAATTTGTTTTCTGATCTATTGGAAGTGGATTCATTTTGTACCATTCTAAGGTGATCATAGCAGTCAGTCATATACCTGAGAGATCCAGAAGATGAGCGAGCCACACATCTCTTGAGATCTCTGCTGTTGATAGCAGTAATGGAAAGTTAAAATATCCTCCTCCCTGGCTGCAGAAGTGCTTAGTGGTCGCACCTGATTATAATGCAGATTACAGTATTTGAAAGGGAGATGGATTCTGCATGTTTCCTCAAAATGTCATGTAGTTTCTGGGAACAGGGTTCTCCATGGAGCAGAGTTATGAGGTGAGCTAGAGACAGGCAGTCTCTCTGCAGGTTCCCCATTCTTTGGGTTATTTTTGCAGAGCAGAACTCTGCTGCACCCCTGATGTATATGTCCTCTGGAGAAGTATAGACACAGAGGGAAATGCTTTGTCTCCTGGTAATACTGCACTCTTTTGGTCCTTCTCTAACCAGCTTTTGGCTGGACAAGCATGCTCTACAGCATTTCTGTCTCTTTGTATTCTTTTTTTTTTCCTTTACATATAATAAAGATTAACTCTCTGGATGGTACTTTTAAACCCTGAGGCCAAGAAGTTGTGCTCTTATATCATGGTGAATTTACATGTAAATGTAGTCAGGATTAAATTAGAGCCTCCAAGTAAAGAATTAATTTGGTGCTTCTTGAATGTTTTAATTCCCATCCTTGCAAATAATGCTTTTCCTCTGGTTTCAGTGTTCATGAAATACTTAAATGTTTAAAAGGCTTTAAGAAAACAGTATTTATATTTTGTTGTATATGCAGCCAGTATGCATTTGCCAAGGCAGAGTCAGGGAGAATGGTAGTTATTTTCTCTATATGAGTCCATCAATTATATTATCATCAGCAGGGATTACAAAGGTGCCTGAAAGATTCTTACATAACAAAACAGATTTCTGTGGGACAGTGTGGCTGGTGATGCCTGATTCTACAATTGTGCAGGTAACATCAGAGCTTGCTGCTAAGCCCTATTGACATGGTCAGTCTTCAGAAGGTTTTTTGCTTTTGTTCAGTAAAAGGAATAGAGTTTGGGTTTCTTTATTTCTCTGCTAAAGAGAGGGCCAAGAGTGGAAAGATTGGTCTTTCATTTTATAAACAATTGTTTTTTTAAATACCACTCACTGCTATGCATGGTGATGTGCATCATTAATAAACACAGGCCTAGAAACAAACAATAAACAATTGTTGCAATCCATCAGTTCACCGTTCCTCTGACCAAAATGCCACTTTGGAGTTCAACCATGTCCCAGAGGCGTATCAGATGTCATCCTGATTTTTGATCTTGGGCTAGTACTTATAAAAAGCATACAGACTCATGCTTTCCACAAGGAGCTCTAACTTTGTAAGAATTACTGATGTTTAATCTTCTGCTTTTGAGGATCAGAATGGAATACAGAAAACTGTTTCCAAAGTTCCCTATAAATGAGTCTGTATGAATCTGTGACATATGGCATATATGTGTTCAATAAGCTTTGACTTTTTAACTGTTATGGCTTCACGCTTGTCGAAAAATCCTCTGAAATGTAATTTACAAACCTCAGCATCAGAGTACAATTATAGAATTGGATTATGTTGGTTGAACTGCACTCCAGCTAGGGAACAAAATGATAGCAGTCAGATCTTTGGATTACTATCCCATCAACTTCTGTGGAAGGGAGACTCTCTCAGTATTTATAGAGATATTTTTTCAGTCATACTAACTCCTTGGCTTGCAGAATAAACAGGATTTTGGGACAAAATATAACAGGCTGCATGACATTAGAGATGCTTGGGGTATCCAGCAACCTTGCTCATAATTGAGGTTTTGCTGTTGCTATGCTTTTTTTAATATTTAGAAGATTCAGCTGAGCCAACACTTTGAGAAGGGAAGATTTTATCTTTATTATTTCTTTTTCTTAACCCTTGAGTGTGAACTGTGTTAGGCCTGCAGAGTATCTGATAGTCAGAAATGGGGTCTCACAGGTAAACAAGAAACAAAACCCAAAAGCTTCTGTTGAAATATGCTAATATCAGTCTGAAGGTGGAATAACAATCACTTTCAAGCAGAGATGGAGTCTGAATGTGAGGGAGGTAAGGAGCAGAACTCATTTCATAATTCCCCTTTCACCTTAATGAAGACTGAATTTATCTGGCCAGGCTGCTCTGTGAATGTTTTGGTGTTTATTTGTTTGTCTCCAAAACAGAAGCCTAATTTTAAAAAGACATTTGTAGTAATCTGGTTTTCTTGTGGAAAAACAGGCACTTGGGATGGTGGGTTATTGGTTGTGGGGGTGTGGATTACATTTTTTTATATGTTCTGAGCTAATTAATATACTGCCTCTTATTTGCTAAAAACAAACAAACAAAAAAAAAAACAAACCAAAACCCAAAAAAACCCACAGCAAAAAACCAAACCCAAATGAAAAAAACCCCTTTCCTTCTGCCATTCTTTCTTAAAATTCAGAATTACATCCTGAAAGTAATATATTCATGGCTGGGAATATTTTTCCATACTTTTTGTAGCATTCATGAGTGGTATATGCTTCCCAATAAATGTTATTTGGTCTACAGTGGGGCAGTTTTGACAACAGCATGATTTTTTTCAATTCTTTTTCTAAGGGGAAGAGAAAAAACCCTAAACTTCTACATCTTTCAGATTTGTTGTTAACTGTACCTGCAATTATACTAACATATGCAAAAATAGACACAGGTAGAAATATGAGCTGACACTTCTGAGCAATTCTGTTCCTACTTCGCATATGAAAGTGTGATACCCTAACACTTCTGTCATCTCTAAAATACAGCTCATGTTGAAGTCTGCTAAAAGTGGTTCCATTCCTAGTGTTTCTCAGGTCATAATTATTCATTCCACTTATGTATTTATCTTTATTTCAATGTACTTTACATAGCATCTTATTTCATTTCATATCCTAAAAACTGTCAACTGCTAAGAAAAGCTGCATAGAAACTCGCCAGGAGAAATAAAATAATCTTATAGACAAGCAAAGTCACATAAAATGGTACTGGATTTACTTGCTCCCCTATTTAATCTAATTTAATAGAAATACAGAAGGGATTTTTTATTCATGCAGAGCACAAAACTTTTGGTTTTTTTAATTTAAGCTCTGGACATGTGAGGAGTTTTTGAAAACCCACCCCTTTTGTGCTGACTTGTATCTTCCATAACCACTGGTGTGCATTATGACTGTTGGATTCTCTTACTGTATTTTAAACCATGGTTTGACCTTGTGAACTGCTCCCATGGCGTTCTCAACACTGTGTTAGGGCAGAAAAAGAAGCCTAATCAGGGACTTAGTGTTCTGTACCACGAAGGCTCTCACATTAATAAACTGTTCATACCTTTATGAAGGTACCACTGAACAACATGAGTTTTCTAACACATCTCAAATGTTGAAATGATATAGGTGGATTGCACGGCTTCACTATTTTGAGGATTGAGCAAGGTGAAGAAAGCTGATTAAATTTTATTTCTCATATCCCCGGGAGTTTTCTTTCTGGAATCTCTACTTTTAGCATTTGTTTTAAAATCTAGCAATAAGAACCCTTCCTTTTTTTTCAAGCCCCATTGTATCAACAGAAAAATTTTGGTTGAGATGGTTGAGTACAGAATTGTGTCTCTACATAGTACTTCAAATTTCAGCTGAGTTACAGCAAGAAGCAACTTTCTATCAAAGTAAGCAAACTTTGTCAATAAGATGGAAAACTGCTGTCTCCAAAGGTCTGTTTTAGTGAAAGAAAAATCAAACCCTGATTTTAAAATACCCCTTTATATGAGTTTCTTACAACTGCCACAGCTAGCAGTTATAGCAAAGACTGTTTGCCATTTTACTGTTGAAAGATCACATTTTTAGATGAGAAGCCTTAAGTTTCAAACTTATCTCTGCTGACACAGATGTTTTGAAACGAGAAGTATTGGTATAAAACATCAACTAAACTGGCCTAAACCCCAAATTTAATTTCTATAAATTTTCAATATGTTTCATTGTGTTTGAATAGCAGACACCATATAGTGGATATGCTTAATTTTTAAGTTGCAATTTGCAAAGGTTATATAAAATTTTTTTGAATGTTGCATATTGCGTGTCTGATATGAAAATATCAGACATTGGGAGCTCTATGATTGTAATGAGCACCTTTCAACTTACTTAAAAACCTGTAATTAACTATGATACCTAATGAGCATTTCTTAATGCCTCTGTCAAAGCTTTATCAATTCTACATGAGCTCATACCTTTTCTCCAAAATATTATTAAATTGGTGTCAGTATACTTACAATTGTTTTCATATATGAACAAATACAGTTCTTGTTGACTGATAAA
Organism: Fringilla coelebs; assembly: GCF_963513975.1. NCBI lineage: Eukaryota > Metazoa > Chordata > Aves > Passeriformes > Fringillidae > Fringilla > Fringilla coelebs. The sequence continues at coordinate 98,201,536 of NC_140028.1, read as the reverse complement.
GCAGCCTGCTTAATAATATTTTAATCTTTAAAAGATATATTAACAAAATTGTCTTTGTCTTAAGCTAAATTAATGATGGAGGCTCTTTTTTGCTTTTGGCAGTGGAATTTTTGATTTTATTATTCCAACATCTGCACTTCTCTCCTTCAGACATGAATGAATCTTCCTTTGTTTGCCACATGTTACACTTTTTCTGTGAAGCTCCTATTATTGTTACAGAACAGGAAACATATGAGCTAAGCCTGTTCACAGAAACAGAAAATCAGGACAGCACTGTGCACCAGGTCAGAGACAGTCATCCTAGGGCATCCCTAATCACTGGTGACAACAAGCAGACTATTTGCACTTTGAATATAAGGCTTTTGTTCAAGGCACATCCCCTTTTTACTTTTCTGTTCTTTTGATACCTTCCCAAGAGTTCCAGGTCCCCAAAAGTTAACAATATTTGATCTATGAATTCTGAGCCACAGTATAAAGCAGACTTCAATATTTGCTTTTTCCTCTTTGGAGTATCAGCACCTAATGTGTGTTGCTTGTTACTGTGTCAGTAGAAAGATAAAATAAAATTAGTATTGCTCTGAAGCTTGAGGGCTGATGGCATGTTGCTATGCATGATGGTCATGGAGCATACTAAAAGAAAGGAATTTAATTACAAACCTTCAACATAAATCACCCTGAGCAATGATGTACAGATCACCTTGTCAGATGTGCTTCCTATGTGCGGTTGTCTGGGAAATTGAAGAATTTATGAAGCATTAAACTATGTCAGTCTTAGCTGGATTTAACATACAGTAACATTATGATCACATAAAGCTCTTTGTGAATGAGATTTGAAAAATGTTAACTGCACCAATCTCAAAGGATCAGAGCAATGAATATGATGGTGTGTCTGTGATGGCTATTTCTACTTAGCTACCTAAATGTATTAGAGTAACTAAAAGACTAAATTCAAAGGTAGAAAAGGAATTTTAGGTAGTATTAGAGAATAAAGCTCCCTGGACAAATTCAATGTCATTTAATGATATATATCATAAAGAGGTTTTGGTTTAATCCATAGACAATGTGCTAGTATAGGAAGGGTGGATTTTTGAATTCTAGGATTTTTGTCTTTCATTTTTCTTTTAACAGGTAAAACTTATTTTTTTAAATGAAATCTTATGTATTAACAGGATATATTATCTTAGAACATCAAACTTGTATGGATAAGCATTAGCACACATGCAGCCTATATGCCAGGGAAGAAGTGCCCGTGGTTTCTCCAGCCATGCCTTGTATACTCCCTTTTAGTTCAGGATAGCAACTGAGAACCTTGATATTAAAAAGAGAAAACCAGTTAGGAAGAATAATAGAAATTCACCGCAGTTCTCAATAGCTATATTAACCTTCCCAGTTTAGCTCTCTGTTACCCCAATTTATTTAACCTAGATTCATGTACATCTTATTTACCCAAATGTGATTATGGAAATTAAGTAGATTTTTAGCATAATCCTTTACTCATATCTCTTTATATAAGTATATCCTTGCTATCCTACTTTTTCCCTATATAACATTGCCTACATATAGTCTGCTACCTCTTCTGCTGCGGACTTCAATACTTCCTTTAGTCAAGATGGATCTCCTGCCACTTGTTTTTCCTTTGCTATATATTATCCCTTATCACTGCTATGGAGGAATGTGGTCTTTCTGAAGTAAGATCTCATGAAATATGAGGACTCAGAACTTGCTTAACTGCCTCTAGGAGCTGATTGAGGGGCCCATCACAGTTCCAGGCTCTGCAGTGCTAAACTTTGAGGGGTAGCAAAAACCTCAGAAGCTAAGGCTGCAGTCAACTGGTTCAAGAAACAGTAAAGCTAGTAGAGCAAGAAATTTGATGTGTAGGTTAAGAACTCCCCTCCATTCATGCCTCCAGTGTTTTCTTAGAGTTCATTTTTATAAGGTCACATTAGGAATTTAAGCATATATTCATATGAATTCTTGTGAATTGTTTATTTTTCATTGGCTTTTAGCTTTGTTTCTTCATAATTAACTAAAAAAAATTCTTACTCTTTTTACAGCTGGCTACTAATGTTTGGTGTTAGCGTCTGGTCTTTTTAGATGGTTTGATCTTCATTATTACCTGGTGTATTTGCAGTGTCTATCTACAAGATAGGGATTTTTTTTCAATTTCACACCAGAGTCGAAGTTGCTTAAGGGAGAAACAGATATCACCTGCCAATAACCAAAGACTTGGTGTCAATACAGGTGGAAACAGGCAGTGTGCTCTCAGCTGAACATAACCTGTACCCTGGTGTACTAGGTTTAAAAAAAATAATCACAAATAAGTAATACACCTTTAGTTAAAAAGGTTCGTTTTGAGCCTATATGTCCATGTCAGTAGTGGAAAACAGGGTAGTTTCTACAGGATGTATTAAAATGTCAGCTTTAATGGGGACTAATAGTGGATTATCAAGAAGAGGTCCTAAATTGGAGGTGGTGTTTTAACACACACTTCAGTGGCTACTTCAATTGAAGTAAATATATAATATGTGCCTCTGATTAATGCATGTCTTAATCTGGGACACAGACACTAAACTCAGTGAAGCCAACTAATAGATTATAAAATCTTATCTTTCCAGTGCAATTACCTTTTAAAATGAGGAGAACCTTTCACTGCAAAGATAAACCTGTCCATAGCAGGGCTTTAAAATCTTGAAAGGTGATGTACGTGGACAGGTCATTGACTAAGACTAATGCTAGACAAAGAGTAAGGTATCTCTTAGTTTTTGTAATAAATCCAATGTAAGGTTATAGTATCCTTAGGAAACAGTACCTTAATTAGAGGTTATCCTTCAAGGCACTCACAGTGTCTTATCAGTGCTTCTTTTATCTTAAAGGTAGTTTTGATAGCAGCTTACTGCTGTGATCAAGCTATTTGATAACCAGCATCTATTTTCCGGTCATCCTGTTCTTGCTTTAAAGATGTTCTTCCTTTTCAATCGATAATAATATTTTTAGATTGAGGATTATGTGATTAAAAGAAAATCAGTGTTAATTTTAAAGGCAGTATATTGATATTGATAATTGTGTTCTTATGTGAGGTGACTTTTCTTATGGGAGATAATTCTCCCTCTAGTCTGCCCTTGTGAGACTCCATCTGGAGTACTGTGTGCGCCTCTGGAGTCCTCAATCCATTGGAGCCAGTCCAGAGGAGAGCCACTAAGCTGGTCAGAGGCCTGGAGCAAGTGTTACAAAGAGAGGCTGAGAGACCTGGGGCTGTACACCCTGGAGAAGAGAAGGCTCCAAGGAGATCCCATTGTGGCCTTCAATGCCCAAAGGGACCCTGCAAGAGTCCCTGGAGAGGGACTTTTCCTTGTTGTGCTAGGACAAGGGAGATGGCCTAATGCTGAAGGAGGTGTGATTTAGATTAGATATTAGGAAGAAACTCTTCACAATGAGGGTGGTAAGGAACTGGCCCAGGTTGCACAGAGAGGTTATGGACTCCTCATCCCTGAAAGTGTTCAAGGCCAGGCTGGATGGGGTTCTGAGTAACCTGGTCTAGTGGAAGGAGTCCTTGCCTATGAAAGGGGGGGTGAAACTATGATCTTTAATGTCCCTTCCAATCCAAACCATTCTTTGATTCCATCTAATTTGTGCTGTTCAAGAGCCTAAAGTGTCTGTGTCCTGGTGTCAGCTAGGGTAGAGCTAATTTCCTCTCAATAGCTGTTCCACTGCTGTGTTCTCGATTCAGAATGAGAATAGTATTGATAACATGCTGATGTTTTGGCTTTAGCTAAGCTGTGTTTATCCCAAGTAAAGGGCATTTTGGTCTTGTGGCATGCTTTTGCAGTGAGGAGGTGAGCAAAAGAAACTGAGAGAGAGCATAGTTGGGACAGATGACCTGAACTGTCCAAACAGATATTCCACACCAGAGAACATCATCCCCAGCATGTAAAACAGGTGATGTTTCCTGGTGGGAAAGCTGGTCTGGGTTTGGGAAGGGGAAATAAGGCATTGGTCAGTAGGTGGTGAGCAATTGCATTGTTCATCACTTATTTCCTTTTTATTGTCATTATTGTTTTTGTTTTAATTATTATTAACCATTATTATTGCATTTTACTTTGTTTTAATTATTAAATTGTTCGTATCTCTGTATAGAAGTTTCACTATGATTCTCTGCCCCATTCCACTGGGGTAGGTGGGGAAGAAAGGGCTGGATTTAGCAAGTGGCTGCATTGTGCTTAATTTTTATCTGGGCTTAAACCACCACAATATGGTAGATATCTTTTGGCTTATGTTTTATTTCATTATTAAGTTTTATTTTGATTATTTTATGAGGTCAGAAGTCCTTTAGTCTTTACTATGAATTCAGCCTTAAAGGTTTTTTTTCTCCTCCAAACCTTTATTTCTCTCCATGTCTCCACAGTACAGATGTACTGTCATTATTTTGATCCGTTGTAAAATTCAATCTTTACCGACAACTCAGAATTAATCTTCTTATTGGCTACTTGTCAACGTTATGAAATAATTTCAGAGCTGTTTCTTTTCCTTCAATGATGTTTTCTATTAAGAATTAGTAAGGTTCTATCTTTGTACTGCAAAGAGTAATTGTTTTCAGCTCTGAACGCATCCTTAGCCTTACCCAACTCCATCCTTTACTCTTCAGATCTAATAGTGATCATTTTAGGTGGTTTGTGGTCCTTCCTCAAGCACTTTTTTAATTTTAATAATAATTATTTTAATAATAATTTAATAATAATTATTATTTTATTTTAATAATTATTATTTTAATAATAAAGCTGCTGTATATTTCCATTAAAATAAGGCCATGAACATATTTTACTATAGTAGTATTAGCTAACCATGAGGATGATTTGGGCTGTTCTAGATTACTTTTCCTGAAGCAGATTAGTGTTCTGAATTCAGTTCCAAAATCTATTACAAAATTCAGTTTTCTTTTTAGAAGCTTAACTATCATCTAATAAACGGAACATGTAAACTTTTACAGTAATATCATCCTAACACCTTGTTTCTTCTATAATCATTCTATCTCTTTTAAAATTTCCCATTTTGTTGAAGAAACACTTTTTCCCCCCTGAATTAGTTATAGCATGATTTTACTGTAAAGTTGAAAGCCCACATTGTTTCTAAATTCATATTGAAGTTACGCCTTTTTAAAATTCTTTATCTATCCAAGAAGATCTAAGTCCTATTTTTCCTTTCTTACATAGGACTGTAATTAAAATCACACATAAGTTTGTTTTATTCTCATGCATAAGAGTCTGGCCTACACCACTTAACCTATGTCTAACCAAAAAGTAGAAGAATTTTGTTGATTAAATTTTCCTGGGCACAGGTGGTATTTTTGGTTGCATTATTGAATCATGGTCAGTAATATACTACACATAAACGTCTGTCTTTACCAGATACACAATTAGCAATGATAAATATGGTCTTTACGTGAGATTATTCTGGTCTAGATACATTTTTTCTTCACCAGTTTCATATGTGTTGCACCTGTCTAGCAAGGAGTGACTGCCTCAAGAGTTCAAATTTTTGGTGAGTAGGTGGCATTACGCAAAGATTAATATGTAAAGAAACAGCTAGTGATGTTTGCAGATAGTGAAATGTGTGTTTAATCAAGAACCCCAAGGAAATTAAAATTGAAGTAGAGCAAGTACTTACAACTGATGGAAATTTTCAGTGAGCAAAGAAGCTGCCCAGAATAAATGAAACCTGTTAAATTGCTGAGGCGTGAAGTCTGTCATAAATACTCAAATGTGTATGTGCATGTATGTCTGTGCACACTAGCAAAACACAGGACTTGTCAGTCAAGGGTACTAGGGGACTCTAAAATGTGTGTAAGTTACTCAGTAGAGACTTCTTTTCTTAGTGCCTTGGTGTCACAGAGCTTGGGAAACCTGGCTCTTAAACGGGAAAACTTTTCCTTACTTCAAGGTTAGTGGCTGAATTTTTAAAATGTACAGTCTCCGCACTCTTTTCGTATATCTATAGTCCCTAACAAGGCCATGTGAATACACAGACTGATCTAAAGGTGTAGCAGCTGCATTTGAAAATGTGATTTGAAAAAGAGATTAAGATAGATGCTATTAAAGATAAAAGGTAAATTAATGCACATTCTAATATTGGACTCAAGGTTGGGTCATTTTTAAATTTGTTTCATCTTGTAGTTCAAAAACATTTTTCTGAATACTAAACATAACTTTTGCACAAATGATCAAGGCAATCCATAACTCTGTCTTTCACAACCCATTTACAAAGCTTTCATGTTTATGCATGATTCCTGTAAAGAGGTTGGAACAGGAGGAGAAAGGAATTTTCCAACATTGGTGAGCTTCAGATAATTTTTTTCATTGATTTTCTAGTTCATGTAGCAAATTATTAAAACTGACTTTGAACAACATTGATATTTATCTCCCTGTATTTAATTTAATAGATAAATATAGTCAATATCAGCAAGAATCTGCTATCTTTCATAAACTTTCCCATAGACATGTATTATTTAAGAGGACAATTCTGTGTTCATTGATCATATTAAATGTTATTTTTCTTTATTTTCAAAATTTCAGTTTATGTTTTAAAAAGACATTTATTTACAGTTATATGGAGTAAATATCAGTCAAGAAATAGAAATGGATTATAGGAAGAGTACATGAATGTCAAACATATTTTACTGCCCAGTCCTTTAATGGCATGTTCAATTAAAAAAAAAGTTTTTTGTTTTTTTTAAGAGTAAAGGTGTTTAATGGGTTAGGTGACTAATTTCACCTGCTGCAAAATCTCTTGGTTCTCATATCATTCTTCAGATGATACAAAAATACTCACAAATATTCCTGTAGCTGGAGAACTCACACTTCAGCTGGGCTACCAGGCAGCTGTAATTCTTGGGTAAACACAGAGAATCCAGAGAATCCTCAAGCACTGCTTAGTCGATATTTCTTTGGGAAAAACAGGAAAACCTGAAATACTTCTGTATATTCTTCTGCAGTCTGCCTGTGAGGTCAGCATATGGAAATATTGCTGAACTGGGATAGAAAGTTTGTTGGAAAATCGCTCTCTCTTTTTCTCCTTAGTAGCTGTGAATATGCCCTCCTACTTTACTAACCAATATTATAATGCTACAGTACAACCCAAAGAAATTTTAGCTATTTCTAGGATAATAACTGCTTAAGCCATATAGAACCTCATTGGTGATGCAGTACTTTGGCTTCAACTTAATAGATGCTTACAGAGAGCTCTGAATTAAGATAATTCAATGCATGGAAGATTTCCCACGTCATGGAATATATAGGGTAGGGTAAGGCAAATATATCCACGGAATTTGTGGACTAACACTTCCAACTTAATAATATTCTCTAGGAGAATTGTAAGAAATGACAGAATTTTCTTTTTTTCCTTGTAGTATATGGACATTGGAAGGTTGACGTTCTCTCGTTTACCAAGTTTAACGCTTAAATACCTCAGCCTTCTTCTCATCCTTGGTGACAATGTTCCCCTCTGCATCCAGTAAAAATGGAGTTTTTCCTTGGCCCTCCTTTTTTTGTTAATGTATTTTTAAAAATACTTTTTATTATCTTTCACAGCAGTGGCCAGATTGAATTCTAGCTGAGCTTTGCCTTTCTAATTTTCTCTCTACATGACCTAAGGACATTCTTGTACTCTCCCAAAGTTGCCTGTCCCTTTTTCCAGAGGTCATAAACTCTTTTTTTCCCTGAATTATTGCAAAAGCTCCCTGTTCACCCATGCTGGTCTTCATCTCTGCTGGTTTGTATTTCAGCACAAGGACAGCCTGTTCCTCGACCTTTAAGGTGTCCTTCTTAAATTGTGTTCAGCTGTCCTGGTCCCCTGTGTTGTGAAGGACTGTTTCCCAGGTGACTCTCTGAATCAGTGTCCTAAAGAGGCTGAAGTCCAGCCTGCTGAAGTCCAAAGTAGAGGTTTGGTGGACCCCTTCCTTATTTCACCAATTGAAATTGAAAACTCTACCATGTCATGGTCACTGCACTCCAGATGGCCTCTGATCAGCACCCACCTCCACACCAGCCTCTGTTTGTAAACAGAAGGTCTAATGGGGCACCAGCCCTTGCTAGGCTCTCTTCCCAGCTGTGGAAGGAAGTTCTCTTCCACACACTCCTCCTAAAACCTCCTAGACTGACTCCTCTCTGTTGTGTTGAGTTTCCAGCCAATGTACAGCATCTTAGTCTCCCACAAGAACAAGGGCTAGGTAGAGAGAATAGGCAATGTGATTGTAAAAGCCAGGAAGCATTATAGTATTTGAGAATAACAGAATTATGTGTTGATAAAAGAGATAGGGTTATGTGTAGATGCCTAGAGACAGAAGGTACTTTATTAATTCACGTCTGTTGTTTCATAATATTGAACTAATTGGATGTACTCTTAGGAGATCAGTGACATGCCTAGATGTTGTTGCATTTGTAGGTTATTGAGCTCTGGACAAGCCATGAATGTTTTTTTTCTACTGGAGTAATTCCAAAATGCAGTCCTGCTATCCTTTTAAAATATTGAAAATACCAAAAATTATGAAGAGCCATTGCATTTTTATGAAATCTGGGAAAAATAAAATAACTTATCTCTCTGATTGCAGCACTAGGTGCTTGCACTTGAGAATCCTTCTGATTTATGTCTTATTTACAGTATCCTTAGTGATAGAGGATTACATATATGCAATTAGTCCTCAAGTAGAGTGGAATTTCTGACTGGGTACTTCCCAGAAAATCCCGTGACAATACGAAATTCAGTCTTGCAAATCAAGATTTCATTATTTAATCTAACGCCTAAGGCACCTAAATGAAATGAGGAAACTTTAAAAAAAAACTATTAAAATTGTAAAAAATATATCCTAGAATATGAAGAGCAATAATTAAGGATCTAATTTGGCTTCTCAGGATATGTGTCAATATGCAAATATGGCCTGTCTGTAATCACTGATGGAGTTGCTGGTGGGTCGATGCCTGAAACAAAATTGTTAAGCAACAGTGGCTCTATTAATATGCTGCTAGCTTGTAAATGGGTGCAGAAAAGTTGTTATGATAGGACAGCAGGACTGATCCTCTTGCTGAATTCTTGTGACATAGAGCAAACAGATTTTTCTCAAGTGTTTCCCACCAAAAAGCAATCTGTTGCCCATTTTTTAGCTTTTGTTGGGTAGTTTTGGAAGGTCGATCACTCACAAGACTAGTTGGTATTGACCTATTTCGTGGCTACTGTAAAATTAACACAGATTAATAGAGTCTATGATTGCTTCTTATTTAAAAATTATTTTAACTGCTATTGCAAAATATTATTTTAAAGTTGGGGTTTTTTCAGGACAAAATTTTATGGGCTTGGTATTTTTTTGAAAGGCTGAGAATTGTAATGAAAATGATACATTAATATACAGGATAGCAGACTTGCAAAGATATTAAATGACATGTTTTCATAAACCCACACAAATTAGAGATATAGAAGGTCCATTAATTTTCAGTTAGCTGAATTCCCTATGTATGGCAGCATTGTTCCCCTGTCATGTATTTTTCTGAGCTTTGTTAGGCTCCATTTTAAAAGACCCCTGCAACTAGACTTTTACAGCTGCCTTGGGAGATTTCCAAGGTCATGAGCTGGGAAATTTCAGGGCACTGTGTTTATCTATAGCAATGTTAATGGAACTAATAATGTATTCAGTATGTTCTTTAAGGTTAGTTAGTCAATTGTTGACATACTCGTAAGAACTAAAATAGGCAGTGTTCTGGATTCACTTGAGGTTTGTACAAGAGAAGGGCAAAAGATCAAGCGATTCATGGGATCTTGCAATCTTTTTAATTTTTCATAATAAATTTTTTCTCATTTTTTTTAAATATCTGGTCTTTCTAATATAGCTGCTATGGGCATGATATTATCATAACACTTCTTTTTTTCCTCCAGTAAATGTATGATTCTGCCCAGTGCATACAGAAATAGAAATTGGCTGTGTCAGTTAGGGCAGTCCTCAGCACCTGGGGATAATAAGCTTAAATCTCTCACATATTTGGTATTATTTTAGCAATCTACTTTTCTCCCCTATCCATCAATTCCCCAGGTATATCTAAACCATTGTAAAATGAGATAAATACCTTGTCTGTATAATTCCTCCTGAGCTATTTTCATTCATCTGATAGCCCACAAACAGCCTGAGTTGGAAAAGTTAGAAGCTGTTCATACAGAATTTCTGATGTCCAACATCCTTTTTTAGTATGCAGAAGTATGGTTAGTTACTGTGCATAGGTGGTGGACAGGCTGGGCCTGAGTCTCAAAGACACAGTAAAAGCCTGAAAATTGCCAGTGGCTAAAACAGAATTGCAAAAGAACCTTGATTACTATTAGATCCCAATTAATAAATAGTTTGTGGAAGTTCAGGACACAAGGTAGAGTGCTGGGCTTGGCTGAGTATATTTTTGGGAGCCTGCACGACCAGGGTTTGGTTGGATTACTGTAGAAACTCCCAACAGTGCAAGTGTCCCTGGTTTCTTTACTGTGCTTGAGGCTCTTCCCATTTGGAAATTCTGTTTACCAGTCACCTGTGAAATGAACCTACTGTTGATAACCTGGGGTGAAGTTTCTGTCATCTAAATCAATGTTCAAAACTTTGGGTTGTTATGAAATGTGAATCAATCTTGGACTGCTATGCATACAAGATATTTCATGATAATGGAGCATGGGTTTCATGAGAAGTATGAGAACAAACAGACATATAAAGCTCTCACTTTTCTGCTGGCTAACTAATAATTTTCATTCAATAGATACAGAAATTACATACATAATTGCAAAATAAGTATGACAAAATAATTAAATTCTGGAATTTAATTTATCCTGGTTAAGAAAGAGACATCGCAAGCTTTAAGTAACTTGTTTATAATAATTTTTTTTTTAATTATTTAAATACTCAAAAGACTTGTTTTTTTTTTTTTCCACAAGGCTTTTGAACACTAGGGTAGGAAAAGGAAAATAGTTAGGAAAGTAAATAGTCTTGTAGAAAAGGTATTAGTTAGATTTTTTCTTTTTGTTCCTACACTTCAGTGAAACAGAACAAATTATTTAATCTTGTGCCACAGAGCTTCTTTGTAAGACAGGGATAATATTTCCTTCTTTTTTCTCACATTTTTGGGGTTTTTTTCATCATATACATTTGTATTTCAAACACCTTGGGACACCATTATCTTTTGTTATATATATGTAGATTAAGAAATGGAGAAAAAAAAGGATCTATTTTGTCTGGGGCAGGTGAGGCCTGCATCAATATTGAAAAGCAAAGGCAAATTACCATGAAGAATATACTTTGCATATAAGGCATTGAGCATCAAAGTTAAAAATCTGTAGGCAACCCTACAAAAGAAGTTTTGAAGAAGAAGCCCTTGCCCTCCTTTGTTGGATTTCTGTCCGAGATGGTGCCTTTGAAACAAAAAAAATATTTTTCACAAGGGTTGCTTTCTTTCACTGAGTTTTGTGTAGAGTTGAGATGAAAAATTCCACTTTTTTTTTATTAAGAGCTATTTCACTTACATGATATCTGATGTCCAAACATCTGTGTTTGTAGACCAGAATTATCAAAAATACTGGCTTAGATCTGGACCAAATACAAAACATTGTGTTTTACAGAAAGTAAATATCACAAAGTTTCTTTTCTTTTTTTCCTAATACCTTCGTGAAAGAGCTGGAAATCTTTTTTTTTTTCATCCTGGTCTGAGTGGAGGAGGGCTCAATTATTTTTTGAAGTAGGAATGTATTTTTACATAAGTACTACAGCCAGACTAAATTTCTCAAATAAGTCAAGTATTTGTATGAACTGATGCTCAGGAAGAACTGTAGGAGGAGTGAATGTGAGGTGAAGAAAAAGACAACTATGATTTTTTTATGAGAGCTGTGCTGTTCATTTATGTTAGTTTACTGATAGCTCTTATACACACATATACTCCTTCAATGGATTGTCTTTTGTTTGCTGTCTGTTTAACAGAATTAACTAATTCTTCAGAATTTAGCAAGAGTTGCTAGTGAGGTGGCAGGTTAGCTGGTGTTGTCACATGCTGTAAGGCTCATGCATGCCCAAGTCTAGCAAAAGGACCTCCACAACCTAAATACACAGAGGTCACAAAGCCTCCTCAGCAGCCATGTCATCATTGCCAATGTTCAATTACTTGAAGAAGAACACTGACATTGATTTTTAATTCCCAACTTATTCTAGATAGGTTGAAACACCACAAATCTACCTGGAGCTGATTTGTGTTTATGCGGTCTGCCGTGAAATAATTTTTGGTAACGGAAAGAGGAGGCTTTGAAAATGTGAAGACTGTAACAATTTGAATTCTTGAAAAATTCCATTTCCTCGATCATAGGAGGAGGAGAAAAAGCAAACTGCCAGTAATTTAAATATGATCATTTCTGTCATATGTTGACAGCAGATGTGAACAAAAGAGACAGGAAATAGCTGAAGACAGAAGAAAATTGAGAGCACAGAAGCCAGTGTATGCAGAGTTGGATAATGTCTGTTGAAAGAATGTGACTTTGCTTGGTTTCTATAAATGCTCTTCAGCTAAATTAATCTAAGTCAGATTTTTTTGGCAGGCAATTCTCTTTTTAACTTGGCTTATGAATAAACACTGGATCAGAAAGATTTTTTTTTTTTTCTCTTTCCCATAGTAAAATCATTTAATCATTTTTCTCCTTAGACATACCTGTTTCTACAAGCAGCACTAAGCTTGCTATGCTGAGTACTCTTTATTTCCTACTTAGGATACCTGGTACAGAGTACCATGGGCTATAACAAAGATACATCTGTAAGTGGATGCATGTCAGCATATCCTTGCAGTATACAATTAAGTTCCTAAAAAACCCCTGCATGCTTTGATGAAGACAATTTTTAAACTCTTTTATATAAACAAAAAGAGTCAAAGGGAGCTGGCAGGTTTTTATTGTTGTTCTTGTTAAGTATTATCATTATTTTGTAGCAAAGTGATGGGGGAGAGCCGTAGTTATAACTAGTACTTGTTTATTAAAACATTAATCATAAAAAAATACTCCTTCTGTCCTTTGGTCCTGGTTTAAATTCTGAACTCGTGTTCCTACAGCAGCAAATCCTATAGTAGTCTGTGATAAGGGCTTGGTATAGTCTCCTCCCTCTGAAAATGTTCATGTTCATTCTTAAACAAGTTACCATGCACATTACACCTACAGAGCAAATCACATTTATGTTTCTGAGGAAGAGAGGGGACGGGAGAGAATATGTCCCCAGCTTTGCAGAGCATTCATGCATATGATTTACATCTACCATTTTTCTCCTGGTCTTTCACTCTGCATTTCCATGGCCTCTTCCTCTCATCTCCAGTCTGCACTGGCCTTAGCAGCCCTGTTTCTGCTGCTGCTGCCAACAGCTGCCAGTGTCAGATGAGTCTCACCTCTGGGTGCCTTTGGAGGGGAGCTTAGGAAAGGAACAACCTTCAGAACCTCTTGGCCCACTGTCTTGGCAAAGATGAAAACAGAGAAAAGATAACAAAATTTTTTTCATTACTGACATTAAATTTGCAAAAGTAATTTGAGAAAAGGCCCATGTTATGGGACATCTGGCTACCCTGATCTCAGCATTGACATTAATCTAGTCCTTTGCTGTCAGAAAATTTCCATGGATCATTTAGTGTCTTTCTGTCCTTGTTTAATCCCAGAGAGAAGCCAAGCCTACACAGCCACTTGCTCTCTTCCCCACCAGTTGGGACTGAGGAGAGAGTTGGAAATGTAAAACCCTGAAAACTCATGGGTTTAAAGAAAAACAGTTTAGTAAGGAAAGAAAAAGCTCTACACACAAGCAAAGGAAAAGTGAGGATTAATTCTGTGCTTTCCATGAGCAGACAGCTGTTCAGCCATCTCCAGCAGAGCAGGGCCCCACCACACACAGCAGTGACTTGGGAAGACAAACACCATCACTCCAAACATCCCCCTCTTCCTCCTCCTTCCCCCACCCCACTTTATATCCTGAGCATGATGTCAGATGGTCTGGAGTGTCTCTTTGGTCAGTTTGGGTCACCTGTCCTGACTGTCTCCTCCCAATCTCCCATGCACCCCCAGCATCCCGGCCAGCATACAAAAACATCTCTGTATTACCAAACCTGTGTTTAGCACAAGTACAAAACACAGCCCCACACTAGCTACGGTGAAGAAAATTAACTCCACTCCAGCCCAAACCAGCACTGTTATGAAAGAATTGTTTGAACCTGTTGACTGTGATTCTTCATTTACAATATGCTTAGTCTCATTACATTGCATGCTTTGAATACCTTGCACTTTAACCTAAAGTATCTTGAAGAAGTCTGCTCTGTTGTCTACATGATCTCCTTGCACAATATCTTTGGGTTCATTTTAGGAAAAACCAAATAAAAACACACGTACCACTGGCATGAAAGCCAGCTCATGGACTAAGGCAGCTGGAAATTTCTGCTGTGTGTCATACTTAATTTACAAATAAGAACAGGTCTCATTAGCGATTTTATTTCAACGTATTTCTGATGACAACAGAATAAGCTGTAGATTTACAAGAAGACTTAGCCACCACTGCAAAATAGATTCAAAGTAAACTATATATGTTTGCACTATATATGTTTTACACCTCTCAGTGAAAACTTTTTTATGGATATCAGTGGGTCTTGTGTTAAAAATATACTCTGCGCTTACTGCCACATTTTCTAATTTCTTAGCTTTTTTGTTTTAAGTCATGTCCAATAGCATGATATTTAAAGTAAAAAAAAAGTTTTTTACTATTTAAGGTATACTTATTTTGACCCATTAATAATATCTATAATTCTGTCATTTCAAGACTACAAACCAAAGATTTCCAGAGGACTGATTTCCCTCTGTTTTTGCTTTCTAAGTCTGAAATTTACTTATGTGATCATTTTGGAAGTTACTAAGATGCTTGCTTAAAAGCCCTGGGCCTGTAGAACATGTGTATATTTTAAAGACTTTCTATTCCCTTGCCTTTCCCTTTACATGCCTATAGAGCTAGCAGAGCTATCCAGTATTTGCATTACAGTCATAACTGTCACAAATGTTTAGAAACCAACTGTAACACATTATAATGAATTGGCCTTGTCCACCATGTTTTAGAAAAGTAAATTTTGTATATTTTTAAATGTAACTCCAAGTACTCTTTCTCTGCTGGAATAGCCCCACTTAGATGCCAAAACTCAGTATGTAAGTGCAAAACCATAGAAGAAATAAAATCCAGAATTCCCCCAACATTGCTGTGTCATACTCAACCCATCTAAAATTGGCAAAACAGGCCAAGAACTTTTGCATTATTGACAAACAGACCTTCATTCCTGTTGTTAACGCGGATCCTCTGTTTTTAACTCAGAAGCCTAGCCTTTCATTTTAGTTTCAAAAAAACCCAAAAACCTCAGGTGCTGGGGTTGAATCAAGATCTTCAAATTGCCTAACAGGAGATTATGCCCCATATTCACATTAAGGAATTGCAGATTCGTAGAAGTGTGATGGCTCAGGAGGTTTAATTTGGTGTTAGCAGCACCAGCAGTACATGTGCATGTTCCATATGACTGCAGTCAGAAAAAGAAGAGCATCGAAATTCAAACTGTTATCCCGATTAAATTCTTTTTACTTTTCATTTGAGTCAACTTCCAGATTTTTCCATCAAAATGCAAGGTTCATTGCACTTTCTCAATGCTAGACGTGAATAGCTTTATCATAACCAACCTCATTAATTCAGCAGGAGTAACTTTTCCCAAAGCATGATATTTCTATGGAAACCTGGAGAAAGTTCCTCCTTCTGGCTCAGGCACACTTTTCTGAAGCACTGAATAAACTGGTGATTTCTAGGGCACAGTAACAATAAGAGCAAATGTAACATTGCAAAGCTATAAACTACACGAGGAGTTGACTGGGCATGATCCAGACTGTAAGCCTGACATTGGTATGTGAAGCTGAAATGGTTTCCCCATTACCATGTCTTCAGAGAACGAAACGAGGACTTAGGTTCTATCCTGATTTTCTATACCACAAAGCCCTTAGCAAATGAGCTACAATAATTGCTAGCCTTCTGTAATAAATCGACATTTAATTACCAGTTTGGCAGGTCATAGAAGTTTCAAAAGAAGTTGGCAAATTCAGAACAAGAAAGTTTATCAAGCCACCCTTGTTTTCTGTGTTGTTTAACCCAATCCTAAATAAAGTTGCATGTCAAGTTTTTCTAAACATCTGGCTAAATTATCATGCACTGAACCACTTAAAAAAGCAATGTAGAGATAAATTATTTCAGTAAAAGTATTATTTGAAATTTTTTACTTCTACCGGTATTCCTGTCAGTAAAGGTATTTGATTTCCATTTACGTGCTTTGGAATCTGAGATGGGGCTTTATTATGTTTTTTTCATCAAACCAAAACAACATTAGTTACACCATCAAATTTTCAGAAAGGTTTTGTTTAAAAATCCATTTCCAGATGGTCTTTGTGATATGAAGGCAATCATGCATGAAACAACAGATTTACTATGGTAAATATGTTTATTTACTTATTTATTTACTGTGGATTTTTAGGACAGATGCAAAGTTGTTGTTTTTTTATAGTGCATTTTATTGTTGAAGTCGCTTTGTATCAGCAGAAGAACTAGTAGAATTTAAGGAATAAAATTATCATGATTGCATTTTTAGGAGGTCAGAAAATAAATGTATCTCAAACTGTTCTTTCAAAGGGATATTTTAGGGAATTTGGGAAAACACAGTAAGTCCTCAATAGAATTAATTTAATATTCAAATTACTTAGCTTTTTATTTACCAATTTTTGTATCAAATCCCTTGTGGTAATTATATTAAAAATAGTTTCATTTTAGATAATAATTTAGGTTTTTGTGTTCTGTTTTCTTCGTTTCTCGCTAAAACAACAAATGATAGTTCTGTAGAGTGCTGATTTTTAAAAGTAGCATCCATTCACAGAGGCATTTCTTGACATGCTAGCCTTTCAAGAATTACAGCAGAGCAACTGGTTCTGGTAACTTTTTTGCAATGTGGGCATGTTCTGTAAAACTAGTGCGTTCTATAAAATTAGTGTTTAGAATATAACACTCAAATTAATTTTTGTTGTTCTTGTTTTTGGAGAGATAAGGGGTTTATCAGCAGATGTCAAATAGCTAACTGAAATTCTGGATCCTCTGAATGAGAATAGACCCTGTAAGATGTCTTGGCCCCATCAGTCCCTACCCAGAGTCCGGGCCACCCGCAGGGGTGCAGGTGTCAGCAGCTGCTCCTGTCGCAGGCAGAACGGGGCTCAGCAGTGTTTAACGGGCAGTGCCACACGGCCTTTAGCGAGAGGGAACCGAGTGATTTATCACAATTCAGCTTATGAGTCGCACAGCTCAATCATCTATCTTCATAAAATGCTGGTGACAGCCTCTACTGTGCATCAGAATGTTGCTAACCCAAGTATGATGCAAAGATAATATGTTTTCATGATTTATTGCCTGTGGGGCCTGTAATTGCTAATTATGCATATGACAGACCACCTAATGCATAAAATGCAGCAGAAAACCTGCAATGAAAAATTATAATAGCAGTGCAGATCTTTCTTATTGAAAAGAAATTTTATGGTAAAGAGCGAGATGAAATTTTCTAACCCCCAAAAACCCCATATTTGCATTAGGAATTTTTAATAAAACTGCAGAAAGGTAAAAAAAATCTACTAGTTTTAACCTCTTTATTTTCCATTGGGGTCTCACTTCTTATTTAAAAATTAATGGAATTATTAACAGGTGAGTGGTCATAAAAAAATATGAAAAGACACTGTAATTAAATATAATTCATGAAATGTCATCTTATTCCTAAGTATCACAGACAGACTAAACTATTAATTTCCTAATCTTTTCAGAAAAGACAAAATTTCTGGTAAAATTTATTTCTTCTTTTGCACACCAGAACAAAGGCAAAATTAAATAAAGGCATTGGTGAAGTAAAAAGCAATAATGAAGTGGTCATCACAATTGTGTCGTCAGCAAAGAGCTTAAAAAGCTTCTGAAATATGTGTAATTGTATTGTGCTAAATGTGTGTTTCTGTATTTCACTGTAAGAAAATTGTTGAGCTGTTAAAATCTATCATTATTCCTCTTAACAAAATGCCTGAAGGAAAAAGAAACAAAAAAAAAAATTGCAATCTATGTACAACCTTCATACTTGAGTTAGAACTTTTGGCTTGAGTGCCTTCTTTAGAAATTTTTAAAAAAACAAATTCTATACAAATTCTATACAAACTTACCTACTCTACAAACTGCTGGTCCTTCTATTCAAAGATGGATGCAGATGCAGGAGTGAAGCTGTATTTCAAGGCAGAAGCTTGTTCTAACAACTTACTTGATGCTCAGGAGTTATTAATTTAGGTTGATTCCCTCACTGTCAGAACAGATTCAGTTATTATGAGTGAGGATAGTGTGTGTAACCTGAGTTGGGAGCAATATTTTTATCATGAAGTCTCATAGTAATGGTGACTGGGAAAAGTGAGTGCCTCTCCATTACAAGGATTTTGATTATCACGGGCTGGTAGGTGTGAAGGATACTGCAGCTTATCTAATCCATCTCCATGAAAACTTGGGGTTTTCTTATGTTGGCCTAAATTCTCATCTGGTACAGATACCTGGAAGCTCAGGTCTTCAGCAGAGGCATTTTTCATTAGCTCACCATTGCGATTTCCTCATCAGTGACATTAACCCCAGCTGAGCTCCCTGTATCAAAAGGACAAAGAGGTATTTGTGTGGCTCTTTAACACTTACAGCTGTTGTTATTATTTCTGAGGCATATGATTTTATACTTGTAATGATAACATCACAGTTTCAGATCCTCAATCCCTCTGATACTGACTAGCAGATGCTTGTATCATGTGCATGTGGGTATGCATCAGTGTGTTTCTCCCATGTCAGCTGGGAGCATGTCTTATGAATTATATTGACAGGGCTGCTCTGTTCCTGGCTCTCCTCTCTTACAGCCAATGGATTCATTCTGCATTTCAAAGGTAGCTCCTCTAGGACCCAGCGCTGTAACAGTGCTTAGCTCTGATCTCACTGCTGTGCTGAAAGATCCACTGCTGTGTGGCTGTATTTGAATGAATTGCCTTTTCTCTTACTGAAGTCATTCCTCATTTTCCAGGAGTCTGGGGAAACTCCACTGACATTCACAGTTCATCTAAGGCTGTGTTAAGGAGCAGCAAAATAGGGCACTGTTTATTTGAAGAATAGATGATCTGATACCTTTTCAAAGGTGTGAGGTTGTCATTTAAACCACATATTCCTCTTCAACAAGCCCTAGTGAAAAATGCACGTGAGAGGGAATGCTGCCATATCAAACTGGCAGGGAAGCAGAGGAGCTGGAGGCATTTTCAAGTTTCTTCACTTGGAACTTCTTTTATGCTGAAAAGCTGCTTTTATTAGATACTTTCTCATATACAAACACAGGAAACACACTCAAAAAGCCTTGGACAGAGTAATGGACAGAGTCAGAGTATGGGCTATCTTGACACTGAGATCTAACTTGCATTGTCCAACAGCAGTCTGTGAAAGGCAATATTCAGTAAAATGTAAAGCAGTCATATGCAATGCTAGCATTTTGAATTATGTTTATGGTTTTCTTGGAAAACCACTCCCTAACATCCAAATATTTCTTTTGTGTCTCCATTTGAGACAGAATATATTTTATGTTTACCTGCTACTGTGCTCTTAACAAAGAAAACATAGTGTATAATAACAATATTGTCCTGTACAGACAGGACAAGAGGACATAGCCTCAAGCTGTGCCAGGGGAGGTTCAGATTGGATATCAGGAAGAATGTTTCCACTGAAAGTGTGTTTAAACATTGGAACAGGCTGCCCAGGGAGATGGTGGATCTCTGGAAGTGTTCAAGGAACAACTGGAAATGGTACTTAGAGCTGCGGTTTAGTTGCCATGGTGCTGCTCATTCAAAGGCTGATCTTGGAGGTCTTTACCAGCCTTAGTGGTTCTATGGTTCTATTAAAAAATAACTTTAGTTAAGAAAGTGGATCATTTGAAATTATCATTCTTTTAAAGCTTATTGTTGTTCACTAAGAACTTTATTGTTTATTTTTCTCTGTCAGCTTTCTGGTTTTGAAAAACATACACTATATAGTGATCTGTGACAGCAAATACATGCAAATTATGGAGAAAATATTTTCTTCTTGGAGCAAGGAGTGTCTTGGACCTTTCCCTTGCAGAGTGCTATCGCTGTGTTTTATCGCTTTTTCCTTAGGGATTCTGATAGAAGAGAACAGGCTGTTTTCTTTTCGAATCAAGATCCCAATGTCCAAAGCAAATGCTTTCAACATTTTAGACCAGGCTCTGTCCTCAGTAGCAAGCAGTGCAGTACAATAGGAGTGGAGAACAGAGCAGAACAGTTCCTGCTGAGACCTCAAAGTCCATGCAAAGTCATTTGCACACGAGACTGGAGTTTGTGAGTTTGGGCTTAGTTTCATCTGGAGTAAATACAGTCCTCAGGCATGGAGACTTTTAATACAAAACAAAGTCCACTATGTGGGGACAACTGCAAGATTTACTCAATACACACACTTCAGCAACAAAATGAAACCACAATTCAGTTTGCATGTAAACCTTCACCTCTATAAGACCCGGGTTCATGCACAAAACTTTCTTCTGCTGTGCAGAGTTCTCTGCATTTGTTTTTGGCTGCAGAACTGGGCTGCAGCAAGGTTAAGTCCAGCCTCAGTGTGTCACTAACAGGGTTTCAACCACTTCATGGAAAGTCGTTCAGGGAAAATCAGTTTTCATATGCTTGCTTCTGGCAGTGGAGTATTCCAGGTTTAAAAAAAAAAAAAAAGACTTTAAATAAAAAATTGTTTAATGTAGCTTGTCTTGAATTAAAAAGAGATCATGAAGAAACACTAATAAAATGGTCATTGGTATGTGCTAGATAATGCCAACATTTATTAATTTTTTCTGGTGGGAGCAGTGGGTTTGCTTTTTCTACAGTTCATGCCTCTGGAACAGAGGCAGAGGTATGAGTAAATCCTTGTAAAAAGTGCTATATTTCATTTAGAAGAAAAAATTACAATGTTTCTCCTATTTGTTGTGAGGGCCCTATGTACAACGAAGCCAAAACTATAAATGTGTAATAAATTGTATATAATATAAATATAAACCAGAAATAAATCGTATAATAGTATTAAGTTATGTATTTTGCTACGCAAATTTCCTTTCAAAAACTCTGGAGCCTAGAGCTTTCTCAGTCTTCTAAGCAGGAGCATAATGAAAGTGTTACAGGTGCTGATTTGAAATTATTGCCAAATGAGCAACATAAAAGCTGGTTTTGTGTACCACGAGTTAAGTGGTAAAGCTCAGTCACCTCTTCTCCCATCATATACTTCAAACGCTCAGTCATGTATTGATGACCACAAAAGATGCATTGAAAGAACTGTTTGGATATCTGAGACATATTTGGGCTTCACTTTGCCAGAGTACTTTATGATGTGCACAGTTTTTATTCCCTTGAGTAATCTCCTACTAAAAAATGTTTTTAAAATATTCTTGTTGATTCAGAGCCCAGGCTGGTAAGCTTGTCTCAAGCATTTAAAATATCAAAACAACGTTACACTTTATTTTAATTATTGGTCAGAAAATGCCTGTTTCCCTTTAGTTCAATGGAGTTTTTTCTGCTTTTTCTGTACCTGCTTTTTTTCTTACTAACAATATCCTCTGTGCCGAGTTCTGTTTTGTTTGCAATTAAGTATGCTGCTTACACCAAAGTGAAAGTGTTTAAGTTGGAAACTAGTGAGAAAATCTAGGGAAATATCACCAGTCCATGCTTCTGAATCTTTCCTGAGTACTTCAATATTGTGAAATTAAAAGTTACAGACTCACTTTTTTTTCCATGTCTGGAAAGTTGATTTTGTTCTAGGTGCTCTTAGATGTAGGTAAATGTCTTCAAGTCTCAGTGATGATGATTGTCTGGGTATGGAGGGTGATGTTGTAGGATAATTATGGTGTTGCCAGCTAAAAGGCAGATAAAGCTCTGTAAATAGTTTTGGGGCATTCAGAACAGTTATGCTAAATAATAATTAACATCTAAGTTAGCATTACAGTTATGCTAAATAATATTTTGATTAGTGATGGTCACTCATAGATGATGAATGACCATTGCCTATTTCTTAGTAAAGATAAATCCAGGAGCCCTTCATGGAGGTGATTGCCATTGAGCAAGTGTCTTATGCAATTCCAGGGCACAGTTTGCATTTTGAGAGCCAACACTTTCTGATGTGATATTGACTGGAAGAGGGCAATGACAAAAGTTGAGTTTGATCTCTAATAGCCTTCTTTTTGCAAGCTGAAACACATATCAACGTTCTAATTTCCAGGTGTATGTATTTTCATGTCTAGGGCAAAATTTAACTATTTATTGTATTATTTTAATGAGAATAAAGAATGCATGAAGAACAGAAGAGAGAGGGAAAATCCTGTGCTTAAAAAGTTAAAATTGTTTCAGAAGTTGCACAAGTTGATGCCCAAGTTTAGATGCACAAGCATATAAACTTAGAATTTGCAAATATTTTGTTTTCTGTCATTCAAGTGCAAACATTATTTTATCTGTTTTTATTACTTTTCAGTAAGAGACAGAACAAAACAAAATCTTTATGAATTTGACCATTTGCCAGGTTTATGGTTCGTTACATTAAAATCACTAGTAGCCAAGCCTTTTATAACAATATGTTTGAATATCATAAAGACTCTGCACATTGTAGATTTATGTATTTGTTGTATTTTCTGTTTCCCACACAGCAGCATTAACAGTGGAAACAAAAAAATTACCTGCCCTTTCAAAAATGTGTCCTATACATTCAAGGCTAGAGATGCACATAAAGCTGAATTCTCATTTTTTCTCTTCTGGCATTAACTTGCAGAGCAAAAATAGTATAAATTAGATATCACCAACAGGCAAAATTGGAATATTTTTTCCAACCACTCACCTTAAAAAAGAACTCTGAGCTTAAACATGAGGACAAAATTTAACATAGCTGTTTTGTTTCTGTTGGAGAACAAGGTTTTCCATCATCAAAATACCTTCAAGGACTCCATTTTTCACTGTCTTATCTTACTGTTCATTGGGATAGCCAAAAAAATGAATAAAAATTAAAATAAAAACATATTTTCTGAATCAGAAGTCCTAAAAAAATTATATACTTAGCTTATTGAAGAAACTATCTAAAACATTATTTTTGGAGGAGCTGTGATTTTGCTTTTCCCGTTTAAAATTACAATTAACTAAATACAGAAAAAGCACAGATCATGTAATTACATCTGGTGATTATATTTTATCTTTTTCTGATTTAATATTCATGGCATATACTGCTGTATATTTGAACACAGCTGAATGTTTCAAACCAAACATGGTTGACTTTTTTTCTTATAGTCAGAAATATTAGTGCAAAGTTGTACTGAGTTGGTGAGGGATTAGCCAGGAATAACAATTACACCACCATCCTGAAAAGTGGTTCTGTCTGGCTAAAGTGAAAGCAATAACAAACCTTTCCCTCTGCCTTCAGACTGAGTATTGAGGGCTTCATCTCCTACTAGAATATGCAAGAAATTACAATATATAATATTTACTGCAGCAGTGGGAACTAACAACCCATATGCAGCTGCATAGCCTTGCATTGCTCCAGTGCTTCATGGAGATAATGATAATATTCTTTCTTTGTTTTCTTCTTTAAACCGAATTTTATTGTTTTCTTCATTTAAGCCAAGTTTTGGGTTACAGTCCTACATCAAAATTAAGACAAGGTTCTGTTCTGATGTGGCAGATGTTATGGTTTTAACTTCAGAAGAATTTTGCCCGTGTACTTCAGTAGACTGTATAAGCTAGCACTCATTGGTAGTCACTGCATGGGTCAGTACCTTTTAAAGGAAGATTTGATCACACAAGGTTATCCATAGAAGAATTTGAGACTTTTGCTACTATCGTTTTCCCTGAGGCAAAACTAGACCAGATGTTATCTTTCTGAATTCTCCATTATGTATTAAACCCTTGTACTTTTTTAGTATTCGTTAATCTGGTTCTTCTTCCATGTCTGTAATAAGCAAAACATCTGTTTCTTCTTGTTCAATCAAAGTGCCTAACTCAAGAGTCCTACTTTTAAAATAATGTCATTTAAATATAAAACCTACATAGAGAGAATGCATTTCATTAAGATATTTAATTTGCATATGAAACCATCTTTTCCAGAACTCAGTAGGGAATTTGTAGTGACAGCAATATGTATTTATTTTTTTCTTTTTTTTTCTCTCAACTTGCATACCAAAAAAGAGTAAGAAGAAAAGGAATGCAAATAAATATACGTATCAGCTCAGATGAGGAAATTAAACTGCAATGAGAAACCATCATTGTGTATTTGGCATGTAGGTCATCCTAAACTTTCCAGCCAAAATTTCTTTTATTGTAAGGAGATGTGATCTACTGTTACTGATGAGTCTTGGTTTACAGAAAGATCGCAGCAAGCAAAAATAATCCTTATATACATGAGGCTTTTAATAAAATATTACAATAGAAACAGGTCATGCAGTTATACAAATGTACCCCCTATTATGTAAATATATAGAATACATCATATATCCCAATAATAATTTAAGTTCCTGACAGAAATCATTGTTCCATTTATAAAGGAACTACTGCTGCTAATACACGTAAATGAAAAATCAGATAAAAACAGTGACAGAGATAAAAAGTGCTTTTAGTGTTTTGAGTGGGGAGCACAATTCTGTAAAGACAATAGTGAGTATTTGCTGAGAAGTAATGAGCAATCCTCATTAGTATTCATCAGTAAACTCTGCAGGAAAAAAATGTACCATTGAGTTTTCTAAGCAAGCATAAAATTGTATAAGAATTTTTGAGACAACTTTGAGCCAGAACAGTTGGGAATATTACTGTCATACTGCAAAGCTCCATGAGGATGGGTAATACCTTTAGCTAAGTAAACAGCCTTAATTTATGATTATTTTGTATCAATACACTGAAGAGTTCATAAAGCAGGAACAGTGTCATCTTTCAGGGACTGACAGGAATGATGCTAACTCGTAGGGGCGGATATTTTTAATACAGTCAAAACAACAATGCTTCTCCAATCATGCCTCTAGCAAGCAGCTTACAGACAGCAGTGCGTCCCCTTAGCATATCTTGCTAAGTGCTGTGCACACAGAGAGAATGCATGAAATCACTTTTGCTCTTAACCTGCAGCTCTCCTCATGCTCTCATTTCCTGATCTGCTCAGGAGAACCACCTGCTCTGCTCATCCACCTTCCCTCCACCTGCTTTTTGCCTTGGGTCATTGAAATGTTCAGTTTCTCAGCATGCTGCTGGTGAGCTTGGAGGGTTTTCCCTTCACTGCACATGGGGAAAGCACAATACAAACACAAAATACAAAAGTACAGATTAAAATAACTGAAGTATTTTGCATGTCATGCCATATTTAACTTAAAAAAACTTTTCTCATTAGTACTTTCAGTTCATTCTTTCATGAAGGAGTATCCTCAAGAGGTGAGGATACTTAGCCTTATTATATGAAATACAGTGAATTTCCAATTTCATAGCACAGTCATCTGTCTCTAGCTCCATCAGTTGTCATGGTGGGCTCTCTCACTCCCACTCCTCAACAGGGCAAGGGGAGAAAATAGGAGTGAGAAGTTCATGGAGTGACATAAAGACAAGGAGATCATGTACCAATTAGAGTCACAAGCAAAACAGACTTAGCTTGTGAAAATTAGTTTAATTCATTGGCAATTAAAATAGATCTAGGCAGTGAGAAACAAAGCCAATCATTAATACAACACCTTTCTTCCTCCTTCTTCTTGAAGCTCAACTTCCTCAGTCACAACTCTTCTACATCCTGTTCCTGATCAGCACAGGAGAGGATGCAGGCGTAAGACCAGGGCTCTGCTGCTCCTGCTCTCTTGAGCTGTTGTTCTGCTGGCTAGAGCTCCTCCCTCCCCTGCTCTTGCTCTCCCTTGGAGCTGGCAGGGCTGTTTGTGCCCCATTTTCCCTCACCTCTCCCTGCCTGGGGCCGAGGGGCTTGGCTGTGCTCAGCTGTGAACCTTCTTGTCCCATACGCCGCTGTGTCTTGGTTTCTGCACTGTCCCCCTTTCCAGAGAGTGTTTTAGGTACACCTCCCTTTGTGATGAACAGCTCATGCCACTGCTTTTCTACCCCGTGTTTTCATAGCCAATTCCTAATTTTTCTCCAGGAGTCTCTAGTTGTTGTTATTCAGTTCAAGGTAATACTGAATACCTCAATAAAAATATAGAATAGATTTTTTATTATGAGGTCATCTCAGGTTGGAAAATCGGGGTTTTAAGTGTGGTCTGATAAGCTTCAGTTGTAGTAGCACATGCTGTAACAATTTTGACTTGAAGTCTATAAATAATTGTATATTTTTCTTTCTTAGTTTATTATCAGTAAAAAATAATTTTATCTAGGTTATAATTATATGTTTTTCAGTTTTTTCCTTTTTCAGGAGTAATGAAAATAGAGCTTACAAAAAAAGAAAAATTCCCTCATATTTTGGTGTATTAGGTCTTTTTTCATACTCTAGATTGAATAAGCTTACAAGCTTCAGTAGTAACATTTCTTACTGATAGATTTTCAAGAGGCTTCTGCCACTTTTATTCATACTAATGAATTTTCTAAGAATATTATGAGAAGAGCCCCCTATTTCATTTCACAACTTGATTTCATATTTTAAACAAAGATGTGAAAACAGTAGGGAAAAATATTCATCAAATGTTTAGGTATGTCTCTTTGCTGTGACAATTGTTTGTTCATAGAAGGTAACATTCTTTTGAATATTTTGAGAAGTTATTTTGCATTGTACTTCTGCTGGCATTTTGCTTTCCACTTAATTTTAGAAGCAGCTTATTACATTGCATTGTACTTTATTTTAGCAAATGACATTTTGCAAAGGTGACTTTATCTAGGTGGAGGAAATATTGCTTGTAAGAGGTGCCAAAATTGCAGTTTGCGTTTACTACAGCATTTTCTACTCACTTGCTGACCCAGCATAACCTGTCTGCAGGTTAGTAGTTAAATAAGTAGAACAAACCAGCACCCCTTGGCAGTTCTTAATGTGCCAGGCAAACTGGCTTTCTGCCAGCTGCTGGAGACAACATTAGAACTATATAAATTCTGTGGGTTTTAAAAGATCTGAATGAAAGAACAATTCCATCTGCTTCACTGCTGCCAGTATTTGGAGGACGGTGCTCCCATAAGAATGTGGGGTTTTCAGACATTTGCTGGTTTTGAAGTTCCTCTGTGATAATGTCTTCCTCTGTCTTCCTCTTTTCTGAGTAGCCCTACATCCCAATTAGCTGTGAATTCACCACCTACGTGAGCCTTTTCCCCCTCCTATTTTTCCTTTCCCTCTCTTGAAAATATCTAAAACAATATATGGCTAACATGAGTATAACGTGCCCTTTGGCACTCTTACTATTGTTAATGGATGAATTGATATCTTTTCCTTCTGCGCTTAATCACAGAGACAATTAAGACATATTCTTTATTAGTAAAATGCAGAATATGGCCTTTTGATAGGAAAGGTGAGTGATAACATCTGTAGTTAGATACTGTTATGCCTGTGAGCCTGGACACTTCAGTAGTTCCAAGACTTGTATTTATGACATAATGTGGATTTCTTTGTAATTGTCACTTTAATAACAATACCTCGTTATCCCACTAAAATGATTTCATTTCTGCAGTAACCTTTTGTAAACCTTATATAATGAGCCTGTGAAAGAGGCACACAAAGCACTCAGAGACAACTAATATTGGAGTAAGTAAAATGTTGCAATGGTTTTTTTATTCTTCATAGGCTCTGGTCTCAATGATGGGCAGTGGCATGAAGTTCGATTCCTGGCTAAGGAAAATTTTGCTGTCCTGACCATTGATGGCGATGAAGCTTCAGCTGTTCGAACTAACAGCCCTCTACAAGTCAAGACGGGAGAAAAATATTTCTTTGGAGGTAAAAAAATATCAAAACAAATACATGCCTAAAGTGCTGCTGTCTTTTCATGTGTACAACAGGTGAAATGGAGTTCAGGTTGTAATTCACTTTTGTATATCTTATTATGGGGTATAAGCCTAGGTGTACAGTACTAAACTTAATTTCACTTTCAGTCTAACTTGGAATGCTGATCTCTGAACATTTCAGATCTCTGAACATTTCAGAGAAAGGGGACTCAATAGTTTAAACAAAAGGCATCAAGTGAAAAAAATAAAATTTTTAAGTTTGAAATCCTAAAGAGGAAAAAAAAGAAATCATTGTTCAGGACAGGCCCTGATTTTTTTGCTGGTTTTTAAGCTCTATCATGATTGTGAATAATTTAGAAGCTCTCATAGGTTGAAGCCTTAGGCTGTTCAATATTTTTGTTAGTTGACAGTCCATATACTAAAAAAAAAGAGTGCTTTAAAATTGTGCCTTTGATATTTATTTGGCTTGGTCTTCTATACTAGCATTATGAAAATCAAAAAAGGCCATCAAAACTCTTGGATTTTTAAAACTAGCATTTAAATATCTATATTAAAAAGTGTCTTTGTGTGTCAAAAATATTTTGATCCAGAAAAAAGGCAGGTTGCACTTTTGAAGTGTGCCACACATATGAGGTTGAACATGAATTCTTCAGACAGAGAACATAAATTTTAAAAGCAGAATTTATCAGTGTTAAGAATTGATTCCTTGAAAACTTACAAGGCGCATGTCTAATAAAAATAAAATATAAATGTGATACTATAAATAGTCATAACATTACCAAGGAATGGAAAATTTAGTGTTACATGAAGTACTCTAAATAGAAAGGAAAACAGTAATTTCAAGGCTGTTTGCATTTCATTGTTATCAAATTAAAGGTCTGTCACTAGAGTTAAACTTCCTGTTGCTGCAACATGCCTATTTTCCAATAACCATAATTCAGCTAATATGTATTTTTAGCCTATTGCCTCAAATAAGAGTTCTAGTATAGCCAGTTTCCACATGCTAAAGTGTGAAAATTATTTTGTTGTCAAAACATAGTATGTTCAATTTGTCAGAACAATCTGTGACATTCTAATTAAATGAAGTTATTAAGCACACATAGGAGACAATGAGAAGAAATGCTGCACATAATACATCAAGTGCAAAATTCTGTTAATTTTGATAAGTAAAATCCCAAGATCAGTATTACATTTCTGGAGAGAGATTGATTGATTTCTTCTGAAAAGTCTTTTACCTCTGTTTCTCTGTCTTTGAGGGACAGATTGACAAGTTTCTCCAGGTAGCTTTTACACCCTTTCTCGGTCAAAAGTCAGGTTGATTTGTTGTCATTTCAGTTGGATTATGAAATTTGTCATTGCTGACCTGCACTTTATAATTCCACCATTCTTCCATAAAAAACAAGCGTGCATTCAGGTATTGTTCTAGTGGGATATGGAAGTCAATCATGAAATCCCTGAAGTCTCATTCCCACATCTGTTCATGCAAATACATGGTCCTGTTACACAAACTAGGAGGTGTTTGTTTTTCCATAGTATCTTTTGTCCTCTGAAAGGTCTTCTAAAGTCATGTCAAAAGAACAACGGTGTCCTAACCTTCATGTCCCAAGTTTATTTCAAAATCTGCATTTTCAACACTTTTCTCACTCACATAAACTCAGAAGCTGTGAATCTGAGGCAGCTTAACTTATGGAACCCATTTATAATATTATGTTCCCACATGAATATTTCTATATAAATATATGTTATTTATTTATGTATATATAAATAATATATTAAAGAGTGCAAGTTAAAGAGAGTCTTTTGGATGCATGTTAGAAACCTAATCTTTATATTCATGATCTACATCTTAGAAGGCAAAGTTATTTTTGTTCTGTTCCCTCCAAATATACATGTTCCTCCTTACTTGTCTTTAGAAGCACTCCAAGTCATGGCTTTAAACAAATAACATTTGCAAGAGGATGTAGAGAAGGAGAATAATGGGCAACCTCAAAAATTTGGGCCAGGTGGTAATCAAAGATATTCTCATTAATTTCCTTGGGAATAAGTACAGATGAGAAAGCATCAAACACTTCTTTGCTGCAAACACACATAGTTGATTAGGAAATGATAGTTTCTTGAATTCAGAGGGCAGTAGCAATCTGCACAATGCTAGATGGCTGGCAGAAATAATTATCGATATTTTGGTGATATTTTCATTGTGAAAATGAATCTAGATTTCTTTGCTAAAGAATTGAATATGATAGTTACAGATACCTATACTGTTAAACCTTTGTATTATGAAATATAAACATATATAACAGATGCAGAAGATAAATGTTGAGATTTAAGGATAGCAGTGTTATGATATTCATCCAATCTGCTATACTTCTTGACTTTTCAAAATACTGAGAAAACTCAGTCCATTGAATTTGTGTTTGGAGAGGTTGTACAGCATTTCCAGAATTCTCTGAACGCACTTGGTGGCCTACTTCATCTTTGAAGGAGCTACTATATGTTTGCAAGTGTTTTGTTCTCCAAACTTTTCCTTTCTCTGATTCCAAAATAAGTGAGCCTCTTTATTTTCCTGATGTCAATACAGCAAATGTGTACTATAGGCAATGTTATTGTCTTTGCTGAATAAAAGATTTAGAAGTTGCATTTCAGCACTGCAGTACAATATTTTCTCAAAAATGCTTGTCATTGACCAGCACAGCCAAATTTTTACAACACGTACAGTAACATTTGAATAAAGGAGATGTGGAAATCAGAATATTTTGTGACTTCTGCTTGTAGAACTAACTTTTCTGGTTTTAAAAACTAGAAAAATACTCAGTACATTTACTAGTAAGTAAATTTTAAGAGTATTATTCCTTTTTCTGTCAGAGAATATTATGTTCAGAACTGTTAAAATCTTTTTTCCCCCCTTGCTTTGTGCCTCTCCAGTGCCATCTCCCAGGAGTACTGAGATCCTCCCAAGGGAGAGACAGTAGTGATGTTTTATTCAAGCCTAGGGAGTAAGGGGAAGCTGTGTAAGATGAGCCATTTCTGTAGATTGTGTGAATGTGGGAGGGGGGGTGCTAATTGCCTATTACCCTTCAGTATAAATTATTTTCTGCCCGCTGGTTTTATTTTCCTTCTTTTCCTCTCTTGAATTTGTGTTTTTGGGAAGAAGTGAACTTCCCTTCCCTACTAAGCTCTAGAGAATGATGTTTCTTTGTTGTTTCCAATTATCTGCATAAAACAAAGAAACAGAACAGAGGAAGTGAATCGCAGAGTGAGAATGAGTCCATTAACCTCATTTGCACTGTTGGAGATAAAGGGCTTTTGTGAAGCATCCTAAGCTTTCACCAAACCACCTAATAGCTGCCTGATGTCCATAGGAAATATTTGTTTAGAGACATAATTTTAACTTGTTTCTATTGCATGTATTTTTAATTGTGTCTACTTTTCCTCTCCTTTTCACTGGCTCAAGGATGGTAGAGTTTTTAGTATGAGTGCTAAATTTTCATTGAGATCAAAGATATGCTGTGGGCATCAGTCAATCCACTCAGTGCTGCTTTTTCTGACAAGCAAAGATGAAGGGAATATGCAGTAAGTTTCCTATGGGACACCCGTCTGAGCTATATAGAAAGTCCTCCCTTTCTCTGCAAAACACCTGAAATCTTGTTCCTGGCGTAGAATTCGTTTTGAAAAAAGTTGTGTTGCTCTAAAAGTCCATAAAATCAGAGCTGATGGAAGGAGGAGGGAATTTAAGGACAAAAATTACCTTCCGATGTTTCACATTTCCTGGACTCTTCTGTGAATGTTCTCTTCTTAAAGATCTTTGTGTGGTGTGTCTAAATTTTTCCTTGTTACCAACTGTTATAATTGTGTGGATATATTGTTGTTATAATTGTGTGTTGTTTTCATTAACAGCCATTACAGTCATGGTCACAGTTCCTAGGTAGTATCACTGGCATTTGAAAAGCATCCGAAGTATCATAATTGCAAGTATTATCAGATAGGAAGGGGTCACTTCGGGGTTTTTTTGGAGTGATGGATGGAGGGGGCATCTTTCTATAGCCCAAATTCAAATTTGTTCAGCAAAACCAAAGCTGAGTTTTTAGGTGTCACAACAAATAAATGAGACCCAGCTAATGGCAATTCATGTTATCTTTTACCTAAAAGATAAAATTAAGTCCCAGCTGACTTCATTCCTGCAAGTCTGAAAGTTCTCACATATAAAAAAAGTAACAATGTTTGGTTGAATTTGTACTTTTGCTGATCTTTCTGCAGATTTTTTGTATGTCAGGGCTTCAGTTTTGCTGCCCATTTGTTGTTTGTGATGATTTGGGTTTTCTTTTGCATGTATGACCACAAGACAGGATGCTCAAGTTTGCATTTCTGGTGGAAAGAGTCTTGTGTGTGTTTTGAAATCTTTCTTCTCATGATCATAACTCTACTGTAAACTCAAATACAACTCCATGAGGAGAACACAGAGGAAGTTCCAAGTAACTCAGGGTATAATGTGATTTTTGTGTGTCTTCAACGTTCATCTTAACGTATTCTCCCAAGTCAGACCTATGAAATAATGGTAAATACATGAAATGGACATAAAAGAATTGGAATAGGTCGTATATTTTAACAGCCCTCATACCTTGGATTGTTAAATCTGGAATGTTTATAAGTCAATATACGAGCAAAGAATGCAGATATGCACAATTTATAAACATGAGCAAAGAAAGAAAGTGCTTGTAGCAAGTAAAAGAAAAAATCAGATGGCAGGCAATTATAAACCTCTCCCTGGTATTTAGTACATGATTGAAATTCTTTATTCCTTCATCATCTCACTTGTACTATGAATGATGAAACACAACCGAGTTCACATTCCCTTTATACAAGTGACAGAACTGAAGGGAGTCAATCATAATTTCCCATTAACTCTTTGAGATTTATGCTTTTTTCATAATTTTTAATTTTTGGTTTTTTCATTCAGATAATCTGAGGGTTAGAAAAATGAGACCAAGCAAAATATGGTGACTTTGTGATTAATTTTCAGTAATGTCAGTGATGTCAATATGCCAATCCACCAAGACATTTTGTACAACAGTACAAGCAGAAATACTGGAGATAGATTGATGTCCTGAAGAAATACAGGTGCAGGCAGAAAGCTGGTACAATGTGCAAGCAAATAAAAGATGAAATGCATGGTAATGGCAGTTTAGGAATGTATGTATGGAGGCATGAGTCTTGCTGGAATAACTTCAGCTTTTGAGTAAAGGTCTATTAAATATGAGAAATGTCTATCCACTCAAATATAAATGGATGAAGTCTTGAAAGGTGCTCTCCTTGTTACAACATAAATCTCTTGTTAAGCTGAAGATTTTAGCCACAGAAAATATATCTAGAAGTTTCTCAAAAACTAAAGCACAGGAACTTAATCTCTTTTACTTTATTTTCTTCGAAGCACTAAAGCAAATGTTTGTGTGCAGCAGAAAAGAGAAGATCAAAATTTTCAATACATTTTCTTTACTCTTACTGTCATTTAAAACCAAGAAAGAACAAAGAATGAGGAAGAATGTATACCATAGAAAGTAAATCTGCATGGACAGGGGAAGGACTAAATTGACTTTATGGAACGCTATTGTCTCTAACTCTTTGAGTATATTATTTTTTTTCCTTTTTCACTAAGTATAGTCATCATACTGTTCCCTGAGTCTTAATCTGAAGCAAATAAATATATTCTAGAAAATTAAAATAAAAATAGGGGAAACCCTATCTAATACATATCTTGACTCCAAACAGAAAGGAAAATGCTTGTAAAAATTATCCACACCACTTCTAAAGGAAACACTTTTGGAAAAGGAAATTTCTGTTGAAGACGCAGAAGAAAGGTATTGGAGGCACACTCAAAAGTGAAAATGTTACCTCTATTCTATATGGCTCTCCTTCATTAGCTTTATTAGGTCAAGCAACAAGGTTTTTGGTACCAGTAAGTGAAAAAATTACTGGTAGAAGGGGAAGGGTAGGAATTTCAAGAAGCAGTGAAAGTTGGTAGGAATGTTAACCAGTACTAATCACTAGTCAGTAGTGATTAGAGCTCTATGGTTTTAGAATACTTAAAACAATGTAGTGTGTCTGATGGCATTAGGAATCACAAGTATGTCTGTATGTGTGTCTTGAATTGTGATGTGAAAAACACATATTGTTTCTGTTGTGTGAAAATAATCATACTTTTAAGTAGTGGAGAATGCTAATTAATGCTGGAATAACACTTCTACCAACTTTAACTATTTCTCAAGGGTATCCTGGCTAGGTTTATGCATGTCCTTATTGTCCACAGCCACAATTCAACAAAACTACAGAGGAAAAAAAAATAATAGAAATGAGAAAAGGTAAATTCCTGGTGCCATTAATAAGTCATACTGTTTTCAGAGGCTTTCCTTTCTTTGGGGAGTGACTTACTGATGCTCCTCAGTGGATTTTCCATAGCAAAATATGTGATATTCCTCTTTAAAAATCATAGAATCACAGAATGGCTTAGATTGGAAGGGAAGATCAGTGTAGTTCAAACGCCTCTGTCCTGGGCAGTCGTACATTCCACTAGACCAGATTGCTCAGAGCCCCATCCAACCTGGCCTTAAACACTTCCAGGAACAGGGCATCCATGACTTTTCTGGGAAACCTGCTGTAGTGTCTCACCACCCTCACAGTAAGGAAATTCTTCCTAATATCTAATCTAAACCTCCTCTCTTTTGGTTTGAAGCCATTTCTCCTCTTTCTTGTAGGCTCCCTTTCAGGTACTGTAAAGGTGCAATTAGGTCACCTGTAAGCCTCCTATTTCCAGGCTGAAAAATCCAGTTTTCTCAGCCTTTCCTCATGCAAGAGGTGGTCAATCCCTCTAATCACCTGGTGACCTCCCTTTTTTCTCCCACTCCTCAAACATAAGACATCTTTTCAGTCATATTTCAATATTTTAAGTATGTAAATGAGTACCTGTTAATATTGTAAACAACCTTAGGCAAAAAGTTGCCTTAATGCCATTGATTCTGGGGAAATTCACACAGCTGGCTCACTTTTCAGAGAAATCTACGTATCTAAATGATTGTGAACATTAATAACTTTTAAAATCTGATTTTATTGAGTTATAAATGCATAACAGGAGAAAGAAAACCAGATATCACCAAATGTAGTTTTTCTGAAAGTCAGAGACAGAACAAAAATATGTTATTTGGAAAAAGGCCTGCCTGACTTATATGGTCTGAGAGGAGAATGGTTCTCAGTGCTGATTGTAAATTCTGTCACATATATGAAACCTGATTGGAGATCCAATTATAATTACTATCTGCTGCTTCTACTATATAAGCAAGCTGCAGGTAGCCCTTTGTGTCTAGGGCTGCCAATTAAATCCTTGCATGCCTGCAGTCCCAGGTTGTTATCACCTTCTACTGAAGACAACAAATCTCATCATTTCAAAGTGGCAGTCTACAGCTCTAACAAGAACACTTATTAGTGATGCTTTTGTAAATCATGAAGCAGATTTTGAAGGCTTATATCTGCCAAAGAGAGAGCTTTATTGAATCTCACAGTCAGTGGTGTAGAGCTGATTTATCTGCATAAATTGGCAAAATGGAACCATGAAGCTGAAAGAGAAGGTTTAAAGATTTTTTTTTTTTTTCACTTACCAGCTAAACAGTGAACTTACCTGTATACTACTTTGCAGCAGGAAGTATCAAGTTAGAGATGCACAAATCTCCAGTGTGGATTGCTGATGGAAACTGGCTTGCTTCCCAGTTTGCATTAAATTACCTTATAAGTGTCGAAGTATGTCTGCTTTCAGTTTAATTTGGGGTAGAGAGGGTTTGATAATGCAGTAATGAATATTTCATATTGATTATATCTTTAGGGGGGGATTGGTGGTTAACCAGTAAATTGCTAGACAATTTTGTGTTAAGTCCTGTCAAAGACATTGCCATTCAGTTTATTCACTGAATGGCCACAATCCTTTGACCCTTTTTTTGGGGGGGGGGGCGGGGGAGGATGGGGTAATTGGGTTTTTCCCTAAGAGAGAGCAATTTCTCTGAGATAGAATTAGTATAAATACTAACCATGAAGCTGTTAAAAACATCCTGTATTTATGAATGAAGAAAAGAAATATGAGACTTTTGAGAGATGATGGTCACTGTCAAGGTTATATTGCAAGCTGGAGAAAGAAGAAGCTAGATTTGTTACCATGGCAATGAAAATACCCTTAGTCTCTTTGATTTCATTGCCTATCATACAAAATGCATGCATAACTCTACTGAGAGTCCTGAGAAATGATTTTACAGACTCTCTTCCTCTGGAGTGAGACCTGCATGCTTATCATTTGATCTAGTCCAACAAATCCAAGGGAGATTAGATGCTGTGGCTAGTAATATACAATGACTGAAAATCCTTTGGTAAGCAAACTTCTATTTATCAATAAAACCACATCAAATAGCAATGCTGTGTGTAGCAGTGTGCATTATATTTTTGTATTTGTGTAGGAAGTATTTTGCTTTAATCTCTAACAGCAAAAATACTCTCTAGAGGGCTCTAAGGATATTTCCTTGTGAATCTTTTTTTTTCCAAGTAGATGATGAAAAAAGAAGCAAGCTCTAGTGGTGCTCATCTACTCTTTATACCTAAGTTTTATTGTTCTTACTGACCAGACTTCCTGAAACACTTTCCATACTTACTTGACATTTTTAGTCAGTATTTTGAAAACCAATTTTTATATTTGGTTCTGTACGTTTGGATATTTCTGTGGAGCTTCAGAGTAAATGGGGTGTTTTTTTGTAATTACTGAGGCCTTTCGTGGTTTCACTTGCATCATAATAAAATGGAGTAGTATTTTGGAATAAGATGTTCAGATCCCATATTCCCACGATTTTCATTCGTAGGAATAGGTTGCACAGAGTCGACCCTCTTGCATTTTTTTATACTCTCTTATTTATGCTCGTTGTCTTTGCAATTTGTGTTCCCCATTGACTAGATAAGAGCTTTTCCATGTCTTTTTTTTCCGATTGCACATTTACTATTGCCTCTTATTAAGAACTTGGTGAAGTACAGGAGAAAACACAACTGTAAAGAAAGAGCGTTTTATTATTTGAATGTCCTAAAAATCATGGAGTGAGTAAACAGTACTCATGCTGATAATGACTCAGGTACTCTGTAGATGCTCAATGAAAAATCTTGAGATCGCACAAAAAGATGGACTACTGCATATCTTGATTCATGTTGAAGAAAGGTCACTGAGGAATTATACAACTGGAATAATAAATGAAGCTTAAATCTTTCTGAGAATAGTGGGGCTCTTTTTTGTCAGTTATATATTCCTATTTCATTTTAAAAGAGATTTTATTATATTTATGATCTCAACAAAAGTCAAATAAGGCAGGTCTTTATAAATGCAGTGAGTGATCTTTTCAAGAATCCTACAAATATTAGCAAAAAGACTATAGTCATATCTCATGTTACTGGCCAGAAATATAAAAATATCAAATCCACCTATCATTTGGTAAAGTGGAATTCTTGTTTAGTCAAAAATTGCTTTTGATATTTGCTATCAGCCACTGGGATGGTTCTACAAAGCGAAACAACCACATGTGCATACATGTGCACTCATTAAAAATGTGTTCAACATTTTAATTTTATTTAGTGCTTCAGCATTTTGAAGTTCAGATGCAAAATCCATTGCTGGTACAGTTCACCTGCAGGAAAACATTCCTGAACATCATACAAACGTGATATTTGATGAGTTTTGTATTTGTCTCTGTTCCATGCTTGAGCACGTAGTAGGCAAGTCCTTAGTAGATTATGCCACATGCAAGGTCTTTCTAGTTTTTCACTGATGACTTTCAGAGTTATACTCAGGCACAGTAGCTGACACTAAAAAAAATTGATTTGGCTTGCGTACATGCTTTGTATAATTAATATTGTGGCATCCAAATGACCCAATAATTTAAAATTAATAAAGACAGATCTTCAAAAGTCACATTTGATTGAGAAAGAAGAAAAGTACTGCAACCAAGGATCTCCATGGAAATTTTGCAGTAAAACTTTCCTTAATTGGGTCAAAGGAGTTTGCCATGATTCTAATATCTTTTGAAAGTATTCATTATAACTCTGCTACTGCAAATGTATTAGCAGTTAGTGTAGATTACATTCTGTTCTTTAGTCGAGTGTATTTGAGAAAGACTCTGACTAATGAATGTATTCTCAGCACATCATTACAGTGAGGCAGCTATCCAAGTCATTGTATTTCTCCTTTCAGATTTGTTTTCAGAGTCAAGACCAAATGTGTGTGCAGTCTGATGGAATTTCAGAATTGACTCAGATTTTACTGAGCTGAAAAAATAGTAATCCTTTAAAGAGGGTGATACCAAAATTCAGAAAGCATTCTTGAGGAAATTTGTTTCATCCAATGTCTTTTTTACTCTTTGAAGTGTGACATACAGAGCATTCTTCCTTACCCATAATTTTTTATGAAACTGCTCTGAAAGTAGTCTCATTTTAAAACTTCACTCCATTTTCTGCCTTGCTACTTCAGGAAATGCAAGGGTAGGACGAATCTGATTATTAGCAGTTTCAGACACAGCCTAGAGTTTACTGCTCTACAGATCACAATGATTAGGACTAAGATTTCTAATCTTATTGATCTGCAGTTTCATTAGCTTTCAACATCTCAGAAGCTTGCAAACTGTATGTAAGATGCTCTTGCATTGTGAAATAAATAGAAGTATTTTGTTTTCATCATAAGCTTAAGACTGTTTCAAAAATACTTTGCATATAATGAAAATAACAGAGGAATTCTACAAAGGGCATGGACCATTCAAAAATAAAATTAATTAGGAATTATACTGTTATGTGTGAAGTGTTTACACTAAAAATATATATTGGAAAGAAAAAAACCCACATATGCCCAATTTTAAAATTAGTTCCATGAGTGTATCCCATTCTCTTTTCCTGCATCCCATTGTCAGACCCACTGGAGGTGGATGCTTTAGTCTGCATGAACTTTATAATGGTATTTCAGTTTTCTGCTTCAGTTAAAAATTTTGTTCTTCATTATTGCACCCTACTGCTCTTAAATATGTTGTGTTACAGTGAACCACCATTTATAATTTCTTAATTATTATATTCCATTGTTAAAATTTAAATTTCCGAAACATGCTTCTTTAACATAGTGGAAGCATTTTGTGTTTATTATCTCTAGTGAAAAATTATAATTCTTATCTTAGTTAATAAGATAATAAGTGTTTATTTGACTTTTCTTATAACTTATTTTCTGGCCTAATTAAAAATTGAAAGATAAATGTGGATTTCTCTCTTATGCTGTTAACAATCTGCCCCAGTGGAAATAAAGCTGTAGAGATTTGGGGAGAATTCAATATGTTGCAGCATGGCTGTGTGTGACCCTTAGCAAGCTATTTAATA
Source organism: Fringilla coelebs (assembly GCF_963513975.1). Taxonomy (NCBI): domain Eukaryota; kingdom Metazoa; phylum Chordata; class Aves; order Passeriformes; family Fringillidae; genus Fringilla; species Fringilla coelebs. The sequence continues at coordinate 98,162,077 of NC_140028.1, read as the reverse complement.
TCTGCTGTTCAGTTCAGCTACCTACAAAATTGCATTAAAAGTACTAATTTGAGGGTGACTAATTAAAAATTGACTGTGGACAATACAATTGACTCTATTCCCAGTACTAATGTATTACTTATCCTTGAATATTCAAGTCCTAGTTATTTACTACTACAAATAACTATTAAAAGTTCATTTTAAGCCCCAGAGATTATATATTTACTGAAAATGGTTTATGTTCTTTTATCAGTTTTGAAATTTGAGCTTTTGTAAAAGTAATACTGCATAAAAAAAGGAAAGGTTCTATGAAAAAGCATACTGTTTGAAATGTTAGTTTTGTTTGTTAGATTTAGAAAGGCATTTAATGTTATTTGATGCATTTTAGAAAGCCTATGTTCTTTCCAAACATCATGGATTGGAAATGACATATATGTATATACATGACACATATGTATACAAACATGTATATATATATATATATATATATATATATATATATATATATATATATATATATATATAAAAATAGATAGATAGATATGAGTATGTGTGTGGTATAAAAACATCATAATTTGATTTCCAGATGTGTTGGAGATGAGTTCGTTGCAAAAAAAGATCCAGCTATGTAAAGGACAATATGATCTGACTTGTAGTTGAAACTAAAACAGAATGAACAGAATTGCTAATGTAAATTCAGTTTGGGAAGTGAAAAGAAGTTACTTATTTACTTACTGATAAAATTTAGAAATAATTAATTAATATAATGAGTAACTAAAAGAATTTTATAATCTCCTTTATAAATAATTTGCTGATTTTTTTCTCCAAGGAAAACAGTTGTTGCATACATGTCTTTTGATAAATTACTTTGGGTTCCACTTAAATAAATTACAATCTGAAAGACTTATTACTCAACTTCTTTAAAGGGTATTTGTGAGTCAGTTTAGATTTATGACATAATGCAAATCAAATTTTCAGTTATTGTTATTGATACTAGTGTTATTAAAAATTAATCATCTTCTACACAAGGGATAAAGATGACAAATCCAGGAATATGCTTTGAAGATGTACTGAAATTAATATTCTTGAAAGAGTAATGTGACTGAATCTTCTTGCTTATTAGTATGTTTTTGACAAGCTGTACAGAGATTATTGAAGAAGATTTGTATTAATAAAATATCTAATAAGATAAAAAGAGTGCTCTGTTCAAGACTGAAATAATTTTAGGTAAACATAAAATAGAATGAATTTTTGGTTTACTAATAGACAGTGACAATATTGTTTTAAACTGAGAGAAGGCTAATTTTTTACCCTAAGTGAATAAAATAATAGAAAATAGATACTTTATAATTTCCTGACAGTTTCTTCTTTCTCCCAAATAGCAGTTGGATACAGAGAGAGTAGTAGGAATATACTTCAGTATTTCATTTGCATTATTTCACAACCTATGAAGGCAGATAAACTTAAAGAAAAACAAAGCTTATATTTTTTCTAAGGGTTTTTGTATCATGGAGTTATATATTTTCATATCTCAAAATCATGTTTGAAAATTGATTGATGGTAGTATTTACAGCCACGAAGGACTTCAAATGTGCTGTATTTCAGTAAGGTGCTGTGCTGCAGTAATGAAACAGATTTAACCTTAGCAGTTGCCAAGGGATGCACCTTTATTCCACCATGAGGCTTCACGATGTACTGGTGCTGCCAAATTTCATAGAATAATTGCCAAAATATGAGAGATACATGATGAAGTAATATTTGGGAGAAGAAAATAAGCATGTAATACTTAAAATATCTTTTTGGACTATATGAAAACTTCCAGTCTTAAAATGTTTACTCTTGCAGTATAATAGAAACTTCATTAAATTTCTTAAAGCTTACTGAAAAATGCTTAGCTCTGATCAGAAAACTGTCTAGATTGTAAACCAGAATAAATTCTGTGGAAATTAGTGATAGCTTTCTTATGTATTGTCTTACCAGGTCAGTAAGAGCAAATTCTGTGTTTATAGGAACAGTATGATTGAGGGGATACACGCCACTTTCTATTGTCCTCTAACTTCATGCTAATGCCAGGATAAGACATTTTTTAAGGAGTGATTAGAGGGCCAGTTTGTTTTTATTATTTTACTGCATACTATGTATTTGCATTTCTTTTAAATAAAATTGTTATTTTATGTGAGACCTGAAGTCTGAAAGATAAAAATTATTTCAATACTATATCAGTCTGTCATTCAATCTATCTTGAAAGCTGAAGGAAAAGTGACTCAAAGTATTTTGTGATGTGAAGGAAGTTGAATTCTGCAGATTCTAGTACCGTATGTTTGTGCACATCCGAAGTATAGATGACAAAGAAGAGTCTGGACACATCACATTTGGGGGTACTTAAGATAATCAAGGCTGTCAGTGGTAAGTTGTTCATAATTTCCAGTGAAATCAGAGGTGGTGTCCAGGGTACCTGGTAATGGTGCCATACCATTACTCATTTGGCAGCTGTCTGTAGTATGCTTTGAATAATGATGAATTAGATGAGTCCTTTCTCAGACTCATTTTTCAAGCAATTCAGACATCATTTTCTTACTTAAATTTAAGCCTGGATAGTATGTGCTTATAAACCTGCATATTCTAATTTCTTCCCCTTCCTTATCTGGATTAACCTGTTTCTAGAAACACATTAAATTTTTAAATAATGGAAATGCATTTTTGAGAATGTGTCTTTAACTCTCATTCTGCCTCTGCACATTATCATGCTTTTTTTACCTGGGGCTGGTTACAAGGCCCTGAATTCCTTAGTCAGAATCCTTTCTGCTGTTCTTCTTCTTCCTTGCCTTCCCTTCCCACGATTTTCGACTCCACTCCATCCTCCTCCCCTGTTTCCCAGCGTGCTGCTCAGTATCGCTCAATCAAGGTGAGGAGATGAATGACTTCCTTGGCAAGAGGAGAGCATGAAGCCTGAGCACAGTGCACTCTAATTTGTCTTGTGTCGGAATGTAAAGCAGGCTCTATCACCCAGGCTGCCAGGCGAGGCTGAGGGATGGTGCCCCTGATAGGTTTATCATGTTTTCTCATCTCTAAGAAAGCTAAATGAAAACATAAAGTTCTCAGGCACTGCACAGGGGTGCGTACTGATAGCATATTACTTCTGGAACTAAAACTTAGGTCCACACTGTAGTGTCAGCCTTTCTTTGTTTTAAAAGGGGCAAAAACTTTGTACTTATAATCATGAAGACAGCAATTTCCAGGCATGTGTCATATGTCAATATAACTTAAATTTAAAATGTAAAATATAATACTGAACTATTCATTTCTGTTTGGATGAAGGAAAAATGACTTCACTTTCAGGTAAGCACACACTGCCTCACTGGAATTTCAGATTACATTTTGGTGTATAGGTCAGAAGGACTGATGCTAATGATGACCCAGAATTAAAAGTTCACATATTTGTCATGACAGTCAGAGAAGTCTGCATGAAAATTAGATGGCAGAGTGTAACTAATCACTGCAAACAGAGTCTTGTCACCAAACTTCCTAAATTAACTTCTCTCATCTGTCTTGTTGGGAGTTTTTCCCCCATGTTTCCTTTAACATGTACTTTCCATGCAATTTTAGTCCATGTCATCCTCTCTCTGCCTTCATGTAGGAATACTTTTCAATCCAGGCTGATTTTTTACTCCTTCTAAAAATGTGCTATAGGTCCACTTAGTAAAGATATCTGAAAGATTTAAACTACAGTTGACCACTTTGGCACTAGCAGGGTTTTTACTAACTTCACTGTAGTGAAGAATCATGTGGGAAATGTATTGGAAAACAGAGGTATTGTTTAGAATCTAAATGGAGTAGCTTCTCCCTGTGTCTATTTTATTGTACTTCCAAACAAACGGACCAAGACTGATGAGTCATGATGGCTAATTGCACTATTTAGGGGCTGAATGACACCTGCAGTAGGGGCTATATCCCTAATAAATTCTAGACAGTTCTGAAGACCTCAGAAATAATTTCTGTACTGCACAATCACCTACCACAGAAGTCCTTTAACATTAAGGCAAGTACAGGCTCAGCAAATAGAAAAAGAAGAGAACGAGAGATTTTGCACATAGAAGGAATGTTTTCTGTGCAGAAAGCAGTCTTTTGTTGAGCAGTCTTTTGTCATCTTAATAAATCTAGATTTGAAATCTGAAAACTGAAAGCAGTCCATTGTAATCTTAATAAATCTAGATTTCCTGTTTCCAACTCTTTTCTTTTCCTTAGTTTAGTCTGCCCCAGGAATACACAATGATTTGGCAGAAAGAAATGCAAATGACAACAGTTCAGATGTAAAGATGACACTCCCTAGAGGTGAGGCTAAAAATACATTAGGTTGATATTTTTGAATTGAGAAGGATGCCATGGAAGGAGGAACTAAATGGGCTTTGCTGTGCTGATATCTTAATTTGGAATTTCACTGTTGTTAAACTTTATTTTCCTCTGCATGTCTTAGGAGTACACATTCCCCAGAATATATATTCCATATATTATTAAAGTGGTCAGTAAATTGCATTTAAAATTAAGGAGATCTTCCTCCTGTAAATCCTCTGTAAATGAATTGCCAAAAATTTCACAGAATAGATCTTATTAGTTCAAAATCAGAATGCTAGCTGAGTTATTCTCTTCTTCTAGGTATCCATTTTCATACTTTAATTTTTACTTAGAAGAGCATTACAGAGTGTAGCACTCCAATTCCTCCCTTGGCCACAGTAACTTTTTTATCAGATCTGATAGAATTAGGGTTCTTGCAGCTTTCTCTTTGGAGGTAAGACTCTAGTGGGGTTATAAATTTCATCGTGTGAGGGGGGTTTTCCAGTAAAATAAAAAATTTAGAGAAATAAGAAGGCCTTAAAAACCTTAGCAAAACAACACATTACATGAATATTTCTTTACTTTGTCTACCTAAAATCATATTCTCACAGAGATGTGGCCTTCTCTCAGGGTGAAGGAAAATGCCTCTGTTTTCAGAGATTTATCACATTTCATCCTACTAGTTGTTCACCTGTGTTCATGAGCTTTTCATATTCTGTGCAAAACTTAGTTTATAGCTTGATTGGACAGAAGGCAAAGTCATCAAAGCTAATAATTTTGGTATTGTTCCTTGATATCACTCAATTATTTGGTCAGAAGAGGCCTTTTGCCAGTTTATTATTTCCTGTATTCCACAGGCAGCTTTCTTTTGCCTTAACGTACCCAGTTCATGCAACACTTAGTAGTCAGAAAAATAAGAGCTGATCTATAAATTGCAGAGAAGCTTCTCTAAATTCTTCATCCTGAAGTAATAGGGCTGAGACATGTAAGTGTAGGTCCATTGAAATCCCTCAACCTGCCTGTTTGGAATCTCTGATTGGGCACACAGTAAACAACCATGCTTACGTGGCCTTAATATTTGTGTCTCCAGTGGATGAGCAAGAGCTGCATAAAAGAAAATACACGTGGAATAAAGAGAGCGGTGATCTGTGGTGGAAATAAAGAATTTTCTTGGCAAAGTGAATTTGCTGTCATTTAATCTTACTGAAAAGGTTATATGTAATTAACTGATTTCATTTTTAGAAAGCAGCTAATTAGGTGATTCATTGAGATGCAAATGCATCACCCATTGATTTCTTGCTTAATCAGCATGGAGTAGAACTAGTCTGTAGCCTTTGTAAACTGAATCAGGGAAAGTTCTTCTGGCCCTGAAGAAAATGGGTGATGAAATAAAAGTTGTAATAGTAGTGAAGATGAGACGGTTCATTCTCACATTATTAAATAGTTCAGGGAAGATGACTGAGCACCCAACTTTTTAACAAAATAAGGAAGGAAAACTCCAGTGTAGGATTCAATAAATCAAGTAAGAAAGACAGGGTCCTGCAGCTGTATAAGTGCTCATCTTTCGATATGCTTTTTAAGCTTGTATTTTACTTTTTTCTCTGTTCCTAATTTTCTTTGTGCGCTTATTCTTTTTCCTGTGTGCTCTGTTGAGAGCATTAGCTCATTTTTTAACTTTTCCAGTTAAATTTCTTGAGAAAAGACCAGATATCAGGACTTCACAAAAGTGTTGCCAATGTTTTCTTTCATTCAGCATTTGGAAGTACAGTGCTCTGAAATACTAAATTAATTAATTGTTTTTTACTGAGTGGGTTCTGCAGTTTCTTGGTTCAAGTTTGATGGAACATTTTCACAGCTGCTCTCCTAAAATGTTTGCTTTTCTTCTGTATACTACACCTCTCAGAAGTTAGGGCTGCAAAAGGAGATGTGAAGAATTAGGCTCCTCAGTTAAGTCTGAATATGGTGAGGATGGCCCAAGAAACTTAAAATATATTTGATTAATAAAAAGGAATTATTCCTAAGTGTGCTATCAGCTTAACTTGGATTTAATTAATTTAAATAGGTCTTTTGCATTATGTTTCATTGATTTTATGTTCATGTTTCTTAACAAAACATCCTGGTGTTCTGACAGTAGACTGTTTCAATGTGGTAAAATTGTTCCTTGAAGAAAATAAATATATTATTTAAAACTCCAGGAAAGGATCAGATTCCCTGAGCTGTGACCGTATGTGAAAGAGGTGCTCCCTATGGGTAACTAACAATAACATAAACCAAGCCTCAGGTTCTTATCATTCTGTTCCAGAGTATTTACTTCATTTGAAATCATTGAGAATATATTGTCAGTAAAGGTGCTTGTCATATCTCTCCTGGCTTAAAGGTTAGCCATGCAAAAGGGCGTTTTTAGTCATAGATATGAAAAGATTTTTTTTTTTTTTTTAGTGAGGGGTTAATGTATTTCTATCCTTTAGTTAGACCTCAGCAGGGACCTTGGTCTAATGTTTCTTTAGCTCATGAATATTAGCCTTTCTTTTGAATAGACCCAAGACATATGGAAAATCATCTCAGCTACATGTCTCTTGTGGGAAAAAGTCTAAATGTCAAGCAGTAGCACTGAAAGCCTTGAAAATTGGATCATGTTCTGCAAAGAAACATGTTTATGAGCACAGCAATGGTTCTTTCCCAGAAGTGCCTTGCAACTTGTATCGCTGAAATGAATGCAGATTTCTCAGCCTATGCTAGATCTGTTCACCTACCAGTTTCTTGGATCTCAGATCTATTTGTAGAAAAGACCATGTCTTTTGGCACCCCAATTTGCACTTGTGTCAGCTGCACAATTTGACACAGGCAGTTTGGTATCCTTGAATCACTGTTTGCCAGGCAGCAAAACCAGAAATACATGGAGACACCTCAGACAACTGATGCTTCATCTCATGTAACTAAAGGTCTTGAAAATTAAACATATAGGAATGCAGCAAAATATTTTCATGCTATGAAGAGAATGTTGGTCTTTGTTGTCACTGTCCTGCCTTTCTTAAACTTCCACAAATTCTGAGAAGGATCATATGGAAACCGCATTTGATCCTTACAGCAAGTAATAGGAAAAAAGAGTTGTTCCTTTCATCATTGTGTGTGCCCACCTTCTCTTTCAACCATCACCTGCCCTCACTCGTAGTTTCAGGCTCTTTCTTTTCACCATCATCTTCTCTGGAGCTGATGACCAATCTCTGTGTTCTAAGGAAGGAGATGGAGCCACTCCTGGGCTGCATCAGTGTAAACTGCATGGCAGGAGGTCAGATGGACAGAGAACTTCTCTATAAGTTTAACTTCTCTGAAGCCCAGTTTCACTATAATTTTGCTCAATACATTACTAGGTATCCACTAGGTAAAGCAGTAAGAGATGGTTGAATTAGACAGGACATGGATGAAACAGCAAAAACTTTCTAAAAAACTTTCTAAACCACCACCAACCTGGGATAGTTCTGGTGAATTGTGCAGAGCAAAACAATCTGGTAAGGTTGCTGCTATGCATTACCATTACTCTACTTTCTCTGTAAGTGAAATTATTATGTTTTTAATGACTTTTTTTTGGGGGTGTGGGTGATAATTTTGATCTGCTTTAAATTGTATCAAGTAGTTAAACATGAAGGTGAATTTGTCAAAAGCTTTGGAAGTGATGTAGGAAGCATAAAGAGAGTAGAAAGCTCTTAGGTTTTGTTACCCTGATCTCATAATTGAAATAGCTCTTTGGTTTTGTTTCCTCCTGGTTTTTCCGAATCAGAGGGATCTTAGGCTATGGCTGTCCTGTCAAATTAGACCAATCAATTGTGTTTAAAATTGGATTTCAGGAGCATATATTGCCCTCCCGTGTACATCTGTCCTACAGATCTTGTTCACATGTTTTAAAGAGCTTTTCCTCAAGAGCTGTTTCTTTTGTATATTTTAGATCTCCATTATCAGTTTTTAGTGGAAAGAAGCTTGTAGACAATGTTTGTAGATATTAAAAGTGTGTTTGGATCATCTCTGAAATGAATAGAAATTCTGCTGATTTATCTTGTGACATTCTTTCACTTACAGGTTAAATGAAAAGTTCCAAACAATGTCTGTGTAGTCTGCCACATATTACGAAAGGCCAAGTCCCAAATGAACATTTATTTTTGCTGAGGACAATTATTTTGTATCAGGAATAAACTCAAGAAGCATCTGGAAGGTGACAAGAAAAATGGTCAATCTGTCTTAGTTTTATTCAAGAGTTAGATTAAGAAATTAGCTGTAGTTGCTTGTGCACACATGAAGTTTACCTTCATTACTCTAATTTGCATGAAGGAAATACATTTACAGATTCCCGAGTGCACTTTCTACTTTCTTGTAACCTACATGGTTACAAGTGGATTTTCAGTGGTCATGACAACTTTCCACCTTTGTTTAGTAATGCATTTTGGCATTTTTATTACAGTACTTAACAGGACATTGACTGTTTTGCTTAATTTTTGGAGTGCTGTTGGTAAAAAAAGAAACATTCCAGCTGGACTCAGGTGTCTCACAGACAAGATAATGTTACACTGATTTTAAAGAGAAAAAGTATACCACCACAGCTAAAAATACAGTGGCTAAAGTTTCATGTTTTGCAATGGTATCAAGTTACTAATTTTTCCTTATTCAATGGACAAAGATCAGCCTTAAAAATCTAGTGATTTCAGTAGCTAATAGTCTGTAAAACCAGAGCAAACAGAAAAATTATCTTAACAGTTCTGATTTGGTTGCTTTGTGACTTTGTCTGTTATTATGCTTTTAGAGGGTTAAACTCCAAAGGATCTTTGGCATATTCAGCCATGTGAAGTATTTGCAGTAAACCCCAAACCAGGTTTACCTAGCTGGTTTTCATTAAAACCTTTCATTGAAAGAACAGCACTAGGTCTGTTTGATTTCAAGGATTTGGGATTTCCATAACACAATTCCTTTTCACTGAAGAAGGATAGTTAGTATATTGTTTTTCCATGATTTTGCTGGGAAGAATGAGATGCAACTCAACAATATCTATGAATTTCACTGAGACAGTAGTCTTCTTTAGAGAAGTCTTGTATGTGGACGTGTGCAATCAGGAGTTTAAATAAAGATACTCCTACAGTCCAGGATTAACCCATTGAATTTTATGTATGAACAGCTTGCCCCTTACAAACCTGGATAGGGCTAAAATGTAATGCAAATAAGAGAGGGTGTTAACTCAACTTGTGATGTTGTGCTTGTGGTGATGTGCCTGATGTCAGAATTGGAACAATGACATTTTTAGGAATTGAAAACAAGAAAGAACCAAGTAGAAATTGCACCCACACTTTGCAAAAACTTTCAAGAGGAAAATCTTTTCATAAATGCGTTTACTAGCTTTTCATGACACCAGATGCAGTCCTGCACAAAGTTTGGTGAAATGATGCACTGCCTCAGTTTCATTTTAGTCTATCACCTTTATTGCCATGTGTATCATATTCTCTAACATCACAAGGTGCTAAATGATATCGCTCGTACCTGGGAGTGACAATATACATCTAGGGATCAAAATGCTCAAAACATTTAGCACAGCATATGCTTCCTGTGGAAATTTTCTATGCAAAAATACCCAATTTAGCTCTGAACAGAGCACCAAAAGAAAAATCCACAGCTGGCAGCCTTCATCTCTGCTAATCCCAAGTGGCAGGCTAAACAAACAGGAAAAAAAGCCCTTCTGTTCACTATTCTTCCCCTCCATTCAGTGCAAGAATTGTAATAAATACATGGCAAGATGCAGGAATAGAATGCCAGTACTATTTCTTACTTATTCAAGACATCTAATTATGTCCAAGAACAGCAAAATAGTCTCAGCTCTATAGGCATTGGAAAGATTATGAACTGGGTGGCCTAGCTGAAGGCTTTACAGACTGAATGAACACACATTTTTCATTTGCTGGCTATGCAGTAAAATCTTCATCATGCTACTTTGTGTTGGGGTTTCTAACTTTCCCAATCACGTTGGTTATACTTAATTTATTTTTCAATTTTCGAGGGACAAGGTGATCTTTAATAGTGTATGCAAGTATTAACCTGGGATCTCCAAATCTGGGTCCTCCTTAAGCTATTTTTATTCCTCTGTGAATTTGTGCTTACCAAATGCTATTATTTTTTTATTTCTAATAGGAATAGTATTTATTATTTAACAGAATACTGGCCACCTCTGCTGTGTTCTGATGTACACAGCAGCTGGTATAATACATGTCATGACTGGGGGCCTCAGATGCTGTCAGCATTGCTTACAAGGCAGTAAGGACTAATGCAGAAAGTACTTGTTCAGGTAGCAGGAGAGACACAGTAAGAACATGTGGTCATTGTTATGGTGGGAGGAGACTGCTAGTGTAGTTTCAACACAACTCCGTACTGAGAACTTTTAAGTTTGCTAAAAAAAATTAATTGACAAGTTGAGTGAATAAAAGACCATGAATTTTGCTTTCAGTACTGTTACTGAAGCATAGATGAAATAATAAAGGGTTGCAGTTCATCTTGGAGAAGAGACGGCTCTGGTTGCTCTTATAGCAACCTCCTAGTACCTAAAGGACAAGTGGATTTAAGTTAAGGATTTAAGTTAAGGATTTAAGTTGAAGAAGAGTAAATTTAGATTAGATATTAGGAAGAAATTCTTTACTGTGAGGAGTTTGTTGAGGCATTGGAAAAGGTTGCCCAGAGACATTGTGGATACGCCATCCTTGAAAGTGTTCAAGACCAGGCTGGATGGGATTTTGAGAAACCTGATCTAGTGGAAGGTGTCCCTTCCGTTGTCAGGGGGTTGGAACTACATAGTCTCTAAGGTGCCTTTCAATCCAAATCATTTTGTGATGAAGCACAGATAAAATTTGATGCAGAGGAAAGTTAAACGATGCACAAAAAAAACCAGTCTGAAAATAGATTTACAAATGAATTCATGGGCTTTAAGCTGACTTGCCACTTAGGATCTAGTTATTGATGTGACAGTAGAAAATGTCAAATCAGAATTCTGTAGTGGTTAAAAAAGTACTTTACAGGACTATTCTGGAAAAACACAACAAATTAGAGAACAACATTACATAAATCTATAGAATACCTGTGTCTTCTAAACAGAAGGTGACACAATCCTTTCTGCACAAGGAAAATAAACATGGACTAAAGCTGGAAAATGTGACTGATATGATAGATGTCTTTAAAATCAGAACTGTCGGGGTAAAAACGAATTGGTTGCATTTTCTTTCAGTACAAAAAGTTGGAGGCATCACATGAGATTGGCAGGTTTTTGCCTCAAAACTCAGAAAAGGAGGTGATCATTCATATGTTCTGTAGTCAAGCTACGGCATTCGATGGCATGAAATGCTGGGGATGATAAAATGTGACCAAAAAACCAATTGTATTTTTTTTCTTTTTATTCCCACTGAGGGCTATTAAAAAATAGGCAGCACTTCTGCCTGAGGAATTCTCTAGTCAGCAACTTTGTGAAGGTCAAGAGGGTTTTATGGAGAGGTGTCATTGCACAGCTAAACACTGCCAAAGAAGGGGGTTTGGGATGGGAAGACCAATATGGAGTTCCTTGTCTATGTAAAATTTTCAGTGGAAAAAAGCCAAATACTTCTGTTCTGTGAGCTTACTGGAAATGATGTGAAAGGGGTGGGCTCACAATCAGCAATGATTTAGCATGTCTTCTCAGAGGCAATCTATTAGTCTAAACCCCCATATGCACTAAGTGTTTTCATTTTTCACTCTAAAATATTAGCAGAGCAAAAATGCATATTTTCAGAGTGTTTTTAAATTATTTGAGTTTGAGAAGATTTTAAATGTGCTTACAGTCCTCTTCTGTAAGACTTTAGTGGATAATTATTTCCTTCTTCTAAAGAGAGAATCTGTCATGGTTCATTTCTGGTACACTGAAAATATCAGATTACTGTGTTTCATATGACTGAGAAAGCAGGTCTGACAAAAAAAAATAAACATATCCCCATGGTTTATGCTTTGTAAGAATAGCTAATATTGCCACTATTGTCAGCAGATTTAAGGATGCCAAGTATTTCATAACCTGAATTGCATGTGATAGACTCTACTTAAAACATATGAATGAAAGAGAAAGGTCCTGGTCACACCATCTGGCACATGGCATTTACCCGAGTGAGAAAGTTCCAAATAAATAGGAAATGAGGCCAACTCCAAGTGCTAAAAATATGTTTTTGTCTAAATAAGCAGCATATCAAACACTGTGCATTCTGTATACTTATGGAAATACAGGAGGTAGAGAGAGAGTGCACCATTCAGAGAGAGCAGCTGTTGTGAAAGTCAAGCTATATAAAGACAGGGACTGGAGTCCTGGTATTCTTCCAGGGCCGTTTTTCCAGGCAAAACCTAACAAAGATAGTGATATGTAACCATTAGCCAGGCATCACAGGTTTTGTTTTCTACTTCATCAACACATGGCCCTGTAGAACCTCAGTTCTGTCTCCCTGGCTGGCCTTGGATGTTTGGTGTGGTGTGGCACTGTGCCTGTGGACTACTCTGGAGTCTGTCAGGGTTTTGAGCTTTTCTGTTCATCTGTGAAGAGTATGGCCTTCAGGAATAAAATAATTAGATTGGACTGAATATGGGTGCTCCAGAATTTCTGTAGTGTTTTTACTAGTGTCTTGTTGCCTGTCTGCCCCCATACTTCTTTTTAAGTAAGTGGTCTTCATCAAATTTGAGGATTACAGGCAAGTGTTTGGGAGTTAAGGATAAATTTGACGCTTATGTAGGTTTTTTTCTTTTTTCTTTACCCACACAGCATCCTGTACCATGATTTCCAGGGCATATATATACATTGTCTGGAAAAACACCAGCTGTTTGCTTTTTATCCTTCCATCTCACATTCAGCTCCACATCTCTTACTTTAGGGGAAAAAAATATGACAGGGGAATCATTAAAAAAGCAAGAAACCTGTTTTCACACTACCTGGCAAAGCATTAGACTTCAGCTACATGGGGTCTGGATTGATACACGTATTCTGCCCAGATTTTGTGCTATGGGAGGTTGCCTCTTCAGTTTTAGCAAAGCAGCAGATGAGCTACCCAGCAAGTAATCAGGCTGGGGAGCTAGCCCAGCTTGGTCTAAGCATTTGCTTGTTTATGCAAGAGAAAAAGGCAGATGTGAAGGCTTTCTGCTAAAAGCACCTGACTTTTATGTTGTTGTAGTTTGGCTGCTACTGTTAGAGGGGCTGACTTATTTATAGCAGTAATTGCAGTGTAGATTAGCTTTGTGCCTCTGGATATGCTTTGGTGATTCCAGAGGAAGGCCATCTCTTTGAACCTCCTCACTCTAGTTTTGATGGTTTCTTGCACAAACAAGCACTTTAAAATGTCCTTGGAGGATTTCTGGGGAAGGATGTCTGTCAGAGCTATTTACCTGACGTACCTGCCTTGCACCCGGACAAGCTTAGCAATAGAAGGAGAGGTACAATCATTCTTTTGGAACCCTCTAACGCACAGCAAATGTCAATTTAATTCTTTGCAGTGTCCATATTTTCAAGTCCTGCATCTGTCACACTACTGGAGACAGCTATTAGCTTTGGATACCAGATGCAAAATACTTGTCTGTAAAAAACTCTCTCTTACTACTGCTGTGCTCTGACTGATGTCTCCCTCTGCTCCCAGAATCACAAAAAAGCAAACCCTGTACATATCCTCATGTCAGCTTCCCAGTTTTGCTGCATAGGAAAGCAAGTGGAGGCAGGCTGAGCAGAAACCCTTTGATGTGTGCACCTCTCTGCTCTTAAAAGTGTTTCTCAATGCATATTTTGAAGGCAAAATAAAATAGTTGGATTCCCAGCTTTAAAATAAGTCTGAGTATAACACATATGTACGTGTATAGTTCTTAATGGAAGAAAGCTTGGTAATGAAGAATGAGCAGATTTTTATGTGGTGTATGTAGTAATTGTTTTCCTTATATTGCAAAGTTATGCCTTACATTTTATTTTGGAGAAATCACACTTTTCTCCTTTGTATTTTACATATAAAAATGGGGTACAAAAATATAACTTAGACCTGTGAGGCAGTTTCCTCACAGAAACTGAATTGCTTGTGTATTTGCAGTTACCACCAAAATGATTGGGTCACAGCTAATGTAGTTCCTTAGATCACCCCGTGCAGACCATTATCCACAGGAATACAAATAATGACCTAATCACCATTAAAGCCTTTTGGAGATAAGATATGCATTCCCAAAATATAATTTCTGGAAAATAGATTTCTCTCCCCAAATAGCAAGCTTGATGAAGGAAATTATTACTTTCCTTTTTTTCCTTTTTTTTTTTCCAGACAGAAAGAAAGAAATACTGTAGCATGCACTTCAAACAATTCATTTATAACAGATAAAAGTATGGCTAAATTCTGTCTAATAAAGTGTTTAGATGTTACTTCACAAGTAATTAGGAATAACTATTTTTTTTAAATATTTGATATGGCAACAAACCACTTAGTGAATAGTTCTCAAACAAAATAAACCCTTCCATCATGGGTGAAAAAAGCAAGTAAATATATAAATAAGCACATGAGTTGCTAGATATCCCAGTCACTTGTTTCCATGTGGATTGCTGGATTCTCTGTGTTGCTCTGGCCAATCCTTTGGCTGTTAGGATTTGTTCATGTGCCAGCCTATCCCATCATACTGGCCACTGACCTGTGAAGGTGCATAGCATTAAGGATCAGTGCAAAATTTTTTCTCAATTGCCTGTTTTAATCACTTTCCACTGCAAAGCTGTGTGTTGATACCCCAGATGTGATACCATGTGTCCCTGGATATAAGAACTCATTAGCAGAATCTCTCTGTGCAGGATCTGGGTTTCTTGGCAATGATTTTTTTTTTTAATCTCTGATTCAGAAAGCTGTTTGAAAATGGATGTCTAAGAGGAGCCTACTCGTTTGCGTTGCAAAATTTTTGATATTTCTGGATGAATGCCATGTCAGAGGCATTTTAAAAATCTAAGAATCCTGTAAAATAACCAGAGCTGAGGACACTGTTCTTTTCTGCTTTTCTTGGAAAAGGCATCCACTTCCTTTTCTTTCACTTCTCCCTTCTTTTTCCTTAAAACTCCCTCTTTACTTACCAGAAGTAGTCTTTATTCTGTCCTTTCATGGGAATTCTGGAATTCTAGGTGAAGAACAAGACCTGTCAGACAGGTAAAAAGCACTTTATATAAAATACATCAGGATCACTTGTATTTATTTTGGGTTTAGAGGTCAACATTCCTGAATTTCTCATGCAGCAGTAAGGTTTGTTAGAACTTGATATTTTGTTTTGAATGTGCAGTAGCCTGGTCTTTCACTTGTTTATTAGTCTTGTAGCACATTCCTATAAGCGACTGTTAAGACATTTGGAGTTCAAGGACAAGCTAGGTTATTTTGCATTTAGATGCAAGTCAGCATCCCTAAACCTGTAAGTGTTATGGAATATATTTGTTAAAACTAGCATCTTTCCAGAGGCCTTAGTTGGAAAAGATGTCATCATAGCAATTATACTTTAATTCACTGAGTAACTAAATTATGAATATGGTAAAACTCAGGAACTACTTACACAGCAAGAGTTAATCTAAGTAAAGAAGTATATACTGACATTTGAGGGGTAAGGAGCCTCATAACACAAGTTCATAAAAAGATATATGTAACAAATTCAAAGTTTATTTCAAAATCTGTGACTCTGTGAAAGGATCACTCAGTGTAAGTTCCAGAGGGGCTTTTCACTTTAAAGTTACTGATTTTTCTACTTCTGTTTTTGCTAAATTCAATGGTCAGTGTATCTTAATTATTTTTGTTTGTTTCCCTTTATGCTAACAGCAAGATAACAGGAAATAGAAATAAATTAAACTGTCTTCAAAGAAGTTGTTTTACATTCTAATAATGTGCAGAAATGCAATTGAAAATCCTGTTGTGTTTAAAACTAAAAATAAAATAATATTATTTATTTTTATTGACAAAATCCATAAAAGGATTTTATAACTGATTGAATAACAGCCTCCAATCCCTAAACACTCACTTGGGCTTCAATTAATGTGTAAAAGTAATAATACAAAATAAATTATTCTAAAACCAAGATAGGATGCTATCTTGGATAATTACTATTAGGATAATAAAGCTATGTGCACACATTTCAGTAGAGCAGTATTTCAGCATTTATCTAATACTTTGTGGAGCAAAATCTATATCTGGAGGTAATCTGAAACCTTCCTTTCCCAGGTGATTTCTTTAAAGCAGTTGTGAAGCCCACAGTTAGTCTTTCTAATCCTCACTAAAAGGTAAACTAGTGATCTGCCAAAATTTTGTGCATGAAATACTCAAATTAAGGAAAGTTCTGTGGTGAGACTGGATCTAGAAATCTCTTTGTGTAACTCTGTCCCTTAGATCACCTGTAATTAATTACAAATTAAAATTTGGAGGTCAAATTGTATCAGGTGGAGATTTTTCAGTCATACTGTTCTAAACATGAATTCAGGTTATTTACCTTTAATATGCAAGGAAATGTTAGAAAAGGGCTTGATGATTTTATTTGTAAACATCTGTTTTAAGCAAATCTTAAGGGTTATCATCTCACTATAACAGGCTACTAAATCAGCTTACTTTTGCAAAATTTTTTATGTTCATTCAGATATTTTCAGTTCAGATAAACACCATTACGAGAGATAATCAGCCTAAATATCTCATGATTCATCTGTCTCTAAACTGAAAATCCATTGATTGTGGCTTTTTAAAATAATCATTACCAATAAAATTATTGATAGTAACATTCTGAAAGTTTGAATAAATGCTTGGCAATCTCAAACCTTTTCTGGATTCATTAAACTAATTTAAATCAGGTGAAAATCTAACCCAGAAAAGGGCTTGTGCATGACTTCTCAGAGTTCCAAAAATTGTCTGCTGCTAGCTTCTGACCAATACCAGTGGATTTATATGATTTTGAAGTAAAACCATTAAATTTATTTCTGTTAGCACAATATTGATCTTGATCTTACTTTAAAGGTTTTAGACTTGAAGAAGATCTGGCACCGGGCATGGACTGAGTTCATAATGAAATCCAAACCACAAAGAAGGCCTTGTAGTTTTGATTTTTGCTGCAGACATTAACAGACTGCTAGCTGGAGTCCCTGCAAACAAAGCAGATTGTTTCTTTTTTTGTTGTTAGCCTCATGATAAGTTGTAGTGCCAAGACCAAGTAGCATATTAAAAAATTGTAACAGTTTTAAACTGTTTGCAGATGGTTGGTATCATTTAGCTGGTTAAAGCACTGCATTTATAAGGAAAATATTTCCTGATAAAATAATGACAATGGATTAAAAAATAGTGGGATTTTGAAGATTTTGTCACTTTGTCCTGATGGTTATTAGTGTCTAATTCTATATTTGCTTTAGTTTGATCAAATGACAATGATTTCCAAAGGAGTCAATCAGATTCTTTGGTCCAATACTTCAAATTCCTCCCTATTTGCAACAGCTGGAAACAATGGCAAGCACACAGAATGCAATGTGCACCCAACTAATTGGACAGTACTGATTTCAGTTTGGTACCTTGGCCTGTAAACATAACTATTCCAAAAGGGCAGAAGGAATTTCTGTGTGAGAATATAGTTTAAACCTGTCTGATTCTTTCAGATTGAAACCCAAGGTATGGTGACTTCATGTTTAGCACACATGGGGAAACAAAGGAGGCAGAAAGACCATACTGAAGTAGGATTTTGATCTCTCTCTAGGGGAAGAATTATCTCCCTAAAGAATTAGGAGTAATTCAAGATCCTGCTTTGGTAATAGGATATTTTTGTCAGACTTTTTGCAATATAACAACGCAAACAGTAGCAATGAATGTTAATTATGTATTTCTCAACCAAAGCTTGATTTCAAGTACAGCAAACTGGAGTTTGCTTCATATCTAACATATAAGCTTGCTCCAGTAGCAACAAATTTGGTCTTAGAGTGTATGGATGTGATTAAGAATTCAATAAACATAAATCAAAATTATACAAATAGAATATATTTAAATTTTCTTTTCATATAAAAATAGATTAATGTGGTCAGGCAGAGATAAAAATAAGGTGATAAATGGTTGAAGTATCTTTTCTAGTTTTTCAAAATTATTCTTGATGTAGCCAGCCAGTCAAAAATTGTAGTTTGGCTTCCAATTGTGTAATTCTTCAGCAAAGACAAGGGAGGGGGTTAAATTTGCCTGTCCTTCTGTCATTATTGCTGTCACAAAAGTAATCTGGAATTTTGACTTAAGAATTTTAGGGAAGGAACATATTCTGAGGCCTCACTCCCAGAACGTGCACCTAGTTGCTGAATTGAAGATTGACTAAGTTATTCATGATAACTGAAAGTAAAAGAGCCAAGCAACTTACACCTGCATGTTTCCTAAACACAGCAAAGCTAAAAGCTGATCATTTATTACTGAAAAATAATAAATAAGGATGTGTAAGCTTCTATAATGAGAAATATTTCAGTCAGTAGTGTTCCTCAAAGAAGACAGAAATAATAACATACTAATATTCATTTCTAGAACTTTTAAGGTAACTTGCAGTAGATTCTAATATTCAGTATTTCTTCCACTGCTGAATGTTGGATTCCAGGTTTTACTTGCTGTTTGTCATTGTTGATTGATCCATTTCATCGCCAGACTATGCTACCTTATATCATCTAAATCTGCATCTTCTCAGGCATTCAAAATTCAAAACTTGCTTTATAAAGTTCAATTTCTGTGTAAAATCATAGAATAATTTCATTGGAAGTGGCCTTTTGAGGTCGTGTGGTCCTATCTTCCCTGCTTCCCTCAGCGCTAAATTCAAGTTAAATCAGTTGTGGGATTACTAGTTTATTTTTACAATATAATAGGTCTCAAGTCAGTGGAGGACTTGGTTTCAAAGACAGAAAATGCTATTACTGCGTTTTTCATTGCTTATCTTTTGTGGCTTTTTTTTCTGCACCGATGCTGCAGAATGAATGCTGGAATGGCAGTGAAATGCAAACAGTGATCGCTGAATGTCTGACTATGACATTCTCCTAAGAGTGTTCCAAAATCAAACAGCACCGTATTTCCAGAAAGGCATTGTCAATATTAAACTGTTTCTTAGGTCCTTGGAGTCAGTAAAACCTTTACCTAATAAAAGATTTTAAGTTTTGGCTTCTGTTGGTGAGATAATTTAAAGACTTCACTGAAAACTGCATACTCAGGGAAACGTCTCTAGATTTTTGCATTTAGTTTACTTGAATATGAAATAATTCTGTTGAGTGGCTTGGCTTGGTCATTGCAACAGCAATTCTCTCCTCTGTCTCTAAAACAAGGAACATTCCCCTGCAGATTTTCAATTTTCAAAGTAATAGAACTTGTGAAGAAAACATTATAGATTCAATTAAATAGTATTCAGAAAAAAACTCCCTGTTGTATTCAAGAATAATGACAGGGAAGCATATGTTTATAGAAGATAAGGTGGTGGCTCAGACTGCTGCACAGCCAGTCAGTGGAAGCAATGGGTCCAGCCTCTTGTTAAGCCCAATGCCACTGGATATTTTTTAGTTTCCTTTCCCTTCCACTGCTTCCTCAGGCTATCAAGGTCACAGTTGCCAGTAGTAATGTTTCCTGCAATCTGTCCCCCTTTGCAACTTTGTCTAAATGAATTTAAAAGAATTGCCTACATTTCAAGGTCACAGTGAGTTTTATGTTCAGCAGGAGTTTTGAGTGTAGCATGGTGCTACTAAGCTATTTCAAGTAGTCTGAAAATGTTTTTCACTCTCAGACTGCCCTGGCAGATACCTGCATTAGTAAACTGCCTTCCAAAATCAAAGGTTTGTGAAGAAGCACATTTAAGGTAACTATCAAACCTGCATGCTTCTTACAGTTGTGAACTAGTATATGGGTATGATGAACTCATCTTTTACCTGTTCCCACTTGATAGAAGCTTTTGTAAGCTGTTATAATAGAACAAAATGCAAGCTAGTCAGCATTTGAGGTGTCCAACCCAGAAAGAGGCTTCTACATTCAAGTGCCTTCTAATGCATGATTCAACATAAACACAAATATTTCATTTACAAACTATGCCAAGACTGAAAAGAAAAGCCATACTACTTCTGGTGTCACTGAAGTAGTATAAACATCAAAGCCTTTTTGCTTTCCTCCCTGGAAGCAAACTTGAACAGATACTGTATAAAATACAATATGCATACCTTGTATAAAATATGCAGATTGAACAGGTTAATTAGAAAGTGAAATATGACATTTTCCCAAAAATATTATGATAATTGAACTATGTGTTCGTTCTCTGAAATAATTTGCTATGAATTTACAGCAAAATCTCAATGGTTCTGTATTATTAAGTAAACAGACTCGAAGCCATTTCCAGGAAGATCTTACATTAAAGGCTCTTCCTTTAATGCATTAAGGGCAAATATAGAAAAAGGGATTGAAGGGAAAATAGCAGTAATGTAGTTACAATTTTAATGACAGTTAATTTCCATTTGAAATTACCTTGGTTTTTAAGACAATGTCCAGTTGTCAAGGCTTCCAGATTGATGTTCTTGACCGTGACAGTTTTGCAAACTTGAAACCTTCAGCGTCTCTCTCCTAGTTTCAGTCCAAAATGGAAGTTAGGATGTTCACACTGATGGACACACATCACATGGCACAGGGCATACATTATTGCATTCTATTTATCTATCTGCATTTTAGTGGAGGCCAAAGCTTTGTTTTCCTCTACCACTACAGTATCATGAGCACCTACAGCACTGAGAGAAATTACAGAAATCTGGTTCCTTGCTGCATTTCAAAGACCTGAGTCTCTTGTTTCCAGGGCAGAAAAAGAACTGAATCTAAATGAGCTCTTGATTTTTGTCTCCACCCTATAGATAAATATTATACAACCAAGACACTTTTAAAATGCAAGTTTGAATGAGATTAAAAAAATTATAGCTGCTGTGGGGTGCTTTTAAAGAAATCTAAATGCTTGCAAAGCTGAAAAGCTGAAGTTCTTATATAGCTAAAAGTAATTTTATCCATATTTTAGTTTTATTTACCTGTGGCTTCCTTTTTTTCCCCTCTCATTCTTAACATGGTCCTTATGTGGAAAATACTGCTAAAATATAACTTTGCAAATTTGGCCATCATCTGTTTTGTCTGCTGTAAGGTTGTTAAAAAATTAAAAAATATTTAAATTAAAAAATTCTAACAATATTTTAAAGGTAAAACTAAAACCAACATTATTTTGCAGAACTTCTTTTGGCCTGTACATTGTCAACTGGCTAAATATTTTCTTCTGGGGTATTTTTATCGTAAATAAATGAGAAAGTATCCTCTTTTATCATCAAAGGGAATAAATTAATATTGGTAAGATAAGAAACTTTCATGTATTCTGATGCATCTCTGGCCTGGAGATACCTGGGACTCGGGAGACTTAGACAGCAGCTGGGCTAGCAGAACTCAGATTTCATCCTAGAATCTGTCAGATAACAAGCAAAAAGATGGAAGTGTGGATATGCATCAACCAGAAGGGTTGTGTTAAATCACAGAGGAACTGAGAGATCCAGCAATACCCAGTTGCTGCAGTGAAGGGACATTTTGAGTACCTAAGTGAAGAAACGTTGACAGAACTAGATAGCCTTCACCAGAGAGCTCTGAAGGCAGTCAAATATGAAAAATAAGTTACTATTAACTGATTACTTATCTCTCTTTTCAACCCAGATTCTAGAAGTATAGGAGCTGGAAAAAGTAACAACACTTATTAAAGGATAACAGGAAGAGTCTGAGAATAAATCTGATTTCTGAAGCCAGTTAATAAAAAATATGATCAAGTGTGCAAGTAATTTATGCAAGAAAATAAAACATCTATGTGGTTCTTGTAGAGGGCTCACAGCTGTTCATGGCAGTCAGTAAACATATGGGTAAACTGCGGGCCAGCTGATATATCTGAATTTCAAAAAAACACTTAGACTAAGTTCCTTATCACAGGTTCTTAAAGAAATTGAGCCGACAAGGAATAAAAATGGGAGCTGGTACCTTTATATAAATGAATGATGTCCTCCCACCTTGTGAATGTTTTGTCCATTTTGATATGATCAACTCATCTCAGAAAGATGTATTAGAAGTAGAAAAGGCTTACGAAAAGTGTGATAAAGCGGATCAAGACTTCCGTATGAGAAGAGATTAAGAACAGAAAAAGCTCTTCATCTTGCTCTTGGAGGAGGAAGGATGTGATCTGGTTTTGCAGTCATAAATGGCAAGGAAAATGTGCATAGGAAATGACTATTCAGTGTTTCTCACAAGCCAAGCATTATTAGCCACCTGTAAATGGAATGTGAGTATATTCAAATGCAAAACTCTGCTGCAAATGAGACCAGTGTAGCTGCCTTCAGAGAGCAGTTATGTCACTTTACAGAAGAAAAGTCCATCAACACTAATAAATGCAAATAGGGTGGGCAAACTGGTTCAGGGTGGTTGCCTTATTGTACAGCACAGGAATTCAGGGGAGTATATCCCTGGATGCATCACCCTGTCCTTGCTGTGTTCATACATTTTTTCCTGAGAATCTGCTCTGGTCTTAGAGACCGTATGCTTGTTTTTATATTGGTACAGGGATATGAAAGTTAAAAAAAAAAAAAAAAAAGGTTGATATTAGACAGAAGGGGAAGTAACAAACAGAAGGGAAAGGTTTGAGGGAACCATGGGAATTAGATGCTTGATAAAGCAATGAAGAAAGATACAGATGTGTAAAAAGTGAGATTGTGACAGAAAATGGAGTGAAAAACTGGAAGTGGAGAATTTGCAAAAAGGGGAAAGATTAAATATACACAAAGGAAAGTGGGGACTCCGAAGAATGCTGAATGAATACATGATAATGGAAGTGGGAGAAAACCCTGTGTCTCTGAATAGTGGAGATTCATAGTAGCGGGGCAAAGGTTTCATTACTTTTTCTTTTTAATAACTTGCAGTGTCTTTGCAGGTGACCTGGGTATGGTAGCACATTATGTATGCCTTAATAAGAGACTGTGACGCTTTGGTGGTTGCTTTCTCATGTGCTCAGGGGCCTAATCTCCAGTCAGGGCTATTCATTTATATGCAGGGGCCTCTGCTTGCACATGATGTCAATCAAACAGCTGTTTCTGGACAACTAGAGACACTTCTAAGGTTCAGATTCTGCCAGATTTAATAAGACAATGTCAAATGTATTCAGATCAAAGCTGCTTACTTTTAATCTTTCTGTTCCTAGATTTAATGTGAGTCTCAGGACAGAGTAGCTCATCTGAAAACAAAAACTCCATCTATCTCTTTTCATAGGGTAAATCCTTAAAAATTATCTGTAATAAAACCTTGAATGTTAAATTTGAGAAGGACCTTTATTCTAAAATTCTTATTAATTCCTACATCACTTGCTATTCACGTTGCCAAAGTGCATAAGGGAGCAGTTCTTATCACCATGTAAAGTTCTTCACAGTTTAGTGTCAATTGTAATCAGAAGTCAACAAAAGCTTTCTAACTTAGAGGAGAAAGAAGCAAGCTCTCACGTGGTAAACAGATATTCCTCTGCTAAAGTTCAGGTGCTACGCCAATTAACCAAAGGTGCAATGTCAGTATACTTTTCCTTTTTACAGATCAGTAATTTGCCTTGATAGTGTACTGTTTATGAAAATATGTAAACGTGATTAATTAGTACAAATTATTTTTAAAAGAGCTTGAAAGACAAGCTTTCAGCAGAATGTCTAAAGCAGATAGCTATGAAAATTGTTTGCAAGAACACAGAGTTCCATAAATTAGGGTAATAATGCACAAGTACTTAGATGCCAAATATGCTAGAGATGCATTTTCGACCCAGTGTGCAAATGTTCTTAAATGCAACTATGCACACCCCTTGCTAATAAAATTTGCCAGTGCTTATGCAGAAAATACCAGAACAGAAATTTGACAGGTTATGGAAAAGGTAAGTTGAGCGAAAAACTTTTGAAAGTCTGGAAGTTTTGCCTTAGTCTTAGCAATGCCCATGTTTGCTGACAGATATCAGAAACTTCAAGACTTGCCTGTGTAAGGAAACAGGCACAGATTCAATATTCACTCAGTGGTTTCTGCAGAGTCCATTCAGCATACATCCCACAATGATGTCTGCTAACACCATCCTGTGAAATATATTGAAATAAAACAACCCAGATAAAGCAGTGCATATTATTTGTCCTGAGAGTAATATTACAATTTTTGTTGGAGTAATTATTTTAATTAACTGTTCGTGTTGTGACTTTTTTTCCCTCCCCTGGACTTAATCATTAAACAATATTTTAAATGTCATTTTTAAATATACAGTGTTAGAATTCAATACTAGTGTCAAGTCAGAAGTCTGCATGCTTTACAACCTTTTCTATATAATTTTACAATAGTTGCAGTGTAGACTCTCCTAAGGGAAGGAACTCAATAAAAAGAGCAACCTAGAAATGTGGCTAACAGATTGGCTGTGCATGTTGACATTCTTTACACACTCAAGTTAATGGGCAAAAGTACACAATTTCCTGCAGGAAGAGACAGCAGAGTCTGTGTCAGTGTGAAATTCCCCGTGTTAATTAGGAAAAAAACATCTGGAGTTATTTGGAAATATAGTATTCAAACTTCATTATGGAAATTTATTTAAAATTAGACTTTTTGCATATTTTACCATGTTTTGTTCTATCAGAGAACTGCTAGTAGAATGCCAGAGAAGGATAGGGATATAACTGGTGTTTTTTTCAATCTAGCATCATCAGCAAAAATGTTAGGCATGTTTTCCCAAGTTTTATCAGTTGCCAATACACAGCTCCAAAGCTGCAATGTTAAAATTCACCTTGAAAACCTCCCCCATGCTCTGCTAATTTTGCTAAAAGTATTAAAGTTCACAGAAGTATACATTTTAGCCTTTTTGATCTACATACTGTGATTCTGAATGGAAAGAAAAATTTAAGCCATTAAAAGGTATATTTTTTGTTGAATATTCCCTGCACTTTCAAATACTATATCTGAGACATGGATTAGAAGCATAAGTTTGAAAAGTCAGTGTCTTCTGTTTCCCTCAATCCATAAAGTAGATAAACCAACGAATTCTGGGACATTTTTTCAACATACACCCTCCTATCACAGGCACCCTAAGCCTGACTTTTGATTACAGGGAAAATTAAAGAAAAGCCTCTGAATATTTGTAACCACAGGAAAAGAATTGAAAAGTTCATGTGGCAGTACCAATAGTCTAATTCTGCAGGAGCCACTGTTATATTTGAAATTTCCTATGCACCCAGGTAAAAGGATCTTACTCACAGAGGAATACCTTGAGCCTCTCCAGAAATATCTGCCACTCCAGTTAGCTGAGCGTGCTAAACGAGCAGGTCAAGGGGAGTCACTCAAGAATTTAAAACCTCTGTGAGCTCGGCCCTTCCTTGTGTCAGATGCAGTCTTGTTGTGGCAATTCAGTGCTTTACAAAAGGGTGAAAATACATCAAAAGACTATCAAGACATAAATTTTAAAAAACAAAACAACTGAACAAACAAATAAAAAAACCCCACCAAATACGCCCTTGCAGGTTACCAACAGAAGCCCTGAATTGCAGTATTAGTAAAACAGAAGTATGATACAAACATGATGAACATAGAGCAATCCTCCTTTTTCAATTCTACTTAGAAATATCAAACATTTGCACACCAAATCTCATATCAAAACCTTGATTTATTACTTGAAAATCACACTAAGCTGCCATTTGATTTCTTGCATTCACTTATCAAACATTTTAAAACACTATAAATCCCTTTCCCCTGTTATCTGACTTGCTAAGTCCAAAGTCCAATCTTTCCCCTTGAAAGACTGAGAAGTATCATTTTTTTCTAATTTACTGGAAATAGAGAATGGAAGTGAGAAGAGACACAATAAATATGTGCAAATGTATATTGGGTGTACATCTGTGGCACTGAATTTAAAAGCAGCTGTTGTCAAAAAGAGGAATATGAGTGATATTATGGGTGGCAGTATTGCCATAGAAATCTGTATTCAATAATTTGATTGAAAGCTTTCAAGGTAAACATTGCCTATGGCTTTTCTGCCTTGCAAATATTTGTGAAGGCAGAATATTTGGGAAAAAAATGTAGGGAACATCTCTGCTCATTTTTCTCTAAAAGCTGGTGCTTGTATTCTATAAATACAATTCTGATTTCACTATCGCATGAAAAGGCAATATTGTAGTAAATTTGATAGTTTTGAGGTTTGACTGTAGTTCCCTATGTTTGTCAGAACACATGGTTAAAATTACATTACTAAATTGGGGTAGTTGATTTAGGTAAGGCTGTAGTTTTAAAATAATTATATTGTTTTCCAGGGCTTTCCTTCTCTTGTGTAGTAGCTGTCTTATTCTTTTAATGTATTTTCTGCTGTCTGTGGAAAATGTACCTCTAACTCTCCAGCCAAGTGTTCCTCATGTGGTGTGTACCAGAACATTAGTGAGTTAAGTGACAGAGTTGAATGGTGTGACTTGTTACCTTATGATAACATGAGTTAAGAATGTAGTGATGTAGTGAAAAAGCAGGTTCTGTTATAAATCATCAGTGGTAGCTTTGATAGCTCTGGTGGGCTTACAGAAGAGCAGGTTGTACCTCTCCATCCATATCACTGTGTTTATTGTTCTCATAATTAAATTTGATTTTTATTTGGGATCATTGCTATCCATTATTTTGCCTATAGTGCCTTATTTGATAGACTTCAATGTCTATCAAAATTATATAAGTAGCTGCTTGTTATGATTACCAATCAGATCAATTCAGTGCAATCTAGTTGACATGACTTATAAAAATGCATCCTGACAAAGCTCTCTTCTCTTTCCTGATGACTGACACTGCCATAATTTTGTGCATATTTTCAGCATCTTCCAGTTATGAACACCTGTCTTCATTCTAAAATGGGTATTTGAGAGATCTCTGACAATAAATGAAGGTTTTGAGTGCAGTTTCCCTATACTATGTAAGGATATATGCATGTGCATGTTTGGTAAGGAAGCTTTCGGTTTTTACAAAGCTCTGAGTGCCTGTGAATCACAGAAGCCTTCACTGTCTTCATGGTTTAAGTGAAGCACTTAAGTCTAAGGTAAACCTAACTTTCCAAAAGATGTTAACTTCTCTTTAAATAAAAGGTAAGTTGACTCTTTTGGAAGAGTTGATATGTCTGTTCTCTGGATAACAGAAGGCAAAGGCATTTAAACATTATGATCAGATCCTTCTAAGATGGATACCAGGTCAAGATATTTCTGACTTTCTGTTCCTACAGGTGCTATCAATTACTGTCTTTCTCTGCCCCTGTTGTCTTAAAGAAAGGCCTCTAGTAACATTTCTTCACTGTGCTGAGTGTCCTTGGATTTCAGTCTTAAACACTAAGGATTCACTAATCAGATTTCTTTGTGGAGATGCATTTTGCTCAGCTGTACTGCACAATCAAACTTAGAGAATTACCATCTTCTAATGACTGCTGTACATAGAGTTGATTGATTCTAGCAATATCCTGCTTTGTCTCACTTTTTGCATCTTTACTCCTGTATGTGAAGTCAAATGGAGTGCATATATTCACATGAGTGTCTCCAGATTAGACCTGGACTTAATTGGGTTCTTTTCTTTTGTGAATATTCCACTGAATATCAAAATTTACCAAAATATTCCTGCTTACTGAATGTGCCCCACACATTCTTACCCAAAAATCTCAGCTTTGTGAGTGTTGACTTCTGCAGATTGCCAGCATGGAAATTAAATGTAGCACACATGGACATACAGAAATAGGACCTGGCTGTGACTGATACTGTATAGAAGCACATTGATTTCTGGTGGTGAGAAAATGAAGAGTGAAATGCAAATAATGTGTTTCTGTGTGTAGCAGCATTATGTGGTTGTTGTCATTTCACACTTGATCTCTGACTACAATAAGAGAAAGCTTCTTTTTATTTCTCAGGAATACATGAAATGTACTATTTTTCCGGTTTTTCACTTGCATTTTGAATTCTCCTTACAAAATATTTAAGTAAAAAGGCAAAATAGAAGCACAAAAAAATTTAGAATTCAGGGTATGTGATCTGACAGAGCCTAGAAGTTATATGCATAGTCATTTGCCACCTGTCTGGGTAATTTATCTAAGTATTGTTTGAGTCATTATGTTCAAGGCTAGTTTTCAATCACACATGCTACAAGGACTTCACTACTTAGTACCTTCTCAACACAGACAAAATTTGCTGATAATAAAGTTAGATAGGATGTAGCATTGGGTCTCCTCTGCTATTATCAAGATAATGCCACCAACAAGATAAGATAGATATTTGTGGGAGAATAATTATTTTTTATTAAACTTCTGTATACATGGACTGACATGATTTCTTGAAAAGGGAGTTATGGACTTAAACTACAAATGTAAAACCACTCTTTTTTTTTTTTTTTTTTTTGAAGTGACATCTATGATTTTTAGGCTCATGTAACCCTGTATGAAGTCAGTAATGTAGTTCAGATTATCTAAGGATCTTTATTAGTTTACCAAGAGGAGCTAAGCAATGTTTTTTGTTCCCTTTTAGCTTGTTTGATTGCCTGTATTTCTGTTCTGGTCACTTTAGACACAAAATTCAGAAGGCTGGTCTTTCACTTTTAGCAAATGCAGACAATCCAAGCCATAATCAGAGAAAATCCTTGTGGTTTTCTGTCTATTTTGTAAACCAAGTGAACCTTTAAGTGTTATTTCACTAAATACAAAATTATCAATTAGATGGAGTGCACAGTCAGTGCACAAGTCAGAAATACTTAATATGCTTGCAAAAATCCTAGTTCTCTCTCAGCTGTATTTTGTTTTATTATAAGAGCTTTCTGAAATGTTTTGGTTCCTCTTCTCTTCCCTAGACATTAATTTGCTGGCTTATCTATTTCCAGCATCCCCATAATAACCTTTATGGTTTTTGTCTTTCCC
This sequence comes from Fringilla coelebs, assembly GCF_963513975.1. Classification (NCBI taxonomy): domain Eukaryota; kingdom Metazoa; phylum Chordata; class Aves; order Passeriformes; family Fringillidae; genus Fringilla; species Fringilla coelebs. The sequence goes on along the minus strand of NC_140028.1, from coordinate 98,132,809 downwards.
TTAGCTCCTCTGCAAAAACTCCTTTTATTCCAAATGACAACAAAATCACCCTGGTGTAACACAGCATAACACTCCTGCAACTCCTGTGCTCTCCCTTTTAGCAGAGTTCATCTAGAGTCAAATCCCTCATCTTTTTCAGAGCTTCCCCAAAATGCCTATATTTCACAGACAAGAGCAAAAAATATAATCTACAGTTCTTGCATCCCCTGCTTCTATTTCCACAAAGATCTACCAAAGCAATACTGTGAGGTGTCACTTTAACAGCCAGCAAAGGACACAACAGGAAGGGAGTGGAAAAAAGAGCAATTTATATTATCACCAATTTTCCTGTTCTTTCCCAGAAACAATAAAGAGTGTTTGTACATAAATAACTGGAACTTAATGCCAAACATACAGCTCTGGGCTTTCTGCATGGTTAAACACATCTGTTTCAATAATTTCTGTTGCTTGAAAGATGCTATCAATAGCTATAGGGAAAAAGAGAACACCCAAAAGAGTTCAAATGCAAGAAGGAAACAACGCACCAGGCAGAAGCAGAGATTGGCTGCCCAAGAGGAATATAGAGTCATTGCCCATGGTTCAGAGCTGAAATTGGGAAAGCCAAAGCTCAGCTGGAGCTGAGCTGAAGTTTCAAGGGTTTAGAGAAGAAGGATCCAGTCTTTGACAGGAAAATAAAAGGTAACAGACACTGACTAAATACAAGGACACATTTCTCAGCTATGAGAATGTTCTAGTATATGTACAGCTTGTCCACAAAAGTTCTGAAATCTCCATCCTCACAGACAGTGAACTGGACACATCCCTAAGCAACCTGCCCTAATTTGGTGTTTCCTGAAGAGCAATTTGCATCACCTAAAATGAAATTTGTTTGTAATTTTATAATTTTATTTTTCATAAATGACTGTAATTCTGGTCTTTATTTTCATGTTCTCTGAGGTCTCACTGAAGAAGCCAGTGTCCATAAAAATGGAAGGTAACTGCCTGATACATACAAAAGACTTTAGTTGAACTCCCAGTGAAAATAAATATTTTCAATTTCATATATCATAACTTTTATGATTATTTTGAATATTTAGGAGTATAAATATTACATTAATATTCATACTCTTAAAACAAGAGTTTTAAGAGTATGAATATTAATGTAATATTTAGACAATACAAAACCCCCCAACAAAATCTTGAAAAAATTAAGATTTCTTTTATACTTGAGTAGCTGTAATATTATTTCCATAGCTTTCCTTGACTCATTGCTTCAGTCATTTTGGTAGGAGTCATTCAGCATTACCGTAGGAGGAAATCCATCGTGCAGGCAGTATATCAATAACATTATTTTCCCTGAGTATTTTAAAGTGTATATTTCCAAGAAAAGAAAAGAAAAAAATATCTTTCTTTCAAGAAAATAACATAATTCCTTTGCATGTCAGTCAATCAATATCATGCATCCTAAAGCACTTTCAAGAGAAGATTTAATAAGGCTAGGGCAATTTATCACAGTTAAGTCCTGTAACTTGCTATTCAAAAAAACTCTCATTGACTTTATGTTGAGTCACTACTCTATGAGGCTTTGCTGCTATGCCTGCTGTGCTTTTGAACAGTCAGCCATGGTGTTTAAGAAATCTCCTTTGTGTCATTGGACTTGATATTTCTCCTGGGAAGAAAAAAGAAGGATTATTTTCTGCTTTAAGCTTGACGTTTCATTCAATTTCTTTGAAAACAAATTGCCTGATGGTTTTTTCATCATTATTAAAAAAGACAAGATATTGAAGTTAAATTAATTTTTGTATTGTACTTTACACAAATTCTGTACTGTATACATTCCTTGTTTTGAGTGAGCAGACTTGTAATGGAGTAAAGGTTGGATGAGCTGAGAAAGAAGAAATGCTCCATAGCTCAACAGCTGGAAACTTTTCATTAATTTCCTAATTGTACATTAAAGATCAGTTTCTATTTTTTTTTCTTAAAAGAGAGAGAAATAGCAATTTAGAAAAAATTAGCTAAAGAAAATGTGATGGAATATTAGTCCTTTCCAACATTCAAGTCCTAGAGGTAAGAGAGAAATACACTCTTGTTTCTTTCTGCTTAGTGAAATGCTCCCCCTCCTAAGAGCTTTAAAGAATTATGGAGATAACAGAAAATGAATTTTGTTGTTATTATTTTGCCCAGAGTTCATTCTGATTAATTTTATGGATTTCTTTCTAATATTAAGTTGAATATGCACTGCTATCTGAGTGGTTTCCACCTACAATACATTTGAGTTGATAAGTTTTCACTTGAAATAGTTGCAAATTATGTGCTACAGATAAATCAGTTCAAATTCAGAAAGGAAACAATGTGTGTATTTACATTCTGGGTTTCTCTAATATTTTTCTTTACATTTGGAAAGACAATCTATTTATCTATTTGCATTTCTAAATAGGAATAAGAAAGCTAAATATTTTTAGCTAATAATGAACACCTGAAAAGGAAAAAAAAAGAAATGCTAAAAACCAAAATTTAAAAAAAAACCACAAAAAACTAACACAAAAAAGTCACAGCCCCTCCCCCCAAAAAGTACCCAAAAAAAAACCCTAGATATAAAGTTCTCTTCTACCACTGAGTTCAACACTTTATTAAGTTAAACCAGCCTGTCTGCCCAGATGTGTCTGTAATTTAAACAGTTTATGAATATCTCATAATACAAGCAAATGTCATAACTAGTCTATTAAAAAGAATAGGGACTACTAACCACTACTAATTGCTGTGTTTACATTTTAAGTGTCAGAATGATCATACAATTTTCTCTTTGCCTTTCTTTCCTTCTTCCTCTAGTACATATAAAAAAATGCAACTGATAAGAAAAAAAAAAATTTTCACACTTTTGATTCATATGTCTTTACAGTATTATAAGTCTTTAAAGTTATTGTGAACTGAAAATGTAGGAGAAGAGCAAAAACTTGTTAATCACTTCTGTAGTTTGTAGTGCTAAGATTTTAAATTTAATTGCTATATCTATTGTACAAGATTCTAATAAACATAAGGACAGCCTTTACATTTAATTTGGTGACATTTTATAGGAGTTTCATTAAACATCACATAACCTAATGTACCTAATTACTCAGATTATATGATTTTATGTGAATATGTGTACAAAAATATGATTAATCAAGGAAAATCTAAGCTTACCCACCCAAAAGAAGGTGAAAATTAGTATGATGACTTAAAATATTCTCATTTTTTAAAGTTTTTTTTTCAGCTTTCCCCTTAAGAATGAACAGTGTTGTTCTTCAAAGCCACTTGGCATATTTAATGGCCATCCTTAGTTTTGACCTATAGAGACCATTTACAGGGTGATATACCAAATAGATGAATATGAAAGTACATAAAGAGAATATAAATTGTTTGATATGCTTAATGTAGTTTTGGAAGTCTGAAAAATTAAATTTAGGACTGTAAATTAAAGTGCTGTAAGATACTGTTAACAGAAGTGCCAGAGTAGACATTTAAGACGCTCTGAATATCTGAATTCCCTTCAAATCTGATCACTCTTCCAGTGTTAAATATGTATCAGAATTTATTAACAACCAAACTCCAAGCAATTCTTTGAAATCAAAAGATAATTCCATTCTCTTGGTAAATCTCTGGAGAGGTTGGTACTGTCTGTTGTTGTGGCTGACACAGGATAACAGGAGCCCAGTGAAAAAATTGGGAATACCGGAGAACATTCAGTGTTCTGAATGTTCTCCTGAATGTGCCTGAAACTAGAATAGTGGCTAAGGTACCTAAACCAAATCTCAATTCTAAACTGGTGCAGTTTACCTCAAAGTGACATACTGTGGTCATACAAACTGTAGCTCAAAGGATTTGTCTTGGGTGGTTAGCTACTTATCACTAAATGCTTTTATTTTGACACCTTTGCTAACTGTACTGAAATAATAATTGTTGATTAAAATATAAATCTCTTAGGTGGAAGTAAATCTTGTTAATCTGTTAGCTGAATTGGTTCAATGCCTTCTATACCACTACTTTCATTTGAAGTAAATTAAAGTTAGTGATATTGTAGCTACTACTTTGCAGTACATAAAAATACCAAATAAGTTCATGTAGCAGCAACAAATAAGATTACACAATTAATGCCAACTGTGCAATACATACACTCTACAGCTCTTACAGGCAGTAAATAGGGATAGAGTACTTTATGCTGCTTCTATCTCTCTAACTGGAATTATCTCTGGCAATATCTAGATTTTTTTTTTCTTCATTGGGTATTTTTGGCATAAGTGAAGTAACAGTAACTTTGAAAATATAGTGTACATTTATTTTCTTTATTATACAATAGAAAGCCTATGATAGATGTATTTATAAGTAATATAATGTACAAATTTTCTTCAATTTAATTATTATGTGGCTTTCTGTATTTTCTACCATATCTTATAAAATGAGACAAAAATTGCACTAAAGTGTTAGATTGACTTAAATCAGCCAAGACTGGTAATAGTGATCATTCTTACTTCTTCTCTGCAAGTCAGTAAGTGATAATTGAAACTTGCTGCCATTACTCTTATTTGCAAGTTATTTGAAGAATTATCTAAAAAGGAGTATCAGGAATATCTTCTGAGTTTACTCCAAAACAGACCTCTTGCTGCTTTCATATTTTAGGTTTTCAGCAATGCATGCACATTTTTATTAATAGTAACTGACATGTAAAGGTAATAAAACCTTCATCTTAGAACAACAGAATACATTTTTATTGTTTTTAATCTTTAAGATGATATAAAAATATTTTATTAATTTATTCACATGTTACCCTGCTTCCTTAGAAACATTAAATGTTTCTAAGGAAACAGAGCTGGCTTTGTACTAAGAACATAAAGCTGTGCTTAAATGCCTCATAGTAAGTGAACTATTTCAGACAATATGGGCTGGTTTTCATTTGTCTTCCATTTAATGGTGTTATTTATATTAACTTTATTACTATCTCAGTGTCCTCATTTATTATTTTCACTGCCATTTTCCAAGTAAAAGGATTAAATATATGTCAAATTTTCTCTTTTAAGTTAGTTGTTTGTCTTTTTATTCTGCTTTTCCTGAGAACTCTTTATTTATGTCTTTAGTGGCTGACTACTGTCGAACTCCATTGAAGTAGGCAGGAATTTGAGTGATTTTTGGAGAAAAAGAAAAAAAAACACAACACAAGGGAAGTAGAACAGTGAGTCAAAATAAAGTTGGAAAATTATTTGTGCATTGAGTAGATAATACCCCATCTATTTCTATTGTGTTTTGAACAAGTATCAATTTTAACACCCTTGTGTATTATTCACGTTATTTTACCTTTACCTTTATGCCTCTCATTTTCAGATGCTACCATAATGTGATAGTTATACTTAGTCTTTTTTATTTTTTTTTCTCGGTAGACAAGAATGTTTTGGTTTAAGTCTCAAATATCTGGGCAAAAAGTTTGCTTTCATCCAACCTACAGAAAACCAGAAAAACTTCAGACACAATCATTAAGAGAGAAGTCATGAAATTTCTCACAGTCATGGAGCTGGGAGAGATAGGCTTATCTTCTCCATCTCTAAAATCATTAAAACTAGTCTCATGCAATAATTGTATTTGTTCTCATCCACCACTGAGTGGTGGTTCATCTTATATTTAGGTGACTGTATATGCTTGTGTTTGTAAGGTCTATGGCTCTGAGAGAAGAAAAGTCTGCAGCAGATATTTTCAAATAGACTATTATCATACCTGGTTTGCAGCAGGTCTTTTTCCATTGAATATTTTTATGTAAGAACACTAACAGGTAGTTTCTTTTCTGAATACAAAAGTATTCTGGATTATCAGAAAAATATTTATTTTCCATGTCAGTATTATTTGACCTAGCATGTGAAGTTTTTCCACTTAAACAAACAGCGATTTAAGATGTCTTGGGGTATTTATTAAGACTGAAGTAATTTCTCATGAATGAAAATCATGCTTGTGTTCTGCTAAATTATTTAAATTTTCCCCCAGAAACAATATAGCACATGGAATTTTTTAATGTGTAGTCTAGTTTCTATGTGATCTGGGAACAGACCTGTGCTTGTGTACAATCTTCCAGACAATCTCTTTATTTGGAAATGACATGATTTACATATTTCGGAGGAAACGGCTTTGAAAATAGGAGAGCTACCATATTAATAGTTACCTAAGGTTAGTAATAAAAGAGTTCTTTGACATAGAAAAATAAAGGAAAAGGAAAGAGATATCAAGCTAAAAGGTGAGACGTACTTCAGTGCCCACTGCAGTTCATTTCCAACTGAAGTGGTGCCATTACCATGCAACCTGGGTTACAAGCCTGCTATTTTCCAACAGTATTTGGAAGTCCCAAACATATTTGAATATGAATTCTGTGGCAAGACATTTAGAAAATTGTCTCAAAACAATTCTTCTCAAGAAGTCCACTGCTGTTCACACTAAGGTCCACACAATCTGAGAGAAGCACAGAATCAACAAAGCTGGTAAAAGAGACAATTATAGTGTAGTCTTACCCTTCCTTGTTACTGTCAGCAATTTTCCTGTTTGCTACCAAAGACAGTATGCCTGGCTTTTGTTTATGCTTTTGTCAGTGCTTTCAAAATTGTATTCCTCTATTTTTTTTCTGGGCTGTCATCCTAAGCATTTAATATCTTGTAAAATAGTATTTGAGCAAGTTGTATTGTGGCTTGAAGATTGTCTGTTCACAGCTGGTTGCTCAGCTGTTATCATCTGAGTATCTTATGGACTTTTTCTTATCTTCCTGTTTCTTTCTTTGATGACTGCTTATAAACAATACCAGTATAATTACGTGTTCAGATAACCTCTTACTGCTCTGCATGGCCTAAATCTACAGCTTGGTGACATAACCCTAGAATTTCTCTGGCACACAATAAAGGAAGTCTGTAGTGCTGTATTGGTATTCTTCATACCTCAAGTAGAGAGGTATTAGAAGCTTCTTTTTCAAAAATCTGTATCAAGAACTTGCAAGGAAATACAGCTGGGAGTTAAGGAATGATAGTGTAGAGAGAGACTGGATAATGTCAATACTTCTCCAGAACTGGCTCCAATTAATAACCATAAAACTGGTGATAAAATATTCTTAGAGAAGGAGGTATGGCTGAAGAGCAGATTTCCTAGGGAGACAAAAAAATCAGGAATCACACCACTGGTAGAAAGTGCTGCCAATTCTTGTGAGATCAAGTTAAATTTTTCATCATACTACAAATGAAATGTACAGAAAAGATTCTGGGAAGTCCACCAGAGACTTCATTAATGCTAGCTTGTTTTTACCAAGGGGCTCATGTGTGCCCCAGGAGTGCTAGAAGCACATCATCTTCTTGTTCTAAACTCTAGCTTTAGTAAATTCTGTTTTTCTCTTTGTAAAGTCATATTTGGGTTTCTTAGGTTAGTAATATAATTTTTTGGGGGTTAGAATGTATTGCCTTGTTGTCAACCTCTGTATTTCCATAAACAAAACAATGAGGGCAAAGTAAAGATTAATTTATTAGAAAATTACTTATTCAAGAAGTTGGTGACTTTCTAACACACAGAGACAAATCATAGTTCCTATTCTTGTTTGTCTTTCTACATTCCACCAAGCTGAAAGGTGCTTAAGTTTATAATGTTTATTTTCATCTTTATTTTCATGATTATATGATTCTATGATTATCAGAACTGTCCTTACAGTTGCTAAATATGGGATCCAAATGTCATTGCAATCTCCATCCTTAGTCCTTATATTCCTTAATACAGAAAGACAACTACAGTTTAAAAAAAAAAATCTTTATAGAAATTGAAAAAAAATGTTCTGTTTTAATTCATGCTGTCCATCCTGTCTGAAATTTGTTTGGTTTATTTCATGTTCTTGGAGTAGGACTCTTCTAGCTTTCCAGAGTTACTGCCTGTGTTACACTTGACACTTAAGGCTCCATTCTGATCTGACTGAAACAAGGATAACATACAGTGAATATGAATTGGTAGGTGGATCAAGCTTTTCTTTCAGTGTCTTTTTCTATTTTTTAACATGTGAAATATCAGCTATATCTTCAATCTAAGTACATTGTTAGGCATTGAGTTTGGGGTTTGTTGTGTGGATCAGAACAGCATCTTTTAACTCTGTTTGATTTATATAGAAAATTTGATTACTTGACCCTTCAATGAGACTGTGCTGCTATTTATCCTGACAGATAAAGAGCTTTGTTTCCTTTCTCTCATTCTACATAGCAGGAGTCCTGGTCATATGCTTGAAAACCCTACCAATAAAAATCACTGTCAGACTTGAAGTCAGTCAGTTTTTTATTGATTATCCTCCAGCTACCCATGCAACTGGTTGAAGATAACATGGATTACTGCTTAGATATTGAAGATACTAGTTACTGCTTTTTAAATTAAGTGTATTTATTGTATTAAAGAAGTAAAATATCAAGTACCATCTGTATACAGCCATTGGCCCATCATTAACTTACAAATAATATAAAAACCATAATACCATAAAGAAAAACTGCATTCTTGTTACAACAGAATTTGCATTACATTTCAAACAAAATCTGAGTGCTTAATATAGGGGTACAAAATAATCTCTGATTGTGCATCCAGAATCTAGTATGACATTTCATTTTTAGATCAGCTCTCAGAAGCGAGTGGTACATCAAGTTCTGACTATATATACATTCCTCTGTTATTAGAACATCAACTTGAATGTATTCTTCTTTCCACTTCCTTTTTTAGAATGCCTTTAATAGAACCTTACTCAACTGATTCAAAAAGAGACATCATATATCTTGACACTGGAAAAAGAATATGTTTTTAATATTATAGGTGTTTCATTGTATTCATTATATTTCATTTATTTTATTTTATTATAGCAAAGTGACTTAACAAAAGAAATAACATTAATTTAAATTCCAGCTTATCTAATTTTTCTTGAAAGTTTGAACTAAAATCAGGAGCTGTATCTAGAATTTGGCTGTTCTGTGTTTTGTACATCAGAATGAAGTCCTGGAAACAATTTTTCTTGAACACTGGAAAATTCAGATTTAATCCATGTCTGACCTTTGCAGTATAATCCCTCCCTCTGTGGTCTTTAAATATGAAAAATAAAATGGTAATGTACAGATTCTTTACATCAGAAATTACAGGATAATGGAGTCTACCTGACTTAGACTTGTGTTTTTAAGCATAAGCATGAACATTGTTTTGGACTGTGCAAACTAAATTTTATGTGCATTTTGAAAATGTACATAGTTTCTTGTCAACAAGAAGATCAATGAAGTGCTGTCCAAATTGTTCATCCATTACTTAGCCTTCCTAGTGTCAGCATTACTGTCAGATTTAGTTAGAGAACTTCATTTATTTAAAATTTCATTCATCGTGGGAAGGATGAGGAAGTGAATCATGTCTCAATAATGGGAATCTGGAAGGGGAAGGCATTTTCTTGTGTATTGAGTTAAAACCACAAGGTACTAGGTCATTTTGAGGTTTGCATTTAAGGAAGAAGCTTTGCCCCAAATGATTCTGATCAAAATAATGTTAAATGTCCAGGTCTCACCAAAATTAATGGACATTAGACTGTATACCTGGTAGTTAAAAAATAATGTGGGTAAGGCTTATCTAGTAGCTTTTTTTCTTTTTTATGGGAACTATATGGTTGAAAAAACTCATTCTTCCATTCCCTGTGGAATGGGAATTGTTTTCTGAAATTATCTCTTAGCATAACTACCTGTTAGAGCATAGCATGACTGAAATGCTTTGACACTCAGTCAGCCCCACAGACTTATTATGAAATGTGCTGTACTAGTGCATAAAACTCCTGCCTCTTCCAGTTTCTTACATGACTAGGAACAGCAAAGGGAAGAGCAGCAAGACAGGCAAACAAAGACATTTGCATGGGAAAATTATAGTTTTCATCCATTGATAGATACAAGAAAATTCAGAATCCTAAGCTGATTAACACTCAGTGTACACCACTCTCTTGGATAATAGTGAGAATCTTGATTTATGTGGTTAGGTTAGGAGCAGCTGCCACTTCCTGCCACTCCATCCCACAGCTCCTTCCTGCTCCAGCCAGTGAACCCAAGGACATGGGGTCTCCACTGAGGCTGAGGGACCTAGCTGTCACTTCTCTGTGTGCAGGTTCAACCACCAGCAAACTGCAGAATGTGTCAGAGAGCAGCAATAGCTGTGCACTAATGCAGTGCACTCTTCAGATGCAGTGAAGCTGAGAATCTCATATTGAAATACTTCTGTGGTTAGTTCTGGAATGTCTCAAATTGTTGAATCTAATAATACATTTTTAACTTAGAAATTTGGTTCATATTCTTTTTGATGTGAACAGTGAATTGTGGTTCTCAGTTTTGATCTTATTTTTCAGTTAGTGTTTGTAGGATGGTGGATAACCTTTCATTATATTCAGATGTACCTGTATAATTTCCTCGGCTTTGCAGGATTTACACAAATATTACTGTTTACCCCAGTGCTGATAACCTTGAATTTAATATTTAAACCAAAGGAATGGTGGAGGTGCTCTGAAGCCAAAGGTGATATGCAGGTTTCCTGCCCTGCTCTGGTACTGCACTAAAGATCTAAGTGAAAATATGCTTTGTGTTATTTTGGGGATTCTTGCCTGGGAGGAGTTCTAGGGTTCAGTGACGGTTCAAAAACATACAATTATACAGAAAGAGTAAGCTGTTTGAATATAACTTGGGAAAGAGCCTGGTAGGAACATGCAAATATTGTGTTTGCATCCACCAAACAACACAGAACCAGCTTGCACTTTTGTCTCTCTCTTCTGCTGTCTGTAAAGCCTCACATAAATCCATTTAATCAGTCACTAGAAGGAACAACCTAAAGAAAGTAGGAGGCAGGTTTCTGAAAGCCCTGTCCTCTTTTCATCAGAGAAGTCCCTGGGCAATGCCCTGCTGGAAAGACAATATAGATCATGTCCCTACAGCTTGATTTTTCTGCCTGTCCAAAATAACAATTCCTACAGTCCATGATTAGCACTTGGTTGGTTGGTTGATTGGGATTTTTTTGGGGGGGTGGCATTTGATCTGATGAAGGTATTACGCACTAGCTAGGCATTTGGGGAATTCCCAAGGAGCTTTTCCTTCTCCATGGAGTGTGATGATGTTATACATGAGTCTCATAGCAGTTTGTGGCTTCCTGTAACAGTGTCATAATTCTAGTCCAGACCTAATACAACCTCAAGGCAAGCACAGCTTCTTGAAATATCTGCCAGAACTAACTTTTAGCATTGTCCCAGCTTAATTACTATAGCATTCCTGATTAATTCTGTGCCACCACCAGTGAACTCTGAAGTGAATGCTTAGTAAAGTGAGTCAGGGAAATTTTGAAGCTACCAAAAGCAAATTTAGCTGATAGGCGGGATCACTTAGAAAATTTTAAAAAGTATTCATGATGATATGAAATCTCTGGCAAAGCCTTTCAGTTAAAATGTATCTTAATTAGATTTTGGCAAAGATTTGTGCGTAACTAGTTGTTTGGGGTTTTTTTAATAGGTGCTGTATTGGGCATCATCTGACCTCAAGCACCTGTTGCTTGTTTTTCTACTTGTTGCCCTCTTTTTAAGCCAATTCAACTATTTACGTGGCACGTGAAAAATTGTATCCTGGAACAAAATTAAAAATGCTGTTCATCACTTTTTTCTGTCACTGTTCAAATAATCTTCTAGCCTCCTGTCTCCACAAATGCTTTTGAAGAGGCCATAAGGCATTGGAGATTGGCAAGGTGGATAGAAAAGTGGGAGAAGGAATGGGAGCTGTAAAATCTGTCTTAGCCATCACAGCAATTGTATATGATATTTTACCATTACCAGAAAAGTACTGCATGGCTGGCCATCTACCTAGCTGAAATCTTCAACACACTTATGAATTTTTCACAACTTTTACCTTCTTTGCCTTCTTTTCCTTTTTCCTTTCAATAAACTCTCCTGCTTCTTCCTTCTTGCTCCCATCTTAAATGAATTGTCTTTTTCTTATAAACCTTTCGCTGTTGAAAGTTTATAAGTAGTGAATGAGTCTCTCCACTGTCTTATCAAGGACATTTTTCTCAAGTAAATTGACATGTTCACTTTTGAAGGGCATTCAGGTATACAATAGCATACAAACATGTTCTGTCTCCCTGCCTTTTAGCCTGAGCAAGACACTAAGTCATTCTCATCTTTTGTAAACCACCTTCAAACACAGGAAAATTAATGTATTCAGAGCAAAAATGAAAATACTACAGAATGTCCTCAGATTCCTCAGAAGTGATCAAGGATGTTACATTTTGGGACTATTTTCAAGTTTGCATAAAGATTCCGGCACGAGTGTGAAGTATTCTTTGTCCATGAACAAAAAGACAAAGTGACAAAGACTGGAAATCTAGTTCTAGAGAAGGCTGAACTGGAATTCATTTCATGGCTGCATTTGTAGTCAGAAATATCAGAGAAATTAGAATGTGAGTTCTAAAATATAGCAAGGAAAAATCCTTTTCCTACTCAAGAATATTTGTATGAGAAAGAAGGGATGAGAAGCTGCAGCAGAGAATACTGAAGGAAAATGTAGCAGGAAATTTCCATCCTTTAGACAAAAATTGCTCTGGCATGCCAGCTGTACTATATAAATTCTTTCAGTTAGTTCACAATTACTTAAATCAATAACATTGCAATGTAAATTAATAACTTTATAATATTTTCTTACCACACTGCCTTTGTTCTACCCTCATGTAGGAAATCTGTGTGTCTTTTCCTTTGAAAATATCCTGGCTTAAGTCATAGTAATGAGGTGAATAATGCTCTTTACTTTGCTTCTCTGCAGGGTTTCCTGTGCAGATGAATGACTCGGATCACTCCCTATTTGAGCATTCTTTCCAAGGATGCATGCAGAGTATTCATGTGGATGATCAGTTGGTGGATTTGCATGCAGTGGAGCAAGGAGAGCTGGGAAGCTTTGCCAATGTCACCATTGACATGTGTGCCATTATTGACAGGTAAGTTGTGGATAAATCACCCATACTCTGATCCACTGGCACATCCCTCATATTCTGAAAATATACAGTGATCCAGAAAAGATGGCCCTGACACTGCCAGTGATTGTGTCAAGGCTGCCTTTTTAGCAGTGGGAACCAATGCTTAGGTGATCAAGATGATGTCTTTAAATTGTAGACTGGGCAGGGTGCACTGGAAAGCAACTATGAGACCTCTTCACTCACCAGTGGAGGAGGAGGTGAAAAGTTCCTGTAAGTCAGGCTCAGCCTATATGTGGCTGCCTGGAATGGAGAAAACTCCTCACACATTTTGTCTATTTCTTAGATGACTGTTAGGAGACCTTTTTTGCAACTAGAAGTTGTGGCTCCTGGCTTCAGCCCCTTCTGGCTTGTCTGTGTTCCTCAGAAAAGTAAAACAGGTCTGCATGTTTGCACATCAGTGAATGTAATAAATGCTCAAACTTTATGAAAATAATGCTTATTGGGTTTAGGTTTTTTCCCAGTCTAAGAGTAATTGAGAATTAGGGCAGCTTTTTGCTTTGGCACTACCTTTTCAACCATTACATGTATTCATTTTTGTTGCTTCTGATTAATGGTTTCTTTGTTGGTGAAAAAAAGAAAATACCAGGAAAGACAGAAAAACAAGTAGCCCAACTCCTGAATGCAGGCAGCTTGGCTTATCATGAAAATTACCTTATATTAAAGCCATTGCAAGCCTCCTGGAAAGCTGAAAATGGCTTTTTCTAATAGTGCTCTGAAAGAAACAAAGAGGATGAGATCAGAGAACCCTGGAATAATTCAGGTAATAACCAACTACTGGAGCTCAGGACACCCTCTAAAAGCAGGGCCAACTTCAAAGCTATATCAGGTTACCCAGGACCAGTTGAGCTTTGTATATCTCTAAGGATAGATATTCTACTGGCTCAATGATTTTGGATATCATCAACAAATATCTGCATAGCTGCGGTAAAGAAATGCATTCTTTTAATTTCCTTCTTTATTTTAAGAGCCTCTCAGTCATAGATGCTACTGTGAAAAAACAAAAATGTAACATACTGCTTTGGTCTTGGAAAATGCTTTCTCTTCCTGAAATATAGACATCCATTTGCACTAAATGAGTTGTGGTAGGTTGACCATGGCCAGCAGCCAAACTGTGCCCCTACCTTTAGATCTCTCCCCTGTCCTGAGAGATAGGGAATAAAACAGAAGAAAGGCAAAAATACTGGTGGGTTAAGAAGACAGTTTAATAAGAAAAGAAAAAGCAGCACATGAAAACAAAGCAAAAAGATAAATTTGTTCACTGCTTTGCATCAGCAAGCGAATGTCCAGCTGCTCCCGGGAAAGCAGAGCCTCGCCTCAGCACATGTAGTGGTTGTTTTGGAAGAGAAACTCCGTAACATTAAACATACTCCTGAGGTTTTATTGCTGGGCATGCTGTTGTACAGCATTGAATTTCCCATGGGAAACTGCTTCCAAAGTCCCTGCCTCCAAAGGCTCAGTTTGCTCAGCTACCCCAGCTCTGTCCTTGTCCAGCCTCTTACCCACGCCCTCCTCCTGGCGTTTAAGGGGAAGGGTGTGCAGAGAGCAGCCTTGGTCCTTCTGTGCAGGCACTGTCGAGCAGCAGCCAGAGGAGAGGTCGGGTACCAGCAGGGTTTTGGCTACAGCTGGGGAACACAACACCCATGGGCTGCTGGGACAAAGGTTAATTTAGTGACTCCATCCCAGCCAGACCCAGGGTACCACTGCAGTAATCTCAGGGTTACAGGACACGACAGAGAGTTGCTCTGGCACGTCAGGCCACTTCATATTGATTCTCCTCACGGACCTGTTGAAGGCTGAAGCCATAATGAAAATAGCATAGTACAAGCTGGTGTTGTAAGGGTGAAGTTTGTTCTGTCTCCTCACACATATCTGAAATTAAAAAGAATTTCTGTGGTCAGTATTTGTCAGTTTGACTTGGTTTTATTTTTAATATTTGGTTTTTGAAAACTGACTTGAAAGAAAGGACATGAGGATACAGCTAATTAAGTCTCTGCTTTTCCTCCAGTGGATAAATTTAAGCTTATGCAACAATTTTTATTGATCTCAATGATTGAACCCATTTATGCCAGTTTCTATTACAAAAAAAATCCATTATTAGAGCAAAGTTAATCAGAATTAGGGTTTTGAAATATATTATAATGTAATTACAAGTAACTTACAGTGTAAGTTAATTAGTATCAAAGCTTTATGATACACTTATGAAATACAAGACTTAGGGCTTCCTATATGTTGAGCAGCTTATTTTGGAAGTTGAGTTCTCACAGAAATTACTGTTTAGAAGCTATTTTCTTTTATATAACACATAATATACATCCAAATATTTCAGATAATGCCATGTGCCACATAGAAGTGGCATTTTATGATATGAAAATATTATTATGCTTTCTATATTTTTGTGTATTATATATTAAGTTTATTATGTATATATAAACATCTGTATTCATAATGGAGTTTGGCATAAATAACAGTGTTTTATCTATGCTTGTGTATGTATGTATGTATTTATATTTTCTTTATATAAGAGAATATATTCTCAGTCTGTTTCTCTCTTCCACCACCTTGGGCGCTGATATCATGCTCATAAAAGCTAAAACTGTATGACTTGCGTTTATGCTTTTTAAGAACAGGAAGACTGTGTTGCAAGCAGACTAGCAGTTGTATAGTCCCAGGAAATTAGAATAGTATCCAAAGAAATTTCTTAGGGTTGGCTTTGATTTTTTCAATGATTGAGATGTAATCAAGTTTGCTGTTTTCCCCTTAAATTTTATTTCTCGCTACTTTGCACGTTAGAACAAACCCTTTGGCTGGGAAGTAGCAATGCCAAGCTTTAGATCTGACTGGATTTTCATGACTGTCTTATTAACATTTGCAGATAAGAGTTTACAAGCACTTCTACAATATGACATTTTATATAACATTTTTATGTGGCTTTCTTTTAAGGAATGCAAGTACCATGTGTGCTATATATCAACTCAATTTCTCTTCCTTTGAAAGGGGAAGATACTCGTGGCTTGTCATAGTGGGATCCTCCTGCTTTTTTAAACTAGTTTGGATCTGAATCATAAAGGCTTCAGTCATCATCATCATCGACATGGAAATTGCTTTCATAGCCACACTTCAGTAAAGACCCCCACTGGGCAAAAAGATAAGCTGTCACATTGAATTATTCTTACTGCAGGCTTCAGCCATTTGGTTGAAGGGATAAAAGGTGAAGTTGTAAACGGTGGCATTTTTCATCATTAGCCAGAATGGTTAATAAGGAGGGGAGAGTTTTCTCAGTAAAAACATAACAAAAGCTAGTGAGGGTTTGTTGAGTTTTAGGCTGCACCTGCCTGGGGGTAACTGCTTCCAAAGTCCCAGCTTCTGCTGAGCTAAACTCTGGCCTGGTATGGAAAAGGTTTCTGCATTTTATTTCCAGCAGTTTTGAAAAATGTGAGAAGAATAGTGATGTTAGGGTATGCCACATGTACTTGGGAGATACAAGTGTTGAACCAGTGTCTTTTTATTTTGTCTTCCTCTCCTCACATGAGCATTTTTTTATTGCACAGTTGCAAGCTGAGATCTAATTACAGGGGAACACCAAAGCTAAGGAACATTCTCTTTTTACCAGTAGTTAAATCGTATAAATGCGTATAATTTCATGCAGGTATGTGTAATTATAGGCAGTTTAAATGCTACTGAGAAAAAAAAAATCATCCTTATTTCAGTCTCTTAATTACCTATAATTACATTAGCAATGGAACTTGCATTGTTGTCACAGTGATCCACGTGTTTCATTCCTTGTGACAGCATAGGTCCCTTTTCACCTCCTTTACTTAACATGAACAACCTAACGTTGTGTTACAGTCCAGGTGGTATTTTGTACTTTCAGATTTAAGCACCGGACACAGAACAGGGATTATTACTCACGACTAATTTATCCTGGCAGTCTTTGAGAATTCCAAAGCTTTCCTGACTTTATTATAGCCAGAATTATGGATTTTAATCACAAAATCACAATGAGGGAATACTAAAATGATTTCAAAATACAGTGTCAAATCTGCCATTGGAAATTATGCGGCACCCAAGCCAATTTTGATACAAATTTCTGTGTTGCATGTGAAAGAATGGAGAGGAAAATGAAAATTTTTCATGTGACTGTTTCTGGCGTTTTATGAATGTGTAAACAGTGTGTTTCTCTCTGTAACACAATGAGATGAATTAGATGCCAGTTTTTGAGAATAATTTCACATTAAAGATTAATTTAAGTAATCAGATACGTGCAGCAGAACCTTTCTGGGTGATTATTATTTACCTGCTGTGGGGATACACTTTGTATGACAGAGTGCCAGCATCCAGCCTTAATCCCATACAGCCACACTCTGTCAAGAGGTTTTTTGATTGCTAATCAGAGTTTGAAATAATTCATCCAAATAAGAGAACGCAGCAAGCATATTGGTACATAAATATGGCCACAGTGTAACTGGCAGCAAGACAAAGTTTCTTTGGAGTTAAAAATCATCATGCCAAATAGTATTAAAGTTCTTCATTTCTGGATCTATACCCAGGCTTAGGATTCTGCCCTTCCTTGCTGCTCTTTCCCTCTCTGCCACTTCAGTGGTTAGACAGACAGACAGATATCATCCAGCAGCACTCTGCCTCAGGAACAGATGATATAACAATGTCCTGACTGGAAGCAAAATCTGCTTTGCAGTTGAGATTTTCCAAGTCAAATTCACAAAAAGGAAGTTATGTAGGACTGGAGAAGGGCTGAAACTATCCCATGGCTTCAACCTGCAGCTATTCCTGACCACATGGCTGGAAGGCACTTCCCACATGTGCCTTCTCCCTCTCCTCTTCTTCTGCCCACCTCTTTGTAACCATACAAACTTTTTATGTGGAAATGGAGGTGAAAGCTGCCTTTCAATGAGAGAGATTCATGTGCATTTACATAATAATCTATCTCAGTCCAGAAAGGTGATGTTGTAGGCAGAGATTATGCCTCAGATGACAATGCTTTTAATACTGCGTATTATGTCCATTGTGTTCATGATGTACCAGAGTACACAGTGACAATTGCCATGTTATTAACACAGATCTGTAGATAGCTAGGAGGGTACAAATTCTGCAGAGCTAACCACAAAATAGGAATAGTTTAATTAGCTTTCTTTCTGAAGTATATCTTAGTTTTTTGCTATGAAAAATATCCATTCAATCTCCAATCAATGTACATCATCTTGCAGCTGGATGCCTGAACATTTTGAAATCTCAGAAAACCCTCAGTTGTTCTTTGTCTTGTATTTAGTCCTGTATAAGCTCAGCACAGAGAGGAAAATAAAATCTTTCATTTTAACTCTAAGGAATATTAATATCTTTGTTTATTATTATTATTATTTAAAAATGCAGGCTACTGAAATAATTTTCTTGAGAAAGTGGATTATTTGTTCATGAAAAACACTTGTTCATGCTACAAGAGCTAAGTCAATAATCATTTAGGTATGCTTCAGAGAAGGAGGAGTATGTAACACAGAGCTCTGCATGACTTGACAGATAATAGAGGTAGCCTCTGAGCTGCAGGATTGTTTTTCTCCACAGCCTGAGGATGGGAACAGCATGAGGTTTGTTCTTGGGAGCCAAGTGGAAGAGAACACGTCCTTGTCACCCAGCAGCTGTGCCAAGTTCATGGCCACCAAGGGCAGGGACAGCACTGTGGGCCCCCTGGCACAGGGACTGCCTTGGGGCCAGCATCCCAAAGGTCTTCCTTTGGAGATGTTGGGTGGAGGATGAGGCTGTTGCAAGTGGAATT
This sequence comes from Fringilla coelebs, assembly GCF_963513975.1. Taxonomy (NCBI): domain Eukaryota; kingdom Metazoa; phylum Chordata; class Aves; order Passeriformes; family Fringillidae; genus Fringilla; species Fringilla coelebs. The sequence continues at coordinate 98,114,007 of NC_140028.1, read as the reverse complement.
GGGAACGGAGCACACCATCACCCTTGTGGCACAGTGTCACCATCCTGCAGCACCACAGTCACAGTGCCCTGGAATAGGATAAAAGGGAGAACCCTCCCATCTCCCACTGCTGTCATCGGCCTGAAATCAGCTGGAATACATCAGAGAGAAGTCCTTGAGGAGCTGGTAGAATCACTTGAAGCTGAGGGAGGGGAACTGGAGGCAGGACAGCTCTTCTGGAGGTGCTCCACCGCAAAACCAGTTCCCAGCAGGGTCCCTTCAAAGCCCATCAGAGGGACTGATCTTTTTTCAGCTGGATATCCATAGCAACACAAAGGGAATGTACTTAAGGAGTACTCCAGAACTCCCTGTCCTCATACTCCATGTGGAGCCAGGGGCAGCAGTCATAAGAAAAGAGGTGCAGAGGTTTTGCAAGGGATCCCACTGCTTGGAGCACACATTGGCACCTTGCCAGGTGCAGGAAGGATTCTTGCTCCCAAGGTGGATCAGGCCAAGGGCATTTGCTCATTCTTGGAAGACCCCACCGAGGACCCAGGTGGAGCAGAACAGAAGTCAGGCTTCTCTTGGGAAGTACACCCACTGTGTGGGATGAGAAAGCAGGTCTTGTATAGTTCAGGGAATTCTGATTACCACCTTTGGGGTCAGGAAGGAATTTTCTGCTGGGGAAGACTGGCCCTTGGCAGGTTTTTGCCATCCTCTGCAGCATCAAACATGTGATGTTAAGGTTTTCTCTTGGGCACTTTTGGCCAGGTTGCTTAGGGAGCATTAGCCTACTGTTCATGCCCCGTGAAGATGGGCAGCCCCTTGTTCCCTGCAGCGCCTTTTGCCTTCCTCTGCAGCGCTGAGCACAGCCCTTGGCCTCCTTTGGGCCATTTTGACCAGCTTCCTGCTACCCTCATGCTTCCATCTAGTAGAAAGAAGCTTCCTAGACTTCCAAGGTGGGCCCAGGGGTGGCTCCCATGGGTTGCTTCTTGTCCTTGGTGACATTTGCACAGCCCTTGTCAGGGCTCCTCGGGGTCCCTGGTGCTCTGCTCCTGCCTGCTGCATTGCAGCTCCAAGGCACCACTCATAACCTGGATCTTTCTGGATGTCTTCCAGTCCCTTCACCATCTTTGATGCCCTTCTTGGGATGCTTTCAAGTACTTTAGCACAGTTTTTTTAAAAGGTGAGGCCACAGTTACAGGGTTCCTGCCATCGAGGCATACACCTGCTAATGTTTACTAATCTGGTACGATTAGCAGGGAAAGGTTTTGAAGAAAAGTTAATAATAGTGGCAAACTTTTAAAATATTATTTAAATAACGTTGCAAGTTGTTTTGGCAAAACCTTTTCTTTTTTTTTTTTTTGCTGTCTGCTACAACATGACTAATATAGGAACAGCTTAATCAAATGAAGTAATCTATAATTTATAAAAGTTGTGAGCAAAATCTTTGTGTGGAAATTAATTTCTTGGTTTTTCCTACATGCATTAGTTTGCTCAGGGGACTTGATTGAATGTGCAGCTTGTATTACATTCATACATAATTATTATTTTATTCTCATTCTCCTGTGGGGAAGATGAGAGCACTGAGCAAACATCCAGAAAGCTCTCTCTTGGACATGAAATTTATACTCTCTCACAATTAGATGCTAAATATTTACCTGATCCTATAATAAAACTGTTGAAACTAGCTCCCTGGTTACTCAAATGAGTTCTGAAGTCAAACTGCTTTGATGACTGTGTCAAGTTATTCATCACTTATTGTTCCTCATCAGTTCATAACTGAAAAATTAATATATTATGCAGATTGCTTATTTTTATGCGATTAAGGCATCTTCTCCTGGAAGAACAGTGCTGCTATAATAAAACAGTTTCTTAATAAAACTGTCTCTATACATTCATTCTCCAAAATAAAGGGAACCATATTGTTGTCTCAGTCTTAAAGTTTATGAAACATTTAACAGATGCAAAGAAGTTTCAGGAACTGTCTGTATTGCTACTAATCTTTAAATAAGACTAAAATTGAGTCATCCTCTCATCTGCATTTGTTAGCTATGAATCTCTCAGATATGAATATCAATATTTCTACTATTTATTCCCAGTAAAAGAAAGTGGATAATCATTATCTAAACAAGTAGACTGTCTATCTACTACTGACTGTAATAGACCTGGTTATATTCCATAATTAGTAGTCATGCTAATATTTGATATGTATGACATAATGTTGTAATAAGTAATTATGTCATATGCTCTAAATATTTTCCATAAACTAGAAAAAAATTCTTGTAGGCATTTTCTTTCTGTACAGTAGAATTACAATTATAACCAGTTTTCTGACTGCAGCTCTGAATTTGTAATCAGCTATCAAGCTATGAGTGAATTTAACCCATTCATTAGAAGTATGTGCATCTGGAGGACAGCCAGTCCTGTTGGATTACTAGAATGTTTACTGGATATGTTATGAAGAAGTTAAACCATAGAATAACCATTCCATAATCAGGCAATATCTTTCAGTAGTAATAATTTTGTACAACTGTCTCTCTTACTGAAATGTTGGGTCCATCTCTTGTTCATACAGACAAGCAATAAAATCTCCAAAAAAAGTAGTTTATCTTGCATAAAACACTGCCACAAATAAGTATAGCTCTTTCTGATGCAGCTTGACTTTTAGCAGAAATTGCTTTTGCTGTAGAGTTCCTTCTGGATTTATATTCTTTCTTTTTTTTTTCAGAAATCATTATAATTATAAAATGAGCATATTGAACTCATGCAGAATATTCACACTGGTGAGAGCCTAAAGAAATAGAGCCACAAGTCCAATAGATTAGAAGTGGTCTTGCAGTAGTTATAGGTTGCTCTTTAAAACATGATAAAAAAGAGATTACTATGCCATCATTGGAAATCATTAGTAATAGTAATAATGTCTAGATATGTGCATTAGGCTTAATACTGTCTCTGCATCTCTCCAGCTTCCTTTTCTCAAAAAGAAGTGCTTATTTCAGTATTTCTGCTGGTAGAAAGTGTTTGCTACTGATTAGACTCTTTCAAAAAATGACTGTCTATCCATTGAGGAAGGTGTTATTTCCTGTTCAATATCATATGTCTCCCAGATACTGATTTCACAGATCTTTTGTAGAACAATACAGTGCCACCTAAAAGTAAATAAATGTAATCAAATTCATTTCTGCTACTAGCACATTGGACAGAACAGGTTCACCTTACTTGTTTTATGCTTTTCTCCAGTCAGCAATATTAAATTCCTGAGTATCCCAGTATTTCTGTTGTGTTTCTCATGACCTTTTCCTTTAAAGAAAATGCAGCTAGAGAAATGTTAAGGCATAGATTCTTTACTGTTTTTACATTTGCTAATGCTCCCTAAGCTTTGTGACTGGCACAGAGTCACAAGGGAGGGACTTGAATTCTGCACAGCCTAAATTAGCAGACATGAGCATTGAACAATGGGACTAACCACAGACAAAATACTGAGCAAGGTATTGAGGTGAATGTAGGCAGAATTTTATGGTCCAGAGATAACTCAAATGAGAACATGCATGTATATCATAGGGAGGGGAAAACTTAACACAAAACCCTCGTATGGTACTTCAGCACATGACATGATTAGTTGGAGGATGCAGAAGGGTTTGACGGCAAAGAGAGTGCTTTTTCCCCTGCTTGTTATGTAAACTTTAGGTGGTGAAGCAGCCAGATGGTGTTTTCCTGCAGAAGTTTCTCTGTAGGCACATAAGTGGTTTTGGGGCCGCATGGTGGTTGACCAGGATGACACATAAACATTGAGGCTGACCATAGATTTGAACTCTGCCTCTCCAGTTCCACATCCAACCTGGTTTCCAGGTAAATTGATCTTCCTTTATGTCGTATAGATTTAAAGCTAATGCACAAAAAGTTTATGATGCATTTTAGTATTTGTGAGTCTGCAGATTTCTGTTGTGCATCAAATTAAAAGCAGGTGGCAATTCGTGATGAGAAATTGAGTTAAAACCTAACCAGATTTCTTCTAAGAAATTGGAAAGAACAAAAGTCCTTGGAGGGATGTGTGTCAGATGCTACTCGCTTAATCCTGGATATCTTCCTGAAGGATAGTTTAAATGAACTAACTAATATAAGGTTTCAGTAAACAGGTCTTCATTCATTCCCTGTAAATGTCACCAGTAGATTAGATTATATTTGCTGTTTTTAAAAAGGAGGGTGCAGAAAGGAAATGAATATTGAACAGAGATTCTAGATTAGGAGAGATATGAAGAGAACTGGGTTTCACCAGAAGTAAAAAACTTAATCTGTGCAGTAACTGTGTTCTATTTTTCCTGTTATTACATATAAAAAAAAGATTAAAAATAACATAAGGCGGAGCCTTACCTGAGTGATCCCAAAAGTAAAGTTATTTTTACAGGCCTGTTAATTTAGAGGAATGCTTAATGGTGCAAAACTTCATTTATAACTATAGAATAAATATATTTTATATTTACCATTTCTAAAACTTTTTAGTGGTGAAGTATATCACTACAAAAAAAAAAAAAAAAAAAAAAAAAAAAAAAAAAAGAGAGAGAGAGAAAAAATCATACCCATAACATTTTTTTGCAGAATTTTATATCAAATCTATACTTGTACATTTGCTACAAAATTTTTACTGGCACTTAATTCTTTTCATTTTTATTACAAAAAATTCTCAATTTTGAGGAATAAGATTACATTCCTTGGAACTTTCTTATAAAACATAATGAAAATAAAAATATGGAAATATGCTTATTCCTACCCAAGCAATTCTGTAATGCTATTCTTTGGTTACTAGGCTATTGTTTTTATTGTTTCATCAGAGCTCTAAAGTTGTTGATTAAGATAACGCTCTGATGCACCACTAAAATTGGCCATTCTGTTATTATCAGAGACTAAGAAATTCAGACATTTTATGACAAAGCTATATTAAATAATATATATAATGAGAGATATAAACAAGAGACATTTATTAGAAGATTCTCAGTGAAGCCAAAGGCAATTTGATGGCTTAGCACTTCTGGAATTCCCCCCATTTGTGCTTCTGTGTTCAAGTGAGTGTTCCCCATCTGTGGCGGGTCCCAGCTTGCTGATCAATAGACAGGCAGCAGAAGAAGCAGAGTAACATGCAAGGCTTCCCATGTCCTCCTTTCCATCTTAGTTGACTGTGCTAGGAGAAACAGGTTTGTTTCTGACTCAGAGAATATATCCAGACAAAAATGTCTGCCTGGTCAAGCTCTATTAATTGCTTGTCCTTTGTTAGTTGATTACTGCTTAGGAGAATGTAAAGCCCTGCAGAAGTACCTTTCAGGCCAGCTTCAGCCACAGCCTGTAAGCTGGACTTAACACTGCTGAGTGTAGGTACCCTGTACTAACCTGCACACCAATTTTGCAAAATTTGGCATATTTATTCAAAACAATGTTTAAATTACCCAAAACAGAAACCAAAGAAACCTATAAAGCTGGTTTCTTATTAGGTTTAAGGCAGGTGAGGGAGAAAAACTATCATAGCCTACTTTCTGATTTCTAGAAAAAGCATAGAAATGATGCCTATGCATCTTACATTGGCAGGGTTTTATTTCAGTGGAATACTCATTATACATTTTTCTTATTAGAAACAATTCTGGTGAATAAGAAACTCAGTGTTCCAATGCCAATTAGTACAACACATTTCCCCTGGAGGAGTTGAAGAAGAGATTTTAATCCCATAGTATAAATAAGAGCATAGATATGAAAAACATCATGTGTTTGTAATTGTGCCTAGGATTCCAAAGCCTTTGCAACTGCCTACAAGGACTCTTGGATCAAGAATTTGAATCAAATTGACATGATATAACAATAGCAGACAGTTTCTCTAGGGTATTATAGATGTCAGACCTATGGAGATAATTTTGTGCCTTGGAAAAAAATCTGATTCTTATTTCTTGAAAAAATACCGTTGCTTGTACATTTGTTACATTTATCTGTTACCATTCATTCTGCCAATAACATCTCTATTTTTCTGTCATTGCCATAAGTTTCATTGTTAAGACAGACTTGATACAGAGCAGCAGTTAATTTGACTTCAACTTTCTATTTTGGCAAAAAAGTAGTTACTCTATCAGCCAGGAATTTTTTTTATCTAAGCAGAAGCTTTCATTGGTCCTTCTTACAATTTTTCATGTCACAACATTGTGATTGTTGTGATTAATCTGTATGATTCTGTATGGATTTCATATAATCAGTGTTAGCCTTTGTAGATCATTGTTCAGAGATTGATTCAAACAAGTTCGTAGGATTTATTTGGTTTATTTATATCTGCTCATCCTTATTTTCTCACAGATTTACATGGTCATTTCTAAGGCAACATTGTGAAATGTGATTCAAAAATATTGACTCAACGGTGATTGATAGATTAACTGCTGCTTACTATACTGTAATTGGAGGGGAAATGCTTTCAGAGTTTGAGAAGAACTGGTGCATAATATGTAATAAATTATAGTTTGATTTTCAAGGTTTAAGTCATTGAATAGCCCATGAATTAAATGCATTATATGGAAAGTTATCATCTAAAGGGAAGCTTTATTCCACATTGAAATACCATGCAAATTTTTCTTTACTTTGTTCATTTCAGAGAGTTAATGAACAAGCAAACAAAGGAAATTAATCCTAAATAAATACAGAACAAGTCACCTGTGATGTGAGTCAAATAACAATGCTATCTTACTCTCAGTGCTCATTTCACTCAGCCTCCCAGTTTTTAAGGGCTTCTAATTTTTTCACTTAAGGTTTGCTTGCTGTGTAAGAATGTTACTGGTCCACCCTCCTGGATTTCTATTAAATGCTGGATTCCTTCAGATCAAATTCCTGAAACTTAAGAGACTGAAAAGTTTTCTAGACATTATAAAGCTGATGGTGCTAGTCAATTTGTACACAAGCACAAGGAGAGTTTTGATACACCTTACCTATTAAATTCCTATTCATCAAAAGAAAGCTGAAAATTCACTGTCAGTTTTAGTGAAGGTAGTTGTTATTTTCACCTGTCTTTTCATTTTTCTGGTAAAAAGAGAATACCAACCTACAGAGAATTCTGGGGAAAAGAAAAAATCCAACTCCTATAATGTTTCTTTTCACTTCAACATGAAAGGCAATATGTGCTCTTTTTCTCTTTTATATCAAGGGTTGATCTGCCTTTTCAATAGCACAATTTCTGCACTTTTTACAGTACTGTTCACCTTTGTTCTGACTGCTCCACTGTGGTTGCTCAATAAACTCCAGACAGACACTAACTTGGTGCTATTACACAAGCTGACCTCAAAATCATTAGCTCAACAAACAAAATTACTCCTTTCTCAGATTCAACACTGTTCATTGTAGAATTTACTGATGTTTCTTTCTCCTTAATTCACTCTAAAGGTCTAGTTATCTCTTAAAATTATATTTTGTACTTATATTATGGTAAAATCTCTCCTGCATGGTATGGTGCCCATTGTATTAAATTTACTCATCTGAAGCATTGCTCAAGGGGCCAGTAGTTATAATATCTGTTCTTTTATTAATATCTGATTCTTTGATTCAGGACCTCCACAAACAGTAACAACTTTTTCAGCATACTGACTTTCCTCTGGTGGTTTCTTATTTTCACTCAAGATCAATCACAGGATCAAAGGTTAACTACTGCAGCGTTTAGTCAGATAACCCCCCTGACATTTATTTTGCATGTTTAGTATTGACAGCACTTACTTGGACTTGTCTTGCCAATTTTTCATACTTTTACCTTGGTGGTTGTCAGCATGTTTCAACTTCCTAATGTTTCTCTGGCCATATGAACATTAGTCAGAAAATGGCAGAAAATAAAGGATGACTTTAACTCTGCTGCTGTAACTCACTCTCCTTCATCTGCTTACAGAGTAGCAACCTTGTGTATCTTATTTATACAGTCTTACTTTTGCTGTTCTGAAAGCCTTCATTTTATAGTTGTTGCCTCCGAGAAATGCCTTTATATCTGTCTTACTGACTCTCTTCTTTCAAATTTTGTAGAATATATTCTTCTCCATCTCTCATAACTTAAAGTTTTTATCTCTGCTATTGTTTGTTATTTGACTGTGTAACTCTTATTTATCTCTGTGGTACATTTCATAATGCAGTTTGTATGAAATGTGCTCTGCAAAGTATAGTTGCATTGTATCATTTCATAAAAGTACAGAGTAGTTTCAGTAGCTTTCTTTGAACAGTATAATTATGTTTTTAAAGAAGTAAAGTTCCTGATTTAAGCATATAATGCTAGTATTTGATGTTAGAAATACATTTGAACACACAGTATTTTGTCCTTGAAAAATACGCTTTCTCCTTTTTTAATGTTACCAGTCACTTTCATGTATTATTTAAACCTAACAGATGTATACCTATGGGCTCATTTATTTTATCCTACCAAAGTGCAAGCAGTCAAGGAAAATGCAGTTGCTAATCACTGTAATGTGAAATACTTTTTGAAAATTCTGCGCCTTTGTTGAGATAGCTAATTTATTATCCTAGAATATGAGAGAAAAGAAAAGAAATGAAGAAAGAGAGAGAGAGAGAAAGGAAGAAAGAGAGAGAGAAAGAGAGAGAGAGAAAGAAAGAGAGAAAAAGAAAGTTTTTAGTGAAGGAGTTGAGGAATGTGTACAACTTTAAAAAGTGAAGTGTTTGCAGGCTTAAAAAGGAGAATTGGAACCTGTAAGCATTGCTTTATACAAGGTTTGAAGGGCTTGAACAATACTTTATCTTGCCTTAGCAGAACTGCTACTTTTATTACAAAGTGTACTGGTTTTGCTGTAAAAGTGACAGTGGGTTGTAGCTATAGAAATCTTAGGTCAGGATGAACAGTAAATTGACTTAAAAATAGGAAACTAGATTTTTAAACTGGGCAGACATATAAGCCGCATAGCTGTTTAAATCGTGTAAGCACAAGCTAAATCCTTGGGGCAGAGGGCAAAGAGTTGTACACAGAAAAAAAAAGGGGCTTTCAGCATTAATGAATCCTATATGATCAATGACTGTGCTCTTTTAAGTGAGGAAAAATGACCCAGATACCAAAGCCAAATATTGCTCCTGCACCTCTTCACAGCTCCTAGGCTTTTATAAGGGAAAAAGTTGCTTTAGATTTGATGCATGTCTAAAATTGTCTACTCTGTAAGTCCATGTTGTTTCTACTACAGTTTTAATTGGGTAGATCATAGGGACAAATTGTGAGTGCTATATCAAAGAAGAAAGTACTTAGAGCTCCAGTGCTGATATTTGATGCTAAGAAATCTTTTTTTTCTTTCTTTTTCTTTTTTTTTTTTTTTTTTTTTTAATTAAAGGAACCTTTAGATCAACTTCTCCCTACTTCAGGGGATTGATGGCAGGGGCTACAAAGTTTTCTCTGTGTGGTTGGATATGCTTCTAAATGCTAGTTGGTTATATGATCAGTGGTCATAGAGTATTCATTAGCCATTTTCAGCTCCTGTGGGAATGAATTCTAAATGTTTTAATTTTATGGTAATTATAGACAAATAGTAGGCTTGGGTCAGAAAAGTTTTAGAAGGAAGCCCCTTTACCCAGAGAGAAAATGTAAAGGCCAAATACACTATGAAATAATTTTTTTTAAATGATATCATGTTTTTGCCTTCAAAATGACTATCAGGAATTGAAATAGTGGAATAGTGATGCGTCAGAACTTCTACACAATACATACTTGTCATGATTCTTGCCATGCTGTTCTGGAAATACTGGATAAAATAGATGTTAATAGAAATACAGAAAAAACTGCATCTAGGCTATACATCTATTTTTTTTTTTTAGGTTCCAGATACTCTATTGTATTATAAAATGGGAACTCAAATATAAATGTCAACTTGAGCTGGTTCATATTAATTTTCAAAGTTTGCTTCTATCTTGGTGTTCAGTAGATAGAAAAAACCCAACATTTTGGCACATAATCATGACATAGTCCAGTCATCCTCTGGGTCATTATTTTCCTCATGTTCTGATTATTCAGGCTGTTTTCTCTAATTACTTTGAACTATAGTGGTGTAATTGATAAAGTAGCATAAAATTTTCCCTGCTAAAAGGTACTGATGATACCACTAAATGGAAAAAAATTATAACAAAGGTCTGTCCTAGGGATGTACACAGGTATCATCATTGAGATTTTTGAATAAAACAAGAAAACTTGTAATAAGGTGAAAAATAACCTACCTGTGATTAGTAGTTTTTAGTGCATAGCATTTTAGCTTTTAGGGCAATTATTCTTTCTTGCAGGTTTTGAGAACTGTGAATGGCTAATTATCAGAGCTAGCACTGTGCTATCCAGCAGTGCATTAGAATATTCATGCTATAGTCCCTTCTCTCTGTGTTTCTAAGGTTTTCAATTTGTACTTTAGAAATCCTGAGCAGGGATACTATTAATTGAAGACTTTGGTTTTGCTAAATTTTCCGAGACATCTCTGGTTAGAATTGTAGGCAAATTAAATCACTCTGTGGGAATCAAAGAAAAGATTGCCATGGATTACGGTCAGAACAACCCAGTAAAACCACTTAGCTGAAGAATCTTGCATTACAGAAAATAAATAATTTTACTGCTTTAATACTTCAAAAGTGGTATCATCTCCTATTTATCTTTTCTCTTCTTGTTTTCCTTTTTTTAAAGACAATTTTCATCAATTTATTTCTAGATATAAAAAGCTTCTACATCTTCAGATAGTTGCTCACTATTGGTTAATTTTCTTCTGAGTTAAAAATATGTATCTTATTTCAATCCTGAATTTGTCTAGCTTCAACTTGGAGCTTTCAGTTCTCAGTACTAGTTTTCTACCTAAAGCAAAAAAAAAAGTCCTCCTCAAAAATTTCTTCATTGTGCCTGCAAGAAGGTTCTGTGACTGAACAGATGAATTTACTAAACTCATATAGTTCTTTCTTTTGGAATTCATCAATGTTATTTTTTCTAAAAGTAAACTTGTAGCCCAGACACATGATTTTTGCCATTACTAGAGGAAAATCATGATAGAGGCTTTGTGTTGGCCTGAGAGTACAGGGTCCCAGGGCACATCTGGGTTTGCCTTGGCCTGACCTTGGATAACAGTTTCCAGTGGCCAAGTGTGGAGTGGTGCCTGCTCCAGAAGGATTTACTCTTGGTGAATTCCACAGATGAAGTCCCCACGTAGCAAACAGCAGCCCTTTGTGTGACCTGCAGCTATGGATGGCTGTTGTGCAACTTTCAACCTTCAGGTTAGGAATAAAGAAAAAGAACTGTGGTTGGAAATGTATAAAAGTAGCCACAAGGGAATACAAACTCAACTTTATTCTTCATAGACTTTTTCCTCTACCAATTAAACAATTTTAATTACTATACTGTTAATATTAGCTGGACTGACGTGGAATTTTTACCTCCACTTGCCAGATATGTTCTTTTACCTCATGGCAAGATTTCGAGTGTAGTAGAAAGAACTAGGAGCAGGACTATAAGTAAAGGTCTCAATAATCCTGTATGCTTAAGCACATGGTTTTCTTTTTATAGTCTTCTGTTATGTACATGGGACTCACGCTGCTTCTTTTCTTACACGAAACATCTATTTTCAAGTCTAGACTTCTCCATTGCTGGATTCCACAGTACTGTCCTTTTACCTAAAGATTTCATTCCAAGAACTTGCATTCAAGTGTAAGAGAATGTAAATTGACAATCTTCTCAGCCAATCTTTTTGGTAGTCTCAGATACAATTTACCTCCCCCTAAAAAAGTTGGGAAGATCACTACAATAGTTGCTACTTAACATCACTGGAGCTACTCAACAGACTATATTTTGTTATTGTTTTAGCATGAGTGATTCTCTATTGTATTTGCTGGGAAATGTCCCAACAAAGGAATGATGAATCTGACTCCATGTTCTCAGATGGTTACTTTATAATACTGTATTATATTAAAGAATACTATATTAACTAGCCTAAAGAATACAGGAAAGATACTTACTCAATGCTAAAAAGCTAATAATAAAAACTTGTGACTCTTTCCAGAGTCTTGAAACAGCTTGGACCTGATTGGCCAATGAGTCAAAACTACTCACACCAGAATCCAATGAAACAATCACCTGTGGGTAAACAATCTCCAAACACATCCCACATGAGCAAAACACAGGAGAAGCAAATGAGATAAGAATTGTTTTCCTTTTCTCTGAGGCTTCTCAGCTTCCCAAGAGAAAAATCCTGGGTGAAGGGATTTTTTCAGAGAATGTGAATGTCACAATTCTCCTTCTGTGTAAGTAGTGAAGAATAATGATAATTCAATAATTCACATTTTTCTGTATTATAGTTTAGTTTTACCCTTCTAGTATGGTGTCAGATGTTCAATAGCATTAAGATTTAATTTACCACAGTAGGTCTTCCTAAGTTTGTTAAGAAAAGTTTATTTGTTTGTTTATAATTGATGTCCTTATTTCCATATTAGTGCAGATTATAAATAACCTGTGCTTTCTCCCAACAATTATGCAAGAATTCAGAGACTTCCCAACACCATTTTTCTGTATTTCTTGGGAGTGTCCTGTGATGCAAAATGCAGACTCTCCTTTGCCTTTTATCTTAAATAATCTTGTAAGTACTTTCTTGATACTTAGATGTGTTCATAACTTTCTTCCCAGCTTAGAATCAGGATTTTTTACACCACAGTGTATATTTAGCCTCAGTGGTATTATATTACCAGTTGGCACTGTAAAGTCTGCGACAAGCCCATGAAATTGAGCTATAATCACTCACACTTATGAAAAATCATCAGTTTCAGCCCAGGGACCCATTTATCTTTCAACCTGCTGTCTTATGTAGGACTGCCTTAAGCAATGTGTTTCTGTTAGCAAGTTCTTATGTAGAATTCATAGTAACATTAAGGCTGTTTTACCAATGGCAGCTTTAGACCTCCAGCATATGTCTTACAGGTTGAAATACCACAAAATGACAGATTTTTTTCTACATATATATTATAGGTTTTGCAGCTTTGTATGGAACTACTTTTTTCCACAGCTTCAAGCAGCAGCTAAGCAAGATGCCCGTGGGTATTTTGAAACTGCCTGTGGGTAGGTAATGACAATTTTAATATCCACAGAATTCTGCTGAAACAGAAAGCAAAAAAATGTACAGTGGGATTTGTCCATATGAGTTAAATCAATGGATGATCATTGCACTCTACACAACCTCAGAGCAGTGAAAACTGTCAGACATGTAGGTTACTACACATTACTACACATGTAATTTTTGAATGAAGTGATAATGTTCTTCCTTACTCATATTCTGAGGAAAAAGGCAAATAATGTAAAAATAATAGTACCTTCCAATTTAATCTTTACCACTTCTCAACTGTGTGTAAGAATTTTGATGTTTACAGTCATAAGATGTATTCCATTATTCACATGTAAAAGAGCAGGATGGAAGCCTAGTAAGCTGCAAATTGCACTAATAGAAAAAAATTAAATGCCATTAAAAAGAACAGGGGAATAATTGAGAATTAATATATTGTTTTGTCTCTGTGAAGAAGTATAGTCAAGGAAACTGAGATATGCTCAGTGAAACTGTCTTTTTTAACTTTGCTGAACTCAGCAATGTTAGCCATTCTCAGCAGGTTACCTATTTCCTCTCTTAGTAATTAGGGGTAATTTTTTTTTCTTTTTTTTGTTCTATCTACATCCTAGTATTTGAAGGCAAAATTGGATCTAAAGTAGCATGTGTTATGCATAAGCAATTGTGATAAGATCCTTAAAATTTTCTTACTAAATGTGTCCATTTGAAGATAAGTATATCCTTTAGAGGTTAGTGGATACGAAGCTATAGTTGTTACCACATTTGCTTATGAAGTTTTTTCCCCTCTGCTTGGGAGCCTTTGTCAGCTTGCAGTGATCCTCAACAGCATAGTTTCCAACATGGGAACAGTTAGAAAAACCTCGTGATTGTCTTTCAATACACAAGTGATGGGAAGAGTGTACATAACCACCACTGACAGATAATATACACTGGGATCACAGTAGTGGAATCACAGTTCTCTGTCCTGTGCATAACTAAATCCCCTTACCAGAAATACTGTTATGGCATTCCCAGCCAATCTTGTGATCTGTAAAGACTCTCTAGGATCCAGTGCCGCTCTAGAATGGTTTTCCTCTCAACCACCTCTTTCTTTGCCCTCAGATCTCCTCTTTTCTACAGATACCTTAACACTGACTAAGCTGCTTCCCAGCAAAATGCTGGAGTGGAGAACAGGGCACACAGAGACCCAGTCTGGCTCAGCAGGGAAGCAATGAAGTTTTCTGAAGGAGGCCTTTCAGCTGGCAACAGCCCTGGGCACTCCAAGATCATGTCAGCACTTTTTGTATCTCCTAAGTATCCAGCTATGACTCCCTGCCTCCTTGCCCAGGCTCCATTCACTGCTGGATTTAATCTCCAACCCATCCTGCAAGCAGAGCTGGTGGAACTGGGCAAGTTTCACTCGAGAGCTGAAGGTCTCTATGGATCTTTTTTTTGTATAGGCTACACTCTCCAACAACACTTTGTAGTTATCTCTGCAATAAGATAGTGCACAGGGGAAGATAGAGCTCTCCATGTCCATCCGTGTTGGAGCTATCAGTTGGAAAACAGAGGTTTAGGAATGTGGAAAACATTCCTGAAATCCAGCAGACCTTTTTCCAAAAAGGTTTAAAAGTGTTTTTATTGGTCGTGTTTGCATGAATGTCACAAAAGAGTTAAACAAAATTGCCATCATTTATAGAAGTTGTCTTTCCAGTGTTTCTTCGTATGAATCACTGCTTTCCCAGAGTAAGGAATAAAGCCACAATAACGATGTAATAATGTTCAGTTCAGCCTCTTAACTTAAGAAAACTATTCCTTTAGGCAAAAGAATTTTTCTGTTACTAGATTGGTGCATATCTAGATTCTGTATTGTTGATTACTGTAAAAAGGTGTTCCTTCTGTTACGTATTTCCACATTCCATCAAATTACTGCGGTTGATTTTGAGATTCCCAAAGATCTCATCATAGTTTTCAACCAGTCTCTGTATAATTACTCCCATCTTCCATTAATTCATATGAATTGCAGCATATCATGGTCTTTGCACAATAGGAAATTGTGTTATTGGATCCTAAATTTTATGAAAAAATTGAAAACTCACATCCAGTCACTAGACAAGTGATGGTTTTTCAATTTAACCTACAAAACTAAAGTATTTGTAGCTTAGAGATTATGTGGTGTAGATTAGATAATGTATTTGTAGCTTAATGTATTCGTGATTTTCTCACTACTTGTTGCAGGTGGTACTAGCAGGGAGAGACTCCTTCTGTATTCCATCCCTTTTGCTGCCCAAGGAATTTGGGGAGTACTGTGATGTAAATGGCATCAGGTGTCAGAGTTGCTAGGGACTTACATTGATTTGATAGCACACTGTGAGGGTAGGAAACAGGCAAGCAAAATGGCTGTAATTCATGAAAGATGAGTCAGTATGTATTTTTAAAGTTGACTTCAGTCTCTGTTATGTTTTTACCACCTTTTTTTTTCATCTGATTTCTGTTTACTTGAGAATCTGGGAAAAAAATCTATTTATACCCATAGCCATATCTGAAAAGCTGGTTGGCAGAACTAAGTTACTGAATTGTAATACTACAAAAAGCTTTAAAATCTTCCCCAAGAGAAAGACAATTAGTAGAACTAGCATCAATAAGAGTAAAAAGCAAGAATTAAAGCGTAAAAATCAAAATGAGAGTTACTGCTTTGTTATACAATTAAAAACTAAACTACCCCACCTGCAGTTCAAAACAAGGTTGAAAAATAATAATTAATTTCTGGTAGTACTTAACAGTTTGCAAATGTCAAGAAGAAAATTAAAAATGAATCTTGACTTCATCTGACAGGACAGTGTATGGCTTCCATAGAATATTTATAAGAGTTGTGTGGTGATAACTGCATTTTGTACTTTACACTTTGTGGTGCATTGCTTGAGTGGTTTATCATCCTTGCCCGTCACTTGCAGTTTCTATCATCTTCATTTGTATTCATGGAAAAAGCTTGGGCAGGGGGTGGTAGACTCCTTTTTCGTTTCCTTTTTTGATTTCTTTTGATTTGTTTTGTTTTAATCACCTGTTCACAGAGCAATTCTTCTTGTTCCTATCTGACACAGTAAAGAAAATACAGCCAAAGGCAAGGGCATCAACCACCCTTTTGAAGGTCTCAGGTAAACTATTATTTATATGACTTCAGGGAGCCTGCTTCATATTTTAAAGGGCAGAATAACCAAGCTGAGAAACATGCTTATGAAAATACATCATCCATTAACCTTATCAGCTTTCCTGACATGGAGCTGAAAAGGTTTACTGAAACCTAAGGATGTGTTCTAGTAGAGCAGTGCTCTGTGGTCCTAAATCAAGATTTTTGGCCTATATAATTTCATTTTGGGTGTGTTTCCTATTTGAAAAAAAAAAGAGCCATAAAATATTAAGCTAACTATCACAAATGATGTTATTTAGAATAGTCTTCAAGGGTCGAGGTAGCATTTTCAAAAAGTCTTGCAAATTTGTCTGCCTGAGTTTTTATGTGTATACAGTAAGCTTCCTTACTAATGGAATAGTAACTACTATGGCTGAAGGCATCTTTCCAACATAAAAGTGTTTGCTGTCAGAAGCACATAAGTAAGATTTTCCAATCTAATTAATTTTGTGATTCTGTCTTTCCTGAAGATAGTCATCAAAAGCACCCTTTTGAACAAAAAATTATTGTGAACAAAGTACCACTTTCTCTAATTTTCGCTGGAAAAGGAATTACAGCCTGATTTTTCTGAGGTATCTGTACACACTCTTTTCACAATTACTACCACCAATCCTATTTAGAGGCCAGGTTCTAGTGCCTTAGAAGTTAAACAGTGTGTGCACTGGTGATTACAAATGGATGCAGCATTTGCTGAAAGCAACCTGCAAAAGAATGGGTGGTTAACAACATTCTGAGGCCATTTGTTAGTCAAATCAAGCAGAAATAGTAACTCATTCAGTAATGTAGCCAGCTCATCTAATTAAATGTCTCTCATCCCAACATCTGTCTTTATAATGATCCTGGTGCTTTTAGGCAATAACTGCATCCCGCTTTTATGTTTGAATTAATGCTGATAACCTGTGGATGACATTTGTAATGTTGACCATAAAATATCCAGATTTCATCACCTTCGTATTTACTGAAATAAAGGTATGTAATCCTCTAGCCATTCCTCCTCTATGATTTAAAAATTACACATGCCAAATCTGTAATGTACAATCTCTCCTGTTGTATCCAGCCTAATCTGTGTTTATAGATGAGAAATATAGGATGTATATACTCTATTCCACTCAAATTGTTGAAGTGGTAAAATCTACCTTATCTTGTGACGTACACAACTTCCCATAATTTATTTCTGAATCTGATCAAAATAGTAGCTATTCTTTTTGTAATGTGCCCTCAGGCTAGTATATATTGTCCATATAAAAGGCCTTTGATCACATTTAAAAGTATTAAAATGTTAAAACTTCTAAATGCAGAAGTTGTTTTTATCCCTGCTAATCCTGAGCAGATTGGTACTTCCTAGTTATCTTCAGTAACTGAAATTTCTGAGACTGCCTTAAAGGAGAGGAGAAAACACAAATTTCTTATAAACATTTGACCTCTTTCATCATTTGTCAGACTGGTGGTTGATAGTAATAGAGTGTATTTTCCTTTCTCAAGTCATTCATTATAACATTTTACCCAAAAGTTACTTGTAATTCCCTCTCCACATTTCCATTCTAATTTCTTTCCATTCTGGTCCAGCAAGATGTGTTTTCACACCAGATATGGTAATTTCTTGTAGATAACCAGATCTGCCAGCTAATTTCCATGGACTTTTACAATCCTTTCTGTAGAACAAGAGGGCAATTCAGAAACTGCTGCTCTAAATTGCCCTTGACTTATACTCTTCCTTGAAGATGGGGCAACTGAGAATTGTGTAAGGAGCAACGAATGCCACAGGCTGAAGGAAGTTGCATATTGTATTGACACTGTTTTCTTCAAGGCCTTTAGTTCTTTATCAAATGTGAAGAGGTAGAACTTCATCCTCGACCTCTTTGATCCGGTAGCTATCTCCAACATGATGAACTCTAGTGGGTTGTTTTCCTTCCCTTCAGCCTTGTTGTTCCTGTGACTAAACTGTCTCCTCCATCGCTGTAGCAACATCTTCAGAGGGCTGTGTGCAGCTCCTGCTCGTTTTTGTTTCACATTCCTGGAGTAAGAAGAATGTACAGGGTCTTGTTAGATGTTCTTTTCTTCATGATAAAAATCAAATCAGAGTGAAGACAGGGGAAGCTAAGGCACAAATAATACAGATTAGTCTGTTTCCAAAGGGAAACCATTGCTGTACTTTTCAAAAATGTGCCAAACACCAAAATGGGGTGTGGAACATATAAAGAATAAAGCAATTTTCACATGTTAAAACTAAAATGGCTGTTTTGTTAAGAACAGGAGATTCTGGAAATATTTTGGCACCACAAAAACTCAAGGAAATTTCTAATAAATGTAAGTACTTAATGAACCATACATCTCTCAAACTCTAGTTCTATGGCTTTCTTTGAAGAGGGCAGTTGCTAATAGTAATAGACAGAGTTAATAATGAAATCTGGGTGTGAGAATGCTTTCCTGTTTTGAATCTGAACACCAACATGAATGTAATTGCAGAGTAAAAGATTTACTGAGGAAGACATCATCTCAGTAACAGATCTGCTTCTACCAGCTTAAGATGTAATTAAAACAAAATATGTCTCCCCGACAGGGGTAAAAAATAACCAGAAACGTGTGTTTGCTGTTCTTGGATTGAACTAGCAATTAATTAGATGTTTGACCAATGAAGAATGTCATATATTGTGACGTAAATTTTGTTACACTGAATTCTGGCAATTTTCTAAAAGGAATGTGTTTCAAAGGTTACACCAACCAACAGTATAGAAGATTGTAATAATAGGCTACAACTAAAAAAAAGGAAACACATCAGCAGCTATCATAGTGTGCTCTTTCTAAATGAAGTGAGAAGTTCTACTGAAACCAGTGTTATAATGAGAGTGGAGCAAAAACATGTGCACTGAATGAAAGGAAGTCTAACCCTTAGGTAAATGGAGTTCAACCCTTAAAAATAAGTAATTTTTTTTCCCTATGCTTGAAATGCATCAGAAAGCTTACACAGCACAGTCAATGTATTAGTGGAGCAGGCAAGCAAACAAAAATATCAGGGCCAAGAGCAGCCTCTCACCTCTCACTGGCCTTAGCGGTTGGGTTGCCTGGGCTAAGGGTCAGATTTTGGTGCAGCTGCCTGTCTTTGTACCAGAGAGGCATGTGGAGAGCATTGTAATTAAGAGTTATGAGAAGCTTCTCCACCTCTTTGTTCTCATGCTTCTGCCTTTGAGCTACACTGTCGCTTGGCCAGTGTCTGGCAATGTGCCTCACTAATTCAAGCCCTGACCCACTGATTTCACTTTCTGGCTTGATCTGCTACCTGCCTTATTGCCAGATTGGCTGATGGTGCTGGGCTACAGATGGGCATGGTCCATTTTGCTTGGTATTGTGGGACTTATCAGTGAGTTTCATGCCCTGCTTGCCTTGATTCACTCTAGCTTCCCCGGAAATCTTCCCTTACAGAGCAGCCTACTCTTGCTGTTCCCTGGCAATAGCCCTTTCTAAAAAGGGCACCATCAAGACCAGGTGAGAACTGCATCGGTCCTCAAGTTTCATGGCATCCATCAGATGCCTAGGGAAAACATTCAACAACAGGATAAGTACAGGATAATATTTTCTTGGTCTATTTTCCAAACATCAGTAGTTTAAGAAAGTCTTGACTGAGAGGGTGCAGTCATGTTTATCTTGCCTGTAGTTTTCTACTCTGTTTTGAAGTCTGTTCTGCTCTATATTCCCCTGTCTTGCTCTAAAATGCAAAGGTACTGATTGCTATAGTGGAAAAACATGAGGAAGGACTTCTTTTTGTTTTGGCCCTGTACCTCTGTACTGCAAGAACAATGCCTACTCATTGCTGCTGCCAGTTTACCACACCATCAAAACCTGGTATTTTACCAGCCCTTAGCTCTCCTCTTCCAAGGCTGTGTTAGCCTCTTATTCTTTGAGATGAGATAGGAACATGCTGCATTCAAATGCGGGGCAACATTCATATTTGTAGTGACAACTGTTGCTTTCAAAATCTTTGATTCCTATTTCATTCTATAAAAAGTCTTAGCATTTTTCTTGCCTTTTTTGTCTGCTTTTGAACACTGAGCGGTTACCTACAGGAAGTTTTCCAAGACAGCTTTCCACGGCAGTAACTGATTTGTTGCCCTTTATTGTTTAGTCATAGAGCTGTGTTTTTTTCAGAAGCTTTTTAGCACTTGAATAACTTCTCCCACTTAAAAAACGTGTTCTTCCATTCTATGCAAATTCTACTTCTAATTTTCCAGCAAATCCACTTGACAGCATGTTGAAATTAGTTCTATTGCAGAGAAATAGCAAATGGCTTGTGGGGTTTAATATTAAAGGAGAGGTGGGCCATTCAGGCATAAATCAGAGAAATCAATTAGAGCTAGGACTCATGTCATTTCAAACTTCAAGAGAACAATAGCTTAGTCATTGCACTGAGAGTGTGAACTTCACTGATAAGGAGGTTTCCTGTGTTCCCCGCAGAACTCCACAGTTATTCCTTAAAACCTTCCACTGTTTTTTTGTATGAAGACAATTTTTTGTTTCTTTCTCCCTAAGTTTCATCTGTTAGCTTCTGTATGTGTGCTGAAATCTGGGGAAGTCAGGGACTGTATTCATAAGAGAAGATATAAGGTAATTGTTTAGCATTATCCCTTATTCATTTGGCATTAAACAGGAGGATGACAGGAAACATCACAGAAAGGCAGAAGAAATGGTCCTGTCCTCTAAAATGGAAGATATTTATTTACATTAGTACTGGCCTCAAAATTTCGCTGTCAATTTTCAGGTAAGAGGCCAAGGTTCAGCTGATATATGGTAGGAAACAATGTCCAGGCAACACTCTAAAGATTTGAATGAAAGAGCATAAAATTCATCTAGAGGCAGTGCCATCTGTTGTTCTGCTATTAATTCCTTCAGTACCATCCAAATCCATTGGGATCTAATTGTTGTCCTTCCACCAAGGGAAAACATAAATCCTTCATGATAAGAGAAATGGGTCATCCACAATCACTATGTTATATTGTCCTCTGGCTAACTGGCTTCCTGAAGTTGGGGCCAGTTGAAGGATTCATGGGTGTATGCTGAGAGCTTGCCTGCCCAGTTTCACCCTGCAGAAAATCCCTTGCAGGAAGAGGTGGCTTTTCACAGCATCTGAGTATCTCAGGATCAGTTGTTTTCCTCCTCTTCCTCCAGCACTGCTGAGATGGTACCAAGGCTTATTGGTTTGGTTTTCCTTTTGCTTCCTTAGTCTGTCTGATCTAATCAGCCTCTAGGAGACAAGTTACTTGAGGTTATTCCTCTGTACAGGGTCTTTTATATGGTACAGTTTTAAAATATCCCTGAAAAAGCCCCACCACATAATGGTTTGCTTTAAGTTAAAAAAAAATAATAAAATTAAGGAGGCAGTTAAATTTTCCATACTAAGTAAAGCACTTAGCATGATCTCACTGCTTAAGGTAATTAATTATAGGCATGGTGCCTATTCAGCTCCTTGCTTCTTTAGGAAGGATATAAATTAATGCAAAGATAATCTGCTGCAGTTACATAGGATGGACACTTAATGCAGAATCCTTTAGTACCTTTTTACATTCTTCTAGCTCTATGGCTAACTCAACCCTCCATTCCAATGCCTTATCCCCTATCTAGCAAACATATGGAAATCCACATAATGTGAAGTAGTCTTAGGGTACTCATCTATCTCTGCTCACTGTATTCTGTGTGGTGTGCTCTAATGTAAGTCTCAATCTTTCTTCAAAGCAGAGGGTAGCCGAGTGACCGCTTTCTTTCTTCACTGAGGAGAGGAAAGAGGAGACCTGATTTTTTGTGTGTGAAGTTATCCTTATTGCTATGCACAAAAAATGGCTCTGACTTACAGTAAGAGATAACCTGGTGAACTAGATTTATATATTGCTATTAAAAGGCTAACCATATCTGTAGTGTACCAAGATGCAAATGTAAAAAAGGCAGGGGAAGGTAAGGGAGGAGGGAAGTGCAAGTGGCAAAAAAAAAAGGTTATTCTGGATCCACTAATTTCTCAAAGGTGAATTTAACATTTTAGGCTTGTATAACAAGGTTGCCCCTTTTAGCTGCAGATTTTTTAATTTAAAATTCTATTGTTGGAATAAAAATCAGGTTATATGTGAATGTTATATACTAGGAACTGAAAAGAAGAGAAAGCACTTTTACAATCCTTTCAGTTGTAGTGGGGAAATTGTTGCACAGCCAGCATCTGGAAAACATTATACACAGGTTGCAGAACTTATTGCAGACCCCAGCTGTGATCACAGTCTGTAAGATGAGCTGGGTGCTTGGTGTCACAGTTGTTCATCACTGCTTGCTTCCTCCAAGCCCTCCTTTGCCCTGCCAGTGTACCATGCTGGTCATCTTGCTCCAGCATGCTGCCGTGCTGAAATGAATGTCAGCTGACCACCTCAAAGGGCTGTGTTCCAGTGGGATGTGTGTCTCACACAAGGGGAGAATTCCCCACTGGTCTGTTGGTTAAAGGTGGTGACAGAGGAGGCCCTGTTTAAAGTGCAGCATTGGCACACCTTAGACAACAGTGTGAAATGGAGCCGTTTAAAATGCTTGGTTGGAACATTTGCACCCGGGACACCTTCTTGGAAAGTCCCACAGCAGCAGCAGCACCAGAATGACCAGTGAGGATCCTATGGCTCCTAATCCTGTTCTTAGATGTAAGACAGGAATAAAATCCCTGCCTATGCCTCATGTTACAGTCCTAAATTTCATTAGAACAGTATATTTGGGAGTTGACATGAGATGCTTTGACACCATCTACACTTCACGATTTTGTGGCAAGTGTTGTGCTGTAGGAAGTTTCCAGAAGATGGCAGAAATTAAAATGCATTAGGATATAAGAGTAACAAATTATGACAGCCCAAGAAGAGGTCAGGATGAGACACTGACATTTTAAAGCATATGTTCACATATTTTGAATGTTTCTTGTGAGTAATAAAGCTGAGATACTTATCCCTGCTGGCTGCTAATGATCTTGCTGTATTTTTTTCATGAGGATAGCATAATGAAGCTATGTGCCCTAACTTCAGTAACTCTTACCTATCATTCTTATTTCCCCATGTGCATTTTAGTAATCTGAAGCATTTTTTGTATTTTTAGTTCTTTATCTGCAGTTTTCTTTGCAAGTAAAATTAATTATGCATCCTGGGCTTTACTATGCCGTCAAAACTTGACAGCACATGCCACATCGTTTTCATTCAATGAATCCCACTGGGAGCCTTGGTGCTGTGTGGCCTCATGTTTCACACTTGGGTAATCCCAAGACTCTCAAATATGAGACCTTTTATGACCTTACAATTCTCCTAATCCAGCAGGAATTCCTGGATCGCATGAGGCCCATACATTGCAAAAGGCTCACCAATTTTGTTGGCATAGAAGATCCTCACCTGAGTGTCTCCCAGTTTTTAAAATTAAAGAAAAAATTTCCTTTTCAACCTATGAGGAAAATAACTACAGGTTTTAAAAATCATTTGTAGATTTATTTGTGGATATAAACAGCAATAAAGTACCTAAAGAGCAGAAGGAAGACTAGGGGAAATGTAGGCCTACTGCTGAAAGGGGCTGGAAAATGAGGGACAAGTAACATGGAACAGGCTGAGGTACCGAACAGCTTTTTGCCTTAGTCTTGGCCAGTAAAACTGGGCTTCAGGCACCTGAGGCCCCTTGGACCAGGGATGTGGAACAAGCCAGGCTTACTCTCTGTGGAAGAAGACCAGGTTTAGGAAGCACTTCCAAGAGGATGGACACACATAGGTCCATGGAGCCTGATGGGCTTTTATGCACAAATGCTGCGGGAATGGGCTGATACCTTTGCAAGGCCAGCATCAATCACTTTTGAAAAGTAGTGGTAACTGGGAGATGTTCCAGAAGACTGGAAGAGATCAAATTTCCCTTCTATCTTCAAGAAAAACAAGAAAAAAAGATCCATGGGAATACAGGCTGGTGATCCTCATCTCAGTGCCGGTGAAGGAACCATTTCTAAGTACAGGAAGAGCACGAGGTTCATTGGGGGTAGTCAGCAGGAATTTATGAAGAGAAAGTCATGAATATTCAACCTAAAGGCTCCTTACAATGAGGTGATTGGCTTGGTGGGCAAGGTGGTGGGGACACTGTATGTTCTTTACCTTGCCTTCCATAAAGCCTTTGACAATGTCTCCCATGTCACCTTCCCAGAGCAGCTGAAAAAGTGTGTTTGGTGAGTGGATAGTGAGGCAGGTTGATAACCAGCTGAAGGGCTGGGCCCAGGTGTTGTGATCAGTGGCACATTGTCCAGTTGAAGGCAAGTGGCTGCTGAGACTTGACTGATAACCCAGCTATCAATAATGAAGCCAGTACAGTACAATATTTTCCTTCATGACCTGGATGCTGGAACAAAGTGCACCCTGAGCAACTTTGCAGACGATACATGACTGGGAAGAGTGGTGATCCATGACATGTCAGAGTGTTCTACTGACATCAGGAGGAACACCAGAAGGCTGGAGACAGGGGCTGGCAGGATCCTCATGAAGTTCAACAAAGATGAATGAAAAGTCCTGAACCTGGGCTAAACTGTCTCATGCACCAGTACAAGCCCAAGGCTGACCAGCTGGAAAGCAGCTTGGCAGAAAAGGCTCTGGTGATGCTGGTGCATACCAAGGCAGCAGTACCCCAGGGCACATTAGGAAAAGCATTGCCAGAAGGATAAGGGACATGATCCTGCCCCTCTGCTCAACCCTAGTGAAGCCACAACTGGAGTGCTGTGTCCATTGTTAGTTCCCAGTAGAAGAGACAGAGAAATGACCCTGTTGGAGAGAGTCCAGAAAAAGCAGCACTAATGTGATTAAGGGACTGGAACATCTCTCCTGTGAGGGGATTCTGAGAGAGTTGGGACTGTTTCAGAAGAGAAAGCTTGCAGAAGGTGGGATAAGAAACTTATTTTGGAACAGAATTCTCTTTGTCTTTTTCACTAACATTCTTTCTCCTCTTGTGTGACAAAATTCCTTTTCCTACATCACAGATTTTTTTTAAATTTAAACTAGATAAAACCTAATATTTTTGATGATTTCATGACTTCATAATTCTAGGAAACAGGTTTTTTCTGAGCTTCTGGTTTTGATTGTTTTTTGTAGCTCACTAGGAATCACGTACTCTTGTATGTGTGAGGACTGTCATTATCTTGTAAACCACACTCAGTTTTGCACAGAAATTGGCAGCATTTTGTCCTCTTCCACTATAATTCAGGGACAGCTTATTTGTATAGCACTCCTATTTATAATATATATTGCTTAGAAATAATTTATCTTTGTAGCTGAGCAAATTGCAGTATAATTTCCCTGCTCTTGCATAGACCTTTCCCTTGTTTATAACAGTGATTTCTGAGGTACAATCTCTCCAATATAAATAATGCATTAGTTCATAATTTAAATGTGACCTATCTTTGCAAGACTGGTGACTCACTATAAAAGATCTTTTTGAGTAGCTTCAGAACTTCAAGCAGATTTTGGTAGCTGATTTATCTCTTCTGATCTGTAACTTGTTGTGAAGGTTTAGCTTTTATATGTTTGACAGTGCTGTGAGGACCAAAACTGCTAAGAGTCCCTTAGTATGAAAGAAAGTGGCTCACCAGAGAATCAGACTAACCTGGGCTCTGCTAGAATATCATGCTCTAAAATCAGGAGCCTAGCATTGTAGTTACAAGATAGGTTTTCTTTGGTGGAAAAGATGATTGACATAGTTCATTTCCACTTCTGTAGTCCTGGTGGTGTTGATTCCTACAGTTTGTAAAGTATCAAGATTTAAACCCTATTGTCAACATAAACATCTAAAAACATAGAATCAAAGGCATTGCAGGGGTAAAGGAAAAGAGCTGCACATTTCTTAAACCGTGTTTGTTATCGAATAACACCAGTAAGGTCATCCTAATTCTCTGCTGTCACTAAATAGGTATTTTTCACAGAGACCATGCTGCACAAAGAGATAAGTGAAAGGAAGCTAAATCCATTGCATCCTGTTGATACCACTTTAGAGCTCTAAATGAGACAGTGAATCTATGTCTCCAGTAACATTTTCAGGTTTGAAGGAAAGAACTGGCATTCACCTTTCCCCCAAACTGACAAAAGTAAAAGAAAAGAGGAAGAAGACCAGTGGAAAATGAGATAAATTTAGGATAAACCCTGATTTTTTGGAAGATGTCTGCACCCTTATTTTTTTTAGCACAATGTAAATCCAGTAAATCCAGGGCATGTACTTAAGGGCTTTCAAATTACCTGCATAAAGATATAAATTAAATATATATATATTACACACACAAAAATGTAAATTACCCCACAAGCCCTCATGAGGAACCAAAAGGCATTCTGTGTGCTACATTGCATTTATTTTATACCAAACATTCACACTTCAAGTTTTAGCTATAAACCTATAGATGAAATGGAAAGACGAAGAATGGTGTTTTCACATAATGGCATTATTTCCAATTGCATTTGCTTTTTTGTTTATCAGACATACATGAACTTGTTATTTGTGCAATAACTGTGTACAGGTGGAATTTTGCCAAGGCCTAAATAATACAAAATTTCTTCTTACTGCATAAACACATTCTTCAGCATTTGTCTAGAAAAATGTCTCTTTGAATGAATCAAGTAGCACAGTCACAGTGTAACTCTCTATTGAGAGCATACACAGAAGTATTCCTCAGTAAAAGAAATACACATCTAGCAATCTTGAATTTTCTCCCTTTTTTGGAAAATTTCCATTCCATTTTTTAAATTCTCATTTAAACATTAATAATTGTGCTTTACACACCATCAAGAGAAATAGAATTATGTTTTCCAAGTTTTCTAGGCTTATTGGCAATTTTAGTTTGGAGCTGGTGCCATTAAACAGTACTATAGAATATTATATGAATAAGAGAGAGCAATTATTCCCTTTTCATAGAACTTGAACAAACTCATTGTATATTTAAAGCATTAAGATGGAAATCACTACTCACAAATAAACAGCTAAGACTTTTAAGAGTCTTTCCATTTTTAAGGGAAAAGTCACAAAGTCTTTTAATTCACTGGAATAAGTTAATTGGAAGAGTCACTAAAGTATTTTGAGAACATGATTGCATTGTTTGGTAAGTTTGATGTGGCATCTGATAGACTGGAAGAAAAAGTCTCACAGGCTACCGTTTTCACATCTGGTTCATTTTCCATTGCTCCTTATTTTTTTGTTTTGAAATATTAGAGAAATAAATATATCAAGTTATTAAATCTTAATTTACTGTATTTCTGAGCTGAAGCCTTAAATTTCTTATCCATTGATGCTGAGCTCCATTAAGCCACAATAAATTCTTCTTATCTGGGTTTACATAGCTTGGTCAAATCCCTGATTTCTAAGGTGAAGAGCCAAAAATTTATGGAAGTCTAAGAATTAAGTACAGACTCTTTAGCAGGTCTTAATTCATCTGATGCTATCTTAAATATAATTCATTTCATAATTTCATGTGGTAAAATCTAAAGAATGGCTGCATCACACTACTCTATGCAATTACTTTGTATAACCTTGATTCCAGTGCTCCACATCTGAACACTGGAGAGAAAAAAAACATCTTTCCACAAAACACTAAAATGTACCATTTTTAGGAGGAAGAGAATGAGAATTTTTTTTCAAAGTTGGAACAAATGCTTTGTTTTCTGTGTTATCTTAAAAAAAAAAAAATTCCCTATTTGTCTGTTTAGCTTTGCTTTGCAGAGCTGGATGCAGGTCCTTCTTTATCAAAAAACAGGATCCACGCATGCCCACCGGCTCTTCTGGCAATGCTTCACAGGGTGGCTATGGATTCCATATGAGGCTTCCAAAGCTTTATTGACTTATTCCTGTTGGAATAATTCACATAAACTCTAGTTTAATTTCTCCAGATCAGATTTGTAAGTTCTGATTCATGGGTTTTTCTTTATTTCATGATCCAGAAATACTTTTTCTAACTAGAGCAGAGCGTTAGTAAAGAAGCTACAACCTAAGCATTAGCGCTGTAAGGGTTCCTTGTTCCTTTACTGCAAGGATGCAAGTAAATTATACATATCTGACATGAGCATAACCTACATATGACACCCTGGGGATGCAAACATTCAGTGACATTATGAAACTTTGGGTTCCACAAAGGCTTTTATGATATTTTTCAGGATTCTTTTTCTGACCAGAAATATTCATAGCAGTGAGAGGTAGAAAGAAGAGATGTGTATCTGAGGGTAAAGCAGAACTAAAGGAACATACCAAGTTGGCTATTATTGTAGATAAAGTGGGCAAAAAAAGAGTCATGTCCTTGCCTGTGGCTCCTGACCAGAGGTTACTGAAACTGGGACTTTTTGTTACGGCTCACCATATTTATTATTTTACACAGGTCAGTGTAATCATGACTGCAATCTGGGATACCATTTCTCTGCATCAACCACTCTTACATTATCTGTTAAACACAGATCTTCCAGATAACAGGGAAGAGCTTCAAAGCTCTTTGTGTAGGCAATATTCAGTAAGGAAAGACTTGACCAGAGGAAGATGTTGCTTCAGCACTTCTTTCCAATCTCTCATATAACACTGAGATGAAGCAGTCAGAATTTTTGACATGTTTTTAACATGCTAAAGTTAAGGGACAAGCACTAACTAAACAAAGCAAAGTAGCACTAACTAAACAAAGCAAAGTTTTAGAAGAAAAAAAATGTATATCATATACCTGGCATTTTGAAATAGTTAAACAATGAAAAGATATATCATTTTTGCAGCAGTGGACATGGTTGTGTTCTTCTTTTGTTCATATGGCGCCACATCCCTTTGGATATAAGGTAAATTGAAGGCCTTAGCAGATTTCCATGAATCAGCCAAAATAGCTTGAGTTTGAAGAGAATAAGTATCAAAAAGAGAGACAACTGGATCTTTTACAGTGCCAGTATGCAAGTGCAAGTATCTTGACATGATGAGTTGATTATATTGTTTCATGTTTCCAAAACAGTAATTTTATTGGCACTTGAGGTTGCACTAGTTCATCTCTTTCCTGTCCTTGGAATCTGTGTTGTTTCCTTATTTTCTTATTTTAAGCAGCTCTTCAATTTCTGTTTTTCAAGTAGTTTGAAATACTTCCACCAACAGTGCTCACACTTGTGATTAAACACTTTTTTCCCATCTTTTTTGTTCTCCTTCACTTTTGTCTTCTGCATACAGCATGTCTGCATCTCCTTTTTGTTTTCCAGTGTAAATTCCTTTCTTAACATTGATGCAGCCAGTGGTGCACAACTAGTTTAGATTATTCCCATATCAGATCTGCTGAATTTCAGGCTAACTTCTTATTCCCAGTTCAGCTGTCAGTGCAGTTATCAAAGCTGCAGAGGTTCTTTCAGTAGTTTTCTTGCATACTGCCCCACTCAATGGCTCCCAACCCATTTTTTCCCTCAGGAAAATATTTGGAAGTATACTATCATTTTAAAACAGAGGGTTGGAATGTATTAATACTTAGCTTGGTACAGTCCCATCCATATTGTATATTCTACATCACATTTTAAAATGAAAAAAAAATATTTTAAACTGAAAAAGACACTCTTCTTTTGGAACATGTCAAATGATATGTTTCAAGAACTTCAACGTGTTTTCCAACATTTTTCAAGTTGAGATATTAATCAAATCTGGCCCTTTCCTCTGAAGAATCTGTTTCAAGAAGTGTCAAAGATTTGATGACAAAATGTCTGGAAAGCTAAAGGAAAATATTGTGCAGGACGTTTTTACTTATTTTCCTCTTCTATTTAAAGAAAAATGTCTAAAACTATCTACCAGCCTGTTCTTACTCTCCTGGAATACTAAGTGCCTGAACTACTTCAGAACCAATGCTGCAAGTATACTACTATTTTTTTTCCGTTCCAGCTTCTGCTTTGTTTGCTGAATTTCTGGGGTAAAATTTATAACAGAAATATAAACCCTTGAGAAATCAAGGGTTATAATAAACTGAAATACTGACAGACCCTGAACTACGGTTCCCAAATTGCAGTGCTTGAAATGCAGAAAAACAGAATCAGGGCCCTTTAAAGTACTCCAAATTATAGTCTATCAATTGTTCTATAGGGCAATCACAAGCCTATTTTGGTAGAATAATAGAATCCCATCAATGAGCTATTTGTAACTAAAATTAGGCATACCAGGGTCACGTCATTACATATTTTACAGTCAAGCACACGTTATTAGGACTGTCGTATCCTCAGTTACATTTTCCATAAAAACAATTTTGCTCTAAACATGAATTGTTTTCTTGAAAGGACTTCCATTTTCAGAAGCTTGAAATTGCCATAATTCTTGGAAAAAGCATGTGTATATGTTTATGCATATTGAATGTAGGTGTGAGAACAGAAAAGCACCTGTGTGTGTGCACTTACACCTACTTATTACTTCAACAGGAAGCCTCCTGGCTCCAAAGCAATATATTGCACAAGTTCAAGGTAATAAATGAATTGTTTATTACTTACAGTACATATCTGTTTTCAGCAAATTGGAAATGAATTGAATAATAGGTTGTGAGTAGAGCACTGTATTAGTATATTTATCACAGAGCTGTGACCTCACTGCAGCAGAGCTGCAAATTCATTGGCACATCCTTGCTTTTCATGTCTTTAGACTACAACACTCATTATACTGCAATTTATAAAATGTTTTAGGACTTCTATAAAAATAAAGATAAAGAATAAAATACTGAGGTGCACTAAGAAAAGAGATG
The DNA here is from genome assembly GCF_963513975.1 of Fringilla coelebs. Taxonomy (NCBI): domain Eukaryota; kingdom Metazoa; phylum Chordata; class Aves; order Passeriformes; family Fringillidae; genus Fringilla; species Fringilla coelebs. The sequence goes on along the minus strand of NC_140028.1, from coordinate 98,083,076 downwards.
AAAGACAGGGGAATAAGTCAGTTTTACCTATATGCTTCATGTTTTATACATGACATTTTAGCTGAGTGTATTGCTGTTTCTGGTAGATGGCAGAATTATCAGAGTACAGGAAAAAAAGTAGATTGTGTAGATTTTAGCATATGCTCTATGTTAATTTGGAAGAGAATAGAGCAATGCAAAAAGATAACTCATTTCTGTGTTACTGTTTATTGCTATTGTTGCTCGTGATGACTGCAATGATAGGGAGGAGGAAATTCCATTGTGATAACATCCTATGCAAACATAAATTAAACCCTTTTTTATGATCCAAAAATCTTGCAAAGTAAAAAGATGAGAAATGAGATTAAAGAAGGGGGAAGTGTTATGAGTAAATATGCACATTACATTGCCTCTAACCAATGATGAAATATAATTAAGCTTTGTGATGCTATGGGTCAGCTCAGGGAGAGTGTTCCATGCGAAGTAAATAATGTGTGAATGCTGTCTACATCTGATTCATTCATGATTGATCCAAGTCAAATTAAAATTAATGACTCAGAGGATCTAGTCTATATGTCCTTGCTGATATTGAGCAAACTAGGAGTTGGCAAGGATCTTCTGCAAGAAAAGCATGTTGACCTCCACTCTTCCTCTATAGCAGAGTGGGATAACTAAAAGTGTTAGTTGCTTGTTTTTTTGTTTTTTTTTTTACTCTACTAAGAAATAAGGAAGATTTGAGTTTCTCTCAGAGGCAGAAGAAATTAGTGTCCTTGACTTATATGTTCTACTAGGGACTTAATAATGAAACTGGCACTTCTACCAGTCATTAGTAAAAGCCTCAGAAAAAGTTCACATTTGCTTCCATCTCATATTTGCTTTATTGCATAGATTGTGTTTTTCTTTACCACCAAGACTATGTTTTTGTTTTGAAGGGGAAAACCTTCACTTCTCAGACAGAAAATGTTTTCTACAACACTTACAGAACAGACTCCTCTGGTTGCATGGTTACTAGAACAATCCACTGCAAGATAATGCAAGATCCATGGTTTCTGTCATAACATTTGGACTTGTCTTAACTTTACCATCAAATTGTTATTTGTAAGATAAATGGTTCCTAGGAGAAGCTTCCAGGTTGTCTCTATTGCAGCAAAGAAAGTGGCCAGATTCCTAATAGTAATGATAGCAAATAGTAAAATAATTATAATAATTTTTAAAAGGTAGCTTACATGAATCAAATCAAAATCAAAAGTTAGCTGTACTAGGCAAGTAAAATGACCACTTGCTATAGTGATTTTTTTAGGACTACCACTATTGTTTACTACTTTTAAACATAGTCATTAGGGCAATGTGCACTTTTCAAGATCAGCATCATTTTGGTAGTACCAAATCAAGTTTTACCTCAAGTTTCCTTTAAATCACAATTCCATAGCAACTGGGACACCGACTTTCAATATGTTCAACTCAAAACCTACCAGTTGCAAATACAACTCCATCTCATCATGTCATATCCAGTAAATTAGAATGCTAAGCCAAGACTGTACTTACATCCATAGTAGCTGATGGCATGTGATGGGTCCACGACCATCAAGGTGATTCATATGCTCTACATTTGCCAAGCAAGAGATATTTCATGGGTTGTGCCTTTTGCATATGATGCAGCAACATTTTGTCACCTATTTGAAGAACAACATGAGATCATTTTTTGCCCCTCATTAAGAGGCAGGCAATCAAAACAAGTAATGCAAAATATAAGATCTTCTATGTTGAGCACCAAGGAGTGGGGAAGTGTCATAGCCAAAGGCTATGACAGTCCATATCCAGGTTTGATTGACACAGAAGAGACTTTTAATACAAAATCATCTATCAGTATTATACTCATCTTTATTACTGAGTAATTCTTTCCATTATGGGAAGAAACATAAAGATTTCCAATTACCAGTTTCTTTAGTCCCCAGAATAGAAATTTAGGCATAATCCCATTTAAAACACAGCTCTATAAATTCTGTATATGCATGGTGATTCAATGCATGATCAGTTGTGTTTATTAGCAGTAACTGTTCTGTATTACATGGGCTGTTCACTGGTCCACGTGCTCTGATAATTATGATCTTCCTAAAATAAGAGCAACTTTCTTCAAATGTCTAACTTGGATTATAAAGTTGACATCATAAAATCTCAGGAGCTGTATTTAATTAAAGCAGAAAAAAGAAGAAATAATAAAGAATTACCAAGATACCAAAGAATCTATTTTACAGTTTTTTCTCAAGGCCAGCCAGTATGTTCTACTTTACCTATTTGAAATAGCAAAAGAGAGGTGATTATATGAATACAAAACTAATCCAGTCAGATTTTGTACACGGCAATGCTTGGAAAGGTTTAAAAATTTCTTCAGAGACTTAGTAATTAAAACCCCTGAGATTCTTCTGGAGAGTCTCAGTGCTTAACTCATATTCTCATATCCCCAAGAGGTCTGAGCTGTGCCAACATGACACAGTTAGGTTAGTGAATAACTGCCACTCCTATGTGTTTGTTCAAATAATAAAGTCAAACACATCAGTCCAAAAATAATTGTTATACAGAGCAGCTTTCATCTGTTCTAGAAAGCCTTAACCTGGTTAATGACTAGGCAAAGGTCTTCACAAGGTAATGAAAAAGGCTAAAAACAAATCCCTAGAAGATAAATAATATTTCATAGCTGGCCTTTTATAAAAGTTTATTCTTCCTTTTTTCCAACTCATTTAACTGGCTTAAGATAGATGCAAATGTTCTTATTTACACCAGCTGAAGACCTAAGCCTCAATTTTCTGACTAAAACATTGTGCAACAGATTATCGTTTTTATCTAGCCTGATTAGTTCATTTTATGAATTTCTGTCTTTATCATCTACCCCTATAAGATTGTCACACTCTAATTTGCAGCTTTTGGACTATATGCAGCCTATAGGCCATTTACAGTCACTTTATCCTAATGTTCCCAACTCCCTGCCCTGCTCCAGAGAAGATGGACCGCACCTAAGTGCTGTCAAATACACCATTTCCTCCAGCTTCAACTACACACAGAGCTGGTCTCCTGTTGTCGTGATACAATTGGTAGGAACTGACAGAAAGGATTCCAGAGCTGTGAAATTCCGTTTTGTTAACTGCTGCTGTAGGTTCATCCTCCCCTTCTTTGCTTCAGCAGAATTAGCAAGAGTTGGAGTGGGACAAAAGTGTTTTCCAGCCATCAAAACACCATAGAGCCTAGCTTATGCATAACATGCAGGCACAGAAAATTGTCTACAACAAATGCAGAAAAATGGCTTATCCAGCTCCTGCAATTGCTAAAGTGGAACCATCAGGATTTAATTCTAAGGAACTAATTCGTGAAGTGCCCTGAAAATTAAGAACAGTAGAAAAGAAAGGAGAAATTAGTCTCTACATTGTTGTGCACAAAAAAAAACCTGCATAAGTCCAAGAGGATAATTTAATCCATATGAGTTAACTGTGGTACTTTATCTATTAAATTCTCCATTAACCATTCTAATGCAAACAATTTAGCATGGAACCTTACAGATCTGAAGATAACACCAAAAAAATCTGTTTGACAACCTTTATTCAGAATATGGCATAAAGCGATTTTTCTTAATCAAATGTCACTGCATATTTTAAAATTTATTTTTCCTTGGCAAATTCCTTTAAAAGAGACAGGCATTTCTTTTGATCTCATGACAGAAAAAGTTTGATAACGTCCACAAAAGAAAAAGAAACATGAAGTCCTTGTATTGCTGTAAGAGACAAAGAAAGGATAGGTACTTCTTGTTTCAGGTTTATTTAGTTCTGCCATTGTTGATTATACGCATGTGTGCACAATTAGCTTAGAAGTCAGCAGCAAATTAAACTAGTTTGGGAATTATTGTGAATCTAATTTTACAGTCGCTTCCATCTGCCCTTTGTGTTGCCTTGCGTAGGAGTTCCAAATCCTATTGCTGCAAATCTCAAGGTCAATTTAAGCACTTGTTACCTTGTAAGAAATAAGAAATAATCTCACAGGCAGATCAGCTGGTTTTACTTTCATTTGGGATACTGTGAAAAACATGGACTCTCTATGGAATGGTTAATTTTAACCTAATATTGGTACAGTAGGACTCTGCAATTAAGGACACTGTGTCCTTAATTGGATTATTTTATTTTCAGTAGGCTTTTACCACAATGAGTGCAATACCGCCTATTGAATTAAAGACCAACATGACAGCAAACAGATATATATGTTTAGAATGTTTTTGTGATTTGGTTACCAGTTTACAGATTGTCTTTTAAATAAACAAACAAACAGATTTTTAGTGTTTCAAGATACCAGCTGAAAGCATTTATTGCTCCTACTAATTATTTTCCTTATATGTTAATTTATAGATGTAATCTTTCATGGTCTTCTCGAGCAGTCAGGTAATCCTGGAGAGTAAAAAACTTCTAAATTTTCATAATGTTTTAATAGTCTTTTTGTGGGTGTGAATAAAGATAGACGGTGAAAGAACAACTTGCTCAAAAGTTCAGCCGCCTGCATTTTGGGGGACCTTTGCAAAAAATAGTGATAAAAAATACAAATCTGAAGGATATGTTTGGAGGTGTTAAAAAGGGCAACTAGTGGGTAAATACTGAAAAACCACTCAAAACAAACTGATAGTGGTTAGCTCTGAGGCAGAGAAAAGGACAAAAAAGCAGAACAGAAGCAATTTGGCAGAGAAATGAGAGGTGAGGTGTGAGCATGAGGAAGATTAGATAGGGATTTGATGATGAGAAGGAAAAGATTGAATTTCATGTTAAGCGTAATTCATCCTGGGTTATTTTCCTTTGCAAAAAGCCTTTAACGTTTTGTTCTGCTCAATAGAAATTCTCATGCTGTCATTATTACTGTAGCATTTGAGTTCTTTTCACTACAGCTGCAGGCAGTACATACCAAATATTTTGTGGGGTGTGTGTTCCTTTTGACCTCTCAGGTGGAGGAGCAGTTGCACAGGTGAATGTTTTGTTTTGGTGATTTCTTGGCTTGATTGTTTTAAATGTGTATATAAAGAGCATTGGCTTAGGTTGTATCTAAACACAAGCTCTATTTTGCACTTCTGTGTGAAAGGGAAGCAGGAAGGGAAAAGGCAGGGAAATTAAGGAAAGGTCTGTGTTTTACAGGAGAGAATTTTGAGATTCTTGATGGTTTTTCAGTACTGGGGGACTTCATTTAACAGTCTGCATGTGGCCATGTGGACATTTGCCTTTCTGTAGAAAAGAACTTTTTATCTTCTTGCTGAAATGATCTCTAAGCCTAAGAAATGGACTCAAATATACTTTGGGCACAATATGTCTAGGCAAGCTAGTTAATGTTTTAAATAACCCTGCCCTGAGGGATATGGTCTTCTAAAAAGACTGAGGCAGTGACCTGTTGACTTAGAGAGAATACATGGCACATTTACAACATTAAGAAAACATAATCACATTATGAGAAAAAAAGAGATTGAAATAAATGCTTTCTGCTTCTTATGGAATATGAAAATATCCAGATTAGAAAGGTGTCTGGAGAGATCTCTGAGCTCATTCTCCTGCCTTCAGGCAGACCCAAGCCTACTTAAGTCATTCCTGATGTATGTTGAGGTGCTTCTGAAAATACTTTCTACCACTAATGAACCTCCTTGCATCTTTGCCCTGCCCCTGTGGACATTTCTAGCAGTTTGTAACCTTCCTGTTTCCAAGAACTTTTGTGCAATTGAAAATCAGCCGTTGCTCATTTCTGCTGAATAGGCTGTGAGGATTTCTACATGGGTCTGCTATCACTCTCCTTCTTATACTAATGTTATGAGATACCTTTTCTTTGTCTCCTTTTTTTTCTTGCTGTCAATAGTATGTTGGGCTCATTTAGGATCACACGTGGAACAAATCAAACATAAAACCACAAAAACCTCCAAATAAACAGAATCAAAACAAAAAAATAAACCGAACAAATAAACCCAACAAACCACACCAAACAAAACCAACCAAATAACAGCAGAAAAAACCCTGAACAAATTTTAAAAAAGCTTGTGATTTTGTGTTATGAGGTGACAGAGTTAACTTGATGTAATTTAACAAATAGAGAAATCCAGATCACCGGACACTTATTAATCTGCCTTTAGCAGTTTTATTATGGTTTTGAGGAAAACAAGGAGTTATCGTGAAGTAAATTCAAGGTAGGGTAGAATGCAGCAGATGTTTATCAACAGTGGAATCTTCAGGATTAATATGATCTCCTTCTCTGGTAAAGCACAGTACTTTTTGTCTCAGACAGGAGAAAAGTAATAGATGTATTTTGCCAGATGTCAATAAAATATTTGATATATTGTAATGATGGAAATTATTTGCTAAACCAGGAAAGATGGGGTTTGAGAGAGGAATTGCAAAGTAAGTTACGAACTGTCAGATGGAATTGCCTCTCAATTTATACTGATGGGCTAATGGCTGGATGGGAGATGAGAGTTGCTCAGAGATCAGTGCCAGAGAAAATCCTATTTAATGCTTCAACCTTGGCTCAAAATTAGGAATATCTTGATGAAACATGCTGATGATCCAGATTCAGCCCAGAAAAATAGCCTGAATTATTTGAATGACATAATAGAATTTACAGCACATAGTAATGCTGTTAAAAACAGCAGCAAGACTTTCTGTATGCAATGGAATTCGTTGGTTGGAAGTGATGAAAAGAAGCAGGATGGGAATTTAGTGAAGGATGAGTAATCTCAGGATGACTTGAAGCCACTATTCTTTAGTAGTCAGCAAAATACTATATATTAAGTAAAATAATTTCTGTAAAGAAATCCAAAAATTCTGATCAACTCAGAAATCACAAAACACTGATAAGGTCTTCTCTAGAGCACTCAGCACAATGCAAGTGCAAACAGGAGCAGAGCTACAAGGAGGAACTGTGGAAAATTTCTTTTCCAGCAGGAGACTTCATCTCACAAAGCTGCAGACTAAAAGAAGTTATGATTGCTCCCTGCAAATTATTGAGATGTAAATCAGAAAGGAAAACAAACACTGATAAACAAATGAAAGTTTCCAAATAAAATACCAAACCAAACAGCATGTGTAAACTCTCTATGGATAAATTTTGGGGTGGAAATGCAAAGACAGCATGTCATACTTGAAGGGATGGAGTTCTAGGCTTGCCTTTCAGAAGAAGCCATAGAGCAAGAAAGTTCTCAAAATGGAGTCTGCAACATTTTGCAAGTTCTTAAAACATGGGTATCCACAATGGGAGCAGACACAACTTGCTAATGAGAAACTTACTTGCAGTTCTTTTTTGTGATGGTTTCTAACTTCAGAGCCTGGTTTAGGAGGGAAGTGCTGTTTTGAAGGTTTGTTTTGTTTTATGGGTTTTTTTATGTAATGAAGCTTTATTCCTAAAGGAGAAGAAAGAACCAAGTTGCTAAGAAACATAGTCTTTTAATACAAATAATCTGCAAATCATACATGCATTGAATTTTTTTGAGGTTTTAAGTGTATAAATTTTGTGGCTACTAAATGGTGAGCATAAGGTAGATAAACGTAATGATTGCATCTGCTCAAAATACAAATTTCATAGCAAGATGTTTGTATATTGAAAATTGTAGATTGGTCTCATTCTATAGAAAGAAATATGTTTGAAAAATAATGGTGTTTACAGTGATAAAATTTATTCTTCATGATATTGTTTACTGAATTCAAACAGAAAGTTTTTTGGGTTTTGGAGTTTTTTTTGTAATTTCTACATTCTGGATATCTAGCATTTCCTGTAAAATCTATTATAGTAGGTAAGGTTTGTCCAAAATGTGGACACATGAGCACCAGATTATGTTACAGAAGTTTGCTAATGGACTTAATAGAAAATAAATTTATCATTCTATCTGATAAATAAACTAACAGAAAATAGGGTGAAGGGAGAATGTCAGGAAATGATCCTATAGTCTGATTTAAACTTCAGTATGCGCTAATGTTAAAATATTGTTTGCTAAATTTTTCTTAATGCATCATCTTTAGAAGAGCAAAAATCAGATTAAAACAGAAATTTTCCAAATGCAGATCTAGCCATCTACTGGAAGCCATTACGCTAATCCAACCATCATACTGGAAGCATAAAATTAACATCAAGGAGTTTGCTGAATATCTCTGTTTTTATGACCTAATATGCTCCATTAAATGATACAGATAAATATCTAATTTTCATCTTTCTGAAGATTAAGTCATTTGCCTCAGTTATATAGTCAGTAATGCAGTCTCTTTACTAGTTATGTTGCAATAAAAGTAAGTTATACTGCACTAAAATGTGAAACTACTTGCGAGCATTACATATGAGAGTTCATATAAATATCTGGTAAAATTCACATAGAAAAATGTTTGGTTTGGTCATTGGAAAATTACTTTTCAAGTAATGCATTTTCAAATGTAAATGAAGAAGAAAATACATAAAAAGAAGTTATTTTGAAAAGCTGGAAAAAGTAAAAAGCCATATACAGATTTAGGAACCTTTGTAGTTATTTACAGCCTTGAATAAAAGTTACTTTTATGAGATTATTTTTGAAATGTCATTGCTCTTTGCTTTCCCTACTCTTGTACCCTGGAGCTATGGATTCATGTAAATTGTTAATTGTTTGTCTGTTTAGAAATGTGCTATTATATGCTCTTCTTTTTCTTCTGTGGTTTTGAGAACACAACTGGATAGCAGTAATCAGCTCTATCTATTCATTTAGCCTGCCACACTTATAAAACTAAATGAATTCATTTAAACCATGCTGAAGACATAATTTATTGAACTGTGATAATTGCCTCAGGTATTTTCACTGTATTTTACCATGAAAAGATGATTTTTAGATGCTTTGTTTCTTGCTTTAGAAGAGCATTTCTTTCAGAACTATTTTTAACCATGCCAGTATTTTCTGATCTTTTTGGAAAAGAATGGGTAGCCTTGAGTTCTAAAGGTTGATATAGGACATAAGACATCTATATTCTGTATATTTTGAGGTACATGTACTGGCACACACAAAACAAAAAATCATTTCTAAATGAGAGTGAACAATATTCAGTTCTCCAATGCACATTGTGACACAAATTATTCTTGGTTGTTGAGCCATGAATGCCAATGCTGTTAGCTGGAAATTGAGGAAATAAGAGACTGTAAGCTTATTGAGGAACGACCCAGATCTTTTCAGTTTCCATAAGCAAAGCTTTCCTTGGGTGTTGTTTGTGAGAGTATCATTAACTGTCACAGGAATAAGATGAACTTCAGATTTATCTTAGAGATAAGAACATTTATTCTTTAATGCATTACTGAAAAGATCCTCTTTGTCTAATAGGGCGCCTCTTAGTTTTAGTTTTTAATTTCATAATAAAAAAATATAGATTTGGCCAAAAAAAAAACATGAAAGGAAAACTCCTTTGTTTCTTGATCAAAAAAGCACAGCCCATACTGAGTCTGATGATAACTAATTTAATAAGGAAAAAAACATTCTTTGAAATGGTATTTCAAAGCCCTTTCAAGGAAAAGAAGTTTAATAGTTTCAGAGGTAAAAGTAAGTGGTAATTCCCATTTTTAACTATATTTGATAGAAAAGAACCTGGCCAAACTCAAATCTCTGAAATGACATTTAGATAATATTTCAAATAATAAATGTATGTTTAGCTATAACTTTGTGGTTTTGCTGTTCCACTTTTTCATTCCTTCCACTCTCCAGCAACATTGTAGCTGGAGGGAAGGAAAGCAGGCATGTGGGAGACAGGTGAACAACTCTTACCACAAACCGCTGTGACGAGAAAAAATTACACAACTATTATAACAAAGCCTATAGTTAGTTTTAATAATGCATCTTTACTAATTTCCTTCCATCCTAGCCAGCAGGCAACCTGTCTCCCTTTTATCCCATTGCTGGCAACAGAAAGATGAAGAGCAAGCCAGTGGCATTTTGTTTTTAACATCCAGTCAGCTGTGGACTGGGCTCCTTGAGGCATGACACCACCTGCACAGCAGGAGGAGGTGTGACATGCAATGTTCTTTTTGTTTGGAAGGCTGAGTACCAGTCATATGTTACTTAGAACCCCAATTTATGATGATGAATCTATTCCACCTTTAACGTGCTTTTTTACTCTCTGTGCAAAGGCTTCAGCAAAGCCTTCAGGAATCTTTTATGCAGTTGTGTGTTCAGATATACATTCTGTTAATACACTTAAAATAGCAAGGATTAATTACTAAACAAGGACATGATACGCTGCTTGTGCAGCTCAATGTCACTACAGGACACGAATAACACAACACGCACACACTGCTGTTCTCAAGGCAAAAAAAGGAAGTTTATTGTCTGACTCCAGCATTTATAGATTTCCAAAAGTGACAGTGGATTGGAGGGTGACAGTGCCACCTCTCCAATGACACTGGACAAACCAACAGTCCATCAAATCTCTCCTCCTCCATAAAAGAATGCAAAACAATGAGTTATTTACAGAAAGTGTGTGAGAAAGTTCGCTACAAGAATGTAAACATCAGAAGGCTTAGAAAAAACTTAAAAAATCAGGGAGACAGCTCAAAATTTTGCTTTGTGTAAATCTTGATGCTCATTCTGGTTTCTCTTTCTGTCTTTGCATCTCGTCCTGACAGGTGTGTGCCCAATCACTGTGAACACGACGGTAAATGCACCCAGACGTGGGACAGCTTCAAGTGCACTTGTGATGGAACGAATTACAGCGGTGCCACTTGTCATAACTGTAAGCTACCCTGCAGTTTCAAAATTCCAATGGAGTAGGGAATTTTCTCATGTCTTCCTTTCTTGTTGTTAAAGATCCTCAAGCCTCTTTTGAAAGAAAAACTTTGGCTTAATCAGCTTCTTCACTCCCTGCATCATGATGTGCTTACAGAGCACTGTACTGTGCCACGCTACCCAGCAAAGCAGTTCAACAGCAGCTGGATGTACTGAGCAAACACATTCTTAGCAGTTGCATATGAGATACAGTTTCAAATGGAAACTGAATCTGCCCTGAACTGTTGGGGAAGAGCTGCTGGCTGCTGCTTGAGATGCTGGTTTAGGTTGCTAATCACAAAGGGTGTTTACATGCTGATAATTAGCCAGCTTAAAATCTAATTATTTGCTCTGTGGTTATGAGTTTCTGAAATAAGAATATTTCCTATGAACTCCACATGCCCTACACTATAAGAAAGAATAAAGGTACTGTTGCCCTTTTATAGGTCCTGAACAATGCATGCTGAGCAGTGGAATGCATCTTCTGTTCCTCCCCTCATTTGTTAAAAAAGAGAGATTTTGATCTGAAAAAATACCTAGGACACAGAGAAAATATATCCAGTCCTTACTTTTGTTCACTTCTTCCTTTTGCCAACAATCTCCTAACATTGAGACAAGAATAAAAATGCTTCTGAACAGGCAATCAGTTGAAATTGAAGCCAGGGTTTATAGAGATACAAGTTTATATTACTTTACTCTTTGCCTTAAATACGGCTATGTGCAATATTACAAAGATAATTGCAGAATTTTTTCAGTTTTAACCAAAAACTCCAAACCAATGAGAAAATTTTTGGCCATTCACAGTTTTCTGGATTAAAACAAAAACCTAACTTATGGTTAAAGACTATATAAATGTAAGGGGGGTATATTTAATGTAATAACTAATAATACATTGAGTGGCAAAGTTGTCTTTGATCTGGCTATTGAAACTCTAAAACTGTAAGAGTTAAATAGCAAATTAATTTGGATTAAAGAGAAATATTTAAGGTACCAATGCCTGTAGGAGAGCCAGCCCTTTTTCCACCAAGAGGGAATGTGCACAGTTATGGCATGGTTGCATCAAATTTTGGGAAAGGCGACACAGAATTTATGTCTGTCTGTGCTCCTTTGTGGTGTGCAGACCAGCTTTTAAGACGTAGCTGAACATAGTTAAGCTTTCTTCTTGAGTTCCAAAGAGAAGTAGCAAGAACAAACAGATGCCATCACTTTTCTGAAATCACTTTTATTACAAAGGGAAGAAATTATAATCCAAGGGGATGTGACATTTTTCTTAATAAGATTTTCACCTGCCTTTTATGGATAAAACAGTGCAATAAGGCAAGTAAAAGGCATTGCTGAACTGCAGTACCAAAAGAGGGATTTGGAGTATATTGTCCTGTCTTTATGGAATAGATAATGTGGATGGGATTACATACACTCTTCAGGTCATTTGGAAACACACTGTTCAAGAACTTTTTCTTTTCTAGTTCAGGCAAAGTTTCTAAATTAGATGTGTAAGCTTTAGTTTTGTTACTTTTTTCATTTAAAGAACATAATTTTTGCCTTTACGGTGTGCTGCTATACTTTAGAAGTCTTTCTTACAAAGCAAGGTTGAGCAGAAAGTTATTCACAAGACAGATATCCTGTCAGAATGTGTGAAATCCTATGTCTTTCTAGAGTATTGAAGTTAATGGCACAAAAATGAGCAAAAAATAAAAAAATCCAGCATCAAGATACAGACTTAGACAACCTTAACTCTTCCTTTGCTGAGCAGGCAATAGCTGTCAGCTTTTACAGGAGCACGTTCCCAATACAAATAACGAGGGGATTTGTTGAACCTTGCCAGAGGTTGCAGTCACGCTGTCCTGCGGTCTGGGAGCTCAGCTCTGCTGCACTGGTGCTGACCCCACCGTCCTCTCCCACTTGTGCAGAGTGTGTGTGTGTATTCAGACACACTCAGTGTGCTGCCTTCTGCTTTTGAATTCTGAAGTCTGTGGCAGTAGCAGGATGAAAGATATGCCAGGGAAGGGGGGAAGTTGGAATGAAAACTGTTGTGTGGTATAAAAATAGCTGTAAGTGATTTTAAACAGCATTGCAGATCTCATGAAAAATATAGCAGATGTTGTCATTCTGTGGAGCTGGAAAGTGTTTAAGTGCAGATAGCATTTGTTCATTACCATTTTACTTAAAGATAATACTATTTTACAAAGCAAACTGTATTATATGTCGCAGTAAAATACATTTTTCTTTTCTCAATGGATGCTTTTGTGGGGAATATAACAGCATTTCTCAAAGAGCTTGGAGTCAAGACTATGTTAGTGGGGATTGTAACTGTAGTTGATTATTTTTAATGAGTTTGAATTATGCTAAACTAAAAGGAACAAGATAATTCTGTGTTACTGAAGGGGTTTTTTCAGTGAATTGATTTTGCTTTGGTCAGGTAATTCAACACTTTCCTGAGCTCTTGACCTGAAACAAGGCAAAGCTTTGCAGCCTTGACTGGATTTCAGATTGCAGTCTTAGGTTCCTTTGAAGTTAAAACTCAAAGAAAAACTCAAGGGATGAACTCCTTGAAGTGAAACAGAGAAAAAGGTTTGCATGAAAACCTTATGAATCAAAATTACTTTGTTTCACACAGGTCTGGCCATAAAATATCATATGATAGTGAAAACAGCAGTTAGACAGTTAGTCTAGAGATATGGAGAAATATGTATTCTGGGAATGAAACAGAGTGGAGACTATAAACCAGAAATAAATAGCTAGAGAAAGAAAAGTTCCAAATAAATAAATCTGAGATTAAAACTTTTGTTCTCCAACTGTGTAAATCAATTACACTTGTTTTCTATTTTAATATTATGAAATAATTTCCTTTCTGGAATATGACACTGTTACAGAAAGGTTCCTCACCTCTCAGAGAAACACCAGAATCTCCAAGCTCTGTGTCCATTATCTTGCTATTTCTCAGCAGCTGAAGCTACCATTTAGAGGAAATGATAATTTGTTTCATCCATCTACAGCTGGATCCCTCAAACCCAATGGCAAATTAACCAAAAGTACGGGAAAGATGTACTTCTCATTGCATATTAAATGCCCTAGGAATCTACCAGATTTCTTTAAACTGAGAGATATTCATGCCCAACAAAATGCTGTGGCCTGGCAAATATCAGACTAGAGCATTGACTTTACCATCAGGCAAGACTGAAAGATAAATGAATGTATTTACTCAAAAACAATGATTTACTCAAAAACAGTGATGCAACATTAACAAAATTATTTTAAAATTAATTGAATGCTAATTAACTGCAAGTATCATTCCTACTAGCTTTATTGTATTATCTATATTTTAAGCCCTGACTAATTAACTTTTGTAGCCTACCAAAGGCTGGGTCACTCATGCAGAATTCTTAGAGCAATACTTTTCTAGAGTTTATTAGCAAATGGTTCCTGAAACTTTTGCAATCAGGAGCTCATTTTCCTGATTGCTTCTCATCTTCACCACTTTGCACCTGTTTATTCATCTAGTTTTATGTTCTGATATTCTTCCTGCTGTTTACAGCTTCTTTAAGACAGAATGGTGTAATTTTAAAAATTGTCTATTGGGATAACTAATAATCATTCAAGCTTCTTTTTGTGAGATTTTTTTATAATATAGGTCAAAGCAAGCTTTCTCTAGAATCTGCATTTCAGATAAACACAAGAAAGGACTTACAGAGTTTACCATGATGGTGATGTATCTACCTTCCACTTCTAGCATAAAATTCATTAGATTTAGGAAAAATATTTAGGACCACCTTATTTGATTATATTTGCCCTCTCCTCATGATTTTCATCAACAAAAATATTCAATTTCCTTTTAAAAAATTAATCTTAATGCTCATAGAATCACAGAATTGTTTGGATTGGAAGAGACTATAAAGATCATCTAGCTCCAACCCCTCTGCCACTTTTCACTAGACTGAGTATCTCAGAGCCCCTCCCAGGCTGGTCCTGAACACCTCCAGGGATGGGACATCCACAGCTTCTTTGGGAAAGCTGTTCCAGTACCTCACAACCCTCCTTTACAGCAGTATAGAATTTCTTCCTAATACCCAATCTAAGCCTGCCCTCTTTCAGTTTAAAACCATTCTCTCTTTTCTTAATACTACCTGCCCTTGTAAGAAGTCCCTCTCCAACTCCCTTGAAGGCTCCTTTGGGGACTGGAGGTTGCTATAAGGTCTCTCCAGAGCATTCTTTTATGAAAGACTTGTTCTTCTTGATCAAGTTGTTTTTCTTTAATTTCACCCTCAAACACTGTCCTTGCTTTTGCAGCTGTACAGATTCCTTTAAGAATACCAGACAGGAAAAGGTTTTATTAAAAACCTTCAGTTAGTCCATAGGAGGGACTAGAATGCAGATCACATCTGCTGACTGTTAGTTCTGTAAGACAGTAGGAGAAATACAAACTAACCTGCTCCTGCCCCCTAGAAGAGGCACTAATTGCATCAGAATATAAGGAGAATGCAACTCTGCTGAGAAAGAACATATGGGATTTTTACATTTTTAGATTGGTGGTTTGCTATAAGTTTTTCAAAAAGAATATTGGAAACAATGTAGTGATTATTAGTTTCCATATAAGGGAACCTGACCTCTGAATTCTCTGTCTTCTCCCAACTTGTTGGGAATAAATGGTATCCTATGTTTTGGACCTTGATTCAAAGTAAATGACAAATAAAACTTATCTTGAAATTATAAGTACATTAAATGTCACTGGAATCTAATGGCCCTTGATATTTTTCCAAGCAATATTGACTACCTCCCTAAAACAAAATATTGCTTTAATAATGAATTTGATATTTTCTAGGAACACACTTTGAGTAAGAATGAGTAAGAAACATTGTAGAAGCTGTGATAATTCTCATTGCTGGCTCTTGCCAAAAGTAAGAGTCATCAACACAAATTTAATCTGCATAGGCTCTGTTCTTCAGCAAGGCTTCCATCAGATAGTTTGTAATATCTGGTTTTCCTGTATTTCTGTAAACAGGAAAGCAACCAGAACACTGGGCTTTATTCAGAGTCTAGATAGGAAAGAAGGTCATGGCAAGGGTGTTCTCCTGTCAGCAATCTGGGACAAAGTGAAAAAATAAACACATAATTCGGCAAAAATTGCTCTGAAATTTACTTCAGGGGAAAGAAAAAAATGAACTCCATAATTTTTCTAGTCATGTCAAACAAGAAGAGCATGGGTTTCCATTTCACTGGAGGCTAGAGGAATTATGAGAATAACGTTGTTATCTTTGTGATAGCAAACTGATTTACTAGAGAAAGCAGATACTTCGCAGTTTCATAAGCATATTAAAACATTATTTTATCAGGTAAAAAATCAATAAATACCTTCATGATCAGTAACTGTGATACTTAAGATATTCTTGTGAAAGGATGTTCTAATCCAAAGGCAGGAAGAATGTTGCTTTTTAATACACTTGAAGTAGAAGAGACAACCTAATCTGAAATGCCCTATTTTTTGACAAGGCTTGGCATAAAACCATCTCCTGTTCAGTTGTCCTGTAGACATTTATGTGCAGGGCTGTTAAGAACTATCATCTCGACATTTCTGAATATTTGCCAGTGAAGCTTGATGTTGAAGCCACTTTAAAAAATCATGGATTCCAGAATTGGTCCTTCTGCAGAGAGTGGAACAGTGATATGTGCTGCAGATTGGTGGACATGCAAGTATCTGATTTTAGTGAGATTTAGCACAAGTCCAGCACCCATAGGACTGAACAGATAGCACAAGCCCAAATGATTTCCCAGTAGCAAATGAACAATTTCCATTAGTAAACTTGTAGAAAGATGACAGCATAGAGCAGAACAAAAGCATACAAAACATACAAACATATGAAACAACTACAGAACATTCTGGGTTGAATTTCTGCAGTGGAAAGCTGATATTTAAGGCATGCAGAGGGACTCCACGATGCTGATTAGACTTTTTCATGGCAGATAGATTGCTTGAAAACTGTGAAAAGAAGAAGGAAAAACAATACTGGGAAGCCAAACTGCTTACTTTTAAAAACATGAAAGAGGAGCTTTCAGTAGGGCAAAATCTGAGTTGCTGCTATTGCCCCCCTCATGTGTTGGGCATAATTTGCCTCATTAGGACTGAGGAAGGACAGCACCTCTGGGATACAATAATGGGAATGTGGAGCTTTGTAGGGAGGTGAACTGTGAAGTTACTCTGAGGAATGGGAGGTTGGAGAAATGATAAGAATTATTTTGACAGGGCTACTTGGTTTCAGGAGACTGGGCTTGAGGAAATATTTATGAAATTAACACTGGGCACAGTGATGAGAAAAGGGATATCAGCTCTTCTAGCACTGATATTAAAGACTGATTTGTACTAGATGCTGTAAGGATAAAATGCTGTTCCTCACCCTGCCACCTCATCCTCTTTTGAGCTGTTGTTTGGGTGTCCCTGACAAAGCCTGTGGTTTTTTTAATTGCTCCTTTGAGTCCCCGATTTGAGACTTACTTGAGACCAGAGTCTAAGTAAAGAAATTCCAGGAGGTGAATAATTCCACATTCAAACTCAGCAGTATGGATGTGTGAGCAATGCTGGTCTTGGAGAAATAGGGGTTGAAAAATAAGCTAAAATTTCTGAAATCTCTAGAAAGAGTCTTTTGTTTTCTTCTGCTCTCATCCTGAGAAAGAACTTTCAACTACTTACTGTTCTCTGCCAGTTATGTTGCTACCACTTTATTTTCTCCTATTCTTGCACACTATCTGAAGTAATCAAGTGCTCAGATTTCATACATGCTCTGCAAAGCCTTATTTCTCAGATGTTTGTTTCCTTTGAGAATAGAGATTCTCAAAGCCTGTTTATAAGGACTTTTGTTTACAGTGGTTTATTAAAAGGACCGTATAATCAATATGCTGCCTTTCTAAGGAGGCTAATCTTTTTTCAATAATGCTTTTCAAAGAAATTGTCGTCATAATTTATAATTGTCCTTGTGAATTCATATTTTTTTATTACATGTTTTCAAAGGATTTAACATAATGCATGTCTTTTCAAATGTTGGTTTAGTCTTTTTTAGTAAATTTTCACATGTAACATATAAGCCCAAAATTGTTGCATTTTTCATCTATTCCTGCAAAACTGAAAAAGACAAGCTTTTTACTCTATTATTTTATTTTTTTTTTTTTTAGTTAGGGAACATTGCAGTTTTCTTGTTTTGAACCCTAATATCTGTTTAAAAATCAGGTTTCTAGTGTCAGTGTTATAAACTCTAGTTCTTCTACTACTAATTTATAATCAGCTAAACTGAGAATTGCTCTGCACCAGGTGTTTATGAAATGTAGAATGTGTAATAAATTGGTAGCAACCTGCATTTTTATTCTAAGTAAATGGATGTGGTCTGTGTTCAGGCCAGAAAGGGCTGCAGTTCCAATATGTGCAATAGCACCAGGAGTATTTGGTGAAGGTAAAGTGGAGAAAATTAATATTAGGATGCAAAGCAGAATATGAATAACCAACCAGCAGTAATTATGCTGAAAATAAAGAATCAGCTGGAAATAACCCTACTGGGTGAGGTTTGAGAGAGACTATAAGGGCTGAAACTGGACTTCAGGTTTTAGCTGTTGGTATAGTTGAGTGTTTATATATGGCTCTACATTAGAATCAAGTGTTTTGAGTTTTGAATCTAAATTTCCACCAGGTGGGGTCAAGTGGAAGAACAGTAGGGTCTAACTCAGGGTCTAACTCAGAGCATTTTCTTAATTCATTTGTAGCTAACTCTTGTAAAACTACCTAATTAACATTCCTGAATTTCAGCCTGCTTTTGGGAAAACTTGGGTATTAGCTGAGTTTTTTGCAGGCTACTGTAACCGTTTTCTATTGTTGTTCACAATGCACAACAAAATATTGTTTCCAAGGGACAGTTAAAAGAGAACATGTAATTAACAATAGATAACTTTAAAGCAGCTCATTTATACCATAAAATCAAAGCCAGAATTAATTCATAGCTAGAAAAGAACTCTGCAAATAAAGACTTCAAAATTAATTAGCTTTTTCTTAAACTTTTCCATTAAGACAATCTAACATATTGCATACTTCACTGGTAATGCTTTTTTTTGCAATTAAAGTTCTTTAAGGTGCTGATATTAAAATCCCCTTGACAGCCATTAGACAGAAAAAACATGTTTTGAAGTCACTCTAATCCTATTTTTTCAGATGTGAGAGAATGAAATTAATGCAAATATCAACTGTTAAAGATGTACCATAGTCAAAGCAATGAGAATTTCTTCACATATGCATGCAGACATATTTTTATCTGTCCACATTAAATTGTTCTTTAAAAAGTTTTTTAACAATTGAAAACAGAGGAACATAATGTGTATAATTAGGCTTGCTATTAAAAGACACCATGCACCAATGGATGAGCAGTGGATATGCATTATCCACAGTTTGTAGCGTTTTATGTACATCACCTAGTGCAGAAAGACTTGATAAATTCTATCTTTACAATGAATTTTCCAATGTGTTGAGGACTGTAGGATCAATCTCATAGCACTGTGGATTGAAGGAAAAAAAAATAATTAAAAGGAGTGAAACCCTGAGATACTTCTTGTGCATTCTACACTATATTTTGTCTTAATAACTAGTAAAAATGTTTATAAGAGTAATTGTATGGCTTCTGCAGTAAATAAACATAAAGAATAATTATTATTGTCAGTTGTCTTATGATACTTCCATGTGAATGACATGTGTTCCAGATGGTGGGATTTCTGATTGAGTTTGGTGCTTGTTTATGGACACTACTTTTCTTGAACATCATTATAATATTTCTTTTGCTATTCTGAAGCAGAAATGTATTGCACCTATAAATGTCTTCCTTAGGAATCAAATGTCTACATTAGCCCTTTTCATTCAAGGGTAAGAACTGTAATGCTTCTTTGTAGTTTTAGTCTGGAGGGGTTTTGAATTTTTTTCTCCTTCCCAATGTGCTGTAATTTGGGATATAAATGGGAGATAAAGCTGGGAAAGTTTTAGGACCAAAATCTCTTAGCAAAAGTAGATGCTTGGTATCAGTCATGGTCCATAACTTAAAATTCCACCTTAGGTAGGACAGCCAATAGTTCTCTTGGCTGGACAAGTGTCTTAGCAGAAGTAATGACAAGTTACCAGAATTCTTTAAATATTCTTCTGAAGCCAGAGGAATCATCTATGTTTACATAACTTTACAAAAATGTGGAAATCTATAATATGAAACTATTTCATAAATGCAAATACAGTTTGCTACTATTAGGAAAACTACTGAAATATGTGGAATTAGTTTGTAGTTTCTTATTTTCTCAGTAGAAGCCTTTACTACTTACACATACTTAACTGCATAGCTAGCAGTATTAATTTAATTTTACTGGAAGCATAGTCTTTCTTTAACTCTCATCTTCCAAATTTTTAAGCTCAGGTGTTCTTATGTAGCTTTGACACCAGCTCATTCATCCCATCCCTATTCCCTAATGGCCCAACCACTTCAAATTTAAACTTTAAATTTACTTGTGTCTGTGGTTGCTGTATTTTATATGATATGTCTTTGGTGTTCAGAAGGAGCTAATAGATGTTCTAAAACAGAGAGGAAAACACAATGTGCTGTTTGCAGCTACATTTTTTTTTTCTTTTGATTTTCTACTGCTACTTCAGAGCACTACAAATATGACTGCATTTCTCAGATTCATGCTCAGGCTATATGAGCTATGTCTTTCTGAAATTCTTAACAACTCCTCTCCTTTTCAAGCCCACTTCTGTCTCTCCCATTTTAAGGTTTCTCAATTTCTTTGTGCTTTCCTATCAACCTCAACAGTTTGTTTCCCCCTTTCATCATTCTTTCTCTAATCATTGCTCTGATTATTTTCCTCCTCAATCTGTCTTCACAGCCACATAGCCACACACGTGTGCACACAGGAGCACCATGCCCAGGAAAGATTTGGAAAGGAATTTAACAAGAAAGCAGAATAGACTGTGCTGATCAGATGCAGGATGCAACCAGGCAAGCATACTTACCACACCAGTATTTATACTTACCCCTCTTTTTATTCTGCACCTTTTTCCTTCTCCAAAATGTGCAGCCCTCTGCTTTTTCCTGCCTTTAGTTCCATCCATAAATACCCTCTATGTCTCGTGCAATCCTGAGCTAAGTTTTCCATGCATCCCATGATGCATGGCAGAAACTCTTGGTCACCTTCCAAGGCAGAAGCTCCCTTGGTCTGGAAGGTTTTAGGGGGAGCTGCTACCAGTGGCTCATGGTGATGGGGTGATGGACTCCATGCCCACTCACTGCAGCTGAGGCTGTGCTGTGACACAGACAGGATTTTTGTTACTTGTGTGCATCCTTGATTTGATGGGCTTGAATGGTTTGATGGCTCCTGTGGTGGGCCTGGGAGCAGCCTGGCAGGGTATTATTCTGGCTTCTGCCCTGCCACTGGTTCTCTGAACTCCTCTGTAGATGTGCAGATGGGCATTTTTTCTCAGAACCTGACACTTTGTATTCTCATCCCCTCAGTAAATAGTCTAAATTAATACTCTGCAGTGCTGCTATTGAAACAGATACTGACAAACTAGAGTGTGTGCCAACCAGGGCAGCCCCCAAGGTACCCATCTAACATCTTACTAATCTCACAGCTCATCCATTATGTGAAAAAGATGTAAAAGTGATTTCTAGGAAGTTGCCAGGACACAGTCATTCCCATTTGAAAGCATCGAAGGGAAAGAATGAAAAAAAGGGGATGTGGAGCAGATGTTTCTTCTGATATTTTGATGTCAGTTAAAAAGGTTGGCAGTTGGCAGTGCAAGTTGCTTAGTGATTAATGGAAATGACAAACATGATGCATTCCCTCTAAATTGGTGTCATGTTGATAGAGGACATTTTGATTGAGATAATGTAAATGCTGATGTGAGGATTTCTTTATAATGTTATAGTTCTTTTCTGCTCATAGAAATAGGTGCTCAGCTCCTCTGGAAAACCCACTATTTGGTTAGGTGTCTGTCAGTCAGTGTGCATAGCAGTGGTTTTGTAAGCAAGCTGCTATTCTGTGGTTTAGTGTTTGGGGCTTTTTTCCAACATAAGCTTTTAAATTGAGATTTTTTAGGAAATTTTATTTAACCAGTTGTTGGTTTGTTTCAGATTTTTTCCCCAATAACTTGTAGTTTCCCTCAAGTATATCTTGTATTCAGTAAATACAACCAAGCAAGGTAGCATAATTTCCTTCACAGGATTGCCAGTTATGAGAAGGTTGGATACAAAAACATTTAGGGATCTGGGGTGGGGAAAAGGAAAAAAAAGGGGCATGAAATGGTGACAGTTACAACTTTTGAAGCTGGTAAAAATAAAACTGGATTACAGTCCTATAAATGAACATGTGGGTAATGAATTTTGGGAACACTAATATTTGTGAACAAACAAAAACTGACACTACAGTCTCTTTCAAAGCTGGGTAATGAGAATATCTCCATGTTCACCTGAGCATTATTTAACATTGATTAGGATGTTCAGGTCTGAAGAGAGATCAAACGCTCTGCTATCCATGGCAGGAAAGACCAGTATAGACTTAGTGAGGGAAAATACTTTGTTTTATTCAGTGTCTTTGCTTTTTGTAGCCACTTACAGATAGCTTGTGTTAAAATAAGGCTCCAAATAATCTGTATCTATGACCTGACTTTACTGGAGTTATCACTCCTGCTTTGGCCTGGTATAATTTGCTGAGGTTTTCACTTGTCTATCTGTGTTCACTGTAGAGAGCAACCAAGGATTTGTATTACACTGATGGGAAATTGTAAAGCCAAGGTTTGGCCCTTGTCTCTTCCCCTTTCCATTACCCTGCCAATACAAAGTAAATGAGAACTGGAGTAGACCTCATACTTTTTCTTTTAGGGTGTGGATTTTTCAAAAAGTTTTTTTATACCAACCTTGAAGCTTTTTGCATGGAAGAGAGGGATAGGGGGAAGAAGGGAACAAGATGGTATTGGCAGTGGTCCTGCTATCTCCCAGCTGGAGAAGACTCAAATGGGCTCCAGGCAGCTCTGAAGATTTCTGTGGCTGGGCCCAGTGTAAGATCAACACAAGCGTGGTGAATATCTGAGTTCCTCTGACAATCCTCCCTCTCAGATGCAGACAACACTATACAGATTTAAAATGAAACTAAGCCATTTCTATCCTTAACAGTGTTTTGCTCAGTCCCACAACCCATGCTTGGTTTTTATTTTTTGGGGTTGGGTTCTTTTTGGGGTTTTTGTTTTTTTTCTTTTGGGTTTTTTTTTTGTTTTTTGCGTTTTGTTTTTGGGGGTTTTTTTGGTTGGGTGGGTTTTTTGTGTTTATGTATACTTGGATGACTTAATTCACAAAAGTACCTTGCTAAAACTTGGTGTCTAATTATACTTTCTTGTAATGTCTGTAGGCTGACACGGTTACAAAGATTCTAATTGTCTAATCTATGGCATGTAATTTAAAATCACTGCTAAATTTGTTTAAAAATCCATTTTGGTTCAGCCATTTGTATTTAAATTAATCTCTCTCTTCCTCCCTTCTTCCAGCCCAAAGCAAAGAACAAAGTTGAGAGAGAAACAGAAGCACCTCTCATTTTGCCATTAATGGGTTGGCTTTTTCTGTATTTTTAGCAAATTCCTGGGTTGAGCTACTGTGTAGGACTCAAATTTCACCCCTATAGCAGTAATTTTCCTTATTATCCCAGTGGCAAATAAACTTGTGCTCTCTTTCCCACTCTGATGGCAAAACATCTATTCTGTTCCCTTTTTTACCACACTGGTAATTGTTGTGTTTACCACTGACATAACTGAGCCTAGAGTAAACTTGACACAAAATCTGCAAATTTCCATATATCTTATTTTAATTTTTACTGCTTTTAATTTAATTTCTGTTTCTATGGGGCATATTTGAATATTGTGCTAATGGTGACAACACTTTATAAGTTCATTAGCTGACAGTTGAAGGCAGAGGGAGCTTGTGAGGAAGATACAGAAGCTTTTAGAAGGCTGAAGCTTAGATCAATAGCAGTGTGAAGAAGGTTTCTGCTCAGTCACGAAGGAGCTTTTCTTTTGGAAAGTTTTAGTGGCATGAGAGCCAGTGTAGCCATGGACAGAAAGTAACACTAAACCAGATAAAAAGCACTAAAATTGCCTCTGTTTGTTTACCATCCCTATTAAATAAAATAAAAAAATAAATAAAAACAAAACTGTGCTGTCTATTTATATAATATTTTTTATTTCTATAGTTTATTTCTAGGATTCATATGCATATAATACTATATGTATACTATTCTGTAAATATGCAAAATATAAGAATGTTTTTCCTTTGGGAAGCTATTTTAGAGATTTTGAGTTGCAAAGCTACTGAGCATTGGGAAGGAATATGCTTGGGGGAATTAACCAATTGTAGAAGCAATGGTTGAGGAAAACTGCTGATTTGTGTTTTGTTTTTTTAATTCAGTTTTGTAGAAGTGATGGTTATTGATGGCTGATTTGCCATGTAGTTCATTGCTTATGATTCTGTGAATAAAAAAACATCATTTAGACTTGAATTAACAGAAGTAAAAATTGTGAAATGTTCAAATTAACCTGGTTGTGCTGGCCATTTTCCATTTTCATGTGCTAAACTTCATGAAAAAAATGGAGAATCCAGAGAAAAGAGAAAATACTATAGCACCCAGAAAATGCAACCAGTGATCAAAGTGAGCATACTTGGACATTTTAATGTAGAGAAAAGATTTGTGTCTTCAAATAGACAAAAGTTGGTTGCAAGGGGAAGTGCAGTAACTTATCCTCCAAATTCATTGTGAATAAAAAGAGAAATTATAAGTTTAAGTTGCAGCAGAACAGTCCTACAGTGTAGAGAGTTGAGCAAATGCTGATACTGAAGGGATGGTGGAGCTCTAGGCTGCCTTAAACCAGACTGTGTCAGGGATGACACATGGATGTAATTGAGATTTTTTTGGGGAGGTGGATTAGATTATTTTTGAGGTTCACCACAACCATGTGATTCTGTTGTTATACTAATTATGACCACAAAATGATTCTGCTTTTTATCTCAGCACTTTTTCCTTCCAATATAGTTTGAGTAATTGAACTACCTTTTCCAGGAATAATCTTGTAGAATGATGGAGTATTTCTTTAATTAGATGTTGAGGGTAACAGAATTGAAGTCTTGGGCTTTAGGTTAACTTTGTATACGAACTGTCATGAGTAATAGAGTTGTGTGGTGTCAAAAAGACTCTTGCTAATGTCATGTGATGATAGTGAAAGGCTGAAGCTTTGAGTTCTTAGAATTCATGTTCTTGCCCTAGCTAGCTGTGAGAGTAAACACAGGGCCCCTAAAATGATGGTGACCTGGAAAAAACAAATCCCAGTTTCCCTGGGAAGGTATTTAAAGATGCCAGGGGTTGTTTTTTCTTTACTTCCGGGACTGCAGTAGCTCAGTTCAACTTCTGGCTGAGGAGGCAACCTAGTCATGGATGAAAAATAGTGCTTGACCTGAGTTATACTACAGCTGAAAAATCAGTGGCTAAAGCATGGGCCATGTCATACACATCTGCAATTTGGTGGACTTGCTCGTGGTACCTCCTAATTTTCTCCAATTCTCTTATATACCGTGAAATTTACCAATTGCTTAATGGCACTTATATGTGAAAATTGCATTTTTTGCTGAGTGGCTGTTCATGTATGGCAAGATTTCTTTAAGAGCAGAGTAAATTAGTTTTCTTGCAGATGAATCATGAGCACACAAATTGTGAGTATTACACTCAAGGCTTTAGAGGTTTTAGTTTACTCAAATTTTCAGTAATGCATGAAGTCAGGAAAGGCAGGCTTTCTGTTTTCCACTGCCTTTAATAATATGGTGACATTACAATGGCAAGTGCATGTCACATTTGGACACTTTCTTAGTCCTTGTTTTTTACCTGGAAAGTCATCTGATTGTAACTGAATGAACTGTAACTGCACCTAGAGTAGTTGAATTTCTTCAGAAAGAAATTTCTGGAGTTCCCTTAGGCATCACAGTAGATCCATTTCAGATGTCAAAATTAATCTTTTTATGTCCAGTTTGTGTACACACCATATTTGGGATGCGCATAAAGCTGCAGCTCATCGAGAAGTTTTTTCCTTCCTGCACATGAACTTCACTGCAGTTGCTGGCACATCCAGGTGTAGTTTCCAAGTGCTCTCAGCCTGGCACAGAAATTCAGCACTGCAGCCAGCTGGGTGTGCTGCCCTGTTCCTACTGCTCTGTCCTGTCCAGGGGAGGACACGGCGAGCAGCCACAGCTGCTGCTTGCACGGCGGGGGCCAGCAGCCTGGAAGGTCCTACAGCTTTGTCCTGCTAGAGCCATGTGTTTTGCTGAAAGTGCTGCTTCCTGTGCTTTTCCTCAGCAAGGTAACCTAATTTTACAGGGGCATTCTAGCTGCAAGTGCCTGATATTTAGTGTGTGGCTTGCGGTGATCCACCTTCTGGTCTTGAGGAACTTGCTCTCTCTAAGAGTCCATCATGAATTTAACACAAGGAACTACTGTTGGGGTTGCAAGGCAAATTTATTTTTTTAGTTAGGATTTTATCTTTGTATCACTGCCATCTTTTATTTAGGGGAGGGTGTTATTTTAACAAATTTTCAAGATACTTTTCAATCAAGACTTTTTTAAGGGGGTCTTCGGCAGTATGCAGAAAGCAAACCTGGCGTTTAATTACCTTTTCTTTTTTTACCTTAAGATTATTGTGTAATAAGTAAAAATGTCAAGAAAGGGTCATGGTTACCTTAGAACCTTCTCCGTGCAGGATCAGATTGTGTTAGGTATTTTTAATGTTTTGGAGCTCTTTTTCAGATGAGTGTGCATACACTTAGAATGATAAGTAGAAATGTATTCAAATAACTCAAAGAATTTTAGATATATACACAGTTCTATATCAAAATTGTGATGGCTTCTTCATTAGTTTTCATTTCCTCCTTTTGTCACTGACTAACGAGTTTTTTTGGATGCTGGTAGTGGGTGATTGTCCTTGGGTCTTGATTTGTGATTAATTTTTGACTTCATAGCTGAAGGGGTTGTGGGCTTCTGTAAACTGGCTTCTGTAAACTGGTCAGCAGAAGTTTCAACCACATTTTGTTTTCCAATAGAAAACAAACCCCTAATATTTGAGAACCTGGTAAACACTAAATCAGACAAGATTTCATCTCAGAGTCATATCTGAAAAGGTTACTTCTCACAGCGTGAGATGTAAAAGTCAATACTTGTTCACACTTATTTTTGTCTGACTTTAACAGTACCTGTGCTTATTTTTAAGTTAATTATAACTGGAGAATAAAATTTTAAATTTATTTTACTTTTCCTGTTCTTGGGCATAATATTGAGTTCCAAACTACAGAATTTTTATATCTAGACTTGAAAAAACTCGCAGAAATAAGGCCTGGTTCCTAACATTGCAGACATTGTCCTGCAGAACAGCAAGAATATTGAAGCAGTGTTGCATCATGTTGGCTTTTTGTGGAGCTGTTTTTTCATATACTTAGGTAGCAACGCAGCAGCTGTGTGTATTCCTTCTGTCAGAATACAGAAGGATATTTTTCTCTCATATGCATCTTTCTTTGACTATGATGAAATATCTAGTTCTTTTAACTTACCTTAAAAGAATTATAAGACATCATTTCTCCACCACGTAGCATTGTAATGTGTAAAGGGTGAGTATAGGTTTAATGTAGATGTGCACAGAGAGAAAATTCAGCTGACAGAGCAGGAACTTACAGTGTACATATATTGATGCATAAAAAATTATTTTTTAACATTTTCCAGTTATCTTCTGAATATATGTTGTAATAAAGCTACAAATCTTATTTTATTCTTTTAAAATAAATTTCAGGTATGACATTTCAGTGTGCAGCTATTTTTTGGGTAAGCTTGGAGTTTTTTCCCTCTTCACTGTATGTTTGTGCTTTCAGGGCTCAAGAGTTGAAACCAGTTTGAGTTACATAAACCCAAGCACCTCACAGTATATTTAGCTTTCAGTATTCTTCCAAGAAGTTGAAAGTGCTGGAGAGACATAGCTGGACTTTGTGGATCTGATGCATTGCCTGTTTTTGTCACTTCTGCTGTCATTTAATTCCATCCATTTTTCTGTATCTGCGCCTTTGCTATGTTCCTGTAAAGCTGAGATTTACTCCTATATTAGCAGATGTTTAAAGGAGTGTATTCCCTGCAGCAACCACATTCACTGACAGAAACAAAACATATTGCAACACATTCATTGAGCCACATAGTGCAGACTGTCATGCCAGGTAATCTATTTATAATGAGCTTTGCACTTATAAAAGGAGGCTGTTTGTCAGCCCTAAAATTAAAGCTGCCTTTTCCCAGAGTAATGGAAAAACTGTAGTTCACCAAGGTGCTAATGAAATTTTATGGGAACATCATATATAGGGCCACAGAGTTTCTAAATCCTTTTTGTCATTCAGTTGTTCTGCTTTTTGGAGATAGCCAGCAGCTGTGCCACCTGTGCAGGATGACTATCCCTTGATCTTTACACCAGTCAGAAAGTAAAACAGGAGTGAGAACATCTGCTACCCTCAATCACTTAGGAGCCACTGAAATCTAAGAGGTGTAGATTCTTTCCAAGTTTTGACTATCATTCTTGAGCTGGAAAAAGCTATTCTGTAAACTCTTTTTTGAACTATTTTCTTTTCCTCTAATGCTTAAAATAGAGGGTCCTGAAAATTCAGAAATTAGTGTTGACTTCTCCATCCATCACCACATTCCCTTTAGTGTCCAGAACCCATGAAGAAATGCAGCAATGAAAATGCTCCTAAAGTCTGTGCAGCTACAAGGTTTGTTGTTAGTATTTGTTTCACTCTAGGCTGTTCTCCCTCAGCCTAGTTACCTAATCAAGCTTTTCTAAGAAAATAAATTTTTCCCCTCAAGCCATGCTCATTCAAATCCACTGTTGAAAGTGTTAACTTAGTTAATGGTGAACTTCAAAATGCATTCATAGCTGCATTTGTTAGCTAATTAAAATATCTGGGTTTTCTGCCTAGACCAAGAAACTTAGAGAAGCTTGATGCTTCACAGAGAAAGAGACAGTGACTTTTATTTTTTTTATGGTTTTAAAACTTTTTATCTTCATGTTGGAACACAAAAAACCCTTTCAAATTTTATCATGAAATAGATTTGGTGGTCTCAGTTTGATCTGCATTATTCAGGAGATTAAACTTTAAAACGGCTGTTGCATTTTCTCGTGCTCTTCTCTTTCTAGTTGTGATTCTTTTGTGCATGATTTTTTTTCTCATTCTAAGAGCTTCCATCGCTGTTCTGACCAGGTTTTCACCTCTTGCAGCTCATAGACAATTTTTGATGAAATGTGAAAGCATGCAAAGAGTGAAGATGTTTGTAGGGAGAGGTTTTTTCCCCCTATTCTCCTCAGAAAGAATATAAGTGACCTTTGAGGAACCCTAACAAACTGATAGCTGAATTTATTATGCTAGAAATAACTTTTCCAAGCACCAGGGAGCATGTGAGTTTTTACATTTAGCTTGGAAGATTTTGAGGTTTACTACTATTCTGAAGTCCCTTAAGACTACATATGTTGTGTATTTGGACCAGGTACCAAGAAAGCAAATATACATTTTTGGCATTTCACTTCTACTGGCTTGAAATGCAAAAATCTGTTACCCTTGTGTCCTCAGTTCTCCCACATTTTTGTTTGTTTATTTTTCTTTCCTATCTTCCAGATGGAATCAGCACTACAAAGCCCTTCCCTCTCTCCCTCTGCCTCCTCTGTATGTGGATATATGCAACCATTTCTCTTAACTTGCATGTTAAACTTTATCTCCAAACCTTCCATTTTGCTTTCTTGTCTTTTCTTAGCTCAGTTAGGTCTTTTGCTTTTTTATTGTCACCTTTACCAGTTTTTTCATTTAAGCTGTTTTGATTCTGCTATAGTCTCTTCCTTTTATTCTGTGTTCATTTTCTTCTCTGTTTTAACACACTTGGGTGACTTCTAAAACAGCATTCCTTAAATGTTCATCCTTTCATCTACTCTAGGTTTCCTTTGAGTTTCCTAATTTCTATTTTCACCTGTTCTCTTACACACTACTGATCTTTTTGTGTAACATTTACAAAAGCAAGTAGTGGCTGATAAAATGATCCTGTGCTGTCTTCCTTTCCACGTCACCATCCACTTCGACATCTTGGTATCATGTCTTACTTTCCCCTGCTTCAGAACTGCCTTCTGCCTGATGCTTGCTGCTGTTGTTCTTTTCTTTATTCTTTTTTCTTTTCTTTTCTTTTAAAGTGGCTACCCTTTGCCATCCAAAGTCAACAATAATATCTCTTTCTGTCATCAATTGTCTTCATACACTTGAACATAACTGCTGTTTCCTATTGCACCTTTAATTACTGGTTATTTTGTCAGTATGTGAAATTCACTTGTCCCTTCACTTTGTTCCTATGTGCCTGTGAAGTGATTTTTGTTACTGCTCACTGCACTGGTGCCTACCTTTGCATTTTTGTTGATCCCCATTTTTAAGATCTTTATGCATCTATATAAATGGCCTCAGGTTGTGCCATAGGGGTTTAGAGTCACAGAAAGGGTTGTAAAGCACTGGAACATAATGCCAGGGAAATGGTGAAATCACCATCCCTAGAACTCTTCAACAAAACCTGTAGATTCAGCACTTTGAGGATGTGGTTTAGTAGTGAACATGGTGGTGGTGATACGTTGATGGCTGGACACGATGATCATAAAGGTCTTTTCCAACCTTAATTTTAGGACTCTATACAAATGCATAATACCTCCCAGAAAACTATCCCACAGTCATAATAGTTTTCACAAGCTGCATTTGTTTAAAATACCCCATTCTTTTGCCTTCTTTTGAAGAACAATCTTAATTTTTATTAGTTAGTCTTCAACATAATGCTGAAGTTTAACAAATCTGACTCACTAAAAAGCAGCCTTTTCTGTGCTATAAAACTAATACCTACATACCACTTTTTATTTCTCCCATTCTAGAAGAACAGAAAGAAGGGTGTTATATCTAAACCCCGATTTTCTATAAAAAACATTTAACTTCCATATGACACTCTTTATGTTGTTTTCTGAGTTGTAGCAGTATCTCTTTACAAAAATTGGCCTTTGTTCTCAAAAGCAGCAAACTTGCATAAAAATGTCATATGGCCTTACAAAAAGGTCTGGTTACTACAGAGATAAACCTCCCCTGATTTTCTGAAAGAGTTCAGAAAATGAAAACACAAATCTTCTTTAAGATCACAGACAATGTTTTCTATCTTCTTGATTTGATCTGGAGTGCATCCATTAAAATTTGCCTGTTGGTATCACAACAATTATACATTGACAGAGTTAGTATTTTATGACATTTTTTAGATAGTGTGTAGAAAGTGAGGGACACACTTCTGTACAAAATAGGTTATGAATTCTGCATGAATTCTGCTTGAAGTGCCTGAAAACAGACACAGAGTCTCCTTGATAATGGAATAATATATTGACCTTTTTTTGTGGAGAAAGGGGAAATGGCTTGAAATGTTTTACAATTGAATTAAAGTGTCATCTACTTGTATAAAATTTACTTTATAACCTCTAATGAGCACATAAAACTTTCCAGGAAAGTCCTTCTCTTGTAGCATCACAACGAAATTGTAGATAGATAGTAGCCTTTAGCCTTGCATTCGTGCTACATCATAATTTGATTTTTTTTTAACTCCACTTTCCTTCCCATATCTTGATATTTGGTTAGAGGCCTTTAAATGTGCATGTGTGATCAGTCACTCATCATCATCAGAGCCCAGCAAAACAGCTCGTCCTTATGGACATTTGAAATAAAGCCAGTCCTAGCAAAGAGATTGCTTGCAAGAATTGCCAACAAATTAGATGAATTTTTAGAGTGGATATGAAGTCTGGTTAAACAAACATTTCATTTCTTTTAGCAGCTGATTGATTGATTCCAAACAAAAAAGCTGTGCCATCTGGTCCTTAAAAACAAAGCAGCATTGCGCATTCATTTTTAAAGAATTCTATAGGAAAATATCTATGTAATTCATAGATTTTTTTGTGCATATGTACGCACATAACAATTTCTATAAATTATCAGTTTTACTTTTTCTTTGCATAAAATTTTTTCTTCATATTTAATGCGCATAATTCTGTAGAAATCCTACATTTGTAAGAAAATATGGGAATTACTAGAAAAAGCTCTATCTACAATGCTTCTTATTATGTCTGAGCTATTCATCATACATTTTGACAAACAATTTTATTACTTGAAATAGAAAGCAGTATTCAATGAAAAACTGAAACAAACCTGTCTGCTATATCAATTCAACTTATTCCAGCAAATACTGTGATAATTCAGACCTTGCTGGGCCAGAGAATTAATTCTGTATGTATGTAATAGAGTAACTGCAGAGCTGTGTAGGGACAAATATTGCAGGTAAGGAGAAATTTCACAATTTCTAAACTCAGTGTTATTCCTGGAGAACAATTAAAAAAGGTACATGGAGAAAACTCATAAGCTCCTTTAGTATCTCTTGAAATAAAGTTTAAGGGTAAAAGTATGTTGTATCAATAGAAGTAATAGAAACTTACACAAGAATATAAACAAAGTTATTAACTATATTGTTAAAGATGGTTTAAATACACTCTGGAAAAGGTATTATTCTTCCTCTCTCTCCCCAAGCTGTTAGAATTGTCTTCCTATTCTTGATTTTCCTCACATTACAAAAGCAGAAATTATGTCCTGCAAGCTTTTAATCACTTCTATAATTTTGGAAAGATGCTTTGTTTTCTGTGAACCTCAATGATATTGCTTTAATGTCAGAGGTACAATTCTTTGTATATAAACAGGATCCATTAATTGTCCTAAGATTTTTTTTTCCCCCAAGTTACAACTATTCTTATTGCTCTGTTTTATTTCATTTCAGCTATTTATGAACTCTCCTGTGAAGCATACAAACACTTGGGCAAAACTTCAAATTACTACTGGATAGATCCAGATGGCAGTGGGGCACTGGGACCTTTGAAAGTTTACTGCAACATGACAGGTAACTGCATTGTATTTACTAATTAGGTTGGTTGAAGGGGGGATTTGGTTTTTTGGGTCTTTTTAAATGTAGTTAGGAGAAAGAGGCTGTTCATATTTCATATTTCTTGTTAAAAGAAAAATAATTACCAAGAGCTTTCCATCAGGTATCAAATCTGCAGTCACTATTCAGGATAGACTGAGCAAGGCAGTAGTTACTCCATTTAATAAGCTTTTTGAATTGCACCTATTAGTCTTAATAGGTCTTTATATCCTCAGTGCTGCATCATTAAAAAAAAATTAAACCATACACACAGAAAAATTTGATAGATATGGCCATTTACCAAAGCTGTTGTATATCAGCCTAGTGGAGTTCAGTTGTATCTGTTGTTCATGGGGTGTTGCAGAAGGCAGCTTACCACCACAGGTAGGGAATAGAAATTAATTACTGAAGAAGCAAAATATTTAAGTTTTATTTATGGTCTGTTTTGTCTTTTAAAGTAGGCATGTCCTTCTAACACCAGTTAAACTCTGAAGATATTATTTATATAACTACAATAATTTATTTTGATTTTGCTGCGTGTACTGTCTTATGCTTTTAAGACTAGTTTTGTATTCTCACCAAAAGTATCTAATCTCAGTCATCTGTGTTGCCATGATGAGGCAGGAAAACATGCTCATGAAAAACAGGACAATTTTCTGCACTGAGAATGTATTACTTCTTTGTTCTGTTAATGCATAGCAGTTGCCTCAGGACTTTTTCTGATATGAAATATTGGATAGCTGATAAAACAAACATGTGCTCTTGACTTTCCCCAAATATCTGCCTAAAAAGTTAGAATTTCATTATGTTTGCATTGGAAATCTGGTGTATGCCTGAGTCCTCAGACTCCATCATCAGCAACACGAAGGTGAAGGCATTGTCATAGGCTGAAACACTGTCTCTGACTTTTTAGAGATCACAGGTGCTAAAGCTCCCATAACTCTTCTGGAGGCAGAAACCTGGACATATCTGAGGCTGTGGGATGGATTTTATCCAACTGGAATGGGAGAGATGGGGAGGGATGCACGGCACATGCAGCAAACCCCAAATCAGGTGCTTATGGGTAGACTGCCTGCTGGAGAACAGAAGACCTCTGTTCCATGTTGCTATTAACATCTGCTTTTGTATAATTAATGCATACCTAGAAAGGAGCCTGATCTAACATCTGGAAGTGCTGTCAATCCCATCTGGACTGGACAGACAGGCCAACCCATCTGTCCTGAGACACAGGTGTAAAGGCACTCTTTCAGATCCTGAGCCATGATTTTA
Source organism: Fringilla coelebs (assembly GCF_963513975.1). NCBI lineage: Eukaryota > Metazoa > Chordata > Aves > Passeriformes > Fringillidae > Fringilla > Fringilla coelebs. The sequence continues at coordinate 98,048,992 of NC_140028.1, read as the reverse complement.
AATAGTAACTTGCACCTTAAAGAGTGTCAGTAACTAATCAGGCAGTGACTGCAGGAAACAAGGCCAAGAATGCTGTCATGTAAGTGATTTCTGCTGTTCAGAACTGCTGTGTTCAGTGTTAGCTATAGCTTCTGGTTACTCTTCAAGGGTAAATTTGAAAATTAAAAATATACTGCCCTAGTGGGGTTAGGCACAGAAAAGTACACTCATCCAGTATTGCTGCATTGCTCTTTCATGCTAAATATAAAAATATAACAGAAGGTCCTAGTAGCTTCTTCAACACTGGGGGAAAAAAAAAAAAAGGAGAAATAAAATAAATAATTTCATTTTACTAATGTTTCTCATCTACAAAACAATTTCAGAGTTTATAAATGTGACCTTTTCCTAGCCAGTGCAGGGAGATCATGAACGTTAGGATACGTGATTTTGTTCACTTGGATATGAAGCACGCTGTGGAAAAATGCAGTTTCCTGTTTTAACTGTATCACTATCATCAGCAGCTCTTTGCTACAAGAAAAAAGCAATTTGCACTAATATCCATATAAACATTGCCGTTTTGAAAAATAACCCTAAAACAACTATTTCTTCATTAAAATGCAAATGACTGCAAGAGATATGTGAAAATTGATGGAAAGTAACTTTAATCTGTGCTTCTAAAAGCGACAGTTGCTCCTAGCAGAGTGAAGCTCATCACCTCTGTACATACTGTGCAGTGCCTATACATTGCAGGTGCCACAGTTTTTGTTTTCTTTTGATTAGCAGTCGGTCATCTGAGGCAGTAGGACTGGAGGGCCAAGGGCTACAATTTTAGCACAACACCCTAAATCTTTTTCTGAATCTATATGGGGTATTATCAGCAGCACACATACATAGTACACGGAAGGAAATTGTTTGAGTATTTTGCTTCATCAGTAGCACAGTTCTGTAGAACTCTGTAGCAATGATGCATATCTTGTCATAAAGCACTAAAGCATGCGAGCATCAGAGCAGAATTCTCAAAAAAAATTTAATATCCAGCTTGTGCAGGTATATGGTATTGCTAGAGCTATATTTGAAAAAAACTTAAATTAGCTGAATTACACTTAAATATTTTTATTTTTTGTGAACATTACAATTTAGCTATACTGATTGACATGTGGAGTATACTAAATGAATAAAAATAATATGGCAAGGTATTGATGTTTTATTGTGATAGAGATTCTTAACTATATTTTCCTCTCTAGTCTGAGAGTCAAATCTAAATGTTCCTATTCTTCCACCACATCTCTATATTAAATCACTACACAAGATACTAATGCACATTTTAAATTCGCCTTCTTTCATTCAGGTGAAACTAGCAAGTAGAGAGCATCTTAATGATTAAAAATGTGAAGTGCAACTTTCTAGTTCCATTCCTCGACAAAGCAAGTCCACAAAGTTGGCAAAATGAATATCAGTTTTTGCAAAGCAAGGTGGTTTAACAGCTACGTACTACTTTCACAATTACTCTATTCATATTGCTCTATTACTATATTCTGTAGTATAGTTTTACTAGAGCAAAATGTTGAATAGTGTCACTCTCACTTGACTGAAAACCTTCTGGGGCTAGGACAAAATCTGAAAAGACACTGAAATTGTTTGCTGTGAAATTATGTCTTTAGCCCTTTAATATACTGTATCACAAGTATGGAGCCACTAAAATTCATAATTTTATAATTATATCAGCATTTCACCTACAGAGTCTATAGTCAGAAAGTATTAGCATACCCAAACATGACAAACAATATTAAAAAGAAAAAAGAGAGAGAAGATTGTGGTGCAGAAGACAGCTGTCTTAGCATATTTCCAGGCATAATCCATATCCAAATTTAGTGTGTCTTAATTTAGTAAACTGGCGAGTGTAATGACAAGACCCCCCCTTCACAGATGTTGCTGTGGTAACTAAAAATTGTTCTGGTTTCTAAGATGTGCTGGTGATTCAATAGTGCAAAGTCAGAAATATGTAATTGGATGTGCTCCCCACAGCAGTCCATGGTCTCTACAAATAACCCTATTTTCAAAGAAATCCCCAAGCTTCTCCTTCCAATTCTGTTGTCCTTGTCTTCTTCAAATAAAGGTTGTACTCAGAGCTGTATTCTGATGGTGAAGAGGAAACAAACACTTATATTTTATGTCCTCATAGTGGAATGAAGATGTCTGAGATATTACATTCCAACTATCTATTTCTGATGCAATAAAATAGCTTTTCAAAATCTAGGGCATTGCTGTTCATGTTATGCAGTTTCCCAAATAGTTGTCTGTAGGAACTATGTAAATTCTAGGAAGCTTTTTTTCCTTTGCCTTTCTTTTTTAGTTTTTTGAAAAACAGTATTGGAAATGTTTAGAGGTAAAAAGTTAGAATTTTTCAAATTAAGGAACTTATGGAAAAAGTATTCCTTGATGCTGTGTTGTGGCACAATGTTTAACCATTAGACTGCTTTGCAGTTTAGCCTCTTTTGTGGCTAAGGTCAACAGGGAACTCTTTCAAAGCTCTGTCATCTTACCTGGCTTTCAGAGCCAGGTCCACAAGGCAAAGTTAGACTCTGTATTCAAACTGGTTTTTTCCAAAGTTGGAGTGTTGCTCTCTCAGTATCCAGTTTGACCTTTCCTGTTTTCTCTTTAATTGTCATTAGAGCAGCAGCTGTAGTGGAAAGATCTGCTTTTTTAAGGTATTAGAATATTATAATATCCTATTTTTTTTGTGCAAAGTTTGAGTATATTGCAGTTTGAGTATATTGCAGCTTCATTCCGTGCTCTGCATAATATTGCTGAATCTGTAGGCCTGTTTCCTTTTCCTCTGACAGATTCGTTTTAGTCCTATTGAAAAAGACACAAGAAAGAAATTGGTTACTTCCCATTTTAATGTTTCTCTTTTTACCTGTTTGTTATGAGGAGGATGGAGGAAAAGTGTCAGATGAGTCAGATTATTAAGATCTTACTTTGTGTATTTGTCCTGCAAGAATTTTTAGAGTGAGGAATGAGTAGAGGAACAATGCAGAGGGACCATAAGGGCCAAGTTATTTATCCTAATGGCTGTAAGGGATGTCAGCAGGAGAGGCAGATCTGCACTCCTGCAGTTGCTTGAGGCTTTAAGCTGAAGAGAGGAAAATCATAGCCTGCTGTTTCTAGTGGTTCATCACTTAGACTACTGATGCAAAGTAGAACAGGAAGGTTTCATAATGTATTTTACCAGAAGATATGTCAGTTAATTCTTTCTATTGGTCCTGAAGTCTTTATGCCTCCATGATGCAGCTTTTATCTCATTTCAGGATCCAAATAGCTGCAAGCATAATGGCTCCATTTGAGTGGTACTTAGCCTATCTCCTTTCTAGTACAATTCATTTGCCTCAAGCTGCTCATCTTCAAACAGTTTGAGAAATCATTATGAGTATTCATAGCCTGCCTCATTAAGGTCAAATGTACGAGATGACTTCTCTACCCACTCTCCTCCTTCCCTTCTCCCTCTTCAATTTTTTTTAACAGAAGTGGCACATGTGATAATTACTAGAATGACTTTGTGAGCAGACATTAAACAACCACAACTGTTGTATCCTGTGACTTTTCTCTCTTCTCTCTGTAAATAGTGGGTCAATGGAGTGTTTTATACTATGAAATATGAATATAAATGTGCCATCACTACATCCTAAAGAAAAGTGCCCTAGATGCAGTAAAGGTGTGATGCTATTGTTCATATCCATATAATCAGTTCTCTCATATGAGAATTCTTACCTGAGAACTGCATTACTGAACTTCCAAGATACCAGAACTTTTATTAATGCATATGTGTATATATATATATAAACAAAATGTTTAGCAATTTAATTCACTAAAGTAAAGATTTAGGGAAGAAGTTAATATTTTATAGTAATTAATCAGAATAGAATTAATTGATACATATTTAAAGGGAATAAACAAAATTTTGTCATTGGGCAATGCTAAGTTGTTTAATGACAATTATAGAGACCTTTCCTCATGTAATCTCATTGCAGAAAGCTTTCTATAATAATATTTCAGTCCCTTGCCTAAAATAGAGGAAGAAAAATGGCTTCATTGTCTCAATTCTTACATATTAAATGAAGACTTTATTTCTAACACATCTCATACACTTTTCCTTCCATTGTAGAGGGGTTTTGGGAGGCTTTTTTAATAGTCTGTCAGTCATTTTTGCAAGTTAAAATTACATTTGAGAGGTAAAAGAGGAACAATATTTGAAATGAATTGGGGCTGTCATTGCAGGGTATCCAAGTTTGTTTCCTTGCAGATGAAACAAGAGCAGAAACAAACAAAGCAAAAAAAAAAAAAAGGAAAAGCATCAACACATTTAGGACACTGTTTTTCATTGTTTTGACTTATCAAGCTAGACTCTCTGTAAAAAAAGAAAAGAGAAAAAGTACTGAGAAAGAAGAAAATAATCATTGAAACATCAGGGCATCATGTCCAGAGCAGCAACTCTGATGGCAAATTTTACTCCTAAGGTGAGTTCATCTTCCAAGCATCAGAGCAAAATAATAGACCCATGAGAAACCTGGAAACAGAGCAGACTATGTTTACATCTTTGCCTGCCAAGTTGGCTGAAGCATCCTGCATCTCAGCTTTAGTTCATTGATTATATTTTTCATCTGCTCATATTTACAAGGCATGTCCTTTTTATTCTAGGTTTCACGGGTACATATTTTCATTTTTAATCAGCTTTTCCTGTTGTTGTTATTTTTAATTTATGTCAAGTTTGGCTTTCTTGCTCGTTGCAGTGCTTTAATGTATCTCAACAAATTTGGCTAGTGCATTTTTCCCCCTTGCTGTGGAGCACAGTACTGACTTGCTACAAAAGTGGTCATGGTTGTTTTTCCATCTGGATACAACTTTTCACTCAGCCTCAATCAGTTGACAGACTGTAATTATTAGCCATTACCTGGACTCATCTTGATCAGATGCAGCTTGCTGTCTGGGCTCCTTGTGAAATAAATCAGGATGTGTTTCTGTTTGGTTTGTTGGGTGTGCCTCAGGTTTTCACTAAAAAGTGATGTTGTTAAGCACCCTTGTGCTTGGCAGTTATTTGAGCTTGACTGGTTAAAGCCACTGCCTGGATGGCAAGGAATGAGTGAGAGCAGTCTGTTGCTGTGTTCTGTGACAGCATGTCAAGTTTGTCATATTGTCAGGCTTTTAAGGATGGAAGAGTCAAGGACTGTGGCTTGGCATTAAGGGATTGTGAGGGTTGTTTTTACTTATCTTTTATAATGTTCACGACTTAAACATACCCTGCCATAGAAACAGCCTCCACACAGATATGGATGTTCTAATAATCTCAGGGCTCTTCATAATATAAAATCATAAAATTTGGTGGGGTGGGGGGAGGAAAGGTTTTTACTCACTACCTGGTGACTTCATTAAGCAAAAATGTGTAATAACGAAAATGTGATGTCATGACTTAGGGTTTGAGTAAATCATGTTAAATTCACATGACCCTAAATAATGTTGGAATAGCTCTACATATTTTGCACAGTCACCCTAATATGTGTAGAAAGTGAAAAGCTACCCCAGTTTGCAACTGCAGAGAAAATATCTAAACCATATAACAAAAAATATCATGTGAAGCCTTCAGGACAAAGTTCTTGATTTGCTCTGTTTCAGAAGAGAACAAGCTATATCATTGACACTCATGGTGGCTTCTTAAATCACCAAGTAGTAGAAACATTTCTGGCTGTCTGACTACATTCCTGTAATTCTTCCTCTTTTTTTTTCTGCCCCGCTTCAAACTGAATCATCATAAGAATATGCATGAATAAAAGTATGTCATGTCATATCATCATCTTAATGCATCTCAGATGCTCAGAGTTGGAGCAAACATTCATATATCAGGCATAAGATGAGTAAATGTGTAATTACCTCAAAGCATGAGAACAAATTGGCTTTTGAGAGTGACATAGAAGACTAAGTTGAAAATAAAGCAGAGTCTTTGTTTTGCTGAGTTATTTGATCTAGGAGAAGCAAAAAATCCTCATATCACCTGCAATCAGAAAATATCACTCATTTGTTGGAAATCAAGCTCTCAGAAATTAGAATACAACAATCCTTTTTTAGAATTCTGTGCATTGCAGGACCCCACAAGCCTATATTTCAAGAAATACATCCATAACTGGGGCAGCAGAAAAAAGGGATGGTTGGAAATAAAATGATGAGCAGTACCATCTACCACAAACTGTTACTGTGAATGTTAGAAGCAAATATTTAGCTCTGGATTCACTCCCACTCACTTGTTCCCTACTGGGGATGTAAGGAACTTGGCACAAGCTGCTTCAGGCCAGTGATATGCTTCAGTTATCCCTAGAAAATTGCTCCTGTAGAGAATATTATTGAAAGGCCAAACAAAACTTGTTTTCTGTAGAACTTTTATTATTGCTTTTGGTCAGAGAATTAAGGTCAAGTTAAGGCTAGACAGTTAAATTACCCCTGAAATAGTGGGAGTTGCTGGTGGTGTTTTGCAAACTTTATTTTATTGTGATGATAATATTTTCTCAGAGTTTTTCTCTTGTTTGGGGGGAGGGGTAGAGATGTTGTGAGGTGTGTGTTTTTGCGTACTCCCTATATTACTGGGAAAGCTGCTCTGTGCTCCTGTGGGCTTTTAGCTGTACTGCCTCACAGCCTGGACGGTGTGAGTCACTAAGTTCTTGCGGGACTTGTGGTATACAGAAATGCTTTCCCATATGTGCTTCTCCTTTACTCCTTCCTTACCCTTAACCAACAGGACAAAGAACATCTTCTCATCAAATCCTATCCAGGGCTGCTCTTTATTGACTGCTACTGATGCCTCAGGGTATAGCTTTTATATTTTTCAGATGCTGTACTGCTGTAGTGCGCAGTTCTGAGCTTTGTATAAGGGGAGAGTAAGCTCTCTTCACAGAGCAGGTAGACAAAACAATTCCTTCTCCAGCTGGGGACCAAGGACAAACGATCGTAATCTCAGGCCAAAGAGCATAAACAACAGTGGACTGAAGAGAGAAAAACAGGAAGGATGGGACTTCATGGGCTAAAGCTATAATTGGACAATTACTGCAATATGCTAATAGGCCAGAACTTATGAAAGTGAGAGACCCCGTGACCATTTTGGGTTTATCTTGGCTGGGCTCTTGTGCTGTCCGAGGTGTGTCCATTGAGGCCTTTTAATAAATACCTACTTTATTCTTTAACTCCCTCTAGCCTGTGTTCTAGGTCAGCTTTCACAGGTTACCACTACTACTGTCTTGTCTTGCTGACCATGGGACTAGGAAGAACACTGTTTACCTGTTCAGAATGTTGTTCCTACTGACAATTTCTCTGAAACTGGAACACCGTAGCTAAATGTTCAAAGAGCAGATTAGTTAAAAGGAAATATCTAAAGTCCCATTCAGAGCACAAATGACATGTTAAGTTCACTTATTTCTGAAACAGATAGACAAGTGATGAAAAAATTACAGGCAATTTCTAGGAGTGGAAAGAGATTCATTCTACTCTAGAATTTCCAACCAGCATTCAGGGTGCAGTGCTGCCACCCTGACGTCTAATTTTCTAAATAAATTTGCCTAGAAGGGCAGGAAAACTGTGTTGTCACCATTGCTGTTCAAAATTCTGAGGCTTTCTTTTATGCTCTGAAAGACAAGTTATAAAAAGAAATTACTTGGGCAATGAACAAGCAGCAGAAGATATCCATTTTGATCTGTCCTTACACATCTAGGGAAGGTACTGCTGATGCAGTTTCCTCAGGCAGGCAGAGATTACAGAATGATTCTCCCATGCCTCCCTCCCAGGTCTTCCTAATAAGTGAATTAATATAGATTATGTAAGAATGTGAGTGTACAGTGTTATGAAGTTTTTGTGTGAAGGCTATCTTGGAATGCTCCAAGAAGACCCCAAGATTATTTGCATGTTTGCATTTTATCAGTTAAAATTAGTCTTACTGCTTTTCTACAGAAGAGAACAAATGCACAGTAACTATAATGTGAACCTAGAGGCAATATTTTTTATCAATTTCGAGGATGGGTGCTCAGTACACTTTTTAGGGCAGCACCAGAAGCATGCTGTAAACTCCGCTCCACCACTTGCACATGGTGGGAAATAGACTAAAAGGGAATAGCAATGAGGGCAAAAATTATCTAAATCTGATATAATCTGGAAACTGGCCTTTTTCCTTTCTTTTTTAGCTTCAAGGTCACAGAAAGTAGCACTTCCTCTGAAAATATGGTAGCCAATCAGAAAATGTTATGAAGAGACCACTTAGATCCATTGAAACCGATGAGGAATTTTCCTGGAAAAGCCAGACTTGGTTGCAACCTCCTGAGATTATCCTTTGCTCCACAGCACCAGAAAGTGAAGAATGGTAGAAATAAATAGGATACAACTCAAGAACAAACTAATGCTAGAATTCCATATGGTTTAGTGAGAAGAGTCCAACCAATATGACCATAAGATGAGCTGTGAAACTTTGCACAGTGAGTAGGGAACATCTACAGCCAGAGAACTTGCAGAGAAAATGTTTAATTTGGAATGGAAAGATGCAGTTGCAAACCAGGCCTCTTGTTCAGCAAGTCTTAACTGATAGAAGTAAGGATCTCCTTCCATTTGAGTACTGGAAGCCAAGTGTTTCAATGTCAGGGGTCTGGCTTCATTTTTATTATGCTCAGAGATTGCATTATTTTGAGAATTAACATGCTTTTTATGCTTCCTGCTTTAGAGTTTTTTCCATTTGCTAAGGCCAAGTTTTCTTTTCTTCAGGAGGCCTGGAGATATTGGCTTTATCTAGCATAGTTCCCTGAGTGAGAGCTATTGAGGTAATAATCTTCCATTACCCTAGCTGAGATTTATTAGACTAACTCTGCACACACTGAAACAATAGTAAGCAAGTTAGGAAAACTTATGAGAAAAAAATTATTACCTTCCTCCTATTATTTTGTGGGTTTTGCCAAAGCAGTAGCCTAAACCTTGAGATGATAGTCCTCCAAAGAGAATAGCTTTTCATCTTCATGTTGGGATGCACTTGTGCATCACAAATGGAAATCAAAATAGATTTTCATTCAGACCAACGTTTGCTGACTACAGTGGAATTAAGCTTGCCAGTAGTGATAAAAAGAATAAATATGTTTAATATCATGTCAGTAGGAGTAGGAAAAAATACTGCCACAAAACAATTTGAAATGACAATGTTGTAAATCATTGTGTTGGATACCTAGGACCATCACTACTTGATTGGATTCCCTTTTGCTTAGCAACAGCTTGGTGGACAGGAATTGGTGTTCTCACAGAGACATGGATATCCTATAGGAGCTGACTAAGATCTCCAAAGCCAGAGTGTGTATTATTTGTAGGTATAGATCAGACATGCTTCTGTCAGAAGCATTTTTCTACTTGAAGATGCATTATTGCTAATTTTGTTCTGGTAACTACCACAGAACTAAGCTGAAATGGTCAATCTTATTTATATGGTGAGCATCTGATGAGCAACCAGCTGAGACAATTGGATGCTCACCAAAAAGTGTGCTAAGACTCTTCAGGTGTCTGACATCTCTGCTAGGCAGAGTAGAACCAACTGGGGAAAACTCGTCAGTATTTCTGGTCAAGGGTCATTGGCAAAAGCACTTATGAACTTGCTTTGTGCAGTGGCATGAATATTCATGGCTTGTCTGTCTCACTGCATAAACCAAATTACTTGGAAATTGCAGATATATGGGAAATGAAAACTACCAAAAAAAAAAAAGGCACTAACCCACTTAATTAATGTTACTGTTCAGAGGGGCTGTCTGACATTTCTGCAGTCTTTACCGCTGCGTCCCGGAGAGCTGAGTGGTTTTTCCATTTCTGCCTGACACTGTTGCAGATTTTTGCTACAACTGTCAGAGCAATATAAAAATTGTGTTGCATAATGCCCAGCTGTATTGCAAACCTATACTTTCAAATGCTTTGCAGGGCTTTGTGGCGTCTGCAGTGGAAAAGAAGCACTCAGATCCCAGAGACCAGCAAACCACATCAGAGATAGAAGAATCAAATTAGAGTAGCTGCTGTTTAGTCTTCTTCCTACATAGAAGTCACTAATCAATCTTATGGGTTTTAGTATTAAGTGAAGTGCCAAACCTAGACAATTTTTCAAGATTAAATTTTAATATTTTCAAATCACATAATGTTTTTTGAAAGTGTAACTAGAACAAAGATAATTTCTCTTGAAATTACTTCTGTTCCTCCCCGTCCTTTTGTTTCCAGGTCTGGGAGATGTTTTCTATTAACTCAGTTGCTAACACTTGGTTGAAACGTGTTTTAAACTAATATTTTAATGCTAACATCAATATTGTTTCCTTTCCTATTCCCCTTTCAATAATGTTTTTTGCTTTATGTTGTCCCTAAGTTATTTTTTCAGATTCATGAATGACACTGCTTGTGAGCAATTCTCAGTATTATCTGTATACTTTTGAGCAAATAATAAAAGTAAACCTAAATCCTGGCCCAGACCTGTGGATGTCTTGAGGCAGTCAGTTCAATCAAATTGTCTGTTCTTTTGTCTCTGTAAAAAATTCCAAGGTTTATTTAATGTTTTATTTCTTTTAGGTAGGTATGTTTTAGGTTTGGGGGTTTTTTGTTTGCTTGTTCATTTTTTTTAAAGGTAATAGAAGGATCTTTATATTTCATTTATTTGCAACATATTCTTATGCCAGAGTGAATATCTGCCAAGTGACTGCAATAAAATAGATTTTAAAGAAAACAGGACTGTTCACCCCTTTTCTATATAGCACAAAGATTTTTCCATTACTAGGAAATTCTTAAAAGCTTTATTTTAACCTTTTACTTTTGTTGAATTTAGTGTTCACTGAATTTCAGCATTGACATTTTAATGCCAGATATTTTCATAGATGGATTTGAATTTGGGAGCCAGTTTTTTTTCTCATGGGCTAAAAAATGCTACAAATGAACGCTGGTTTTATATCTTAAAACTGAGATTAGTTTTGGTGCTTGAATTAATGATGGAAGCCTTTTAATTTGTGATAAATTTCTTAAGTTATCCAGTCTGTATATTTAGCAAAATTTTACTCACTAAGTGGGTACTCAATAGGTTACATTATAGTGAAATTTCAGCTCTACTGAAATGTTTGAGTTGAATCAGCTACTTTGAAACACTTTTGTGGGTACTAGAAATTAGGACACCCCACTGTAAGCAAATGTATTAGTGCTGAGCAAGGAACAGTGTCTGGATCCTGCATGCTCTGCTCTGTGGACATTTCAAGCAGAGGAAATCAAAAGCCCTGTTTCCACCCCTGACATCCCTGCACCCAAAGCAATGCACAGGTACAAATCCCCAGGCTCACATCGTCTGAATGCCCAGATTACTCTAAAGGGACACCCAGCAGCTGTGTGCAGAGCAAGGCCAGCAAGGGAGGGACAGCTCCCTGGGCAGGAAGACTTGTCCTGCCCATGTGCTCTCCTTTAGGCACTGGTGGCTGTCCACTTTGCAGACCACTATCCCTCCTCAGGAAGCTGTAGGGAGCAGTGAGGTCACCCCTCAGCCTCCTCCTCTCCAAACTAGACAAGCCCAGTGTCCTCAGTCACTCCTCAGAGAACATTCCTGCCAGGCCCTTCCCCAGCTTTAGTGTCTTCCTGTGAACACATTCAAGTGTCTTAATGCTCTTTTTAAATCATGGGGCCCATAACCTCCCACAGTTCTTAGGGAGAGACCACACTAGTGCTAAATACAGCAGGATGATCGCTTGTTCTGACTGGCTGGTGATGCTGTTTTGATGCACTCCAGGATGGGGTTTGCCCTTCTGGCTGCCAGGTCACACACTGCTGGCTCCTCTTGAGCCTCCTGTCAACCAGCACCCCCAGACCCTTCTCTGCTGCCACTCCTCTCCCAACTTGCATCTGCTGTTGCTGTGTGCCAGGTGGAAAACCCAACATTTGCTCTTATCAAATTGCATGCCATGCATGATTACACAGTACTCCAATTTATCCAGATCCCTCTGCACGGCCTCTTGTCCCCTCTCCTGGAAGAGTCAACAACACCTCCCAGTTTAGAATTGTCCACAGACATGCTCACCATGCATTCAACTAATGCATCCAGGTCACGGATGCAAACACTGAACAGGCTCTAGAACTGCACCCTGAGGAGCATCACTGATCACCAGCCAGAGCTAGCTCTATGGGGGGATATAGAATGTAAGAAAATAAAGATGGTGCAGAAGGCAGTCTCACACCTGAGGAGTTGCAGCTGTGCTAATCACCAAAGATCAGGAACAGGCCTGCCCTTAACAGGTCACAGCTGTGTCCACTAAGAAGAAGAGTGCTACAAAAGAGTGGGTGAGCTGGTTGAGGGGAGAGTTGGGGTTTGTTGGCTGTGCTGTGAAGAAGGAAGGAGTCAGTGCTGTGAGGAGTTGCCCATGAGACATTGCTGAGAAGGTATGGAACTTTTGCAATGAAATGATAATATAGCCCCATTTACCACAACCCTTTGAGCCCCACGTTTTGGCCAATTCTTCACCTAGTCGACCATGAACCTGAAGTTTGAGCAGGTTAATTTTCCTTCCCTGTCTTACTGTTTCTCCTCTCACTCAGTGCAGAAGTCTCTTTAAAGAAGTGGAATGAAACCTTTGACCCATTGAATTCATTGGGGAAATTTTGTGTCTCCTTTTGTTTCCTTATGCACCAAGATTTTGTGTGCATGTGGATTTTGAATTGTTTTAATAATATGGAAGGAATAAACATGCATAGTCAGTTATGCAAGTTTCAGACCTGCATTTGCAAAGAGATAGATTTCTGCAGCTTCTCAGGGTGTAACAAAGTAATAGGCTTCATAAAATCTCAGAGATACACATGTACACATTTTATGTGTATCTCAGAGATACACATAAAATCTCAGAGATACTTATGTATAATATACATATGTAAATGTGTATCTGATGGGCAAGAAGAACTTCACAAGTGTTTTGGATGTCACTATTTTAATTTGATCTATGGATAGTTTAATTGTTCTTGGAAAACCCTATGGAATTCAGAGGGCTGTCTTAATATTCAAGGGGGTATAATTTGTTTTTCTTCAAGGAAATAAACTTCCTATTTGTTGGATATGGGGAAACCTAATTAAATAAGTAGCAAAGTGGTTAATAATTTAGAGAAGGCACTTGAAGACCCCTAAGTAGTTGATTGCTAAATGGTTTCCATCATTGTTGAAAATTTCACTTCAAAAGTACCTATTTTATTTTAGACGTCATCTTTTCATGCTATGATGGAGAAATAATTTAAAATTCAAAACAAAATGTAGTCAAGCAGCTTAGTCCCTAGGAAAGTTGCATGAGGTGCCTGTGTAGTTACCAAGAGAAAAGATTATGTATATGTAAAGAAGAGTGATTGACAGAGGCCAAAGGGTAGGTCCAGGCCAAGCAAGCTGGAGTACCTGGACAAGATGTAGTCAACTTTTGCAGGAATCAGCTTAACCTTATGTGGAATTTGTCTGGTCCAGCATAGTACACTCCATAACCTCTAAATACCAGGCTGATGAATGCAAAGAGATGTTTCCTTACAGGTTTCTCATTGCTCTAGAAAATGTTTTGCTGTTGTAATGGTTGGTTTCCGTATATATTTGGTACCTCAGTAGGAATAGAGACAGTTTAGTACCTCTTTTTCAAGATAATGATACAACGAAGCACTTAGTTATTCAGTTCTGTTGAACCTTAACTACAAAGTTCAATTCTGCACAATCGTGAATTTTTCAGCGTCTCAGAATTATTAATTTACAATATATAATTTATGCATAATTTGATGTGTTAAATTTATTAATAGGTGGTGTTATATTTCTCAGTGTATTTGGAGCATATGGGATAGTATATACAATCCTTTGATGAAAAAGAAAGTGATACTAGATCTAGTTAAAAAGTAACTTCATTTTCCCATATGCCACCCTCTCCTCCAAATTCTGTGGTGTTTTCTGTATGCTGTGATTTCTATATTGAGGCATGAAAAGACTATTCAGTAACACTAGGTTTATGGAAATAGACACATTCCTTCATTTCTTCTCATGTTAAAAAACTGTCTGAAAGCAAGAATCTGTTGGATGTCTGCTAGCAGGAAGCCAGCGAGGCAGCTGCTGCAGCATTGGGCTTTCTCAGAGTGCTGTTTTTACACAGCACTGTCTCTGAGCTATATGACCCTTAGGGTATAACTTTTACAGATGGGTAAAGGATGCTTGGAGTTTCTGAAAATGCTAATTTTTATTTTCTTAAATGAAGCATTTGTATAAAAGCACTCTGTTCCTTCAGGTGGAAATAATGTCCCCTGCAACAGGTTATGGTGTTATAATGTAGTCCTGAGATGAGAGGGAAAGAGAAAGCATCCTTTGTCTACAAAGAAGTGAAAAACTTAACACTCAAGTATTTCCACAAGTTAAAAGTTTCTTATTGATCCAGCATTATTTTTATTCCCCATTCTTATAGTGCTTTTAATTCTTCCATTAGAATTGTGAACTTTACTCCTCATAAGTGGAAATGGGATATTTGTCTTTTCTCAGGAAGAAGCTGTGTCTTTTACTGTAAACTAGCATAGAAATGGATGTTTTTTTCTCTTATACTTTCAAATTTAGATTGAGACAGAATGAGATATTCAGAATAGGAAACTCTTTTAAGCATACTTTATTAAATTTGCTGACTTTACTATGGAAGTCTGACTTTTTCCTCTCTCCTAATGTCACTCTCTGCCACACATCATACCACAGGTGTACTGAAAATTTTCATAGAATGTCTTAAAATAATGCATGGCATGGTAATTTAGTATAGAATTCAAGTCATGCTTCGTTGGAGAGATTACAAACAAAGACATTGAAGACATCAAAATTCTGTCAGTCACAACACAACTAAACTTCATTCTGCTGTCCATCTTGTCCATCCAATATCAATGTTCTTTGAATTATCTCAATAAATTTTAGCACAGTTGTCAAAAAATACAGGAAACATGATTTTGCACTCAAATATGTATAATGGTAGTTTTGGTATTTAATTAGGCAATACTTAGGTTTATGTAGTAATTAAAATGAGATTCCTAAATTTAAATGTTGCCAATATGATTCAAAATAATGATGAAATAATTGCAAACTGCCAAGAACATGCACTAAAACTTGGAAGTTCTCCAATGGAGAGGCACTTTTTGAAAGAAAGATATAAAGTTTTTCAGGAGGTTGCCTAACATTCAGTTTATTGATGCAATAATTAGGGTACTTCAGCACACTGTATTTCTTTTCCTGTCTGTCTACAGAGTGGGGTTAGCAGGATGTGAGAGAGGAGAGTGGAGTGTGTGCTTCTTGAGAGAACTAAGTTGGATCAGTGAAGAGTATGGTGAGGATCCAAGCACTTAGCTGCTGGTGGAATGAAAGGTAATAGGAGTTTTTAGTGGTAGCACTTGTGACCTGCATTAGTGTCTTTCTGCCTCTCCATGAAAATAAAAAGTCAGCCAAAACAGCTCAGTAAATGGTTTCTTATGGTCATAGCTGACATAGTGAAAGCTTTGAAGAACCCTTTTCTTCAGGATATCCTTTGAAATATATTTTTTAAAACTGTGTTACTTTTTTTCAGTGATTCTAGGAAGACTTGTTTGGGATTATAGCTAAAGGATTGTGCTATGTTGCTCTATAAAAGAAAACATCAGGCAGTAGTTGATTTTTTTATGTGCATATGCTCCTATGATATGCTAGAATGAACTGATAGATGCTTTAAAGGAGACATATTCTATCTTTGTTTGTAGAGTACTTGTGTATATGTGAGGCTGCTCCTCAGAAAGTAGAATCAGTTGTTGATTCTTCAGTTATTGAACTGTTAAAAAAGTTTTCAGCCTTTGCCCATATTCTGCTCACTGTGCTGAAAACAACCACACTGTTAATTCTTTTATGTCCTTTGTTCTTGACTTTAATGTTCCTTAATCTAAACTGAACTGCAATTGCCATCTGTTAGACCAGGCACTTAAATGATCCGAGTCCCCCTTCATATGGCTATACTGTATCTCATTATTTATTGTTCCTTTCAATAGAGGCTTTTTTAAGCTCATGCCTCTAATAACACCCATAGGAGGTAATTTTGGACATTAAGGCACAGATCAGATGTAAGCTTTTTCCCCAGGCACTGTTTTTCAGCATAGCAATGTCTGTTGTTGCAGTCTTTTTTATTTGAAGGCATGAGTGATCTCTATTCTGTTTCTCAAGGTAGTCTTGTCATTAGCTTTTCACTTACAACTGTGTTGAACAGTTCAAAATCATCTCTGGTAATCCAGAGAATTCATCCTCTACTTGCTACTTCACTCGTGTCCCTTGAGATTTCAAACAAGTTTCATTGGAACAGCCATTTCATTATCACTTCTCTGGAAGCTTTTGGTTCCCTGAAAATTGTATTTTGGTCACTTCCATTCTATTTTGAATTTATCTGTTGTATATAAATTTTTAGAAAATTACGTCATTCAATATCACTGTAAGTTCACAAAATAAATAAAATTTTCTCTTTCCTGAACTGCTATGAAAGAGACTGTGTAAATACAAGGGAAGAGTATTGCCTCACAGGACACCGTTGTAAGTAAAAAAGAACATAAGAGTCTCGATTAAATTTGAAGATTGATTATCTCGATCAAGAAACAATGGAAGGAAGGAATGACAGGAGAAGACATAGAAAATGAGTACAGGAATGGCTCAATTACATTTTTGGATTGCTTCTATTCCCTACCTAAATAGATTAAGAAACTGACTGGCTTTGCTTTCTATAGAATTCAGTTCATAAAAATGTTCTTCAATTACTCTTTTTTTTTTCTGAATATTGGATTTCTCTGTCTAAACCCCATTTTCTACATTAGTGAGATGACAGCAGTTCATATCACCAGAGTAACTGTGCTGCACAATTACCATTTCCAAATCTCAGGCAAGATTGTCAAAGCACTCATTAACTTCAAACGAATGTATATTTTTCATTTTTATAAACTCAACTGTAGCTCCTTTGAAGTCCACAGCAGAATTAGTTTTAAGTTGCTATATATAGGTTTGAGCTTTTATATATAAACATACCCCAAGAGAAATAAAAGGATGGAGAAGAGGATATGGCCTGCTGTAATTTTTTCCACATCAGTTGGGTACATCAGGTCTTGTGAATACAACACTGTTGCAAAAGAAGTGCTTAGCTTATTCACATTGCTAATGACTGTTGTGTTACCATCCCACGCAATTTAACAATACCAAGCAGGCTCTTATCAGAAAATAAAATTGCAGACCTTATAAGATGATTACGATTGTAATTTTTTGTCCTCCCGAGAAGGCAGTTCACTTTTAAATGAGTTATCCTGTCTAGTTTCTTGAGTGATTTCTAGTGTAGCATATTGTAGAACATACTGCAGTAATCTAATTTGAAGTGACAGAAGCACTGATGATGGCAAAAATCAAGATGTCTGGTAAAGAACCACCTGCGAGCTTTTTTATGCTCAGGAATTCTCAAAATCATATTCTTCAAGATTTCAACCAGGAACTAAAGTGTTCTTATATGTCAGCCAAATTTTAGGTCAGGAAACTGCATCCATCAAAAAACCCACCACAGCTATATTGAGGGAGAGAGAGAGCAAATGATCTTCCTGAGAAATCAAACTGTTTTCTGATTTCTTGAAAATACCTAATAAAATAGGATCTTAAGTATATAAGTCCATTAATTAAAAAAAAAAAGGTAAAACTCTAATAGCAACAGATATAACTGTAGATTAGAAAAAGAGAGGAAAAATATATCCAGCTGTGGAATAGAAGCATTATGTTTTCTGAAATTTATTTTTCAAACTTATCAGTAATTATCATTACAAAAGATTACTTAATTTGTTTGTGAGAAGCAAATCTTCTTGCTCATCTGAGCACCAAGCAAATAAGTGAAGTTCAGTAATAGCGGAAAATTACTATCTGCAAAATACTCAATAGTGTAATGATAAATATCATCATAACATCATGAAATACGTTGAATATTAAGTGGGAAAAATCACTTATATTAATATTTGATTTGATCACTTGAATAGCTGGTGAACAAGGAAATTTTTAATTTCATTTCTCTTTTTATTAGTGAACCATTACTAATACTTATTGATTATTTTATTAGCCACCTACTTCATTTTTTACTGGAAAAAGGAGTAGTGAGTGAGTAGAACCGTAGGTCAGTCATTGCAACTGGAAAGTATTTTCAGCAAAATAAATTATGTTTACTTTATTGTCATTTTAAGGAAACTAGTGGTCATTTCCTTTCTTTAAAAAATTATTCTTAAATTAAGGAACTTAATCTTACTATAATATATATCTGTTAGATAAGAACACTTTCAGCAAAGAGTAATGTACAGACTAAATTACAGGGAACCTATTTTCTCTGTAATTGCATCAAATGTATCAGCAGTTTGGATCTAATTAGATTGTTCTTGGTGAAAACCATTATGAATTCTATTAAGAATCTATGGTTACTGGCTTTTGGCATTCTATTCAAAGAAAATTATGCTTCATCTTCACTGCTAAAAACAAAATAACGGAAGAACCCTTTTATTTTTTCCCTGTGAAACTCCAATATGCTATGCACTATTAAAAAATACCTCTAAGATATGCATTTGAATGAAGAAGTGGTCATCTTGAAGGCCCTTATTTTCCTGAAGTTAGTGATTAGCTGGTCCTGGTACTCTTTCCTCCAGCGGGAAAGCTAGAATCAACCTAGTAAATCCAGTTAATCCATAATTCCACGTGTAGGAGAAGTGTATTTTGGTGGTGCCTAAGTCCTACACACAGCTGAGGCTGACAAATTGTCTCTAAATGCTTGTGGTTAGCAATAGCCATATGCCAGGTGTTCTTCAAATAAGGGGAATACTCATTCCAGTATTGTGGTGATGTCAATTGGCAGGAATACCTATCAAATTACTGTTAACTGGGGCAGATTTTTCACTTCTGAGTACCTTAAATGGGACTTCTGTGTACTATTGATGGAAAATAAGGATATATTAACTATGAGTGCTGTATCCTGCTCTCAGCTACACGGGTACAATGCCATAGTGGTGAAGATACAGATATTTGAGATAGTGTGAACTATCTGCATTACCTTTTCTGTAATGGAAGGTGACTGCAAGCAGGGTACCGATTCCATCTCGCTCAAGAATTTGCTCAAGAAATAAGGAGTTTCTGAGAAACTGAAAACATGAGTGAAGATATTGGCCTTATCTTCATTATTTATGCCTAGCTGATTTCCATGGAAAATATAAACACATTAACAAATTTAAAAGACTAAAAGGCAAAAAACAGTTTATAATCAGCACCCAGTAGATAAGATTGAGATTTTTGCCTAACATCTATCTCCTTTGAGTCTTTTCAGACACCTTGAAGCCAGCCCCACAAATGTATAACTATATGTATTCATGAATCTGCATTAGGTGTGGAGGGGAGATAGATTTTTTTCTGTAGCCACATTACCCTGTTAATGTGTTTTTCCAGCCCAGGGAAGGCCCTACATTCTGTACAGTTTTGGTCCTTGTGTCATGGCAGTGCTTAAGTCAGGAAAATATGTGAAGAGTATGAAATCCTTTCCCCAGAGAAGTTTCCCTCCTGTACACCAGCTGCAACTTCTGCTCCACCCTCTCTCTGTGCCTGACCTGCAGGCACAGATGCTTCAGCTTCCAGAGTTTGGACAAGACAGCTTGCTGAACGTGTTCATGGGTCTTTTGAGCCAGACTGTCAAAAAATTTGTTGCAAGTGAAATAAGACCTAGGTTTATTTTCAGTATCTGACCTCATATATGCTAATCAATCTCCCATCATCTTTTAGACTGCAGGAGATTGAGCTGCTTTTCTGTAAAAGATTGACTTCATGCACATATATATGTTTATTGATAAAAAGATTAATTACAAGGTGTGGCAAGTGCTTAAATATTAGTAGTACTTGCATTTTGACAGAAAGGTCCTGAAGTTGTTCAGAGGATGCATTTGACTGACCGGAGTATGTTTATATCAACTTTAGTACAGTGTGTCACAATAAAGATTAAACTTCCTGACTTGGAGGAGGACTGTATATTGGCTAGAATCTGCTATCCATAGGAAAATTCTTTCTCAAACATAGTGCCTAACACAATTCCTAATCCTAGTCACATTCTATATCTTCTTAATGACTGGAGTAGGAGTCTTTGCTGGATCAAAAATCCAATATGAGGCTCTAACTCTTCTAGTACATTCCTTACTGACACTTTTGTGCTCTTACATGCACAGTGTTTTCTGCCACAAATGCGATGGTTTTGTCAGTGTAAACAATCTCAATCCTTTCTTGAAAATGAATCTGCAGTAAAATTCCATACCAGGCTCTTAACAAAACTGGATTATATTCTCTATATAATTTGACAGGTGGTGATTTTTTTTATTGGTACTTGGGAGTGGGATTCCTTTTTCCTGATTTTTAATTTCTTTTTCTCAATACAAGAATATTGCTGTGTTTTATAAAGAGCTTTGGACTAAGGATATGAATATTAAAATAATAACCATCTCGTGTCACATGCTGAATTTCATCTCATTTGGCTAGTCATGTGTACAACCTGTGGAGGATTTGTCTGTTTTGCTTACCTTATCTCTGAACATTTGATTAGAAAGACTTAACACCCTATCAGTTGCAAACACATGGGTCCACATGACTCCAATATAATCCAAAATAGCTTGACACACTATGCAGTAAAAATTAAGACTGGAAAATAAGGCAGAGCACAGAATCCTGGAGATAAGGATAATCATAATGTGGAGAGCTATCTTTACTCTGGGTCACCCCAAAACTCATCAGTGGATGTGAGCACATTCCTGTGAACTTGCTGAAGAAGTACTGAAGCACTTTGGAGCGTGTGTCAGCTCGGCAAAGTGTTTCCTTGTAGTTAAAATATCAAAGTGCAGGCTGCAAGTTTTAGAATGACTGAGATTTGCATTAACAGGCAAGAGATTTACATGGAAGAATTGAAAGCATCCTGCAATGCACTACATTTTATGGGTTTTATCGCCGTAAGGTGCATCTGTCAGGTGAATTAGTACACTTAGAAAATGCCAGGTGATCTCCCTGGAGAGTCTGTTTTTGTGATAAATACAGCAAAGTTAGCAGTGTGGGTGTGCTTCATTTCTGCATCTCTGAAGGACAACTGTGGCCGGTGGTGTTGCTTGACAGAACAGCTGGGGCAAAGACCTGACTCATTTGGGAATCTGGGCTTTCCTACAAGCCAGTTTAAGGCACCAGAGTAGATTCTTAGTGATGTTTTTAAGGTTCTGCATTTTTTATTCCAAGACAGATCTCTTCAACTTTGCCCTCAGGGGTGGAAATAGATAAGGTAGGAGAATTAAAAGAAAAACAGAAAACCAACTTAAAATATGAAAGAACCTTACATAACAAATATTACTGACAAAATCTGATTCACTTCTAGGAAGTTTTGTGGTGATGTGTTTCGGGTTAATACCTAGAGAAAAGAGAACTTTCTGTGGTTTGTTTGCAGAGGATAATTGACCTATTTCAGCCCTTGTCTATGTGAGATGCTCAACCTGAGTAGTGCATTTCAGCTGAGATAGTGGATTTTTAGAGTGGTACCCAGTCAACTTAAATTTTAACAATTCTTCACACCTAAGTGATAGAATAGCATTCTTACAGGAAGACAGTATCAATAATATTGACCGAATTTTCATAGTTTTCATTCTGAAGCCCTGTATAACTCAGATAATATTTTTTTTTCATTTTGGTTCAGTGGAATGTCCCTCTAAGAAAAATAAATGGTTGGTCTATAACAGCAAAGTTTCTGTGCCTTGTCTTTGTTTCCTTTCTAAAATCTCTTCCAACTTCAACAAATCTTGCTATAAAAGGAGTGTGGAATGTGCTGTTTCATTATTATAATACCTCATCTTAAATCTTCTCTGGTAACTACTGACAAATGGTTCACAGTAACATTTCTAGTGACCTGCTGTTCAGTAGTTTAGAGAAATAAAATGCGTACAGACATTGTTCTGAGCTGGATACACACACTTTTTGCATGTCCCTGCAAAAGGAGTATGTTGCAGGTGTGGAGATTTGGCCAATATTGCAGTATTTCTTATCAAAAAATTTGAATCTGTCTTTCCTCTGTCTTTGTGCCTTTTCACAACTAATAAGGTTTTGTATTTCCATTCTACTTCAATTAGTCCCTATGGTGCTGTCTGTATCCTAACCATAATCAGTAAAGTTATATGGTGTTGCTGTTTTAAAACATTTAAGTCTCAATAAGCAGTGATTTTGTTTTACCTTAGAACACATCCTGGGTAAAAAATGTGGAAAAATTTTCAGTCTTAATTGCTAAATGTGTAACCACGTGGGAATTTGGTGCATCCTCATTGCTACTTTACTAAAGCAGTGTTTCTCTCCAGCCCACAGCAATTTACCATGTGCAGTGAATGCTCTTCAAATATAAGGTTTGAATCTTTAGGACATCAGCCTTCTGCCTTTCTAAACAAAGTTAATCCTTATTAGTTCCATATCTAAATATAAGCACCAGCTGTTTAAGGCAGACTTCTCACATGGTATATTTGCTATCTTTTCATAAAGGTGATCAGAGTTTCTTCCCTTCATCAGTTCATAGTTGGAATTATGCTGTCGCATCAGGATCTTTCGTGTGCAGTGCCCTCCTTCCCCAATACCAAATACCAACAAATATCTTGCAGAACGGTTTTATCTTTTGTCAAAGGCATAAATTTATTTCAACTCAGTTCCTCTGTCTGTCTCTTACCAGTTCTTGTCTTGTCTTTCTTGCCCTCCCTTTCAGAGGATAAAGTATGGACAACTGTGTACCATGATCTGCAAATGCAGACTTCTGTGGGAGGCAACAGCCCAGAGAAGTTATCTGTGCTGCAGCTGAACTACAGTGCAACAATGGACCAGATTTCTGCCATTACCAGTAGTGCTGAATACTGTGAGCAGTTTATCTCCTATTCTTGCAAAATGTCCCGGCTGCTGAATACACCAGGTAGGCTGAGAATGGGATATCCATTAAATACAGTGTTAAAGAGCTTTAGCTCAACAATTTAACAGGTATTGCTGTTAGGTAAGTCCATTCATTGAACATGCTTCTTTGTTCTCCTTTGTTAAAGTTGACAAAGAGGGTGAAAATACAGAAGGAGTTATTTTCTGAGGAGAATTTGGCTGTTTGCTCACTACTAAAATGACTGGTATTGCACCAAGTGTTTGTGTGCTCTCCTCTCAGATCTGTTGCTCCTTAAAGCAGGTGGCATTCGGTAAACACAGTAACTTTTAAAGTTTAATCAATAGAGGCATTGAAAAATTGCTTTGAACTTTATCCTGTTTTTCTGGTTGTCAGCTTTCATATGCTACAGTCAGCAAGGGTGCTGGTTGAATGAAGGTTAGAATTTTTCCACTAACACTTTTGAAACAGTTTCTTAAATGCAGAGCATTTGTGGGTAATCAGATGCCTTATACATTGTAGAGAATGGCACGGTCAGTAATGCAATTGAGTGAGAAATTATATGCTATTACCTACAAGTAGATTAATTATAAGATTCCTCTTTTGCTGTGCAGTTTTACTGGAAAAGAGACCCTTTATATATGTGCCTCCTCAACAAATGTTACCTGTAACCAATAAAGACAAAAGTATTAGTTGTTACAGAGCTACCACACAAAGAAGGAACTGCATTTTAAAAGCTCTATTAAAATGGAGCAAGTACTTTATATATGCTCTCATTGTGTATGATAAATTTTGATATTGAATAAATCCTAATGGTACTTAGGGAAAACTGGTTTATAAGTGGAAATATATAACACATTTTGTGATTGTGAACTGAGTTCATTGTGATAAGAGCAATTCAAATGCATTTCAGATTAATTTTGTGGCTGCATGCTTACAGTATTATACGTTAGGTTACTTTCCCTCATAATTTTTTTTTGGTATATTTTCTTATGGTGCTATAGATAAGTATTCATTTGGAATGCATGTGTATCTTACTCCTATTTCCATAAGCATTCCATTAGTTAATAGACAGTGTAATGCCTGTTACTCCTCTCCATCCTCCCTGCTGTTTTTTAACTGTTTCTAATACGTGGTTTGTCTCTGTTGCTGTTATTTTGCTTAATTTAGCGTAGCACAGAGACCCTGCAATGTGGAAAATTATTCCTTCCTTCTTGAGCTTTAATGCACAGGATCCTGAATCATGGCCATAAATAGAGGTGTTCTGATTAGATTCTGCTGATGGATACAAGCTCCCTGCTTGCATAGGCTTCAGAAAAGTTGTATATGAATGCAGCTTTAGCAGGTATTTAGAAGGCAAATTTATTTGGTAATAGAGCTGGAGATATTGTGCTTAGAAAGCTCATAGTTTGCACAGAGTGCAGTGTTAGATTCTTCTTCTTGATTTGTATAAGACTATTATTTCAATTTGTACTTGTTAATATATGTTTATATTAGAATAAACATATGCTGTAATTGCAGGTGTTCACCCTAGCTTCTAGATTTAAAGGACAATTAAGCAGCACTCAAAATAATAACTTGCTGATTTTTTTTTTTTAAGGAACAAGCAGCTCCAGAGACTTACATTTTTAAGGTTCTTAGAAAATTTTGAGTGTACTTTGCAGGCATCTCCTTCTTCATGTTTCACCTTTTACATGGAAAAAGAATTTCTCTTAGAAATTTTTTACAGGTTTTTTTTTTTTTTGGTCTGAAAAGTGAGTTGCAGCAGATTTTCTATAATGTGGGTTTAGGGTTTTTTTTCCTTTCAAGGGAGAGAAATAAGCAACAATTATTTTTACCTAGACAGTAACAAAAAATCACACTGCAGTGTTTGCATAACACCTGTAGTGGTTTGCACACACAGAGCAACAGTGATTTGTGTGTTAGTGGGAAAGAGGCCAATACATTTTCTTTCTATGGGTTCTTGGCTTCAGTGTACAGTTTCTAAACTAAGGAAATAATTTTTCATACCTTTCTCCATTCTGGAGGATTGCCATATTTGCTGAATATATTATGACACGCTATTCATCTCACAGCACAGCTCAAAGCACTCATGTGGCATCTTCCACCACTGAGCTTTGTATATAAATCATTGCAGTACAGTTCCTACACAAAGAAAGAAAAAAAAAAAGGATTTTATAGTTCTCAGGAAGTGAGAAAAGTGCTGGTGGTATTGCAGCCAATAGTAAAACCTCTATTAACATCATGGGAGCAGGATAGTGCTTGTGGCCTTGACCTTTACACATACTCATTTCAGATGTTTAAAAACCACTTAGGACATAAAAGTCCTTTTGTTTTAAAGTGCATCAAGAGAACAGAGAAAATAGAGAAGATAGTTAAGCAATTCAACTTTTTCACTTTTTGTCTTTTGTGAATCCTGTAGCTTTACAACATGGTTCCTTCCCAGGGAGAAATTGATCAGGCAGCATATTTAAATAAATGAGGACTCCAGCTGTTTATTGATCTATTAATGACAGGTAATTAGCTGTAAGTGGACTACAGCTTTTGCTGCTTATTGTGCTATTTCCTGACAAGGTAGAGATATATACAATTCCACTGATTCTGCTGCTAATAATAGCTTAAATAACTAAACTATATCAAAATTCTGTGTTTGAAAAAAACCTTCACATTAATTAGCCTGTTTTGTTGGGAGGTTTTTGGGGCTGCAGGCACAGCACTCAACTTCTCATTGTCATGTGATTTCAGAGGGATATATGAAAATAGGTCTGTACAAACTAAGAATTCTCATTCTTCTGTAATGAGTTTTAGAGACTTTATTGTTTCCTGTCCAAGTCTTTTTTTCTTAATAATGAGTTTTCATCCAAACAGTAACATGAACATCCTAGCAAACAGTTTAAAATCATTGCTGACAAGAGGGATTGGGAGTGATTTTACAGGTAATAATGCCACTGCCTTTCTACTTAGTCTGAGGGAAGATAGTGATAAGTTCCATGTAAATGAAGTCATAAGGGACTTCTGAAAACACCTAGGGATCTCATAAGGCTATAGGATAATTCAGATTTGAAGGTACTGCAGAAAGTCATCTGGTTCCATTTTCTGCTCGAAGCAGAATGAACAGTCCTTGTCTAGCAATCAGCAAGGGCTATCTGGAAATGCAGCTTTCCATCTTTTCTGTTTTGGCTTTGGAGTTTGTTGTGAACTTGCAGCCCAACATCTTATGAATTATGTTCAAACCTAGGCATCTGTTTCAAAGCCTTACTAAAGATTATCCAAAAAACAAAATTAGTCAAGATAGCTTGGTGACTTTGTTAAGGAAGTACAAAACCAGACACCTCTGCTGAAAAAATACTGTTATCACAAGAAATAGTCACAAGATTATGGGTACACCATAAATTTATGAAGAAACTGTTTTCAAGCAGGGATCCTGCAGTGGCTGCAGTTGTCTCACAGCCTTTAAGCTCCTGACTTTGGTACAGATTTGCTCTGACTGTTGCAGGTTTTGTTGGTTTTTTTTGTTTTGTTTTGTATCAGTGTGAGATTGATGCTTCCTACTGTCTATTTAGACATGCTTTTTTAGAATAATAATTCCTTTATGAATATGCAGTTATTTTCGCGATGGAGGCTTAATGTTGGCAATTGAAGTAACTGTGGCAGTCAATAAATGAATGAGATAGTAAGTCCATGGATCTTAATTGCAATGTAATAACATAAATATATGTAAATTTGAAAAAAAAAAAAGTAGATTTTTGGGGGTTGTTTTTCTCTTTTACATTTGCATTTCTCATATCCTCTCTTCTGCTTGTTCCCTTGGAAACATCCATTTTGAGAGGATAATATGTTTAGTACTGAGGACATGCAGAATGCTGTCTGGTTTGGGGGTTGATGTGGAAGGTGATAGGACATTTCCCTTATTTGCAAAGAGGAGCCTGGGTGTGGAAGAAAGTACTTTTGTGCCCACTGGTTAACAAGGGAGAAAGAGGCAGGGCAATATGTAGTATCAACTTACTCTTATAGAAAGAAGCTTCTCTCCTTTGCTGTAGCAACCAAATTATACAGGGAAGGAGTGATACAACATGTGCATACTCACAGAATTCAAAATGTTAGTTAACAAAATTGTACATCTTCATCCACTCTTTTCATGAGACTTCCTAATAATCCCCACTTGTGACTTTCTTGGTATGAAATTTTCCATGAGCCACTGATCTTTGCCTGGGAAGAGGGGAGGGAACAGCATGCTGATTCTGCCATCCTTCCTCTCACCCTGGGAATGAAACCCTGAAGGGAGAAGGGCTGCTGCATTCACAGTATCTATGTCTGCCATTTCCCAGAGCTATAGGAACTGTAACAAATAATCAGAGAGTGGGAGCTAAAAGCGTAGATACAAAGAACAGAGCAAGATCTGTTGGTGTTTTGTTCCAATTTTTATTCCTATTCACTCTGCCTGCAGGCAGCATATGAAAAACATATAGAGTTATTGCAGTACATGAATTACTGTTTCACGCCTGTTTGTCTCTGGAGGAAATGAGACAGCAGCTTCATGAATTTAGGAGCTAAACAGGTGAAATAGGAGACTTAATTTGATGTTTGGTTGTTTCAGTTACAATAAAGCAATCATAATATCAGTAGGAAGTAAGATTTATGCCTAGACTGAGATAAAAACCAAGTTTAAAATTGCAATATGCTATTTTTCCTCAGTAACCCTCCAAATCAGAACTGAATGAACTTATGAACTTTGCCATCACTACCCATTAACTGATCTAGAGTGCTAGTTGCAGATATAATTCCTGCTTAACAAGAGTTTTTGAAAGAGAGTTTGAGGGAGGAATGGGATTTCTGCAGTACTACAGTGATGAATGCAAGTCTCTCTAAAACTTGCTCTGGCTTCATTTTTCTGTTTTCAATCTTCTTCCCGAAAATATGCCCCTAAGCTGTCATGTATCTTGTCCAGTCTTACTTATATTGATTGACCCCTTCTTCTCAATGTTCTAGAAAAGCTGATTTCAACTTCCAGTGATTTTTAAAGCACAAGGATAGTAGGAATAATAACCTTGCTCCACTTTGATCCACATGTTCTTGTCCTAGAAGTGGAAACCATTAGCTCTTGGGGATTTCTTTTTCCATTAGTCATCGTTGTGCTGCCATACAACAGAAGCATAAAATAATTCATATGCTAAATTTCTCTCATGAAATACGCATCAGTCCTCTTAGTTAAATGGTAGACAAATAAATTATTATCTTGAGGTCATTTTTTTTCCAGACAGTTGTTAATACACTTTTCTCTGTTTTGCTCTACCCCTTTGCTTGTCTCTTACCAATGTCTTTGCAGTTTTTTGCTACTGTAATCACTGAGTCTCCCAGTTTTACTCAATCTTTATAATTCTTTTAGCTGGTAAACTATTTCTGCTAATTTTCCAAGTTTTCATTGCTGTTCTGTAGGAATTAGATTTAATCCAGTATCACCAAAGTGGAGAAGAGTATGTGTTGCTTTGGTGGTTCTTAGAAATAGCAGTAGCTAAAAAGAGCCTTGTGAATATTAGAAACCCTCTACGAAAATTGCAACTGCAGTGCAGTGAACTCAAAGGGATTTTTTTGCTATGCCTTTTTAATAAAAAGTGATGCATATGTGTTTTAACTTTGCAATTCTAGCAGAATGTTCCAAACCAATTGTTTCTCATACTCTCTCTATGTGAATGTGATCTACCTGTTATGGAAAAAGATTCATTATTTCAATTTCTTAAGAGAAAATTAGAGAATGTCAATTTCCCCACTACTTTTATTGTACCATGTTTTATAAAATTTGTTTAAAACTGTTCATGGTTAATGTTTTCACAGAAATAATCACAGACACGGCTTCTTTGCAAACCCAGGTTGTTATGGGAAAAAGTTATCCTTCCTGGTGAATGACCAAAACAGATTATTTCTTAGAAAAAATTGATTATTTATTTCTCAGACAAAATTGATCTGAGTGGTGTATCATTGTGTGTCTTGTCAAGAATTTCTCCTTATCCATATTATAAATTCATTTGCTGTGCCCTGAGTATACTTTTCTTGTGCAAATATGCAGTAAAAATATCCAATGTTTCTTTCTTCACTCCATTCTTGAGGTGAATAATCCAGCGATACATGCACAGTTAAAATGGCATTTTCTAGTGCATAAAACAGCGCTCCATTCCCTATTGTGTTTATGGTATTCTCTTGGGCTTTTCTTCATTAACTGCCCTGTGTTTTGCATCATAAGATAACAAGGGTTCAACTATTTTTAAAACATTTTCTGCCCTGTTTTCATGGATAAGGCATGAGGCTTTTACCTTTCTTCTGAAGGTTAGAGTTAGGCTTTCCTACATTCTACCCCAAGAGCCTGGGGCATTGAGCAATAACTTGTGAATTTGAAAAGATTTCTACCCTCTTTAAACAGTCATCAGTTAATACCTGGAACTGCCTTGTGACATTTTTTGTTGTTAGTAATGTTGCCAGATCCAACCCTTGATATCATTCAGGCTTTTCTTAGTGAGTTCAGGTAAACCTCTGGAACACAGCAGAATGCATACACACAGAATATGGAGCTTGGATGTGGTGTGATTATTAATATATGTGTGACTATTTGAGGTGTGAACTGCCCCAGATATCTTATTCCAGGAGTATTTTTTTATTGTACTTTTTATGTATTCATGTTAGATGTTATCAAATCAGTTTATTAAAATGTTTTCTGGATTGTATCAGAAACAGAGTGCCTGAAATACTTTCTCCTTTTCACCTTGTGAGTAATTCCATGTGCATTTTCTCTACTTTTCCATGTTTTCTTTGTAACATACATTCTTTCCATGAATTGCCTCCAATGACTTCTTACACTGTCTGCATATATTTGTGAATGATAAAATGCCAACACTGCCTGGGTGTAGAGGAGGACAGCATTAGGGTTTACTAAAGCTTAAAGGGAGTGTGAGAAAAGTTATAAAATCAGGTTCATGCAGCGTCATTGCCACTATAATCTGGGGGAGGAGAGTTCATTGTCCTCTTGAACATTTGTGCCTCTATGTGCCTATTGCACATGCCATAGGTACCTGCAGATTTCTTGGTGGAGATCTATATTCATACAGGTGTTTAAATAAAAGGAGATGACCTCCTCCTTTTTAGAAGGAATAACTTCAATAAGATCCTTTTCCAAGATAGCTTTTGAAATATTTTGTTATGTGAGATTACTCAATGTGAAAAGAAAAAAAGCTTAATTATCCTCTGATTTTCCATAAGATAAACACTTTACTGAAAAGACATATGGACAATAAATTCTGTTTTCAGGAAATTTTTATTGCCAGCCAAAATGATTCATGATCATTTCCTAAGATTCTTAGAATAAGTGGGAAAGATACTTCATTTGATTAATAGGATTTATCGATTAAAAAAATCAATAACAATAATTTCTGGAATAGTGCATCTGCAGATTTAAAAAAAAAAAATTAAAGGATGCTTACCATTTCTACTGGTGGGAATTAAACTTTGAATATGGGTATTTGTTGTCCAGTGCAATGATAAAGATAGAGCTGCTAACAAGATGCAAAAGATTGAAATGCATTCCAGTTTTTCAGAAGCAGCAGCTAAAGATTTGGAAGCAGTTACCAATTTAGCAGCTGAACTATAATCAGTTTCAGAAAGCAGCAGCAACAAGTTATTGCTTGCTGCTGTCTCAGTTACCATATAAAGGACCTGTTTTACTCATTTCCTTTGGAAGTGTACACTGCTTTGGAATACTTAGGTAGTCAACATGGGCTCTGTAAAGCAAATATATTCTCCACAGCTAATAGTGGGGTTTCACCTGCAGCACTTTAAGATCCTGTGCATTGACACAACAGCAACAACTATGCTTTGTGTAAACTACAGATGTCTAATTAGATACATGCTACTTAGAGGATAGTTCTTACTAATTCGTGAACTCAAGATATATTTCATATCTGTCAAGCTATTTTAAAAATAACTGAGCATTTCCATAGATTCATGGCTATTATGAGTGTATTGTATCAAGGTTAAATTGTATTCACAAAAATATTTGTAGTTTGTAACATCGTGTATCATTTAAGGGAATCTTTTCTCCCATCATTTTAAGAATAAATAATCTGCTTTCTGCTAGCATTGGTCCATCTCAGAACTTCTTTTAAAATTTTTTTCCCTTTTCACTACTCATTTCTCTTTGATGTCTCTTTCTGTCTCTACCTCTGGTATTTGTAATATAATCTGATTTAATATATGCTTTTGTAAAATCTTAATAGTATTTACAGTAGTGCTACTGTTGAATGACACAGGAGTAAGAGATCAAAGCTTCCTTTCTTTTTAATCATCTGTGCCCTATGGCATGGACTGTTTTTTATCATTTTGGGTTTTTTTGCGAAGCCCTGTGTCAAGTAGCAAGAATGTTTGGGAGAGATACCGAACCAATTTCTTTTTTGGAAAACCTGAAACTGCCAAATGGACAAAAAGAAATTGTCAAACATATAAAATAATCCATGGGTGATGATGCTCTTTGCCACTGTGCCAGCTTTGCCACCCACAAATAACAAAATCTCCTAGTGTTAGGGATTTTTGGTTTGTTTGAATTTAGTTTTGTTTGGTTAAAATTTTCTGTGCAGTGTCTTGGAATGCAGCAGTACTGAGGAGCTGAGATGATCTCCGGCCACAGTTTAGTGGTCAGTGCAGATCAACCTTTACCATGCTAAGCAAAGGGCAAACTACTCTCACTGAACCAAAAATATCTTGACCCTTGCTCCAATTAATACTTGATTTTTGGCCTAATGGCAAATTCTGTTGTTTACAATCACGTTCCAGTACAAGATTTAACTTTATTCTAGGTAGTGCAACCATATGAACAAATGCTCAGAGAAAGAGAAAAAAGCCTCAATAGTTTTTTGAACGTCATGCTATCTTCAGTAATCTTCTCATTATGTACCTTTTCATCAAGAATTCACTGTCTATCTATATTTTAAGAAAAAGCATGCAAAAAATTTCCTCTCAATTCAGTGTATTAAATGGTCATTTTTTTCTGTCTCCCAGATTTTGTAATCCTTGCTAGGAGTTATGACTGAAGGATGATAATAGAATAGCTTCTCTTTGTCAATGACTGAAAAATAGCAAGGCTTTCTTCCTAACAAAATCATGAATAAACAAGTTGACCAGGATCAAAACAAATTTTAAAATTATTTCTGTCCTACTTCAGGATATTCTTTGAGATGTCTCTCAGATTAATTTTACTGCAACACTAAAGGAAGAAATAGGGACCTTACTGAAATCCTATCCCCTGTATTAAGACTGATTATTAACTGCAATTCACTGAACTAGGGTGGTGAGCATCTTCTTGCTGCTATTTTATTCCCAATGCCTCTGTACTTCAACAGTAAAGTTGGTGTCATCTCCAAGTTGTTATTTTTCGTGTTTATAAGTCATCCTGATCTCTTGTTAATTTTAAAAAGTGTTTTGATTCATAAAATATTTTGACTTGAAATAGAGGGAGTTCTTAAATATCAGGCCTATGGCACTAGGTCTGATTTGTCTATGAATTTAGCGAGAGTAACACTGACAGCAAGGAACATTTGCATTGTTTCTCAGAGCCTCGCTCTCCAAATACAGCCTGGATGTGCCCTGAGCCACCTGAACACCTTGTTTCCTGCCTGTCTGCATATCCTTCCAAGGCAAGCGGGTGGGCATTGGTAGGCAGGCCTAACAGTTATTAGAGATTCTCTAATGAGAATTAAAGAATGAACAAAGGGAGAAAGCACTCCAGAAAGCACTTTTCCTTTACAGCCAGGGCTCCTGTGACTTGCATGCCCAGGAGTACTGGGGCAGGACACGAGGAGCTCTTAGCTCTGTTCCGCTCTGCTGAAGGGTGGTACAAGCCCTCTCTGAAGCCACAGAAGATTTCTTTGCATTGTGCAACAGGTCTGGCAGATGGAAAATGGCATACGTGAGTGCATTCTCTCTCATACGCACATGGCTTGGCATGGTTCCTGGGTGGAAGAATATATTTCACTTCACAGAAGCTTTCATTAAATCACTTGCAATCCTGCAGACTGAAGGAATAGCTTTGTTTCTTTGCAAGTCACAGAACATCTTGAGAGTGTGTTCCTGGTATAATAATTTATCCAAGACAGCAAATAATAGCTTCCTTAGATCTGTATCAAAGAGCAAAATCTGTAATTAATAAGAAGTTTCATGAATAAAGTTGAAGGGGAGTTACAGCAAGCAACTTTTTCTGTCTTCTCTCTCTGGCTTTTAAATAATCCACTTTAGGAGATAACCCATTATTTAAAGAAAAACTTAAGAAATTGTAATGACTGGAATTACTGCAATTCAAGGAAAAGTAGGGTCCTGTTGTGTATTTTCTTATACAAAAATAATGTAACAAAATTTTTTTAAACTGTATTAAAATTGGAAATGCCAGTGATTGCCGGAGGGGATACCTAAACCTGCACATCTGTGCATAGGACTACAGAAATAGACAATAATTGGCCAGAGTCTATGATTAAGAGTTTCATAATAAAATCCAAATGGGAATCTACCAGTATTCCTCCTATATTAATGAAGAAACTTGTGATATCTGTAATTATCTATAGTAAAAAAAACCACCAACAAAAATATGTCAAATTTAAATGCAGATTACAATCCCGTGATTATAAACACCACAAATTGCTGTTTATTTCTGATGATTTAGTTTTACTGAAATATAGATATTTACAGAAATAGATAATTTTAACTGAAGGGAAATTATTTTTCTGTTGCCATATTGTGTGATGTTCTTTCTATAAACTTAATCTAATAAGTTTATTTCATGTTTTATCCCTTATAGCTGGGTACTATATTTTTCCCACATACCTTATTATTATTAGGAATTTCAAACAGTTTAGAATGTTATTTCTTTTATATATCTATTTTGGTAAAAGTTGTTCAAATATATCTAAGAGTTATCACTTCTTAAATGCAGGCATGTCAGAAGATCAGGAATATTCAAAATAGTCACAATATGCAGTCTAAATTTTCAACTCAAGATGAGCATTTTAATATTAGCTTTGTAAAAAAAGAAGTAAACCCTATATTAATGTAGAGCTTCAATAGGAATGTATAGCTTCAGTACTGTGAAATTTGAAAGCTGCTTGGGAAGAGGGTAATAGTGCAATTTTTAGGAGATAATGGAGAATTCAAATCACTGTATATAGTAGATGAAAGTTTTCTGGAAGTCACTGAAAATATACTGAGGGGTTCATTGTTGACCTTAATTTCTTTGTTCTCAAATTTGAGTTAATTTGAAGCTATTGTATTAAGACTAGCTTGGCTTGGGGAAATTGAGTGCCATGGAAGGACTGTTTTGTGGAGGTGGTGCAGAATGATAAAAATATGAAATATTAAAAATGGTTAGATAGCTTTATGCAGTTGGAAAAATTCAACAGTACTTCAAAGTTCTGAGTTGAATAAAGTCACATCTAGCATAACTTCCTTGAGGTCAGTAGAATACTGAAAACTCAATTTTCCACACAAGCTGCTTTCAGGTTTTGAATAACTTTAATGGGATTTGCTGTGTTTTAAAAATGAAGCCTCTTGAGAGTGCAGAGGAAGGTGTAGGTCAAAAAATAACAAAATGGCTTTGAGTGTCTGGACATGTCCTGGAAAGTGAGGCAAAAAACAGCTGCTGTTGCTTTCATTCAAAAACATTTTAGAACTAAGTGCTTTCCAGTTTCATACAAAACATCACAGCATTTTTATGGTACATTACATCCACATTTGCTTTGATGAACACAGAACTTTTAGAAATATGTCCTAATCTAAAGTGGCTTTGAAATTGAACTAGTCCCTTAAAGAGCTATCAACTCTTGAGTTCTGCTTTTAGGATGCACTAAAAAATCTCTTCATAAGCTTTTGAGGTCAGTACACTTTTCACTCTCTGATATGAAATTATCTCAATAAAAGTTTAAAAGTAATCACAGTCCAAGAAGTTCCTTTCCTAGAGTTTCCTTAGAAGATTCAACCAAGTGCATCTGATCAATTTAAGTATTAACTCTAATTTAAATATGTGTTCCAATTTAATTCAAAACCTGTGATTGAAGAACATAAAGCAGCTGGAAAGCTTGCATCACAAGTGCTTTTAATAACTGAAGATCAGTATTTATAGAAAGTTTTGAAAATATTGAAATGCAGAGCTTTACAATTGCGTCTGACCATTTTGCTTCCCACACAAAACAGTAGTGCTTGAAAATTGTGTTCACTGTGTGGCTGCTCAGCTATCAAGATAAAATGAAAGTCTCAGTCTACTTCATCCTGGTCATATGCTGAATGTAATATAATTTTCACATGGCACCTATCAGATGGCCAACAGTCCCCTACAACAGCTGGTATAGGGTTGTGTGAGCTTGGCTGAATGTTGGGGAGAATAAGAAAAACAGAACAACTATTTTTATTTAAATCTAGTTTTAAAAGATCAGCTTTATCAGGTCAAGTTATTATATGATTTACATTTTACAATTAATCAATAAGTAACTGCATTATTGTTTTTAAAAAATAAAATAGTAATTCAGTTTTTCTGGGTTCTTTTTTTTTCTTCCATTGTCTTTGGTATAAACAGTGTGTTAAGTTTAACAGAGAAGTTTCTTTAGCTAAAATCCATGTTTTCAGATGGAAAAGAAGTTTAGATACCAAAATTGATTTGTTCCAAGTTGCAGTGGTCAGACTTGTGCTGAGTTAGTGCATTTGCATAGTTTCTACTTGATTTGTATTTATTTGTGAGATGGAAAACCTTTATCAGAGTTATTAAAGAATCTAGCCATTTTTATTGTCATTTATTTTTATTAAGTTAATAGCCAGGTGAAATTAATACATTTATATTTCATTATATGATTTATATAGGATATTTCTGTCAATAAGACATACTGAAGTGTACTGTGTTTCAGAGGAAAATAATTTCCTGTACTGCACAACCACAACTATCCTCATCCTGCAGTCATCCAGATGTATTGCTGTCATTTGATAAGGTTCTGGCTTTTTACACTAAGTAACAAAGTACAGATCTTGTTTATTTACCAATTAATTGTCCTTTCATCAACTCTAATGAGAACTTGATTGATTTTTGAGGACCACGGACTAAATTTTGCTTGCAACTTATTTTTCAAATTTGGAAATGGAAGTGATTTCATATCCTAGTAAAAAAAACAGGGCCAAGAGGAAATCTGTTATTTTACTTGCCCCGATGTTTGGTGGACTTAGAAGAATACTTCTATAAAAAAGAAGTAATATATTTCAATCTGGTCAGTGTAATATTGCATGTATGGTAGTCAAAATTATTCTTTCACATTACAGATATTTCAGTATTTGCATTACAGTGTTTTTCCTTCCGGTTTATTTATAGCATTTTTCTCATTTGCTATTTGAATTTGCTGCTGGCCCAGAACCACAGGTCAGCATACTTTGCCTGGAAAATGTTTTTTAAACAGTATTAAATACGGATATTTACATCAGGAATGACTCTACACATAGCTAATTCCTCCATCCTGTCAGCTGTAAATAAGAACTGGTATTAGGAAGGTGGCAATTCATGTTAATAATAGTGTGAAAAGCATTGGTACAATGTTCTTTATATGGGTTCATGCAAATGGTTGGTTGCTACTGAAGTGTGCATTAACATGGAGCACATCCTCAGGTAATTTATGGGAAAATTACAAGATATGAAATACTAAGTGAAGCAATTATCAGTGAGCAATATCATTGCCTCAGATCAGCACACGCTGGCAGAATAGTGTTCATCTCTTCTTTGCAAAAGGAGAAGGCATGCTGTACAAAGAAAAAGGAATTGTGATACACATGATGGTGCTTAGAGATATAATTATGCTTTCTATAACACTGTGAGTTTGGAGAAGTATGTTTTTAAGGTGCATTCAAAAAAAAAATCAAGGGTCGGAAACCAAGAATAAAAATATGATGGGGAAAAGTAAATGTTCATAGAATTGTGGAATCATCATGCATAAAAACTTTGGGGTAGAGGAAGAAAATGTGCAGTGTGATTTTCAAGTTAAGGGTGGCTTGGAGAGTGGCTGGGCAGTGGTCTGCTTGAATGGGATCAGGAGTGATTTCCTTTGC
This sequence comes from Fringilla coelebs, assembly GCF_963513975.1. NCBI lineage: Eukaryota > Metazoa > Chordata > Aves > Passeriformes > Fringillidae > Fringilla > Fringilla coelebs. The sequence continues at coordinate 98,011,937 of NC_140028.1, read as the reverse complement.
ATATTTTTTTTTTTCATTCCCTTTCATTCACTAAGCATAGTGTTTACCTGCCAGAAGGTGTTTGCCATCAGATTTGTCCAACTGTAGTATTCAGGCAGATACTGAACTATTGGAGATGGGAAATAGCCATTGGTCAAAACCAAATACCCAGCTGAAGAATAGATGCACAGCAACAGCCACAACTGCAGCAAAGAATTACCCAGAAAATAATTTAAAATTATTAGTCAACCCGATAACCGTACAAAACATAATATTCACAATTAATTTTCATATTTAATAACATGCTAATGCCATCATTATGAATTTTGAAAAAAATTATCTTCAAATGAACCATCCACTTTAATTAAACTCATACAGTACCATTTCAGTTCTGTCATCATAATTAGAGGTTTTGTTTCCCTTTTCCATATGGGCAATTGAGGAGGTAAAAATGTCTTAAAACAATTATAGATTAAATTTGCAGAATTGTTTAGTTTCCTTTTTCTAAGAACATGGAAGATTATGAAAAAGGCTTTCTGGTTTAGGAAAGGGTTTTTTTTGTTGAATTCGAGATTAAGACAGTTTGTTGCTTCTGTTCTCAGCCTAATTTTAAAGCTCTGCCAATCTTGAGACAGGTATTTTTTGTCCAGTTTACATGCATTCAAAAATTCACTGAATATTTTGTTGGTTCTCAGACCATTGTTTTTGCAGATTTTCCATTTAGATTCCTTATGGTAATACTGTATTTTTTAATAGTCTTTTCTTCTTAAGGACATAATATTGAAAAACAGATTTTTTAGTTACTTTGTTTGGTTGATCATGATAATAAAATATCTGAGGAAGAAAAATTCTGTGAAAATAACTGAATTTCAACTTTTCAATTACTTAATTACCTGCATTCACGGGAAGACTGAAGGTCTCTCCATAGAGATTGTGAAAATGGTACCATATCTTTATCTACCATCTTTAATTGGTTTCACTCTGGAGACGCCAAGTTTATGGTAGCACAATATGCAAATTTTGGGAGGGTGAAAATGCAAGGTTTCAGAGTTAGAAAAATAAGCCTTGACTTATTCCTTTGTACAAAAAATGCTCTGTATCATTTGCTATTGTTGCCCTAGAAATACGCACTAAGTGTGCAGATATTCTAGTAAATTAATTAAGAACTGTTTAATAAAAAAGTTATTTACTTATTTGTCTTTTAGGGTTTTTTTGGGACACTCTCAAGGATAAATTTTTAAACAACACCCTTTCTGTTTTGAAAAGCAGTAGTCATGGGATTTAACCTGAAAGGAAGATTGGTCATGTCATGAAAGAGTATTCTTCAAATAAGTCATAAAAATACAATAAAATATTTGGAATTATAGATGGGGAAAAAATCTGGTGATGTTATTTCCATTCTCAAAGTACTGGAAAGTAAAAGATATGTTGAGGCAGCAGAGTCTGTGTTTTGTTCATATTTAAATTATCCATTCCTACTGGAAAACTATTCTAATTAGTACTGTAATTATATTCTGCCCTAATTATTGTTGACTTAATTTGTCCTGTTTCTTTTCTTTGTTTGTTGCACCCTCACTAATTAACTATTGCTATCAGTGGGGTGCAAATCCTTAAATATACTGAGATAGTTCTACCCTCATATACTTGCCCAAGGAGAGGCAAAAAGGAGAGTCCAAGTACTTACAGCTGTCTCATCCTAAGGTATAGCTGAGGATAGAGTTCAATTTAAACAAAAAACACAGATTTTGACAACAAAGCACTGTACAATTAGGAAGATGCTAAAGTAAAAAATAGGGGAGGGTTAATGAATGAATATATAGAACCTATGGAACCACCTCTCCCAATATGTAACATTAATATCTTTTCACCTCAGTACATTGAGTTATATAATTTAATTTTTCATTGTATTTTCACCTTAGTGCACGGAATTCTTGAACACCATTCATAAACCACATTGGTTATTTTGCCTTTTTGAGCAAAGTTTAGCTTTTCCATAGTAGTGAGCTTATCACTGAGGTAATAAGCTATGTTAAAATAAAACAGAAAAGATTTCTGATGAAGAAGAGTAATATACCTCCTGACCAGGGGATCTGCTCCCAGCAAGTTACTTTAGGTTTGAATAAATCTTTCTGCCCATATTTTGCTTCAGTTAAGTAATATTTATGGGTTGTTACTGATACCAGACTTTGATTCAAATGCTTGGAGGTTAAATTGTTGTTTCATGAACATCTGTTTAGGGAGAAGAAACTCCTAAGATAATTGTAACTCTCTCTTTTTTCCTTATTGCTGCTCTAGTAGTCTGGCTTGCCTGACTTGATTGCTGTTATTTCTTGATTTTTGTTATTACTCTAACTGCCATTAATCCTTCATTTCTTTTGCTTCTACCACAGTTTGCAACCTCTGTCATTTGCTCTATGTAATTACATAGTTTTGTCTTCATCTTGCTCTTTCCTGCTTAGAAGTTGTAACAAATGAAACTTGGGAGGGAGTGTTTCAACATCAGAAGATCCATAACAATGAGAGCTGGTTTTTCACCAGAAATGTTTCCTGTGATTAGGCATACTACTGCTTCATAGGAAGGCTTCTGAAAAGAAGAATCTAAGAGTCTCCAGTCCAAGTCAAGGCTGACTGAGACTTTTTCAAAGTCTCCTCTTAGATATTCTTTAATGGGTGCAACATTTCATGTGCAATCCTCAGAGGGGAAAAAGTTGATACTTTTATGGAAGTTGATAGGGCTATCTGGAGGAAGGAAAGATTGAATCCAACCCTGCTTTAATCAGCCACATCAGGAAGAGAGCAATTGATTCATCTGAGCATATTTTCTGGTAGAGGTTTTTGCTCATAAATGGATTTCCAGAGCAACTTTTCAGGTCTGTGGCCCTTTCCCAGCGTGCACTAGTATGTAGGATTTAATTTCCATTTGGGAAGGATAAGCCATCTAGAGGGACATGAAACACTTTTTGGGCAAGTGCCTTAAAGCACAAACACTTCTGTGATGTCTTCCAACTCTGGTCTCAGCTCTCACCACCTATAGTCAATTCAGTGAGACCATGCAGTAATTTCCAAAGACAGTGTTATGTCTTTCAGCAAGAAATTAGTTTCTTGGAAACAGATCACATAATCAAATTTGCTCTGGAACCTGGACTAATAACAAATTCTTCTGAGATAATTAAAAAAAAAAAGTGCAGGGGAATAACTTAACAAAGAGGATGTTAATCTTGCATATGCACTGGCTGTAGATGACAATACACCATCCAAATATAATGTATGTCCTATATAAGTATCTACTCTTTTTTCTGAATTCTCTTTGATTATTTGAGTTGGTTATCTCATGATAATGTTTTCTGTTAATGTCTCTGTGTGTACGTGAACAAATGTATTGGTAGAAGTTTATTTCCCTATTTATATTATACATATATTTCTAAAATATTATTTATAAGTTGTACATTAGAATTAAGGAGTGGTATGCAGGCTGCTTTTTCTGATTGAATAGTACACAGTGCTATTGAGTTATTTTGGATGTAATTTTGAGAAGCTGATTGAGAGCTGTAGCCTGAATGCACAAAAAGAACACATGAAACTATAGATCATGGAAAAAAATGGCCTTAACCTTGCAGATCCATCAGTCACGCTCATAAAAAATGTTGTAGTATTTATCTGCAAATAGACCAGTGAGGTTTTTATTGGGATATTCATAGCAAAATGAAAAAGGCATTAGCAGCATTATTTTTCATCCAGACTTAGCAATCCTGATGAAATGTCAAAGGTGATCCTCTTCATCTGACATCCTTTGTTATTTTGGCATCGATGTATGAGTGGTAGGTTATGATAATGCTGCTCTGATACTCTTCTGTGTGCTTTCTTTAACAGAAGACAACAAATTGAATAGATGTACTCTTTCTAAAAGGGCTTCAAAATCAATGATTTTCTCTTCATGGGTAGTTCAATCCCCATCATTGTGTCTTTCCAGCTGGCTAATTTTTTTTAAACAAATACCTATCACTGGACTATAAAGGGGGATAGAGTGAGGGTTGTTTGATAACATGGTGTTTTCACATCAAAATACCAGCAAATTGTCAGGAGTGTAGCATATATAATTACAGTTTTGATATTTCTAAAGAATTTATGGTACATTGGCATTTTGCATAAAAGCCTATAATAAGGACATCTACCAGTATAAGGGTTGTAAAGTTGAACCTATTCAGAAACATGAAGAGCGTGGATTTCTTTAAAATCCTTGTTTTTTGGTTTTTGTCTTTTTATGGATTTTAAAATCTCTGGAGGGTGCATGTGGCCAAAATTTCTTGATTGCATGAATTGTAACTTAGCTTTATGCATTTTAAAGTCATTTAATCAAGCACATTTGTTGGTCTATTGGACGGTTCATCACCAAGTACATTGAATTATTAAATTCCTAATAAAATTAAAAGTGCATCACAGCTGTGTGAAGAATTTAAGCTTTGGATGAACACCATTAACTTCTTGAAGGACTAGATTACCCATCTGTAGTATGCAGTGTCTCTGTGTGGGTAGTGTCCCTCGGGTCAAACATGCTGAAGGCAGTGTGCTAGAGGAGCCAGCACTGGGGATGCTTCCCAAAGAGATTAGGCTTAGCCTGTCACTACACACAGCTGAGTTTATTCAGCTGAGCCACCTAGAACTTTGGAAGGAAGCCAAAGTAGTACTCAAGGTTTGCTCAGTTGTTTAGACAGTGAAGGTAGTGCTCAAACTGATTTTCATTCACTTCTGTCCTTCCAAGCAGAGATGTAAAGCTGTGCATGGACCGTGCTGTGAATGTTTCACCCTTCTGCACTCAGCACATAGGGTCAAATCACAACAAGACCTTTATGAAATTAAAGGTGTTATGTGCATTAATTCCTCATTGACATAATTTATACTTTTCAGCACTTTATGGTGAATAAATCATTATTTCTGTTTTCTCCACTTTTTTTTTTCTTTCATGTACCCAAGAGTTCAGAATTCTCTAAAATGTTTAAAAGTGTTTGGTGTTGATGAAAGGGAAGAAAAAAACCAGCCTCAGCTAAATTGAACTGAGTGTATTACTAACACGGCTAGGCTTAGTTTGATGAAGTAAAACATTCCTGGTAACTATATATGCATTTTTATTTCCTATTGAATAAGAAGCAAGCCCCACACACCTAGAAAAATCAAGAAGTAAAAGTAGATATCAAGTCCAGAGTAGCGACCAGAGGCAGAAGGAAAATAGTGTTTGGCTTACTTAAGCTTATTGAATGGAAACACTGCCTTAAAGTAGTTCTCTATTAGTATCTGAAGCCAAATGCATTTGCATACCAATCAGAAATCGTTATACTGTTTTGTTTCTCCTCTGAGAAGGTATTTTGTTTCATGATTTAAGGGAAATTACAGTTCAGATAAGGATCATTATTTCATTTGCAATCTTTTATCATAATTTGTCTGTGAAATTGTTTAAACCTTTCATCATCTAAGGAAAGATATGGTTTCTTTTATAGAGAGATCTTCCTTTTCCTGTCATTTCAAGGATGGCTTACATCCTGGCTGGGGAGCTTGAATGTATAATGACTGTAGAATAAATGCAGGAATTGGATGACTGGGATTTCCACTTTTAGCCCTGCCATTGGTTCACAGTATGCTACTGGGTTTTCAATTTTTTTCCTCCATCTATAAGACTGAGGTCGGTGAGACTGTACTCCTTAGAAGAGTATTTTTTTTCTGTTTTTAAAAAAAAAAACACAGGTGCAAGATCTAATTATTAATTTGATCAATATTTCCAATGTGCTTTCTGTTACTGTTTGTACTTCTATTATTGTGTTCACTTTCATTGGAGATCAATCAATATACTTCTGCTTGGCTGAGGCTGTCTGTTGTTTTTTTCCCCCTCAGAAATGTCTTTCTTGTATTTTATTAGACAAGGTACAATTCTGTCCAACACCCAGGTCACAGGGACTGCCCTGCAGTGACTGGGGACATTCTACCCCACATCCCTCGTCTCATTTCTAGGCAACAACACTAGTGACAGCTCTCTGTCAAGATGCAAGGCAGTCCTTTCTTGCAGACTCATTTGTTCTTATCAGGGAAATGTCACATGAAGTGCACTTTCCTAAGCTCATAGTTTCATGACTGGGAAAGAGCAGACTGACAACAGAGAGAGCTTGTACATATCTGGACTTTTTTTGATTTTCATAGAATCATAGAGTTATTTAGGTTAAAACAGACTCTTAAGATCCCCAAGTGAGCCCCATGTTCCATTTAGTTGCTCCCAAAAAGGATTTTTCCTCCCTGGCACCCTGTCTACCTAACATTATGCTACAAGTAACTAAACTCCTCAAGTTATTTTCCTGATAAACTAGTTATGAACATCAAGGCATTAGAGGAAATGCAGAAACAGCTTTGGAAGTAATTTATCTTCTCTCCAAATCATCAACTAGTGGTTTGAGTATTCAAAAACTTACTGGATTCATGTCATTGCTCATTAGACATCACCATTTTGACGAAGTGAAAGAGCTTTAACCTCTATTTGGAAGGTGTAGAAAGAATCTAATTATTAAATCCATTATATCTGTGTATAAACCACATTAACAGCATCTTGAGCAATACTGTGATTCTCATGATGGACACAAACTAATTGAAGGCATTAGAGGCACTACCCATATCTGTATTGACATCTCCTGGAACAATGAATCTTGGAGACTTCATTACACTCTTTTGACAGCAGCCATTTCTCTTCGGACAGAAGAGAAGCCAGGAACATGGAGGTGGCCTTTGTGTCTGTGTGCAATTTCAATCTGATTGTATTCTTACATTTGTTATACATGTGCATTGGTATATTCCATTCCACTAATTTTTGTTTACAATGGAGCATCTTTGGCTTGAATAATCTCCTCTTTAGGCTTGAGAGGCTTTTGTTACCCCAAATATAGATATTTCTTTCATTGCTTAATGGTAGACTGAGTTGACTACTATGGCAAATCTCAGTGATATTTTAATTGCTTAGTGTAGATGTCTTCTCCTTTTTTTTCTTTTTTTTTTAAGACATAGAACAAAAAGAAATAGTGCTTGTGTCATAGGAATTTGATATTTCCCAGAAAGCATATTACTAACTTATAGGGGAATAGACCTTGAGCTCATATGAAAACAGCACGCTTTTGCCATGAGGCAGGGGTTTGGTCACTTAAGTAGCATGGATAAATGCTGTCAGCAGTTGCACTAGCTAAAGTAGAACTTACAGTCTGCTACATTATGTTGAAACATAGTGCAAGCATCATCTGTGGTTATGACTAAATATCCCACTGCTGTGCAGAAATACGTAATCACTTTTATCCATTTCCACAGTTTTTTCTGAAACATCTGGTGTTACCCATTGCTCTAGACCAGAGGAGAAAACCATAGGAGACCATTAAGTGGTTTAACACAGCAGTTTCTGTCCTTTAGAAGGTCACATGCAGTATTCCATGCAGATATCCAGCCATATGTAAGGGATTTGAACGTTGCTTAATCTTTTTGTTATAAATGTGCATGGAAAATATTCCTTGTGTGGGATAGGAGGCTTTCCAGATCTGAGCAGGTGAACGGTTGGATTGGGTTTTTTTATCCTCTTTCACTGTTACAGGTGTTTTAGATAGTTCATATTTGGATGATGAAACATATGCATAAAGAAGGCTTCAGAAGCAAACAAGGGGGTGGTTTGACATTAATATCATCTTTATTCAATATACCTTTTGGCTAAACTGAAGGGAAGGGTGAAAGACGTGAGGAGGATTTGGCTGTCTTCAGGCAGTTAAATAGAAATAATTTTTCCTTAATTCTCATCTGCATGCTACAATTTGCATTTCAATTTTAATATTTTGGAGTGTAAAAGCATATTTAGGGAAATGGACTAATTAGATCTCTGTAAACAGCCATATGCTGCCATTTGTATTAAATTTAAAGGGTGGTTAGAATGACAAAGATTTTATTACTCATAAGAAAAAGGACATAGATGCCCACCTGCAAGATATATCCCTTTTTTTCTTCTTTTAAAATAGTGATTCAATTGCACTTGTTCCTAAGTTAGTTTTCAAAAATAAAGAAATGAGAAATTGCACACAAGCTAATCCAATTATGTCCTCTTATGAGGTGATGAATACCTCATAAATGCCTATCTGGAGCCAGGTTCTGTTCTCCTTACTTATAACCATAAGTGTAAATAATTTTGGCAGGAATACTCGAGGACTTCTGCAAGGAGTACTGCAACTTAGCGTGCAGCAAGTGGTCTCTGTGGTGGCAGTCACACCAGCTTCCTCTCGAATTTGCTCTTAAAGCTGGGTAAATGAGCTCAGGAACTGGTCTGCACTCAGGTTAGTTGTATATCAATTCCTCTGGGATGGAAACTTGTGTTGGATGAGGTTGAAATGCAAAAGCGGTGCCTGGTGCCAAACCTGACTTGTCACACCTTGAACTCTGCTGTATTGCCCCTCCACAAAAATTACATTTGCATAAATTTGACTGTGCTGCATGCCTGGAAAGCATTACCTCAACCATTAGTAAGAGCTTCCCCGGGAAGAGCCAACTCTATGGAACTCCATCACCCGGTTCAGTTTTCACCGAATGGGACAGCAGGGCTGGTCCATGCTGTAAATCAGAAGGCTGTAGGCAAGAGAGAGTGGCTGAATTTCTGGAGCTTCATGCAATGCTCTGTTTTTCTGAAAATAAAACGATCATTATAATGAGGAGACTTCTACAGATGAGTCTTCAGAGATGTTTCTGCCAGCTGGCTCAATGAACTTCATTCAGGCACAGAATGGTGCTGAATCTCTGCAGTAACCTTGAACTTCACTATTTTCTTAAAAGTTCATTATTATTTCAAAAGCCAGCTACAAAAAGTATAACTACTCAGTAAAACAATGAGAGACATAAAAGTGACCCATTTGCATTGTCATTCATTATTTTATGAGCTATCCCTTTGAGTGATCACACTATAAAATGTTATTTAAAATACTGACATGATTTAATATGTCAAAGTGTTTTCTATTGTAACATAAATGAAAAAGAGTTGCTAAAAAAATTGCTCTTACCATTTTTGACCTAGAAGAAAGAATGGAAATAGCTTTAGGCAAGGATTGTAATTTTTAGGGAAACGGATTACAGCATGCTTTCAAGTCAAGCTTGAGTTAGAACAGTAAGCAAACCATGCAAAAATTAAGATTCTTTCTTGGTGTCTGCAATGCTGTATTGGGCAATTTGATATCATCTACATTATACCATTCTGTAGGTGTCTGTAAAACCTGTTAAATTCTTTTGTGATATTTTGTTCCTTAAAAGGAGGTTTTAATAAGCATTTGAGATAAAATGAACCAATTAGTAAAAGCTATTATTCTTGGAATATGAATGTGGCAGAAGCGATACCTTAAACTGTACAAGCTTTGAAAAGAATAACATCTATCAGTGTTTGCCATATGGGCTTAACCTCCAAAAGATGCGACTGTCCATATATTTGGTCTATGTGAATGCTCTCAAGGCTCAATTACCATAGTGGCCTGAGAAGGAAGTAATCCAGGGCCCTTGTAGTTTGACAGCTTAAATGTAATATCCCATCTCAGTTGTCCTAAATCATTAATCTTCTTGAGACTGGGAAAGGAAAGTATTTCTTACTGCCTAGCACAGACATATTTTCAGAAATAGAACCATTCTGGAGACCTTACTTTCGCATCTCTCTATTTCACTTTTATTCAGTTTTTTGTGAGACAGGTTGGGCAAAATCTGTAGCTTCCCATACTGGCTTTCTTGTTTACCATTTCACATGATCCTGATCAGATACTTTAAAACACCTATCTTTGGTTCATAAGCATTTTGATATCACAAAGTATGCTTTGTACTTAACTGTTCAGATCTACCCATCTGGTAGACCGAGACATTCAGATAGAAGGATTTCAGTAAGAGAAAAGTATAAAAATCTATAGCAAGTTTATTTCCTGCAAACAGAAAGAATTGAGAGATGCTTTTCTGATTAAAGAAGTTTTCTTAAGATTAAAAAATGTGATTCTTTAATCTATATGTGAATGAAGGAATTTCACAAATTAGAACCTTTCACTAAATATTCAGTACTTGGGGGGAGGGAAACTATATTGAAAAGAGAGACATTACAGATGCATTCCAAGCTTTCTGGCTTAGATGTGGAACCTGAAAGTCCAGGAATGTTCACTTCTTGTCCTCTCTAAGGCTAAGGGCTTGGGATAAGTCCGCTGTAGTTCATATTGAAATGACAGCTTTCATTTTTTCTTTTAACCTTTGTATTCTTTTAATCTTTAATATTTTAATTAAATACTATCTAATTAATATTAACAGGTTCTCATGTTTAATAATCATTCTGTGTTCTCACCATAAGCCTAGGATCTTTAAGCCACAGTGGGAAAGGTCCTTGAGCTTGGGTTATTACAGTTTTAATTATTGGGTTGTAACAGTTAATCAAGTTTAGAGTGTATGTTGTTACCAGTACAGAAGTTGTAATTCAAATCACACAATAATTTCTTTATTCTTAAGGGGTGTCTGGAGGTCATCAAGCCCAGCCCCCACTAAGGATGTCTTCAGTATTGGAGAAGATGGACATGTGGATGAGTAGTTACACATCTGGCTCATTAAACTGGGCTCTGCTCTTCCCACTGTCACCTTGGGGCCCATGGGCAGTGCAAGAGCAGGCATAGACTTGCTGCTGCTAAAATGCTTTGCTGGTACTCTCTGAGCCTTATGGCAGTAGGGTTAGATGATTAGATGCTTAAGATTGTTGTGATTTGCATTTTCCTCTGGCAGAAATTTTACCTCAGACTGCATCTTGTAACTGTGCAGGATGCCAGCATTGGGAGTGGAATGTTTGCTGATGCGAGACAGGGAGAAGGGTTTCTTTATTCATACCTCGAGGAAAAGTCTGAAATTAGTGGGTTGCATTTCTTACAGCTTGAAAAATCCATAGGAAGTATGGGAGGTACTGAGATTTTGGTTGCTTTTTATGTTGGTGCTGAAGTCTCCAAGCAAATAGAAAATAACTAGGGGTTTTTTTCTGTTGTTGCAAGGTAGCGTACGTGCCTGTCAACTTAACTTGCAATTCTAAGTGAAAAATCTCTATTCTTCTATTCATAATCAACACAATATTTTTCTTTCTACCTTCCTTTTTTATTGAGTTTTCAAGAGTAATGAGTGGATGAGCTTTGGGGAATCATTTGGCTTATGTTGAATGATGCAGGAAATGAAAAATCTCCATCCAATTCATATAGAAAATGCACTCGGGTCAAAAGAATCTCATCTGTACTCAGCTCTTTGCCTTGTGCTAGTTTACAGAGATGAGCACAGAACATTTAACTCAGATATAACCAGCAAATGTTGCAAAGCCTAATGTCTTCTAAGTGGTGATTCACAAACTCCCAAGCTAACCTCATCATTTCTGTTCACCTTGCTAGAAGTGTGACTTCATGTCCCATTGCAAGGATAAATCCTGTAGGAAAACCACTGGAATCTTATGAAATTTGATTGGATTTAGTAACTATTTTCTGCTTCCTCTGTTTTAATTTTAATGAGTCACCCCAGGACAATGAGAAATCAGTCAAAAGATGACTTCCAGCTTTGATTAGTCAATACCAATGGTTTTCATTTAAAGTTTTGGACTAGACTGAATTTTTTTTCATTTCCTTTCCTTTTAAAAGTTGAGAGCTATGAGTGAGTTCCTGAAATGTTTATGAAATTAAATGATAGATGAAAAATTACCAATGTAAAATAGAGTGAAACCTTTGAGTTCGTATTCAGCTCAAGCTTTGCCTCGAGATTCTGGTTTTGTTCAAGGCAAGCTGAAGATGCAGCAAACTCACACATATCAAAAATTACCACAGGGATAATAGGTATATTCTGAAACCAAGATGGAAGTTATTTTTATTGGCCTGGTAAATAGAAGACTACTATACCTATTTAGAAATCAAGGTAGGCACTTTCTGTATCAGATTTAATTGTCTGAAGAAGCTGGATAACACAGACTGACTTTTTTTCATTTGCCTTTCTTATAGTCAATTTTATGAGTACAATATCCCTGTGAGTTTACAGTATGGCATCAAATGAGACATGATTTCACTTTTAACTTTTTAGACAATGTTACATTTCCTGATGGGCAACTGCCAAAGGATTTAATTATGGATTGCTACCTCAGAGACAATAGGCATCTGAAGCTATTCATTTCAGACTGATAAATTACTTTGTATCTCATGTATGACTCTGGCAATTCTTAAAACTTAACTTTCTGAATTGCATTAACTTGGTCTAATTGCATATTACAATTCCAAACAGTAGACAAGCAAAGCGCTTAGTCAAACTAAAATAGTATTAGAAAATGCTATTTTGATTTAATTCTCTGTTGGTCAGACAATAGAATACAAATGCAGGGAAGGTAATATGGATGGGATGCTACTCTGTGCATACACCAGACACGTAGAGTTAATCATGTCTACATGAAATTTAGCCAGTTGTAGTCAAGAGGATGTATTATGCAAGGATTAACATTGGTATGCTCATACTATTTTGTCAGGACAGCTGGACATAGATCACAAGTTCAATTTCTTGTTCATTTCTACTCATTTCTAAAATATCCTTCAGTTTAAAATTCAGTACTATTTTCACCATTTGCATCTCATCTGGCTGGTGCTTATTTATCTATAAACTGAACCAGAATGTTTAACCACAGGTGTCAAACCTATATGCACTTTAAGTAATATTTCCGAGTTTTCAGGCATTTATAATATAAACACTAAACATGCAAATGAAAGTTCTGTATGTAAGCACAATGTATTTTAAAGGAGAAAGGATAAAACTGAGCAGAATATCTGAACTCAGAAAAAGAAATTTTCTGTGTACAGCATTACATGAATTTTACTTATTTGAGCCTTTCTCTCCAAAGCACTGATAAAAGGATATTCTGGTTTCAAGGACAGCATCTCCTTCTTTTGATTTCTTTCTTCTTTTTTTTTTTTTCTTCTGTGTTACACTGTGTTAAACTCCTCAGCTTTGCTTTGGACTGGGAGCCCAAATTCCAAGGTGCTATTTCTGGGAGTGTTTCAGCTTCAGATCACTTAAAACTTCGTGCGATATTTGTTAAAATAACTCATAATTTTTGGGGCCTCTATTTTTGATGCATCACTTTAGAAGAACCTTATTTCCAGGTTAAAAGATTAGGAGTTTCTAAAACTAGAGCTTCCTTCTCTCCCCACCACCCCGAGGACATTATGTGTGAAATATCTGAAATGACACACATACATCAAAACCTCTTGAGTTTGAAATTTTTTTCATACCCAGCAATTATAGAGATTTTTAAGTCTTCATTTTTTTAAAGGATTTTGAAAAACAGAGTTGAAGAAAACATTTATGTTTTGAATATACATTTTAAATGAAAGAGGCAACAGTGGCTTCTCTCCTGTGGTTTTCTGGAAGTAGAACAATGGTGCAGTTTTACACAAGGGATGCTTTAAGGAGTTTTATCTAAAGGCACTTCTGTTGTTCCTTGGTGCTGTGGTGACTATGTTGGATTCTTAGTGGAAGTGAGATCTGTGTGTAACAGACAAAAATAAGCACCTCAATAAAAACAACAATTCTAGGAGCTGTGGGCATATGTCACCAAGCCTGTTCCTGTGACAGGGGAGTGTTCACCTTCCACTGTCACTACAGGATGACTAACATCATCTCAGACTTATAAATGAGCAGGAGCTGAAGAAAAGAAGAAAGTGTTCTTTAGGCCGGGTAGAAATCACTAAATTGCTTTTTTTACCTCGTCCTTTTGGTACTCTACTCAGAATGACCCTACAGAAGGAACTAATGTTATCAGTGACACTGCCATGACCTTAGTCTTCCTCCCTAGGAATATTATGTGACTTTACACTAAGTGGACACCCATTACACAGTAATAATGAATCTAATCTTGTCCAAAGGCTCACGTATTTGTTTCTTGCTACAATGCTGTTTGTAGGTCCCAAGTGGTACAGGTCAGTGTATAAGTAAACTAGATATTTTATTGGTCTGCACTTGAATTTAAACAAGGGGAAGAAAGAAAGGTTATTGAGACCATTAAGCTTTTAATGCAAAATACAGAACAGAAAATAGCATGTTTACAAAAGCAAATTGCAGTCTGAAGAATCTGAAAGCTGTGAGTCATTGCCCAGCAATCAGCAGCGACCTGTTACTACAGTTTAAAATTAGAAAGCACACCTGCCTGATATTTTGCTGAACAGAGCTGTTATCATTCTGCATTCAACTGAGATTCAGAAAAAATGGAATAAATGTCCTTCTCAATGTTGTTTAAAATTTCTGTTATTTACCATTATGCAACATATATTATGTTTGCTATTTGGCTTTTAGGACTTTTAATTAACTATCCTCCCCTCTCCAGGTAAATACATTGTGTACATTTTATAAACATAAAATGAAAGATGAAAAAAAAATTTCTTTCATGTAATCAATCTCTGTTCCAAAAGGAAAATTAACCTGTGGTGTTTTAAAATATGAGACCACTTAGCAAAGAGGCTGTGTATGTATATAGATACATATAGCTATTTGGAAAGGCTTCATCATTTATTTTTATTAAAGTCTTACTCTTGTAGCAATTCTTCAGGGTGAAGAGAAGGCAAAATTGCTTACAAGATCTGTGCATATTTTTATATGTACATAGGCACTCATAATCTGTATCCATAAGCTATTAAAGGTTGTCTCATACTAAGACTGATGGTTGTTATGAAAGGATAAAAAAAGCTGCATTTTAGAAGATTAAAATGCTGTTAATTTCTGTATGCATTTAAGATTAATAAACTGCTCATTAGGACATGCAAATGAGCATTTTATGAATTCCATCACAAACATTCACAAGTACCTTATACATAAATCACATTCAGTTAATGTATTTTTCTTATGTAATTGGGGAACAGATTGATGAGCCAGTCCAATTAGGTCTAATTTACATGTGTATGGAATTTCATAATATAGTATTATGAAGCTAATATGCAAGTAAGAAAAAACTAATTATAGCATGTATTTGCTTTAGTAAGATGAAAGAAAATTGCAGCTTATCTTAAAAAATACTGCTACTTACTTGATGTAGAGGTAATATGAAAAGAATGTAGAAATTTTAACTTTTTCTCATGAAATAATAGTGTGATCCAATAGTAGTCTGTTATAATATGGTAACATACAGATTTTTGGATTTATGAATTATGGGAGCTAAATCCATCAGTAACCAACATTTCCAGAAACAAACCTAGCCTTACACAGAGGAAAGCAAAGGTAAAAGCAGAATCAAGTCCAGCTGTAACTGATGACAGAAGCCACATGGCCTTTGGCAGGCAGATGTGAAGGAAGAGAAGACTTGGGAAGAGTGAGTTCCTGCAAGCAATCCTGGTGCCTTGCGGTTTCATCAGGAATTCCAAGGTCTGATTTTCTCATAATGTATGCACTGTCTTTCAAAATTTTCCATACGCTTTTCTGGTGAGTGGCACTTGCAGATAAGATCTGCTAGCAGGTGTACAACTGAAGGGTGAGGTTGCTTGGACCAAGTCACTCCATGGGAAGTGAAATCCTTATCTTCTGGTGTAAGCAATCTCATTCTGTGAGGCATTTAACAGTCATAGACAAATCCTTATTTTATTATTTCCATCAACAAGGTAGCCTGTATTCTCATTAAGTTAATGGATTGAACTTTAAAGATGCTTTGCTGTAACTCCTTTGAATCAGACCTTTCCTTTTCAGAGTGAAATTATTTCTGACTTTGTATCAGGGTATTTGTGTGTGGGTCACGCTGCATGTTCCACTTGGTGACAGAAAATAGCATTTGGCACCTGTGTTAGCACACAACGTGACCCCCTACTTTTTACCCTGTGAATTGAGAGAATTAAACATTTATTAGCTGTAATTTAATATGCCTTGCAGAAGTTGAACTGCAAGTCATATCGATGGTGGTTAAAAATTATAATATCAGGGAGGACACATTTTCAGTCACCTTCTGTCACAGAGTTTACAGCATGGAACATCTGAGAACAATTTTGGGGGGTTTTGCCATCAGTCACGTGTAAACACAAGAGCTGGAGGATTATGCCCAGTTTCTTCCTGTTTTCTATTTTCAAATTACCACTCAAGAGTATAACAACAACCTCCTGGTTATTTCTGAGTCAGATTCATACAGAAATCCTCACTGCATGTAGGTAGAGTGGGCTTTATATTTAGCCACTTACAAGCAACATACTTGGGCAATGCAAGATAATGTACTTCTCCCACAAAATGTCATGAATAGGGAACCCAGGGCTTGGTTAAAATCTTCCTGACTGCAGGGAACAGTAGTGCATTTCTTGATAGTAACTGACATTTCTGCTTCAAGAATAATACAATAGTCAACATCAATGTTCAAAAGAAATGAACTACCACGCTGCCTAATTCAGAGACCAGACCTTTCTGAAATGAGAAGTTGAGAAGAGAAAGGGGGAAGGAAAATGTGAATTGAACCGGGTAAATTTTTCAAAACCATCTGTTAGTTGGAATAAAAATACACAATAAAAATGCACAAGGTTAAATCAAACTCCTCTGTCTTATTGAAAGCAACTTTTATAGGCTTTAAAAATATTTTAGAATTCTAGTATAAATTTGCTGCTTTATTTTCAATACAGTGTAAAACAATTTGATAGATATTAGACTTATATGGAGGCATACCTGAGTATTTCTTTTTATACACCTAGGATGAACTTTCCTTTGCTCTCTAAATATAAAATTTCTGAAAGAATAATAAGGTCATTCTATTATTTCAGACAACCAACCTCTTTAAAGGATGTGACAGGAGCAATTTATCAACAGATTAGCTCTTTTCTGAAAGACTAACCAAAGAGGCCATCTTCTACTTGAAATTAAATTGGTGCTGCTTTTAACCCCTGGTGATACTCATTTCAGGGAGTGTGGTGTAGGAACATCCAGTGCCTACTTGCCCAGTCACTGGAGAGCTTGTTCTTCCATTAAAAGACTTATTATAGAACTAAATTATGTGTTTCTACCAATGAAGATGGGAAGAGGTTTTCTACGCAATATAGTAAACTTTTGTTGCTTCTGTTAAAAAGAAAAAAAATCTCTAAAAATTTTTCTTGCTTTTGGCATCCTTTATATTCCTAATATTGTTACTGGGCATTGTCTTATTTTTTTTCCTTTTTTTTTTTTTTTTTTGGCTAGTAAATGCTCCTTGCTCTCATCTCATAGGAAACATAGAAGCTAAAGTATAATTTCTCTTAGTGGCAAAATCTTTGTCACCTTTGGTAAAGCCAGTATTTTACTCTGAAACTCAGGGTAAAATGAAACTGGTATGTCCACCTGGTTGGTAAATGGATGACAACAACTTAAAATATTTCTAATGTGAAAGAATAATAGTCTTTGGTTTTCTTTTACAAAAGTATGCATCCATGTGATAGTTTATATGACTTTCAAAAAGTCTTAGCTGGATGTTGATATTACTTCTGTATTTTCAAAGCAAGGCATAACATTACTTGGTTCACAATATTGACACGAAGTGTCAGGATGCTAACAGGAAGGATGGTGATGTCTAATGCTAATGCCTTTGATATAACAAGTAAATGTCAGTCTCTGCTATTGTTATTTTGTGTGTCTTTTCCCTTTCCAAACAGATGTGTTCTTTGAAGATACTCTATAAAACGTATTTGGCAGGAAATACCCTGGGTCTGTTTATCACATATTTTTATAGGAAGTTCTGAAAGGAAGGCATCAGAACTCTTGTGCTGGGTCTGTTTTACCACCAGAATAAGGATAGCAGTTTAAAGGAGGTAGTTACAAACATATGGGCTTCTATTAGAGCTGCTGTTCCTGCAGGCTATTTAAGGAAGTCTTGTATCTATTCAGGTTAGAGTAGGCTCAAATTGAAGCTGAGCAGTGTTGACACTCTTTTAAGATGCAAACAAACCATTCTAAACAGCAGGAGATAAAAATACAGTCATGTCCTGCCTGTATTGTACTCTAATTTTCCGGTTGGCTGATTACCATTGACTAATTAGGTAATTCAGAGGAAGTTTGTACAGAGCTCTTTGTACTGCAACTAACTGGGGGGGGGGGGGGTGTTCTCTGAGTAAAGTCAGGAGTTCAGTGCTTAGAATATATGGAGAATTTGTCTCATTGATATTTAGGATTTGTAACTCGGCAGAGATATAATCTCATCATTTTACCCCTCTGACAAAATGTAGAAGATACAATGGAAAACTACATTTTCTGTTATTTTGAATAATTTATGATGTGTAGGGTTATTTTCCAAGGAGCTGATAGTATTTTCTGCAATAAACTGATTAATTTGCTCCTAGAAAAAGCATTTAGTGCCTTACAGTTCTAAAGTTCAAAGCATGATAGACAAGTGAGAGGAATTGAAAACTGAAAAAGGTGATCCAGCTGCTGCCATAATGTTGCAGAGATTTGGAGACTAAACTGCTTTTATAACATGAGAAGAGCAAAGAAAATAATCTATTATATTTTATCTATTTTTCTGTCAATTACTCTTGATACTTCACAAAACTCGTGTTAGCATTTAGTATGTTTGTTTAGCAATATAACACATCTGCTACTCCATATATTTTGTGCATCAGCTCTCTATAACATGCTGGTTCCAGGGTGCTGTGTGTTATTTGTTGGCACACATGATTACTGTGTTAAGTATACAAGAAAAATCAAACTGTGCCTGGCATATTCCTGGAAGTTTAAATGTAGAAAAACATTATTCTATTTTTTTTCCTCTCTTTCCTTTTCTTCCATGAGCTACCAAGGAAAGTTTTAATTGAATTTCATCAGATTTTCTGCTGCTAATAACTTTTGAAATATGTTTTCAGCCAGCTGAATTGCATGTTCAGTTTTTGCTTGATTTTTTTGGTTTCATTTAAGATAATGGAGTATTTTTGAAAAATGTTATGATTTCTGTAAATTTCTTTTAAGTCTTATTTGGCCCTCACAATAATGGTCTTTTGAGAAGGGTATAGAATGTATGCCAGATACCAAATGCATGAAGTAAGATAACCATTCTACATCAGTAATAAAGATGCACAGTTATTTTAAAAAATAATACATACAACATCAGCCTCAGTGTTGATAAGCAGGATAGGAGAGATGACCAAAAGAATAGATGTGTTGACCAGCACACTCAACAAATACTTGGTTGCACAGTGACTCTCAAGTACCATTAGGTTATTTCTCACACAGTTCCAGGTCCATCTCCTTAGATGTTTTTCATGTTGATCTCATTTCTTCATCAAATCTCATGTTCACAGATTGGGCTTTATATTTTGGTTTTCAAACCTTTTTCCTTTGAGCATTTAATTGTCAATTTCTCTGTCTTGCCCATTCCTTCCTTTTCTGGCCATGTCACTTCAGGTCCTTCTAGCTTGCCATTTAGTTTATGTTCATTTTGGTTTGATAACTCTTAGTTCCCTGCATGAATTCCCTGTTACTATGTCTCTGTCCTGTTTTACCTCTGCATCCTTGTAGACTCTTTTGTATCTAACTATTCCCAATTTCCACTCTCTCAAAATCCATACAAGCACTTCTGCATCTTCAGATCTTTCCTCTTCTTTGTATCCTAGGAAATAAGGAGCAGCTTCACTGTTGATGCTAACAGATGTACAAGTAGAGAAATAGAGTTATCCAGGGATTATGTACAAATACCTTTTATTTATCAACTTTATGCCAACATGTAAATTAATATTTTTCAGTGCACTCTTGGATATACTTTGTCGCACTCCAAATCTTGCAGTCAGTGATAAAGAAAACGCAATTGATATTAAAAACCAAAGCTTTGTTGCCAATGTAGTTGAAATCTTAATAGCCTAATCAGATAATTATTGTAAGTACAGATGTAATTATTAAATACCAGGAAAATAGAGTTTTTTCACATAAAATGAAAATTATATAATCAATTAGAATTGTTATACGCACAGTTCCCACTATCTACCCTTTCCTCTGGCATTATGTCCACCCTTTCTCTTCCTTTCTGGGTCTTATCTTTGATACCACCGCCCTTCCTTATTCAGGGGCAGTTGACTGCAAGTCACTGGTGTCCCAAGTTCTTTGCTGGAAAAAGTTGGGTGTTGGTGGAGTTTCTTCTTTTCATCTCCTCTAAGGGTTACTTGGGACTAGTTTTGTGTTTTCCAGCTTCTCCACACTACTTCTGAATTCTCCCTATATAATGTTTTATTTAGGTTAGATGCTTGTTTTTTCTTCTCTTTGTCCTACAGCCACTTTTTCCCAGCTCCCCAGCATTCTTTTCTTCACCTGACCTCTGGTTTGTAGGTCTGCTGTCCCAGGGGACAGCATGTCCCCTTATTCTTATCATTCTACTCTTGTATCTTGAACCTGTGTCCCTACTTTTCAAGGTGCCTGTCATCATGCCAGACCTGTATTCCTCTGCAGTGTGCTTTATTTATAAATATTTAATTCTGCACAGAATAACTGCTTTTTTACACTACTTGTAAAACACTTGGTTTATAACTCAAGAAGAAAAGCTAAAGTTAAGTAGATTAGGCATACCCACATTGTGGGGTTTTTTAAAGTTATTATGACAAAACTGAGTTAAAACAGAGGTTGAGTCAGGTCAACAGCAGCTCATAAAAAAATCTAACAAGCCTCATTCCTGAGGCCTTGCAAACTCAGGACAATGCCTACAGAATTTAAAATCTGGGTCAAAATCTGAGTTGGAACAAAGTAATCTTTTCTAAACTTCAGTAAAATTGTTGACCGAGTGGGGGAAGAGAGAGAGAAAGCAGTTACTGGCTTCCTTAAAATTTTGTTGGATGATTTCAGAATCAATATTCCCATCACAAACACCTTTTTTTTTTAGTGAGCCACTCCACTGAAATTTGTTTTACAGTGTGGAAGCCTGAGTCTATCAGGAAATATGTCTAAAACACTACACATTAAGTGGTGCTCATGGGTTGGTTTTTGACTTTGGGACAAATATCTCTCTAAGGTAGTCTTCCATATCAGTGCTGTGACAGTGTTCAAATGTTTACATCTAACATGGAGAAAAGAAGAGCAACCAGATCCTAACAAAATTTTCTGTGCTTGCATGACATGTGAATCAGATTTACTCTCTGTACAAGAGTAATTGGGTATTCTGTTTCATTTTGTATTCAGTTCTTTGCTTATGTCTCTGTAGTATTTTATATAAAGCAAAACATTAGTCCCAAGCTCATCCTGAGACTGCTGGCAGTCAAGCACCATAATAGATACTATTTTTAATCATCACAGTACTTTGGATACCTTCTGCACGGTCCTGCATTGGACACATAGGTCTATTGATAGGAGCAGAACTTCTCCTAGTGTGAGTTGGGTTTGGTTTGTGTTGCTCAAATGATGAATTTTATCCAAGACTGCATTCCTGGACTGGAGTTTAATGTTATAGTCTTGGAAATAATTATTTTTCAATCAACTAGAGCAATATTTGTTTTCTGGAATAGGCAATCTGATATAGCAACTCTTGTTTTTACCATGTGTTTTTATCATTTTGGTACATTAGATATGGAATTTTTCTCCATAATAAGCAATAAGTAGGGTGAGGTAATTTTGTTCATTTAATAATAAAGGCGAACTTTTTCTGAAACAAGTTCCAGTGTTCAATACTAAAAATCTCTGAACACATTTTCCCTTGTGAGTGATGAGCTGTGTTCTCTGTTCACATTTCTTTCTGTGCAGTACAGAAAAGATTTTTTTTTCCTCTAGCTGTGTTTCAAACGTTGTTCAGTCAGTATGTAAGATCATACTTCTGCCAGCCTTCCTAAGTGATTAAATGTGTATTTTTAAGATCTCCAAATCAGGAGGCTTGAAATACTTTTCCTGTTGAGTTTTTTCTATTTTTTTAATATTCATTCTTAATCATGTGTTTCAGTAGGGAATGTTACTGAGACCTAGTCTGAACTGCTTCAAAGTCTTGGTTAGCCAGATCTGGATCACTGATGTCAATCTACAAAACAGTAATTCTTGAAAAAACTGGGAAGACCCAGGTTCATGTTTAAATAGCAAATTTTGTCTGCAATGGCTTCTGTTTCCTAATCATACATCTCCTGTATTGATCACATTTCTTTTCTAGCTGTTTTGTTTCTAATGACAACACTCCAGGGTTTTGTCATGCCACTTTAGTGTTACAATAATTACCTAGCACCATGGGGTATCCTTTACTGGACATTATAAGCACTACATAATGCAAATAATAAATCATGTTATGAACAGCCTAGAAGACTTGGGAACTGAAAATTTACTGGTCTGCCTTAAGCTTCAGTAAAATGTATTCCACTGTGGCCCAAATAAAAAGAGCTATTTCAGGTCAGTATTAGTTTTTTGTAATAAACTAATAAAGAGCATGTCATACTTCCCCAACCTTCTATTTACTCAGATAAGTTTTATTTTCTCTGCAGAGCTTAGAAAGCATAGGTACTCTCTCTGTACTCTCATTTGTATTAAGGACAAGTTAGAAAACTGATTGCTCAGACTGATGCTTCTTTATACCAGCAAGTCTTTCCTTTGGTATGTTCATTCTGGAGATGCTTTTACAATTTCAGAGGTGTAAAGTTACCTGTATTATCTTTATCAAATGAAAGTGTCAAGACTTACTTGAAATTAAAGGCTGAAAAGTGGCTATCTTGCAGCACTGCAGTGGATTGCTAAACATTAATTATAGATGAAGACCTTGAACCACTTGAGTAAATGACATTAAAGACAACTGCTGTGAGAAGCTAGCTCAGGAGTGCCAAATTCTATTTATGAAGGCATGCCATAAGGATATAGGAGCAAAGCAGTAGTGACAATCAGTTCTGTTTCTCAAAAACAGATTACGTGAGAGCCTGGTCTTAAGGATAGCATTTACTTAAAGATGAAAAAAATAATCCACAATTAAAAGAATTACTCTTTGTTCTCTCCAAATAGAGAGGAACATTAAAGCTTGTTAATTGATTGTAGAAGAAAAGTGAAATTAGATGTTCAATGTGATTAACATATGCTGACTTAGCCTTACTGAAGTGTTTACTTATGACTCCAGCACTGCTGTCACAGACACAATGAGTCTATTTGTCTTACTTTAGTCTCTGAAAGACTGTTGCCAGCATTAGGGAGGTACTGTGTGTATTTACATTAGCATATATACATACTGTCAAAGGAGTTGGCTCTCAGGATTGAGGAAAGCAGGTTAGAAATGGACAGGTTATTGTTGTCACGGTGAATGATCATATCTGATTGTAACATAGCTCAACAACTCTATAATCCTAGATTGAAAAAAATAGTGTTTTAAACCAGCAAGCAATTGCATTACCCTTTTCTAAAGAATTGTAAGCTTGGTTCTGGTTTTCAAGGCACTGCTGCAGTTCCCATTGAATTTATGCTCCTGGGAGCAGGGTTAGGTACCCTATTAAGAAAGCAGATTCTTCATATTGACATGTGGTCAGGCGTACAAATGAAATAGCACTTTGAGATATCCATGTCTAAGCATGTGTTTCAAACAATTCACTCAAAGTTCTTATTGACTAGGTTGCCTTGTTGCATGATGGCTTTGATACATGATTGCAGTAAAAGAGGCAGGACCCTTCCTTTCCTTTCCTTGTACAGCTTGGGCCATTACAGCTGGGTAGCAGGATGGGACAAATTCTTGCAGCAGAGCACGTGCTGCCCCTTAGAATAATCTCACAAGATTGTTCCTAAAGTTCTTCAAGAAGCCAGACACAGACAAAATAAGTCTCAAATTGCAGAATCTTCAGCAAAGTTTCAAAAGTGAGAAGGCATCACTGCTCTTGTCTTTCATCACAAATCTTTCATCACTCATCGTGCATGCAACTCCTCTTTAACCTCTTGTCGTCTTAGCCTTGCTTTATTTGGACATTATTGCTTAATATTTTCTTATTGCCTTCATACTGATTTTTTAGTGCTTTTCAAAAAAACTTTGATCCAAGACTGTGTACGGTGGTCTTATGTGGTAAATAGAAATGCATTGTGGAGATACATAGCAAAATGCATTAGAGAAGCCAGAACAAAGTGTAACATGGAAATAAATGCTTTTATTGTCTGTGTTTTTCAGTACTTATGTTTTATGTTGCTCTGAATTAAATTTAAAAATAGCACTCATACCGCACCAAAATAGAGTAAAGTGTGTCAAAAAACATTTTTATTAACAATTTCTTTGTACAGGTAGAAAATCGAATTTACTGTAGTTCTGTCACAAATTTCTTAAGAATTCCTTTAGTTTGTTTCATACCTCTTGTGGTGTAGAGATCACTTGGGAAAATATCACCTTTTAACCACGCTATTTTAAATTTGAAGTTTTAGATAAGGAACTCATTTTTTACTCCCTGTGTGTAAAAGCCTGCACTCAGCACTTGTGACACTGATTTTTGTATGGGACCTACAGGACTTGTTATATTTGTAAAGAATAGCATTGTCAGCTACTTAAGAAGGATATGCTGAAAGAATAGTTCAATATGGACAGATTTAGGGTAGAATGTAGAGGATGAAAATGCCTGTATTATAACTTCTATATATGTTGAATATATATATATATACTCTTTCTCTATATATAGGATAAATAGTAAAAAAATTAGTGCATGGTTTAGAAATGATACATTAATTTCAACAATTCATACTTCTGATTGCCCAGAAATCCTCAAAGAAATATTCAGAAAATCAACATATCTGCTTATATTGAAAGGCAGTGGAAGATTCAGGTAACAAATATTGTCTCCAAAACAATCAGTGTTCCTCAAGCTTATGTTCAGTATGTGGGCACCTCTATCTGGGAAACAGAGGCAGCATTAGATTGCATATGATGATACTGTATAATATATTCTGTACTAGACTTGGGGAGAAAAAACCACACACAAGCCACTGATTTTTTCATCTGAAAGACTTAGTGAATTTTTAAGGAAATGAATGTGCTTGCAGAAGTCAACTACTGCAGAATTTTCTAATCAAGAGAGGCAATGAATTCACAATGATTTACTCATTGTAAATGACATAGCTAACAAATAAGTTTTGTCAATAGACTAAAGACACAGAAATTGCTATCATGTTGAAGTTTACACGTTAAGCATATATCTTATGTACTGACAGGGCAATATAAAGCAACAAAAAGAGTCCCAAAAGTATCAATTTAAAATTAAAATAGCTATATATTAATAGCTACATTTCTGGGCTCTTTTTAATCTTGAAGAATTGAATGTCATGGGGGTTTTATTTTTTTCCCCCTCAAGATTACTGCATTTTAGATATTTAAGCGTTTTAATTTTATAGATATATATTGACATATATAGACAATCATCCAAAACAAGATGGTGACTTTCTTGTCTTGGAGCGATTAAGTAAAAACCCCATGACATTCAATGGACAATTAAAGTAAGATCTGAAGTAGTGGACTAAGTAGCATAAGGGAAGCCAGAGAGACTATAGAAACAGCACAGCAGAGAAGATGCATGCACTGTTTAATGTGTAAGGTATAAGAATCAAAAGTTCACTTAAAGCACTTACTACATGGACATGCTACATTCTGCTTATTGAAACTGCACTCAGTGCTGAAAAGTACAAAGTTTTAATGAAGAAAGTTGTCATGACCAATAGTATCAGATTCAGGCAATCTAGGGAAATCTGTCCTCAGTGCTTGTTATTCATTCACTGTTCTTCAAAAGATCAGAAAATTTTTTCTCAACTGTCTGTTTCAGTAATATTTTAGCACCAAAATATGTGTGCTAAGTACCAGTCGCCAGACATCTTCCATGTAAGTTATGCTGACATATTTGTGCTTATTCAGATTTCTTTTTTCATTTTCTTAATTTTTTTATGATGATAGTACTTATTTTAAGAGACTAAAACTGAAATGTTCAGGACATTTGCCCAAAGAAACAATGCACAACATGATCAGGATTATCTGGTTCTGGTCAAGATATGCATTAAAAAACATTAATTTAGAACAGCTGAATGAGTGTTCTAAGGCAATTGTTTTCAACAGCAGCAGCAAGTTGCTTACATAGAGCAAATACTAAATACAGAAACAGTTTAAAAACTTTTGTGTTCTTTTGCTTTTCATTTACTATTAAATGAATCTATTCAAATAGGAATTTTTAAAAATATACCTGTGAGTCTAGCAGTCAGTATATTCTGGGCTTGATTCCTCAAGGCATTGAGAATTTTACCCAGATTTTGAAAACTCCTTCAGCTCAGTTACCCTTGATCACACGAAAGATTCCACAAGATCTGAAACTCCCTGTCCTGCTTCTTGTATTGATTTACCCTAGCTCAAAGAATAACCTAAAAGCTACTCTGTGTACACAGTCTTTACTCCCAACTGGTTTTTATTGATGTAAGTATAAAGGCAGCTGGGGCCCAGCATGCTACAAACACCAGTGGGCTCCTTTCAACTCCAGTTGCACACTCCTGCATAAGCAGCACCCTTCTTAGGTGATAGCAGATGTAGACAGGCTGTATTTTATAAGAAAAGCCCTCTCCAGACCATATTTAAATGCTGTATATTGCTGCAGTACAGCAGCAATATACAAGATTTAAAGCACTAGATGAGAATGAAAGAGTGACTTATAGTGGGTAATGTCTAGAGATTCAATTTATACATTATTTTATTTAGCGGGACTTTGGAAAGCAACTGATAGTCAGATAGGCTTTGGAGGGCAGCTTATGTGACTGTCTTAAGTATCCAACACATGAACCAAGTAGATTTTGTTCTCTCACTGTTTTCCAGGCTCTTTGACCACAAAAATACCTGGGAAAGTGGAAGAAGTCCATTTAAAATACCTACAAAATGTATAGATGCAAGATAATTCATTTTCCTGGCATATCTCCTTAGTCATTGCTAAGTAAATGGAGTCATGCCATGCCAGTATTTTCATTATAGCGAAGACTTGAGTGCTGGAGACAGGGCTGGTGTTGTCAAAGTCAATTTGCACTGACTCTCAGTTAGTCTTTGCCACTCTTGTTTGTCAGACAGAGAAAGTTCTGTATTTTCCATAGACTAAAGTGGAAAAAAATTGAGTAGGGTAGACAAGACAGCTGGAGCCTTGGTGCTGGTGACAGAGAGCACTCGGCAGTGTTGTGTGTTGTTACTTTAATATGACAGGACAGGAAAACAAGCAATCCTAAGTAACAGTTATTGCAGTCACAATCTCTGAATTTACTCCAAGAATGGATGCCTTCATGTAGGAAAATCACCCCTGCAGTTTGCTATTCCCAAAGGCTCAGTTTGCAGAGGACTTTTAGAACAGCATCCAAAAGTATGAAGCCAATAGCTAAGCTGAGGTAGCCAGCAAAAATTGTTCTAAAAAAGGTAATGGAAAAACAGTTTCTTTGCTTGGGTTTCCCAGCTACAGTAAAGGAAGGCATCTCACAAAAGAAGTTTGTTTCTTATATTATTTTTAGTAAATAAGAAAAAACCAAACAAATATCTGCTCCTTGGATTCAGCCAGCAGCTGTGAAATCTGGTTTCATGGCCCTTCCCCTTCAATGACTATTTGGAGACTGAACTGAAAATGAGACCTCTTGTATTAATGCACTCTGTCCCAGCCATTAGGGCTTGCTGTAGATTTCTCCAAAGTCCACTTGTCATACTTGATTTGCTATAAATAGCAGTCATTGAAACAGGGCCTTGTAACTGTCTCTGGAACTTCAGTCATTTCATAAAGATTCCACCATTATTCTAAGTGTGTTAGAGAGCATAAATGAAATTAATAGATGTTTCAGCTGACACTGACATGCAAAACCTGACTAGAAATTTTTCAGTATTTGTATAGGGAGGCTTTGAAAAGCTTGATGGTTTCAAGAACTAGGATGTCATGGAGGGTTTTTAATCCTGCTTTTAAGCAATTTATTGAACCACATACATAATGTTAGCTCTTGTATGATAAAGGATCAGGATGTTATTTTAATAAATCAATAGTTCTTACTTAACCCTTTTCACTACTTGTGACTTTTATATACCTCGATTTTATCTACTCTCACTTATCTAATTTCAAGGCTGAAAAGCCTTGGACTATGTAGGCATTTTCCTCCAGGAAATTGTTCTCTACTTTTAATCATCCTGTCACCGTTCAATGCCTCTGCAGTTTTGTCATCATCTTATAGAATGTGGGCACAGGGTGAGGTTCAGGACAAAACTGGATATGATGTTACTGATATGAATCCCCTATTTATATACTGAAGAAAAAGAGGATTTTCTGCCTTATCTATTTCTTTCCCACTAATTGCTAGTACTGGGGATTGTGCTGGGGATTTTTTTTTTTTTTTTGGTGATCAATAGCAAGCTGATATTTCCACAGGATTATCTGTTAGCATTTCAAGGAGGTATGTGTTATTGGGGGGAGGGTTATTTGAGGGTTTCAGGTTTTTTGGCAGGGGGAGTGTTATATGCAATAAGATTTATCTGTCTGTACCTGTGGCTGCTGCCTCAGTTTGAAGCAAAACCCAGCAGTTATTTCTAATTCTTAAGCGAATAAAAAAGATAACCCTCTTTTAGATTTCAGCGGGGTTTTTAACCACTTTAGTACTTTCAAATGCTAATCATCTTTGTGAGTTTGCCGTAGTAACACCTTTAGCACATACATATGCATGCTCTCAGTATATATACAGCCGAGTTTTAACTATCTTTTTCTTGAAGTGAAAAATCCTGCAGATCGGGAGTGCTTCAGTCTTGATCTCTGTTCTGTGTTCAGTCTGGTCTTGGAGATAATCTTTAAGTTTCATCACATTTTAGTAGGAACGGCAATCTCTTCATCAGTGTGAGCACTCCAGTGTCTGGCAACCTATCATGTGTGAAATGAGAATTCTTTTAGCTCCCAAAACAGTCTGTCTGCACTTGAGTCTTCCTTCAACTTCACCTTTAAAATGGCATCATCTTTAAGGAAAGGCATGGTAATATGCAGCTGCTTTGGGAAGGTGAGGAAGAGACAGCAGCACCCAGTTCCACTGGTTTGCTGCATACAGGTCTGGAAACAAATGCCCAGGACCCATCTGTGCTGAAGCAGCCACTCTTTCCTGTTTCCATGGGCATTTGCAGCCAAAGCTTGTTTTTGCAAACAAGGGAATCATATTTTTCATCGTTTCTGATAACACTTCTTAAAGACCACAACTTTTTGATTCTCAGCAAGAAATCCTTCTTTTGATGTTCTTACAGACTTGGATGTGAAATTAGGTTCATGGCCAAAGATGCATTATCTTCTTTTGACAATTTGAGGCATGTTATATTGATAGAAACCACATACCAGTAATTCAATGAAGGAAAAGTTCCAATTTGTTCATATTTGTCATTATATCTCCTAAGAGTTTCCTGATCTTTCTTATCTCTCTATAATGACTGTGTAGTTATTATAATAAACTCATTTACAAACTTGCTTTTACTGAGATGTATTCCTCTTACAAACCAAAAAGTGATCACCTTGCTTCAGTTAATTTGTTTCTTTCATTTGGATAGTAGCCACAGTCTCCTGATTTTTTTTTTTTCATGATCTCATGAAGGTTTTCATTGCCTAGATTCTGTTCTCAGAAGAATAAACTACTCCAGATTGGACAGTGATAACCAGCTACATATTTCCTTTCTAGCTGCTCCTATTCCCTTTGAAATTGTTGGGGTCTGTTTTTTTTAGGTTGTTTTAATCTGGTTTGCTCTGTTTTGGGTTTTTTTTTTTTTTTTTTTGTGGGGCGGTGTACAAGGGGGAGTGGGTTTCTTACATCAAGAGCTTGTTGCTGATAGTTTTCTATTTCTTATTGTTTCCTGGGAAAACTTAGTAGAGCTAAAAGAAGTTGTGGAGGTTGAGTAGACTGCTCAGTGGTGCAGTATGGTGCTTAATGAGAAAAATTCTAGCTGCAAGACAGAAACACTGCAGTTCAGTAAAGCACATGCTTTACTGAAGGTCTGGTGCCATCATCTGTTCACCATTACCCTGTTCTCACCAGGAAGTGCTGAATTCCTAAACTGAGCTGCTATGTCCCATTGTTTGGGGTTTTTTAATACCGTACTAATGTGAGGAGTAGGCATGTCTATAGATATGCCGTATGACAATTACTTTGTCAAAGTTTTGTCATGGCTGATTTTTTTTTTATCTTCAGAATGATCCAACAGATATTTTAAGTTGTTCCTTTACTCCCATGGATTTTCTGTAGTTTATGATAGCGATAAGAAGCACACGGAAACCAGATTGCTTGCTACCGTATTCCAAAAGCAGTCCAAAGAATCAGGTCCTTTAAGGGCATGCCTTCCCTGATTTAGCAAACACCTGGATGGATTGCCTGGCACTGATGCCTTCTGACATGAAGCATCCTTCATCTTTGCTACTAATGGCATCTGGACTCTTCCAGCTGCCAAAGTGTGTTAGGAATTGTTTGCTTCAAGTGCTAGCTGAAATAGTCTAGATCGTATTATGGTACCAAGAAATGTTCCCAGGCTGTGCTTGAAGTTAATAGTACAGGAGAATTTTCACTGTATCTCACCAGTGCATGTTTTTCTTGCTCCTGCTCTAATTTATAAGTGCTAGAGCCTTATGGAAAGCTAGATCAGGCGCTGCAATACTCCACCTGCCTTCTATTTATGTGGGAATGAGTCAGGAGTAACTCTGTCCCATGAAGAATGCCAAGAATGAAGCTCTAGAGTTTCACTATTGGTAAATACCCTCAACTTCTTGGGAATTGTTTTGTTACCAGACACCTAATGCCACATCTTTGACTATCCTATTAATCTGAGAACCCCTAAACTAGGGATAAAATATTGAAATTCTTTTTTTTTTATTTGCATGAATAGGGCTTAGTTTTATGAGGAAATAGGGAATTGAACGTAGTGGGGAAGTAAAACAGTCCAAAAGGTTTGAAGTAGAAGTACAGTGAGCATGATGGCAGTTGAGATTAAACAGTCAGGATTTTAAAAATGTTTGAAATCCTGCCTTAGCACACACATGCTTTCTTTGAACGTCTGCAAGCTCTAAAGGCTGACTAAAGGTATGACTGAGATTAAGTGCTCTTGCTAGAAGTTATGAAGATAGTGCAGCCAGTTTAATTGCAGCAATGAATGTACAATCCCACTCCCATTTCCTCTGTAGAAATGAAACAGTCCATCAGGTAAGGCTGGGTTCAGTGTGGGCCTTCTCTGATGTGTAGTCAGTGCAGCAAGGGCTTTTAGATAATTGTAGCAGGCAGCCAATTCATCTTGATACACAGGGTATAGGAGGAAAAAAATCAGCTTTAAATGTCCATCTGAGTTTTGGAAAGTAGACGTTTCATGATGTGCCAGGCTGCTGTGTGATTAAGTAGGTCATCAGTGTCAAAACACATTGAATTTCAATTCTAGAAATGCTTTTGAAAAATATCATGCATCTCTAACAGTGGAGAGTTTGTCAGTTCTTTTTTAGTAGCTGTCTATTTTCTGGTTTTGTTTTTAGACACTTGTTGTTTCTATGCAGTGGGAGCCACAAAGGGGGAAGGAAGTCAGTTGAAACTGATTTCTCAGTATGCAGCAAAATGCATCCTACTGCTTGTAGGATGCGCTTGTGCCGTGGAATTTTTCAAAACTGTTACCAATTCATATTTTTAAACTGACATCAGAAGAAATTTTTTTCTATGAGGAGAGGTTACTTTCTTTTATTTGTACTTTAGTTTTTAACTCAATGTCCTCTTTTATTAAACTATTTGAGAAATTTTGAATTTGTATACTTGCAAGGTCATTTAATTTGCATGTAAATCATCTTCATACCAAATATTTCACTAATTTATCCTCAGAAATAGTTTGGTGAGTTTTGTGCCAAAAAAACCCCAAACCAACCAACAAATAATCAAAAATCCCCAACCAGTAAAACCAGTTCAGTGGGAGTTTTGTACTTCAAAGAAGATTTTATACATGCTACATAGGCACATACGTATTAACTCACCATTAATGTGAGAAATTTTTTTTTAACCCACTCTGTTTTCCTTTCCTAAATTCTCCCAGAAGGGGTACTAGTAACAAAAAGAAATATTATGGTTTCAAACTCTAGATATTCCCATAGAGAAGTAGACAGATTTTAGTAAGAAAGACCAGAAGACTCATTCTGTGCTGAAAACAGACATTAAAACTCAAAACCACAAATTTTATTTTTGTTGCTGCTAGTTGCTCTTGCTATTCATACAGTTGCTACATGGCTGTGTAGCAGCCCATTGGCAGAAGTCAACTGCTGTTGACAGTAAAATTGCCAGAGTATTACCTTTGTCCCTGAATAAGACAGGGAAAAAAAAACCTAATGATAGGGTTGCTTTCCTTCCCAAATAAAATGAATCTGTATAGAAAAAGATATTTTTACAAAGCTGCTTACAACAATACTAGAAAGTATTAATAATGAAATTAAATTATTAAATATCCATTACAGAAAAACAACATAAATAGCTATATTTGTGATATAGCATTTGCAGGTGCAATTTCAGTAACTAATGAATGAAATTGTAACGTGGACATTTAGGTAATTTAAATGTGAAGATAATTGGATGATTGCCTGTTCTAATAAATTAATATTAAAAGGAAGGAATTGTAGAGAAAGAAACGTAACTTGAAAGCTTTTGGTGTTATTTCAAGTCGTAGTTCTTTACTAGCAAAACATTATCATCAGTGAGGCTTTTAATCATATAAGTCTGTTTTGACATAACTTCAGTGACTTCCTTGTATAGAGGAAGAGAGAGAGGTACTAAATGCAAGATTTGTAAGGATAGCTTGATTTCCAATCCAAATTCTCTTCAAGTTTCTTAAAATGGGCATATTTAAACCTTTGAGGTGTTTAGAGTGATGTCTCTGGTAACTGTTATTTAAAGGTTGGGGTGTTTTTCTTTGGTTAGTTGCTTGGGGGTCTTTTTGGGGGACGAGAGGCATGTGCTTATTTTAGGATATTTTATTCTGTTTATAAAGGAAAAAACTCTGAATCTTTCTGAGAGTTTTTATTCAGCTCTCCTGCTTCCTGCTTAGAAGTTTTCCTACTTGACAACTATAAAAAGAACTGAACATACATTTTTCTTGTTTGCTTTTTTTTTCCTCCATCCAACTCAAACAACAGTTTTGATACTACAGGGATGTTTTGGGGTTATTTTTTCAAATTTGGTAAAGAGAAAAGTAGTAAAAAGTACAACAAAGAGAGATAATGCCAATTCTGTTCAGGCTAGCAACATTAACAGGGAGCAAAGTTCACTTAAAATAATTTTTGGTCCTAGTATGAGAAAGATGTATGCAACTGTAGGGAAAAAAAACAAAACAAACATGCAACAAGTCAAGTTTCCATTAATTTCCATTTACCAGTGGTGTTAGTATGCTTTCTTTGGTTTCTAACAGTCAGTGTGTCTGAGTTGGTTGAATTGGGAAGAGACTAATCATCTCTCATAGCCTAATCCTTCTTGGTAATAGGAAATAAAGACCTGGAAATTGTCAAACACATGAAACAAACTCCTAAAAAATTAAAATCCCTTTAAGTCTCATATTTTCTGGTAAAGTAGATAAAATTTCTATTTAATAACATTAGCAAGTATTTTATTTGCCATGAAAAATGTGATTTAATTAATCCTTTGTATTCTATTGGGTATGAGGTGATATGAGATTCCCCAGATAATTTCTATATCCTTTGGGAGTCTTGGATCCTCAGGCCTTGCATGGAAGGAAAGGCAGGAGACAGCTGCTGGAAGGCTTTTTAAGGCTGCTGGAAACATGGCATGTGCTGTTTTCTGTAAACTGTTTTCTACAACTGGAAGCATGAAAATTCATTGATATTAGGGTATAATCACAATAGGCATATTTTATATACACTGTTGTAAAATTTGTTGTGCTTCAATTGCCATCTGAATTATAAAAGTTTTCAAGTTGGCAACACAGTGGAAGTAAGACTAAAAATAATCTTGTCTACATTGTTCCTGCCACAATAAAAATGTCCAGTTGTTAGGCTTTTGAACCTTTTAATTTAATCTTTTAACAAGATTAAATCTTTCTCTTTGAGTTTCATCTGCTCCCATATATTTTGCATCTGCTTTTTGGTTCAGTGCTCATGTGTTAAAGCTGTACATTGCAGGGGGAACAGAAATGTCTTCATTAATTCTTATGTTCAGTAAATGGAAATATATTGCTCAGATTTTTAAGTGCTCGTTTCTGGATTTCATGCTTCTTCTTCTGAAGTTGGACACATTAATAACAATTATGAGACCTAATCAAAAGTGACCCTGATTTTAGTGACGAGTTGGACAAGTAGTTATTCTGAGGTTCCTCCATTTCATCTTTTGTTATTCTGTGATTCAGTTCTCTGAAAATCCCAAACAATGGAACAGAAAAATAAATGTACTGCTATGCAGCCAGTTACTGACTCTTGCTTAGTGAGGATTTTAATGATCAAGCTCTTGATATTATGCCAGATAAAATCAGAATTTCAAGAACATAGTAAGAAAAAGATGGCAAGAAATAAAGGAATTAATCTCCATTAAAAATGGATTTTAAAAAGAAACTTGAAGGGCACGTCTTGGGAAAAAATAGGTGTTTTGAATAATTTATAATCTCTCAAATATTAAACAGGAGCAGTCTTGAGCAGTGTTGTCTTTGTGGTTTGAATGTGATTTTACAAGTGCCAGCAGATTTTCAGGTTCTTTTAACTTTTACATAGCACAATTTTTGATCAAGGGGGCGTACTCAGACACTTCCATACTGCTCTATCAGTGGTAGATATCAAGATACCTGAGACTGTCCACAGAACATGGTGTGTGATTCGTTTTGTTTCCAAGACATGTTTTCTACAAAAAGCCTTTTATTTTGAAGTCGGTAGTAGCAAACAAGTTGGAGGTTTCATTTGAACTGCCATTGAATTTTCCACTCCTTATTGAGTTCACATTCCTGCCTATCTGAGGAAAGACTATCAATCAAAACTCCAGGATAGTTAAAGGAGACAAAAGAAGTCAACAGCTATAAGGAAAGTCTGCTTTTCCTGCTAAAGTATTATGGCACAGTTTATGGATCAAGCAGACTATCGGATCAGTAGATTATCTAATTTTTCTAAGTGGCAGAGAATTGAGTGCTTGCTGCACAAACCTTGGATCACTGGCAGAGCACAAAAACAGGGATCTTTGCAGGAAGTGATAAAATCACAGCTACAGAACATATCTCAGATATGACCCAAAAGATAAGTGATATGAATAGAAGGGACAGTAAATCCCCCCCTTCCAGTGTTGATGAACTGGTTTTAGGTTGAGCCCCTACCTCAGTCTCTGAGAGGAGAGGAAATAACAGGCATGGTGTGGGATCCAGGGTTTAAGAAGTTGGTAGGGATTTCAGGAACTGATAGCAGCCAATGACCCAGCTTAAACTTTTTAAGGACA
This sequence comes from Fringilla coelebs, assembly GCF_963513975.1. Lineage (NCBI taxonomy): Eukaryota > Metazoa > Chordata > Aves > Passeriformes > Fringillidae > Fringilla > Fringilla coelebs. The sequence continues at coordinate 97,976,615 of NC_140028.1, read as the reverse complement.
CTATTGTACATAGAATTTAATGCCTTATAAAGCAAAGAGCAAACAGAGCATGAAAAGTCATTCAGAGCTACAAGCTCTGGAGCCTTATTTTTCAATCCCTCTCAATGGGTGTATTGTGTGTTTACTTTGTTATGGTTTTTTTGAGGGGTTTTCTTTTGGTTTTGGGGGGGAGAGTGTTTGGTTTGGTTTGTTTTTTTTTTAACCAAAAGCAAGCACTAACTCAATGAGATTTATCCTTTAGGTAGGAGATCTCCTGAAGGGCAAGTAAAATTTTAATGCTTCAGTCCTGGGTAACTTTCTGTCTTCTCTTTGGCATCAGTAATTATTATCCCAATCAGTGTGGTAATACTGCTGACTTTAACTCTTTGCTCATAGATTAATAAGGGATAATTATTATTTAGCTTAATTCTTTATATTTTCTAATTTCTGTGTTTCTTATGATACTGTGCTGCAGTATCATAAGAAACATAACTCGAGCTACTACAACTTTCAGAAGTGGCCTTAAACAGTAATTCTAAGATGTCTTGTACATGCAAGCGAAATACTTAATACATCACTAAAAAGAAGTGCTACGGACTTACCTGAAGGAGAAAATTTTAAAAGTGTTTGTACTGCTGTTATTTTATTATTTCTTTAATTTGGTGGCAAAATGTGTTTTGATCTTTGATATAGTACATGGCATATGTTCAATATGTACATGCCCTATGTTCAATAAGAATTTCAAATAGGAAGGCTCCCTCTAAAATGGAATATTATGGAATGGTGAAAAGTAGAGCTTCATTTCCATAAGTCTTTGCTTACCTTTAAGAACCAGAACTTTGGAACAAATATAGGCTTAAACACCTGATGCAGGCATTGTGTACCAAGTCCTGATACCTTGATGCAAACAGGGTCAGAACAATGTAGACAAGTAAAGATTACAGTGCTGATTTGTTTGACCAAGCTTTTAGTTAGCCAGATATTCTGCAATGTCATAGTCACTTAAAATAGACCAGTAAATAGAAAATAGCTGTAATAATAAAAAATAAGCAGTAATTATCTTTTCACATGGGCTTTCATTAAAGAAATTATATAGATTAAGGCTGCCCTCTTTACTGTGGCATAAATCAGAGGTGTTTTATATAGAAGTCATACTGATTTCAATATTGTGATGAATTGACCCTGGCTGAATGCCAGGCATACACTAAAGCCACTCTGTCACTCCCTTCCTGAGCTGAACAGAGGAGAGGAAATATAATGAAGAAATATAACGAAGGGGTCATAGGTCAAGATTAAAGGCAGGGAGAGAACATTCACCAATTCCCATCAAAGGTGAAACAGGCTTGACTTAGAGAAATTTAGCTGAATTTATTAACAATCAAAATCAGAGTAGGGTAATGAGCAGTGAAACCAAATCTTAAAACCACCTTCCCCCCATCCCTTCCTTCCTTAACTTTACCCAAGATTTTCTACCTCTTCTTCCCTGGGAGTACACACATGTGGACAGGGAATAGGGGCTGTAGTCAGGTAATCACACAGCTCTGCTGATCCTTCCTCCTCAGGGAGAGGACCCCTCTCACTTTTCCCCTGCTCCAATGTGGGGTCTCTTCCATGGGTGACAGTCCTCCACAAACTTCTCCAGTGTGAGCCCTTCCCATAGACTGCAGTTTTTCATTGGCTGTTCCAGTGTGGATCCCTTCCATGGGGTCACAAGTCCTTTCAGCAAACCTGTTTCAGCATGGGCTCCTCTTTCCACAGTCCACAGGTCCTGACAGGAGCCTTCTCCAGTGTAGGCTTTGTTACTGATAATAATTAATAAATCAATAATTGACTTATAGTGTTTTAGCAGAACACTACCTTCAGGAGAGTGGTTTTGAACAATCACTTGAATTTCAGAATAATTCTTTTATGTGTTTATAAAGATACAGCTATTCTTTTTCCTTCTTCATTATGTAATAAAAATAGATATCTAAAATGCACATAAATTCATGTAAAGACTATAGAATGACTGTGAGTATTTTACTTTAAACTTGAGTTGTAATTCTCAAAGTAATTTTTTGTTGGACTGCAAGAGTCTTCCCCAAAGTACACTTCTCATGCATTTTGCTTAGTTTGTAGTCAGTTAAGTTTTATCTGCAGTACATATAATCTCCTTGAAACAAAACAATCTTCCATTTGAGTAAATGTTATTTTCCATCTACTTATATTTCTCTTTCAGTTACATACAGTGTTCTCTACTCCCTTGGTTTTGGGAAGCAGTTTTTTCTAGGGGATTGAGTATTTAGGCTGCAGCCACTGAAGGCATTTGAAAAGTATTTATTTGAAAAGTATTTATTTTATTTTAAGTATTTTTTGGCCTTGGCCAAGTGGCATAATTTTATCTTCAGCTTGTACATTATTACAGTGACTAATATTTTAAGGGGGGTTACCCTTTAGTTTGCTTTAATCTCTGGAGTGCTATGTAATGGCAGAGTTTTTGTATGGTTGAGCATATTGTCTGTTCTAACTTCTGTATTTGTGTCTGAAGAGCCTCTCTTTGCACTGTGCTTTCATGTTCAAATAGCATCTTAATTCTTTCTATTTGCTATGTGTCAGGGAGCTATAAATCAGCCTTCAGATCACAGGTTTTTGTAAGTTGTAAATCTTCTAGTAAAGATCAGTCAGAAATTAATTTAGTATTCTGAAACTGTCTGCAGTAGTATGCCAGGCAGATAACATTGCTTTATATTAAAGAATTATCTAAAAACTTACTTATTTGTAGCACACACACAAAAAAATAAATTAAATTATTCTTTACTTTTATTTGTTGTTTGCACTATATCCAGGATCATAGCTGCCTGACCTTTCCCATGGCTTGTGTACCTTTCCACCTGAGACAGCTCAGTGAGCTCTGACATTTGCCAAGCTGCAGACAGCCCTGGGAAGTTTGCTGTCTGTCTTCTGGGTGAAGCCACTAAGGCATCCCTCTGTTGTGCAAGGTTGTGCCCAGCAAGCTCCAAAACAGACAAATGTCAGGAGGCTTGAGAATAGCAAAGATTCTGTTGGAGGGATCATGCTATAATGCAAAAATCAGGTCATATTGAGTTTTAGTTGTGGAGCACAGAAAACCTACAACTTTAGTTGGTAAATAAAAGTAAAGGACGGTGACAAAACATTTGGGCACATTTCAATTGCCATGTTTAAAGGAATGTGTCTAAGAAGAGGTTAGGAATTTTGGACACCTAAGCTGAAGAATTTAAAACTGCTTTCTTACCTAGGATTAGGCTCCTAGCCAATTTAAAAGAATATTATGTAAGTACCCTCATTTCCAAAACTATTTGCCAGCTGCTTGTCAAATTAAAAGAAGGAGGAATTTTAGCTGTTTGACAAATCTCAAAATTAAGTTGCTTGTACTAAGGTTTTCTGAAGACTAACTTCATTATTCTTTCTAAAATTGTTGTAGTAATGCTTTGAGGAACTTTATATATCAAGTTATCCTAACAAGCTTCCTATGTGACCTTTTCTTGTTTGGTGCAAACTGAATTTTCAGAAGAGTGTTTTGATAATGCAGTTATCAAACTGCTTGAAAACCGTGCCACGAGAACACCTGACATACCCTTAAAAAGACTGTAAGGATCCCAAGTGATACATTCAAAACCAGATCCTTTCAAAGAAACATGCATTAAACTTGTTCTGGTATATGCTGTAAATTATAGCAATAACCTTACAGTTCTGTTTTCAACACCGTGTTGAGTTTGTTGAATTCCTTTTATAGAGTATGAGGGATATTGTGCAAAAAGTGTAAAAGTTAAAATTACAAACTTATGTCATATATATTGTACACTTTTGTTTTTCTAAAGTAGTGACAGTGTGCTAACTAAATCATTAGTTTGATTTGTAGGTAAGAGATTTTTCAAGAAACTCAAGATAAAATGATTGTATTCACTTTACTACTTCTGAAACTCTGGAGCAACTTTGAGATAATTACCCTACCATAATCTATATATGGATAGATACACATACATATATATGTCTATAACTTCTTGAGGTCCTGCTACTTAGTGTTAAGAATAATTCATTAATTAATAGAGGTCATGGATGTACTGAAACAATCACCTTCCATTTGCTCTCATGTTCACTTTTTCATAACAATTTTTCCATCTCCTGTCCCCTATCATCAGAGGTGTAATCATAGCAACATCATTCCTCCAGAGTTAGATTTATAGTCCTATCAAATTCCCCATTTCAACCAATATGGAAAGAGTGCAAGGAGTCTATTAATAGCATTTTATACCAAGTAATGCCCTTTTATTACATTTTCCTTAGAGGAAGTAACTCAATAGCCCTCGTTCTTAGGTCAGTCATTTTCTTTCTATAATAAAACTCACCAGTGTTGACATCATCAAGAGCATTTTCAGAGGGGGAAAGGTTCTGACCTATGACTTTACTTGTACTTTAATTATAGTGTTGTAATAATCACTGAAAAATTCCTCTGAGCAGTCTTCTGGTTTAGGGGTTTACTGCTCTGTCACAAGTTTCTAATTCCTTTTGAGTGTAATTCTGATTTTCCATCCATTCAAGCCTATAGTTCCATGGGTTAGTACACTAGCACATCCCACCTCTTTGTGGTTACAGGGTTTCTTTCCTTCCTTTTTGATTTCTAAACCCATGATTTTACAATATTTATTTATTTAGAGGCCTATTCCTATTGAGCTAACTGTGTAGGTTGAAAACTGAATTTATTCTCCTGAAAGCTGCCATAAAAAAGAATTTTATCCTAGGTAAAAGACAATGTTCCTACTCTTTTCCTTGTTATTTAATCCTGATTATTAGTATATTATTAGTATATTTTATCTATTAGCAAAAATATACATATTTGAAATAAAATATAATTGCTTAGGTAAATTTTTTCGAGGGTGATTCTTACTTGGTTCAAATAAGAATGATGTTTAGGTTTTATCATTTATGTGTTTATATTTCTTATTGTTATTTTTATTGTTCTCATTGTACGAGCCAAAATTCATACTGCTATAGAGCAGATTTGGATCTAAATTAGCTGTCTTGGATACTGATAAAAGTTTAATTATGGCAAGACAAGGTTCCTGACAGGATATGGGGATCAGCATTTGCAGAGCCTAAACAGGTCTTGTAGCTTTCACTGAACTTTCTGCTGATTGCAGCAGATTTCACTACCCTTTTACCTCTGGGAAAATACAGGCTGTGTCTTTACACAGCTGCAAATTACCCTTACTGGAATGCAGTGAAGGTCTGATGTGTTATCAGCAAAGCTTTGGTTTAAACCTTAAGTACATACTTTAAATATATATTTCCAACTTATGATAACCATTTCTTCAGAGTAATGACTTCTGTAGGGATAATGTAGAAAGGATAACCAAAGATTATTACCAGGTTGGTCAGTGCCAGCACTGCGGGCCAATTTGACAGCTAATGAACCAATACGATGTAGAAAGTCCATAATGTTCCAGTGAGCCAGCCATTCATGCTGTAATGAAACTTTTTTGAAGGGATTATTACTGTTCTAAACCACGTTTAGTGATTTGAAGGAGACATTTCCTTCTTGATATTTGCATTACAGTATAGAATCATGGAATAGTTTAGCTTGGAAAAGGCCTTAAAGATCATCGAGTCGAAACATGAACGTAGCATTGTCAGGTCTGCCACTAAGCCATGTCCCTAGGCACCACATCTCTGGGATTTTTGGATACATCAAGGAAGGGTGACTCAACCACTTCCCTGGGCAGCCCGTTCCAATGCTCAACAATGCTTTCAGTGAAGAAGTTCCCTTAACATTCCCTGACACAACTTCAGGTCATTTTCTCTGGTCCTGTCACTTTTTACTTGGGAAAAGAGACCAACACCCACATGGCTACCACGTCCTTCCAGCTAATTGTAGAGAGTGATAAGATGCCCCCTGAACTCATTTTCTCAAGGCTAAACACCCCCAGCCGCCTCAGCCTCTCCTCACCAGACTTGTGCTCTAGACCCTTCACCAGGTTCATTGGCCAGAAGAGCCAGCACTTCTCCTTGCTGACCCTCATGCCATTGGCCTCAACCCACTGCTCCAACCTCTCCTCATCCCTGCACAGCCTTCCTGCAGATCAACACTCCTTGGAGTCACCTGTAAACTTCCTGAGGGTACTCCCCCTCCTCCAGACTGTGAGTGACGACACCAAACAGAAACAGCCCCAGTGCTGACCCCTGGGACAGACCACCTGCAGCCACCCACCAGCTGCCTTTGGCTCCAGTCACCACCACTCTCTGGGCTCAGCCACCCAGCCAGGTTTTTACCTAGCAAGGAGTGCACCCCTCCAAGCCATGAGCAGAAAGTTTATAACAGGAGGATGCTGTGGGAAAGGGGGTCAAGGGCTTTACTAAATTCCAGTTGGACAACATCCACAGCTTTTCCCTCGTCCACCGAGCAGGTCATCCTGTCATACAAGGACTGATAGTTAAGCAGATAATAAATTATGAGGCAATGCATTTGGAAATTCTGTGGAACATTCCGGTGTGTTCATCAAGCAAATTTCTACCAGCTACAAAGCCAGGCATACTGGGGTACACTAGGTTAGTAATTGTTATCAACTGAACCAGCAGAATACTTAGCATACTTTTTCTGCTGATAAGTTTATTTGTACTTTCATTTCTGTTCCTTCATATTGATGGCTATAGAGTGTTATGATCCATTTTTATACCGCTTAAAGTCAATTTAAAATGAGCTGTGAATTGTAATTGAGAATATGAAAAAGGGAGTCTAACAGTAGAAGTTTGATAATCCCGTGGACTCAAATGCTAGTTTCACCTTCATGCTGACCTCATGTAACACTTTATTACATTCCTGGAGGATTAGGCTGAAAGCACAAAAAGCTTAAAATCAATCCAAGGCTAAAAGAAATTCAGACTAACTCTTTATCTCCCTAGAAAGCTCATTCATTCACAGCCTCCAATCCTGTTTTCATTCATTTTATCAGGAAAAGAACTTCAGGGAAGTAATTCCTTGTAGCTGAAACACTGATCTGTAGATTAATTAATCCTCTCTTCCTGCACTAGACTCATGCGCTTACTAATACTTAAAGTTGCATTGCATTTGTTATCCTTCAGACAAATGGAAAGTTTTTATCTTTATGTTTCAGATGACTGTGGTTTATTGTAATTTTTTTTAAAAAATCTCTTGACCTTATCTTCAGTATAAAAAGTGTCATAGTAAAACAAGTCTGTAACATTAGGTCTGCTAATTTAACATGGACCAGATTTTGTAATCATTATAGTTGAGGATGGGCTGCATCAGTCATAGTTAATCTGGACTTGGACCAGAGTTTTGTCATAATTTAGTTCACCCACTGTAAAATGGGATTCTTTGTCTAACTCAGGCTCATGATCATAGTCAGCCTTATGAGAGCTTGCTGGGTACTTCAGCATAACAAAATTCTGCAGTACATCTCAAAATCATTCTCAAGTTAATAGTAAAACTAATTTTTTTCTTTCCATTTATTCTTCTATAGGTTTTTCAAAACTCTCCTGTCTTTTACACATTCTACATATTTGTTTGACCACTGCTTGTTGCAGGAAAAGGCAGTCTACCATAATAAGTTAATGGACATTCTTACAACTGGAGGAACTGAAACACAAAAATCTACTATAACCTAGATTGTCAGAAGCATTTAGTGGCCTCATTCTCACTGTTTCACTACCAGACATGACAGTAAAGGAGTGACATATCTAATTATCTGTAAAAATTTGGGCCAAATAATTCAAACAAAAGCATGCAGGAAGTGTAACCGGAGGTGAAGTCTATGTCCTTAATATCGAGGCATTCTTTTGCCACCAGACTCAGTCATCTACTAATACTTAAACATAAGTTACAGTTGCTTTCCTTCAATCAAATGGAATTTTGTCTTAGTGTTTTAGAAAACAGAAGATTTTTGGGTTTGTTTTTGAGGGGTTTTCTGGCAAAATATCTTGTATTTTGGTTTAAAATTAGTTTCAGGTTGTGATCCCTAGAAAAAAATTTCTTTTTCCTGTTATATTTGCTACTAAAGAGTGGTTCAAGATAGAGGGTTTATTCTTAAATGTATCCTGAAGTTTACAGAGCCACATTCTGAGTCACTGTCAGATTGACATTAAAGATGGTGTATTTAAAATATTTCAGAAGTATTCACCGAACTTGGAACTATGAAACACCTTGAGTTATAAAATAAGAACCTGGATGACTACAGTTGTAATGGCTGATGTAAATAGATCCATCATTCCATTATGATGAAGTATCCATTTTAATTACTGAGGAAACTCAATGTTATTAACAGACTTCTTGAAAGATTACTGCATAAAAGCTTCACAATTAGTTTTGTCATCTCAAGATTGAGACTCCATAGATTGTCAACTTTATATCTTGTCATTCCTAATTTTAATTAAAAGACAAGGGTAACTGCCTATTATGTGATTGTCTTGAGACACACAACCCCAAACATAATTCCAAAATATTCCTTATTTAACAACCAAACCTTAAAATAGAGGTGTGTCCCATCTCTTAAAAATATTCCTAAAAATATGAATTATATTAATTACAGAAATCTGAATCAAAGAAATATAAAGAAGGCTAGCATTTGGGTTTTGAAGAACCACAGGAAGCAGAGAAAGAAGAAGTCAAGATTTTAAACTGGGTATTTAAACTGGAGAGGCATCTACAAGGAAGTAGATACCTATTAATCAAGTAATAATGAAAATTCAATATGTTGTGAAACTGGTTTAGGTCAATATATGCAGAATCTTAAAGAAATGTGACTAAAGCCATATAGAAAGGTAAGAACCAGGAGGGCATACATAGTATGAAAATGTGTTGTGTGGGTGCAAGCAAGAGAGAAACAGGGAGAGAGAGCATTTCTTTAATTTGGCAAAAGAGTCAAGAATAACCTAGTACTTCAGTCTCTGCCACTTTGTAATATTCTTTATTTTGAAGTTGGTAACCAGAGGACAATATGAGTTACTCCACCACTGGAAGACTGTTGATGGTAATGTTTTAGGCAGTTGATTCTCTTTGGGTTTGTACTTTTTTAAGCATAGTTACTCAAAAGCAGGGCTTATCTGAGCTAAGACAATGTGACTTTGTTGGAAAACTTATCCAGCTGATGAGATAAATATTGACATTTAGGGGTCCTAGCAGATTTTTCCCAAGTCTCTTACACAGCACTAGTGACTGGAATATAAGTTCTTTTCATATCTTGCAGCCTTTTAGCTTCATAAGGCATATAAATAGTGTTTATTTAATTACTAAATAGGTAGGTTATATATAGCATGGTATAGAGAGGACAGGTATTCATTCCTCATTAAGATAAAATAATTTTTTTTAAGCGTGGTGAAGACAAGTTATTATTTTATACTTATTTTTGGTAACTGAAATTGAGATCCAGTTTAAATGCCTGTACTCACATTCACCTAAAGACTGTAAAACCTTTTGTCTGTGTCTGGCAAAGTTGCTACATGGGTTATGCCCTCCTATGGTTTTTCACATTTCTGAAACCTGAGTTCCAATGTAGTGGTCTCAGCTGGGGTCTTGTTCCTGAGTAAAGTACACTTTACTTAGGAACCACAGTAAATAAAGTCCTTAAGCTTTGAAACACTGTCAGAAAACAGTATTTTAAGCACTACAAACTGGAATAATTCATAGCCATTATAATTTCCAAGTCATGGATCTCCAAACTTGCATGTAATAGGCTCTGCATTCCGTGTATATCTGCCAATTAGACTGAAAAATATTTAAAGGGTAATATGTGAAGGCAGTTTAATTTTATGTTGTACAATCAGAAGACTTGTAGTTTGCAGATAGCATCACAAGGAGCTTATTAGCAGTTACCTGTGAGCACATATTGCCCATGAATTACCAGTGGGTATAAAATACAGAAAGCAGACACATTCCTTCAACACACAGCATTTGAAATATCACTGTATGCAATTATTGAGAGAAGGTTTTGTATCATCCAAGTCAGAGACTAAAGTTTGTGGGTTACCTAAATCTAGCATCATATGTGGTCAGACTCATTATTTTAAAGATGAAGCCCAGCTTCTCTTTCTGTCATTTCTCTGTTGCTAGATTTACATACAAGGTGGAGGTAATTTAAGGTTGCTGCAGCTACTGCTCCTGACTGAAGTTTCCTGTGACATCTAGGCCACCAGGAAAAACAGCAGATGTCACCTCTCTACTAGAGGGTCATTTACTTAGGAAAAGTGAGTCATGAGTCAGGAAAAAGGTGGATAATAAAAAGCCAAATTCACAAGAACTCTCTGAGCTTCCTTGGCTTGGTCATCATATGAGTGCACAGTATTTGTCTGGAGGAACGCAGATATATAGCTATCAAAATATATACAATTTTCCCCTGAAAGTTATTGCATACTAAAGAATTGTCTCTACTAAGTGTGTATCTTTGAGTCCATTTGTGAGAACTGATGCCCTTTCGGCAAGCCTATAACATCCTAGTAAACATATTTCTTTTTTCAGTAGCTTTGTATGGATTAGAAACAACATCTTTAAATGAGACTATTTTAGTCTAAGTGGATGTTAAGGAAAGGAAATTGAATTACCTTGATGTAAAAGAAAATTTGCAAGCATATGACATCATCATTATATTTTTTAGAAACAGTTGCAGAAATTATTATTTTAGTGGGCTTATTTTTGCACTTGCAATTCAGGGCCTCAATATATTGCAACACTCTATGCATAAAGTTTTTTCAGTCAATGAAACAGCATTTTTTCCTATTCTTTGGGGAAAAAAGTAGACTTCAGGAAATGTCTCCAACAGTGTTGAAGTATCTGTGTTTTCAAGACCACCTGCTGTATGCTTTTAAAATGAGTAAGAATAGAACTCAGTGCCCAGCAGAGCCTTTTTGAATTCTAATAGCTTCAGTAAATGCTTCCTGGTAGAATGGATAAAGTCTGTCTTAACTGCTACTGGCTCTACGTGCCTTTGTGGCAGGTGGGAATGTTCTGTCTCTTGTTGAACACCAATAGTAGGTGAACTGGAAAGGGAGAATGAACCCTATTTTGTATGCTGTTTTCATTCTTTTCACAGAACGAGCAATTTCATTTTATTTGTGTTTCCACTTTGCAACAAGATTTCCAGATAGGTTGATACTTTGGCATGTGTAATAATACATCACTTCAGGTGAGACTATTTAAAGGTTTTCTATTGTTTTGAAGACGGAATACAGGACAAGCTCACCAGTATGTTTCAGCAGCTCTGTGCCTGTTGGCACAAAGCAGCCATGAACCTGACTTAACAGACTAGTTAAATTGGTTTTATGGCCACTTTGTGCTGTGGGAATATTGTAAAACAGCTGGAGTGCACCGCTGATGTATCTGGTCCTAAATTGCTTGCATGGTACGAAATGCTGTTGTACAGCTGTCTGATGGAGGCCCTCTCAAAACTGCATTCATCTAGTGACACTGTACCAGCAAACTGGGCTTTTAAAGGAAGGCACATGGTACATACCACATTAGGTAGCTTTCATCTTAGCAGACCTGATGTACTTCAAAAGCATCGTTAATCTCCTTCCACTTAAAGGATAACTGACTGTGACATCAGAAGCACCTACACAAATGTAGTACAGGTCAGACCTGCACCTTCAAGGGGAAGTGCCAGTCATTGCTCTTCCTGCATCCTGGTTCAGATCATGAAACCGTATTGAAACATGCATTTATTCCCTTTTGAATGAAGCAAAGCACAACTATGCACTCTGGTAGTAGTGCTATGGATCTCAACAATTATTAAGCATTAATTCTGTGAGGTTAGATTAAAGTTTATCCAAAATACCTGCAATGATGGAGTGTAAGTGATTACCAATAATTCTTTCAGTCCAGGTCTGCACTTGTGCTCTGCTACCTGCTAATGCACAGAGGCAGAGGCAAGGTATTGGTCCATGCTACTGTACACTGAGGAGAAATTCTAGGTCCCCAGAAATTACTTGAATACCTACTTGCCATAATTTCTGTATGCTTGAGATGGGATTCTAGCCATCTGGGGAACCCAAGTTGAATTCCTTCGTTTATATGATATCACAACAAAAGTTTTTAATAGGTTTTCCCTTAAGTTTTCTCTTTTGCAACTTATCTTTTTTAACAACTTTATTGTAATTACATATTCTGTCTCCAGCTGCTCACTGCAAGAATTGCTTGCATGTTCTGTGTATGTAGAATTCTCAGAGTCTGCACACACACACACTCCTTCTTTCCCCTCCCCACAAAGAAATGTGAGTTAACACTTCACATGGTGAGTAATTTCTCTGAGGCAGTAGATAATTCTGCCCTTAACACAGCAATGCCAACATAAAGCTGGTGTAGGGATGCTGTTTGCATAGGCAGCCCTTGAGCAACTTCACCCTTAGTGACTGTCAAGACAAAACTTTTTTTGTGTCATATTTGCCAAATGATTACAACTGGGTGTCATAGGCTCCACACACCTTTGTGAGAGGTTCAGGGTGATGAGCATTAGCTATTAACAACCTGCTTGCTAAAGCAGTGCTTCCATTTAGCTTTGTATTTTATCTGGTGTTTTGGGGGAGGTTGAGCCAGAGATCAGCTCCTCTGCTGTAGGGAAAAGATGAGATTTCCAACTGAACATCAGAGAAAAAGCAATGCTGAAGATTAATTGAATCAATTAGAAGAAAGTACAATATGCTGACATAAGTGCATAAGCAATGGGGTTTCTATTGTTGCCCCATGTACTTAATTTTAATTACCATCAGCTCATCAGCGTAAATCTTCAAGCATTGCACATTATGAAATGCTAATTAGTAAATGTGTATTGCACTAAACATTGGCTTCAGTTTAAAAAGTAATTGAAGATTTATCAAATCCTTGACCCCAAAAGCCACATTGTTTAGGCCAGGTGGAGATGGTATGAAGAAAATAAAATGCTTGTACTAACACGTTCTATATCATATAATCATAAAATCTCTTAATGGTTTGTGCTGAAAGAGGATCTTAAAGATCATCTTGTCCATCCAACCCCCCTGCTGCAATGGTCAGGGACACTTTCAACAAGATTAGGTTGCTCAAAGCCCAGTCCAACCCAGCCTGAAACACCTCCAGAGATGGGGCATCTACAACTTCTCTGGGCAACCAGTTCCAATGCCTCACCATCCTCACAGTATTTTTAGTAGATGCACTTTATTTTTAGTAGATATATTTTCTTATATATAATCTAAACCTACTTCCAGTCTGGAGTCATTCCCCTTTGTCCTGTCACTGCATACCCTTGGAAATAATCTTGCCCCATCTGTCCTGTAAGTTCCCTTCAGGTACTGAAATGCTGCAATTAGGTAACCACAAAGCCTTCTCTTTTCCAGACTGAACAATCCCAGTTCTCCTAGCCTTTCCTCATAGAAGATGTGCTCCATCCCTCTGATCAGCTTGGTAGCCCTCCTTCAGACTTATGGATATGATTAGCTATCAGTAGATGAAATTCCAAAGCTGCATGCTGATTGCACACTCAAAAGTTGCCAAAAAGAAGAAAATACATAATCATACTTAACCTTTGGACTGATCTTTTCAGTAATCAGCAATTATCCATAGTGGTTTAGGTGTCTGAGTTATTTTATTTCAGCTTTCATCCAGGTCCTTTGTTTGGTTCCATATATCCTTTTGCAACTTTCAAGAAACTATATTACATAAAAAGTAGTTTGGAAAAACAGTTTTTCTTGGCTATTCAACTCACATTTTTTCATTTTTTAGATCCAAGGTGACAAACTATATTTGCATGATCAGTTAAAAGGGAGCACTGCAGGGTCTTCCTGCTGTCATTGGAGGGTCTTTGAGGGTAGGACTCTTACTTGGCTGGGTTTGCATTTGTGTGATTGTATTGCTCAGAACTGAGTTAGATTTGAGTTTGAAGAGTAGAATATAGTATGGAGGCAAGTAAGCAGAGGATTTTAATTGATGAAATGAAATCTAGAAACTAGTCATTCATAGGATTCCACTCTTGTATCTCTTCTCTATGATGCCCAGTGACAAGACCTAAGAGAATGGCCTGAAGTTGTATCAGAGGAGGTTTAGGTTGAATATTAGAAAAAGATTCTTCACCCACAGGGTAGCTGGGCACTGGGACAGGCTCCCCTGGAAAGTGGTCACAGCACCAAACTCACTGGAGTTCAAAAACCATTTGGACAATGCTGTCAGATTCATGATGTGGCTCTTGGGAATGGTCCTGTGAGGGGCCAGGATTTGGATCATCCTTGTGGCACATTTCAACTCAGCTTATTCTGTGAAATAGTAAATATACCAAGTTCTTTGGTGAGGCCAACTAATATACATACTCACCCAATCTGCATCAGCAGTTTCTAGAGTTCATTTTATTAATTTAAAAAGCTTCCTACCAAAAATATAAAAATAAACAGTATAAATATAAATAGTTAATTTTTCATGTTTTCAGAGACTCTGTAGCTGCAGCAAAGCCTGGCATGCATTTTGTCATCAAGTAGTGTTTTCTTAGAACTGAGAGACCTGTCACACAGATTTTGTGAATTTTTAGGACCGAATGACATTATGTCTATGAAGCAGTATATTTTACTTGCAACATTAATACTTAAATCTGTTTTTCATGCTGATGTAAATTCATATTCTGTCTGAACTAAGGAGATAAAGTTTATGTGATAAAATTCTCATCTGTGCTGAAACTTTAAACATAAAAGCAAATTTGAAGAATTTGCCATTGAAGAGAAAAAAATGTTTTTAATCTGGAGCAATTTTTTTATTAAATCATGTTATTCTAGCTTTATCCTGTATGTAGTTTACAGCAATTCACAAATGACTGTCCGTTCACATAGCCAAGTACTGATTTATAGTAGCACATTTTTAAAGATGGACCAAGGAGAAGGAGCAATTGTGGATAATTAATGAGAAGCAAAGGAACATAGCAAATGACTAACTACAGTTAAGGTTTGCAAGGGAGCAAAATGCCAATTTTAGAATGTTGCCTTTTTCAGCTTGAAAACCCTAGCTAGTATCCAAAACCAAAGAGAGCTGACAGTAGAGAGAAATGTTGAGGAAAATTGGCATCAGTTGCTATGCTACAAACATATTTATTCCCATTAACATCACTTATTTTTATATTAGCCACGCACTTCTTAAGTGGCATTCTGTAGTTTTTGTTTGTTTTTCAATTAAACAGGTTGGTTGGCTGCTTGACACCTATCTGAGACCCATACATAATTTAGGTTGGTTTTCAAAGTGCTTGTCTTTGTTTTCATTGTACAGAAACGTTCTCAAGGTTACTGTTTAAAAAAAGGACTTCCAGAGAAACAGTGTCATCCTAGCCATCCTATGTTTGGCTGGATCTTCCTATTCCAAATCACAGGAAAGCGAAATATTACACAGGACTGAACAGTAAGAAAGTGCAAACTAGATTATGCCTCATTTTAAAAACTCTATGGTTTCATTTATATTTCTAAATCTGTACATAGAACCTTAGCATTGGGCTCTAATTATAAAGGGAAAATAATGAATTTTAATCAATTAGAAATTAATATACCCATTATGTAGTAATAATAAATAATTCATTTTATACTATATTATAATTGTAGATAATGACACCATTATCTGGATAAGATTTAAATGGTTTTGCATTTACCAAATACACAAGTAACTTTTCTCAAAACTACAAATTATTTTTGAATGTATTCTTCCCAGAAAGTATATTTATTATTGCTCTTCCATGTCTCATACATTAACACTGCAGTCTAAAAAATATATACAGTTAAGCTTTATACGATCAACTGGTCTGCATATACGTTGTGTTCAAGAGTGGTATAATATTTGATATATTTTTCCATGGAAAATCATCTTTTTTATGACTGTAACACAGAGCTAAATTAGCGAGGTTTACAGGAAAAATGTTAAATCCATTTACCATGACAAAGGACAGTGCAAATGTGCTTCTGACCATTTGGATTGCTGATCCAAATGTGATGTCATTTGATTCTCTATACCAATATAAGAAATTTGCTTAAAAATAACCGTTAGGGAAACTGAATGGGCCTATTTGCCTATTTCCTCACCAAAGCCCACAGTCTGTTTTCAGAGTAATTTTGACTCACACGTGAAAGGGAGTGCTGATTTCCTTAGTCAGCTTTATCTGAGGTAGATCCATACCAGACATCAGCTTGCAGGAGCTGGCATACAAATGAGCTGAACCTACCCCAGCAACTGCAGGAAGTTGTTTCATTAATATATAATGGATCTTATTTGAGAACAAACTTCTCCTCTTGTCCTTTACCTGTCAGGAGTCTGTATTGGGAAACTGGTCACATGCAGTCCATCCAAGTGCATGCAGATACAGGAGACTTCCAATAATACCCAGTTATGGGGCACACCACAAAAATATCTCTAGATGAAAATATTGAATATGGGGGAAAAGACTGAGCAGTAATTTGCAAGGGCCTTCAGAACAGAGATATAACCAAGTACATACATAAACACATTTCTTCCCAAAAGCCTGGCCAAGAGTGCTGGCTATTAACAGAACATTAGTAGCAACATTTTTAGTCCAAATAACAAGTAATTAGCCAACCACATTAAACAATAATGAGAGCTAGTAATCATATTTTTATCAGCAAAATTAGCCTGGATTCATTTTAAAACAACATTTAATGCAAACAGCTTAATGAATATGTAAAACGTTAAAGTTATGCACAGAACCAAATGTTCTCTGGAAACCAAAGATAATTACTATATCTTGACTGTTATGCATGAACTTCTATCAAACAGTTGTTTCCCCACTGTTCATTCTTGTGCATGCATAAATTATGGAAGTTTTCTGTTAGTGTCTCCAAAGGACTTGTATGAGACTAAAATAAATTGCTGATCAATTTGATAAGTCTTTGATCTGCATTTTTGATACACAATCTTTGAGAAGCCTACCTAAAGAATAGTAATAATCAAATATTAATGAAAAACATTTTTAGAAGAGTACAAGGGCAAAGTATCTTCTCTGTGTAGTACTAAATAATGGGTTGAGAAGTAGGCTGGATTTATACAGACACTACTGGTGTCCTGAACTTAGGGTGCATAGAAGAAATCCATAAATGTGGGGTTTTTTCCATTGAGAATTCTGTCTTGAAACTGATGAGTAAGTATAATGGCCAGTAAGAGGATTAAGAGTTGGAGCACCTTTCCTACAAGATAAAGAGAATTGGGATTGTTCAGCCAGGAGAAGAGAAAGTGACATAACTGAAGCCTGAAGTACATTAACAGGGTATAGAATAAAGATGGAGAAAGACTTTTTAAAAATTCATATCATTACAAGATAAAGGGAGACAGCAGCAAAGCAAAGGAGAGCAGGTTTTAATTAGATATTATGAAGAAATTCTTACTGTGAGGGTGGTGAGACACTGGAACATATTGCTCAGAGAAGTTGTGGATATCCTATCCCTGTAGGTGTTCAAGGGCAGGTTGAATGGAGCTCTGAGCAGCCTGGTCATGTGAAAGGTGTCTCTGCCTATGGCAAGAGGTTAGAACTGTATGATCTTTAAAGTTCCTTCCAACCCAAGGTGTTCTGTGATTCTATGATAATCATTTAAATGTCCTACAAGCCATGCTTAAGTGACTGAAGTTATCAATCCTGGTATTGTCTTGTGAGACAAAAGACTTGAATAGTATTTCCAGTAAGTGTCCTTTCAAGAAATGCCCTTATGAAGAAGTTAGATCAAAATCTATGGGTTTTCTTTATCCTCATCTGCCTTGAAACTGATTGAGTAGGAATTCCATGACAGAATTCTTCTATTCAGTACTCTGATTTTTGTCTCTATTTTCTAATGTAGACCTTTCAATTTAGACAGAACTAACTTCTTCAAACATGCTGAACTAATGAAAAAAATCCAGTCCCCTGTTCAGCACCTTCAATGATTTATACTCTATTTTACACAGCCTGTGTCTAAGCCTAGCAATACAGTATTTGTAGTACCCGATGAAGAAGTTAGATAAAACTAGAATAGAATTAGTACAGGTCTTGTCAACTAGAAGCCAAAGTTGATTAAGTCAAATTGTGGCAAGTCAACATATATTAAAGTAGGCAAAGGCTTTCAGAGGAAGCTTTTTTAGTATTCTGTGATACACCATCAGCAGCTTCAATAGACCTGAACCTCCGCTCATTCCTACTCAATCATTTGACATGATGTCTCAGGACTGATTTAAATCAAGTCTTTAGAAATTTGGAGAAGGCTATTAATTGTCTCACCTCTGAATTCTCAGTTCTACTGAGATTTTTCCCAAATATTACCACAGCGCATTTAATGAATACAGAACTTGACGTTGCCAGAATACTTGCTCAGTCCTTCACTATACTAAATCCTCTAAAAAAACATTTTAGTTTGATAAATAAGAATCCATGAATGACAAATTATACATTAATATTTTTAAGGAGAAACCCCCTAATACAAAAAATTAGTGACTTGAGCTTCTGCTTCCATTTTCTGAATTTCCTTTGCTTTTAACAACACTGGCTCAGTTCATTAAAGTTACCTCAACTGTGCTAAAAAGAAAGCGGGTATAGAATTAGGATAATCTCTGTATTGTCTATAAGGGCTTCTTGTGACTATCATGTATTCCTTTCCTCCAATCTGTTTTTACTGTAATTCTAAATTGAAATTAATATGGGAATAGTTTATAAATATCCACTGTCCACTACTCAAATGTATTTTATGAATATTCATTCATAATTTTTGAGAGAAGTATCTTATATCTAAGCCTGGTCTCCCAGGCAAAAACAATGACACAGATCAGGATTGCAATAATTATATTTTTATATAGGGATCATCATCTCTATATATAATATGTGTAACATATTATATAGTATATATGAAATATTTTATATTATATAATGTTATATAATGTAAATTATATCTATAATCAGGTTATATCATTTTTATATATTTCAATATAGAACTTGTACCTCTGCTAAATTTTGTTCTGTCTAGCGAACTCCAGCTATTACAGTATGCCAGAAATTTGTGAAAGCAAAAAGCAACACATAAATATAACATTATTTACAGTTTGTACATTATGTATAGCAGTAGATTGTTTACCTTAATGCATCCTGATAGATGTAAGCTGACACGGGCTGCTCAGCCACTGCTGTAGGAAAAGACTGAAAATCTCCTCGGTGTTAAACACAACTCTAATTTTTGAGGTTTTTTGCTTTTCAGCTTTTCATAAGTACTCTAATATAGTAGAATTTAACTACCCTTGGCTACCCAAAGCAAGTTTTTGAAGTTTTTTTAGCTCTTATATAATTCTTATCGTTTGACCCATTGTTTTGTTGTTGGACAGAAAATACTGGGGAAAAAACCAGCTAAAGCGTTCTTCCTTAACAAAGATGATACTTGGATTTCTACTCAACAAATAAATTCACTATAACTTTTAAGACTAAAGAGTCAACTTTGTCAAGTGATGAGTAAAATCTATGCATTTGTCAAAAAAATACTTAGGTCTAGTTTTGCACTCATGAAATGTAAGTCATCACAATAGGGTCAAAAATAAACAGTATATAACTATTTCTTAATGAATTTAGTGCATGCAGATGTAAAAATTCTATATTTTGTCTCTAAAAAATTGTGGACTTTTACACCACCAGGCTTGCACTTCCATTCTGTAGAGAAATCCTTGTAGCAATAGAGCTAGGAATGAAAAAAGCATTCTGCTTATGTGCTTGCTAATTTTCAGCAGCTCTATAAAAGTTCTTTACGAAATGCAGCAACCTACAAACCTCATTATTGAATTGTAAGGGACATTTTCATGAACTGATTTGTCCATCTGATTGAATTAAAATATTTCTATTTTATTCAGGCTTGTATTGAAATGTCTTTAGTTCTACTTGGAAGCAGTATTAAGGAATTTGTTCAGCACAGAGAAGTTGTAGCTCTAAAACTGGTACTGGTTCTCAATTATTTTTGAAAGTTCAGTGATCTTCAATATCTTTGGAACTATAATGGTACTATGGTACTAAATGCGATGGCTTATGTGGCTGTTTCACAACAATCAAATTGTTGATGCACTGGTTCTCTTCTTGTTGAAAGGCTTGCAAATTCAACACAGAGTGAGAAAGTCAAATATAGGGGTATTTTCCTTTCTCGGACACCATCACTCACAGGAAAATTCTGTTGATCAAATTATAACACAGCAATTCCTCAGCAATCCCCTCCCCTTCAGGTGCTGATTTCTGGATGACTGATAATCTGCTGCCCGTGGGCCTGCAGAGGTGTCCCTGGGCAGGATTTGGTGAGCAGTGCTCTCGGTAGTGTGCTCAAAACAAATGCTCCTCAGTCTCCTGTTTCTGTGCTGGTGTTCTCATGCACAAAGTGGTGGAAAGCAGTGGAGATTCACCTTAGTTGTGGAACTAGGCAGAGACAATCAAAGGCATGGTGTGGGTGGATGTGGTGAGCAGGGACATGGGGCTTTGCACAGCTGCTCTGCACAAGGGCAAAGAAGGAAGCTGTGGGAACAAGGGTCAAGAGACACAACAGCTAATACTCATTGTGTCTTTGCTGTTTACCCTGGAAAACTTCTTGAATTGGTAGTTTTCTCCTGAAACACATTTTGGGGGTTATCTTAGTTATTCAGAAATTCTATATTTGTTATTCTGTATGATGAGTCTTGAGCCTAAAAAATTTTTTAGTAATTGCACAGCTGGGAATCACTCTGTCTTCTGATAGAGTGAGTGGCAACTGAATTTAATATCAGTCTGAAACATTCTACTGGACTTAGACATAAAATGTGTGCTTGTAACATTAAAATTTTATGTGTACTAGTAGCAACATGATAAAGTATAGGAAGATTCTTCTAGCATGATTTCTGCTGTTTAGTAATTTCTTTGTTATTGGTGTTATTAATGTTATTCTTGTTTTTTATGGTGCCTGAGGTTGCCACATTCTTACAGGGGAATTGGAGGGGAAGTACAACACACAGGAATGTTAAACTTCACTGAATTATATTCTTGTAGTAGGTGATGTCTCCACAAAACTGCAGTTATTTTGATTGAATACATTTTATGGAATTAGAATTTTTTATTTAATATATTTTAACATAAAGACTTGTCTCAGCTTTTTCTAATTATTTCAGGTGTGAAAAGTTCTCAATTATTTTTGAAAGTTTAGTGATCTTCAATATCTTTGGAACTATAATGTGGCAAATATTTTTTGTTACTGGCTAGAAAAATTGTATTTACCCTCTTCTCAGTGTTCAGCTTGTATGTTCTCACCTTTTGCATTCCATATTCTGTTTTTCTCATTTGATACCTCAAGCACATTAAGCACATGTTAAAAATTGAGGTTTTAGTCCCCCCCTTGAGAGAAACATTACTTGAATAGCACATAAACAGCAAACAAGCAAATAATGAGTTTTTGTACTCTATCATCAAGACCCTTTGAACAGAAGGAGAGGGAAAAACATAACTGTCAATCCCTGACAGTAATTCTATAATTTTTAATCACACATCTATGTCCCTGGGCATAATTTTCTCACTGTTAACGTTTGTGATTGTAATTTTGAATTAATATCCAATACATTCTTTCACATTCCAAATATGGTGAATTAGTATTAATCCTCATTTGTAATGTACATTTCCTGTAACTAAATTATTGGCTGCCTCCACAGAGTGATTGTTCCCCTGAAGAATTGCCTCTTACTTTGATAATTTAAGCCTTGCATAAGAGTCTCCTTGTGGGCAGGATCCCTGCTGATTTTCACAAGGAATTTTACCTGAGTTTAGTTCAGAAGGTACAACCGAAATATTGCCTCTGAAAGAAAGCCATTTTCAGTTCTTAAGTTACCAGACCTACTTTGATGTGGTAGAGAACTCAATGGCATATTGAGAGGGACGTGTGTTTCTAATTTAGTTTTACACATGACGTCTGAATTCTGATGCCAATGCAATTAAAGAGTAAATTTTGAAAATAAGTGAAAAACACCACTGAGAAACAGGGTGAATTGGATCGAATCCAAGCCCAGTGCATCACTTATTTATTTTAGTATCCTCCAGATAATTTTTCCATTTTTCTAGTCTCAGAGACTGTATAGAAATCTTTACTCCCTGTGTGTCATGGTTTAACTCCAGCCAGCAATCAAGCCTCACACAGCTGTTCATTTACTCTCCCACCAGCAGGATAGAGAGAATGAGAAGGGTAAAAGAAAACTCATAGGCTGAGATAAGGAGAGTTTCATAGAGAAAGCAAAAGCTGCTCACACAAGCAGAGAAAAACGAGGGATTAATTCACCTCTGCCCGTGGGCAGGGAGGTGTTCAGCCATCTCCAGGAGAGCGGGGCCCCATCACATGTAACAGTGACTTGGGAAGGCAAAAGCCATTGCTTCAAATATCCCTGCTTTTGTCCTTCTTCCCCACACTTTACATACTCAGCATGATGTCAGATGGTCTGGAGTGTCCCTTTGGTCAGCTTGGGTCACCTGTCCTGGCTGTGTCTCCTCCCATGCACCCCCAGCTTCCCAGCCAGTGTGGCCGTACAAAAAGCAGAAAAGTCCTTGGCTCTGTGTGAGCCCTGCTCAGCAATGACAAAATACCTCTTGTATTATCAACTCTGCATTCAGCACAAATCCAAAACACAGCCCCACACCAGCCACTCTGCAGACAGTTAATTCTGCCCCAGCCAAAACCAGCGCACCATGCAAAGAGCCCTTTAGGCCTGTGTAAGTGCTGCTGTTCAGAGTCTCATTTAACTACTTTTTACATTTCTCAGTCTTGCTGTGAAACTGGGACTTTCCTGGACTTTGCATTCCAAAGCACATTCTGTGTCAATGCACATGCAGCTCCACCGAGATGCTCATTTTGCTGAAGTTTTCAGTGATGTGATCACAATTAAACAACACAATGCTCTAAGCAAGCTCTGGTTCATGCAGCTTTAGGTTTTCTTACTGAGATAAGTGATGTGATTTGTTTTACCAGCAATGATGTATTTTAGTTGGGTACCTGAAGATTTTTGACCTTCCAGTCCTTTCCAGTACTTTCAATACATTTGTGTCATAGTGGGCATTCATGCAAAATGGCCAAATACCATGAAGTGTCAGAAATGCTCAGAACTATTACCTAGGTTTGAGTTTTGATTGCCAAGGTGATCTGAGCACACAGAAATAACTTCAGCATAAAACCTTCGAGGAGGACCAAGAGAGTTAGACTGACACTGACTTTCAGAGAAAACCAGGAATCTGAATGCTGTTGTGAATCCCAAATATAAAAGGTAGCATACTTTTATGGTAAGCACAAAACTCTCACTAGTGTCAGCAGAATGCTGTGAATCTAAAGATATGTGCACAGAGATTTGCCTCATGAGCTCAAAATGAAATAGAATTGTGTACATTATGTTTACAGATCTGTACCTGACCAGTCTATTTTATTATTAAGATTAGTACAATTGAGAAGAATGGTATCCATATGTTGCTGTTAACTTCTCAAGTACAGGATATATGTGTTTAAATGCAATAACTAAACAGTATTTCCCCAGCCCTAGTTATATTTTCTTTCTGTGGTATATGATTATCCTGTCTGGATATAAGTATCTGAAGACTATGTAAAAAAAGAAGGATTTCACCAAATATATTTTTCTTTTCTAATGTGATTTGCTGAATCCAACTCTCCTCAGTTGTCTCAAATCTTTTTTCTTTCCCTTAAATATGACATGACTGCAGTGAGCATTGTTCTTTTATATATATTGCATTTCAAATCAGAAAAGTGAAGCTTTGTAAATTACACTTTAGCAGGGAAGTGGAGGGGAAATGCAGTGGTAGTGTCTGTGGAATCCTCAGATGCCATTGTTCGTGGATGCTCTCTTCAGGGTATCTCAGAGGATCCCAGCAGGAACAGTTTTAATTTAATTTTAGACCAATGAATAGTCTACAAAAAAAAAACCTTGATATTTTTGATATTAAGAGATGAATAATTTCTTCATGAGAGTGATACAATTTCTATAAAATTATTTTGTGTGGTTCTGAGTGAAAAAGAAAGACTGGATACAAAGAAGGAGCTGTTATGAAGTCCTATTCTAAGACTTTCTTGTCTTGATTGTTCTTATCTATTCTTGTTCATCACCTTCAATTTTCTGTCCTTTCAGAGGCCTTTAATCCAAACCTTTGTTCATTTTTAGATGTCTCATTATTATTCTTTCGCCGTATTGTTTCATTTTCCTGAGATACACCTATGAGAGGGAGCAATTAGCAAAATAGTTTTAGAAGTAAATGAAAGGTCTTACTTCTCTGCGCATATCCTTTTCATCTTTTATCTTCTTCATGACATTTTTAACCTGCTCTAAATAAAAAAGAATATCTAATGCTACTTTTTGTAGATTGTCTTTCAATGGCTGTAGTTAATTTTAAATAATGTTCTAAATCTTGTATGTGAAAGGTGTAGGCAGTGGTCTGCATACATACATGCAGAGCTTGAAAGGCTGAAAACAGGTAGTATTTGACCAGGGTTTAGAGTAACTACAGGTGATTTCACATATTTCTCCAAAATGAGTTTGACCTGGGGTTTTTTTGAGAGTATATACATCAGCTCTTTCTTTTCACTGAGACTATAAATGTCAAGGTGATGCAGAACACTTGCAGAGTGACTTGGAAAAGGTCTGTTTGTGACACAGTTCTATGAACAATAATTCTGGTGTACATATATATCGTGTATAAAGCGTATCAACTGAGTGACCATGGTTTATGAATGACAGCCTACAGAGTTGCACCAGTTAACTTGATCCATTGTTTCTCTTAGCTCAGACAGTTCATAAAACTGGCTTCTAAGCTGATGAAAGTACAGCCATCCAGGAGATCCGGTTCAAATGTGATTTAATTTTTCACTCACTCGTTTTAGTACATAAATCAGAAATACTGACTGGGCATGAAAATATTGAAAGGTGCACTGAGTCAAGCCAAATAGCCAGATCTGCATTTTTTTGTCTAACAAAAATACCATTTGCCTGGACAAGGTTATAGAAATACAGCTGTGTTTGAGGGTAACTTCCCTCAGTCTGTCACTCAAGGACTTGCTGAAATGCAGGAGGTATCTTTGTACTACTAACATTTAAATGGATCATTTTATCCATGAATTACGTTAGGTTTTTTTCAAAATTGGCCTTGTTTTTTTAATCTGAATAGCCGCGATGCCATGATAGGGTGAACTTCACATTATAAATAGTCTGCATGAAAAAAATAGTTTCTTTGTTTCCAGTCTCTCACTTGATAGTTTTGTTTGATGACAGTGTTATCATCCTACCAGAAGCATCCATAATTTGCTTCCCACACCATTTATCATAAGCTAGTATTTGATCTGTTTGTTACACTTCCTTTTTCAGTGTGGAGAAATGCAGCTTTAGCTACTCTCTGTACTCACTTTTTTTCCTTGTACAGGCACCATTACATCCTCCCCGTCTTCCTCAGTGCCTTTTCTAATTCTTCCATAAGATTTGGGAGCTGGTTCAAACCCTAGGACAGCAGGTAGTGTTTAAAACATACATACATTTATATCGTAGCAGAATGATGTCTGCAGTTTTGCTCTCCCCTTTTCCTTAACAATTCCTAGTTCTCAAAGTGCCTTACTGAACTTTTCACAAAAATACCTCATACAATATATCTTTTCTAAGTATTTCAATGAGCATTTTCAAAGCCCATCATTTTGCATGATAATTTTTTTCCACAAACTTTGCTTCATATTTTTCAACACCTAATTTAATTTTATTTACCAGCTACTCAGTCTCATAAGATTACTGAATTTTGCAAATTTGAGTTTGTAAATTAGGCTAAATTTGATTACTGAGTTTTTAAATTTGGCTAACCCAAATAATTAAGCAGCTACACCAAAGTTTCACTCTGTTCCAAGGAAAGGATGGCTATTGCACAATACCTCAGAAAAATGTCATCAAATTGTCTCCATTCTCGGTGGCTGCCTCCTCTCTAGACTCAAGGTGTCTGCAGAATCCTTTTGCCAATTCATTCTTTTGCACAAAGTTTCCAGTATTATGTGAAACTTGTTTCTGCAGTGCTTAAGGCAAAGTGTCATGAAAAGCCAATGGATTAGACTTCCATAAAAAACATCACTTGGAAATGGTATACAACATCTTCATTCATTTTACAGCTGTTGACACCTATTATTCAATTTTTCACATGCTTCTACTAAAGGTGCCAGTTGGGTGTTGTATTTCACGAGGTTTCTCAACCACAGCCTCATTCCACTTCACACATGCTCATTTTTCTCTTATGAACAACCAGAAGGATTATGACACTTGATGCAGAAAGTAATAATTTTTGTTAATTGGAAGTGAATTAGAAGAATATATTAGGACCTATTCCAGCTATGCTCCAGCTGTTTTTTTGGATTTAAAGGTGCTGCCTCTAAGCCATAGTTTCCCTCTTATTTAAAATGGTCAGTTATTTTCAAACCATGAAATAAATTGCATTTTCCTTTACTTTTTAAAATAGTTATATGATATGCTTGATATCAGGACATTTGTAATAGGAGCTTAACACTTGAGCTAGTTTAGTTCAAAATCTGTCACTTTTTCTAGCCCATAAACTTTATTTTCTCTCTCAAAAATACTTATTTCCTTCCATTTTCTCCATCTGTGCAAATTTCAGTCCTCCTTCCTTCCTTCTGCAATAATGATCGCAGGAATCTCAACAGATATCAGCATGCTGCTATGCTACTGAAGGTGCTTAGTGCCAATATTGTGAATTACTGATCTGGTAGGATATGCTGATTTAGCGGCAAGGACTTGTCTCAGCTTCTCCTGAGGGCACTTTCTTAAAAACACCACCTACTGATTTTTATCTTTTTATGATTGTTTTTTCTTCTTTTTTTTTAATCCTACAGCATGAGGATATTTGGTAACTTCAGTTCCCAACTAATTTCATCCATTGTATTTGGATAATGCAGTACAGAACTAAAGGGGTAGCCTTTCAGGTAAAGAGTGGCACAGAAGCTGTATTTGTCCCAGGAGACCTAATTCTTGGAGCTCACTCTTTGGTCAAATGTAGTTTCTGTGTATCTTGAAAAGCTTTTTCTTCCACGGGCTGAAGGACTGATCCTGATTGTATTGGATAGAAAAGGTTGTCTTCACTGCCATCAGTGGCATGATTTGGCTGTGATAAGACCTGTGTCCTGGGTGTAGAAGATGGAAAACTGCAAAATAACAAGACCTAAAATAAAAGACCACCTGTTACCAGCAAAATCAGTACGAGCAAAAGGTACACAGCTGTTTTAAATACAAAAATTCGCATGAAGTTTAAAACTATTGGAAGGCCTCCAAAATGGTTTCCACCTTTTTCCTTCCTTCTTTCCATGTTTTAAAAAATTTTAGTAACAATTTATTATATTCTGCAACAACAGAAAAACAGGAGCCAAAACCAATTACAAACCAGAAATAAATGTATGAATAATGAAAGGGTGCAGCTTTTAAATATTCATCTTCCCTGGGTGAATGATGTTTGTCTCCCTAGTAAATGTGGAGGCATTTGGTTGCTTTACAGTCTTCTCTACATGAGCCATCATATCCTTCCATTCAGTGCCTATCCTCCCTGGCTATATTTTCCCTTTAGCACCTCAGTCTCCCAGCCAGAAGGAATCTCCACTCCTAGTGCTAGCTGTGGGGTTTTCATGGTTCACTGTTTTCAAGGACTCATCTGTTTTAAGGTAACAGTGTCAAACTTCCCTATTTATACTCATAAACATTTCATTTTAAACGGCCATAGGCAGAAGAGGCAAATCTATTTCTGTTTCTGGAGGCAAAGACAACTAGTTCAGGATTTGGAATCCAGGGAGCATTTGGGGCTGCTCAGTAAGGGAGGGATGGGAGGAAAGCATCCACTACTGGTAAACCACTGCACCATCCCCTCAGGACTCACTGGAAAAAGTGTTCTCAGTGGTAGATTGTTAATAAACAGTAAGAGCTCTCTTGACCTGGGAAAGCGGGGCTCTACATTCCCTACAAATCACCTGATCCTCAGAAAAATGTCACTCCTTTAAAAAATGCCCTACCTTGAAAATAGGAATTGCCATCATTAGGTAATCTGTCACCTGTGGTACTTTCCCACTCCCATCTGTTCTCAAGAGCCTGCTGGCCTGGAACTTTCACCCTCACATTGGCAAAAAATCCTGGCATCAAAGTGAAGGAAAGGGGGGCTGGTCTGGAGGGCAGGCCCTGGGGTAGATTAGAGCTAAAGGATAATTGCTCCTTTCCAGCCTTGCAGGTGAGTTGTGCTAACACTGAATCACTGGGGCAGAGGTTGATTGAGGTTGGTGGCTGGGTATGCACCTTTCCAGTGTAGAAACAGGGTAATCCTTCTGTGGGTACGTTATTTCTTGTGATCTGAAAAGGGCTAGGGTGAAAAATAGTTCCTTGGCATCATGTGTGTAGTAACAGACCTGCACATATTGTCAGTGCAACACGCAGTGCAGTGATCACGGCTCCTCCTGTGATACTGCCATGTCTTTGTATCCTGCTTTTTATGTGGCCATAATTAACATGTCACTACTAACAACAATATCATTGAAGGTCAGAAGTGACAGGCAAATTTTGACAGCCTCTGTTTCCGTGGTCTGCTGGGAAGGAGAACTGAGCATATTGCTTAACAAAACCAGCATTTTCTTATTATCTCTTCAAAGATTTGAGGAGGAAGTGAGGCAATTACTCCCTTACAAGGGCTAGAGCAGCAGCAATCACCTTTGTCTGATGTGAGCTGCACATCAGACAGCAGAATTTAAAAATAGCAGGTCGGTCTTCCCCTGCACACCAATGCTGCTGCTGCTCTGGTGAAGAAAAGCTCCATAAATTCCCCTGAAATCTGTCCATTTGCCTCCCCTGCAAACTGTTTTGAATGGCCAGCATGGTGCCACAAGGTGCCCAGAGCTTGGCAGGAAGGCTGGCTTGGTGTGCAGACAATTTACAAAAAGCAAGCTTAGTTGGGACCATAAAAATAGAGCTAAAACACTGGGGTTTTCTCCCTTTTTTTCTTAGTCTTATACTCTTTGAAGCAGAAACAGTGTTCACAGCAAACATTTGAGCACATCATTGTGCAAGTGGCTTCATACTTCAGATGCAGAGAAATTACATGTTTTTAGCATGGCAGATTTGCTCAGTCCTTGAACTTGTGAATTTGTTGTTTCTAGCTGACAGGTACAGGAGGTATTTCGGGCTAGTGACAACTGATGTAAGATCATAGAGGTCTGATGTTTGTTCATTTTTACCAGCCAAGGAAGCGATGACCTGGTGATTAAAAAATTCAGTTTAAGAGGTAGTTGTCTGGTGTGATTTGGACAAGTCCCACTCACTTGTTGCATGTGACTGTTGAATTTTCCCTGCTGTGTCACCTCTAGCTAGTTGCAGTCAACCTCTCATCCTGTGATGTGCCAACTCCTGGAAGGCCTGGAGCAGGAGGGATGTTGCAGCTCTGCAGAGCATCTGGGACTGTGCTGCCTGGTGGGTTCCTGCACATGGGGGGATACCAATAAAAGGCACACTGCATCACACATCTGCCTCCGACTGAAAGCACAGCCTCTGAAGAGAATTAACCATTCTGATTCTCAAAGTTATAGAGAAAGAGGGTTAGAAGAGAATTGAAGAATTCACTTAATCCATACCCTGTCTTGGTATGAAAAGATGGCTAAGGAAGGCACGAGCCTCCCTTGAAATGGAAAATGTAAACCCCTTCCCTCTGAATTATTATAATTTTGAAATTAAAAGGCTGTCAGGCAAACATATGGGAATAGGAATAACAGTTCTTTACTAGGAAAGCTGAAAATACAAATGCAATAGTACAAACAAACAAAAAACCCCAAAAAGCAAACCAAAAAAAACCACCAAACAAACAAAAAACCACAAAGAAACCCCCACAAAAATAAAAACCCCACTGACAGAATCAGAACACAACCTGACACCCTGTTGGTCAGGGTATTGGTAGCAGTCCCATTAATTGGTGGCTGCAGCCCTCCTACAGTGACAGATGTGGTTCTGTTGGAGCAGTGATCCTGTAGAAGGATGGAGTTTTCTTCTGGTCCAGTGGCAGTGTAGATGGGCCTGGTCTTCCTTGGGAAATCCAGTGGAGAAGGCTGGCTGTGGTGTTCCAAACCTCAGAGTATATCCAGGTAGGAATGTTTGGCTCCTTCCCCTGGGCAGAGCATCTCACAGTGGGATGATGTAATTCTATCAGTCATGCAGTGAGATTTAATGGCCCATTAGCAGAAGATATTTCCCAGAGGGAGGACTGGTTGTGGAAGAAATAAAGCAAACTGCCCAATTAACAAAAGATAACTGCTGCACCTCTAACAGATGGCAAATAGAATGCACACATTTCTTACAACCCAGGATGTACCTCTATCAAATAATGCTTTTATTATCCCCAACAGAAATTTATCTCTCATATTTTTATAAAAATCTCCACTGAGTTCCGTGACTTTTTCCAAAATATTTCAGCAGTACTACCTCTTATTGGTAGATTTTATCCTAATCTGAATGTTTCCCACCATAAGAGCAGGATGCCCAGGGTTGAATGAGCAGCCTGGAGGGATTTAAAAGACCTATAGGTGTGGCACTTAGGGACATGGTTTAGGAGTGGACTTGGCAACACTCTTAATGATTGGACTCGATGATCACAAATGTGTTTCCCAGCCTAAACAATTCTATTTTTTTTAATAATTATTTTGCGCTAGCTCTCTAGCCCACAAGAAGCCACAAATCACTGTTACCTGTGGACAGAGAAACCATGTAATATAGTCTTCACAAATTGCTAAAAAGTAACAAACCTTTTTCTCTGGGGAAAAAGATACTAAACTTTTGCTATGCATTTGAAAGAAATGATAACATTTCATAGGTTTTACTAACCACCCTTTCTTTCTCAAATTCCTATTGTTTCTTAATATGAGGGGAAAAAATATAAAAAAACTTCTGTATCTTTTAATTTCAAGTAAATATGTTACATTAATATTTTTATAAGTAGTATTCAAATCTCATTTCTAAGTAGTATTCAAATCCATGTATATCTTTTGATTTTGATATGATCAATACAAGTATTAAATCAGGATTATGAAGCAGTCAGAACTTGCTTGATAAGTTTGTCCTTATGGGCTTTTCACCTCTAAAGATGGAGGATCTGTAAAATCTTTCTCTCAAATCTCATATATTTTTTAAATTTACTTCTATTAATTAATTAATAACTCTTTAAATTCATAGTGTTTCTTGGATTCTGTCATTCTTTCACTTTTCTTTCTTTACAGAACACTTGGATATCACTAGTAGCAAAAAAGTATCTCCTAAAATATCAGAGTAGTACCCTTTATGAAAGGTGTCAAAATAAGTTCAAAACACATAAAGTTTCATTTCAGCTGCTAAACTTAGCATAATTTTGCTGCTCAATCATAAAAAAAGGTGCTTTAAATATGGCAAAGGAGTCATATATTTAAAAGTGCTGCAACTCTTGGAGAATGAAACTTAGTTCTTTCAAATTATTCATAGATATTGTCGCATAAGAAAAAGATCCTTGCTACTGGTAAGCCACCTCCATGTAAGGGGTACTAAACCTAGCTTAGTAGATACTAAACCCAGCTCAGTAGACCATAATTTTAGGGTTTTTCTTAAATGATTATTCACACTGGTTCTATGTTTCAGATAGAGAATCTAAAAGAAGGTTGTAACGATGTTTATTGAAGTAATGTTTGTACTCTAAATTCTCCCACACCAATGTATTTCAGAAAATAATGACCAAAAAAGCACTAAGCTGATAGTAAGACGTGCAGTTAAATGGAATAATGCAGTGGACTATGGCAGGAGTATCTCTGAATTACTGCAAGTTCTATTTCCAACTCAAATATTGTCAGCAGATGTAAGATTGCTGTTATTCCTTGGGTATGTTTTTGCTGTGGTATAGTGAGTGGTGTTTCCCGTCTTCATCCTGAGCACTAAATGAAGATCTGTTTATTTTTTCTCAAGGCAGTTTCTAACTTAAGGGTTTTTTTTATTTTTTTCATCACTCATGAGACAGTTTCATGAAACCTAAACAAGATCAGGCTTTAACTACATTCTTCTTTTTTTGTATATATATAGACACAGACTAACACTGTAACTACAGAATTCAGAATTCTCTCATGTTCTTTGGATTGATGTTCCAGAGTAGTATAATTTTCATGTTTTTTATTTACTTATTATATCCCTTTACCCTAAGCATCTGGATTTCAGTGATAGTAAATATTTGTAGTTTGGAGGTTTGGTTTTTTTAATAAACACACAAGAAAAAGCTTTGGGTTCTGAAAGTCCCATGTCTTATATAAGCATGTACTGACAACAAGCATTTTTATATGGCAGACATTTTTCTTAGAAAGACTGTCATCCAATGAAATATTACTGTCTTTGTTTTTCACTATTCCTGAACTGCAATAGTACATGCTTGCCTTTAAATCTGATAGATCCTTAAATGAATCTCAACTTATTCTGCAATGTAGCTTTGCAGTGGACATTATAGTGGAAGATAAAGTTCTTTTAGTACCATATGTGTCAGTGTAATATGGATCCAGATAGAAAGGGGTGGGAAATATGAAAAGAGTTGCAGCCCTAGCTTGCAGGTTTT
The DNA here is from genome assembly GCF_963513975.1 of Fringilla coelebs. Taxonomy (NCBI): domain Eukaryota; kingdom Metazoa; phylum Chordata; class Aves; order Passeriformes; family Fringillidae; genus Fringilla; species Fringilla coelebs. The sequence goes on along the minus strand of NC_140028.1, from coordinate 97,944,051 downwards.
CAAAGCCATTAAAAAGTTAGGGGCTTATGTTTAGTTTGCAAAGTATTCAAAATCTCACACCTCAAATATTATGGAGTTGAGAGGAGAGGTTGAGAGTTTGCAAAACACATTATTAAATGCTTTATTTGAACAGCTGTAGAAATTTTGCACTTTGAAATTTCTGAAAAGTTAGTAGAAAAGTGATTGTAGAAGACAAGCAGTTGTTTATGTAAAGAACTGTAGATGCATTGTTTGGCTGTGATGAGTCCTCCTTTTACCTATTATTCATCAAGAAATGCTGCCTGTAGTAGCTAGCTAATTAGCTATATATACATATATAGACTTATAGAGAGAGTGTATTCTGTAACTCCAGTCCCTATCTATGTCTATATAATAATTACATCGTTACAGCTCTTTGCAGCAGAGATTATGGTTATCTTTATCTCTTGCAGGGTCAAAGTTGAGCTACCAGGTACTTTTAGCAACATCTCAAGGCTCTCGACCTCCCCAAGGGTTCTCTCGGTAGCTCTGGCCCTCAGGAGAGGTGCGCCGAGTTCCCACAATTATGCTACAGTAGACCATAGATAATTTCATACTTTTCATTTTAACTTTTTTATTTTCCTGTTCATCCTTGTACTTTTCTGACTTTTCTTTAAAATAAATAATTTATTCCTGTTGTTCGAAATGGCCCTAAAAAAACCCAATGAGAATGATGTATGATAGCTTTACTCTTCTTTTGCATTTATAGCAGATATACATCTTTTCTGTTTGTTTTTCAAGAAAAAGAGAAAAATCAATTGAAAACATGTAGATTTATATTGATGGTAGATGTAAGTAATCAGCAGAGCACATTGTCTGAAAAATTTTCCTGTCTTAGAAATATTTTGTCTCTAAGTTTCTCTGACACTTACTGAGGGGAAGGAGGAAAATGACTTTTGAACTATTCAAACTAAAATTAGCCTTGATTTAGATTTTTGAGGAAAAATCTTCTTATTTTCATAGTGCAGCCAACAGTCTCCAAATCCCACTAGTCATTATTTGAGAGTATATTTCCAGGATACAGAAATCAGTTGCTTTTTCTCCCAAGATTTCAGTTGTTCTTGTGCTGAGAATAGAGAGGAGGTTCATTAAGATGAGCACAGAATGAAATCTGAGTTTGTCAAAGCTTCGTTAAACAACAGATGAATTATGCTCCCTGTCCTGATCAGAATCATGACCACAATGAATTTTCTAAAATAATTTTTGATTTCTACAAGTCAAAAAAAGAAAAGAAAATAAAAGTAAAAAACCATCCTCATTTTATCTGTCATAGTGAATGGATGGTGACAGTAGAGTGATTTCTATGCCTAGAAAGATTAATGATGCTTCAAGAGCAGATATTTTACATTCATCATTCAAGGGAGATTTCCATCACATTCCTAATGAATACTTTGGGATCCAAGGACTTGGGAATAGATGTCATCACACATCACATGAGAAAAAACACAAGCCAACTACTTCATCACATAGCAGTATCTTTTATAAATATTTCAAGCTGTATCTGTTAGTTCTTTCAAGCTTTTTGACTAAGGTTGAAACATTTCCCCTGTTTTTTACTACTTTTACACTCTTTTAAGAATTATTACACACACACACACATGCACAAATATTTGGTTTCATTCCATTTTTTCTTGGGTAGACATACACATTTTTTCTTCTTTGTTCTCCTCTAAACCTATCCCTCCAGGAGAATTCTTCCAAAACCAACTCTCAGTTGCAAATTTATCTTATTTTGTATTTTTCCAAGCTGTGCATTCTTAAAAAGTGATTTTTTTCAAAAAGAAAAAGAGTCAACACCTACTGTGTCCTTTGCAAGTGTGGATAAGGTCAAGTAATTTGGTGTCTTTATAGATGTTTTATAAAACAATTACTTCTGTTTAGAAGTCAAATACCATTTTTTCCTGTTTGTTTTGTTCTCCAAAGATATTTGTATCTCTTTATACCTAAAAAAATATACACTTGGGATTGCTTCTTTTTCCTACCTGAAGGCTTGTTTTGTTTTACTGTAATCAACAAAGTTCCTTATAATTTTGAGGAGCTCAAAAAAATGAGATTCTTATGAGGCTGGCTTTGTTTCTGTTCAGTGAGGCTGGTCATGTTTCTTTTAATTGAGAAGAAATAGCCTTTTTAAAGTCCTTCAATGGATAACCACATTATGGGTAAACACTGTTTCTGTCTGTATAGGCAGGCTGTAACATGGAATAATATAGTTACAGGATCTGACAAAGAAAATAATGATGCACAACGTGCAGTTCATCCTCATAACCTCCTGTGTGGGAGGTTATGATTACATGAAAAGAAAACCATTTGAAATAACTCCTTTTGTGTTTAGAAGGTCATGAGCATCTCTTGCTAATGGGCTAAATTCAACATCAGCTAGATGAGCAAATAAAAATACTTCAAAACTCAATTTCTATACTACTTCTCTGATATTGTAATAAAATTTTATCAGAGTTCCTATACAGAATAAACTAGTTCAGGATTTTCTGGTTTTATTTAAATGCAATAATTTCCTAATGCCATTTGCCATCAGTTTTAACTCTTTTCAGTTCAGCAGGAAAATAAATACAGCAAAGCATGTGTTTGTATGCCAGGTTTAGAATTTAAAGCTATAGCACTGAATGGTTCTTGGAAAACCAAAGAAGGGAATTTTTATTGTTACTGAAAGACTTTGACAGTGAATTGTTAGTATGGATTGTTACATTTGTGAGAAGCTAGAATGAAGCTGGTAGATTGAATCATCAAGCATAAAGACATAAAGAAAATCTGAGATTATTATTATTACTTGAGAAATTGTAAATATTGACCAAACAATGACTTTTAACCAATGGGTTTATCAAGATATTCTATCCATTAGTATTTAATTAGTAACAAACTCAACAGAAATAAGAAAAACAATATTTAAATCTTGAAGGTGTAGCATCAGAAGTTATTTACAAAAATTATTTGTAAATAATTTTTTAACATGCTATTATTAACACGACCGGAAGAAAGTCTTGTAATGATCGGCTTTGGGGTGTTAAAATATGGCACTGGATAATTTTAAAAGGCAGACTGTACAGTATTAGAAGGTCTTAAAGGAAGGAATGGGAATTTGCATATTGGTGGCTCATTTCTCACAAAAGACAACATGAAAAGCTCCTGGTTAGGAGAATGCCAGCTCTTTAATGTTCAGCAGCATCTCACGGTAGCTTATGGTACCATGTTCATTCACTGGACAGGTTTGTTCTGTTTTATCATCTTTGAAAGGCTGTGCAACAAAAGCAGAAATATGACTCACAAAAGCCCAACATATTTTAAGATGTCGGGATTTTTCTGCTGTTTCTGTCCTTGCTTTATTATAAATGTTCTATGATTCCTTTAAGCCATATGTTACCCTAAAAATGGTAGCATATGCAAGTTTCAAAATCACCAGTGTTCAGCTTTGTAACAATTAACCATCTGCTTCCAGGGCTGGGACAAACTGAGAGCATCTCCATGGAAGTCAGGGAAATATTAGAATACCACACCTGCCAAGCCTTAGCCATGAGTTACCCTGCATTGTAATTTGTAGTCCCCTGACAGCAGTGAATGGCACCAAAGTTGCAAATGGAATTCTTCCTAAACATTTGTCTTAACGGTCTGCTAGTGATGGATTAAACAGGTCCAGGAGCAGATGTCACACAGACGAAGTGGATTAAAGACAAGCACAAGGGGATAGAGTTGATAAAGAAGAAAAAAATTTCCTGAATCTGGGACAGGTATTAATTTGGCTGTAGCTTCATCTGGGTGTGGACACATGGAAAAGAATAACTGCACATCATCCCCTTTAACCACAGTCCCTTCATCTGTTCCTACAATGAATTCATGTGGCACAACAAAAAGCCTGGGGAGTTTGGGCAGTCTTATCTTTGTTAGTAGCATGAATATAGGGTTCATATTTTTGTTCAGTGATGTGTGTAAAAAGAGAGCTTAAAAACTCCTCCTGTGGCCCTGCCTAATGGCCAAACCTGGATAGCTGTGGTCAGAAGCTGGGATTGCATTTGTGCAGACAGAGTATACATCACCTTCCTCAGCCATAATTGACCTTGTCACAGTAAGATCTTGCAGGTTTATTTAGTTCTACAGCTTAGCACAGAATGAAAACCCTAGTGTTTTCCTGGTATGTTACTTTAAGCACTAATATTTGATTCTAAAGAGATTTGCAGGAATCTGCCTGGCTAAAAATGCACATGAAGAAGAGTAATCAAAGAAACATTCATTTCCCTTTCACTTTCTCCTTTCATGAAAGAAATCCTTCTGTTAAATTGAAATAATCTCTAGACTCCGTATTGTGCTGCAAGAGAAAACAATTCAGACCCAGGAAAGAAATTGAAGTCTGATTAGTTTCTATCTCAAAACACACAATTGCTTAATGTGGAGGAAAGAGTAAATAGCATAGAAATAAGCTATTAGGAAGCTGAGTCCTGGGAAAGACAGATTTTGTTTAAAACCCCATGTTAAAATAGTGTAATTACAGGCTTTGAACTACAACATCAAGTAGGAGGTGGTGCTCCTGCCCTTGATTTTATTCTAATATCTGTCTCTTGGGTCCACTTATGATATCCCTAATTTCTGAGGAGCTAGAAAACCTGTACAGTTAACAAGGAATAAGATAGCTGCCCACAAAACAGTTTCTTACTAACAACTCCCTGAAGAGTTATATCATAATTTTACTTTCCTGAGCCAGTGTAAAGCAAATTATCACCATATCATGTAGTGCAATAAAAAGGAAAAAATATCATGAAATAATCGAAATTTCCCCAAACAATTCACCCCTTAAACTGCTAGAGGATATTAGAATTTAGATCGTTTTGTCAGTCATGTCTGCACAAAATTCCCTTTCACATTATTTCCTCTTTGCAAGTTGGATCTTGCATCCTAATCCTAGGAATATTACCTATTCCAGGGCAAAATCCCAATCTTTCTCTGATTCTTAAGAATATTTTAGGTGATGGCATTCACTGTGCATGTTTAGAGGATTTGGTGAATAATTTCTTTGGATGTCACCAACTGTATATACAAAACATCTTTGCTTAATACAACCTCTAGTCGGTATATCCCATATTTCTCAAATTTATACTCTGATAATACAGGACTGGAAACTCAGCAGATGCATGAAATTTTTACCCCTGAGCAGCAAAGAAAATCTTTGTTATAAATTATGTATGTTTAATTTGACAAGGTGCTTTCATACTAAGAAAAACTTCTGCCATTCACTAATCTTGTTGCTCTGCTGGGTCCCATCAAATGTCCAGAAGAACAGCTTGATGACACTGAAAATAAGCAAAGCTTTTAATAATTCTTCCTACAAAAATGATCTCATGGAAATTTAATGTGTATACGGTATATTTGGAAGATAAGTTCTACATCAGCATGTAGGCTTCAAAAGGGAAACAAGGCTATCAGATAGCACATCAGAGGTAGTATGAGATGAAAAGTTATAGTTTGATCACATAGTCTTCCTTGAAAAGTAGGATATAAATGTAAGATGGGAGGGAAATGTAGAGGTGAACAGGAAAAGAAAGGTTAAATTAAAAGAGAATATGTTGGAACTAAATCAGTCTTTGAAAACAAGATAGTAAAAGGGTCTGCCAGGTACAGACAGGAAAGAAAAAGTGAAAAGCAGTTCATCAACAGACCACGGAGTAGGAAGTCAGCTGTTAAAATAAAAAGCAATATTTTTTTGTCCAGATATTTTTTTGTAACAGATATAACTAAAGTAGAAAATTATAAAAAAAATAGCTGGGATAGAGGTTTGACATTTGATCCAGTGTGAGGGAGGTAGAAAACTTAGATCAGTAGTGACTTTGGTTTCAGATGGTATCTGTTGGTGTTGTTGGAATGCAGGCATAGAAAATTTAGCTAGCTCCAAAGTACTCTAGGTAAGGAAGTCTCTTAATTAGAAGCATGCTTCACACATGAGCATAGGAAGCCTCATCTTTTCTTCCTATATAAAATACCATTTTGCAGTTAAGGGAGAGTGAAGTGTATAAAATGGACAGTGCCTGTGCACCCCAGCTCAGTTTGCAGTGTGGAGTGAGCCAGTGCCTTGGTGACAGCAGTAAATTATTACTGCACAAGATGCTACACTCAGAGTGCTCATTGCACTCTGGGAGCAGATGAGAACAAATATATGAAGTCAAGGATCTTTTGTAAGTACAAGTAATGTTTTTACAGCCTGACAATCCAAACTAACTAATGCCAAAAAGAAATGCTTTGTTGATAATATAATTAAAATTATTATCTAAGAAAATTTCCTACTGTTTTCCCTCTTCTTCCATCGAATTTCTCAGCATTCCTCTGTAACCCCAGTTGCAACTGTCATAGAGAGACTCATAATGGGCATGAGCATCATAGGTCCTTTTCTTCATAAAGTATGGTGCTCATGGTGAATTTTTCTTCCTCATCAGTCTTGAGTTCACCTAGAACTCCATTTTCTTGTCTTCTCATCACAGTCTGCTTCTCTCACGTGAGTCTACAGCTAAATGTTAAAAGTGGCATAACTTCTTCTCCCACCTTCAGTTAATCCAAAGGGCTGTGGTTTGTTTTGCAGGGACTACCAGGTCTGCTGGCCTTCCAGTTGTCCATGGGATTCACTGGGCTGGGTTGGACATCAGTCACGTGGCCAATGGCCCCTGTTAACCATGACAGAACCAACTCAGGCAAACCCAGACAAGTTCTGAGAGCTTGTTCTGTCAGGCTGGCACAAAGCCAGTTTCTGGGCCACATGTGGGAAAACAAGTGAGAAAATTCATATTTTGGAGAATATTTCTGCCTTTGTAATTCATCAGGCAAAATTGTATAACATTGAATAAGGTTGCCGCATCAGTGAAAGCCTAAAATGGTTTTGGAAGCCAAGGTGAAATAGATTTTTATCAGTAGTGAGAATCAACTTTCATTTTAATTCCTGTAAGAGTTTACAAAGTGGTTACTATGCAAACTTTACTTGCCTTTGCGAGACCTACCAAACTGTGGGTATGTGCAGAGGTGGCTTTTGTTTACAGCTTTCTTTCTAATATTAATTTTTAATATTTTAATTGCATAGATACTCGCTAGGCTAAAGAATTATGTGGTTTTTTAAATATCTTTGGGTTTTTTAAAGGGTTGTAGGCTCTATCTGCATGGATAAGAAAGTATGTGTCTGGTGTACAAGCAAAATTTTCAAATTGCATCTTATTCCTTACATCTCTTGTGTGTTTGATTCTGCTACATCTAAGCTTAGTGCTGTGTTGTCCAAGTAGCCTTACTGTCATTCAGAAAAGATATTAGGTGAAATGTAAGTTAGGATTTTTTTGGTCTCATTTCCAAAAAGTGACAAATGAATGAGTAAATAATAGATGAATAATAATTAACAGGCAATTCTGTGAACACTGGAAATAATGGATGGGATTGTGTCATATATTATAATTCTACATCCTCACTGCATTTCATGTGATAAATTAAATAATCCAGAGGAAACCACAATACTATTTATATGCTGATAAACATCTAGTGATAGCAAGGATGTTTGATATCCTCCAGAAGGTACAGAAGATTTTTCTCAACACAGGCATAACTTTGTGTTCTCCTGCTTGGAATTCACAAAACTTTTAGTACCTCAGCTATCTTAGAAACCTGAGTCCCCTTTAACATTGAGTTACAAAGATTTAGTGGTAATGAAGAGAAATCAATCAAATTATTGAAAATGAGAAAATTATACTGGCCTAGACATGACAATTTCTGTAGACTGCTCCTTTAAAAGTCATCTAGATTTGTGAAACACTTTTTCTGCACAGAGCAAAGGATTAGATAGTAGTCTAATAGAAAATTTGTAGAGAAAAGTTGAGACTTCTAGCTGAGCATAGTGAAAGAAAAAAAATCTACACATGAGAAGAACAGCATGCTACTTTTCAGGGCAATTGCAACAAAACATAAAAGAGGAGGATTTGTAACCTTTTGATGAAAAGATTTGAAGGGAGTTTTAGTATTAGAAAAGACTGGTCCCAGAAAATAAAAATTAGTTCAACAGAGGTTCAACTGTGCTTATGAAATGGAATCATTGTAATAATATTTTATATCTGAGGGTAATTTCAGTAGTAGTCAAAATGATATTTTGGAGCCGCACTTGATAAATGTGAAGCAGAGAATGAATGGCATATGATGTATTTAGAGATTTTATTATTCAATCTTCAAGGCTTAGCCCTTTTTCAGGAGAACTTCCTTCAAGTCAAAATTCTGTCATGAAATTATCTCAGAAGAATCTGCATTGAGATGCATTTGGATCTCCTAAAATATTTTTCCCTATTAATGGTAGGGTGTCTAGCAGTATGTGGGTCATTTTATCCACATCTCAGCATTCGAGTGGAACATCAGCACAGTAAAATCCTTGCAGTTACTGAAACATAAAGTACCAAAACACCCATTTGCTTATGTGCAATATATGTTGATATATTCAAATATCCATTGATCAAAGCATTGCAAGAGTCCATTTTTGATTGGATATGCTAGACTGATCACTAAAAATGCCAGATGGAGTTACTGAACTGAAAAGGGGGAAAAGAGCATAATACACTCTGCACATATTTTAAGAAGCAAGACAATAAAACAAGTGAAAAAACTTAACTAAGTTTTCTAAAACAGGAGACGTTCATCCACTCACTTTTCAATCATTTATAGTTATAAATGAGACAAATAATTTCTATTTCTTCTAATTTCCAGAGGAAAAAATATTATCTTCATACCAACAGAAAGTCTGTAGACATTTCAAATAAAATTATGCATGTCATGAGAATAGTATACACTTTTTCCTCAAAAGCCATTTGCATATTCAATTAGTGATGCTTTTAGTATTGTCTTTTGCTCAAGAAGAACTCTAAGGTCTTTGAAACTGTTGTGTATTCAGTCATCCTGCACAGTAACTCTACTATGCCCACCTTAAGATCTCCATAACTGCACAAGTTTTTAGGGACTTATCTCGTTTTGGATTAGCGTTTAGTCTACTTGTACAGTCCTTTTTGTGAGAGGACAGGAACACAAAATGAAGGATTGAGGTATCATGATGATATAATTCCCCCCTCTGCAGCAGCTCAGTGCAATGCCCCTGAGAAGGCAGTTTGTCCACAATAGCATTTGTGTAAGGTTAAGAGAAAGGTATAACACTTTCAGAAATAAGCTTGGGCTTCACCCATAGTGGTTTCGGGATGAGGAAAGGACAAAACACATCACTGAGTACCCTTGTGTCACCTAGCCAAGATCCTAAATATGAACTCTTGTTTAGAGTGCAAGGCCTGAAATAGTATGCATAGCCCCAGATGCACGCAGTGTAGGAAAATCCATCCTTCAAAACATTCAACACTCACAATTGGGTTCTATAATATTTCCCTCCATTATTATGAAGCACAGAATTGGCAACATTGGGATTTGTCAAACGATTGTTTTTAACATTTCTATGGGTCAATTATTATTACTAGAACCTTTCATCCATTTCTGCTATTGGTCCATTATTTTTCCCTCTCCAGCCCTCTATAATGTAACTTGTCACATAAGGCCTTATTTGTTTATCTTCTCTTTGATTTAACTTGGGTTTTGCTTGTCTTTATACAACAGTATTCATTTTCATAACATTTTGTAGAGGGCAAGTCAATGTGGATTTTACTCATTTACCCAGTCCCTGTGTAATCTCTCTATGGCATGGTCACTGAATTTTTAGAGTTTTTATCCTGAGGACACAGCTAACAGCATGCTCCAATCATTCTGACCAACATCATTCATTTTTAATATATCCTATAAAACTTAAAATTGTAGTAGATGTTTTTTCAGTTAAGATTTAAACATTGCAATGGCATTTAGAAATTTTTCCTTTGAAAATATCAAGGAGAAAGGCTTCAGGAAATAGAACCTAAACTGTTCCATATCTGGAAATACAATAATTAAATTTTGTAATTAAGTAGTCAGAAAGGGTGTAGTCTAGAAATTTTTGCATAAAGGATAAATCTAAATGGGCTGTCTTTGGAGAAGTAAAAAACAGTATTTTAAGAATGATGGACTAATAATACCAAAATGGAAGAAACAGCAAGTGGTATTTGTCCATGCTGGCTGCCATTCCGTACTTACAATTATGTAATGATAAATAGCACAGGATATACAAGGAAAAGTTTACAGCAAGAGGTAATACAACAGTCCAGAAAATACAGGCCACTTCTGCTGTGATCTTAGGACTCAAGAATACTTTGGGTTGGTTGTCTGGTCCAATCTCCTCCCAAGTTATTACTCTGTGATAATACATTGGAATCCATTGTTCTAACTGCTCCAAAAACACTCTGCTAGGTTTGTCTCAGACTCTCTTGTCTCCTAAGCAATGAACATAAGGAAGTCCAGAGAGAAGCTTATCACAGAACAAGAAATACAGGCAAGTCACTTTTGCCCAGCCACATTCCCTGTTTTATAAGGACAGCTGACATCAGGGTCTTATTCAAAGCTCATCAAAATCAGTGTTTCCATTGAATTCTAAAAAGGATTCTTAAAGGTGTTTTGGGGAGGCAAGTTGCATTGGTCAGATAGGTTTGAATTCTCACTGCTGAACAAGAATCCTGTAACAAAAAAATCTCGTTTGTTGAGGTCTCTGAGTAGTAGCCATGTGTAGTTAGGCCCTGGCAAAGAGGATGTTATCTCAGGTGAATGGTGAACATGCATGAGCACAGGCTCAGAGGTTTTTCTCATGACCCTCACTGGCTCAGATATTCATATGAAATCAGGGAATGCCTTTTGTATTTTTGTTCACCTTTTCTGCCAACTTACTAGTGGATGAAAAGAAGGGAACTTAGGGTATGACAAAGGTGCTCTTAACATTGATGTAGTATGCTTTAGGAAAAGCCTGATTTCTCATGAGTAGAGAGTTTGGCCATTCTCAGAGCAGCATTGTAAGCAGTACAAAGACCAGGCATCATAAACCATCATAGCTTTGTCATGATGCCAACATTTAGTGTGACTGATTTTGTTCAAAGATCACCCATCCAACATCAGTAAATATTATAAAGATTAGTGATTAGTTTTAAATGGCAAATAGCAAAGAAAACAAAGCCACAAACAAGCCAAGGTGTCTCAAGCTTTGCATGAAGGAGCAGAATCCTCAGGACTAGACAGCTTTGGATCTGCTTTTAAGCTCTGTAACAGAATTGAACTGCCAGGCCTTGAATTCTAACTGCATTCGGTGAGATCCGAATGTAGATCTCAGCTGGAAAGTTTTGTATTTGAATAAGTAGAAGTCAATATCTGTCATTCAATTTGACCTCCTTCTATCTGTTCTCAAGCAGTCAGTGAGTCTTTAATCAAGAAAAAAAACAAGCAAGCAAGAATTTCAGTAGTTTCATGAATAATGTGTTTCCTCTACTCTCTTTCATGCTTACAGTATGGTAATAAGGTACAGAACAGTAATGTCAGAGAGACCTCTAGGAGTTCACCTGGTACCTCCTGAGACAGCTGCTCCTTTGTCTTTCCTGACACATATTTCTTTGATGTAACAGAGCTCACAATTCACATAGGACCACCACAGCCTCCCCAGGTCACCTGTTCCAGGACTTTCACTCTCCTTATCTTTAGGCAGTTTCACTGAGGTCTCTTCTGGATTTTCCTTGCTCCAATTGTAATTCTTTGCCTACCCACTGCAAGAAAGCAATACAGACTGCTCTCCTTTGCAGATGTCTACTTTGTGAGCAAGAACCGTCATTGTGTCCCTTTTATTCCAGATGCTAAATCCTGACAATCAGTTCTTCTGTGTCTTCTTCTTCTGGACCTCTGGTTATTCTCCTGGCTATCTACTAGTCCCTGTCTAGTCAACCTCTCCCTTCCCCCTTGCCTTCTTTTCCTTTTCCTTGCCTTTGCTAGTTGCTGATTGTGAATATTAGTTGGTAATGAAGCATCCAAGAGTTGAAACAGAAAAAATCACTATGCATCTACTGGAAGCTCTCTGTGTGAGGCGTTTGTTTTTTTCATGGCACTGGGGACTCAAATTTCAGTTGTGGTTTCCCTGACCCTTCCAGTTCTCTGTCTTGTATTTGTGCTTTACATTTATCCCTATTCAGCAATACGTAGCACTGTCAGGATCTTTTATGTTTTTCTGCAGCTTAATTTGTAGTGAACTTTTAAATCACTTAAGTTACAGGATTTGTGCATGTGGTAGTTAACCACAGCGAAAGTGTGAAAGAAATTCACAAAGCATTGAACCTTTCTGTGCACCAGAATTAAAATCGTATTGTGCTGGGGCTCAATGCACAAAAGCAAGTCCTTAATTTTAGAGGCCTGGGAATTATTAGAGAGATTTTTGCATTTCCTTGATGCTCCTGTTATTAAAAGTTATTAAAAGTAATTGGAGACTGAAGTCATAATACCTACTACAGAGCTATCATTCATTGATTTTCAGTTCGTTCCAGGCAGTCTTGTGAAACAAGGAATTAGAATGAGTTCCTTAAAGTGCAGCATTTCTCTCCTCTGTCATGGAAGTGCTCCAGATGGCCATTGAGCTGGGCTGGTGGAGGTGTGGTGGGACGAGATTTGAGAAAATTGTTTTACCCTTCTGTTATTCGCGCTGAACATTGTAACTGAAATGCCATTCACTGCGCTGTCAGGCTGGGACTGCCAGAACAGAGAGACAGACAGATGCTATTACATAGTGCAGAATTACCAAAAGGAAAGACATTTCTTGCTAACAAAATAGACCACATGCTAGCTGGTAAAGGGAAATAAATCAGAAATGTGCATAAGTTTAAAAGATAAGTACCTGTATTCACATATGGATCTACATACAAAGCTGTATATGCATGTATACATATATATGTTTTCCTTGTAGACAGATGCATACATACCTGCACATATGACATAATGGAATCCATTACACTAGCAGGGATCCATTTTGGATTCTGTTTTTTGCCTGCCTTGTTTCTGAACATGGTACATAAATACTTTAATTTAATGAGACACTTGGAGTTCCTCTTGATATGGAATTACTTCATTTTGGCTTTGATTGTGTTTCCATCATTTTATGAGGTTTCCTAAATAGATAAGCAGAGAATTATTGCAATTTGGCACTCCCTTGTTTTATACATCACCTTTCTCCCTTTTAATTTTCATCCCTCCAACTAAAAATTCCCTTGCTTTACAGAAGAAAAAAGAGGTAAAAAAAAAGAGGTAAAAACAGGATAATGCAGATGAAAATTAGTAGGAAAAAAGTTAATTGGAAGTTAGATGCAGAATTCATGAAGAAAATAAGCATTTATTTGACAAAGGTTAGAAGGAATGCTCAGTTTTATCAGAGAGAACTTCCTAGCCATCAGCTTATTCCCTAACACACCTTTAGCCACAGGGCCAAATCTCTTAATTTCCTTCAAGGCTGGTCTGAGCCTGTTATTACACTCTTCACAGTTGAATCCTAGCAATTGGTGACAACTGGAAAAACAATGTAACCTTATGAATCTTGAAAATTTGTGACCAAAGCATAGTGGAGTTAGTAAAATAATTGTTCAGCAAACACTAATTGAACTGTATTCTGTTTTTCAATTGTAGTTAAATATCATTTGAGTTACCATATTTTTAGGCATTATATAGTCAAATGCATGTTTTCATGCCTCACTATCTCCCTTACATAAAAATTTTGGTTTTTCTCTTTTTATAAGTAACAGTGTCGTGCTTTGACTATTAAATGTTGCCAATTCACTGGACAGGAATCATACAGAAAAATGTATATATTACATTCCATCTTTATTCTGCATAATAGCATAGAGGAGAAAATGTTGTCTCCTCCAAAGAAATGGATCTTTTGTTATCACCTGCCCCAAATGTTTCAGGGATACTAAGATTTGTTCAGTCAGGGATCAGACTCATCCTATAATTCATTGTGGAGGTATTTGTGTCATCATCCTTCCAGGGCCTCATCTGAAATGTCTTGAAATTCCATTTGCAGAACACCCATTGTGAACGGCTGGCTGTAGGGATTGCAGATGAAAAGAATTCTAATCCCTTTAATAAAAGACATAAGTTGTGCATTTGTGTGTTCTGCCACTGCCCTCTCCCCAAAAAGAAATTGATTTTGCTTGCCATGTTTTCTTCCCCCAATGACAAGTTTTTGTTCCATTTCTGACTAATTAAAGTGGCAGTGTTCATTCTGAGATCATGCCTACAACAAAAGTAAATGCTACATCCAAAGAATAGGGCTAACACCAGATTTCCTTACTTCCTGTTACAGGGTTCTAAGAAAATAGTGCATCACAGCAATCTGAGCATTTCTTTAAAAACTATGAACTCAAAAAACCAAAATATGGCATTATTATTTTCTATTAGATAACTATTGTTTGGTATCTTACCTCATAAAGTTGCTATACCATTGCATCTTCCTAGAAAGGAAGATGCCTTAAATAGTTCTCTCATTTTTTTATTATGTTGTCAGTCAAAATTTTAAATAAACATCTGGCATGCTTCTGGAACAACAGACCTGAGCTTTGATTATACTTTTTCTCTTAGATCATTTATTTTTGCAGTAATCAGTGACACTGACTGGATCAAGGAATAGAGTTTTGGAAACTTGGCAAAGAGTCATTTTGTAGCTGTTTCACAGTCATTTATATCAGATCTGTGCAGTACTGGATGAGCCAGAAATGTATATTTAATCTAGTTCAGGCAGGTGAACATCACTGAATCTCATTTGAATTTTTTGAAGATGATGCTAATGCAGTTACCAGCTTCATGCACTCAGGCTGGTTTGATGTCACCTGCAGAAGAACAGATGCCAGGTGGTACCTCAGCTGGAACAGGGCTGGAGTTGCACTGACAGGCAATGCTGGATGTGGGACGCAGCCTTCTAGACTGAGTTAATCCATCATTGTCTTTGGGCAATTCTGACTGGTGTCCTGGTTTTAGCTGGAACAGAGTTCTTCTTTTTCCTAGTAGCTGGTACAGTGCTCTGGTTTGGCTTTAGTATGAGAATAATGTAGATCACTCAGTTACTGCCAGGTACTGCTTGTCCCATGGACTTTTCCATTTCCCAGGCTCTGTCAGGGAGCAGGTGCACAAAAAGCTGTGTGGGAGAAAGCCCAGGACAGCTGACTCAAACTGGCCAAAGGGATATTCCATACCCTAGAGTATGAGTCATGCTCAGTGTATAAACTGGGGGAGTAGGCTGGGAGATGCCAATTGCTACCTGGGGACAGGCTGAGTGCTGGTGAGTGGATGATGAGCAATTATACTGTATATCACTCATTTCTTTTGGGTTTTTTCCCTCCCTTTTTATTGCATTATTACTATTTTGTTGGTTTTGTTATTGTATCCATTATTGAACTGTTCTCATCTCAGCCCATATTATGATGTTTAACTTCTTTTGTCCATTCTCCCCCCATCCCACTGCAGGTAGGGTGTGTGTGCGAAAGCAGCTGTGTGGTACCCAGTTAACAGCTGTGGTCAAACCACAGCAACTGACAGAGTGAGTTCACACCAAATCTGTCCCTTTCCCATCATCCATTTGCATTATTTCTGCTCTGGTACAAGGAGTCATGAAGCTATTCTTACTGTATGATAGACCTGAGCAGTTTGAAATTGGTTATATAAAAAATGACAAATACAAATATTATTGATGAGCTTGATTCCCGGCTCATTCGCAGTTATTGGCTCTTCATACCTTATCACAGGATAGAACAGAGATAAGAGTGTATTCTGCTCCATACACAGCTCCAAATATCTTAAAAAGAGTATGTGGCTCACAACTGGAGAAACACTGAACTAGACTACTGGAGCAATGGGTTATTGGGAATAAGTGAAAAATTTCACTTATGGGGAATAAATGAAAAATTATGCATTATAATGCAAAACTAGTTTTTGCTGTTTCAATCCATGCCCATCCTCCAGTCTGTTTCCCTTTCTGAAATAAATGTCCAGTCTGAAGCCAGGATTTCCCTGGTAGTAGTTTGTTCAGATCATCCATCAATAAAACAGACTCACAGCTGCCAGTTCTGTTAGGTCAGATTGTACAATACCTCTATTTTTCCAGAGACTGACAGAGTTTAAGACTTGAAGAAGAGGCAGCAGCTGGTCATTGCTGATAAGACTCAGTGAACACAGTAAGTCATAAATAAAATATACATTTGATACAGAATGTACAATCAATTGTATAAGTTACTCATTAGCAGGCCCACAGCTTGCAGAGCCTGCTGGATCTCACCCAGTAAGTCCACACTGTACAGCTGGGTTTAGTGCTTCTTTCTGGGCATCAGAATGGTAGTTTTTTTCCAGTTTCTCACTAAAGATTGCCTCTATCTACAAAGTAGCCGTATGTTGTGCACAGCTGGTCCAAAATTCTCACACTTCTCTCAAATTGCATCTTTGTTCTGGAATGGGATAGGATATAGACTAACTATAGTGTAAACAGCAATTCTGTGCATACAATTGCAAGTGCCTCTAATTCAGAGATCATTCTGTATGTTCCCCAAGGGCTTTTAAAAACAATTTTAGTGGTCTCTTCTCAGACTTTTAGTGTAGATGGAGAATTAAAAGCTAGATGCAACTACATCTGAGTTCATATTAATGGAAACACTTGAAAACCTTGATAACTTTTGTCACACAATAAACTTGGTTAAGTCATTCACTTGTAGGAGAAAGATATTGGAAAAAGGCACTCTATATAACATTGAGGGTTACAGGTACCTTCTAATCTAACCTGATTTATAGGGTTTATGGCAAAAATGTTGGGGCTGGATGAACTCTCAGCTACTTCACAGGTAATACCAGAGCGGTCAATAGGCCAGGCAGTCACTCAGAGGAAGCTTTACAAGTGGTCTGGCAGGATACTTATGCAGTTTAACAATCCAGGTTTGGACTCCAAACTGGAGGCAGTCCAAAGGTAGGGCCATGAAAATGGTTTGGAGAGTGGAGAAGATAATGTACAAGTAGAAGCAGAGAAAGCTGGGTTTGTTCAGGTTGGAGAAGGGAGAGCCAAGGAGGGCTCTAAATGCTGTCTTCTGTTGCTTAATGGGTAGTTTTATAGAAGTTAGGGACAGAATTTTCTCCAAGATAGGCAGTGGAAAAAAGGTACTAGAGGAAATTCCAGCTGAACTAAAGGGACAAAAATTACTGTACTGTGAGAGTAGTGATCCACAGCAGCAAGCTGCCCAGAAAGGCTGTGAAATCCCAGGCTCTGGAGATTTTTCAGGTCTGTAAATGCTTTGATTCAAGATTGAAGTTAACACTACTTTGAGCAGAGGTTTGGACTAAATGATTTCTGGAGGTCTCTTCCAGTTTACATTGTTCTGGCTTTTGAGACTAATGCAGGAAGCCAATTTTGACCAGGAAGTGAAGGGTGGATGAAACCACAGCACGCTGAGGAGAGAGTTTTGTGGCAATGCCACGTGTTGCTGAAGCATCACTGGACAATGATCAAATTATGACAGTGAAATATGAGAGAAGAAGGAGCCTCTCAGTCAGAACTTCATGTGGCACCGCATGAAAACAGCAACCCTAAGCTCCACTGTCAAAATTAAACAAGAATCCAGTGCTGTTTGCAGAGAAATGATGAGGTATCCATCTTATTAATTATATAGCAAGTACAAGTGGAAAATCAGTCATGATCTCTACAGGTTCTAAGTAGTTTTCAAGGGTAGCAAACAACTTTTGTTTTATTTGAAAATATTAAGAGGCCAGAAAGGATTTTTACAATTATTAATTCTGACCTCCAATTTAAAGCATGCATGGCATATTGTCTTTACATAGAGAATACGTTTTAGAAAAGATCCTATTTTTCACTATACAAATTTTTAGTTGTAAAGAATCTAACATAACTTGCAGCAAATTGTGCCAAAGGCTAATGAACTTCACTTGACTTTATTTCTAGCTTAAAAATGCCTCACTTCATCTTCTACTGATGAGTTATTTCATGCTTTGCCTGCTACAGTGAGAAATTTCATAACAACTTCTGCAACTTCTGCTTTCTCTCTAGGTGTTTAGAGAGTGTAACCAAGTTTTTTATCATTTTATTTCAAGGTTTCCAAACTCGTATACCAAACATCACTCCTATAGCTGGCAGTGCATTGTGGAGCCTGCTCACTAAGGGAGATACTGTGTGATAACTGAGATTCAGCAGGACAGCCCTCCTGTAAAATGCTGGTGACTAACAAATGAAGAAGGGCTCCTTATGATGAAGCTCCAGGCCCTTCACAATGATCAGTCTAAACCAGTCTTTTCAGTCCATTATTTTGAATCTTCCTCCCCATTTTCTTTATGGCAAGAGGGGGTGCACATTCTATTCCACTGACACTCTGTTGTGATTTAGGAATAGTATCCCCCAATTTAGTGTTCCCACTGAAACTCCAAACCAGGCACCACTCATTCCCTTTCCCCCTCACCCTCCCTCAGAAGCAGGCTGGGGAGGAGAACTGGAGGTACAAAAGGTAAAGATCACATGTTGAGATAAAACAATTTCCTGGAAAGAGCAGTGAATAAGAAAACAAGCCATAACTACAAGAGACAAAGGCAACCACTGACCTGATGCCCATGTGGCAACAGCAAGAATAAACAGCAAGTTTATTCTTCGAGCCCCTCTTTATAAAGGGGTTTGAAAAGCCTGGTCTGGATAGCTCATTGGACTGATCTTTTACACTGCCCAGCTCCCAGACCAGTGAGACGTCTGCAGCTTAGGATGGAACGTAATTGGTTGAGGTTCCTGTCTTTCAACCCACTGGCCAGTTTACAGAACCAGCTGCGTCTCTTATCTACAGCCAAATTAATTGCCCAGTACAAGCCAGCTTGTACATTAACAGCCTAACCCTTCCCCAGCAGCCCCAGCAATGACCTGGGGTGGTACAGAACAACCTCCATGCCACAGCCACGCTCTTCCTTTTGCTCCTGCAAAAATCAGCCCTGTCCTGGCCAGAACCAGGACACTCGTGTAACAGGCCAGATATATCCAAAACACTTCTCCCAGTGTGAATTGTTTCTGTATCTTGTGCATCAAGGGTTCTCACTAATACTGGTATTTTTAAGAAGGTATTTCCATATGAAGTCGTGGTCAGAGACAATTTTCAGGTTCAAAGGCCAGCAGCCACTGGGCAAGTGACAAGGCAGGTTCAAGATCAGGCCAGAAGGCATTTGGCTAAGCCCAAGGCTGCAGTGCCTGCAGTGTTGCACATGTGGGAACACTTTGAAAAGGAGTTCTTCAGGAAAGGGAGGGGCACCCAATGAGGTTTCCTGGCAGAGTTTTTGGCAGGAAGCCTCTGCTGAAGCATCTTCCATCTTCTTTTGTAGAACCTTCAGAGTCAGCTGAGGCTTTTATAAGACCTCTCTGAGCAAGGTGGCCTTGAGTACAGGGAGGTACACTCCTGGTTCTCGCAAAAGAAAACTGCGTGCTAGAGCAAAAGGAGTGCAAAGAATTGACCACAGGAAATAACACTGGTGCTGTTATCTTCATCAATATGTCATTCTCCCTCTAGAGCATGGAGCTTAAACTCTGTCAGACAAAGCAGAGGAAAACATTCATCATGTCAGTGCATAATGTAGGATTTTCAAGTCAAGTTTTTCAGAAACAAGTGAAATTGGAGTTCTGCTTTTACTGTTAACAGCGCAACTGGAACTCCGTACATTGCACCAGCGTAATGCTTCTGCCCTGTGAGTATATAGTGATAGCTAAGAAATGTCATTTCAACTCATAGAATAAGATATTATCATAATATCTTATTAAGTCTTCAGTAAAGTACGTCATTAGCCAATTTCAATTTTCCCATGGAGAAATATGAAACCCACGTGTGAGAATTAACATGCTTGAATGGACTGATGAAACGAGCTTCAGCAAGGAAAAAAACTGCCCTGAGCTCAGACTGAAGGAGGTGGGCTCTTGACAATGTGAAACACATCACCCAACATTTCCGTTTGTCAGTCTCGATCGATATGTGTGTCTGTTTTCCAGAAATCAATAGAGACATAGTTCTTTACAGTAGCCATGAGACCCAATCTGACCTGAAAGAGAAATTGTCTAAATAGCAAAGCACAAGCCCATTAACAAGGCTGACAAATGATCAGCTAAAATATTTTAATTGAATATTTTAATTTATGATCTCAGCATTGGATGCAACAAGAGTTTTCTCCAGAGTAAGCTGTAGATAATGCAACATAAATCTGAAGTCAGTTACCCCGCTCCCCTGCTTGTTCCCTTTCACACTGAAATTTGTATCCCTTTAAATAACTTCTGTGTAGCAACATCATCATCACTAATGTCTCATATAATTTCTAAAATCTGTGTGTATTAAGTATACCTTTTAAAAGGTAATTCATACATTTGTATGAATTCTAATAAGAGGATATAATAGTCTGCAATAATTTACAGGTTGATCTTAAACAGCAAAGGCATTTTGAAATGAAATGGTTTGGACTGTAGAAACATGAAAACATGAAAATGCTTTCTGAGAGGGCTTCTTTGGGAATGTTATTCTTTTTCTGTGTTCCATTTCTGTCCCAAATGCCCTTAGCAGATGGCTTGGGTTTGGACCTCCAGCTTTAATCTTTATTGGTCCCCAAATGATGGGTTTTGTGTAGTATAGCTTCCTTTATTTCAATTTGGATATGCTTGATAGGCTGTTGTAAGCCTCAGTGTTGAGGCTCATTGTGTTGCTTTTTGCTCATTTAAAATCTGTGTCTATATTATGAAACACAGTGCATTGCAAGTTATGGTAATACCTGTTTGGGTCATTATTAGTTCCAAAGGATGGGATTCCCTTCAGACTTGGCAGCTTGGGAATGGTTTTGCTACCATGAAAACAGGTTAATACCGGAATTCATATGCTAGTGTTAGTTCTGGTTTCAAGGCTGTCCATGCACACCATGTAATTGGGAAAAAAAAAATAAAATAAAAAGACAAGTTTTCCTAGGCTGAAATATCAGTGTTATTATCAAGAATTCATGGCTTTCAATACAGCAGCGGAGGAACAATGAAACAGAAGAAGTAAAGCTAAATGTTCTGAGGTTCCTCAAGGGTCAGTGGGGACAGAAAATCAACAGCAGCAGCAGCAGCTGCAGCAGTCTCATCAACAAAAGAAAACCCTTGTGCTTCCCAAAACCAATTTCCAGCAGTGCCACAATCCGCGTTCTGTATGAAGTGCCAGATATTAAGTTCACGTGGATGAAGAGAAGCCTGAAGTCCTTCTGTCTCTTATAATGGCTTTTTTCTTTCAACTTAAACTACTGCTTGGGGGCAAGGAGTAGTATTTCAAAAGGAGAAATACTTGCAAGAGGTATGGGACCTCCAAGGAAAGACCATTTGGAGAAAAAGCTTGCATCAGTTCTGCTCATGTTGATTGTAGTTTAATTTACCTTGGGATCTTGTTAGTTTTACTTCATTTGTTAGTAAAATGATGGCATTGGCTCTTAGGGAGTTGTCATATTTAGTTTCATGTCAGCTGTTATTGCTGCAAATCAGATAAAATGGAGCAGCAAGATATTCTGGGCTGGATGATGTAGGTGCACATAAGAATGTTACCCGGTTTCTTCTCTGTAAAGGTGAAAGGCACTCCTATGTGGGTGTGTGAAGCAAGATCCCAAGAATTATTTAGCTATTTTAAGCTTATTTAAGGAATGTTGTGATTGTCTTCATTATATATTAACAGCAAGGGAATTAATCTGAAAACAAGATTATGAATACAATTCTGTGATATCACTATCACTGGCATAACATTTTACAGAACTTGATTTTTCTTTTGCCCTGTTGCCACATAATGCATAGAACGCCACCTTACATGATCCTCTTTTTGCTCTCAGTCTGATGAAAACATTTCAGTTTGAGTTTACATTCCCTATAAATCATTCTACTTACAAGAGTAGCCATTTTTGTGCTAATAATCACAATTTCTGAAGTCTTCCAATGGGACTGTGCCATAAAATTAGACTGTGGCTACAGAAAACTTCAGAAGGCATCCCCCCACTGTTGAAATATCATTGGTGGTGAGTTCCTGGACTTTTTATGTCCTTTTTAAGAAGCTAAATAAACCAGGGGTTTTAGCTATATTAACCTGCAGAATTTCAATGCTGATGGCTGCGTGCATGTGTGTATGCTGCTTACCCATCCATCAGGCTCAGGCAGAGATAAGTTTATCAACTGACCACAAAAAGACATGGCAAAATCAAAGAGTCCTCTCACTTATTGTTAGTATGTTCTTCACAAGACCGTGACGTGCACATGTGCATTCTGTCACGACCTGGCAGGGCAGACCCCAGGGTGAGATATAATTTTGTTGTGGGACTTTCACAGCTTTGCTGTTGCTGGCACCTGTTCTACCTCGGGTAGTCCTAGCTGTGAAATTCTGTTCTTTCAGAACACATAGTAAAAATTATCATTGACTGGGTTTTATTGAGTATTTATGTCTGTAAATGTTCTTTTTATTCCACAAATGACACTTAGTTTTTTTGAAAGTACTTGCTTTTCCCCTTAGCACTACCTCAAGTTAAGACATTTATTCTTAGGCCTTATGATCCAGTGAATTTACAGTACACAATTAATTGCGACAGTAGCAAGTTTGGCACACCATGCTGTTAAGGATAGCAGGGACTGTAGTGATTTTATAATGAATTCACTCTAAATCTCAGCAAATAGGAGCATACAAGGACATCTGACAGCTGCTTTCCCCAGCTAAATCTCACCACTGAGACTCCATTCCAAGAAGAATAACAAGTCAGGCTTGGTTAGTAGTGCTGCAGCTTGGAATACGAGTTTTGACAAGGGAAAAAATCATTTGTACTGTACTAGCTTTTCATGAGCTGGGGCAAGGAGTAAATCTCTCCAATGGCAAAATAAAGCTGTCAGACAGCTTTTTCATAAGATTGAACATCAATACGACAGTTCTCCCTCCTGATCTTTTTTATAGGTTGCTAATTCTGAAAGAGAAGTCCTCTTTGCCTACATATTTGTGGATTTAGGCACTGACATTTTAGAAGGAGTTATACTAGAACAAAAATACAGACTCAATAAAAACGAGTTCCCCTATAGCATTGCTGAAAAGATGTTTTCATCTATTTCTAGGAAAAGATACCGCATTTGCTACTTTATATTTTGAGATTGATATATATGTGTATGAAATAAGTTCTCTGAAAAATTAACAGGCAAATATCCAGGCACATGAAAATACTCTGATGAACTGAAGAACACAACGGCAATGGCCATCAGCCTGAGGCATGGTCATCATTAAGGCAGTAATTTTGTTTCTTAAGCACTTGAATACGTTTCCTTTTCTATCTTTACTGAACATAGATAAGAAAATTTGGGCTTTTCCCAGTCTGGCCACTTTAAATGCACCAAAACATAATTGAAGCCTAAGTATGGTGAAGACTGATTGCAGGGGTCTTCTCTTCCAGGTTAGGTGGGAAAGCCAGAGCTCCTGGTGGGACACGCAAACATCTGATTTTAGTTTCTGATACTGAAGGTTGTGGAAGCTCTTCTTGTTTAGTGTTTAGGGAAGTTCTTTTAGTTCTAGGGTTATGGAGGGTTCTAGGGTTACCTTCACTTTAAAATACACTATTTTATGGCTGTGGAGGAAAAGAAAACATCAATTAACTCTTAATATGCTCTTCATAAAACAGTAAATAGAGTGTGTTGTATTAACATTTACTCAAATTTTGTATGCTTTTCACAAGTATTTTCCAATATTTATCTTCATTTTCTATTAAAAATCTTAAGAATATTTCCCTTTCATGGAGTGCCTTTGAGGTACAGCATAATTCTGAGATTCTGAGTATCTTTATTTGGAAATAAAGCCAAACACTTCTTTCTAAGGACTGTTGCATTAAAATGCTTTGGCCATGAATTCAGACGTCACATCAATTCTTATATTAGCAAGCAAGGCATGTTTCAGAGTTCTCTTTCTGGGCTGCCATTAAATCTTATCTTTTCAGGCAGTTTAAACAGTCTTTCCAAATAAATAGTACTGTCAAATAGACCAACCACTTTAGTGAGCTTATAAAGAAAACAAGTGTTTGAGGCCAGTATTAGTAAAAGAAAAAAAAAAAAAATTTGCTACTAGCACTGTGAAAAAAGAAGTCAGATGTGAGTACCTACAAAATGAAAATTATCATAAATAGCAAACTAAAAGTTTCATTAAATGTGCAAGTAAGTAGCTATAAATTAGGTGTTCCTAGTTTTCTGAAGTGGCCAAGGGTACTTTTAGTTTCTTTTCCTTTTGTTGGTAGGTTTTTGAATGTCTGGTTTTTTCTCCCCCAAGTCTCCAGTGTGCTCAAATGCCTCATTCATGTTGACATGAGGGTTTGACTAATCTCAAGTCTTAGTCATTAGAATGGTGACCACTGATGCAAACTCTATTCACAAATAGTAAGCACTCTTCATATTTTTCCCAACTGGTTGCAAAAAAAAAGATTTATCAGTTAACAAAATGAGAGTAGAAGCGTAAGAATTGACTTCACTTTACAATTCTCATATTAAACTCATGTATATGTTTCACAGCACATTAGTGAGCAAGAAGTGTTACTGGAAGAAATGGAAAATCAGTAAAATATTAATTAAAAAATAATCTCACTATAACCACATATGCAAAAACTCTCCTTTTATTTTAGAATGTTCACGCAAAGTCAGTTTCTACACAACACTGTCATTGAGATGTGTGAACTGTGACCTACCAGACTCTTCCCTGAGTTCTGTTTTCTCAGTTTAAAATAATTCAGCCCTCTGGCTGATCACTGAAGCTGACAGAACCTGCTCATAATCCGCCCGAGTTGCGAGCAGGAGCAGAATCTCTCACAGTTTAGGTTCTCCAGTTCTCAGTGTCCACTCTTGCCATGAAACTCCTCAGCTGCTGGGTTTTCAGTCTAGGTGGACACTTCCCAAGACATGAGACAGGGCACAAACCTGCAAAGTGTCTCCTCAGCTTCATGTTGGTCCTAAACAAGCACGTAATAATAAAGATGAAGAAAAATCAAAGCAGCACAAAATAAACCAGGCCAGCAAAGCCCACCCAGCTTTGACACCATTAACTTAAAGAATCCTAAACTGGAACATGTGGAGGTACTTGATGTGTGAGTGACATTAAACCACTCTTGATTATTTTTTCAAAATGCTAAGTCTTCAAAAACTCAGATAAATGGCTCACAGTGTTCATTAAGAAGACTTGGCCTGAGTTGAATGGATACTGCTGATGGTGTGAAGGAAAAAGCTGGCAATGAGAAGCAAGGTGAAGGTTGTGAAGCACACAACCATATTAGCATGCTGAACTTTTCAAACAGTGGCAAAATTATTCTTTCAGAGTCTGTTTCTTCACTGCAATAGCAGATAGAATTCCTGCACAGGTGTTAATGAACCATGACCTTAAATCAAGTTGACCTTGTGTGAGGCTAAATGTACTGGGTGTTGTAGTGTAGCTGAATGCAAAATGCATGTTCAAAGTATTTTATTCAAAAATAGAAGAATTATACCCAGCTTTCCACATGTGCAAATTGAATTTTATTACTTTTTTAAGTATTGTCTTTAATTTCATCATCATATATTACCCCTGGGAAATAGCTTTCATTTCTATCTATAATTAATTCAGGTGTCCAGAGTTGCAGTATGTTTTTGAAAAATGTCTTTGGGCCTATTCTGCCAATAACAATGACTGGGTAATTAATTCAAGCTGTTCTATTAAAAAATAGGTAAAAGACCGAACAAAAGAATATTTTCTGAAAATAATAACAATCATACTAGTACTTTAATTGTTGTTGACATTCCTTAGTATTTCATGGGGGTCTGTAATGCTAATGGAAACTGGAAATGACTGAAAAGAACCCATTTAATTCAAAGCTATCCAGTCCTGTAAATGAACACCAAGTTTCTTCTAGGGAATAGCTAAATGTAGTTGTTAGACAGGGTCCTCAATAAGTAATTTTCAGTGGTCTTGTTTTTCAGAGGTTCTGAGCCATTGATTTCCACTTGAAAGAATTCCTAGCCTTCCCTTTTTAAGCATTTTCTTTGGTTTTAAGGACCATATAGAGGTCAGGGAAATTTCCAGAGTAAATGGAAGAGATGTATTTAACTTCTCCGGGCACTTTACAAATAAATACAGCCATCAGCATTCTAAGGGCTGTATTTTGAATGGAATCCTCTGAATGCAGAGTGCCATGGAGCATCAGTCCACTTAATTTGGTTCCTTGACTTCTCTCAGTATTGCTGCCTCATTTACTAGTACTGAATGCCTAGAAATAAGAGCCCTAAAATGTTGAAAATAGGAGAATTTTAATTAATCTGTTTCATTTAAAAATAATAAAACCAAATGTTTATATTAAATGCTCAGTAGAATATGAAGTGTATATATATATAAAACTTTCAAAAGTTATACATTTTGAGACTTCAGCTAAAGTGCACTTTAAAAAGTTATACGTTTTGACACTGTTCAGCTATATTAGAAATAAATATATTATTGACTATTAAGAGTTCTGTTCATACTACATTAACTTTAGTTGGGTATGGTTTTATATTAAATGAAATGGTTCACACAAAGATACATTTATGAGATGAAAAAGGAATCACTTTTTTATGACACTGTGAGAATACAAAAAAGTATCCTTAATCTTCACTTTTTCCTGACTATTCTCTACAGGAGAACTTGATAGAAAACATCAAGGGCCAGATTTTTACATACTTTGATCTAATAACTGCAAACCTGGCCTAATTTTGCACAGGGATTTAAATAAGAACCCATATTTTGCAATAATTTTAACCAAAGTCCAGCACTGCAAAGGCATTGCAACCACTGTTAAATGTGTTACATGTAAAGGTTAAAGGCTTTTGTGTGTGTGTGAGTGTGACAGAGAGAAATTGAAATCACTGCAAATGTGATTTGAGTCTGATGTTATAGCCATGCTCATATGTCTGCATGCCCTGATAAAATCATATTGGCCATTTTGTCCTTAGAAGACTGTTCTTTCTGTGAGGGTACAGGATCTCTTAAAAATTGGATATCTTTATCCATTTTCTTGGTATCAACACCTTACTCTGATAATATCATTATTTTTCTGCTAAGTCACTGAGCACACTGAGCACCTTGCAAGGGGCTTCTTTTCAAGAACAGACCTGGAAAGGCATCTTGGTCATAATTCAGCATGCACAAACTTCAACACTTCCCACAGTGACCCTCGAGGGAGAGCTGGTTGGTACCCAAAAAGCAGTTCTGCATCAAGGTTTTATTCTAATCAAAACCCCTTAGCAGGCAGAGTGCCTCTTTCCTCCTCCGCCTTCTCATTATGCTATGTGTCCACAAAAGCTTGGGGGGAGGAAAAAAAACACTCAGTCAATGACAACAACTAAAAAGCTTCCCATGACTCAAAATTTATATATAAGGTAAGAAAAGGTAGTTTAAAAAAATGGAAGAAATATCTTCTTGTATTACTTCTCCTTGCAATGCATTCAAAACTACTTTTGGTCTTTAAACTGAATTTATATACTCTTAATTCCATAAGACCAACACTTTTGATAGCTTAGCAAAATAATAATTTTTTGTAAGATAGTCTGATACTTAAAATTACGTCCATTAATGATCTTTCTTCACACTGGACTGCCCTGCTCCTTCTACTTGGATTAGCCTTTTCCAAAACCTTCCAAAGCAGAAAAAAAAAAAAAAATAAGCAAAGGGCTCCTGAGCAGAAGGATTTACATCTTCAAAAGGAGACTCTAGAGGTATAAAAGAGAGTGAAATGTGAGAGAGGAACAGTGATCCCATTTCTAATTTTTTTCCTGCATGATACATCCTCCTCCCTTCTACCTTTTCTTTTCTATTGTTTTTTAAATCTCTCCATTTGCAGGGTTTTACTCTTTGTTATGCTCAGTCATGGAGGTGTCTCCAATATAACTGCATAGCATTCCCAGTTTGAAGCTTGTGAACTTCAGACAAAACTCTGCTCATTCTTTTCTTGGCTGGCACAAAGCAGGAAGGCTGAGAAGGGTGTTCTCATTTGATTTGACTGATGCAGAACAGATGGGATGTAACTGTGTCTCCACACCTCTTATTAACCAGAGACTGTAAAGGAGCTCCAGAAGCTCTTGTACTGCCACTGTGGTGCAGAATGTTCCGGTGTGACACTCATCTCATTCCCGTGCCTGGGGTTTTGTCCCACTGCATGGATCCCACCTAACGAGGGCTGTCTACCAAGATCTCCTCAGTTACAAGCCTTAGCACAATATGCCAGGCAATCAGAGTCTTGGGTGGTGTTCACAAGGCAGTGCTGGAATTACTGGTTGTGGGCATGTCTAGAAGAATATGTGCTGAATGTAAAACCCTCAAAATCATATATTACCTTCTTGACCTTTCTGGAAATTTTAAACATGCACATTAGTTTCTTCCTAAGTTTGTGTTCCTAAGCATGAAGGTAGGTCTTTTCTTCAGAATGAAGAAGCATGGGGCTTAGCCAGTATACATAAAAGCACAGTAAACACACTAAAAACAATAGATGTGAAAAACAGCTCTGTGTACACTAGAATGCAGTCATGGTTTAAAACTGTACATCAATTGTCATTTAAATGAGTTCAAACGTGCCCCATTTGTGTCTGTCATAGTGGTCTGTGACAGCCATCACTGTAGTCTGTAATTCTGCCATCACTTTCATCTGCTTTAATCATTCTACCTATTTCTCAATTTTTGATCTGCTTTTTGACAATTTAAGTAATTTTTTTCTCATAGTGCTTTAATTAGCAGTCTTGCTTCCCAGTAAATTACTTGCTGACTGAATCATGCAATCCTTCACTTGACAGAAAGGATGTAAACAAAGAGAATTTTGAGCAACAGTCAAAACAGCAGCATTGGTGCCATAGCATAGAAACTAACTTCAAAGATGAGATAAAAAACCCTGAAAAATAGGAGTTTCAGATATCATTAATTCTCTGGTTGGATGCTGTATTAATAAAAGCAGTGCTGTCATTCTCTGTGGAAAGATAACATTTACCCTTCAATGCTTTTTAAATAATCTTTTGTAATCCAGGGGTTCATACTCTTAGAATTGCTAGGTTGCATTGCAGGTTGGGAATGCTGCTGCAGCATTCATGTGGCAGATTCTCCTAACTTGCAGCAGTTTGTTCTGTGATAATCGAGTCACAGAAGGTAAAATGACCAATTCAGAGCCTAGAATAAAATCACACTATTACCACCGTTGCATTTCCACTAGAGCTGAATGGCTTCACAGCGCAGCACAGCAACACCCAATAAACACCTTCAGATGCCACAAATTCTTTGCATTACTGTATTTTTGTTGTCTTATATGATGTTAACAATTCAAAGACATTGAAAAAAGTGTTTTCAGAGAGCTGAGCATTTTCAGGGTTTGACACTCATTAAACATGTGTAGATATTTGGTTGTTTGCTTCATCTCCAGAATTTAATTTTCTTGAGAGTTTGGTGTGAATTACTTTCAACTTCTGTCTGGAATAAGTAGTTTTACGGTCTAGATGATCAAATCGAGTTGTGAAATGGCTATTTTAAGGATTGTGCCTGCAGTTTTTGGGGAATGCATGAGATGTGCAAACTAAAATTATGGAAGTAGCATATATATATTATATAGGATTTTACTGGTACAATTCATTAACCAGTGAATTCTATAGATTAATTTTATTTAACGTAAAATTGCCAGCAGCTGGAGGGAAAAGAGGCATTAAAAAAAATGTTTATAGCTGAGCGCAATCATTATTTTTCAATGTCAAAAAGCGCTACATACATTGATACTGATTAAGTTATTCATATTTGTTTGAAGTTAAGTTCATATTTGAGCATCTTGCTGAACCAGAGAAATAAAAATTAATTTTCCAGTAAAAGAATGTTTTCAAATTAGAAATTACAGGGGAGGGGGTTTGTTTATTTATTGATTTACACAAATGTCTTAGTTCAAAAGGATTAGAAATAACCTTAGAGCAGTGTTTGAAAATATCCAGTTGCAGACCCAATGTGAAGATATATGACTACATCAAAGTTCAGAACACCTCTGCTAAAGTATTAAATTAAAAAATATGTACTCTTTTTAAAAAGGTTAAAATGCTTTTGGAGTTTTATAATATCTCTTTATGCTTTGTTTAGCACCAGCTGGAGAGAGTATGATGAACATGTTTGTTTTCCAGTGACAATAAAATAATTTTCTATTAAAAATTGTTGTTCAGAAAATAAATATATGTATATAAATAAATAGATAAATAAACAAATAAGAGAAAATAAACACATTTTCCTGTGCAGCATTCAAGGTCAAATATTGAAATAATCCATCTGATAGCTTAATATGTGAGTTTGAAATTAAAATAATTATGGAATCTGCCAACATATTCTCATTATACAGAGTACAATCAAAAATTAATTTCCGTCATTATAAATTGCGTGAATGCAGAAAAGAAAATGTGACCTGTTTGCCTGGCAAGGTCCTTTGAATATCTTTAGTAACAATGAATTATTTTGTTTGCCAGCAATGTGGGATGGCTCAGGTTATGTGTTGTTAGCATTTGCATATTAAACATCTGAGCTCAGTTAATGCACTATAGAGCTCCACCTCTTTGATGCATCATAACCTTGCATTTTCATTCCTTGCAGAAGGGAATCCATATACCTGGTGGGTTGGAAAAGCCAATGAGAAGCACTACTATTGGGGCGGATCAGGACCTGGCATTCAAAAATGTGCCTGTGGCATCGAACGCAACTGTACTGATCCCAAGTACTACTGCAACTGTGATGCTGATTATAAGCAATGGTGAGTGCTTTGCAAGAAGGCAGGATGAGAATGAACAAACCTCCTAACTTTTACAACACTGCCATGACTTTGAATATATCTTTTTTTCTATATCTATTTTTTCTCACCAAAGTAAAAAGGCAAAATTATTATATTTGTGATTCCTCCTGCAAAGTGTCAACCCATGCCTGGATTTCCATTTTATTCATGGTGTCTGTGACTGTTAAATATAAGGACTGTATTCATGATTTCCAGCCCACTGAGCTATGGAAAAGAAGGCTAAAATTGCAAAAGCAAGACCTCAGAGGAAAGACCAGCATTTTGGTTTACCCATGCAACTTTGTCTCCATAACATTCAGTTATACTGCAATACAGAATTTATTTTATCCCTGCAACTTCATGGTTTTTTCCCAGAATTTCTCTTTGTTAAAATGGTTCTTCTGCAACACTTGAATGTGAGTGATATGTACTGAAATCACTCATCTAGTGCCTCCAACTCTCATTATCTGTTTTTCAAGAAGAAAAATAAGTTAAGAACTAGACACATATTATGGAATGAGGCTCTGTATTTCAGAGGAAGCTGCGAGGCTTTGCATGAGATAATTTAATTAATTAAGGCAGAAAAAAGAAATAAACTTGCATCTCTGATATTCACCAAAAACATGAACAGACTACATAAAGCTCATAATCATTTTGAGTGAGACTCTCTCTGCGGTTTACAACACTTTGTTTGTGAGCCTTAATCATTTGTGTCTCTTTTCTCGTGACAGGCAGGATTATATTTTACATGGTATGCAATGTTCAGTGACATATTGAAACCATATTTTTATGAACATTTCTCCCATTAATAGCAACCTGGGTTATTGCATCATTACTGGCTCATAAAGGTTAATTGAGAAATTCTACATCTATTAATGAATGCAGAGCTACACAACTGTAGTGGTATTTCAGAGACTAAAAAAGGAAAAAAAAAAAGAGGAGGAAGAATCATAGAACCACAGAATCACAGAATACCAGTATATGTAAGGGACCTCAGAGTTCCCCTAGTTCAACCCACCTGTTTAAGAAGGTTCACCTATAAAGTGTTGCCCAATACTTTGTCTGGAGAGTTTTTTAATAAATCCAAGGATGGACTCTGCAGCTTCCCTGTGCACATCGTCCCAGGACTGGGCACCATTGAAAAGAATCTGATCCCATCTGCTTTGCATCCTCCTGTTAGTTATTTATGATGACACTGATGACATCCTTCTCAAATTTCTCCAAGCTGAGTTGCCCCAGCTGCCTCAGTTTCTTTTCATAGGAGGGATGCCCCAGTCCTTTTATCATCTTAGTGGCTCTTCCTTGGACTCCATCCAGCAATTCCACCTCTCTCTTGTATTGGGGACCACAGAACTGGACCCAACACTCCAAATGTGGCCTCACTAGTGCTGAGCAGGGGAGAAGGATGGCTGCCCTTGACCTGCTGGCAGACCTTTGCCCAATGCACCCCCAGATGCCATTGGCCTGCTTGGCCTCAAGTGCACATTGCTGGTTCATGCTCACCTTGGTGTCCACCAGAATCCTTAGAGTGTTTTCTGCCAAATTACTTCTGAGCTGGGTGGCTCCCAGCACATACTGGTGCATGGGGTTGTTTCCCCCAGGTGCAAGGCTTTACACTCTTCACTGTTGAACTTCATGACATTTCTGTGAACCCAGCTCCCCAGTTTATAAAATCCCTCTGGGTAGCAGAACCCTGTTTGATGTGCTCTGCAAGAATGAAGTATGAAAAACACAAAAATAGAATAATAAAGGAAACTTTCCAGGGCTTGCAAAAATTGTAGATTAGTATGTGGAAAATCAAATATTGCCACAGACATTGCCACCCTAAGATTTGACATTGTTAGGATAGTAATCTGTTAGCTATGATATGGGGTGAACTGCACAACACCACAGATAGAGAGGAGTCAGTTTTAGAGACAGGGTAATCACACATGCTGCCAAACTTCAGAAATATAATTATATAGAGAGAATGAAGAATATAAAGTCAGATGACTCCAACTCAATCACAGGCACTAGAGCAGTGTGGCAGGAGGAATGTAGGTTTGGCTCTGTGTCAAAGTGGTAACAATAAAAGAAGATATTGTGATAATAATTACAATAGGGGTAGAATTAGAAGCACTTACAGTTTTCCTTGCCTGAGGCACTGGATGCGTATCCATGAATATTAGGGCTCTGTGCCATATGTTGACCGTTTTCCTTTACACCAAGGGAAATGTATGGGGGAAATGGCATTGGATTTTGAGCTCTTCTTGAAGATTCCCCAAGAGTCACAGATGATAATTTAATAAGCAGCATTCACTCAATAATTTTTCTGTAACCTCTGCACCCTCTATATACACTGGGATTATGTGGATTCTACTAATAACCAGATTCATATGGTTATTAGATTTAGATCTAAGATAGGTTTATTATCATAAAAGATCTAAAACTGTTTACTCAGAACTTCATACAAGAATACATTATTACATACAATATTTATTTAGATAAGTATCAGAATTTTTTCAGAACAACTAATATTCATTGCAGGAAATTTAATCAAAAGCAGTTATACCACTGGATATTTTATTTTAATCTGTGGCGTGTAAATGAAAGGAAGAAATGAAAGCTATACAATAGACTTTAAGGACATTTTGTTCAAGATCCATTTTTTCAGTTTGGTTTTGTCAGAATCTAGTCTTCTCCATAGTCATATCTTTTGGGTTTGGGAGTTATTTTAAAGAGTCCTAGTTGGCAATTTTGTCTAGCCATGTTCATCAACACCTAAAAAGCAAGTGAGATCCAGAGGAAAGGAGACCTTGATGACTTCAATCATAGGGGCAGAATTCAGCCCAGGCCTCCAACACACCTGTGCCCAGTTCTGGTGACAGCAAAACAGCTGCTGGCTTGGACAACAGAATGTGCAAGAGTTTATGACAAGCAGACAAGTCTCAGTTCACAGATTAACAAAGCAGCTTGCCACAGCTTGCCACCATAGCTCACCAGCAAAACTTATTTTAGAAGGATTTATAATCCCCTAAAAGAGAAGGGCTGAATAAATGCCAAACTGTGTCTGAGAGTTCAGGTGGGACTTTTACAGTAATTGCATATCTTGTCCACAGCTGGGAGCACTGCATTTGCTTGTGGTATGCCCACAGTGATGTTCTGCTCCTGCCCAGGCAGTGCTGGAAAAATTGTTTTGGGGTTTTTTGGGTGGTTGCAGGAGTAATATACAGAGGGGAGAAGGCAGTAGCCAGAGCAATAACTATATTAGAAAAGGTAAGGAAGTAAAATAGGAAAAGAAGGCTCTGTAGAAATTATGAGAATCAAAGGTGAAGAAGAAAAGCAAGATTCAGGGGAGAGATTTTACAAGGAAATTGGGGAGCCACTGAAGAATCGGTCAGACTGAATCAGAATAATGTAGTGTAAGTAGAATATTGTCCACTGTTTTTATTGTAGAAGTTAGAATTTGTGTTAGAAATTAAGAAAGGAATTACAGCTTGATGAATGATTTCATAGCAAAGGCAGGAGAGTGTTTCCCCAGAGATCTGGATTCTAACCCTGGCTCTGGAACCACATTCATGCCTGATGCTTCCTCAGTTTCACAAACAATTTCTTCATAGAACAGTCATTAGTCTGATCCTAACTTTCTGGAAACCCACAAAGTCCACTTTGTGAAAATACCAAACATTCACAGCTGCAACCAGAATAAGGGATCACTCTCTGAATACATCTCATGCAGTCATTCAAAGGAAAAAAAAAAAAGAAAAGTAGGTATCTCAGATGGAGCGCTAAGTATGAGTGTTTTTAACATTAACATCTTTCAACCTCAACATCCAATCTGTAGAATGCAAATTATGCCAGCTACTCCCTCATGGAAGTACTGCAAAGATGGGTAGATTTATGAAGCAATCATCTGCTGTTCTAATGAGCACTGTAAAAAATGCAACGAGAAAACGTGGTCTTTATAGAAAGATTTGAAATAACACATTAGATATAAAATGATATCCACATATTGAAGCATAAGATTAAATTTGGAGAGTAGGCAATATTACACTAAATGAGTGCTGTTTGCATGCTATACTGAATAATGCCGAAACCCTCCAGAATAAATACTAATAGAGACCAGTCAATGATTGCATCATGGTGATAGGTACAGGGGGCTAACTGAAGCTCTTTAAGAAGCCTGCAATGCTTTTTTTCCAAAATTTTGTGTTTGGTTTTTGCTTTTTTGGGTTTAGTTTTGTTTTGTTTTTAACCAAGTATGTAAGTAATTCTATGTAAGTACCGAACCAGCTGTGTTAATTATGGACTCACTTACAACGTAAATTTTCCCAGGGATTAATGTATACCGTAGGCTTGGTAAACCTTACATCTGTATGGTTTTTCTATTAATGATTTTTAAAATTACACATCACACCTTGTCTATCTGAATAAAATAATTGTGTAGAACTATTTAGCACATGCCTAATGTGCTAAATGCCTAATGATTATTATGCCTGGATGGTAAATAAGCCAAATGGTGAATATTGGCAGGGAATATGAGGTATGAAATTCAGATTTATGTGTATTTGTACACATCGTCTAGAATAGAACCTGATTCTTTAGAAACTCAT
This sequence comes from Fringilla coelebs, assembly GCF_963513975.1. Lineage (NCBI taxonomy): Eukaryota > Metazoa > Chordata > Aves > Passeriformes > Fringillidae > Fringilla > Fringilla coelebs. The sequence goes on along the minus strand of NC_140028.1, from coordinate 97,908,712 downwards.
GTTGTTGCTGCAATGTAAGTATTAAGTAGTCATTTTTTTCATGATAAAGAAACAAAAACCCAGATGAAAGAGCTTCACCCTGAGTAATCGTGCCATGATCCTTAGTCCCAAATTATCTATGATTTGTGTCCGAAATAAAATTAATTCAGAGTTAAATGGATCAGGTTGTATAAGAAAGGTTAGATTTTCTTGCTAATAAAGATCATTTTTTAAAGTGTGTGGGGTTGACATTTAAAGTCAGATTGCCTCAATCTTGAGAGAATAAAGGTAGCTTTTATGAGTAGCAAGAAGTTCTCTGGGTTGCTGCTAAACAAAATTATAATGAAATTATTAATTTTAGATAAAATGTAAGACTTTGTAAAATAAAATCTTATTTGAATATTATTATTATTAGAATATAGGCAGTTCCTCTTTAAAAATGGCTGCCATTGTAGAGGTAGGCACACTGTATTAGTTAAGTAGCAAACGTAAAGTTCTGCAGAGAAATTTTGATTCCTACTCTCCTTTGAGCCTAGGGTCAGTTAAGACTCAGATTGGCCAAAGTTTCTACACCACAGGGTCTCTTGCTCAGAGAAGTCACAATAAGTCAGAAGGCTTATAATATGATGCTGTTCAAGGATTTACTCAGAAAAGGTAACATAAGAAGCTTTTTCATTTAACACTTCCTGATGTGAGCGCACTTCAGGTTACAAAGTCAGTCATGGCCTTTGCTTCTGACTACTGGTGTGGTTGCTAATCTTACAAGAACAATTTGGTGGCCCAAAAGATGATCAAAAGAGTTTAAGCAGAATTTTCAGATAAATTGCTTTGGACAAATGGAGAAAATCAGTAGAGGGAACCTTATTTATAATCTCACACTTTGGATATTAAAGTTTCTTTCTCCAGAGCTTGTCAAATGGCTTTATTTTTTTGAGGTGTTTTACAGAACACTCTGCAGGATGCATCCCTCTTCCCTTCACAACTCTTGTCCAACAAAGGGAATTTCAAAAGTTTCAGGTCATGGGTAAAGATGACTAAACAAAGCTCAGAATGACGAGTTGTTTGAGTTACAGGAATATGGGTGGATGTTGAAATGCCAGCCTGAAGCAGTGGAAATGACAGATGAGTCATTTGTAGCCAGATTTAACAGGATATTAGAGGTTCCTGGAGCTGTAGGTAGACATAGTCAAGGCTTAAGTTTAGCATGTTATAATTACCATCAATATCACAGAAATTTCAGTTCTGGACTCCCTGAGGCACTTTTAAAAATCCTTCTGTCCTTTAACCTTGTGTGCTCTCAGTAACAGAGCTGCTGATGCAGAGAGAGCTGGATAGTTAGAAGACACTGGCTTCTCCTGTCCTTTGTTAGAAGCTGCTAACAATGTCTCTGTATTTCTTTTTCCATTTACTTTCCCATCTAGGCAGCAACTGGAGTTTCCACAGAGGTGTTACATGACCAGAAGTGTCTAGGCTGCACATTCTTTGTGGAAAACAAAAACCAAAACCAAACTGAGAACTTATTGATGGCTCTATGCAGCTACATTTTGTCTAACTTTATTTGCTATTTCTAGCATTATGTAGAGAAATCTTAAATAGGTAAAAGGGATCCAATTTGAATATACCTAAAAGAACTGGAAGGACTATAAAAGTGCTATTGAGGAACACACATGACTAGAATCATATATATATGTGTGTGTGTGTATATATACAAACAAAAAATTTCCAATAAGACCAAACAGACTGACTGCATAAAAAAAATCAAGCAATTATATATGGTAAGCTCATATTTAAACAGTAAACTTGTGAAACATTTTTGCTACAACACAGAGACCTGTATTTAATAAGAAAACACACTGGTTTGCATTACAGGAAGCAAAAAAAAAGTCAAAAAAAACAAAACAAAACCAACAACAAAACAAAGTAAAACAGAAAACCAATTAAAAACCCAAACAAGCAAAAAAACAAACAAACAGAAAAATATCTAATAAGATTTGTAATGTGCTCCTGTTTTGCTTCACATCTTTATCAGATGATTAATCACAATTTCCTAGAAATTTAGGAAACTTTGTAGAATTAGACCACAGCACTTGGAAAACTTTCATTCAATGTTTTTTCAGAACTTAAAGGCCATCTTTGAAATGATAGACAAGAAAACACTATTGGTAATGTAATTATATCTCTTAATTAAATAAAAGAAAAATATCCAAACTTTTTTTTTAGTTATGCTCAAGGAATGAATTAATTTTGTAGATGAAGGCAGGGAAACTTAGCTGACAAATTGCACTATTTCAAGCGGCTGTTTTTCTGGTACTCTTACAAATCCAGACAGGCTTTTTTAGGTCTTTTAGGGTTACCTCACAGAGTTCCTTTGTGCATTGACACTGACACCCAATGTTACATATTTCCAGTCAGTCAAAATTTAGCACTTTGACAGTATGTAATGGCACAGAATAAAAAATTTGCATGAAGAGGGACACTAAAGACAGGAAGTCAAGCATTCAAACCTTAGGAAATATTAGATTTAACACAGCTGGTAGTACTTCTTTTCCATATGAGTGACATACTTGAGCTGAAACTTTCACTAACAGACAAGCAGATAGCCAGAAGCCATGAAGTTCATTCCTTCTAGTTACAATTTGGCCATTATAACTACTCCACTAGGGAAAAGGGTCAAGTGACTGGGTATTAAATAGGCTGCTCTCTGTCCTATGTTTCTCAACTGTGCTCATCTAATGTAGCTGGTATGCAACACTGAAACAGAGTTTGCATGCTGAAAAATGTGAAATCTTCCTTAAATTAATTCCATCCTGTTTTATAACCTGCTCTATGTTTTTATTTATAAAAACTACATTTCCCTTGTGTTTGTGCATTACGCATTCTTCTTTTTTATTTCTTCCACAAGAAATGGCTGAATGATTTTTTTACTGATAAAAAGTTTGAGAGATGGAAATTTTGAAGTGGAACTCCTGGTCATGCTACAAATGTGCTGAGTACCACCTTTCAAACTCTCCTTCCTTTGTACCTTAGTACCACCACAGGATTCTGGCCAAAATCCAGGACTTTGTTATGCAAGGCTGTCTACAAACAAAAAAGGACTCTTTTATCCCTCAAGGCTGTGCATTCGCTGCCATACTTGTGTATCTAAAACTGATTTGAGTGATTCAAAATTTAATCCAAGGACCAATGAAGGGAATAGCACCTGTTGCACAGTAAGTCTGCAGGCTATTGCTTTTGTGTAGACTTGGAAGGACTTTGCTGTCTGGAATTGCCTCTAAAGCTTGTGCTGTGTTTTTAATGACCTGGCAGCTCTAGTCCAGGATCCAGACAAACCTAGGGTCCCATAGTTTGCTCTTTGTCTTTTAGACACATTCCATGAAAGTACTGACAGACAACAGCCATGGTATGTAGCTCACAGGAAATTACAGATTTCCAGCCTGAACTGATACAGATTGAGGGGTTTAGGAGTTTCAAGATTCAATGAATCATGAAAGTTTCAAATTTTACTTGGGTTTTCTGTCTTTTCTGCGTTATTCACCTTTGGGACTTGATTCAGGCCTCATTTATAGCAAGCTGATCTGACTTGGACTTTAGCTATCATCCTACTCTTAAGACTTCTGGCTCACGGCAGTGACCAGACATGTGAGGAACAAAGTCTTAACATTCTCCGAATCTAAAAAGACAGAAAAATGAGGGCATTGGTATGACATGAAATAACTCTTTGACAACCTGTCTTTTCTTTGTTAAAATACCCCTTTATTACTGTGTATGATGATTTTCTTCCTGTAATCAATACAAAACTATGAGGAAACAGGATTCTGTACTGCCTCATGCATCATGAGCAGAGCCTTTACCTTGCTGTAAATGTGAAAATGGTCAAGCTCTAAGAATCTCCTAAGGATGAGGATGATTCCTTTTTGAATTTATTCATTTCTCAGTGCTAGCAGTAAGGAATGAACTTAAAGGGGAGAGGGATGACAAGTTTATTAATTTACTCTGAAAATCATTGTCAGACAAAAAGTGAGTGTTCATCCTGCTGCCAACCTCACTTCTGAGTGTTGCTGTTCAGGTTTTCTTGTCTTCAGTTCCAGCTAGTCAGTTGGTGTCATCCAGGTCTTTTAAAGAATTATTTAACAGCAGCACTGAAAAAAAAAATCAGAATTAGGTATTTGTAATTATTATTATAATTGTATTAGGTATCTGTAATTATTATTCTTAGGGTATTCTAAGAAATTTCTGAGAGGGTTATGAATTAGCAGGTGAAAAGGCAGGTACATGATTTTTAATTCTACCATGCAGACAATTGGAACACAATTCCCAGCACATTTGTATACTTTTTGTTATTCAACTTCATTATTAGTGTGAGTGACAAATCAAGTGAGCAAGAAGATGTCTTCTATGTTTTGCACAGAAAGATGCAGACTTTTTAATCTGAATGAAAAGCTTGTAGTCCTAGCTTTAAAGCAAATGACCTTACTGTCACAGCTTGTCAGGTAAGGGCAAAGTAAAATCGAGCATTGTGCACTGCAGAACTTTCAGCTGCCAATTATTTTCTCCTCCTCCGCTTTTATTTATGGGCTAACTTGAAGACTAATGACTTTGCCCTCAGTGCCATGCTATGAAGATGAAATCACCCCAATGCAGACCAGCCCAGTGTATTTCACTCTCTACCTGATGGTGCTTAAGTCTTGAAGAGGGTGCTTTTCTTCTTAAATTGTAGAACTCCCCTGACTTTTTTATTTCTGAATCAGTGCAGTCAGATGTAAAGACACCTGAAATATATGACAACCTCTGTTATAGGGTAGATGAAGACTGCAGCACATGATTAGCTGTTATTACTATTAGCAGTCATATTTTAGCTGAAACAATCACAAGGGAGTCCATCAAGCTGAAGGTGCCTCCAGTGTAAACAAAAGATATATCTGTTTTCACTGTTTGTTCTTTGGTGTACCAGGGGATATATATAGATACATATATAGATATATACGTATATAGATGATATACAGATATACAGACATAAGGGAAAGAATGGAAATAATCATATGGGGGAGAGAGTTGGGGATCTTGGGGAAGAGAGAACTCATAAGCCCTTGTGATATTTCTTTTGTACCAGATTTAATGGGAATATTGTCTTCAGAGCAATTGATCAAAATATCCTGTCAGTTCATCACTGAGGTAGTTGCAAAACCTCAGCATTTGAAGGAAGAATTGTTTCTTGTCTTTTTCTCATTTTGCCCAGCAGATTCTTACCACTGCAAAAGACCTGATAAAGAATCAGAAAATAAAAATAGACAAGACTCACCTGTAGCATTGTGTTTGCCCGGGAATGATTGTTATATACATAATGCATTATTTTACTCTAAAGAGGAAGATGACTTGCACTGTCTATGAAAAACACTCAAAGCAATCAAATAACCTTTCATAAAGTCTGGAAATTGAGCAAAAAAAGAGCAATGGTCCTAGCACCTAGAGAAAAGGGAGACTGGGTTTCCTTTTTGTATCTGTATCTGTAGTTAGGCTTGTAGAAAAAGCTTAAATTCTATAAATTGTTTTAATGTCATGGACTAGGTGTGGGTTTATCTTAGTTACTATTCATGTTTCCCTCCTGGTTTGCCCTAAGAATTCAAAATTTCTACTTGTCTGTAATTAATTATGGCTGGATATTTTGTCACAGCTGCAAGTCTCCTTGCATCCCCCAACCCTCCCCCCCACCCTTCCTCCAGCTGTTTTTCTTTTCCCTGCCTCCTGTTCACATGCTGAATACTATACTTATGAAAATTATTCGTATAAATTACAGTCCCTGGAGACCCCACAAAGTTTCTAAGAGTTGTCTGAGTGTGCAGTGGAGACTTAGTAAATCAGGTCTAAGGCAATTTGTTGCATTTTTATTTCAAGTTTTTTCCAACAGTCTTTAAACTGAAATTAAAATGCTACATGGATTCTTTACAGCAGAACTGTGTCTATATAAGCCAGCTTCCTGATAGAATTCAAATGGCTTTTTTTTTTTCATATTTTGCTGAAAAATAAGTGGTTTACTAGGAAGAAATTATTCTATCTAAACCAATATCTCAGGAGAGTTACTTTTTGGTATTCCTTTATCACAAATACTATCTTTTGCTCAGCTTTTGGTCAAGTGGAGGTTGATTACAGGATTATGTTCAATGTAGATTAGGGAAACAAAATCTTCTTTGAGTTATGACTTAGGGCTGTTTTGTAAGTTTTACAATTTCTTCTAAGGAAGTACTTGAGTATATTCATATTTATTTATATAAATTATTAAAGAGAAAGCAAACCAAAATAAAAGGGAAGAAAAAACAAGTTTTTAAACAAGCAGGTAGATAGGTAAACTAAAATCTGCTGATGGTGTTAAAAAATGTAATGAGAAAATACAGTAAATACAAAAACCTATATCTATGATGTAAAAGCTTTTTCTTGGTAATGTAAAAGCACAAACAGATTTGTAAGTATTATCTCTATGAAAAAGTTTAAAATGCTGTCACTAAACATGCAATCACATGTCTAAAATCAATTATTTGCTGGATATTGCATAAAATGTCATAATAACATTTTGTGGTCAAGAGTTCATCTATTCAGCTAAAGCATTTTGGAAAAAAAAAAATTATTCAAATATCTTATGTCAAATCTAAGATACTTTTTCCCAAAATAAAATTGTATTAGAAATGTTTAAAGTCTTTCGTAAGACTCAGGAATCAAAACCAACCTTCTGATTTACACAGCACACTTACAAATCATGCTCTTAAAACTGAGCTTATGTTGTGCTGCCATTTCATTCAATAAAAGAGCTGACAGCAGTGACTGGAGCCTCTCTTGCATTGCATGCATAGTCTTTGCTATAGGTAGATGTGATAGACTTCTTGATATCCCCACATCCATGAGGCAACATTTATCTCATAGGCTTGTGTTAAGGTAAGATGCATCTGCAGTTAACTACATTTGAGCAGTCAGAAAAGAAAAGACACATAAACATTTGGCAAGTTAACACATACCTAGCCATTGAAATGCACCTCAACATCAGCAAGGGTGTCAGTGCACCCTCTGTGAGCCCTAGGCTCTTTGACCTATATTATATTTTAATTTCTGGTTTCACCTAATGCTGATAAAAAATGTCACAGTCTGAAATACCAGAGAAGCACAACTTGATTGCTTCAGGGTCAGCTTCACTGTAAAATCTACCCAGAATTTCTTGGAGCCCTGAAAAGCACCATTCTTAGAGGTAGAGGGAGGGGGAATCTCACTCACTTCATCATCAGCCTCCTTTGTTCATGACCATATTGTCACATGTTGTTGGAAGCCTGTGGCCCAGAGGAATTTTTGTCCATGAAGTCAGGGCTGTCACAGCAGACTTGGTAGAAAAAATCTTGGGGGAGTTCATCCAGTATTGTGCTAGGAAGAGACAGGCAGAGCTGAGATGGAATTGTGTTAGGAAATGAATGGTGAATTCTGCTAAGTTTGTGCCAGTCTTTTGTCGAGGAAAAAAGTGGTGATATGTAATGTAAGGAAAGTTGATCTCAAAGGCTAACAAAAAGGATAATGGAAACCCACCAGAGCAATAAAGTGGAGCAATCTGGCTAATGAATAGGTCACTAATCCTGTATAAGTGTGATCAACAAAATGCTAAACAAATGCTTGACATTCTACAGTCAGTGCAGCAAAACAGATTTTTCTAAACAAGGGCATCTGCATTTGGCCTAATATTTAGCACCAAGTGTGGCATACCATGACTTCCCTGTGGCTCAAATCCTAATCTCTGTCACTCAGTTTTCACATAATGCTTTGTGTAAATGCAGTGAGGGACTCTGTGTACAGTCTCGCAGAACCCAGCTGCCTCTGGAGCTGACACAGCTGCACACATTGCAGGAATTACAATTTTTTTTATAACTTCAGTAAGTACCTTGTGTAGCATCCTTTCTCTTTTCTCCAGTTACTCCACTGTGTGTGGAGATAGACACACACACAGACAAGAGGTAATGATATCACAAAAACACAAAAAGGTAAGGAAGAAATTAACCTACGGATAAATTTGCATATCACTTGAAACCAAGGTCATCCATCTTTTTAGCAAAAGCACTAAAAAAGGAACCTAATTGAAATTAAATCAATTCTAAGAGATATATGTGCATGTTTACTAGCAGAGGGAAAGTATCCTAGTTTTGCTTGTGCTTGATAGCAAAGTGTTTACATAATGAATACAGACATCTGTTAATTACCTCTATGCTGCACCATTGCTTTAAATGTGCTTGAATATCTTGGAGCATTCAGTTTCAGATAATTATTTCTGATGAATGTGAGTACATTTTAACTGTTTTGTAGTGGGATATTTAATTCTTCTTCTAACTAGAGTGCTTTCATGATAATAGACCCCACTTTCCTTCCTCAGTAGACACAGGAACATCATTCATTTTGTTTATAGCACAATTTGTAGACAATCTTTTAAGGTTTCATTTTGCTAGAGTGTTTGTTTAGTGACAGTTGTTACAAATTTATTCTTGCATTTGACTTTGGCATCTTATAAATAGCTGTTTATTCCCCATCTACTCACCTGATCATTTAAAGGGTCTACCATTCATCGGACTAACAAATTATTACAACATCAAAAAATCCCAGTCCTGATGCAGAATTAATTTTTAGATTACTTTTACTCATTGGTTTTCAGTTAGAAACAACTTCTCTACTTATTAGATAAGTAGAAACAAAAAACAGTAATTTGTGGGATCACTGAACCTACAGCTTCGAACAGCAGTAGGTTAAGAAATCCTTGTGAGGAGAAAAGAGCTACAGATGTACAAGCTGTGTGCTGTGCAAGAAGGTTAAATAAAACTGATCATCTGTCCTGATGGGGTAAGTGCCACCTTGAAAGAAGAATCACTGCTGAGGATTTGCCTTCTTCCACACACTCATGAAAGTAAAATGGGAAGCAATCTTCTGGGGCTGAGACTGGAGACAAAATTAAAGTACAATGTGATAGCTACGTCTAAGGACTGAAACTGAGATCTTTTGAAGGGACACAGATTATGTGCAATACCCTTGAAATACAGTATTTGAAGAATGTGAACTGATTATAGATACAGAAAACAAGATGTTGTGGTTGGTACAATTAAACTTTGATGTCAGGTAGAATGGAGAGAGCTTACTGAAAAATAGGCTCAAATACCTAAGTTTTCTTAAAAATCAGTACAGATGTGGTAGGGGCCTTTACAGAAAGGAAACAAATAGTCAAATAGTGACATGGAATTTCAAGAATACGTAACATTACTCTCTTCTGTATTTTGTCTCTTTATTGGCTACTTAGATTACTATTTAGAAGAGGGGTGCTGGTATGCTTTTTTCTATGTGACATCTAGCAAGTAACTCATATTTTCTGTCATCCAAACCTGTGATTATTTCCAATCTAAGCCTCTTTTGATGTAACTGGGGGCCATTTCCTCTTGGCCGTGTTACTTGGGAGAAGATGCCAACACCTAGTTTTCTACAGCCTTCTCTCAGGTAGTTCTAGAGAGTGATAAAGTTTCCCCTGAGCCTCTTCTTCTCCAGGCTAAACTGCTGTTCCTTCAGCTGCTCCTCATTGGGCTTATGCTCCAGACCCCTCACCTGCTTCATTGTCCTCTTTTGGTCACTCTTATCATACACATGGAGATTTTGTGAGGTTATCTACTCAAGCGCTTCATTCCGGGCTGTGACCAGTATAAACCTTTTCTCAAATTATTTTCTGTCAAAGCTATACAAGCAACTCAAGACATGAGCTAAATCACAGCATCCTCATATTCCCAATGTGCCTGCCATAGGTTGGTTTCACTTTTGTATGAGGTATGTGCACAGATGTCATGTAAGGATGAACACTGCAGGAAGTGCCAGTGGAAGGGTAGGAATAGTGGTAGATGCTCATACAATTGGGTTTTACTGACATTTTCTGGATGCAGTAAGTGCCATACTTCTTCCAGTTTTCTGGACCAAATTCAACACAAAGTTATGCACTTCAGTACTGTATTGAACTCAACTGGCATATAGGGGCTGAAGTCAGCATTAACTATAGCCATCTGTTATTTTGTCATGCCATAGTCAATTATTTTTATTTAGCTCTTTCAGTCATACAAAATAAAACTGTCAAAGTTGTCAAGAACTCCGAGAAATGAAGCCTCTGAGCTGCTGCTCTGAGATTTTTAATATTTCTTCCAATACAGATCCTTGTGCCCTAAAAATCCTGCCAGAAGTATGCTTGGTTTGATAGTTTGATAGGATGTGATCCAAAGACTTGTGGTTAGTAGAATGGATGCAGCAAAGAATTCATCATTTATCTGCGGAGACCTTCCAATAGTACATTGAGTAGTGCAGATATTAAAAACGTACATTTCATTAGATAACTGCTTCTAGTGTCTACACAGTAAAATATTACCATCACTGTAATGCATTCAGATATAGAGAAGTAAAATTAAAACTCTTGGTGTTTTAAATTAGGTAATTTTTAAAACAGGTGAAAATAGTAGAGTTCTTCATGATTTTTTTCCTTCAGAGCTGCAGTGGACTGCTGTTCCATGGGAAAGTTCAGCATCTGTGAGGGGATCATGGAGGAAATGTAGGTTTCTCTTTGCCAAAGTGATGTACAAAAAAAGATATTTAACTTTTTGGGATATGTTGAGTAGCTGAATGAGGCATTATTTTATTGTCCTTCAATCGATTAGACCTGTTCAGAGGAGAGTTTTCTCATTTCTGTCATAAAACAAAGCATTTAAAACTTTAGGATGACTAGAAAACATCTGGGGCATTGCTAATTGTGGGATACTTTAAGTCTTTTTATAAACTACTATTTTTTAAATAATTTTATGATTTTGAAATATTTTAAGATCAAATAATACTGATTTTAAAATGCCAAATGAGACTGAACAAACAGGAAAAAAAATATTTGAACAAGGCATTGCCCTTTCCAATGTCAATTTTCCTTTAAAAATTCCTATATCTTCCATTTTCAGCTCAACATTTGCAGAAGTTTCTTTTCTTGGCTTCAGCTCAATCCCAAGTAATCTTGTCTGTGTAATTGCCCAAGGTGAAAGGGACATCCCAATTTAGCATTTCTGCTAAAGGAAATACCACATATGCTTCCTGATTCGCTTTAAAAAAAAATGAAACCCTGACATAAAATTGATTAAATTGTTGACAGATGCAAAGATCAATTAGAGCGTGGTAGGATTCCTAGATTTCATTCTTAAAATATCTCAGTATAGAAATAAGAAAAATTCAAAGTCAGAAGAGTTGCTGGGCCTCAATAGAAGAGAATCCATACATTCCCTTTATTTCTTCAAAATAACACTTAAGACATGAAGATTTTAAGGGAAGCCACTCTGCTTGAAGAGACTTTCTGCCTCAGCTGGTCTTTTGGAAGGAGAATGTGATAAAATAGTCAGAAAAGGAAGATTTTCACTGGAAACTGGTTCCATATTTTTCAAAAGAAAGCAGAGCCCCATTTGCTCTCTCAATTATTCACCTTTCTCTGTGGTTATTCAGTTTCTCACAAACTCCTATTTGAAAGGAAAGTCAAGGAAGTGCTTTCAGGCAAGAGAATCTGTAGAACCACTGTCAACTCTCTCTCTTTCCTTTCTGATGGATTTTTAAAATAAGATATATTTCTGACAAATTTCTCAGTGTATCTCCCCTTAAATTAATTTAATCTTGTCAATTCAATCCTTTGTAATTTCTAAACCAGGATTACTTGTCAATGCTGCACTATCAGCCTCATGTCTTTGGTATAATTTATCTTCACTAATAGATGTCAAAGTAGGGATTCATGTCAGTAATTTGGGGGCTGGGATTAGATGATCTTTCATCAAATTGTTTAGACTTTCAGGAGGTGAGTGGTCTCAAAAGTAAAAATATTTTATGCATGCTAGAAAAGCTTAATTGCCCTAAGATCAGTCTTAACTGTAAGAGTTCCTTCTGCTTTTGCTTTTAAAAACCACATATTTCCAAGGATCTTATCCTGTCCAATGCCAGAGCATTGAAACAAAATTAATTTGAGTTATGATCTTCTGTCAGTTTTTATGACCCTGTACAGTAATGAGAAATTTTCCACAATACCCCTTGTTAGACAAATCAAGGGTGAGTCATTAGCTCCAACTTAACATATAAGGGCATTTGAGGTGACAGGACATGTGGGAAAGGGACAAAAGAGCTGCAAGAATCCCTGAAAACAGCAAAATCCAGTGGAAATAAAAGTTTTGTCCTAGGGTATATGGTCTGCAGTTTATAACTCCAAAGGGCAGAGCCCTGGGTATAGGGTGAATCTAAAAGCATGGCTTTAATGCTCCATAGAGTGGCTATTAAAAATTTAGCTAGATTTTATCAAAACCTTTCATGAGTTAGCTTTGCTGCAATCCTAGTTTTTGTTCGCCCTGTTTTTAATCCTGTTAATTAGATCTTTTTTATTCCCAAGAACTGACTTCCAGATTATTACATTTGCTGACAAAGTTGCATTGTTCATTAAATTGTCTGTAATATTCATTCCTCTTAGCAGTTTTAATATAAATAAAATCCTTGCCAGATATTTTTGGATGAGAGAAAATACCAGCATTTAGTATGCCTGTGCCCTTCACAATGTTTTTACAGGCACTGGTTTGCAGATCCTAAATGGACTAAACTGCTTTATGCCTCCCTCAGATAGATTATGGAAATGCAGGGATTTATACAGAGGTGCTCACAGAATAAAAACCTTGGTCTTCTGAGAGGTGGAAAATTGTATACCTTAGAAATTGTCATACTTTGGAGTTTGCACTCTTCAAACCACTGCTAATCACCAAATTATATGTGCTTAACACCACATTTTCACTCCAGTAGGTCTTTTATTTGTACTATTGAAATAACTTCAGTTCCTCAAGTCATGAAACCATATCTTTTAAAACTGAGTCCATTCCTACCTGTGGTACATTCTTTTTTTGCTTCACTTTGTATGACTGGACTGGTAATTAAGCAATGTCTAACAAAATCAGAGAAAATGAATTACTCCAGTAGCAGTAGTCTGGTTGTATTAAATCATTATATAAACAAATTAATAATGATACAAAATCTTATCATTACTCTGAATATGTCATGTGCTGATACATATATAATACATTTCTTTTTTACATACCACTGAATGCTTATAAAGAGGAGAAGATGATCATAATCAAAACAATGATAAATCTCACACTAATATCTGCTACTTTCATTCAAAGGCACCCTGAAGCACTTTGCAGACTGTTATATATAGGAAAAGAAATTAGGAATAGAAAATTACACTGAGATTTCATCAATATCTCCTGGTAATAATTACAGGATTTGATCAGATTCATTCATCTCCCATTTGGCTATTAATAGGAATATGACACTCTCTGAATTCAATCTTTATTCTCTTGAGGGGATTTTCTTTGGTGAGTAAAAACTTCAGAGACTTTCTCCACCCTATTAATGTGCAAAGTCTTTAAATACCATCAGAAGCTTTATCACTTGCAGGAATTGAGTGTTCGAGCTGTGATTATTTCTAAGTGTGTTGTACAAAGTCAAGCATAATAATCAGTCTTTGGTTTAAAACTTTTTGATTTTGTCAGCACTGATTAGTATGTCCAGAGGAACTACAAATATGTTAGAAAAGCACAACAGAACCAGTCAGTCTCTGAGTCTATTCATCTTATTTGTGCATGTGTGGCCCAAAGATCATCATTATCCCATTTTTGTTAAGAGGGAAAGAACTACTCAGGTTCCACTGGTGAAAAGGCAATTCACCTCTCTCAACTCTTAGTTCAACACTCCCAGTCCTCAATAGTTTCAGTGTGGGGGAAAATGCTACAATGATGACACAAGTAAGTGATGACCAGAAAATAAGGCTATTTCTGAAAAGAACTCTAACGTTTACTGCCATGGCAACAGCTTTAAAGTGACCATTTCACTAAGTGCATAAATAAAATATTGAAATGAGTAAAAAATTATCAGTAAAGAGAGAGAAAATTGTTACTGCTCCTTTTTATTTCCTTCAAAGAAAGTGAAAGCTATTGGTGACAGGAAAATTGCCGCCCTCATCCTTATTTGGAGCTGAAATATTAGCTGATTTTGTGAAAGAGGAAAGAAAGAAAAAATAGAAATGCCAATAGTTTTCTTTTTACCACTCTTCGAAGACTTCTTTATTTTAAATAGATATGTCCAACTTTAAAATGTTCTTTGAAAGAGTAAAAATCAGGAAAGAAAGCCAGTCTCAGAGGAAAACCTCAGAAAGAGTAAAGTGATGACCTACATTTATCCTCTTTTAGAAGGAAGTGGGTCCCAAGGATACAGTCTTTAGCTGTGACAAAGATTAGGTCTACATACCTGCCTTTGTTATTCACTTTTTTCTTTCTTAACTGGAAAGTCCTTTAATCTTTCTTTTCTTATACTGCTTGTCTCCAAATTGATGAAAAGGATGCCTTTGTAAAGGGCATGGCGATCTGAGGATGATCACAATGTGCAGGAGCAGCCTGCCAGGGTTCCTGCTCTCCATTTTCCTCTTTTTCTATCAATGTCCTGTGGCAACCTCACCGACAGAGCCCCTGGTGTAGCTGTGTCCAGCCAAAGAGGGCTAATGATCTCAGCAACTCAAGGAGTTACACAGCACAAAGCAGCAAGTTTTCTGAAGGGGAAGAACATGCAGATTAAGTAAAACAGTCACCTGCTATTTGGAAAACTCTACTAATTAAATCTCTAATTACTCTCTTCATCACAGAGAACAGACATTAGTTCCAGTGAACTGTTGTTCGAAAATGTGATGGTTATTTTCTTAACTAATTCAGTTGTGCTTCTTTTTAAAAGAACGTTTTGCTTTCCATCTCTTCAGATGGACCAAAACAGGGTGGTGACTGCAGATGCTACAGGAAAACAGTACTATCCTGCTGGAAGGAAAGCAGTACTGTCCTGCTGGAAGACTGAACATTATCACAGATCATGCAGATCCCCGCTGCACCACCTAGTTCTTAGCATTATAATGAGGACAATCTTGGAGTCATCCAAGTTAGAGATGAAAAAGACTTTCATTTTCCTGAAATCATTACAAGTCTGGGTTATAGTCATATTGTATGGTTCAGTTAACTTTTCTAGATACTGAATTCATCCTTAATCTTGTGATATTTTTGAACAAAGAAATTGATTTGTTTTAGATCAAAAAGTTCCTTACTTATATACCCAGTTACATGGCAGGATAGATCTAAAAAGAAAGGTGGGGGGGAGGGGGGAAGTGAGAGAAATAGATGGATTTATTTATTTTATTTCCTCTTTCTTTCTTTTCTGTCAAAAATTTATAATCTTAACACTATATATAGAGCATTTTTTCCTGTGTGGATAATTTAGCCCTTTATGTGTGTGTTTATATTAAAAAAAAAAAAAAATAAAACCACAAACAGAACAAAACAAAGAATACAAGCCAACAAAAAAAAAATATTGCAACCAAAAAAACTCACAGAGGCAAACCAGCTGAGAGACAAAGTACCCCATTAAATATTGCTTATTTCATTTTCTATTCGGAAGAAAGAACACTCTATGCCAGTTGGGTTCATCTCTTGAAATAATAAAGGAAAAATATTGCAACTGTGCACAGTGATTTGGTCTAAGCATGAAAAAAGCACTGGGTTACTTGCTGCGGTTGATGTGAGGAGCTCAAAGACAAGACCATAAATTGAATTTTTGTGGTCTTGCTAACTAAAATGAGGTTTGAGTTTCATGCAATTGTTGCATACCTATTCGTTTGGTGCTTACATCAAGGAACATCATTTCATATGCTTCACAACTGCTTTCCTTTTGTGTCTCTGTACTTCAGGAGGAAAGACAGTGGGATGCTGTCCTACAAAGAGCACCTACCAGTCAGCCAGGTGGTGGTTGGAGACCTTGACCGGCCTGGCTCTGAAGCCAAGGTGTCCGTGGGTCCCGTGCGCTGCCAAGGAGATCGTAAGTTCTCTGGTTTTCTTCTGCTTACTCCTGGGTAGAAACTCAGCTGGAAAGGGGTAACTTTGGAGACACTCCATTGGAAATTATGGCTGTCGGCTCAAAAGACCTTTTGCTATGAAAGCAAGATGTGATCTAAGAAATATTGTCTATGAAAATACACATGTAATGGCTTGCCTTTTCATTTATAATATCAGTATTCTTCTTTATTTTATGGTAAATGTGGCAACTTGGATTATTCAACTAAGTTTATGTAGATGAGCAGTAATACAGATTGATAATAATATCTCTCAACATCTGTGCTTCTCTTGGGTGCTCTTGTCAGCATCATTATCATTACTACGCTTCTAAAAATGATGGCAAAACTCATCACTGTAATCTCTGGTTGTAGGTGTACAAAGTTTGACAAGATTGTTACCAGATGCTAATTGTGTCAGGACTAGATGTTTCCATGGAAAGCACTGGGAGTTTTTTGTTGTAGTCTCTGTTTTCCAAGATGAGTGATGATAAGAGGTGTACATCCTCCAGTCTGATCATCTACTGATGGAGTAAATCAGTATCATGTATAAATTTCCACTGTACACACACTCAAAATTGGAATGCACTGAGGAAAATTGTAGTCTTGCTTCAGTCTGTTTTATATTTCAGGAGGTGAAATTCCCTGCCAAAGGCAGAGCAACTGTTTAAGGCCCTACTAAATCACACTTCAAAAATTCAGACTCTGCAATTGACACACATTTCATTTGTCCGCTGTGTTTTAAGGCTGTTCTCTTATAATAGGTGCAGTAAGAAAAGGTTGTCTCATTTAATTTAAAACAACTAATGTTTGTGTGATCTATAAATAATATAACACCCATTCACAATAAACAGTACTATAACTCAGCCTGTAAGACAGACATGATGCAGAAGTATTCACATCATGTATTTGTTGCTTGTCATTTAGGGTGTTTGACCAATGACAGGTCAGTCTGTGTTTGTTTGTGCCTCATCTATGTTTGATAAACTTTTTTGTAATAGGCTCTTACAACTGATGACAAAAAATAACAGATATTATTTTTCTTGCACCCATATTCCTCATATCGTGAATTTGAGTGCTTCTAGAAATGTCAGTCTCTAAAGTGTGAGCCATTTCTAAATATTAGCATAAATGAAACCTCATCTGAGCAGGCAATAGCCTTTATTAGTGTGACTGAGTGACACAGCCTTTTGGGAAACTCAATGGGTGTATTCCTACCATGCTGATTAATTTAATTTTCTCCATGAACTTTACAGATATGATTCATAGTTTTTGAAAAACTTTGCCTATGAATAAATTTGAATTTCCTTCCATGACCATATATTACTGTCAAAAACCTGGTATAATTTTTCTCACAGGAGATAATATAGACCCCAGTCCTTTGCAAAGCTCCTGTTTTGTATTCCCAGTGCGTTTACTAAGCATTCCCCTTTGTATTCTTTCTTGAATGTATACAACAGCTGCTGTTTCACCTTGTGGAAAAATTTTCCACTCCAGAGAAAATTCCAAAATTTTAAACTGTGCTTTTATTCCAATTTTGAAGAAAAATCCAAAGTACCAAATTTCTGGGAAAGGATTAAAAACAACAACAGCAACCCACATACCAATTGATTTGTGTGTGTGTGTATGTGTGTGTGTGTGTGTGTATGTGTGTGTGTGTTACATGCATCAAAACCAACATTATTAGTACTCAAGATCTTGAGTGTCATCACAGCAGAGTTCATGTGTTCAGTTAAATTCAGTTGCATGTTCAAATGAAATTAGTTCTAGTTATGAAGACTGTCTAAGAAATAGATTTTTGTTTTGCTTGCAAGAAAGGTGGAAAAAGCAACCAGTCAAATAAAAATTTACCAATTTAGAGGAATTTCTCATTGTGGTTGCAGCAAATACCATGACAACTTACCTTGTCTTGCCCTGGGGGTTGTCCATATCATGTGTTGTATTAATCCATAGTCCAGTGATATTTTGCAGCACATGAAGTGATATTTTCCCAACAGAATTACAGAATAATTTGCCACAAACCTCAGAGCTAACATTTTGTAACATCTAGGGACAGGGACATGTCACCTGGGCCAGCTCACAGCAGTAAGAGTACCACAGAGCTGATGGTCTTTGCAGCCCTTAAGAAGAGACATCTCAACATCTGAGAGCAAAGACGATTAAAGAAAGCAAAGATATTTGTCATTTCATACAATTCACTTCTTCCCATGCTCATCAAATTTTCAAGAATCCATTAATCAGCAGAAGCCACAACAATTAACTGTTCCTACACTATTGGCTGACCAAAGTAAATCTGAAAATCATTCATCTCAGTGCAATTTCTTTTGACATGAAACAAGGAAGATTGCAGAATCATAACTGTAGTCCTGTTGCAAAAATAGCTATATTCTTCTTTCAGACATATAGGTTTTATTTTGGTCCCATAAATGACAATTGCATTTTTATTTTTGCCTGATTTATTACCTGATTAAGGCTGTTCATGAAGACCGGCTATTGTTGGAGATAAGGATCAGAAAAGTGGTTTATGCATGATTACATACCTCTGTGTTCCAGAAGTATTTTTCATATTTAACTGCACTTCACAAAACACTACTTGCATTATGAAATCAGCAAAAAGGGCCTTTATTACCCCTCTAAAGATCTGCTTAAGCTGCTGAATTCTATCAGAATGATGAAGTCTCATCTAGTCACTGTGGCAAAAATCCCATAAATCTGGTCTGGGGCCTGTTTTGCACCTTGGATTAAATATGCAGGGTATCTCCTATTTGCCATTTTAGTGTTGAGGAATGCTTTCTTAATATCTAATGATTTTCTAAGTGGTGATCTATCAGGAAAGCAAACTTATCAAATTTCATGGAGAACAGGTGCACAAAGAGGAAATTAATTTGGTGGGGGTTTTGGATACTGTATTGCAATGATTCAAAGATCAAGCAAGGTTTTCAGCAAATGTCCACTCTACAGAGACTTAAAGCAAAGCAGTCCTTCCTAACCACATCTCTATGGTGCTATATTACAACAGTGGCAGTTTATCAGCACATTCTCAATTACCTCTTAGCAAAACTTGAATTTAAAGCATAAACAAAGTAAACCAGTCCTTAGTCTCCATAGTAATACTGGATAAGGGAACTACTCTTGTTTTCCCTGAAGTAAAGTTATTCCATGCAGGATCTAGGAAAAAAGGGCACGATAGAATGACAAATTAATAATTTTTATTCTTCAGTTAACCTTGAGACACTGATTAAAATCCCTTTACAGACCTATTACAGTTTTTCTAATACTTATTAGCTGACTCCTCATCAGCCCTGCATTTAACCTTGGCCAATCAGTAATAGAAATACCTTGTCCATTTCTTTATGCTATTTTACTGTAATGCAAAGGGGCTCCTTCAGCCTTTTCCCTTTAGAGAAGAGCACAAGTGTACTGAGAGGTTTTTTGTGTCTAAGCTCAGCCTGAGGTGGTCGATCAAGGCTTCAAAAGCAGATCTGGTAATTTCTTTTGAAACCAAACCGAAGAACTTAGCTTGCCATGGTGGGGCTGTTGCTACAGAGATTTTATTGATAATCATATTGAATCAGAATTACTTTTGCGGCTTCTCACACCTTCTGAAGAATTTTTTTCATTCCCCTTAGGAAAATACCAGTTTTCACAAAGCTTCTATATTTGCCACCTGCTAAGAGTATCCTCTTCCCAAGGACTTCCAAGGATTTTGATTCGAGTTTGCTCTTCATAAGCCCAGAGGGGAATAGACTGACAATTCTGCTCTAGATTTGCTTTTCTCCTTGAGTCTATTTTCCTTTTGTCCCATTTCCTCTATAGCAAAGACAGAATTTAAAGGGGAGATGTTTTTTTACACAGCTCAGATTTATGTTTTTTCCATCTCCTCTGCTGTATAGTTTTTATCCTCCCAGTAAGACTTTGATTTCTGAGCCACAAATCATTTTCTTGTATATTACTTCTATTATCTGTAATCTTCAAAATGTGGAGGAGGAAGCAGGTGCATTGACTGTGGTTCTTTCTAAGCTAAGTTTTCATGAAGACCAGTATCAGCAGTGTGCTTGTAGAACCTGCAGAGACAGACAAAAAATGTCCTCTTGACAGATAACAGAAGTTCAGGAACAAATCTAAACTCAGTTCTTCCATCAGGACATTGAAATTTTTTTGAGCTTGTATGCATATGACTGTGCATATGTGTTCAGGGGAAATATACCTTGAGTTCTTTTTTTCAGTGATTTTGATTATGGCTCATTATTGCTTCTTTCATTACTGACACTTTGTTTCTTTAGCTTGTAAATATCGCTTCTGGCTTTGCTCCTTTTAGAATGTTCCAGCAGAGCTGGTTTATTTATTCAGACAGTGGTATGGCCATGCACGTTTTTTGTGGCTCTGGGTTTGTATTGAAACCACTGTGTAGTTATCTAAACCAGACAGCCACTTCCAGGGTCACTGCTTAGAGGCTGGCATCCTTGGTAAGGTGTTTGTATTCCTTAAGTACTTCTTATTCATCACCTGTGCATGTTGGTGACTCAGAACTGTCACTTGTAATGAAAATAAATTAACTGTTTCATGTGCACGCTAAATCCATTTTCATTACATTGCAAATTGAGAGCTCTTTCAACATGCTGAACTTGTTTTTCAAGGGTACCACCTGAGTTTCAGGGAAAAAATAGCAAAGTCTTACACTGCAGTTTCCAGTTACACATTAAACTCAATGTCCGAGGTCAATTCTCTAGTAGGATATGCAGTGTGTCAACTCAGACAGGTCTTCAGTGCTGTTACTGTTACATGCATAGGTAAGCTGGAAAGTATCCCAGAAAAAAAAAAATTACCAAACAAACACAATGTATTGGAATTATTGAAAGATTCAACTGGAATTGAATCCTCTACTGGAA
The DNA here is from genome assembly GCF_963513975.1 of Fringilla coelebs. Classification (NCBI taxonomy): domain Eukaryota; kingdom Metazoa; phylum Chordata; class Aves; order Passeriformes; family Fringillidae; genus Fringilla; species Fringilla coelebs. The sequence goes on along the minus strand of NC_140028.1, from coordinate 97,887,883 downwards.
GTAGAAACAATTTACTCCTACTCTGTCTTGCACAACATTCCAGTTACATAGTGACTTGCCTTACATGTTAATGAAAGTGAAAACACTGTATCAAATGAAAACTAGCATCAGTGATGCCCCCTACCAAAAAACAAAACCCGGCCAGAGTGCTCTCAGAAAAATACAAAAATTTGTCTTTTGAGATTCCTGAAGCAATGATTCTGCCAGAGGCTTGTGTAGTGGGATTACAGATCTGAAATTTAGGCAATTCCCTTTGGAGTTGTTAATTACTTCTCTCCCACTAAGGTTTGAAAAACAGTGAAAATCTCTCTATTTTTCTATCTTTCTTTTTTTTTTTTTTTTTTTTTGCTTATATTGCTAGATATATCTGCATACATTTTTGTATTATTATTGTTATTAGTTTCTTATGATTTTCAAATAAATTGTGATATTTTCAGTAAGGAAAATACAAATCAAAACTTGATCCATCTAAGACTTTAAATTTTTTTCACCAGTACCTATAGGTGCCTTCAGTACACATGAAAATTTGTCTGCTGTATTTCCACATCTATTACCACAGCATGTCTTTATGTGCTGCACTGGACTGTAAATTGTGCTATTCAAGGGGAAATACAGATTCATCCAAAGAACATCAAGACACTGTACTTGCTGCTTATCACAATTGTTCCAGTGCTACCAGCAAAACAGGAGAAAGAAAAGCATCCTTTCAATAAAAGCAGCCTGCCAGCTGAGTACTGCCAGAACTTCTATTTTAGACTCATCTGATTTTTTCAGTGGATTATGCTGAGGGTGACAAAACTAAAATCTTTGGTTCATATTTGGGTAGGAATCTTTGCTTTAGTTAATCAAACTGCTGAGGTTCTCTTTCATATGCCATTGTTTTCCTTAGAAACCCAAGAGAAATAAATGACCCACTAGGTCATTTTTCTGAAACTTTTAAAGTAAAAAAAAAAAAATCCATTCTTTTGCAGTTGTTTAGCATCCAATTTAAATATTGTCATTTCTCATTCTTAAGACTTTCCCTTCACCTTTAATCCTGTTTCATAATGCATAATTAAATTTATTGTGGCGTTTAACTAGAATTTATTTTCATCTTCATGCAGAAATATTTTCTCTAGGAAGCAGTGCTTAAATGCCCTCCTGTGGAGTCTTAATATTTCTAAGAGAACTCTTCATTTTCTCACCTCCCAGGAAAACTTAAACTGTGGCCTGTTATCTCATACAAGTATAGGCTGTTTCTGGCCATGAAAATAAAACTTTGCCTGTCTTGAAAATAGCAGCTGAAAAATCTCCATTGGTCTCATGAATTTAGGGCATTTCATGGTGAAACATGCCAGGAAATTTAAAGGTGGATATGGGATAAAATCCTTCTCATACATGTGTTCTTGTATCCTTCCTAAGCAGCCAAGCGCTCCAAGTGCTGGCATTCTGGCTGGTAGCTTTGTCATCCTTTTTAATTGGAATCAGTTCTCTATAATTACACTCAAAAGTGATTCCCTGATTTTGTCCACCAAAAACTTTTGAATTCATTTAGGACTCCCTGTTATGTGTGTTTTCAGCAAGATAAGCACTACCTTAGATGATCCATCGTGAACAATACCAAAATGAGAAGACCTAATATCTCTGAAATTGCAAATCAGCTAGAATTGCCTTTGAGTTTGGGCAATGGGGAATAGTTGGCAGTGTGAACAGCATTTGAAGGTGTGTGATTGGGATTATTTGAGTTCCAAAAATATTTTCTTTCTTTGTGATAGTACTTAAACCTAGCTAGTCATTCTAGACACTTTTCTCCTACCCCTTTGCATTTGTACAGCAGGAAATGTTTTGCCCTAGATATTTGGGACAAATTAGTCTCCATAGAACTGCAAGATTCTGTGAGTGCTCTTTCTACATTTCTCGTTTGCTCCTTTTTTTATATAATCTCAAAACCCACAGGGAATTGGTAACATTAATGATTTATAAGCTCTCAGTGTTTCTGCAGTACACGACCTTTACTGAGGTTTATTACGTGGTCATAAAATTCTCTTTCAGTTCAAACTTTGAATACATGTGTATCCATGGAATAAATGCTTGTAAAGTGACACAGTTTTAACACAGAAACATATTGACTCATAGGTTATATATAAATATTCTCTATTGCATCCTACTCACTGTCAGGTTCTGTTCTGTTTCCTTTCTGAAAGCAAATCCTACCCATGAGAGCTACTTATCTCACAGAGCAGGAAAAAGTACAGATAACACACAGTGTCACCATTTTCCTATTGGACATCTTTTTATACCTGACTGAAGCAACAGGAGCCTGCAAATAGTGCAAGGGAAAAAAGTAACAGTTTTGGCAAATTAGAAAAACAATGTCCCATACAGTTTGTGCCACATGAACATCAGTAACACAAGGTAAAAAGGGAAAATGTAGACTTGTTCCCATTAGAATATACCAAGGAGAGATCATCTGAACCACAAGCAATGGCTCTTGATGCAGTTTGAGACCTTTTTAAAAATCCTTTTCCAGCTTTGCAAAGACCCAGTAGAGCCTGGGTGCTTTGTTCAAAAGAGTGAGATTTATGACACTTTTGCCTAGTACCTGGTAGTGTATGAAAGTATTACAGATTACACTGTCACTCTGTGTGTATTTTCATTATGAATGCAATTTACATTGCTGGGGAATTTTCCTTAAGGTCATGAAAGCAGTATGCTCTGAGTATCTGTTTTGATAGGAAATGCTTTTCAACCTGTTCATCTTCACTGTTTGCCTGCCTGTAGTTACTTTCCCTGTGCATCCTCTACTGCCTTTGAAAAGGAGAGTCACCCCTGTTTCACACATATGTGTGTGTACAAAGAATAACACAAGTCCACAATTTACATCTCCACCCTTCCCTGATTCATCATGAAATGTAAAATCTAACAGCAAATTTTTAAGATAGGAACTGACCTGCCTATTATAGAATAATTTTAATTCTCATATGCATTCAATTCTACCAAAATGTATATGTTGGTATAAACTACAGGAGACAGTTCATTCAAATATCAATGAACTAATAAATTTTGTTCTTTTTACATATTTGCTAAAGTAATGAAAACATTACTTTAGCAATCGATGCCCATGTTCAATTCTCCAACTGATCATAAAAGAAAAAAATGGTGAAGTTCCATACAGGAATTATGAGCTTTATGTTTCCAAGATACAGAACTCAAATGCAATTAAGAGCTAATTTTATTCAAATTCTCCTCATCATTATGATTATATTGTAGTTAATTTTATCTTCTTTAATGCAAAAAAGAAGTATCTGAAGCATTTCACGTGAAGTATTGTCTCTAGATTCCTAGGGAATCTAAGCAAGCATAGTTAGTCTGATAGATTATATATAGTAGCAGTCCATATTAAACCCAAATCCTCTTGAAATTATGCTTTAATTATAATTTCAAACATTTTACAATCTCTGTGATTGTAATGCATATTACTATCTTACCTCTTACCTGTAGCAAAATAAGAAAAGCAATTGTGTAGGATACAAACAAAATCTAAGAATTAAATGATGAGAGAATTCCCACAGTTTGTAGAAAAACAATGAGAAGGAGATGTCAGTAAAGCCATGAGGAATTAGGAGAACCTGGGGATTGAGAAGTTTCTGGAATCCTGGCTATTACATGTACATATTTGCAGCCACCTTTAAATTTCACCCCATTAGCCTGAGTTTTCTTGGAAATGAGGTATAATAGGGAGGGAATTATCAATTTATTTTTTTTAGGTGGAACTCTTTCTCACTTTAATACTTTTGGCCTGTGTATTCCTGCAGCACTGACTGACATTTAAAGAGCAGAAAGAACAGAAAAAGCCAGAGAATGATTGAAGGTGAGGTAGAGTGAGGTCAGTGTCATTCATCCCTGTGTGTGAGTTATGTAAATTCAGTCTCATTTAGACTTGGATAAGTGATTGGCAGCAGGATGGGGGACAGCCATTTATAGCCTCACAGCACCCAATATCTGACACACAATGCAGAGTGTCTCAGTAATACTTCAAATGTTCAATCACCAAGATGGAAAAACTAATAAGAATAAGTTGGAGACCTTTGGTACTCGTTTGACTTGCACCACTGATCTCCGTGCTAGGGAGCCAAGCTAACTCTAATTATGTCTAAATACAAGCACTTACAATGGCTGAACCTTTTCTATCCAATGATAGAATAAAAAGGAAGGTCAGGGATGTATTCCACAATCACAGCTGCTATTCCTAATGATTTCTCACCCCACAGGCTACTCTCTCCATCCTTTAACTGTAGGACTGAATTTTGACAGCTTCAGTTCAAAACCTTCCCATAATCAAGTCCTATTATATGGGTATATATATAATTATACACATGCTTTCCAGAATCTTTGAAAGAACATTACCTGATCCTTCTCTCTCTCAGTGAAGCAGGTCATCCCAGATTTTCATGTAGAACTATGATGCAGTTCCCAAAGGAAACTATTAACACAGGCTTGCACAGTTGTGCATTTTTGTCAAGTGATTAGAAGTCTGAACTGTTAAAAGGGAATATAGTAATAGTTTAAGAGAGGTGGGATACATATTTTAAAAATTAACGTCCTATTTCTTTTCTCTGATCTATTTTTTAACTTTTTTTCTGACCTTTGTGGTCTATGAAAAACTTGCAAATGTGGGAGAGAAAGGGCTAAAAAACTGTAAAATAAATATGTAGTATTGCCTACTTACTCCTTTTTCCAATGATAATGCTATGGATGACTTCCACTATTAAATTTCTGAGTTTGGATATGCTGGGCTCCAAATTAATGCTGCAACCTGTGAAGTGCCAAAATTAGATATTTACAGAGCAGATTTCAGAGGACAGGTTGCATTTCCCCTTCATTCTTCCTTTTTTCTGTGCTTAAAACATACCTTTTGTGAGGTACCAATCTGGTTGTTCAAGACAAACAAAGAAACATGAAAAGGCTGGTAATTTTAGTCAATAATTTAATTTTTGAATCAGCTCAGATAGAATTAAAAGGAGATGAAGGGGAAATTCTTTACCTTACAAAAATAATATCTTTTTTTTCATTAAAGAAATGAGGAGTTCTATCCATTTCCTGTTACGAGCTTACAGTAGTCAGTCCTTCAAATTTTATTAGCTAAGCTTGCAGAATCACGAAGCTTTCAACTTTACAAGATTAATCAGCAAATTCTAATATTTTTATATGCCTGTATTTCAGGCATATATGCTTCTCATTTGTGAAGAACCATCTCCACATCTGATTTGGTCTAATTCAGAGGAGCAATATTTTTCATGAGAACAGCTTTCAAAGAAGCAGTTACGAAAAGAGATTTATGGTAGTGATTTATGGTTTCAAAAGTTTCCTTTCAGCCTGTACTTAAGCTAATCAATTTCCAGCATGCCCACTGTATCTATATTTTTTTCTTTATCCTTGGTTTCATGAACCCCTGCTGACGGAAAACTTTTGCCTTGTCACTCCAAATAGATCTGCTTCTGAAAACTGAGGAACTAAATCAGTGTAAATCAATTATTACACACAGAACATAGTTCATGTATCTGTGTTCAAGTAACTTCCATTATCATTTCTTTTAGATTAGCTATGACAAGATTAAATTTAAAAGAATTTATTGTTATGAGCTGTTCTTGTGTCTTTGTATTTCAGATTGCGGCAGAAGTAAATTTCATCCACAGTTGGCAGGATATCTCCCAGGAAAGTTAAGATGTTCCCAAAAATGTAGAGATTAGATTCTTCCAGGAAATGCTTTAATTTCCCATCCCAAAAGAGCAAATTCTCAGAAATTCTTGCCATGTAAACTCTGAAAATAGAAGTCATTTGAAATAGATGTTGGTTATCAAGTTCTCACCAATAGAAGGACATCATTGTGACTTTGACTTTCAACATTTTGCAAAAGAGCCTTTTTCATCACTGATTACCTATATTTCATAAATGAAGTTTTGAAATAAATGCCTGTTTAAAATGTCCAAATCAGAGTAAAATTTGCAAACCAATTGGCTCAGTGTAGTTACATTTCATTAGCAGTTTCAAGAAACTTTCAATTTCCTTCAAAACTCTCAAAAGCTTCAGTGTTTTCTAAAAATGACAAGCTCTTGCTAGATAACTAAACTAAATTTAGTGTTTCCTTCATGGGAGAGGCTCTCCTTCTTTCCTTTCTGTAAATGCAAAATGTCTACCTATGCTGAGACAGAGATTTTGGAGATTTCGCTTCTGTAAAATAAAAGTAAACATTCCTGAAGAATCCTCAGTCCTGCTTAAATCATAATGTGATTAACTGACATTTTACCCCTCCTTATCCTGAAGTTGTCTCTCTATATCATCATGTAGAGAGAGCTTTTCCCTATTCTCCGCACACACACTGTATTTCAGGGGGCTAATCCGATTGTTCTCCATGATATCATTAGGCAATTTTGGGATCCCATAAGGACAGCCAGTCGTTAAATAAAAGTGTTATTATCATAAAGTTCATTGCAGCTATCCCAGCTCGGAAAATCTGTAATAGTGTAGGGCAAGATACATGCAAATAAAATTCAGATGCTTAAAGAAATAGGAAATTTTTTGAGAAAATAGCAAACCAGCATCTGAAGCTATAAACTCAAGATGTGTCATTGTTATCAGTTCAATAACAATTTCCCATAGCAATGCAAAAGGAAAGGTCTTTTGTTGATTTTTTACTTAAATCCATGATCTATTGGGATATCTAAATAACAAAAATATGTAGGCTTTCATTATTGTAGTTCTTTATCTTTTTAGCACTTAACTGATATATTTATTTCACATTGTAATGAAAATATTTTCTGAAATGGGGATGGGGGATAAACAAACCCAGTCACCTCAGACTCTCCTCACACTTCACATGCTTCAGTCCTCCCATGCTTGTTGAATATTTCATAGCTTGTTAACCAGGAAAAGGGCAGAGATCACAGGCTGACTGTTTTAATGAGTCAAGATCTGTAAGTCTGGCCTCTCTTTCTCCTGGGTTTTACAGGACAATCCTGCTAAAAGGTAACTAGTACTAATGCAATAGCTCAACCAACACCTGGACTATGCCTTTTCACATGTGGCTCTCTTTAGCTGCTACCAACCACACAGACAAGCAGCTGGGAGACCAGTGTGGTTTGTTTGTGTCTGCCCAGCTATCAAACATCTATAGCATTCTGAGGAAGGGAATATTATTGGCAAAAAAATTTCCTCAGTTCCTTCCTGATCTTCAGTGGCATAGAAGCTGGTGGACATCCTAACAAACCAGAGAGCCAGGGATATACACCAGGAGCTGCATTGCCTGACTCCATCAATACTCCTGGAATCACTTCAAGTAAAACTTGTCAAAATCCTGAAAATCCCTAGGTAATTGCTAGCCCAATTAATTAAGTACTCTCCACTCACATCCAAGAATACATGAGCAAAACCCCAAACCAAGAAAGAACCTTAACCAACAAGAAATTGCATATATGAGTAGTGACTTCCCAGGAAAAAACAAGATAGTGTTCTGCCTCCAAAAAATACATTTGATGCTGAAAGAAAATGTGACATGTAAGACTATCAAACTCAATTTATATCAGCCTTATTCTATGCAGTACCATGCATGAAAATAAGGAAATTAGTTCATGATTTTCCACACAATTTCTTTTCCTTTGTGAGTTCAGTGTGCAAGAACCAAAATTATTCTTGAATAATATTCACATGTTTCTAAAATGCACCTGCAAATTTTATTTTTCTGGGCTCCATGGAGTCTGAATTCTGCAGACTGTATAAAATATGCATTGAAGGGAGAATTATTAGACTTGGCTTTTTCCCTGGGACCTTTGGAGAAGTGGTGGGTTGTGCTGTAGATTTCTCTCTCCACCTTGTCACTTGTCCCTTCTTTCCTGGTTGTACTTACCCTTGAAAAGACTTAGGCAAGTAAACATCATCACTTATCACAAAAAGCAAGCCAGGGGCCCTCCACTTCTCCTCCTTCTTATTTACACATGAAGAGTCAGTAGTTCATAGCGACTGAGCTATGATCAAGGAAATTAAATTCATTAGTAAAACAAGAAACATTCCAGACGTGCACAGCACAGCTTGAAGTATTCAGCTGAGGAACTAATTAAAGACAGATAGCTGAGTGGATAATGAATAAACAGACATTACTGTGGGTTGAAATAGCTAGCACAAATATGTGTATTCCCCGTTATATTTGATGGGAAAGTAAATTATCACATATACTGAAGCAACTTGAACAGCAAGAGCTCTCCTGAAGCTTTTAAGTGCAGACTATCCTTAAAGGTGGGAAGCAGGCAGCAGGATCAGCAAATGGAGCCCCTGCAATGATGCTTTTGCAGCTCCCAGCCTTCCATCGCAAGGGTCTGTGCTTCCTGCAGCTCCCACACAGTGAAAGCAGGCCAATGCTTGCCTGGTCCCTCGTGCATTCCCGGAACAGGAGCACAGACCTGTTTGACTCTCTGAACAAGAGGCTTTGAATGGCTTTTCCTTCCTGCACCCCCTTTCCCTTAGCCATCACTTCTGTGCCTCCAGCCAAGTGATCCATCTGTGAGCACCCACCAGGGCAGCACTCCTGGTATTTCACAGACTGTGCCAGGGAGTGCCATAGGGCAACCAAGGAGGTGATGGGAAATATCTGCCCATCAACACTGAGCAGCACTGCAGACATTTAACTTCCCCATTTGAAGAGGATCAGATTCTTTCTGCAAGGAGCAGATGCAAATGGCAGGGCTGCCTGTAGCTGTTAAAAGGCTTAATGTTGTCTTTTTTTTTATCAGATTTGTAGACTGTGACATGCTGCACACCAGCCATTTCCAGAGGCTGCTTTTTTGCACAGCAGTCTGCAAATGAGCAGAGAAAATACTTTTCATGACATGAAGGAAGCCAAAAGACATATGAGCTTGGAAAACATAGATAGAGAAGAGCTCCTGGGGGAGCTCAAATATCTATTTACTAGATGAAAGACAATATTAAGGTGAAGTTAAGTTTGCCAACGCTTATCACCAAACTGGAAGTTGAACGCACAGTTTTGGATGCATCAGTGTGATAATAAATCCTACCATCCTAGCCATTGGTGGTACAGATTGCTGAACATTTCCATGACATCCAGTCCTCTAGCAGAAGATGGTGTTGTTCATACAGGAAATACAGCTTGTATAGTCTTGATTTTCATGTATGAGGTCAGGGAGAAGGAGAGTCAGTTATAAAGTTTAGCCTACCTGAGTCTGTATTTTTTACTCACAGGTACTCATACATTTAATTTTCCTTGGAGTGTTACAGCCCTTTTGAAATTTATAAAGGGCAGAGAGTTGGAAGGATCCAGTCAGCAGGAGTTCAGTCAGCTGGCTGCACTAATACCCAACTTCTTGGCTTAGAGGTACCACTGAATCCCCTGTAGCTACTGTCCTTGGAGCTGCTGGAAGCCTTCTGCAGTGAGCTTCACAATCTCCATGGCTGCAGGCAACTATTAAAAAACCAAAATATTCTGTTATTCTGTTTGGTGCTTGGATCTACTCCAGTCCTTTTGCCCAAGGCATTTATCCCAGACTATCTAGGATCATGAGTTGGTAGCCTGGGCTTTGTTTGGTTCCATAAAATGGAGGAAATCCGTCACATTTCCAGAAAGGGCAATATAAATAACTTGACAATTGATCGTGTGTGATCCAGCTTGCCTGTGTGTTCCAGGCTACTTTGTTTCATATAATAGTATTGAATGGCAGATGGAAACAAAATCCTGATTTTTTTTTCTCTGCTGCCTGTAAATAAGCACTGTCTTACTCCTTCTACCTCTGCCTTTATGAAAGATAGGCATATGTAGCCCAAGTATTCAGCATGAAGCTTATCTGGATAAGTTTAAATAGAAGTTATTTCAAACCCTCTTAGACAGATTAAGACTACTAAGGGTAAATTTAGACTTGATATTGTAATATGTATTGGTTGAAGTGTTTTTGTGACCTTAACCACATTATACTGCTTCCTGCAGCCACATCTATAATTTATATAAAAGATACACTCCCAAAAAAAAAAATTTCTTGCAAAAAGTACCTGGTACTTCCATGCAGCTTTTATAGTGTTTTTGAAAATAAGTTAAATACGTTTTGACTTCCTCACATTTATAGTACTTTAGGACTCCTCCCATTCCAAATGGTTTAAAGAAATCCTTTGCTGTAGGGCTGTTTGATTCAAATCAAATGGACACTGTAGTATCAAGAGCTGCTGCCAGCTGTAACACCTGATGAATTGGTAATTCCTGGAGTATTGTTTTGCACTTTTTTAAAAAGTACTTAAAATAATAGGTATCTAGGAAACAATGTAGTTGTCATTAAAAAGTTAACATTTATGGACAGCTGACTGAGCCAGATTTTTGCATGTGCAATACTGAAGGGCTAACACACCTCAGGCTCAGCTGGATCCCTGTTGTCAGGGCCCACAGATAGAACATTCACCATCCAAAATGCTCATGTCTCTATACCTTTGAAACAGAGAATGCAAGAAAAAAGACACTTTACAAGCATAACATGGAAGGATCCTAGCCCTTACAGGAAGGATATGTTCTTTTAAAATCTAACATATATCTTTTATATTTTTATCTGTGTTGACTTTTTTTTAACCCCCAAAGTAATTTCTTTGGCCTCTTGGAGTTGTTTCAGGGGAGTTTTGCTGCTGTTCTTGTTTGGTTTTGTTTGTTTGTTGGGGGACTATATTTTCTATATTCTGAATTCATTTTCCTACCTCTTTCTCCCAGAGTTGATATCTCTCAGAGATACTAATACACTGCTGAAAGCAGAGCGAGGGCAGAAAGAGAACAGCTTCATGTGGTTCAAAGGAACATTCATATCAGTGTGCCAGAGCTTGTCTGGCTCTCTGCCATGCCAGAAGGTGAGGAGTTGCCTTTAGAGCTCTCCTGTTTTCAGCAGGAAAGACAAAGTCTCCCCATACCATTTCCACATCAAATTGACTTTCAGTTCAGCAAGCATCAGAGATGAGCTGTCTGGAGACAGCTCTGTCAGCCCTGCTGTGCACAGAACTTTGGGAATCAAAATTCTCTTCTTCCACTGCTGATGCCCAACAGTTATGTCTTAAATACAAATTTATTCCAAAAGTTGTCAGAATTCAAATTTTGAGTGGAAATTAAAAGCACTCATTGTCATGAGTCTACTTTGCTTTTGCTTTGGATTGAGGAACACATGAAAAAAATTAGGAGAACATAAATTTTCAGGTTTTATTTTAATGGGGAAAAATTTAAATGCTAAAAGCAGTGCTGTTTCTACTCTGAAAGTGTTTCCAGGGTAGTATATTAACTTCATTATACATTGTGCCAAGTGTAGATTAACAAGAATTTTTATTTTTTCCCCACACAAAAGCTCCCTGGAACATACCAGAGTCTCAAGTTCAATATGAATTGTAAAAAAGAAATGTACAGCATATTCCCCATAATACATCCCATGATATTTCCAGTCTGTTAGCAGAATAGTAGCTGTATTTTTTATATTTTTGAGTTGTACTTTTGATCCCAAGGCACTCTGAAGTTATTTTTTTAAGCACAAACAAGTTTTTTTGCTGCTCACAGTGCTGTAGGATACAGTGCTCAGCAGCATATGAAAAACTTTAACTCAAAGGAGTTTCATGAAGTTACTAGGGAAATTTAGGAAGGTAGGTGGCAATTGCCAAAATTTTAGCTTTACAACAGACAAACACTGCTCTTTCTGAAAACATCTTTTAATTTTCGGTACCCTTAGCAAAGGTAACTGCAAAAATATTTCTTCACAAAGTAATATATTTTTGCTTGGGAAGTCCTTGTTACAGGACCCTACAAATTTTACATCATTCATGAAGGGACTGACAAATTCAAGGAGGAAAATAATACACAGATTTGTTAACTATATTGACACTTCTGTATCACAGAGTGTTTGAGGTATAGACTTGTGAGTGTTCAGAAAACATTGACAAGTATTAATATCTGCTTCTCCTGGCATTGTATTCTCCCCTGGACATTCACAACTTTCTTGGGCAGAAGAAAGCTGGATGGACCTTCAATGTGACATTAACTTCTTAACTTTTACAGCTAAATTCTTACAGGAGAGGTCAGCCCAGATCAAATACCTTAAAGGTAATGGTATTGGAACCAGTACAGCAGAGCAATTAATGGCCATTTTCAACATTAGGCAAATGTTTAAATGCCATAATCTAAAATAGAATATCATGATTTAGTGAAAATATAGTAATAATATTATTCTAATTATTTTTTCTGTAAAGTAATAGTACTATATAAATAATAAAAATATAGTCTTTGTCATGTGTGCCAATAACTTTTCTTTGGCTCATTTAATTATATTCTTAATAGATGTGAAAGTAAAATCCTTGCAAAGGGAGAATATTTTCTGTATAGCTCCAAAGGAAATTATATATTCAGTTCATATTATTTTTGTGACATGAGCTAGCTCATGATGTTCACCAATATTTTAATTTGGAAAAAGAAAATAAATCAATCTCCCTGTTTCAGTTTTTAGTGGCCCATCAGAAACAGAGCAATAGTTTAAATTAACAATTTAATTTGTACTCTCACTATGAATATTTGATCTAAATTAAGTACCAGGTTACCTTTCCCTGTTGCTCCTGCTGACAAAGCTAATTTTCTTTTTCAATTCAAATTCAGTGACAGGCAACTGCATTACTCCCAGACAAAGGAAAGCCCACCTTTTAATAATGTAGCTTAAAATATTTATGCTTTGAAACACCATAAGACAACATTTAACTATTCATTTCAACAAGTAGAAGTGGATAACATTCAGGGAAATCAATGTATTTAAAACATATTTTGCTTGTGCCTAATGCACCATTAAGGAGATGGCATAACTGAAGAGGCAACTTTGTGCATACACAGACATGATTAATAGTTCTGATGTTCCTACTGGGACTTTGAGGATTTTGTCTTCTTCTAGGGATGAGACAAGGGTCATTACTAAGTGGCCAGTGAATTCTGTTGGTTGAGTCAGATAATGACCAGAAACTCCATGGTCCTAGAAAGAATTTTTTCATCATGCTAAGAATGATTCTTGGAATACAACTTTATTAATTACTAATGCTCCTAAGCAATTTTTAGGAACTTTTTGAATGTTGACCTCCCTTGGGAAAGTGTGGCAGTGCTACTCTCATTGCATTCCAAGAAAAACAAATAGATGCCGTGGTCAGTTATGATTATGCTGCACAAAATATTATATTCTGATACAGGATGTAGCTGCCTCAGTTGCCTCATCACTGCAGCTGTGGTGTGAAAGCAAGGCCAGGTCTAGGAAGATGTACTGAAAGTGTATCTATTTTTCCCTGAAGGCAATGTATGCACACACGCCTAGATTTTGATATTCAGTGGGTCATGTTGGTTCCTGTGTGACAGCATGTGGTACCATGATATAACCCACTGCAGACTGAGCCTAGAGTTGAAGGAGAGGCTGTTTCCTTGGATCCTGTGGGTTTTTGGAGAGGAATTTTGTGTATTCAGGACTGCCATTTCAAAGGGAGAACTCTGGAGTGCACCAGTATGTGTCATCATATAGTTGTAGTTTCTGCATTCCTTTCTGTTCCTTTCTTTTTTACTAAGATGACGTGGAAGTTTCTTTCCTCTTTTCTTTCTGTCTTCAAGACCTCACTGCTAAAATAGCCAAGACATGGCCATGCAATAGAGGAGGAGTGGTTGGCCATTGACACTGTAGAATACATATCCTGATTACAAAAACTGAGAGCAGATGATAGAAGCAGTGTAAGAATGATGAGAACTGAATGAGCACTCTTTTTCACAAAGTAGAAATGCAGTGTTTTCTTGGGCGAGTGCTGATGGCTGATGATTTAGAAATTCTGGGACCTTTTTAAGGACATGCTCTGGCTAAGGACAAGGGACTTCTCTTCACAGTATTCAACTAGTTCTTATATATGTTGCCCCCAGAATTCCTCACCAAAGCCTTTGGATAAAGTAGTGGTTTAGCACTGGAATTGGTTGAATCAAAACCTTGCAAATATTGAGTTTTGGGCAATTAACGCTCTGTTTTGCTCATGTTGATAATAAAATAGGCATAATCAGGTAATGAAATTTAAAATTGGAACTTGGAATACAATTTTAATCTTAATAGATCAAAACACAGATTGTGAAGCTTGGTGTTACTAAAGCTGTTTAAATGCTAAACATGTTTAGCATTTAAACATGTTACTAAACATGTTTAAATGCTATTTCTTTTGTGCATATGCTCCACTATCACCCTCAGCAATAAACAATTTGATGTTCTTGTCATCATAATCTAAGACCATATCTAGAAAAGAATGACCAAAAACTAATTTTAATTTTGATTTGGGAAACTTTATCATTCCCATAATGAAAGAAAAGATCGGCGCCTTCCTCATCAGAGGCTGGGAAAACACAGTTTGGGAAATTACAGTAATTTTTTTATGTGAGTTTATGAACATCAAGTATGATTTGGAACCCATTTAGCATATTGCAGACAACTGCATAGGTAGGAAGTGATATATTTGTTGCAGGCTCAGACATGCAGAGACTAAATAGATCAGTTTGGGCCACTGGAGAAAGCTAGGCCTACCATTCCTTCAAACATCCCACTGTTCATTTCTCATTCCACCAGGGTATATCTTGCTTATAATTTTGGGAGACAGAACTCAAAGTCCATGGAAACCTTGCTCGTTGCCAGATATGAGGAGAGTATATAAAGACTCTCCAGTGGGGAGTTCAAAATAAAAGCCACTGTATCAAAAGAAAGTGTTTGTAATTTCTACATAATACTGCAAACAGATTTAGGAAATGGTATTCCCTAAGGAAAATGCAAGAAAGTGAGTTCAGGTCCTGGTACACTTGAAAAAAGTGCTGGTAAGGCACTGAACATTTCTGGCGATCCACCTTGGTGCTATCAGGGATATTTTGAGGCTGTGTTCAACCCATCTTTTCATCCCTTATTTTTCCCCTGGAGGAGAATTCTGATATCAGAATCACAAACATATTTGAAAGTATTTGTATAGTGGACTTATTTTGGGTAATAATGTTTTGCATCTTTCTTCATGACTTCCAGAGTCAAGAATTTCCAATTAATACCAACTAGACAAAAAAGTCAAAGACTACTTAAACAAATCCTTAGAAATATACTACTGATATATTCTTGCAGTTTATTTTTGTGCAAAAAGTAACCCCTTACTATTCAGAAGGAGACAATAAAGCAGAGACAAAGTCTAAAAAACGCTTTATGTATCCGTGGTTTAAATATCTGATCCCCATAAAATGTGATACTGAGTTCTCATTATTTGTAAAATTAGTGGATTTGAAACATGTTGCACAAAGCAGATTTTTAGGGAATCTCTAGAAAATCTTATTTGCAAGTTTTTATGTGGAAAACCCAAGAAATTTTGACTTCATTTGCATCTGAGAAGAACAGGTAACAGGAGAGGAGGAAAGCCTTTATTGTGTTCAAACCCAGTTTGAGAAGCCTCTCACTGGCTTAACTCTCAGTTGAAAGAGCCACCCAAGTTAGAAAATTAAGGGAGGGAAAGAGCAGTAGGCAGAACACAGGCTCCCTGCTTACAATATTTTTCTTAGATGTGTGAACTTGCATCCTTCCTTTAAAAATACTGGAAGAGTTTTAGATGTAATTGATCAAAGCACAGACTGTGTCCTGGGTTCATCCTTATTCAAAATTAGTTAGGCTTAATTAATGTTTACGTGAGGATAACATTTTTCCTGAAACCTTGATGATTGCTGCGGACCAAGCCTTTAATATTAAAGCTTACTTTAAAGGCAACAACTCAAACTGCAACTTCTACTGCTGTTCTAAAGCATTTGTTAACTGCTGATATAACTATTACAATACCAAATACTGAATAAATACCAATTCCACAGCTTTAGTAGCAAAAATTTCAAATGAAAGACCACATTTTCTCCCAAACTGTGAGTTGATTTTCATTTGCTGGACTCCTTTCAGGATCACAGCTTCAGATCACACTACTGCAAAGTGCTCAGTTATTTTAATGGGGCTCAAATTTACTACATGAAGTGTATCATTTAGTTCTGTATGCAACTCAAAGCTTTCTTGGCAAGATATTAGAGTCATATCACTCAGCAGCTATAGCTCTTCTGCTTATTCTAGAGGACATTTAAAATTACATATCTAGTAATATCATAAATTCAATTTCAAGTTGATTTAGAATATACATTTTATAGCCCTACAAACTGATGGTCATTCAGCACATTCACAATCTACTTTTAATTTCATAACCAAGTGTTCTGCTCTCTAGAATATTTGAAGAGATTTTTTGTACTGAGAAAAATAACAAGGGAATTATCTGTCTCACTTGGGGAGCAACCTAAAGTGTCTGCTGCTGTTTACAATATCCTTACCAACATAAATAGTGCAGAGTTGTGATCTACTGACTGATCCATACACAGGATATTCAGAGCTGCCCCAATCCACTCTGTCTCTAAAACATTTTTGGATAGAAACATGGATGTGTTTCAGGCTAAAGCTGCGCTACTGACATGCCTTCCACTTGCCATTGCCATGAAAATTTACCATTTTCAGAGCATTTTGGGGTTATCCTTCCAGGACAACAGTGTGAAATGTTCGCCCTAGATTTCAGTTTTTCTTTGTTTGTGAACACAAGTACCTTTTTAGAAAGATACAGTACACCCACTACATTTTCCCTTCTTGTACCATGTTCATTTCAGATCTTCTCCACTGTAGGGAGGCCCCATCTTCATCTTCTTTCTTTTCTTTCCATTGCCAACAGTAGTAGTTTTCATTTTTCAATCACACCAGGATGTGTGATGCTTGCTGCATAGGAACCAAAGCATTTGTGTCCTGGATAAGGACTAAGAGTGGAGACAATTGCAAGCAATTAAAGTTTCAACTAAATCAATTAAAATCTTGTGATTTTTTTTATGAGAATGACAAAGAAAGTATAATTGGAAAAGAGGGGAAATGCATCAGTTAGCTATCAGCTGTATTTCTATGTTCTTCCTTCCTCCCTTAATGCAAAACAGGAAAGATACCTTTATTTCTCAAGTTTGAATTTGAGCTGACAGTTGGGAAAGAAGCCCACACATTTTTTACTCTTATGTACTTCAGCTGAATATATTTGATATTGAAATTCTCAAGAAAATAACCCCCATACTGGTATTTCATGAAGTTATTTTTCAGGGGAGCAGATGGGGAAGTACTTTGAATTTTTGCTCAAACATTATTCAAATGGGGCTAGTCTAAATCATATTCTAAGGCAGCTTGTAAGTCACACAACCTGCAACACTTACAAGGAGTAAATGCCTGTGAGCACCATGCAGCTGAAGTAGAGCAAGAGTGAAAATAATAAAATTATGTATATAATCCCAAAACATTCTTCATTTCATAGTGTTCATGTAAAGTGGAATGCAAGGGTGTTTTTATAAGTACTGCTCTAAAAAGTTAAGTGAGTATTTGGGCAATATAAAACTGGATGAAATCTGCATTTCAGCACTAGCTCGGGTGAATCCTACCCTCCCATTCAGAACTATGATCTTGTAAACTTTGCCCGATATAGGAAACTTAATTTTTCTTGTCATAATAGGATCTTGGTTTTGGGCCCTGTTTGGTGGGAAAGGCATAGGACAGAAGTATTAGAAGGAAGATCTGCAATGCTTCCCCACTGCTGCCTCTGAAGCTGGCAAATGATCCTGGCAGCAGTGGAAATGAAGGAGATTTAACTGGAGATTTGGAAGAGCTTCATGGGGAGATGTGAGCAGTAGTCCCTGGAGCTGCTTTAACTTACAATGCTGCATGGAAAACCCATCTGTTCATCCAGTATTCAAGACACATGAGGGGATATTCAGCCTTGCTTGCCACACCTGTCCTGCCCATTCCTGAAGAAATGTATTTTTTCTTTGCTGAAATACTGCAAAAACTATTTCTGCTTTAATTTTTACTACGTGACTAAAAGTAGGAGTAAGTAAATAACAACCAGGAACTCCAGGAAGTTTGTTTCATAGGATTAGTCTACTAAAGCAATGGCTAGTCATAGTTCATCATGCATTTAATTTAACATTTTCATCATTTTATCATGCATTCTTTTGAAGGGATTTGAACAACACAAGGGGATTTTTACAGTCTTTTGGGTAGTAGATAGGGAAAGTTAATTTAGTGATTCCTACAGCCTTTGTGAATTTTCTTTTTCAATTATTTTTGAAGGTAATTGTGAACTCTGCACAAAGCAATCATGTAGGGCTATTTCCAAATTTCTGAAAATATATATTTAATGCCATTTATTAATTTATCCCATGTAGATGAAGCAGCAGCTCTAATAATGACATTCTAATTGGTTTTCATGGCATTAGGCATCATATTAGCTAGAGGTTTACAGTTTCTTTGTGCAGTATTTGCTGGTGACAGTTTCACAACAGCATGTACAAATGCACCTTATTATAGTTTCAGTGTATAGGAAGTATTAAATTCCATTTGGGATAGCCATCAGCTTTAGGAAAATGTCTAAAAGTTCCCAGAGGGCCAAGTCTTGATGTCATTTAGCAAGGCAGTACTACAGCTGCTAAATGAAACTGTTCTCTCTCCATTTGTTTCTACACACACATGGCATAAACACTTCTAATCTGGCCTTCAATTTGGTACATTGTTGTTTTGTAATTACAGGTGTTTATAATACTCCCTGGAATTCTGAGATTTTTAAGGTTCTTTTCACTGCTTTCTGATTTATTTTTTTTAAGAATGTAGGAATTAAAGCTAGAACCATTTTCTTGTTCTTCTCTTTTTCTTTTTTCAATTTGGGATTTGGCTTTTTGTGGGGAGGGACAGTTGAGGGAAGCTAAAATTTCTACATATTTCTGTTCCTTCAGAAGCTGATTTTTTTACACAATCAAAAGACTAATGATCAGATCCCAAGAGCCAGAAACAGCAAAAGTTTAGACTTTCTGCACAAGGAAACTAAAACTGATAATCTCATTCAAAGGAGGCAGAAATGATCACACATTTGTCAGAAACTCTCTGCCCTAGTTACTGTGCAGCAGGACTACATGCACATCACTTCAGACAATAAGGAGTTCCAGCCTGCACTGATTAGACTCAATAGTACTATTTTATACTGATCTGAGGGCAAGAGGTTGACAGCAAAAAAATATGGCTTTAAATACAATCGTTTGGGAAGCACGTGCATTCCTTTTCTCATGCTTGATCCCAAAAGACTGATAAAAGTTATTTTTCTACTCTGCTCATCTTTTACTACTCATTTTCATCTACTCTCTTCCTTTCCCTGTTTGACAAAAAAGGATCCCCACGTGAAGTTTCCAGCCCAGGTTCATTAATCCAGCTGTCCTGGTGTCCCTGGGTGCTGTGCCTCAGTCTCCACTTCCCAGGTGCTAGCGTCTTTCCTGCATGCTGATCTCCTGGCTGCAGGGAGGCAGGCATTGATTCAAGCCAGCTCACACTTGCATCGCTTTGTCTCCCTTTCATCCATCTCTGAACAGTGGCACTGAGCTTCTCGCAGCAGAGTCAGAAAGGAAGGGGATCAAAATGAGGTTTTAGAAACCTGTAAGCCTTGCCCAGCATTTTTCACAGGGAATGACAAACCTTTCTCATTAGGCATGAGATCAAAATGGAGCCTGACAGCTTTCTCGGAGAATTAATGGGAGTTTCAGCATTGTGTGCTGAGTCTGATCATGAGCCGTGAATGTGGCCAGATCCCATGTTCAAATTATGTTTAGTAATGTGAGTCAAGTAAATACAGGACTGCCCTCTCTGCATTTGTCCCTGGCTCATTTGTCTGGAATTTTTCTGTGTTACTAAGGCAAAAAGAAGAGCTGAAAGTGCTGCATCTTTCTCTGAGAGATACTTTCTACTTAAAAACAATTCTGGTCTGAAAACTGATTATGTAAGGGTGTCATCTTTCACTCAGGAGATTTTCTTGCTCAGGACCACCTGCTCATGTGAATGCTGTCTGCTGTCTTTCCTGCTGGCTGGGTCCAAGAGCACCTATACTCCAGCAAGGGTAGGAGCTGGGCACTTTACCGACTCATCAATCATGGACAGGCTGCTGACTAATTTCCATTATAGTGTCCATCTGTGTGCCCCATTCTGTGGGGACAAAAAGCCACTCTGTAATTATGGATAAGCCTCTAATTATACCTGAGCAACTTCATGAATAGAAATAAGGACACACAGATCAAACTTTGATAAGTATTTAGCCATCCACAGGCTTCACAGCTGGTTATGGAGTTTGAGCCAGAGAGAAGTGACCTATGTTTCCCTGGGCCACAGTATAGGACTGGTAAGGAAAGAATGGAAAGGGGTTCAGCTTCTTTTAGCAAGAACAAATGCCTAATTTTGAAGCTAAGTTTGGAAGCACACTCCAAAGAAAACTTTGGAAAAATAAATGAGCAGGTATGTATAGCTGTAGGGTAAATTAAATCCCTGAAGAATCCTATAGAAAGAGTGCATGAAATGATTTTGATAAACTGAAACACTGATGGCATACAGATCCCAGAAAAACATCTAGGATTTCCACACTGTTTTCTCTCCTTTTGTCATTTTTTGTCTTAATGTCCTGGGGAACTGAAGGTCTTGAACCCTTGTAGGATCACGTAATCTAGAGTCTTTATTGCCATTTAAGAGTGTGTGCAGCATATTACTGTTCACCCTCCCAGAGGAACTGTAAAATATTGTTGTGGGTTAATGTCATGGAACTGAGTCAGGGGAGGTTTAGATTGGATATAAGTAAAAGGTTTTTCACCCAGTGTCTGTTTGGGCACTGGAACAGGCTCCCCAGGGAAGTGGTCACAGCATAAAGCCTGACAGAGTTCAAGAAGTGTTTGGAAAACAATCTTAGACACATGGTGTGAGTCTTGGAGAGTTGTGTTGGGCCTGATGGGTCACTTCCAACTCAGAATATTCTGTGATTCTGGGTTAATAAAGGCCAGACTGCAGCTACCTAAATCACACCTGATCTGTAGGAATCACAGACAACCCATGTATTTCAACAATGTCATTCAAGTTAACCTCTACAATTTGTGAGAGGAATGTTAAAGTCAGACTGTTAGAAATAAAAGTTTTTAAGAGTTAAAGCATTGAACCAACATTCCATTTGGAATTACCTAGCTTTAAAAAGCATGTCATAAAAATCTATATTTATTAATATAGCACTCGGGAGCCTTTGGATTGTGTAGCAGCAAGCTAGCATTATTGCAAAAGAAGTTTATGCAATATTAGATTGAGAACTACTGGTGTAAGGTTACTAACTCACACACCCATGTCAGAGTCACAATATAACTGAGATTTAAAGTTATTTAGTAGGAGCAGTTGATGGGATTGCAGTTGCATTCATAGGCTTCAAGAATTGTGGCAAAATACACTGAAAAAAAGATTTTAAGGTTTTTGAACCCAAAGGTACTAGCAAAATACAGATGAAATATATGAAAATGGTGAATTGTCACAGCTTGACTTGCATTCTCTCATAACTATCTCCCAGTCCTGCAGTCAGATTTATCCTGGAAAATCCAAACTGCACTCACATTCCATGTGGGCATAACCATCTGCTTGTGCAAGTGGGGCTTGTAGCTAAGGGCATTATTTAGAAGATGCTTGTCTCTCTTACTAATAATACTTAATGCTACAACATCACCTTTAAAAATGCAATCAATTTTCCACCATCCATCATTTAGTTACTCTAATTTCATTCTCTGTGAATAAAATGCATGGCCTCTCTTTGCTGGCAGTTCTGCTTTCAGATTTCAGGTACTACTACAAGACTTTTTTATAAATTCTATAATTGCAATAATTACAATGCAATAAAAAACTGTATGTTCTTATGCAGTCTCAAAATAAAAATAATAGCCAGATTATTTTTTTATTTAATTCATTTCTCATGCCTCCACTTCTTCCATAGTACCTGTGGATAAGGCTGTTAAGGATGTTGCTTGCTTTCTGTTATTTTTCTAAAAATTGCATTAAAATGTTGCCAGGAAGAAAGCTGAAATTTCAAAACTCAGGACCAATATGACACCATTCTGAGGTTATGGTAAGGTTTATTATATTTCATAAAATAAGATTCTTTCTTACTGGCTAGTGTTTATTTGCTGTGCCAGGTGGAGAGGAGGTATTGCTAGGAAGGATTGACTGGAATGTCCTGAGAGACTGACAGACTCTGCTGCCAGCTTGGTCACCAACTTAGATGCTCAAAGCAGTTCTGATTTCCTGCATCACTTACCTCCTCCATGCAATGTGGAATTAGGATGATAATACTTAATCAACTTAAAGTGGAGCCATTAGACTTAGGATGTCTATTTAAACTCTGTGCTGTGATTCTCAGCAAGAGTGTTGAAGACTTCAACCTGAGCCAGGGTAACTGAGCAGTGTATTGCCCAGTTTCTAGACTGGAGAAGAACCTGGGAGAGGAAAAAAGCCCAGCAATCCTAGCACTTCGAGGAGGACTTTCAAAGCAGATGTATTTTTAAAGACCAGAATCTGCTTCAGCCTGAAGAGAACTCTTCCAGGAATGATGAGGTCTACATTAGACCTTACCATGTAAGGCCAGCCTGTTTTGAAGGAGACACTTCAGGACCTGGAAACTGAAGAAACGCAGAGTACAACAATTTCTTAGTAGCAATATTTTTGGTTGCTGCATTCACAATTTATTCTTTAGCTTGTGGTATCCCAACCCATGCATTTTTATCACACTTGATCAAAGTCAAGTGCCATCATAGTCCAGATACATATGTATATGACCCAGAATAAATAATCTCTTCTGCCTGAGAGGGCTCAACATTAGAAAAAACAAAAGCATGCTATGTACCAAGCATAATTTAATAGCATGAAACTCTTCTTTGAGGTTACAGGGGTATTATATAGGCAGGATTAAAAGAGACCTAAGATTGTACAACCTTGCTGTTCCCCATGAGAAACTAGCTTTGTTAATGATTTCCAGGATGGTGCTTTCAAGAAACAACAGAGAACATGATCACTGTGTTCTATGAATGGAGTATTACCTGCAAATTTGAATAATAGGTCTCCAGACAATTCAGCAGCACCTGTGACACTAAAAACATCTATTTATATTCCACACTTCATGTTTTTGGCAGCTTGATGGGCTTCATCTTCCATCATTCTGACATACTGAAACAGAGCTCAATGTGACTCAGTAGAACAATGAGCATTAGCTGCTGGGATTGAAGTTTTTTGCTAAACCATCATCTATCCATCTATTTAAAACCAAGCATATAAAGACAGTTTGCTAATTACCTACATTAAATGTGTTCTCTGAATACCTGTATTTCTTTATGATCAAAGAAAAATGCATTATTTCAACTAACATGTTCATGTCTGTTCAGAGATGCCCAGGTATTACTCATGTTGAACTGAATCAACTACCCTGTCTGAATGTTCAACACTCCCATTAAACTCCCTGAAAACTTGTTCTGCAAGTGGATGCTTGCAGCCCAGAAAGGCAATCAGATCTCAGCCTGCATAAAAAGCAGTGTGGTCAGCAGGTTGAGAAGGCCGTTCTGCCCTTCTGCTTTTCTGATGTCTCACCTGAAGTGCTGCATCCAGCTCTGGGGTCCCCAGCAGAAAAAAAAAGATACGGACCTCTTGGAGTGGGTCTAGAGAAGGGCCATGGATATGGTCAGAGGCATGGAACACCTCCCCTCTGAATGCAGGCTGGGAGAGCTGGGACTGTGCAGCCTGGAGAAGGCTTTAGGGAGACCTGATTTCAACCCTTAAATACATAAAGGGGCCCTATAAGAAAGCAGGAGGGAGACTTTTTACAAAGGCCTGTAGTGTTAGGACAAGGGGCAGTTTTAATCTGAAGGAGAGTAGATTTAGATGTGACATAGGGAAGAATTTATTTTCTGTGAGGGTGGTGAGACACTGGAACAGGTTGCCTAGAGAAGCTGTGGATGCCCCATCCCTGGAAGTGCTCAATGCCAGGTTTTCTGAGCACCCTGGTCTAGTAGAAGGTTTCCCTGCCCATGGCAGGAAGTTTAGAACTAGATGATCTTTAAGCTTTCTTCCAACCCAAATCTCTAGGATTCTCTGAAGTCCACACTGTTGGACTACAGTACACAAGAGTTGCTGAACCAGGTGTAGTATCACAATCTGAATTGTTTACAATATTCAGTTAAAGAATCTCCCTAACTTTAGAGTTTGTCATGATGAAAGGGAAATGGTGGAGTCACCATACCTGGAAATGTTAAAAAACTGAGTGGATGAGGCATTTTTGCCACAATTTAGTGGCTCTATTAGGTTGAAGTTTGGGCTTGATGAACCTGGAAGTCTTCTCTATGGTCCTGTGAAAAGGGGGAGTCATTGAAACCTCAAGTAGATAGATATGCTTATGCACTTAGAAATTTTAGTATCTATTTCTGCAAGCCATTGGCTGTGTTTGGAACTGTGCTGATCCTCTGTAATCTCCCAGGACATCAGCACAGGACAGTGAAGCTCTCAGGCCCAGACCCTGTTTCTGAGGAAGTCCCATCAGTTAAAGAACAGGCACAAGTGCTGGTGTTGCTTCAGCCTGTCCAGCTCTGTTCTCTGGGGACAGCTGTCGCTAGCCCAAAATGTCAGAGGCTGCTCCCTTCCTCAGTTGTCTCCTCTTTGATTTAGTGAGGAAGGCATGTCTTTGTATAAAAGTGTCCTTCCTTTTTGAATTCATCTTCTTTAGCGATGCCATCATTCCATTCTGAATATATGAATGTTTAGAGGGCTACTTGAACTGTATTACTTCCCTTTTTTTTTCTCCCTTTTTTTAAAAAAAGCACCATGCAAATACATATCTTAAAAAAAAAAGATGCATCACAAATTGCAGAAATGTAAACTGTTCTTATTAAGGACAAAAAGATAATGTAGTCAGATTTCATTATGCATATGTTATAAGAGTGATTGCCTTTTGCAGTTACCAGGCATTCTATTTGCATGCTGGAGATATTCATGGAGACAGCATATTACAAACTGTCTCTCAGCTCAAGAAAAATAGGCTGAAATCATTGCCACCATGTTATTATAGACAATAAAGAAGTAATTAAATGTCTTTAACTGCCTTCTTTTTAAATGTCTCTAAGTCAAATTACTTTCCCTCTATTATTCATTTTTACCCTTATTGTAAATGTATCAATCTTGTAAATGTTCATGTTTGGTGAGCTCACTTTTGAAAACTGACTGGCTAGGGACAGTCCTAGGAAAAATGGGAGACTCTGCACTCCCTGACTTTGTGAAGAGGTCAGGCAGAGAGCTTGTAAGGATCATAATGTTGAGAGTAAAAGGAAATGAAGAAATGAAAATAGGCTTAGAATTCAATATAGTCTGGAAAATAACATCAGGAAAATAGGTGGTCAGGGAAAAATCAACAATCTGAGCTGGAAATTACTCGGTCCACTGTAGTAAACTCACCATTAAGATGATGGTCAGTTCCTGAAAAGGCTGATATGAAACACATTCCTCTCCTATCAGCCTCAAAGTTTGTGTAAGCTGCTCATTCTCCCTCCCTCCTTACTATCTTCCTTCCTCCAGCTCAGATATTGATGCTCCCCTTTTGCCAGGGTGTGTACAGGGAGGGGAGGAAGGGACATTTCCTGCGAGTCCATCACTCCCTGTCCCACTGCTCCTTCCTGGCTGCACTCCCAGAACTGGCTAATGATCACAGACAACATATGGTCTGTGAACAGGAGCTTTCTTGTTTTAAAAAACAAAGATCAGGTGCTGGAAAAGAGAGCTTGAAAGCAATGCGTAAATGATAGGGAATCAATCACGGGAGGATATGATATGAAGCTGATGAAACAGACACACCAGGAGAGATTTTGAGGAACAGATGCCTGCAGCTGGAAGTTTGCTGCTGGTAGGGGAAGAAAGTGACAGGAGAGCAGACAAGGAGCCACACAGCTTCCATATTGGTACCCTAAATTCAAAAGGGTCTGCACACTTTCCTTGTCAACTTCCTAAGACCCACATAACCTGCTCCATGGCTCACATCCACAGAGCTGCTTGAGTAATTTATTCCTGTTTAAGAACTTATCCATCCAAATTAGTAGCAATTCATGGGTTCTTACCTAGCAGGAGCAGTGGGCAGAGGCCTGATTTGGAGTATTTCACTGAAATGAAAAAGATCTGAAGTGCTTACATAGGAATTTAGTGTCTCATTCTCTCAAAGTACTTTTCTGGACTGGGAGAAGTCTGCCTTCGGTGCCACCTGATGCGGGTTTGATCCAAAGACTGAAGATGTTTGAATAAGAGGCAGAATAATTACAAGGGAGATTTTTCATTAAAAATAGAAGATTGGAAATGTAGCAGGCATTCCCAAAATAGGTGTAGGGTTTTCTGTTACTTCTGTAACACTTCTCTCTGAAAGTCCTGAGGGTAATTAGGGTAATTAAAGGTAGCCATTGGGGTAGACAAAATGAGGATGGCCACTGAGGATAATGTTTACATTACTGAAACAGTTTTGATACGGATCCACCACTATCAGTTTTGATATTTCTCCACCACATATTACAATGCAGTATTTTTCTCTGTAGGCTCTTCTTTTTTTTGTGCCAGTTTGGTTTCCATATATTCAAATACCATCAGCTACCAGTGGAAAACATCATAAACCTTTGTTACAGATAAAGAATAAAATATGGATGTGAAGTATTTACTGTAACCCTATTGGGAAAATACAGATAGCATAGACTTTCTTGTCCAATTTACAATGTAGAGGGATATTTTTGTCTTGTGCTTGTAAATTCACAAGAATATTTATTTCTGTAGACTGTGGATCTCTTTCACTCTGAAAGCTCTCTAAAGATCTATCCAGATTTTTTCCTCTGCCCTTTCATTACAATAAAATGAGTTGGCTTCCCGATTCCCTAATTTAAGCATTATTTTAATGGTGCAGATGCTTTCTGTGGTATTTACAAGAGTGTAAATGTACGCTGATTTTGCTCATAATAACTGGCACACAGTGGGGCTGCTCTTCTCACATTAGGGATGGTCAGGAAATGCAGACTAAAAGGTTGTAGGTATTAATAATGACTTTCATTTGCTAATCCCAAAGTGCTGTCTTTCCCAATTTTGATTGTTGGTTATTGGATGTTTGGTTAGAATTAGCAGACCTGTGTTTCTACCAGGAAACTGCTAACCCTTTTCTCAGTGCTGTTGAAATTCAGAAAGATATCTGCAGAAGAAATATCTTCTGTGCGCTGAAGATGTTGTCTGTGGGCAAATCTACTAATAAAAACCAGCTCTTCCTGCCATTGCAAACCACACTGCTCATTTGGGAAGGTACAATTTTCTGAAGTTCTATAGATCTGTGGATGGTTAAGGTGTCTCTGTGCATCTCTCTCTGAGGTGTAAATGTTTTGCTTCTTAGCATTTGTAAATGTAATTCTCATCTGAATTCAGCATGTTAAAACAAAACAAAACATAACAAACAAAACAAATTTACTAGAATTGAAATCCAGGAAAACCAGATTCCTAAACCTGCTCTTCAGGAGTATTTTCAACCACTTAATTAATTTTTTATCAAATTGGCTACTTCATTAAATAACCAAGAATAGAAATTAGGAAAACGTATTCAGGCTTGTAGGTTTGATGATTTTATTCTTCATCCCCATGTTCATAGAGAAGCAGTGTACTGTACATATCTTTGAAGGTGATAAATATGCCGGGTGTGATTGAAAAATTTCAAAGCAGCATGTCTGAGAGACTGTTTTTTCTTATTTATTGCAAACTTCTCTTTATGCAAAAGTTTTCAAGCAGTCACTATCAATTTGAAATCATTGATGGGTAAACATCAGACAATTGATTCATACCTTTCTTGCTCCTGCTTCTTAATGTTTTTTGCATATGTACAGATCTCCAGAGTTGTAAAAGAAAGAAAGTTACCTAGGATATTCAAAAGTATCAGCAAAAGTGGGAGGAACTGTCCTTTTTCATGTCCTTGAGTATCTGTTCTGTGTCCAGCACAACTAAGAAGGTGTGCAGCTGAATGCCATCCAAAGACTGGAGGTTTTCTCCTGGAAGTGGTTGCTATCCTGTATTTTTGTCTCTAGGGAAATACTGAAAAGGAATTGCTTAGAACATGGAGCCTACTAAAGAAATGTGGAAATTAATGAATGTAGTGCAGAAAAGCCATATAGACCATTGCTGTGATAAAAATGTAAAGGCTGATTTTTATTCCATTTGTGGTTGGTATTAAGAAACTGAGCCTTACAGAAAAAAAATCTTCTTCCACTGAGCCATAAGGCTGTATTTCATGTTTGAATTCTTCTTGTGGTCCATACAGACATCTTGAGCTTCGGTCTTCCAGTTCATATATCTGAGGAAATGCTATGTCAGGTACAATTTATCAAAGACTTTCTTGCTCCCACATCAGCCTGGCCCACAGAACCCAACTGGCACAGCATGCCCCCAGGGACAGAAATCCCTGCCAGTCATACTGACTCATGCAGAGACATCTTCCAGACAGGATGTTTCTCTGCTACCAGTGGAGAAACCCAGAAAGCAGAATATGAATCTGAGAGCTGAAATCTGCCTGGAGCTCTTCCTTTTGCTCCTGGAAGAGAGCAGGCTGTTGAAGTATACCACCTGCTGCTCCAGCCAGCCTCTTTCCCCTCCAGCTGTCTCCTATTCACCTGCAGCAGACCCTGTTCTTCTTTGCAGTGTTAGGTGATAGTTTTGTCCTTGCTTGTGAAACCAATCTGTGCATTTTACAAAAGAAGCAGAAACTCTCTTTCTTTACTGGAGTTTGTGGTTATTGTGGGGCAGCAAGCATGAGTGCATTTCAGGGGTGGCACCCAGTCTATATTGCAGAGAAGTCACAACATGGTTCAAGGCACAGCAGTTGAAAGCCACCAGCAAGGCAGAGTAAAAGCAAATACTGAAGGAGGACTGGAGAATGAGCACTGAGCCCTGGCACTGGCATGGGGCACCGTGCCAAGGCTGGGATGTGGACAGTCAGGATGTATTAGTGGCAGAGCAAGAAGTGTTAGGAGATGATAGCAGAGCAGCTCTCACCCCGTGCTGCAGGTCAGACCTCTGCCTTTGCTGGCTGCAGCCTGTCGATTCCAGTGCCACAGGATTACCCAGCCATGCTGCGGGTGAGGAGCGAAGCTTTCTGGTGATTAGTGTCTGGATAGCCACAACAGACATCTCAGCAGGCTTTGAACTCACTGTGCCCAAAATCTGCAGCGAGTAGTTTTCAGGAATAGCTCTTGTCTTCTAAAGACTGGCAGGCAGCTGCTGCCTGACTGCCAGCGCCGAGGAGTGCAGCATTTCATTTCTAAAGTGCACAGACAGACCGATAAGCAGTTCTCCAGAGGGCCACAGGGACTCGGGAAGGATGGAAACTCACTGCCGTGGGACATGAGGCTGTGCTGTAGGCAGTGTCACAAAGGGAGAACTGCTCCAAGCAAAGCAGAGACTCAAGGCTGAGTCTCCTGGAGAAGCCACCTGGCTTTTCTTGGCTGCCCTCCTTACACAAGACCAGCACAGCAACTGCAAAGCAAGAAGGGCAAAGCAAGAAGGGCACACGCAGTAACTGGAGATGCAGGATACTTGAAACACGGAGAGGACAGTGCATTACCCATCTACCCATCCTTCTGCTCTGCACACAGGGGAGGGAAGGGAGTGGTGGAAAAAAAAATTCTAAAAAAGCTGAACTATTCGTTCACACTTCCTCAGACGCAAAGGTTAAATCCCTGTCGCCTGCGGCTCCTTTTCCCAGAAGCTTGTACCCTGCTGCCATCTGCTGGGGTTTTTTAAGGAGACGGCATTGCTCGGGTACCCAGGCGTGTGTCAGAGGAGAGAAACTGGGATTCTGCAAGATGCGGAAGTTGAGCGATCATACAAGAAAATGAAAACTCAGCACTCAGACGTGTCTGCAGTCACCTACCTCGCCCTTCTACTCCTTTTTAAAATCGAGCTAATTGCTTATTACCATTATTCACTGCCAGCACTTAGGGAAAAATGAATATTTTGTAGTAATACTGTGTATTGTACGCTTTATTCTTCCTGCTGAAACAGAGAGTTGAGGGAAGATTGATGCTTGATCTGCCACAGTTCTGCACAAACTCTAGGAGGAGGAAATGAAATAAAACAGCCATCAAAGAGAAAGTGGTGTCATTCCTGCTTGTGCTTCATTTTATGTCAATGGCAAAGTTGCAATTGAATCTTTAGAAAGGTTATTATCAGTCTCATATCTGCTAGCAAAGCTGGCACAAAGCAGCAGCGATAAAGAACAGCAGCCTGTGAACTGAAAGCAATAACACTGCAGAGAGGGTATTTTGTTAAACCTCTGGTCCAGGGAGGATATATATAAATATAAATAATGGGTTTATTTACTGAAGATATGATATTTTCAGTCACCAGTGGCAGCAGTAGACATAGCCACTCCACCACCATGTGATCCATATCAAAAAAAAAGTTTGAAATCCCATACTCAGAGCCAGTAGCCCATCCTGGCTTTTGTTAGCTTTCATTTAGAAAAAAAGTTGTTTATTTGAGCTCCATTTAAGGAGCACCAGCTGGGTCTGCCATAAAATATGGTTTGCAAAACAAGCCAGCCCTGATGTTTAACACCCTGACAATCTCTGATGTCTTTTATTTAAGTAATAAATTAGTGTTTAATTTTTATGGCATTACACATTACCCAGGAGAGTAATTTAGCAGGTCATTTTTAACATAGTGATAAAACTTGGAGTAATGAGATTGAAGCTGCCACTTCTGGAGGTTTGTATTGGGCAATACTACAAGTTTAAGTTCCCTAACATGCATTCAATTTAGATTTAATAAGAGTTATTATATCCCATGTTAATTTAAATTGGATTATTTATTGCAAACACTTACAGAGAGCTAGCTACAGAGCTGTGGCTGCACATACCAAATTTGGCCTCACAAGCGCCACAGGGTATTTCTTCAACCCTTTAAAAAGCCAAATTTGGATTAAATTGTATCTTCCATATCACTTTGGTCACTATAGTGACACTTGTGCACCTTTATCCCTTCCAGTGTGAAATTGCAATGAGCTTGGCATGGAAAGGAGGTGAGGATCCATCCCTGAAAACTCTGAACAGGTTTTCAAGGCCTCACAGCCATGACACTTACTGCAGCAGAGCATAGAGTGCAGGACTAAACTAACTTTTCTGAAGTTCCACAAGTGCAGTGCAGATGAGCTGGTGCCCTCCTTGTCTCTCCTCTCACACCACTTCCATTTTCTTTCTGCAAGGCGCAGACAGCTCGCTAGCAGCCTGCCAACAGGTAAGAACTCAGAGAGCACATTCTTAGGGATGTGTTAGGCTCTGCTCAGCCTAATGCAGGAGTAATCTGCCCCTGCCAAAACCCCAGCCCCAGCTCTGGGACAGAGCCAGAGAGTGGGTTCACACATCTGGCCAGATGAGCAATGTGCCTGCAGTTCCATGGACCAGGAAGATAAGGCAACACCTCCCTAGATGTGCAGAAGTCCAGCAGTGACATAAGAAATAGCAAAAAGGCTGTAAAATAAATAAAAAAAACAGGGGAACAAATGTATAGAAGATACATTTAACTCACTTGCTCTGTGGATCAATGCTCCAACTTTTTGCGGGATGGAGATAGAGAAATAGGCACAGATGCAGCAGCGTGGGCAATGCAGAGAGAAGCACTTTTATCTGAAGCTGCAACAGAAAATTTCAGGCCTGTGACAGAAAACACTGTAGATGGTATGGATAAATGCCACTGCAGAGCATTGGTTTTGAACACTTTGCTATTCAGTATCTAAGTCATGTTTACTAGCCTCTGACCAGTTGGAGAAATCAACAGTACCCAAAAGCTGCTGGGAAGACAGAGACAGACAGCTAACATTCTGCTGAACCTGTCATAGAGGCACAAGTTCCCTTCTCCTTAACCACTCAGCAACTATTTTATTTTCTTTTCATTTCTTTTCTTTAATGAAATTTTGGACCCCAAGAAAAACTGAAGCGATACTGTGTATCTATGCTGTGTCAGCTTTTGGGGGTGGAAATTACTGTCATTGAGGCTGTAGAAAAAGGATTGACCATGTCCCCATGAGTCTCCTTTTCTCCAGACTAAACACCCCAGCTCCCCAGCTGTTCCTCATCAGCCTTGTGCTCCAGACCCTTCACCAGCTCTATTGTCCTTCTCTGGACACGCTCCAACCCCTCAATGTCTTTGTTGTAGTGAGGGGCCCAAAACTGAACACAGGATTCAAGGTGTAACCATGTACAGGGGTGTGATCACTTTCTCAGTCCTTCTGGGCATATTATTTCTGATACAAACATTCTTTCTGATAAGAATGTCTGTCAAAATGCTGTTGTCACATTCCCCAGGATGTCCATGCTGAGGGAGCTGATGTAATGGTAGATGAGCACACAAGACATGGAGTTACTGCACGTGATGGAGAAGCTTGGACGAGAGCAAGATTCATAATGAGACAGACTTTAGAACAAGAATGGAAGAAACAAGTAACAAGACTGAGTGCCATCATTTTTGCTCTAGAGCTAGTTTTGTTCATGTGAATTATTCCCCTTACAAAAGCTAAGGTTTTCTGCCTGGATTTTTCTTCAGCCCATTTTTTTTATTGCTCTGGGCTAATTGTTCCTGAGCTTTTCTCTTTTTCTGTCCCTCTCCTTGGTATCTGACATGTCCTGTTTGAGGCTCAAATGGGAAATGGTCTTTAGGGAAGGTACCAGTTTCTCATCCTCATCCTTTTTTCAGAAGACACAACCTATCAAAATACTGACACTTTTGATTAGTAGACAGGCCTATGTTTAAGCCCATGAGGAACTAGGGCCAGAGTCCTTCTGACCATTAAGGAAAAATTCAGTATTTCGAGTGGGTACCACTCTGACAAGCATTTTAACATTCCAAAAGTATTGGACAGCCAAGAACTTTTCCTTTTTGCCTCTTTATTTCTGCTTTTCCTTTTTGGAAGGGCTGATAGCAGCACTCAGGTATGAGGCTTCCTGGCAGCAAGCCCAGCACATTTGTTTGAAGTCTGGATCCTTTCTGTGCAGAAACCTGTGATTAGGCCACCTTTGAACAGAACATCAGATCATGTCAATACCTTAAATTTCCTATACTTGGTTATTACCCTCCCTGAGTAGATATGACTTGTCATGTTTCCTTTCCAGTCATTTCGATTTGCGTTTTCCTCAGGACTAAAACTCATGGGAACAGGAGAAAAGGTTTAATCTTTTACTTTGAGAGGGTGGTCTGACAAAGCTTTTCAGTAGAAATACACACAGGAGTTAAGACATACAGAAAACTGGGCATTGGGTTTGCACCCAGGAGGAAAAGCCATGGTTGCCATGTTGTTTTTAAGCTTAAGAAGAAAATCTGTACAGAGTTTTAAAAAGTTTTGTGTGCGCGCAGGTTTTTCCCCCAGGCTTTTAATTCAAACCATCTTTCTCTTCAATTGTCATCATATCAGATAAAATTTCTTATAACATTAAGTTAGATAAGCTTAAGAGATTTTAGAGCAGTGACGTATTCAAGTTGTAGAAGGACTAAAGGTGAATGTACCATTTCCTGATTTGCATCTATAATTAATAGCAGAATACGCCCTATCCATTTTAAAAAGTAATCTCCATGCTGTGAAATACTAGTTCACCTCAGCAGAGAAGGAACCCATCTTCCCTCCAAAGTAAAATCTGGCACACAGTTCTCCTATTATTCTGTATTTTTGAAAAGCATTATATTTAAGTGATGCCACAGGAGTTAGATGAGTTGGATTACCAAACTGCAGTAGTCTGCAGATAAGTAATCATCTGATTAAAGCTGGTTTCATTCTCTTTCAAGCCAAAATATACAGATCTGTGGATGAGACTGGGGGTGGGAAGGGGGGCAAGGGGGTGAAGACACAAAAACTCCCCACTGATATTCATTTTCAAATCTAAAAAAGTGGTAACAGGAGAGGAAAAATGCTAAGCTAGAAGCCTACGAAGATGAAGGCTTGATTTATTATTATCTTATTGCTTTGAAAGGGGAAAAAACCCCAAATGACTTCGCAAATAATCATCTTTTATCTAGATTTACCCTTTGACTTAGGGGTTGTTTGCTCTTTCAGTTATTCAAAGGAAGAATAGAACAGAACAGAAACTTACTGATTTCCTAACCTGTATGTTTTCATTCCCTGAAGGGAGAGGCTGCTAATACTATTTGCAGAGTCAATGAAATGGTAAATAGTGCTGAACCTGGTTATGATACTTCTAAGTTCCTCTGTCCTCTGATGGGACAAGCACTATCAGCTGCCTTTGAAACTGAAAAACTTGCCTTGGCATCATGGTGTCTCTCAAAGGAAATAGTGCAGATATGTGCTTGCAAAATAAGACTTATTTTTCTCAGTAAAAGCATAACCAGTACTATCACAAGTGTAAGCCAAAGAAATCACATAATTATTCATTAGAGGGGGAAAAAAACTCCAACCTACTAAAAAAAAAAATAAAATAAAAGCAAACACATCCAGCACAGAGAAAAACACAAAAAGCCTTGAACAAATACAGAAAAAAAAAATCAAACAGAAAAAAAAACTGACAGGCTGGGCATAATCTGCAAAATAAGCTTTCAATCCTTGCTATTTGTGTACTTTTTGCAATAAATGTTTATGGACAGGATTGTCCTCATGCTATTCATATGAAGACGTTTCTTTCCTTTATATGAGCATTTGAGCCTTTCACTGAGCCACGACCATTTTTTTTAGAAAAGCCAATCAGCCCTTTTCTGAAGCAGGACCTGTTGCTCTCTCTCTGCAGAATTCATACATTTTTAGATGCAGCTGAAGTAATCCACTTTGCTGCCACCCTATTCCCCAGCCCTCATTGCCTCAGCACTCGCAGCAGCTGGCTGACTGTGCTCAGCACATGGGAGAGAAAGAACATTTTGCAGGTTTAACTGTTCTTCTAGAAACTCAGTAATGAAATCAGAAATGACAAGGTAAGCTCAGCAGTGACCAGGCTCCAAGAAGATTTTTTTGCTAACCCTTTGTTGGCTTTCATTCAAATTCCCAGAAAAAAAAAAAACAAATTTGAATCTGTCATTAATTAGTACTCTTTTTATTCTTCCTGGTTTTCTTGTTTGGAGTGTTTTTTGGGGGAGGGATTGAGAAGGAAGGAGTGAGGAAGAGGGGATGTGGGAGGAGAATGGTTTTCTTTGTGTGATACTCCATTTGCCTGCGCTGTCACTGAAAAAATATAAGAGTAAATTCTGGATTGCTGGCAATACTGACAGGCACATATAATAATATGGACATAAGCTGTTCACTTGCGATGCGAAAACATAGTAAACACAGGTGCCAGCTTTGCCTTCATTGCAAAAACAGGGTTTCATTTGGCTCCTCCTCATCAAATTTTCTGGTTTAACCTGTATTTATTTGTACCTCAAGCTCCCATAGAATACTATACAAATCCAGAAACAAATGGCTATAAACACAAGACAACAGCAGACCAGGTTCAGTACCCACAAATCAGAGCTAGTGAGGGCTGAAGCCCAGTGCTCTGTTCAGTGTGTTCTTAAGCAAACATTGTAAGGTGGCTGAGAGGGTGGCCCACCATCACGTGCAGAGTTGATATCACAGATTCACTGTCAGGAGCCTAGCTTGCCAGCTGTTCTGTCTGTTAGGGATGGCTACACAGGAAACAGGCAATGCTGGTTACAGGCTGCCTAGTTATAGTCTGAAAAGGAAGGACTAAATCTAATTTCCATTATAGTGAGTTACATGAAGGGTGAATCTAAGCTAGAGCAGCCCCACCTAGAGGGTCAAGCTGCAGTTGAGGTAATTAGGACAGGCTTACAAGGCACAGTGCAGCTCTATCTACATACAGCAAGGAACTCCAGCCATGCCCATACAGTAAATGAGAAGAACACAGCCAGCAATGCAGAGAGCCTGCCTTAGTGCTGGCTCTGGGAAGATTGTGCAGGTCAGCTTTTGCTGGCAACTCTCCAGCCCTCCACCCCAGTCCTGGAGAGGTGTTTGAGCTTCAGTGACCTGGGTATACCTGCACATCTCAAGTGCTTCCATCTCCGGGGTTAGCTCTGGTTTTGTTCCAAGGCATTTCTTGACTCATGGCAATATTTCCATAGACAAAAGCCACATTTATTTTTGTCCTTGGGAGAATTCCCTCCAACAGAGACTGCCATGCAATAACAAATTCCTGTGAAATTAGGTGCTTTCCCTAAATCAGATCCCAATTCATATCAGTTTCTGTGCAGGCACGTTTTTCCCCCAAGACTGCCTTTTAAATGTATATTTGACATCTCAGTTGATCAATACAAGTATATTTTGGTCCATTTGTGCCCTTCCTCTCCATTTGAGAATCAAGATTGCTGTGCACAAATACCCTCTTTTCCCAATGAAGGAAAGTGTAAGTCGAGTGTCAGAGTACAGCTCTTCCCTCTTTCAGAAGAAGAAGTCTTTGTAGATCAAAGTGAAGTACACCTCTGATGTCAGCAGCCCAAACCCTCCACAGCTTGTGAGTAGTTTCTTATTTAGACCAAATACAGACCATAGCTCTGATTCTTCAGTTTAGCCTCAATTCTTTCCCACCACCAAATGCCTGATCTAGTAGCTGTGATAGTAAGCATGACTGTGATGTTCCCTTTCAAAAAGTTTAGATCTGCCATGTCTGATATTTATTTAGTTTTTTTTTATATAAGGATTGCTAAGGAGCCTTCTGCTTTGGGCTGTATGTTTGTGCAAAGCAAAGTCTGAGTAAAAATCACCAGTATTCATCAACAATCAAAGAACCTTATCACATTTATTTGTATTTATATTGGAAAAAAAAGTCCAAATAAGTAATGTGCCATCATGGGTATCTTGGTCATTGTGAGATAATTGCAGTCATGCAAGGTTACAAAACACTGTGAAGAAATATTCGCTTTTAAACAAATAGTAAAATATTTGTCATCTTTGCTTTTTAAGTGTTGCTAGATCTAATATTTATGCATGTATATATTTTTATCCATAAATAATGTTGCCACATGGTGTTCTCCAATTTCAAAATATTTTGACATTCATTTGATGACTTCATCCAACACCTATGCATTTGGATAAAGTGAAAAGTAAGAAGAAAATTTGTGGAAAATTATCGTTGACTCTTTTATCACAGGAGCATGTTCAAATTCCAGCCAAGTTTTGTACTCTTTCAAGTAGAAAAGCTGCTTCTTGCAGCCTAAGTTTGTAACCACAATTTGCTGCAAATGTTGACAGTCCTACAAAATCAAGATTCAAAAACACTTTATAAAGGAGAAAAGAGAAATGGCATTTTCTTCACCTCAGAGATCTTGGACTCTGGAGGCATAAGCCATAAACAACTTGGCCAGGGTCATGTATGCTAAGAATGTCAGAGCCAAGAAATTGAATTTAGAATGACTAAATTATGGCACAATGCCTTTACCCCGAGTCACCTTCCATTTCAGATAAAAAATCTTCACTGCAAGGGGTTCCTTTTGTGCTCTGAAAGTCTAGTTTTAGATGTTCATGTTTTTCCCACTCAGTGCCGTGCTTTGTAAAATGTCTAAAGGCAGTTTTTATCTGCAATCTTCTGTTGTTATAAGCCAGCTGAAACAGAGACATTTGGGATGGGAAAGACTAAAAAGGCAGGAAGGCAGGCAGGCAAGCAAGCAAGCAAGAAAGAAAGGAAAATAAAAAGAAAGCAAGAACTTTGGTTCTTTATGAGACATCTTTTTCACGCACCTTTCTCTTTCATTGCATAGTCTTTTGACTGAGATGGAAAAGATTTGGGAAGTAAATACTGAGTAAATAGTCTCAGATTTGTGAAAATTGAGTGTAATGCTATGAACAGAAGAGCTATGTCTAAGTGATTTGCAAGAGGTCAGAATCAGATCTCCTGCAGATGCAGAGTTATATTTTGTTTCCACAAACCATTTCACCTCCAAAATATAATTTAATTTAAATTTTTGTATTGATTTTTCTTGTAATTTTTATGCAAGCCAGAAACATTGTTCATACTTTCACAAAGTAGTTGAGGTTGGAAGGGGTTCTCTAGGGAAGTTAAACCTTTAGCATGGGTTATTTGTGATAGGTTTTTTTTATGGTAAAGCTGGTATTTTTTTATTGTATGTACTATGTATAAGTCTTTGTTGCATATCTTTAAATTCTGAGTGGTTTAATAGTCTTTAAATTCATATAAAGGCATTTTAACATATATATATGTTTAAGATTCTTGGTCTCAGTGCTGTTACCACTAAGCTGAAACAGGAGTTCAATGGATCTCTTCTGTCTCCATATGACAACTTATTTAGCCTAAAATGTTTTCATTAGTGTTCTGGCTATTACACTACATATATTTGCTTGCATCACCTGTGTGTAATTTGAAGTGTGAGTAGACAATGCCTGTTAGAAGAGGGAGAGCTGCAGTTCCTACAGTAAATTTACCTTTTCACAGGGAGCCCACCTTTGCCCATCTAAGTGTGCTCTCTGATAAAAATATTACAAGTGTCACTAATGGCAATGTTAAGACTAAGAAACATTTATTTTTTAATTAAATTTTGTAGGTATTGTTTCTTTGTGTTCTTGGATTTAGTATACTGCTGAGACAGTGAGATCACAGGAAGATATTTGGACATAGTTATTGTCTTAATGAGTTATTTTAAAGATAAGGAACAGGCAGGGAATGGAATAAATGCTCAAAAGCAGTCATGTGAAAATTTCTCTGCCATAGATGATATAGAAATGAACTGTAAAATTACTTTGCAAATACATTTTTTTCAAAGAGAGAAGTGGGAAAGTCTATGTCAACATAGGCATATCAAGCAGCATTTCCAGGGCCATGGCACAGAGTAAAGCAGATGTTCTTGCCAAGGCACCAGTGTCTAGGGTGGAATGGTACCATAACATGGAGTCCTGTGGTTCTTCCCAGTTCCTAGAGCAATGTAGGACTGGGAGGCCATGGAGGTGTTAAGCTCTCAGCTGTTTGAATTCAGAACACGATGTCCATCTCCATAATTCAAATTCCTTGCAAATGTTTGTATAAATAGCTACGGTCCATAAAAAAGTACACGCCAAAAAAAAAGGGAAGTTGGACTTGGAATAATTTTACAGTGACATGAAATTGGAGTGGCACTATAAGAATGAAGACAGTTTTACTCAACTGTAGGTTTAATTTATATCTCAACTATTTATTAATAGTTCAGGTATAAACTGAACTATTAATAAACTGGGAAACGAACAAAGGAGTCATTAAAAGTATATTTCTACAAATAAGCAGTAGAACAGCATGACTGTACTAATGCACTTGCTGAATTAAAGGATTGCTTCAAGCAAATTA
The DNA here is from genome assembly GCF_963513975.1 of Fringilla coelebs. NCBI lineage: Eukaryota > Metazoa > Chordata > Aves > Passeriformes > Fringillidae > Fringilla > Fringilla coelebs. The sequence continues at coordinate 97,848,630 of NC_140028.1, read as the reverse complement.
TTTTAGCTGTAAGTTTCATCAGATTAGAGAACTACAGATCACCAAAAGACCTAGTCATAACTTGTAACTTAACTATTTTCGGCTTTAGTTCAGAAGTCTCTGAAATCTATCCAGTAATAGAAGATCAAGAAAAATAATTTCATGATCTCTGTCAATAACAGTGTAATCAATGGCATGAAGAATAGTTAATGTACTGCATCAAGAATAAATTGCATCTTGTATTTTAATTCTGAAAAATTTTCCAATGTGAAAGTGTAGCTGGACTAGGAGAACAAATCAGGTGGCCAAAGAGCCAGGACACTGAGTCCAGATCCATAGCCAAACACAAGCGATTTTAAAGCCACAAATAAGAGCAAAAATGTCACTCTTAGCAGAGAAAATGAGAAAATGTAGAGGGGAAGAACTGTGTGAAGATTATCCAGCACATTCTTCTTTTAAAACATCATGGCAGGAAGAGCAAATGGGAATGGCAGAACAAATGGATATTGGATCATGTAATTCACATGGTGTTGGCCAATGCAATGGCTCTGACTCTACAAAACTCTAGAGCTGCACCTCATTGTTCACACACCTTGGCAAGGATCTGGAGAGCAGAAAGCTACCATTTCCTGCAGTTTCTGCATTTCTGCAGCATGGGGAACAGATTTAGTACCACAGGGGAACTGAATTCTTAAGAAAATTTTTTATTTTTTTTTTTTACATTTTTGTCCTTGTGTCTTTGCCTTCCATCTTGCACAGATACGTGCTGAGCACATACAGTGACTATGCAGCATTACCAGGTGGAGATAGAAATTTTCACAATTTTTTTGCACAGCTAAATACCCACCAATATATAGGGGACAACAGAGAATCAGACTCTCACAATAACAAGGTTTGTGGACAGCAGCAGCAGGCTCCTGTATTTAATGTTTGCCATTCTGGCACCGTGGCAGGGTTCCTACATACTGCCTTGACTGTGGCACAGTGGTCATCAAGCTCGTGTTTACAGGTCAGTTATTGTTTAAAAAAATTCCCCTGAAAGGACACCAGTTTACATGCATCATTAAAGCTCTATCAGCACATTACAGAGCTCCAGGTTGTAAACCAGGCCAGATCAGGACCTTTCATTCTTTAGATGGATGAAAGTAATGATGCCAGCAGTGACAGGGTATGTATCGTGATTAGGCATTGTGACCAGGAGGCAAGAGTTTTGAAAAATGATCTTCCAAAGATGATTGCAGGAAACACAGCAGGTGCTGGAAACATTTCTGCATCACTGAATCTGTTTTATTGACTCCAACATTTCACTGATAAATGTGATTGCGTTTTTCCCTCACTCAGCAAATATAGTGACTGGCAGAGTAAAGCAAACTTTAGCATCTGTGTTTATATCCATTGAACAGTGTCTTGTAACTGTTATGTCACTTGAGAATCTTTATGAAAACAAATAATTTATAATGACAGCTAATAAACTGCTATCCATCTTAACTGCAATGTTAATATATGTCCTTCATTGCTGACCAAAGAACTCAGCTTGATCCCAGATAGGGAATTTGTAATTTTTTAATACACTTACTCTCTCCTCAGTATCTGGTTAAGCATAAAGGAGTTTGGGGCTTTAGACCTTGGGCCCATGTGAAAAGATGGTAAGTTCTGTAATGAGGTCACCAATTGTTACAGCAGTGGCAGGCATGCAGAAGGAGAGGTGGCAAAGGTCTGCAAGTGGAGACCAAACAACCTCCCCACAGCTGGAGGAGGCAAGGGCATCAGTGGAAGGTCACCACCCAAATGAGTAGACAGTTAACCTTTTCAGGATCTCACTTCCAGAGAAAGTGCATGCAATGAACTTCCAGAAGAGAAGCCTTGAGGAATTACTTTGAGTTTCAGGTGCAGCATAGAAATTGAAGGGGTTATATATTTATCAACAATCTGGATGCAGTAGTTGAATGCACCATCAGCAAGTTTGCTGATTAAACCAAACTGGGAGGTGCTGTTGACTCTCTTGAGGGACAAGAACCCTTGCAGAGGAATCTGAGAGAATGGATCATTAGGCTTTGATTAATGGGATGAAATTTAATAAATCAAAATGCCAGACTCTGCCCGATGGAGCTATGTCAGGCACAAACCTGGGAGAGAAGTGTCTGGAGAGCAGCCCTGCAGAGTGGGTTCTGGGAGTGCTGGTTCACAGGAGACTAAACAGGAGTGAGAAGAAGGAGGTGCTCAGCTCTTCTCCCTGGTGCCCTGTACCAGGACACATGGGAATGGCTAAAAGCTGCACCCATCAGGGAAGGTTCATGCTTGACTTGGAGACATTTTTTTTACTGGGAAGTTGACCAAGCCCTGAAATTGGCTTTCTGGATAGGTGGTGGATGCCCTGTGCCTGTCAGTGTTTAAGACAGTGTTTAAGGACAACATTCTTAAAGTCATGATTTAACTTTTGGTAAGCTCTAAAGTGGTCAGGCATTTGGACTGCATGGTGAATGCAAAGAAAAAATGTCAAGGTATAAAAAGGTCAATGTAAAAAAAATTTCTGCAACCTAGAATTTATCTTTTAAAATCTTAATTGTCTTTAACAGTAACTGTTTTTGACAGTAACCACTGCAGTGCTAAGTTTTCTGTTTTGTTAACTCTGAGCTCATCTCTATAAGTATTGATATTCTCTGCAGGTTTTGTTCTGGACTTCCAGCCATTTGTTACTTTGTTGAAAGATACACAGCTAGTTTTAGCTTGGAAATTGAAATCTAACTTATATCTTTATTTAGCCTGAAAGGGGGTAAGTCAGTTTTCTGTTATACAGTGCTAATACACTCTCCATCTGTTCTCTTGGGGATTATTTTTCCTGTGTGTTGTCAAAAGACTTTTCTGCTATTAAGGCAACATCATGTGTAGCAGCTCTTTCTGGTTTATTTTTCTTGATTCAGGTTTGGATTGAGTAAATCAGGACACTACCATCTTAATTTTAAATTAAGTAGCAATTTACATGCTTCTTTTCAAGTGATATTCTGCTGTGATGTTGATAAACTGTAAACCCACAGCCCAAGAAATACGTTATTGCTGTCTCTAGTTAGTCTTTGGGTATGGCAGGGAGTATGCAAAGCCACAGACTTGCCAGGCTTGGACTATTTTGAGCCCTGCCAGGCTTGGGCTATTTTGAGCCCTGCCTCAATTTGTTTAGATAAAACAAAGGTTTTTTTGTTTGGTTGGTTTTTTTCCCTAATGGCAGGAGTACTATACCTAATTTGTATTACCTTTGCTTATCTTCTTATGGCACAACCCCATTTTATATAGATAATAGTAAAAAGTAGTTACTTTTTGCAGAATAATATATCAATGACTAACATAACCACAGAACCATTAAGGTTGGAAGAGGTCTTCAAGACCATCTAATCCAACTATCAACCCAGCACCACTATCATTGCTTGAATCACCTAAGTCATACCCCCAGGTGCCTCATGCAGACTCCTTTTGTAAGAGCCAATCTTAATCTCCCCTGGCAAAACTTAATGGCATCTCCTCTCACTCTTTTAGCTAAGACATGGCAGCAGAGACTGACCCCTACTCCACTACAGCTCCCTTCAGGCAGTCCATCTTGAGCATCCTTTTCTCCAGGCTTAACAACCCCACTTCCTGCAGCTGCTCTCCATAAGACATGTTTCCTAGACCCTTCCCCACCTCCATGGCCCTCTTTGGATATACTCCAGCACCTCCATGTCCTTTTTGAAGCTAGTGACACAGGACTGGACACAGTGCTCGAGGTGCAACCTCACCAGTGATGAGTACAGCAGGACAATCTCTTTCCTGTCCTACTGGCCACACTACTCTTGATACAGGCCAGGATGCCCTTGGTCACCAAGGCACACTGCTGTCTCATGTATCCATCTGGCAGTCAGCCCCCAATCCCTTTCTCCTGAGCAGCTTTCCAGCTGTGCTCCCCCAGCTGGCAGCAATGCGTGGGGTTGTTGTGGCCCAGGTGCAGGATCAATAAGGTAATGACAGTGGGCAGAGGAATACACAACTGGAATGTATTCCGCAGTCCTGAAAAATGGGAGCGTGGGATTCTGGGCAAAGGGATACAGGCACAGGGCACTGACTGATACAGGGGACCCCAAGGCTCTAAGCAACTCACCAACAAGCAAATAAATTCAGGACTGGAGATGGTCAAAACTGATTCTAAGGGTACCAAAATCAAAGAAATGCAAAAATTACCATATTTAGTAAATTATATGTGCACTAAATATAGTAGATGTAGTAGACTGAAACATAGTAGATGCGGCATGGAGTTGCAGACCAGAGAAAAACAAAGGTTTAAAAGCATGTCAGCACAATGAAAAATGACACCAAGCAGATATTTCAGTCAGGAAGAAGCCGCTGGCATTGTAGTCCACCCAGCAAAGGAGGGAATGCCGACAACTTGCCATTCTTGCTCTCCTCTCCCCTGACACACCCCCCCCACTCCAGATCACTCTGAAGCTGTGATCTCAGCTTGATCCCTAAGATTAGCACTGATGACAGAAAAGTACCTGCCCTGCTTTGAGGTCATGGTTACATCTTTCACAATAAAGTAGAACTCAGTGCAAGAAACACTGCCAATTTTCTTTGACTTTTCAAATAGAGAGTCCAAGAGCAAATTTGGTTTTCATTACAGCCAGTTCCACTCTGAAATGGATCTGAAAACTTGAGTCTAAGGTGTGATTGTTGCTGTACTGATACCCAAACTGCTCTGTGTGCATGCATAAATTCCTATCTCAGAATGGAAAAAGAAGAAAGGAAAAAAAAACCCACCAGCTTGATTTGTTGAGCATAATTGTATGGATAATCTCAATCCATTACTTTGTGCCACAGAACAGTTTTCCATTCACACATCCATCTCCTCTGAAATAGAAGACTATTCTTACATTTTATTCACATAATGGTTTTGATAGAAAATCTGTTTTGCTGCAGATGAGGGCCCTGGAGGTTTTTGGTCTATTGTAATACATAAGAGCTGCCTGACACTGCAGCATTCGTTCTCTAGTGCGATTGCCTGGCAGGGCTAAAAGCACTGATGTCTTTTACAGTTCTGGTATTGCCATTATCCATTTCAATGGGGTTTAAATGTAAAAGTGAAATTGATGGCGTTAAAGCATGAATTTCAATCATGCTAAGAAAGAAGATATTGATGGGAGCCAGCAAGGGAGCTCTGAACAAAAATATTGCAAGGAAGAAGCTGAAAGGCTGATTACTATAAGGCCAGTGACTTCATGTTTTCAAGTTACAGAGCTGCCACACATTAAAAGATGCCTGTTCATGTTGCATAACTCAGGACAAAGTGTGTTCACCCCTGTCAGTGTTACAGGTCTCCTTCCTTCTCACTGAGGTGGGACTTCATGGGAAAAATCTTCAAGTCTTAGTTCAGCTTTTCATCTGAGATTTAAGAGATTTAAGGTGTCCCTTCTCATTAACTTTTGTAGCAAGGCTGGTTTCTTGTGGCTACAGACTATCGCTGTTCTTGTAAAAATTATACCATTGCAATTATAGTGCAGCCACCTGTCTGAGAGGGAGTCTTTTTGGAGCAGTAGAAGAGACACTTTTGTATCATACAAATTATAAAAAATGCCTTAACTCAGGGTTAAGAAAACTAATGAGAAAGCAGTAAGAGTGTTTTGCAGGAGCTTAATGAGTTGGGTTTTAATTTTCACAGCAGAGACAGAGCTGCGAACAACCTTGGAAAAAATTGAAACAGAATCACAAAGTGTTACTTGGTGCATTGAAGCACCTCTGTCTCAGCCATGGCTCTGATTCCTGCTTGGATCCAGGCAAATATCCACAGCAGTTTCCTCTGGCACTCTGGTCAGCAATTCCCTTTCCTGCCTCTGCGTGCCCTGTGGCCTAAGGCTTACTGCCATCACCAGTGCAATTTTATGAAAAACACAGCCATGCTTTGGAGATCTCCACATTTGTCTTGAGTTGCAAACAACTGAAAAGGTTTGTCTGCTGTCTTGATTGATTTGTATTTATGCTTCCATGACAGCAGCATGCTCTGTACCTGTTTAATTGGTTTAAATCAAATTTAAACACTGAGTTTAAATAAAACTGCACAACAGAGCTGTGGCCTTCATTACAAAATTATAGCTGAGGTTTCAAAGAAGAAAGTAGAATTATAATGTCGTATTTCAGATAATACAATAACAATCACCCTTAGACTCCAGTATTTTTATAAATTAAAAACTGATCATTTATAGTGTTCTTTCTAAATAAACTCCCTTTCCAACCTTCTTTCTGATACTGCTGCTGCCATACCTCTACTCTGTGGTTTAAGTTCCAGTCCCAGTTTTCTCCATCTACAGCTTGTCAGCCTAAAGTGGGAGAAAAATGCCTGTAGTATCAATATGTTTAAACCACTTGAGGAAAGAATTGTGACAATGTACCAAAGAAATTTTGAGGCATAGCGACTGATAAAAGTTCCTAGCAAGAAACTGTAATAATGTGTGTAAAGTGGATTTTTATGCAGTATTTCCTTAGGGAGCCCATTTCTTATCAAAAGATATAATTTTATGATAAAAATCATTATTTATGTTTGGCAAAACATTTCTATTGTACTCTTAATAAAAAGACTTTTTCCCCTTAAACTGATTTGAGATTAATGTATACTAGAGTGCCAAAAAACGATTTTATCTTCATAGGAATCACTCATGCAGTCTTTGAAAATGTCTCTCTCAAGGGGCAGATTCTCCAATTCTGTCTGCATTGTTTATATTTATCCTCTCACCAATAACATCTGCAGACAAGGTTTTCTGCAAAGTCAAATGGTAGCATTTTGAATTAAATGTAAAATCCTTAGTGATGGAGCTCTTCAGCAGGCTGGATGTAGCTCCAAATAGAAATTGATTCATTTTGTTTCAATGAGAAGGTGATGAAGGCTCCATCTGAACCCACCTGCCTGTCTGGCCCTGCAGTGGCACTCAGAAGCAGCAGTCCTTCTTGCAAGTGTGCTGTGGTAAAGATGTGAAATCTTTGCCATAGGGCTGGACCCTGCTGGATAAACACACAAACAATACCAATGCTAAAATCTCTGAAATGTCCAACTGGTCACATACAACTGAAAACTGCTGCCCTGTAAAGACAAACCAGCACTTGGGTTATGCACTCTCACAGGTAAGGATTTAACCCTCAGTGTCCCAGCATTGCAGATTAAGTCTATGTCAAATTGCATTTAATGGTTTCAAGTTTGCAAGATAATTAAAAATATTTAAATACAATACTGCAAAATATATAGCTATTTCATATAGCAGGTCCTAGTCTTATTTACATTATTGAAATATTAATTATAATAATACACTGTATTGGTCTGTTTTGGTGAAGTGAGGTGTCTGGGACACCTTTCTCACTAAAGAGAGATTTGTCTCCAGTAGTACTTGAATTTTATAGCTCTCACATTCACAGCAATTTTACTTGTCATGTGTTCTTCATATTTTTGGCTAACAAGTTTGGTAATATTCAAGGATTGTAAAGCTAGGGATCTAAAATACTTATTTAAGTAGCAAAGACATTCGAGCATTTCTACAAGGTTATTCAGGGCAGCTAAATTAGCTCCTGAACAGAGATTGTATTAATATATTCCTGGATTTTTGTCTGAGTCCCACTTATTTCATGTGAGTTTATTCAGTAAAGTAAAATCTTTTTTGAGGGTCTGCCAGCAGCTAGCATATCTGTAGGTCCCAAGAAAATAAAATAGAGATGTCCAGGTACATCTGCAAATGGAAGAGCATATACAAAGTCCATCTGGACCCTGTATTTACAGATTATTGACAAAGCACTCACACATCTGGACCATAAGCAACACTAATATTGAGAGAGTGCTTTGAAAAGTGAGAGAGAAAGAGACCTGAGACCACAAATGAAAATAAAATTCAAGACCTTTTTCATCTGGGCTGCTTTAGCACTAGGTATGTTTTCAGAGAACAACCTTGCAAATAATGAGCAGATATTTCTCGCCCATGCAGGTTTATGATGTAAAGATTATTGACATTTCTATAGAAATCATTAGTAGCATTCAGTCTGGAAATTACTCATTTGTGCAAGGAGGGTAAATAGTAATACATGTTGAAAACTAGCTGATCTAGCCTAACTGGTTAATTCACAAACCCATACCTGTTTCATGAATGCCTATTTCTTCCCATTTTCACTGCTCAAATGTGTGTTTGCACATATCCACACACAAAATCTCAATTACAACTTTCCTCCTGGGATGCATTGAACTAAATGGAAAATGGCTTCTCTTTCCAAATACCCTAAACCCTTGAGAGAGGCAGAATTATAATGGAGGGTACAGAATATACTATGGAAAGTAATAGTACGCTTTTATTTATACCTAAAAACATCTGCTAATTCAGATGTTCAATTTAAAATTGAATAGAGATTAATAACAACTCAAATAATAAAACTTCTGAAATGGGTGTGGGGCAGTAGTGTAATATATCATCACAGCTGATCTTCTGAAGCTTCAGCCATCCTCATTCATATTCATCCACTGCTAACCAGACAAATAATAGCATTACCACCTACTTCAGTAATCAAACAATGGAAAACCAATATCTGGGACTTTGGACTGGAATGGAAAGTAGTAGTATTGTGTTTATTAGCTGGAATACTAAGGATTCAGCTGTGATGACATCATGAGTTATATTCTAATGCATTTCTGAAGCTGGATACAAAAGCATTCTGATGAAACTAGAATGAGCTGTTTCAGTCTCTCATTGGCTTACTCTATCACCTATATCATCATAATAGAATCATTATAACATGACCTGGCTTGGAAGACACCTTAAAGATTGTCTAGTTTCAGCATCCCCACTGTGGATAGGGATACTTTCCACTAGACCAGTTGCTCAGAATCCTATTCAGCTTGGTCTTGAACACTTCCAGGGATTGGGCATCCACAGCTTCTCTGGGCAACGTGTTCCAGTGCCTCACCACCATCACAGTAAAAATTTCTTTCTAACATCTAATCTAAACCTACTGGCTATCAGTTTGAAGCCATTCCCTCTTGCCCTGTTACTGCATGCCCTTGTAAGAAGTCCTTCTCCATCTTTCTTGTGCCTCCCTTCAGGTACTGGAAGGCAGCAACTAGGTCACCCCAAAGCCTTCTCTTATGAATCTTATGATCTTCTTAATAAGAGAATCTTACCTCCTTTCATATCTCATGACTTCTGTTTTGCATTGTAATGTCACCTTGCCCTGAATTTGACTGTCGTTTTAGCTAAAATACAGTAATAGTTCTTGGATGTTATTAATTATTATATTTCTCCAGTGGGAATGTACTAGGGGACTATTAGGTGCACATGTTAATTGTATCTGTATAGATTAGCTTCATTTACTGGATATTTCCTGTGATTTAAATTACTTGACTTCTGCTAAACACGGCTACACTTTCAGGAGGGGGTGTAGATGTGTGAATAATTTTGAAGACAAGTAAGTCACACATGCAGCAATATATGAAAGCAAAGCATGTGCCTGAGGTGAGGCAGACACCAAATCAGTGTTTTGCCTCTCTGTCTGATCTCCCATGACAGTCTTACTATAATAGGCATATAATAACAACGTTTGAGTATGAATGGATATGATAAATTAAGAACTTGAAAACAAATTTACCGTTAACATGCTCTATCTTCTGAAACCTGACACACCATGCCCAGAAAACCAAAACAGAGGTAGCAAGAATCAAGGTGCTTGGGGTTCTTTCTTCAGCACAGACAACACTGTAGCATAGATGAACCTCAAAATCTCCAACTTTTCCAACAGCTTCAAGGGAGCACTGAAACATGTCTTTCCTGTCTATCTTCTGCAGGGAATTACTGGAATGCAGCTTCTTTTGTTACTTCATCATCTTACCTTCACTTCTCCACCTTCCAAGGGGAAACCAGTGCAGACATCTCCTTCTACTTCAAAACATCAGCCTCAGATGGGGTGTTTCTTGAGAATCTGGGGAACACTGACTTCATCAAACTGGAGCTGAAATGTAAGTATAGGCTTCCTATTACTACTCTTGGCAGTTGAAGTGTTATGTTGAATAGTAGCTTTTTAAAAATGTTTTAGCAAAATGTGCAAGCTGTCTAAATCCTGGAAAAGCTTCCAAATCAAGCTGCTTGACATGTTTTCAAGTTGCCTTTTGTGAAAGGAGTGCTTGAAGTATATTTGTTTATTGAGGGGAAAATACAAAGACAAATAAAACTGGTAACATCAAGTACAAAAATGACACTGACCTGAAAAGGGCTTTCAGAATTGCATGTCAGAATTATTTCTTCAAAATTTATGTCTTCGGCTCTGTGTGCTTTTCTATTTTATTCATGGTTGCTTTGGTAACAGGGGAAAGAAGGAAAAAAAAGAGGCACCATCCTAATCAGCATTGCAAGGAGCCAAAGAGCTGAAAACTTGCATATGATATTTAAAAGCCATAAAATATCTCATAAAAATAAATCTTTATCAGCATTATCTGTTAATAAAATCGCTGATCTGAAAAAGAGGGTATCATGACACCAAGAGGCAAGTCAATTTTATTATTCAAACCATTTTTAATGGCCCAGGGGCAAACTTTCCAAGGAAGGAGCTGAAATCCTCAGCCGTGCCTGAATTTGCTTAGTGGAGTTGAAGCAGTTGAATTAGGGGAAACATGTTTTATGTCTCCTCTGTTCTCCCCTGACCCTGCCATAAACGGGAGCAGGGAGAGGCCCTCTGTGCTGTGTGTGGTTGTTATTACAGCCTCTAGCAGCACATTGCAGCCTCCCTGCACTCCAGCACTGGGGCACTGGGAAAAGCATGTGTGCTTCCTTTCGCTGCAGGAGCTGCTCATGGATGCCAAGGACCCAGATCTAAATGCTGATGCACAAAAGTCAGTGAGTCATTAATGCTGAAAGAGAAGCAGTTGGCTTGTGGACCCTAAATAATCTGTACTTTTATGCAGATTCAATGTGATTAACATACACACACCTAATTTGAAAGCAAAGAGCCATTTTCAACACTTCCCAAAGTCTAAACACACAAATCAGAATGTAGAAATTTAGAAACCAAGGCATTCAATTTTTTCCTTCCAGGTAAGAATAAAATGCCAAGTTCCATTTGGGTGGCTTTTTTTTCTTTCTTTCTACAACAAATTTACACATTGCTAATCGCATTTCTCTAATCTGCAACTTCAGTGAATCAAAATTGCTCCTATTGAGTCACAGGGAATAGTCTTATTTGCTTTACCAAGGGACAAAGCCTTTTAATAATAAAGTGGCAGTGATTTTTAATTTCCCTTTGAATCTAAGTAGTACTTACAGTCAGCTGAGGTGGACATCTTCAGAGCTTCTTGCTCTTCTACTTCATGGAAGCTGTTCTCAGCCACTGCAATCAGACCAACCACGCTGTTGGTCACTTAGCTGAAAAGTGACACTAGCAGTGTGCAGAGGTGACTTGACAGCAGCTAATATTCTTTTGAGCTCAGCTCAGGGTAAATAATAATCATGCTGCAGTGGCTCGCTGAATAGATGTACCAGTTCAAGAAAGTGGCAGTGTGCTCAGAGTATCATTATACAGGATTTTAATTTTAAACCTTATTAAACCCATGCTTGAGATCTGCTGACTTTGCTGAGACCTGGCATATGCATAAATTTAACCCTGCCTCATGTCCCTGAATCTAAACTTCAGATTATAAATTCTTGATGGAAGAATTTGAAATATCATCAGTAAGAAAAGATGAAAAACTACTGTAAGAACTCTGTAGACTGTGTTTGCTAAAAATACAAAGCAGTTCATTTGATATAGTTGCATTCACTCTACTCTTTTTCTCTGGAAACTGTTGCTTGAAATTTTCAGAGCCTCAGGAAAAGGCCTTCCTGTGACTTAAGTGTTCTACAGGTCACAAATGAAAAAGTGGGTTCAGTAATAAAGAGAAACTCACCCTCACTTCTGAATTACACATTTATTAATGAATGTTTGTTTAATGTATTTTTGAGGGTTTTTTTTGTTCTAGTCTGCACTTACAGACTAGACTGCACTTACAGTTTTCTGTAATTCATTTAAATGAAGAATAACGTTTCAGAATTCCAGAAGTACCTTACATGGCTCTACAGTAAACTCTGCTGCTTCTTAAGCCTATTTCCTTTTTTATAGAAGCCCTGTAAAATTAATATGTGAATTTGTTCCTAAATAGGAACATAAATTCATGTCAGTAAGGTAATTACAGAATTATCTCCAAACTCTGACAAAGCTTTCCTTTGGCAAGCTGCTTTTTAGCTACCTACCACATTCTCTAATAGAACAGCTATTTTGTATTAAAGGCTTTTTACATAAAAAGACCATCTTTTTACATACCAAAACCATCACCACATATTTACTGAAAGCTGTTTTGATTCACCCAGTGGATTGCTTTTTTCTGTTCATTGCCTTCTCACACAGGTACAGTTCTCACTGGCAAAGGATGACTCCCTAAAAAGCCTGTTCTCAACTTCTTTACTTTTTACCATTCCAAAAGGAAAATGTTAAAATCAGCATGCTGCATGTACAAATTCTATTTTCTTTTTCCCTTATGTGTAAAGTAGCTGTGTGTACCTGTAATACATGGTTAATGATGCATAAGCTGAGCTCTGTAGACCAGAAACAGAAAGGTTCTACAGCATCCAGTATTTTAATCAGCTTGCTGCACTTGGTGAATGCATTAGGGAAACAAATCATTCAGTCTATTAAAATTCTTAGCTTCGAGTCTTTGGAAAGGAGTTTGCATGTTTCATTCTGAGCACAAAAGTGGTTACTAGGAACACTCATTAAATAATTTTACTGCATTCTGTCTTTGAGTCTAATAATTCTTGAGTCTTATATTGTCTTAGGGTCTAATAATTGTGCAGATTTTCTAACTCTCCTGACTCATATGAAAAAGAGGTGACATTTGCAGTATCTTGAAGAGTAACTTCACATGCCTTCAGCAAAACCTCAGATTGCCATCTCTGAGGAGGGAGGGGAGAGGAAGGAAGGGAAGACCATAGTTTTTTTATTTCAGAAATAACTTTTGCAAACAGCTGACAAGGAATGGTGTTAAGAAAAAAACAGGGATAAAATGCTACTATGAATGTGGCTGAAGACTTTAGCTATTCCATTTATCAAGCAACTCCTCTGGTGGGCTTGTAGTTGTCATCATTCATGGAACAGTTGACAGAGATGCAGAATTACCTGAAGCTTCAATTTTTACATACACCAGTAAATCTACAGAACCCCGTTGTTTTCATAGCTGGCTGGTCAGTTGACAATGGCTGGGATTACTTAGAAAAGTGGTAGTTGAATAATTTTTCTGTAAGGCAGGGCTTCCATCTCTGGTCAAAATTTACAGATTATCTTATAATTAAAACTGGTTTTTAGAGTGAGAAAGAGAGGAAGCATTCTCTTTTAGAATGCATTATCTTTTTTTTTTCCTGTATATTTTGTACATTTATGAAATATGGACTGAAGATTTTAGAGTTATGACTATGAAAATGTAGCTACTTCATACCTGAGATGCTTGTCAAGTAAATCACATTTGAATTTTCTGTTTGAGAGATATCCCAAGTCTTGGAAAAGATTTGTTCCTGAAAGCAAATTTTGAAGAGGGCATATTTGTGATAATTTGGGAAGAAGCGCCTATCATCACTGTTTCCAGGAATCTCTCTCAATGACACTGTCATATAATTCTAATGAAAGAGATATTCTACTCACTTCTGTAGCTCCTCTCATCCCAGCACCTCCAAGAAATCCACAGACACTAATGAATTGTATCTCAGTGTTACTATTCTGAAGTAAACAGCAAGTCACTTTTGCAATTGGAAAAAAAAATGAGGCTTAAAGGTAAAGGTCAGCTTGTGCTTGGTCCTGGCATTAACATGGAAGAGCAAAGATCTTTCTTATTAATTTTTGTAAAAAGCTGGGAACATTCATAACCACTGCATTCAAGCATGTCACTTGGCTAATAACCCCTAAAAGTGCCCTAAAAGTCTCCCCAAGGAGTGACCACTGGGCAGCTGTGGAAGGGATCATATGGAGTGGCTTGCTAATGAGAGCAGTGGCATGGCTGCAGGATGGGTGCACTTTGTACACCCATCTGTGGGTGTGGGCAGGGGATGCTCAGAGCACTCTCATAGCTGACATTTGCACATGGAAGGTCCCGTGCTGCTGCTGGGGCTCAGCTGTTTCTACACTACTTAGTTGAGACATAAGTAACTCCTCCAAAATCAGACAAGTGACAGTGACAGACTGGGGACCACGATTCCCATGGCTGTTTGGTTCTGCCCAAAAAGTGTTCATTCCTCCAGGCTGAATGCTCTAACACATGACTGATTAATATATTTTCTTGCAAATTTTAATAATTCCATCACGTCTTTCTCTAGAGGCATCCTAAAACGCAATCCTACCATATCAATGAGTTTTCCATATGATGCTCAAAGTCCCTTATGTTAAAATAAATGCAGCTTATGTTTTCCACCACTTGGTTTTTCAACTCAGTAAGGAAACTGGTGTGACCTTCATTGTTTCTTTTAATTGAGTTGTTATTTTGTTTTCCTAGCAGAAGGTCACTTTTCTATAAAACATCCCCCTAGGAAAGCATGTTGCATTAGCCACATGTCAAAGAATGCATAGGACACTGAGGAATCTCTTCATCCCAGAGGCCCACAAGAAGTTATTAAATTAAGTGGAAATATATTACATTTCTTCTGGGAAATTTATGACCCAAATGTTTTTACAACTTGCAAGCTGTACTTGCAAGCTGTCACTCTATTCCAGGACAATAGGAAAGTTTCAAACAACCAAAAGAAAACCTGGTCTGAAGAACTGCAAGCACTATTCTTTAAAAGACAAGATTCTGTTTCAGATGAGGCAGGTGATACAGAAAGGCCTGATATTCCAACAAACCAATTTATGACTCATCTGAGAAGACCAGTTCCACCTCTACTTTGTTCCAAATTAGCAGATGGGGATAGCTGCCCAGTCTGGCACGTGGGAGCCAGCCAAAGGCAGCAAATAAACAATCCAGCTGGGGAACAGGCTAAAACTGACCAGTGGAAAATCTTAGTCACAGGGCTGTGGGGAAATTAAGGCCACCTTCTGTAACTGGCTTGGATGTTGGCAGACTATAGTAACAGGTTGCTTTACTTGGGTGTCCCTCAATGACAATATGGCATTCATGACCTTCACTATACAGTGCATCCCCTCAGCATTACCCCTCTCCTTTCAAGGGTGATTGGACGCCTTTCTCATTGCCATAAATGCCTCTTTAAAAGTAATTTCATGTGCAGTGTCTTATAAATCAGTTACAGCTCACACAAAGTTCAAGGTGGTTGACATTCAAAGAGCATAGTTGTCCCTGACTTTGCTTTGCACTAAAACCATGCAACACATGGCAAACCACTGCTGGCACTACCACTCAGTAGTTCATCTCAGCTCTTCGTCCTCATTTCCAGTTTACTTCCATGCTGACACTGCAGAGGCTTTGTTACCTTCCTCATGTGTGCTAATCATTTTTATGCAGAAAGTAAATATTTGCTATGCTGCACAAAATTGCCAGATGCTATAGGCATATGACAGAAACAAACCTTCTGGGTCCTTGAGTTTAGATCCTCACAGTCACAGACAAACAAAATGCATAACCTGTGTCTAGCTCCCTAAATTTATGCAACTCTATTGAATCTTTGCCAGCTGGGCAACTGTCTCAGACTCACATTTATTTTTTTTAAGAAGTCCTAATTCCTAGCAGTTTGGTTTGCATCTTTTCTTCACAGCCATGCATTCTTGTTTCAGTATTGTTCTTTGGCTGAACTAATTGTCTTCACTTCCTAGCATTCACTCTCCCCTTGTATGCTTACGGTGCAATCATATCTTCTCTCAGCTTTTAATTGCTGTGTTAAGCAAAACAAACTCGCATAATCTCTTCTCATAAGATATTTTGTCTTGTTCCATTCTCTGGTTAATAAGATTCTGCCTACTCACTGTACCTTGAATTCTTTCTTAAACACAGGTAATCCAAACTATTGGCATTAATTCTGATAATGGTTTACCAGTGCCCTCCACAATGACATTAATTCTTGTGCTGTGCATTTGTCCTAGGAATTTTTGGCTGATTACACTGGGATACTGTTTGTCATGTATTATTTTCTGACCTCTCCAACCTTGTGTTACTGGACAAAAAAAAAAAAAAAAATAGACATATGCTGAATTCTTGCGCAAAGGAATTTATTACTGTACCAAATATGACTTGACCCAAACCAAATTAGAGGCCCTCAAATTTTCTGATGACCCATACTTCACCCATCTCATCAACAATCTCTGCAATCTGTTTTCCATCCCTGCTCTTTTCAGAAAAAAATCAAATACGCTAAATCTATAACAATTCTCTTCTTCCAAAAATCAGAGGGTTTTTTTAAATCAAAGAAGGATATCCATTGTGTTGACTGTGGTAAACCCATTATATGGTTTCGTATTGTTTGTGTCTGCCTTACACAAGGCAATGATATCTATTTCACTTGCTGATTTTATGGGCAGTCTTACCTTGATTGACTGCAGGCCAAAATCTTGTAAGTCATTAAAGATATGGTAATTCCATTCGTTTACATATTCTTTGTGATTACCTGTGATTTGAAGTTAAAAGACTCCAAAAAACTCTCATTATTTTATACCCTTATGCAGGCTGATGTGAACCAAATCCAACCACAAACATCTCAGCTCCCCCATCTCCAGGATACATCAGTTAGGAGAGCATCCAGACAGTTCTTCCTGCGATTCCCACCTGGTGTTCTCCTCCTGGGACAAACCTCTTTGCCCATCAGAGAGAGCAGAAAGGAGGGATGGGGGAGGACGCACACCTGAGTGTCTTTTGTCACTGTCACTCCTACCTTTAATCCCAGTCACCAACATCATGCCATAACTTGAAATTCCATGAATGAGGAAATCTGAAAGAGTCCAACGAAGCTTCATTGTTTCTTCACACTATGTGGCCTGAATCCAGCGGGTCTTCTGGGCCTAAATTATTTACATATTTTTGAGAATCATTCTTCTAAGTGGATAAAGAGAATCTTGGTACTCTAAAAACTACTTTTTTTCTTTAAGCTGAACTTTTTAGATAAAGTGTTAGCAATTGTTCTGTTAGCCTATTGAAAGTCTAAATTAGTCTTTATTGGTTTTACCAAGGCAATTCAGTTTTAAAGTAGAAAAAGGTTTTCTGTGACTAGAAGATTAGCTATAATGAAAGTGGAGGTGTTTTTAACAATAATACAGTGGTATCCATGGTGCTTAAAATATTTATGCAGATGGTTAATTCAAATTATGTCAACAGACTGATTCAAGTAAATATAATTATTTTCTCCCTAGGTGTTTATAGGTAGATGCTAAATGTTCATATAGAGTTCCAGCCACAGATTTTCCTAACACTTTGCAGTATTTCATTATGGTTTAAATAGTAGTTTAAAAAAATCAGTTTAAATAGTGAAGGAAATTAATTCATTGTTAAATTTTGTTCCATTCGGGTTCTGCCTTTTTATCTTGCCTTGCTACAGTTGTTCTAAGGAAAATGAATTTCTACTCACAACTTTTTGTTTAGAAACTTTGAACACATATCATTTCTTACATTTTAAAAGGAAAGAAAAACTTAATGTAAAATTTTGTTAAAAAGTTAATAAAATGGTAATCTATTTTTAAAGAGTATGAAGTTACTATCACAAGGCTGCCATAACACTATCTTGCATAATTTAGACTTTTTATACCCTCTTGATCTAAATGTCTTGACTTTGTTTTTAAAAAAGAGCTTTTGGTCTCAACTCATCCACTGCAGACAGCTCTCTACTCATATGAAATCTTAGAAACAAATGTTTTATAAATACATAAATCCTGTCATTCATCATTTTATGTTTTCCACTGCTACAGCAGGAAACAGGAACAGGTCTCCTGTTGGCTTTACATTTCCTGAGACTCGTGCATAATCCAGCAAAGTACTTCACAAAAGGTGGCTAAACCAAGCAGCTCCCTCACTCACACACTGCATCAGGTTTTCTACCTCTAATTACTATGAAATCTAAGATATTTTTACCTCCAAAAGATCAGTTCTGTTTCCCACTCTTGTACCTCTCCATGATACTTCTGGTTTGTATTTTTAGTAGATACTTCTTCCTGCTGCATGATAAAAAGCAAATAACACCAAAGATACCTTCTTCCATCTTGGGAAATCTATCCTGGGTTTTGGCAACTGTAAATTATTACAAGTATATTTTCCAGAGAAGAAAATCTTTGACTCAAACTTTTGGTAAAAGTTTGAGTTATCTGGGACACAGTTAGCTGGGTCCATCTACCCCACCCCCTCACACGCTCCCTTTTCATATACAGAGTTACTACTCTAAAAACAAAATTGAGTCATATTTTTGGATGGCTTTTTTTATTGTGGTAGTAAAGTGCATAGTGCAACCCAGTCCTCACCCTGATGGTGACCCTGGACAGCCACAGAGAAATAAATAGCCATGAAAAATTGCTTATAAAAGAGGCACTACAAACAACAAAACTTACACAGCCAGGCAGAAAAATCAATAAATTCATATCATCATGAGGCCCTGCTGTGATGCAAAAATTTTTCAGTAGCTACCACCCAGGCACCTAAACACCTTTGCAAGTCTTAGCCACAGTCCACAGCAGAATTTACAGCTAATAAACAAATTACAGGATAAGGAAAGCACCACAGAAGAAGAAGAAAAGGACACAGGGAATGTGCTTTCATAAAAGCACATCACAAAAAAGTGACAGTCTGGGCATTTAGTTTTCAAACCTGCACCAGGCTCTTACCACTTTAAGTATGATGCACAATTTACAGTTTTGGCTGATTTTTATGGCATTCAAATGTGACATATTTGAGAGGGGCGTCGATATCCTTGTCTCTGTTTGTAAGCACTTGAACACATTGCTCAGCAGCTTCAGAACTGTGCCAAATTCATAATCATTTTTCATAGTAAAATAAGCCACTCTCTCCTCTCCAAAAACCTCTCTGATGCTTTACCATTCTCAGGCAAAATCTGATTTCATGAACATTACCACCTGCTTTTATTTTGCCTTTCATCCAAAAAAAATAGCTATCAGTTACACAAAACCCTTTATATGCTGCATGGGAGAGCTCTGTTCTGATGTCTCTGCTTCCCCCTTGTTGTGCTGCCTTCTGTTGTATGGGAGCAATTCAGCTTCATGGTAAAGTGCTGCAGTTAAAAGCATATAATGAAGTATATTATAAGCCACTACAGACAGGAGAACACACATCTCCTCCCCTTTTCCACTCAGTGCACTGACTACAGTTCCCTTTGTGTGAATCATCTGCCACAAAAGAGACCAGGAGATATTGCTGCTGTATTTTTTTTAAGCATTAGTAACTCTCATGAGATGAATCAACAGACCTTCAATGAGTCACCGTTCCTGCTCCTTCCTTCTTTCCAGGCAGCTAAGTAGTTATTGGAAGAGAACTGGCTGGATGGGAGGTAACATCTATCTGAAATTGTATTTATTGCCTTAGAATTAAAGCAAGTGGTTTTTTTTCAAGTCCTGCTCTAACTATCTAATGCTTGGCTTTAAACAAGGCATTTCACATCTCTTTTCTTTGGTTCCTTGTTTATGCAGGACTGATTTGTTTTTTTTTTTCTTATTGCCCATGGCCGAAAATTGCTGTATCAACTAAAATACAACCACAAAAAGAGTGGAAGTTGTTTCCAAGCGCTTATCTACACGACAGCTGCAGTGTAATTAGCATAACTGAAGTAATTAATAAATAATGATAATAAATAATTTTTTTCTTAGGGCATATTTGGCCTTTGCATGATCTTTTATGAGAAAACTTGGTACTTCCATTAACTCAATTATTTTTGTCCCCCAAAGCAATCTAATGTACTGTGTAGGAAGACTGGTATTTATTTTTGAGTGGTTCATTGGCAGTCAAGATTATTTCAAAGTAAAATAAAATAACTTAGTTATTATCAAAATCAAATCCCTCCTTATCTTTGTCCTTACACAGATGTTTACTCATGATGAAAAAGGTGTTGTACTGTGTTCTGATGTCCCTTCATTCTGAGTTACAGTATAGCTATGGTCAGCCTTTCCAAAACATTGCAAGTTGTGTAACTGCTTGTCTGCCAGTAGAAAGGGAACTGCTGTCTCTCTGCAAGGTGAGAAAAGCCAGGAATTTTATTTTTACCTTGCAGAGATTTTGGCCAGTTTCAGGTGGCCTATTTACAGTGCAGTACAGTACTTCTGAGTCAACTGGTATATATTGTATATTTAAGATTTTATATATATTGTATATTTAAGATTAAAACCACAGGTGAAGATAATGAGGCTCAGCATGGATACAGTAGGTGAAGGTTATTACAGTAGAGAGAGTCTATTCCAATGCAGGCAATGAAAGAAAAAAACCCAGCTTAGTTATTCAGTCAGACAGACAAATATATCAAAATATGTCTGATCAGTCATAAAACGAAATTATGAAAGAATTATTTTAACATATTTGATTTCCATTAATCCAAAGATGCTTTGTTCCTGCAAACTGAAACTAGAATTTATACTTATTACCTGTCCAGTTGTTGAAATTACTGGTCCATCTGTAAATGTTACTAAACAGAAGATATTAAAGAATTGTGAAGGAAGAGGGACAATAATGCATCAAAGTTCACTACTTTTAAATATATTGCAAAGCAATTTATTTGTGCACAGTCTTGTTTTACAATGCAACAACATAGTCATATGCATAAGAAAACAGCAGCTACTGCTGAATCAGGTCAACATCTCTCAGTAGATTTGATTCCCTGTCCATTCTCAAGGAAATGTCACTACAAGTTTACAGCTGCCAGATGTAGATACTGCACACAGCAGAGACTGAATCAAGTGCCTTCAGGCTGCAGACCAAATGGTGGAGAAAATGAGGACCAAAAATATGAGAATAGACACTTTAGGGGTGCCTTTCCTGCATTCAACAAAGCGATTTCATTTATTTTTCATTCTCATACAATTTTTTTTTTAGTGCACAGGATACTTTGAAAATTTCAAGATAAAAACAAACTGAAAAGCTCATAAGAAGCTTCAGACATTCTGAAGAGTGATATATTCCTAATGAAATTGCACAGGAATTGAATAAATTCTGTTCACCATAAACGTTCACCAAATCTTTAGTCTTTGGGAAAAAAATCCACCCTTGGATTACTATTTGTATTTTTTCTAAATATTATGTTATAATTTCTTCCAAAACTTTTATGATTAAAGCCATTCAGCTACATACTTTCATTCCTTTAACTTTCATTTATAAGTTAATTTTCCTTCTCCTTTCTATACATGTTTAAAGGCTTCCTGTGACTGAAGGTAAAATGAGTTTAAAAATATTTCCTCCAGGCAGCAAGAATTTCACTGGGAGAAATCAGTAATACTGTTACAGTATGTCAGAAATCACTAATATTTAAAACTACAGATACATCAGCAAAATGTTAATGCCAACAGCTGCACTTCTTACTGTACATCCTTTTTTGCAGGGAAGTAGTATTTTACCAATACATATGGTAATGTCTCTTCCCACACATCTCAAGTCCCTGAACATCAGGGCAGGGACTGGGAGGAAAAGGTTTCTCTCATTGCAACTCAGCTCAGCTTCAAGATTCCCTGAGGAACAGGAACGAATGTGGAGCCCTGGGATTGACAAGATGCATCCCATGGTCCTGAGAGAATTTGCTACTGTAGTTGCCAAGCTATGCTCTGTGATATTTGAAATACCATGACACTCAGGCAAAGTGGCTGGGAAAAGGTAAAGAAGAGAACCCTGGGACCTCCTGGTCAGCCTTAACTCTGCCTGGTAAGATCACAGAACAGATTCTCCTGGAGAAGGCATATGCACGACAGGGAGGTGATTGGAGACAGCCAACACGGTTTCATCAAGAGAAAATTGTGCCTGACTAACCATCAGCCAGTTCTCTCAGGACTCTGGGGGAACATCTCATTGGGTTCCATAGACTAATGGACATTCAGGTTCCTCAGATGGTCACGAGCCTGATCTCTACTCATAGTGAGAAGTTCTTTGCTCTCCCAGTCCCCATCCTGCTGTCCATCCACTGGAGAGGCACAGGAAGAAAGACTGGCATTGGAGACTTGAAGGCAAAAGAGGTATTGAATACCTCAGCCTTCTCCTCATCCATTGTTACGTCTTCCACCACTGTTTATTGGCGGTGGGTGCACCTTCTTTGACCTTCCTTTTCTGGTTAACAGACCTGTGGAAGCCCTTTCTGTTATTCCTTGCATCCCTTGCCAGGTTCAGCTTCCCTTGGCCTTCCTCAGCTGTATTTCATCTCTGTCCTCTTCCCAGTTTCCTGTCCTTGTTTCCACTGCCTGTGCATTTACTTCTTTCCCTTTAATTGGACCAGCATTTCCCCACTCAGCCGTGCCCATCTCTTGTTTTTCCTGCCTAATTTCTTGTTCCTGGGGATTGCCAGCTCTTGTGCTCTATGGAAGACTTCCTTAAAGATCTGCCAGCTCTGCTCTGCTCCCCAGTCCCTGAGGGCAGTCTCCGGGGAACCCTATTAAATATCTCCTTGTGGAGCTGGAAGCTTGCTTTCCTAAAGTCTTCCTGACTTCATTCTTTACCTGATCCATATATCTCAGGACTGCAACATATACCTGTGCATGATCCTGATGCCTAGAGAGTTTACCTAGAACAGAGGCTGTAGAGTGTCAAAGGAATAAAGTTGGTATTTATTAAAAGGCCTTTGAAGGATACACCCTGGGCAGTACAAAAGCCCAGCTGTGGCTCCACCCAAGATGGATGCCCAGTCGCATGTTTTCACACTTTTGTAAGTTTTGGTCCATTTACATATTGGGGCTAATTGTTCAATTGCAGCTTCAGGTTATGAAATCACATCCTCCCAGATTGCTCTCCTCAATTCACTGATGTTTACACTTTTTGGGCCCGAAGCTGCAATGGTGTCCTTGGTTCTCAGGCTGGAAAAGGTTTGTTTTGTTTAACTAAACTGTGAAGAGAACTTGCTAACCCTTTATATGAAGTTCAGAGTTATATACTCATGCAGTACAGAATCTGGAAAATATGAAATCTTTAAGGAATCAATCCCTTCAGCTCAGGCTGTCTCCAATCTTGATGTCCCCAATTCACTCGTTACATTGGTGACCCTCAGACACAGATGGATTATTCATTCGCCACAGAATATCAGCTTGTTCTAAAGGTTCAGAGAGACAATGAGCCTTACTTGTATGGTACCTTGTGGGTAGATTCACATGAGAAGTGTATCTTATATAACATTAAATCAAAGCAATAGCTTTACTCCCCCTTCTTTCCGTTCTCAACACTTACGTAAATGACCGCATAAGATTCAAAAGAATGTAAAGTTTCATTATTTTTCTTTATTTTACCTGTAACCTGTAGGCACATATAGAGTGTGTCTGGTCTGTAAAATGAGCCCCTATATTAGAGAGATCCCTGAGCAGTTTCTGAGAAAGATATAGCATGTCCACATAAATCAGCACTCAGCTATGCTGGGATTGATCCTCAATGCAGTGTAGTCTCTCATTAGGAATAATTACTGTTGGCACAGCATCATGCTGATGCAGCTGTGCAGCTTCCAGAGCTGGTTCATTTGGCACTTAGCTCAGGGATCACTGAAGTCTTGGGCATGGATGCACACTGTCATTTGGTCAAATGAATGAAGGTTCTGCTCATTAGTTCAAATGGACTTTTCATTTGGGAATTAGATAAATGATGAAGCTATGCAGATGCTTAGTCCCATTATTGTAAATACAGTTATGATTTTTGACAACTACCTGATTATTAACAGACATCCAAGCTATGCAGTAGTTCCTGTATTGCAATCAAGCAACTTGGATCAACAATTTTTCTCTGTTGTGTTGCTTTGGTAGCTTTAATTTTAAGTCGTGTCCTTTGAGAAGTGGCCTCCTTAAAGCAGGTCCTGTGTTCCAATATGGCACTTCAGGACAGCATCTGTAGCCCTTTTCACCTATTTCTGACAGCCAGGAACAACCTACCAAAGTTGTTTCCATGTCATCATTGGCACAGCCTCTCTCAGCCCTGCTCAAATAAGGGCACCAGGGAAGTCAATTTAGAGATGACATTGTGAAACTATCTTTAAACACAAAGATCTGAGTATAAGTGGGAAGGGTGGACAGGATAGTTACTTTCAAATCCTAGATTGCCTACTTTTCTATTATTCAGAGTCTTCTTTTCTATCTGTTAAAGGCAGTGGGAAGGATTCCAATAACTACATATATCAGACCTGATCTTGACTATTTGATAATCTTGACCATTTGATAGATTTTATATAAAGATGTATAGACCACTAGCTCCAGAAATATCTATCACCTTTCTCTTTTTATTAGGCTTTCTTTCATTTTCAATCATTTCACTGAATTCTGTCTACAGGTTCAGACAGTGAGCCCTTTGTCAGAGGTGTATCTACAAACAAACTCTCCAAGAAGTTTGGCAGATGTTGCTCTTACAGAGCTACAATATTTTCAAGCTGTTGTTTTCTCAGAACAAATATCTCTCTGGCAGATTCAGTTTACAGTTCATAGCTTATTGTTGTAAGCTATTTTACAGCCAAGTGAGTGAACTCTGATTCTAGATGTAACATGGCATTTATGTTCTAAGAATGGGATTTCAAAAGGATTCTAAAGACGTTAGAAACTTGTCCCTTTGATGTAAGTCAACTAAAACATCAGTCAGTTCCATTTGAAGGGTATAAAAATACATCAGGGGATGTAAGAGAAACAAAGTATGAGGGAGGACATGTTTCAAAGAAAGCATAATGGGGCAGAAGGAGAGAAATAGAGAGATGGGCGTACATTAGAGAGGTGGTTGAGAGCAGAGTTGTAATCCCTCTTCCTTTTTTTCCCGGTTTATGTGTCTTGAGAACATCCACCTACTGATTAGCATCTAGTGAGTACCCACCCATCCATTATCATCTCTTTCTTTGCTGGCAGCCTCATTATAACTAGAGCTCCTAGCCTGAAATTCATCAACAAAGATCAAACTAGAAAACAGGGGAGAAAAGGATACTTGAAACACAAGGAGTTCAAGGAAAATGGGAGATCTTGAATGCCAGAAACATCTATCAGCTCATGTAACTTGGGCATACCAGAGGACATAGAAATGTGTGCTGCTTCCCCTGCAGCTGACCCTCAGAACTTGTGTTTAACTAAAGCATATCTTCTAGAAAGCCTTGAAAGGAAGGACCCAAGAAGCATGGACTCCTACAGAGAATGCAGTCATAGAATCATGGAATCACAGATCAAAGCATGCCAGGTTAGAAGGTCCCTCAACGATCATGTGGTCCAACATTCCTTAAAAGAAGCACAGTCTAGGCAAAATGTCCTAGCACCCTGTCCAGCTGAATCTTAGAAGTGTCCAGTTTGGAGGAACCTAGCACTTCCCTGGAAACATTTTCCCAGTAGCTAATTGTTCTCACTGTGAAAAGTTTCACTCCTGTGTGTCCCCAGGAGTAACCTGTACACGTTACCCTTCATCTTTTCCATGTGACTTCCTACCAAAAGGATGTCTCCATCTTCTTCGTAGCCACCCCTTAAATAGCAGAACAATGCTGAAAAGGTCTCTCCCGAGACCTTCTTTCTCAAAGCTAAACACAGTTTTCTCAGGCTTTCCTCCAACAGGCTTTCAAGTACTTTGATCAGCTTTGCAGACCTTCTTATGTTTGTCATTGTTGAATTTCACAGGTTTTGTCAGTCCACTCTTCCAGCCCTATCCAGGTCTTCCTGCACAGTGGTTCAGTTGTACCCCTTCATTTTTATGGGCAAATGCTTCACGGATTTAAGATGAGGAAACGATGAGACCTAAATAGAGCTGAAAACAACACAGAACAAAGAGTGAGAAGGGCATTTTGTTTGCCAAAGTTGCTCTTCTGTGTTCTGAACAGATGGCTGACAACATCCTGAGACCTTAGAAAATTGAATCGATGAGAGAAACGTGTTCAGATTTAATTATATGTAATTGCACAAGGCACAGAAAGGGTAAAACTAAGCTACAAACCTCAGAGTATTGAGTGAATTTATGTAGTAGGAGTACATAAAAAATTCACTCTTGTTCAATTTTATGAAATTTTCATCACAAAACCTTGTTCTGACTGAATAAATTAAAACCCACATTAACTTTTTTTTTTAAATAGTTAGGCAACTTCAGACATTTGTTCAAAGTCTGATTATTATTCTCGTTTCTTAGAAAAACTGGCTTTAGCTTCACGGTATTTGGTAGACTAGAAAATAAAATTATTCTTAGGAAAATTCACTTCATTACCTAAAAAGTGACCAGTGTAAACCTCTGGACATTTTTTTGCAGCTCATTTCCTACATCTTTTTGGAAAAACATCCTGTGCTGGGTCAGTCATTCTGAATAAATACTCACATATGCACAAATATGTTAGATATTTTTTCAATCCCCCTATTCAAATGTTTGACAAAATAATACCACTGTCACATCAATCAAAGATGCATTTGAGTAAAAGAGATTATATCATGCAAGGATTGTAAGTGTAGACAGAGCCTGAGAAGTACAACATACTGAGGGGGAAAAAAGCTAAACAATTGCCAGTCTTCTTATATAAGAAGTTACACTGGACTTCTGAACAAATTGGATGCTGTACTGGCTGTGGCTGAGGTGGAGTTAGTATTCTCCTCAGCAGTCCATACGGCGGTGTGTTTTGAATTTGTGCCTAGAACAGCTTTGATACCACACCAGTGTTTTGCCTATTGCTAGCAGTGCTTGCACAGCGCCATTCTCTCTATGCCAGCCAGGAGACTGAGGGTAGCAAAGGCATTGGAAAGGGACACAGCCAGGATCATTGACCAAAAGAACACCTTGCTCAGCAGAAAAGCTGGCATAGAGGAAAAAGAAGGAGTGGGGGCAGTGTGCTCAAACCCGACCTTGAACTCTTCATTCCCCCAGCCTTGAGAGTCAGGGTCTCAAGAGATGTTGGAAGAGCAATTGCCAGTAAAAACTGAGACAAAAAGACTGTTGAGTACCTCAGCCTTCTGCCTGTCAGTTGTCACCAGGCTAACTGTCTCATTTTTTGGAGGTGTGAAATTTCTTTTGTCTTCATTTTCTGACTAATGTGCCTGTGGTCAGATATTCATCCATTTCTGTTAAGACCTGTCATCTTACTTAGAGATGTCCCTGGTTGGAAAGTACTTATTCCATAGACTGAAAATGGAACTAAGAATGAAGAGTCAGAACCAGTAACATAACTTGTATGTGAGACATCCTATTTGCAGCCTCTGCCCACCTGTGAAGCTCTTTTCATTGACATATTTCATGGCTTTTTTCAGTCCATCAGTCTAGAAAATACATTTCCTCACCTTTGGTATGGGAATCGTGTTTTTAGGTAGGTTGAGGAAGGATCAGGAAGTCCATAGATGCAGTGTTATCTTCTCTAACTTTCAGCATCTCAGCAGATACATGCACTGAAAATGGCCTATGATGAGAGGATTTTGCTGGAAAGCTATTCTTTCCCTAAGTATTAGATTAAATATAAAAATAAAATATAAAAATATAAATTTATACAATTGGTACTAATTCCAAAGAGACCGATTTTCTCAGAAAGCTACAAATTTAATTACATATCTTTTAGTCTGTGACACAAATTTTAGTTTAAAGCCATGCATAAAGTTAGATTATGCAGGGACAGAGCTTCTACTTGAAATAACTTTATTTGCCAATTTTCTTCACTTTCCCTTTTAAAAGAAGAATAGCTTTCTTTTAAAGACTTAGGGATACTTCTATCCAC
This sequence comes from Fringilla coelebs, assembly GCF_963513975.1. Taxonomy (NCBI): domain Eukaryota; kingdom Metazoa; phylum Chordata; class Aves; order Passeriformes; family Fringillidae; genus Fringilla; species Fringilla coelebs. The sequence continues at coordinate 97,820,857 of NC_140028.1, read as the reverse complement.
AAGACCAAAAATTTGCAAACAAAGAAGCATTCTTGTGGTGGTTTTCAAAAATCCTGAATAGATAATAGTCAAAGTACACAGTAGCAATATTGACATTGTCATCAGCTGCCTCAGAATAAGAGAAGAAGTCTGCTAATAAGTCCTTATTTTGCAGTCCTGTGGACAGACAGCTTTTGGCAAACTATTCAAGCCTGACAGTGAAGAGATCTGAGGCAGTTCTTCAAAGCAAAATTTAAGGAGAATTATAAACACACGCTTGAAAATGGACTTGAATACAACATACAATTTAAGTACTGGAGAGGTTTTACTCTAATTCCTACTTTGCCTGGATTTATTGGCAGAACCACTGAAGTTACAAAACATAATAACATTAAAACTAAATATCTTTATTTCTGTAACAGCAAGCTCTGGGTTGTACAGATTTTGTGCCTTGTAAAGTGCAAAAGGAAAAACAGACTAAATCCATGGCTTATAAAAGGCAGTTTATTCAACAAATTATTTTATTCAGTGGAGAACAGAAAGAACAACAGCTTTTCAATTTTTTTTTCTTTTAGAAGTAGCCAATTTTGAAAAAAAATCAATTATATAATAAGTTTGGGTTGAAAGCACATTTTCTATAAAAACTTTATTCCTATCCATTCAATTTTCTTAAAAATGCTGTCAAGTCAATCTGATATAACTTTGTGAAAATCTATTAGGTCATGTACAAAAATATTTCACACTGTTTATCAGCATTGCTAGTGATAATGAACATGGAGTGGTGCTTTTACCCCAATTTAATAGCTTTGCTTTATATGAGAGCTTTATAATAGTGCATTATCAATTCAACCTAAGCAGAAACCACAGCTGTACTGGAACACTAAGACCCTAATTGGGCACCCAAGATCTTTGAAGAGAATTAAAAGGGAGCTGGAGCTCTGGCTTTTTTATTTTGTGTGTAGGAAAACCAAATTAAATTGAACTCTTGGTTGTCTTTACTTCTGTTTGGTATTCTCATTTGTGAATGCTGTAATTGATAATCCATTCTCTTTTAACCCTTTCATCTGATCTTTTGCCACCAGAATAGAATTTGCAGCCCAAAGATATATAAACTAAATCTCAATAAGAAAGTCATAATTATAGTACTTTATTAAAATAATTTCTATATTATTAATAACACTCAACATTCAGTAATAGTTATCAATTATGTATTTGCCAAAGATGACCTGAAGGAATGACTAGTAGGGCTTAATGGAAATTCATAAAATTTCTAAACATGGTTTTAATCATACACTATAAACAGAGCACTGTAGGACTTACAGAGCACGTACTAAAGATCCCTTTCTTTTTCAGCTATAAATTATCACATGAATTTTAGCCACAGCATTTTTAGTTCATTGCAAGAATTAATTGTCCCTCAAAATAAAACCAAAATTTAGACTTCTCCACCATTTCTTTATCAAAATGCTTATTCCTTAAAAAAAAAAAAAATTAAAAGTAAACTGGAAGGCTGCAGAGTGCAAAGATTAATGCAATTGGTTCAGGGTCTGCTGACAAAGTCAAGAAGTTTGACTTCTTCTAAAAGTCAAACTCCTACTCAAGTTAGAAGGAACCGAACCTGCCTATAAATTCAGAAAGTTGAATAGATGATGAAAAAATGACTTAGTAGTGCACATTTCTGATAGGACTCCTTACTCTTTGGGAAGTGTAAATGAACATGTTTACAAAGTAAGACTGCAAACAGATTGTGGACATCTCTTGCTTGCTGTTCCAGCTGCTACCGAGGTCTCCTTCTCGTTCGACGTGGGAAACGGGCCGGTGGAAATCGTGGTGAGATCTCCCAACCCGCTCAACGATGACCAATGGCACCGGGTCAACGCCGAGAGGAATGTCAAGCAGGCCAGCCTGCAGGTGGACCAGCTGCCCCTGGAGGTCCGGAAAGCTCCGACAGAGGGACACACGCGGCTGGAATTGTACAGCCAGCTCTATGTCGGTAAGGCGCGGAGGAGGCAGCCGGGCTTTGCTCTCGCAGTGCTGAACATTCTTTGCCAGCAGCAGTGAGTGAATGTGGAGAGCTGTGCACCTCAAGTGTTTGTGGGACAGCAAAGGGGAGAAAAGAAAAAAAAAAAGAAAAAGAAAAAAAAAAGGACAAACGCCCATAATTACAGAAATACAAAGATCAACTAAGAGAAAAATATTGTGCATTAGAAACTTGTCCTTTTTGTCTCTCTCCACCTGCATCTCCTGGCTGAAAGTGCCTCCAGCAGACTGCAGTGCCAAACACCAGAAAGTTTTTGCTGAGAGTCTCTTCCCAGACGCACAAACACTTTTTCACCACAGAAGTGAAAACTTCTGCAGAGTTCTTGCCAGGACCACATGCGCCTGCAGTGCCCATCCTGGCCTCGGCAGCACTTCCAGCCTCTTTAGATTTGATCATTGGCCGTACTTTTGCATTCACCGCTCTCACTGCAGTCTTTTCCCTTTAATCCCGTGGGCTATTTACTCAATTGATGTCGGAAAGCACCACACAGTGCCACACAAATGCATTCCCTGGAACCAAGTTAGTCCAGCTGCTTTCTGGAGCTACTGGTTTCCACTACATTTGGGGCAGGCTATTCCAGCAGCATTTGCATTTCTCCAACTGTGAGCCACAGGGCTGCAAAGTGCTGACATGCCAAGTGCCATTAGCTGGAATCAGAACTGCATGAAACGTTGAGCAAAGAAGCACTTTCATACCTCTCTAGATATCTGTTACAAGACAAGAAGGAGGTTAAAAGAGAAAAAAAAATAATCTTTTTCTCCATGTTAGTCAGCATTCAACAACTCAAATGAATTAAAATTATGTTTAAACCTTTCATTGCCTTAGTAATCAGCCCAGTGTCACTGTAAACTGTGTATAATGTGTCACCAGATGTGCAGGTGTTATTTACAAGATTCTCTTTTGCTGCTGTGATCCTAGAAATGGCAGTTTCAAAATAAGCTGAAAAATAAAGTTTGTTTAAAAGAGGAACACTTAACCTTTAAAAAATACCAAGCCCTTTGCTGTAAACAGGAAGAGATGGCATTTTTTTTCCTAGCCTGAGTTCTTTCAGAATTGTTGATAATTATGATTTTATTTGTTAGTTTTGAATTGACTGCAACACCAGCAATGTTTTGAAATATATAGTACCTTTATTGCCAAAAAAACGAATGTCATAATCTGCACCAGTTTTTTTTTCCTTTCTGAATTACATCTATTTCATACAACTTGGTGATGGAAGCACACATACCAGAAAACAGCTTTAAACTCTACCTGGAGTCAGACCTAGAATGGATTTGAGTTGGAGTACCCAAAATGAATACCTGAATATCGGGGCCCTGGAGGGTAATGCTGAACAAGAATTGTTTTGGTGCCTCTTTTTCCATTTTCTGTAGAATAAATATCCATTCTTTGGGTGAGCAAGAGGGACTGAAGGGTGATGACTGTATCCTAGGGGCTAGGACAGTCGCTCAGCGGGGAAAGAAGGTTTTTCATCACTGCAGTATGTAGGAGTGTACATAGAATGGAATCACACCAGAACAACCTATGCCATGTGCACTCAGCAGAGACCAAGCCTTGCCTGCTCCTACTCCAAATCACCCAGTTACTGGTACTTGGTTTGAAGCACTCTCTGGTTTGTATTTAGTCCTCTTTCCCGCTCAGGTAAATATCAGCCTCTGTGCTCTGTGGTGATGAGCATTCAGATCTCCTCAGGGACCCTCTGGCACCTGCAGCACTGCAGTAATCAAAGAGAGGAGGGATGAGCAGAAAAGATGCCAGCACTCATTGTTATTTGCTCACATTTTTTAGTTTGGGTTTTTTTGATTGTTGTTTCTAATCCAGCCTCAGATAAGACTTTCAGATAAGATTTTAGCTGAAATCACATTTTTTCAGGGAGTGTTTACTCGGTTTGAAAAAGGACAGTTCTCATTAAATGCTATAAAAAACCATCTCAACCCAGATTGTCAAATGAAGTGTTTCAGTGCTCCATCCTCCAGTCTATGCTCTGATAAATAAATAGTATACACGATGTTTCTTGGAAATCAACATGAATGTTTTCTATTGTTATTGAGAATGGAAATTTGACCCCCTTTTTCTTTGCTCACTGTGACTTTGAAAAATGTAACACTGCACAGTATATTATGGCATTATTACTAGGACCCACCATTACTAATCATTAAGAGAGAAAGGCTACACCTTAGCAGTTGAGCCAAGCTCATTTCTTCCACTCCTACCTCTAAAAACATTCAAGTTGAAATGAAAGGAAATCTTCTAGTGCTAGAATCCCAAATGTCTAATTAGTATAAAGCAAGCATTGATGAAAAACTACTGTTTATGCTTGCTAATGGTATGATATCAAAGGGCTAGGTTTCACTGACTTATTGTCATTAGGACAAGGCAATTATAAAGAAGTTAGGCTTAGCAGGATATTTCACGTGAAGCAGCAGCAATAACACCCACTCAGTGTTGTCTCACGGTCCAACATTCCCTCTCAGGCGCTGCAGGAGGCCAGCGAGGCTTCCTGGGCTGCATTCGTTCCCTGAGGATGAACGGGGTGACGCTGGACCTGGAGGAGAGAGCCAAGGTGACGCCCGGGGTGAAGCCCGGCTGCTCCGGGCACTGCACCAGCTACGGCATGTACTGCGCCAACGGGGGCAAGTGCGTGGAGAAGTACAACGGCTACTCCTGCGACTGCTCCAAAACCGCCTACGATGGGCCCTTCTGCATCAAAGGTAAATCATGGGCCCTTCTGCACAACAGGGAATGGGGGGAACTATTTGCCTGAGGGGGAAAAACCACTACGGGATCGATGTTTCAGCTTCATTAAATAAACAAGTAAATCCTGTTTGATACTTCTTGCTAACAATTCAAACTGTACACTCATTTAAATGTGGTTATTTAAAACCACACCTCTTATGAGGGCTGCGTGTTTAAATCAAATAACACAACAAAACACACCAGGAATGCCTGTAGTAGTAGCAGGTCTGGCAGAGGGTATTCCTTAGTCTTGAACTGCACAACCATAAATTCCAACTAGCACAATGTCCTGGTAACTTCTTTAGGGGAAAAATGTGGATTTAAACAAAAGCTACCTAGTCATTCAGACATGTAGGTATGACATTTGGTTTTAATATCTCATATATTGGGAGGCCAGCACTTGGCTTAAAAATTTTATCCTCCAGAAGCAGATCGAGTCTTTTAGTACCTCCAACTGGGTTAGGGATTGAACCTGCTGGGATAAGGGAAGGCACAGAGCTCCCACACTTATGTCAGCCCTTTGGAAATGCTCAAAATATGTTCTGGAATTTTAAAAGCAATGATTATAAGAGAACAATGTACTGTGTATGCACAGGTCTGCATGAGAAAGTCAAGGAGCAAGGAAAAGCAGGATCCAACAACAAAAATTGAGAAGAAAAGTAGTAATTTCTCTTTTCTTTTTTGACTGTCTGATCCACTGCTTCACCTAATAATTTTTAAAGCTCATGAAGCTAATTTGGCAGTAGGGGACAGCACCTGGCCTTTGATGTTCTGGTTTTCAACTCTTTCTCAGGAATTTTTCCAATTCAAAATCTGAGAATTATTTTGCAAATATCTATACCCTGCTCTCTTTTAGCCACACTTATAGGATGTATAAAGTTTATAGCAGACATAGGCAGTCTTTTTACCTGATGCTGTGTTGTGGACTGCATTTCCTCCCCACACACTTCAGCCACTTTCATTTTTACCCGTGTGTGTTCACTTTCATTTCATTCTGTCACAGCAAAGCTTTGTCCACTGATGATGTTGCTCACATACCGGACCATCCTCTTCTAAAAACCAAGGGATTGTTTTCATATCACCAAATATTTACATTACCCGATAGAGATGAATCTCTGGCATGATTATTTTTTACATTCCAATAAATATGATGTATTTCTAGTGCAGCAGAAGGGAAGCAGCTGCTTCTCTAGGTAATGGCTTCCACTGTGCTTGCATGCAGGAATTTCATCAGCTTTCACCATGCTGTGCTGCTTCAAAAGCAAATTATAAAGCATGTCCATTCAGTTCAGGACTGTACATACAGCAGCTCCTGAGAATGTGAATACAGTAATTTCAGTTGATTTAGCAAATGATTTGTCATGAATAATGGTAATGCATATTTAGTATGTCTGTTCATTAATGCAGTTATATGGTAGGGGAAACCTGTTCAGGCTGGAATTAGGTCAATCTCTCACAGATCATGTGTTGATAGAAAAAAAAAAAATACTGCCATACCATATTCACTGAATTCACTTTGTAGCTTTTTCTATATTGCCAGAACTCATCACATTGACTTTTATTTGTGAGGTGTTTGTTCCTCTTATGGACAGGTAAGCCCCAACCTTCCACCAAAACTAGCTCTAAATTTAGGTGTTTAATTTTTCCTGGATATGGAGCTAGCAGAATAAAAACATACCATTAATATAATAATAATTGGGAATAATTAAGCACCTAGCACAGGCAAACCCTGATTTTGGCTGGCCTGTAAGCACTTCCATAGCAATGGCAGTAATATAATATGTTATATTCTTCTCCTTACCAGTGTCCCAGTGCAGCCAAGGGCCTGGAGCTCTGACAGGGATAATTTGGACATGCAGTGAAACTTGCTGTGAGCTGGTACTCCTGCAGAAGTACTCTTGTTAGAGCAGGGATGTCTGTCCCATACGGTGTTGTGCTATTTAAACATGACATCCGATCTCTGCTTTCAATATCAAATCTGTTCCCGGCTAAAAAGGGCTCTCTAAATCCTTTAGACCTTATGCACAAGGTTTAAATTGCCAATTTCCTATCTGTTACTGCTCAAGACTGTTGTACTCATCTAGAGTATCCCCAAGTGTGATTTAATGTGGGTGAGTTCATGAGGCTTCCCTACAGAAAGAACAATGGGATACTGGGGGAAAAGCTAGAGGATAAATTACACACAACAGACTGGGTCATCCCATGATTGAAATAATTGTAAAATCTCTGTAACAAACAGTGCTGATAATGAGGTCTTTGGAAGAATTCATTTACAGCCCATTACACTTACATTGTCAATTTAACTTGCATTAAGCCTTTTAAATCAAGTAAAGTGCTGGAAAAACTTTTGTGTGTTGTCAAGCTTCCTAGACTTGGGAAAGAAGGGAGTCCTACACATTCTTTCTAATAGCAGCTCCTGGAATCTGGTACTGTGTCCTCTTGGCCTATGAGACAAGAATGAATGTATTTGCTAGAAACAAAGGGCAAACATACATAACAACTGCAAAATAAGTAATGGCAAAATAGCAAAGTATGTTTTAGTTAAAAAAAAATATTTTTAAAATTTATACAAATTTGAAAGGTTTTGGAAATTTGGAAATTTTTTTCTGTAAAATAAAATGATGCCTAAATTATATTTTAATTGATTTTGATGGAGAGATTGTAATTCTTATATTTCAATCCATTTTTTCATTAACACTTTGACACTTTCCCCTCTGTAAAAGCATTGAAATATCTATGAACATGTTTTCAAACACTCTATGATCTGTTTTCAATTATTTTTTTCTTTATAACGACAGAGTTGAATACTGCTCTGTCACTTTTATAACCTCCACTACAGTATGCTGTTTGTTGCTGTAGTGCTGGGTAAGTCTAATATGAGGCAAGCAGTAATATTTTCCTTTGTCACCTTCACTAGGAATTCCCATTGGCTGCCAGAAATAACATGGTTAGTGCTTTGCAGAATAGACTAGGACTAGATTATTTCACTCCTCTCAGTAAATATGCCAGGCCAAATAGATCTGTTGATTTGAGAATCAATAGTGCCTGACACCACATTCAAACCAATATGAGATATTACCAAAAAAATATGCCACTCAGCTGGAGCAAAAGGTGGCACAAGACTTCTCTTCCCATTGATTTTCTTTTGCCACAGGAAGCTTTCCTTATCCAAAGGCTTCATTTTGATATTGAAATCACTTGGCTGCAGTGAACTTCTTGGGGTTTGTTACATACTGAAAGTGCTAGCAGAAGAGATGGGAAAATTGAAGGGAAAAAAACATTACCATAAGGAAACCACCGTACAATGGTTCATGGCTAATAAACACACTTCACAACAAAAGCAGGCCTCACATGGTGTGGATTCTTTCACTGATGAAATCTGTCCTGAGAGCCTCTGACTGATGACTGACAAGAAATTGCATTGTCTCCAGCCTTATTAGCGGCACACCACAATGTGAATGATGTTGTAGTGGTCTGGAAATTACACTATTTTTTTTACAAGGACAAAAAGAAGTATGAAAATTCAGTCTGACATCTATTTTAACTGTATTTTTGTTTCGTATTTGAGGCATATGCAATTGGTTTTACTTCTTTCATTGCTCAGAGAAATTGCTCTGAGGAATAGCTGAAGTGTTTCTGCCATCCTGCAGATTGCTTTCTGACCTTTCCCTGTCCTTTGTTTAAGCATAAATTCTCTGGTTTTTTCTCCCACAGCTGTCCTATCATCATAAAAGCATTTCTGAGAAAACAATTAATTTTTGTTCTTCTAAAAACAAACTCTTTCCTCCCTTTAAACAAAAAATAAAAATAAAAAGCAAAGGTCAAATACAGGGCATGTGGCAGCATTCTGATGTGGGACATACCCCAGGGAGAGAGCATTCCTCCTTTGGTATTGAAATGCAGTGGAACAACAGTAGGAGAAGAAATTACACCCACCAGGAAGTGAGGCCAAAAAGAAATTTCTTTTAAAAAAAAATTAAATAGCTGGTGCTATGACTCATGTGCCTTCAGGTATGCTGGAAGGGTAAATTCAAAGCTTTCCAGTTTCTCTGCAGTTACTGAATTTGCATGAACAAACAGCAAGGAGATGCTACACTCTCTTTTCTTTTCTCTTTTGGAGTAAAGCTCAGATTCTCAGTGTGAATCCTTGCAATCCTTAAGACAATGCCCAAAATGAGCTCCTTCATGTTTGTTTTCATATTTGTATGAACCCTGAAAGCACTTACAAGTAGTATTGTTGCAGTCAGATTTCCTTCTTTTCCTGCTCCTTTCTATGTCTCAAAGAGAAAAAACAGCTTTTTACGATGCTGAGTGGATGCAAGGCATATCAGGAGGCAGCAGCTCTGCACCCTTCCACCGACTCTCAGACTGACACTCAATCAGCTCCAAATTCTGCCCTGGTTAGACTCATTCAATCCCTTTATTTGGCAAAAACATTGCATTGTTTTGCTGAAAGCAATGGAGAGGTGATTGCTAGAGTGTTTTAAGGTAACCAACTTCTTAGTTTTCATAGTTCAGAATCACAGAACCCAGAAAATCAAGGCAACATTCCCTCCCAGAGCCCAAAAAATTCAGCTGTTTTCAACATGATTGTGGTCTGTTAGCTGAAAGTCACATGAGAAGTTTTCCTCGGGTTGTTAATGTTAAGCTCCCACTCTGGTAAGTCTGAATGCTGAATTCAGGTTTTTTTACCTGTAGATCATACTTCAGGACTCAGGTTTTAGCCTCTTTTGGGTAAATATATATACTCATAAAAAATAGATATGTTTCTAAAGCTACTCCATTCTTCAGTTCTGTCAATATTGCCTTTTTAAACATTCACAGTTACGCTCTAATACTTTGAAAGTTGCACTTCAGTGCAACAATTTTTTCATTGGAAAAAAACCCAATGTTTTTCTTTTTAAATAGTACTCTTCCCAATTGTACTTATATGTCTTAAAGAGATATCAACCTGGCTATAAATTGATTAGCAACCTGACTATATTATTGCAAGCTCACTTATCATCCATAATAAACTACTCATGATAAGTACAAATACCTTATTTTATACAGAAAACAAATAAGGCAGAGGAATAAGATAAAAACAAAAATAATTAGTTCTGGCTCAGAAAATGGGATGAACTTTCTTGGTCAGAAGACTAAAACAGGCCTGCTTTAGTGTCATTGCTCACTGAATGCAGATGTTTTGTGAAAGTTAAGCAGAGCAGCCTCAGCAACATTGGTGGCTGCTGCATGCCTGTGCAAAGGCAGCTGAGAGATTTGAGCTCTCGCACCAGACACCCATGTGCAATATTTATACATCTGCATGCTGCCTAAATAGTTTTGGCACCTCACAAGATGATAGGGTGTTTATGCTTACAATGGCTCCTTGATGTGAGAAGGTGTTTTTATTGTGGTAATGCAGGAAGCAGAGGGCAGGAAGGATCTGCTCAAATTTGAAGTGGATACCTGTAGTACAGGAAGGAATTGAAGCCAGGTCTCACCTATCAAAGTTGTTACTCTGAACACTGTGAAATCAGTCTCTAATATTTCTCAAATGGCTCTTGCAAGGCTGCAAGTTTATCTGTGAGGTTTCTAAAGAGTACCTCCACAGACTCCCTGGCAGGAAATCATGAAATCTGCTCTGCTGTACACTTGACATCACATTTTCTTTATCCATCCAATTTTATTTGATGGTGGCATGGAAAAGCTTGGTGTTTAGGTTTTATCTTTTTAACCACTATGGATATTTCCACTAGAAATGGAGCTGGCTTGTAATTTAGATTTGACAGAAAATACATGGCACCTGTTGCCATTCCCTTACTCTGAGTCTGTTGTCCCAGACATCAGATCAACTTTCAAATCAGTACAGAATGAACTGCAACTGCAACTTTCCTGGCATTTTTAGGCTCTCTGTGGCATGCACACAGGTGTAGAAAGGTGGAATAAAGCCCTGCTTTGCAGGGCTAGTACAAAAGTAGATTCAGAGCTCAGCCTTGTTTACAAATATTAAACTGCTTCCTGGCAGAATCTACCTGTTGGCATCAACTAGGGAAGCTTGAAAGTGTCAAGAATCAGGTGGCAAAACCCCATCTCCTGTGGCACTCATCCTGTTCTACCGAAGGTAGTGGGAATCTTTGCATGGATTTATGATCCCTCCCCATAGTTTCACTGGTGCACATTATTTTGTATATCCCCTGATTCTGATAGTTCAAAAAAGCCTTTTTTATACTGAATACTGATACACTCATATAGAAGAAGCAAGTCCTCACTAGGTTTGTATTTTAGTAAGGGCCACAAGCAATTGCTGTACTTTGGTGGAAAGTTCCAACATGCATCACAGATTATTAGAGTAAGAGCGGCCAGAAAATGAGGGATGTAGAGCAATAGCTTTAAATCCCCACTTCCTGATTTCACTTACTAAATGTGCCTGAAGGTAGAATAAAATGTTGAGTAAGCTAACCAGATGAATGGTAAGCATTATCACCTTCAGGGCCCTCAAATTCTCTCCCAGTTCAACAGCTGTGAGATTCTGACCCTTTACTGATGCCCTTTGGCCAGAAGGTATCTCAGCAAACAAGTCTTAAGTCTTTGTGACCACAGTCTGGAAGTAGCAGCAATTTTAGGTGCTTCCAAGCATATTTTTAACCATAAGATGAACAAGCAAGCTCTGGTTAATCTATCTTCAATATTCATAACTACATGTAAAATAAATAAAAAAAAAAAAAAAAGGAAATTATGCAAAAAGAAAGAGAGTTTATTCAACCATCTACCTTGTCTGAAGAATCTTTGTAAATGCACCAAGTGTTAGAACATCGCCAGTGACTGTCCTTGCTTGGGATTTTGAAAATCTGCTTTTCACACCCAGAACTCTGTTATAAATGATCAATTGAAATGGCAAATTATCAAATTTGGAAAGATTTTATTTACCACGACCAAAATACGGTCCTCAAAAACCCACAGCCAATGAGATGGTGCAGAGCCCAGGATTGGCATGGGGCGAACCTGGATCCGACCTCTATTGCATCGGACCTCCCTCTGTTCACGAGGTTGCGAGGCCATTTTATACAGTTTTTAATGCCTGAGGCAGAGGAGTCCCAATTTCTTTTGTAACTCTGCATATGCATGAAGGTTTCTTTCACTGTGCAGAGCTGGACAGTCGCTGTTTCCTGAGCGGTAGCCGGTGTTGATCGAGTCAGGAAAAGTTGCGTATTCAGGTGGATCTTTCTGGCGACTTCTGCTATCTCGATCGACGGTATCAGTTGGGCCATGATCTTGGGCCATGATCATCCTTGGGTCCTTGGGTGTCTTCCAATTGCTCTGGCAGTCATGGCACTGGCCATGTCTATTCATAAGTGAACAGAGTATTGTTCTCCTGCCGCCTTCAGGAATTTTGAGATTCCGAAGCAGACATCTCTCCCTAGGCTGCTTGCTCATTTGGATTTTACAATCTTATAAAATACATTCTCTCTATAAGCATAAATTATTTCATAACATTTATTACAAAAACGTAGCATTGAGCACTGGCAAGCATCATCACAGAGTAATAATTTTAACTTACCGAATTTGAGCAGGGCCAAAGAGGCATTTAGGAACCCCAGATGGGAGATGCTGACACCTGTAGGAAGTCAGCTTTGTAAAACAAAGAGAAGAGAATCTTTTCCTTCTCTGTTTCTCATGTCCTTGCCAGGCTTCATAATTTCCAGGATTTTGTCTCCACCTTCTGTAAGGCAGGGATGCCCTGTTATGCCCACTAAATAAATAACCAGCTCTACTTCCTCCTTGGTCTCCAGGTAAAAGGTGACAGAAATCTGATCCAGTGTGCTTGGAAAACTATGAGAAATTGAGTCATCAGCTTGAGTCAGTGAGAGCTGTCCTACTAAAGAGGGGAGATTCCACTTCTTGTAATGCCACACTTGGAAAAATCCTGTGTTTAAATTGGAGGGGTTGAGATTTTGGTTTGGGATTTTTTTGGCAGCTCCACAGATCTGCAACTTCTTTATTTATTAGGAGTAATATCTGGTACTTGATTCATGACAATTCCTATTAACATTTCCATCCCAGCTGTCAGCATAGAGCAAACCCAATTGCTGTAAAGACTGCTGAGTTTTGTATCTCTTATATCTATGCACCCAGATAGAAAATCTTGCTGAAGTTGTGTTCAGACACAACTATGCCATGCTGGCAGGGTTTTTCAGAGGTGAGAAAAAGGTTATGAAGAAAAAAGACAAGTTCTCTACGTGTCTGTATGGCTCACAGGATCATTATCACTACCTAAGAGCAGAAGAACCAACATTGGCATTTTGTTAGTGCAAAAAGCAGTAGAGGACAATCAGATTTCTACTTACATTTTCTTAGGTCTACATCACCAGCCCAAAAAAGTAACAAGACTTTGCAAGATTTGTAGGAGAAATGGGGACTGTTGTTGCTATTTGGCTTTTTCCTCCAGTCTTTCAATACTCCTGAAACCAGACAGAATAAGAGGGGACAAAAATAAAAGTAGCTGAGTGGGGAGAGGGAGATTATGGTGATGACCAAAGAATCATGACCTTCAAAATAACTTTGTCAGTCTGGGTACATGTACATTTTCCATGGAAGTTTTGGATGACCTTTCCAAACTGAAGCTGGACAATTTTGTAACATATGTGCCATTCACAGTGGGGACACACACCTTGCCTAATAAAATTGTTTCTAATAATCCACAATTCCTGTTCTGGGTTCCTCTATAAAGCCAGCCCAAAGTGTTTATATTTGAGAAGTCTGTCAACAGAGAGTGACTGCACTGTATGTTGGAGTAAAAATAGATATTATTTTCTGAAGAAAACAGATCTGTCACCACCACATTCATTTCCCTAAGGTCCCTGCCTTGAAAGGGCGGTTTGCAGAGCAATCTTCACTACGCTTTATGCCTGGTGTCCCAAGAGTCATCTGTTCAGATAGCATTTCAAATATCACAGAAGAAAAGAGAGTTGTGCATGGAAACTTCCCTCACATTTCAGTAGCAGGATTTGGGATGCATTTGGCCCTCTTTATTCAGGGAGCTTGAATGGTTTTCTGGGTGAAGGACTTCCATACTCCTTCTGAGACAACTTCAGGAAGATGCTACACTTGTGACCTCTAGTGTAAACCTCAAGGTCACCGCTTGTGACCTAAAAAGTAGGTAGCTTTTTCATTGGTCAGCCCTTGGCATTTCCAAGTCATGCACCTGCATTCAAGATAGGGAAAATTATGTTTTATATATTTTTGGTACCTCCTAATAGTATAGCAACCTGCTCCTGTGAATTGCTGAGCACTTTGCAGTCCTGCTGCAAGGATTTCAGCTTCTTTCAGTAAAGTACATAATCATGTGCATCTCTTTGACGAGCTGAAACTTGAGAGAATTCAGTATATTCCTATTGAAGGCCCAATACACTCACAAAGCCAAAGTGAACCTTCCTCTTATCCTACCTTTTAAAAGAGGTGATGTGCATGTGAGGAGAATTTCAAGCTTTGTTACAATACCCTGTATGCCTGTAATAATAGAGCCACATTGAAAATTATTTTCTCAGCACAAATCAAGTTAAACATACAGAACATTCTTTGCTCCATCATGAAACCCTTTTGGAATAAAAAGCCACAGAACAGAGCAGTGAGAGTTGGAAGGGACCCACAAGGATGATCAAATTCACCTCACAAAACTGCAGAATAATCTGAATACCATTTCAGAGAGCACCATTTACTTAAAGCTTTCTTTGTAGTAATGAACATTTAACATAGTAATTTATAACATTTACAGCTCTGGAAAAAATGCTTCGCACGCTTTCCAGTTCAGCCCCAGAGCAGAGCTGAGGTCAGGACAGAAGGTCCCTGTATCCCCAGAGCGTGAGGCCCTGGGCAAGCACAGCGCCAGGCAATTCCAAAGATTACTTCTAAAATGAAAGGCATGACAAGCAGTAAGCAGGCTGGAGGCAAACATAATTGTGCATCAGTGTGCAGAGCGTGTGTGTGGATCCTCCACGGGGGCTGCAGTCCCCACCAGCAGCGGCAGCGGCAGCACCCGGCACATTGGTAGGGCACCTGCCCCAGAAGCAGCTTGTGTCAACCAGAAGCAGGGGCTGAAGAATAAATTAGTGGTCACAGGGATATTTTTAGGCCCATCTTGCAAATACTTGGAGCTACTGCTTTTAGCAGTAGCTAAATTTCTGCATGCTAGCGCTTGTTTCTCGCACCACCGTTAGAGGCAGAGGGCATCACGAGTTGGGGAAGTTTTTTCATGACAGGGCCCTTCACTTTTAACCCAGGAGCACTAAAGTTGAGACTACTGCAAAATATAGTTGTTAAATGAAATTGCCTCTCCCATAACTTTTTCGGGGTGATTTAACTTTTCCCCTATAAAATTGCAGTTATAAATCCATCAGAATGATCAAATTATTTATAGCACTTCAGGACCACAGCTTGGCTCTGTTTTTATATGTCCATTTAGTGAAGGCAGCCGTGATATTTTGAGTTTGGGAGAATTTTTATTGGACATCAAGAAAACATCTTTTCCAGCATTAGATTTAGCAAAATTCTGGAAAGAATCATCAATATAATTTTATAATTTTACCTATCCTCTTACCTATTCTCTGCTCAGCTTCTCTGAATTAATTCTGCAAGCTCATTCCTGACTTGCTTTGTGTCTGTGTAAAGCTTCAAAAATAAGCATCTTCCGACATGTGTTTTGAAATAAAGCCTTTGCTTAGGATTGTGTGAAGACTCAATATGTTAAAATGGAATAAAAATAAATTTCTTGTTTAGATGGGGAATTTTGCACAAAATTGTGGCAACTTTGCATCATGTAGAAAGGTAGTAGACAATGAAAGACATTTTTTAAAGACTGTTTATGGCCTTAAGTATTTCTTACAGACCTTCTTTGAATACAGTACCCATATGTTATGATTATAATATTTTTAATCATTTTTTAATAACTTATGAAATGTTCATAGACACACCATCTTAATCAGGTTCACATATCTTTTAAAAATTTCCCTTCTCAATGTTCTCCCAGGCAGCACAGCTGATCCAGTGCCATGATGTCTCTAAATAAATTACTGCCATAGGAAGTCAGTCAAGTGATCCCCAGTGGAGTAGATGATACCAGTGGTGGCCAGCTGTGCAGTAATTCCTGTAGAAGGTTATCAAAGTTGGCATTGCTGCAAGAACATCAGCCTGGAATTATGATTTCAATGTTGAGGAAGAGGCAGGACTGCATTATTATGGGAAGCAGTACTAGTGCTTTTTCAGCTGAAAGTATTCATTCTGTCAAAAGGAGGTGTATTTTCTGTCAGGAGTGTTGGAACAGCACATCTTGTCTCAGATTGGTCGAAAACTGTAGCACGTCCTGGGATCTACACTTTAGGTATCTCTTGCCTCTTGCTCCCAGCTGAGTCAAACTCACTAGTTAATTTTATCTCCCATAAAGGCATCCTTGTTGTGGAGTTCTCATGAAGGATTGTGCTAGCAGTGGATAACTTACAAGCATTGTGTCCAGTCCTTTTAGGGGCTGGGATTATCATCATTCCTTTGGATGGTCCTTCCAAATCCACTCAATTTCGGTGGTCAGAACTGCTGTTTTTCCTTTTCCTTGGCTGTTGTTTGTTTACTGTGTCCTTTAATCCACTCTTCCTTGGACCCCCCTCTTTGAAGCATTACCTACCTCAAAATTTCAATGAGAATAAATTTGAATCATAATTATCCATGTCTGTAGTACTGATGTGAGGTAAAGGCATAGGCTTTCTGTACACCCCAAAGGAAATATTTCCTTTGCTTTGTGAATCCAAGTACCCGCCAATAAAATGGAGATTGTTCTTTTCATTCTCATAGGAAAATAATGAGGCTCTTGAGCTAAATATGGTGCTTAAATAACTCAGCAGTAGAAACGTGCACAGATTAGTACTGATCAAGTCACAGTAATATGTTTCAACCAAAAGGTGTTGGTACATTTAATTTACCTTTTTCTCTTTTCATCCTCCTTTTCCTGTTGTGTTCAAGATGTAGGAGCATTTTTTGAAGAAGGAATGTGGCTCCGTTACAACTTCCACTCCCCGGGGACTAGCGTGAAGGATTTAGTTAGCCGGACACTTTTGAGTTCTGGAGATCCTGAGATCACAGCACCTGACCTCAGTTTGAACAAGGAAGAGCTCAGCTTCAGCTTCAGCACCACCAAGTCCCCTTGTGTCTTATTTTATGTCAGCTCCTACACCCCGGACTTCATGGCTGTGCTTGTGAATCCCACTGGTAAGAAACTGTTCCGGGCTCTCCCCACCGAAGGCGCCATTGACAATACCAGGCTGATATTCAGGGGAAGCTCTGAACTAATGAGAAAGTCTCTTCACCCTTGTCACGTTAAAGTAAAGCACTTAGAAACCTGAACCTTCATTCTGCTTCTGCTAGATCTGGGACTGACGTAACTGTGCAGTTTAGTGAGGTTTCTTCAGCCAATCCTCTCTCACAAAACAAAACTAACCAAACAAAAGAGTCCAAAAACCTGCTATAACAATGAGACCCATGCCATGAGCCAATATTGTGGTGAGAACAAGTAGACATCCACACAAAGGCACCTGAATAGCTGAACTGGCAATATCCCTAGTAGAAAGCGTCATGTACTGATCTGAAAATCTGGATACTCACTGAGGTGACTAAAATATGGATGTAGTATAGTATATAATGTCCTAAACATTTTGGTGATGGATGAAGGTCGGATATGGACCATTTGCTGCTACAGTATTAAAACTCTATATGAACTAAATATACTTGATTCCAAATAGTGCCTTAGTGCCCCATGAAAATCATAATTAGGATGATTTTACTACTGTTCTCTTTTATGGGATAATATGAGTATTCTACATGCCACTCATTTTTTTCCCTTCATGGGAAAGAAAGGACGTGCATGACAGAAATTGAACATCACACAACTAAACTGTAGTTACAGAGGTCTAAGTCTGCCCTTTTGGGCCAGAATATTTCCCCTTTTCATCAAGGGGGGGGCTGCCTTTCGCTTTTCAAACATTCTTCCTTTTAATCAAATATTTAAATGAGTTATGAAGAGCAGACACTTCACTTTTGTTTAGAAAAGAAAAATCTGTCTGGCAGTATGTTATGAATATCAATTAGCCACTCCTGACTATACTTTTCCAACAATGTAACCTCAGGTTTTTATTTCACAATATAATACTAAATTTCCATGGAAGTCCAGACGGTCACTCATCAACAACAATTAATTGCGAGAGCAAGAAAGTCCCATGTGTGAATTATGTGTCAGTGCTAATTTGTTGTAATTTTGCCTTTATTCAATGCATGTCAATGGTTTATTCTTTAGAAAATGTAATGCTTTGTATAATTTCATAGAATTTTACTGCAGCAAGAATAATAATCTCAACAATAAAGTGTTACTTGATGTGCTCAATTTTGAACCAATTGTCCATATTGTTCAAGGCATTACTCCAATTTGTTTGGTTTGCAGTCTGAAGTGTTTACAAACACTGTGGTTTGGAAATGCTGGTCATTGTCACACTTCTGGGTTATAAACTAGAGGCAGTTTCAGCCCAGTAACTTTATAATCCCAAACATGAGCTCTTCTCTTACAGCAGAGACCAGCTATGAGAGCAATTAAGTGTGAAATGATAACAGCTGTATGTGAAAATAAAGACGGGAAAATAGCTGGTGAATAAAGATCAAAATACCTGAGGGTGCTTTTCCCACTTTTTTCTTTTTCACTAGGGAATCTGCAGATTCGGTACAACCTCGGGGGCACCAAAGAGCCGTACAACATTGACATTGACCACAGGAACATGGCCAATGGCCAGCCCCACACCGTCAATGTCACACGGAACGGACGGGACATCGTACTGCAGGTAAGCTGCTTGGTTCCACTCGTATCTTGCAGCATTTTGTTTTATGATGGGTCTGCAGTCCTCTGAAAAGATTGGTGCTATTTAGAAAATAAAAAGTACAGTAGATGGGGCTCTGCCTGCAGATCACACTCCTAGGAGTTAATAAAAGCTATTCGCTCCCTCTGTTGCATCAACTCATGTTGTTCTGAAATCCTCATTTTAGTGTGATGACAGCTGGGCTAATACAGGTGTCACTGTAGATGCTCGAGGGCATCAGAGACATCTGGGCTGATAGATAACGTGGGACTTAGGATAAACCTGTGCCATTCTGGAGCAGCAGCTGGAAGCCAGGAGGGATACCCTACAGCATCTTAAATGGTAGTGAAGCCTGATGCAAATAATATCATTCTGTAAGTCCTGAGTCTGCAAAAGAGGATGTCTTTAAATTTAAATTTACCCTGCAGTCCAGTGAAATTGCAAGAGCTGTTTTGCAAGGATGAGCAGATGCCTAAGTGTTTGTGCGACATAAGCCTGGGACAGAGAGCATTGTTGAAGGCACATAACTCTGGCTTATTAAGGTTTTGGTACAGCATAGGTAGGAACTTCATCTCTCCATATCACAGTTTACAAAACCTTGAGATAGGATAATGCCATTTATACCTGAGGGGAGCACTGCAAGAAGCAGTCACTTTCCAGGCTGCCTTCTCTCTGTGGTCACCACAGAACTCTCTTTCCATTCCCTGATTGTCACATCCACAAACACGGAGATTGTGAGCAGCAGGGTATAAGAACAGTTTTGTTGGAAGGACAGTCAGGTGGATGGGAGACATTAATCTGGATTTGTCAGTTCAGCAGAAGCAAACCAAAACCAATAACAAATGAAATATAAAAAGGAGACGTTTCCTTGGGAACCAAGCCAAAAGGTGAAGAATGATAGTCATCACAGTATTATCTACCTGAATATTAAAATAAATCCCTGACAATTATTGTTTCAAGGTATCAAAAGGAAATTTTTCAGTGCATTACAATGTCATTTGACTGAGACTCGCAGTACTCAGAATAACACTGAATGCGCTGAAGTAGAATTGTCACCAAATTATTCACAATAACAAACATCCTAAAAAATTCCAAG
This sequence comes from Fringilla coelebs, assembly GCF_963513975.1. Taxonomy (NCBI): domain Eukaryota; kingdom Metazoa; phylum Chordata; class Aves; order Passeriformes; family Fringillidae; genus Fringilla; species Fringilla coelebs. The sequence goes on along the minus strand of NC_140028.1, from coordinate 97,801,140 downwards.
CAACCTAAAAAATATATAGGTGCATATCCAAACTCTTTTCAGGCTTTTGGAGGTTGGGAGGGATATATATTGATGTGCGTGTCTGTCTTGCATGCTGTTGCATTTATTTCTCCTACAATTAGAAGGAAATTAAGGAAGACCTATAATTTGGTGTCTCTCTGGTGTTAAATTCTTTTATTTTGGGGAAGTATAGCATGAAGTTCTAGCTGGCTGATTTAGGCAGCTGTAAAACTAAAAAAATCACATTTCATCAGGTATCAGAAGAGATACCCTGCCCAGCTGGAAATTATATACACAGTTAAATGTTCCAGCCTTGCATCACCTCACCTGTACTTGATTCCCAACAATTCTTTCCCAGTGTTTCATGAGACCACTGCCTGTCTAGAACTTTGAAGAGTCAGAAACACTTTGGTTAGTGCTGCTCTGCTGGAGTAAAAATTTTTAATCTATTCAATGTGCCTAAAACTGATTAGTGTAGCCAGAAAGCAGATTCATTTGGGACTTATTACATGAGGTAATCTGTCTGATGCACATGCAAAAATAGGGAAAGAAGGGTCCCATAGAAAGCAAGTCCAGAGATCCTATTCCTACTGTATCCTGAAAGAGACTATTTCTATTAAATTTTGTTTGACCTCCATAAGTTTATTTAATTACTTTTCTGCTTACCTTCTGTAAATGAGAGAAATTATATGGACAGAAATGAATCTGCTAAGTAAATTGTTCATTTGAAAATTACTCCTGTTCAAAAATTAACTCCTCAGAGTGTTTGAAAATACAGAAGATATAGAGTCTTTCTCAGTATTCAGAGGACAAATCATAAAGTATGAGTTTTCTCTTGCAGATCTGAGCTATGAACATTTGAGTAGACTTTTATTTCCTGCTAAATCCTTCTCCAACCTGATGAGCAGCTGGTTTGCTTGCTTTTAAAGAAGACAGCTTGCTTGCCAGGTGCTGTTGCTCACACTTCCACATCTCTACAGGGCATAAAAGTGTCACAAGAAGGATTTATTTCTCATCAAAGCTTCAATTCAAGAGCACTCAGTATTTTTGAGATCTTAACAGCAAGTTCATACTTAGAGTACCTGTCTTTCTAACTTACTGTAATAACCCTGTAGTGCCAGAGAGATTTAAAAAATGTGAAGCCAGGCAATAAATTGGTACCATATGAGCTGTGTGAATCAGAGTTTTATCATGATTCTCAGGAGTTTCACTTACATATAAATATGAAAAAAGACTCATTAGTGAACTCTGTGAGACTTCACCTCATGCTGGCAGACAGGAGGCCACTGATTACTTACACAAACTCAGAATTTGAGGTGGGATTTGAAATCAACATATCCACAATATTGCATGTCCATAATGTAACAAAATAAATTCAAGAACAAACATTTCGTGTGAATTTGTTTTGTTATAATTGTATCTCTATTCCTAACATGCCATGACAGTCAAGACTGAAGGTAGTAGCAAAGGCTCTGTCAAATAGTTTTTATATTTCAGTTTTATACACCCATTGACTGCAGACAAATCAATAGTTCTACATTAAATAACAAGCTCTCAATTGTGTTGCCAGTGGTTTCTCAAGGATAAGGTTAAGGATATACAGTCAATTTACATGTCAGACAAAGCAAATTACATAAATTCAGGGAGAAAGGTATGCTTATTTTCTCATTTCCATAAGGGGGAAAAAATTAACATTTGATAGCAATAATTCCTATCCCTCCCCTCTAGCAAAACATCAGATACAAATAACCATGGTGCACCTCCAAGGCTCCATTAGTTCACCTGTGGCAAGAAAAAGCCCACACATACAAATGGGGAATGCTTTATTCCAAAAGATGACATTTCAAGAGCTGAGCTCTAGGTTATGGAGGGCAAGTTTTACTTTGTTTGATTTCATTAGAAGATTTCATGCTTCAGCAGGGTACTTTACATATCATAAAAACCGGATCACTCTTTACCAAGTGTTCATGGGTGATTAACACTATTCACACATCAGTAAAATCTTCTTTGAAGAAAGCCAAGGACAAAAGCTCACTGGCAGAGGTTCTGATCCAAAGCCCATTGAAGTAAATGAAAGGACTTCCATTGCCTCCAGCAGGGTTTAAATTGTACCTTAAAGAACTGTAGTAGTTGCATCCTGAGTTCAAGATTCATACCTTCTGCCTCTTTGCATGTCCCTAGAGTAAAATCGGGATGGAATCTGGATCAGAGACTTTTCTGTTCTGTTGAACAAGGGTAGATCAGCCTGCTACAAAGAAAAATTATAAGAAAAAAAAGAAAAAAAAAAAGAAAGAGAAATGTACGATATGCTTTGATTGTTAGTGGAATAAAGGTGATGGTCAGCAGGACTCAGACTGGGCCTGTCAGCTTCCTCACATGTACATTCTCAACAGGTGCCCGGATCTCCATCTCTGCTTTAAAGCCATTTCTGGTAATGGGTTATGAGTCACAGTTTATAACACCTTCTTTGTTCCTGAGAAGGATTAAACCAGAGCAACTTCTTCAGGACTGAAGAAGCTCTGTCCTAAACTCTCAGTGCGCTTCCAGGACAATTACCAGCAGCCACTGCTCATCTTCTCAGAAGGGTGGAGACAGCTCTCTCTCTCAGGCCTGGACAATATGTCAAACTGTGTTGGAGGGGCAATACACAACAATATCATACAATCTCAATATTAATTACTGAGTCTGCTCAAAATCAGCTACATTATGAGGTTTTATGGCTAAATCTTGACCTAAACTCAGCTGAGACTGAGAACAATACAGAAAATGTATTCGTACGAGTCTCCGTTTTCCAGCTTCACCAGAGACAAGCAAGAGTATGCACCCATCTTTGTGAAAAATGCTCAATGAAATATCTGACCCTTACCCAAAGGAAATCAAGAAGAAACAGAATTTTTGCAAGACCATTTCCATTTAGAGCTCTGCACTACTTGAAAAGAGATAACAATTGCAAACTACTAGATGGTTTGAAAATGTAAATCATAAAATGTTAATTCAAAACTAATCTGAATTACAAAATAAAACAGTAAATATAATAGTAATAAAATAAAATGGGTGAAGTGGAGCAAAGCAGTCTGCATATAATCCCCATCTTAAATGCAGTAATATATCAAAGATTTTATAATTGTAGATTAAATTTTTTTCTTATTAAAGCAAGTGGGAACTTTCTCATGGACTTCAGTGAGGCTATAATTTCATCTCCCATCATTATTTTTGCTGTAGAATCACAACCATCACATTTGCTCTATTTTGAAGCCTCAACAGAAAATTATCACTGTTTGAGCTCTTGCTTAAGAGAGGCCATAAAAAAAATCACCAAATTATTTTCTGCAGCTAACCCAAAAATAATGATAGCAGTAAAACAAATTTTGTAGAAAGACATTTTATCTAGCTTTAAAGACTTCAAATGATAGAAAATGTACCATATCCTTTGGCTATATCTTACAGTGCTAAGTACCATTCTTGTAAAGAATTTGCACCTAATTTACAGTTTGAATTCAACATTTAACTTTGGGATCTTTGTGTCTAGTTTGATAGATGAAAGAACCGTTTAATGTCAGGCATCACTCCCCTTCACACTTTCTTAGAGATGCTGATTAAAACATCTTTTCATCTTGCCTGCAAGATGCTAAATAAACCGATCTATTTCAGTACACCCTCATCCATCTATAGTTTTTGAGACAAAATAATTTTTTTAACTCTTCTCTGAAAACTCTTCCTTTTGAGTCACATTTTGAAAACATTTACCCTAGGATTAGAAATGGTAATGGTTTTTATGCCATCAAAATGATGTAGAAATACCACCTTTGTTTATTTCCTTCATTTTCTGGGAATTATGCTGCCTCAGCATCCTTTGGGTAGTGCTGTAAATTGTGCAGACACCAGATTAATCTGAAGGCTGGTTTAGCCAACATTTAACTGGTAGGGAATGGGGAAGTAGTGTTCATGATTTGAAAGGAACCAGTCAGACAGTATTTACAAATTCCATGGCTGCTGACATGAATAAAACTTGTTTTAAGTATCCAGGACTTTAATCACAGACCAAACATGTAAACCATAGTCAACATCAATGCAACACTTCACCCTCTGCTTTGTTTCCTAACACCCAGTAATTCTATTGTATTTAAAAAAATAATTAATTAATTTCCAAACATGTTTTACTTAAAGGGAAAAAAAAATCATTTGTTCTATCGATAGTAAAGGCCTTCCTGCTGAAATGAATTATTTAAAATCCCTGGGGATACATCCTTTTCACTATGTATTGCCCTTCTGTAGTGGCAATGTATTACTCAAAATGCAAGTGCCACAGAAAGGCAAACTCAGACCATTTTCTAGAGCAGAGCCATACATTAGATCTGCATGTTTAATGCATTAGCAGTTAGTTTAGCCATAACTGTTACGCTCTTTTTTCAATCAGAAGTCACAAGGAAATGATTTTACTCAGGTCTGAAAATGTAGGTGTTTTTTTCCACAAAATAGGTGACAAAGCAGCATAAGAAGCTATCAATAGATATCAATAAACTTCTGCAAATAAAACAAAGCTTTTATTGACATGGTATATCATGCCTATAACCCTAAGCAACATCTGGTTTCCAAAATATAAACAATTACAGGCCCTGATCTTTAATAATTCCAGTTCTCTCCAACTATAAGGATATTACAGATGTTGCAAATGACCAGGTGTTCAACACTGAAAAGTGTCAGTAAACAACAGCAAGGAACAGCAGAACAGAATTTAAATTGTGTGTACCAGAACCAGAAATGTGCAAATAATTCACTGATTATTCCTTTTTTTACCTGTTCTTTTGTGCTCACAGGATGACCATGAGCTCCGAGCAGTTTTGTTGCTTTAAACCTTCACTGAATTTACTCAATTTCTCTTTTTTACAGTGTGACACACAGTATTTCAGTTAAAGAGAGCAATTACAGGTAGAACAGGAACCTCGTAAATGAACAACTTCTACTCCCCTTTTGTGTGTGAGAGTGGGTTAGTGGCATCTGCCAAGGTAAGGCAGCAAATCCCCATTGAATGTCAGCTTGATGAAAGACAGACAAAAAGTTTTCAAAAACCATGTCTTGATTTGGAAAGACAGGGGTCTGCTAAGGAAGGCAGGAGCCTCCCCTAAAATGGAAACTGTAAACCCCCTCCCTCAGAATTGTCATAAATTTGAAATTAAGGGGCTCTCAGGAAAAAATATGGGGGCAGGAATGACAGTTCTTTATTAGGGAAGAAAATAAAAAGATAAAATAAACAATGCAGAAAACTAGAACAGCACAGACAGAGTTAGAACTCAACCTGACACCCTGTTGGTCAGGGTGTTGGTAGCAGTGCCATTGGAAATGTGGCTGCAGTCCTCCCGGAATGTCAGGTGTGGTTCTGCTGGAGCAGGGATCCTGTAGAAGGGTGTAGTCTTCCTCTGAAGATCCAGTGGAAGAGGCAGCTGCTGTTCCTCTGGGAAATCCAGTGGAGAAGCTGTGCTGGCGTTCCAGAATCTCAAGATTATATCTGGGTATGAATGATTGGCTCCTCCCTCTGGGCGGAGCATCTCCCAATGGGATGCTGTAGTTCTTATCAGTCATGCAGTGACATTCAGTAGCCTGTTATCATCAGATGACCCCCTGGAGGGAGGAGTGGTTGTGGAAGAGATAAGGAAAACTGCCCACTGAACAGAAGACAACTGCCATACAGATGGCAAATAGAATACAATTTCCTTGGCAGTCCAGGACAAATCAGAACTCCTCCTTAAATTTTTCACTCATCAACAAACAAGTAGACATCAGGACATGGCATCCTATCTCTCTCTTATTGGAAAAACATGGGGAAATAGTGGGAAAAACATCATCCATATATCCCCATCTGGGGGTAGCATTGCTCCCTGTGGTTTCCCTGTAGCTACTGCAGAAAGGCAGAGGCAGACGACAATATATTTCTAAAAGTTTTACCCTCTCTGCATCAGCTGAGATAGTTTCAAATTTAGAGGGCTTTTGGAAGAATATTTCTCTTTACTTTCTGCTTTGTAAAACCTCTCTGTAGGAGAGGAGCTCCTTTACACATCCATCCTTCTCATTTCCTTTTAGCAGAGGTTGCGTTGCTGGATTCAGAGTCATGTTTCAGCTGCCTTGTCCCAAACCTGGCCCATGTCTAGGCCACAAATCATGATAAGACCCAGAAGTGAAATGTCTTCCTCACCCTACACCCCCATTTTCCTGGGAAATAAAGCTAAGGCCATTCAGGCCACAAGGGAGAATGGTGCAGTCTGGTATTTCCTGAGTCTGCATATCAGAGCAGAGCAAAGGTCTGCAGGGCATATCAGCAGGTTTATCAGCAGGCTTATCCCCCTCCCAAATGTGTTACTTACATTGGCAATGCTGAAAATAATTCCTTCTATAATGTATTTTCAGGGATGAGCGTGTGTGTGTGTCTTCCTTGGCCTGTGTGATTGCTGGTTTTATATAATTTTATTGGAATTAAAGAAACAAGGAAAGAACAAAAAAATCATTAAGTAATCCCAGAGTTCAAGACAAAGCTAAAAAAGCCAAAACCTACCATGAAATAGGCTATTTCCATTGTATGGAAGCACACACCGGACAAACTAATGTCCTGTGAAAGTCATCTTTAGGTACCTGAGGTAGACCTCTTTAATTTTAATGACTTGGCATTATATGACTTGCTATTGCTTCTGTTAACATTTATTGTAATTCATCAACTAAAGAGAGCAATAAAAAGTCAACAGATAGGTGAAAGAAGCAAAAGAGAATCATTTTAATTGAAGGAGCCAAACTAAATAGTGTGCCTTTCCTTATCAGCGCTTCTGTTACATTTTGAGTTATGTTTCTACATTTCCATTTAAATTTTATCCAAAATGTTGCTCTTTTTTAGAGGGAGGCAAATTATCCCTGGCATTATTTAGCAGAGAAACAGCAGCTTTCAGGTGGTATATACAAGCTTTCTGCACTTAAAGGATTCAAGTTTTGAACCAGAAAAAATAACTTTTTTTTTTCTTTCTGCAATGTATCTATGTTTTTTCCACATCTGTATCACGTTAATCCCGTTTTTAATATAAATCCCTGCAAAAAAGAGACTTTATCATAAAATACTGTAATTGACCTTTATTTTTAAAAGAAAAACAACTGCTAAAGGTTAAATCAGTGCATTACACAGCAAAATAGATTTTTAGGAGTGGTTCCTAAAAGAGCATTTACTACACCTCTATAGAAATTTCATCTGCAGAGCTCAAAGCACAGTGCCAGCCTTTATAGTTTGCCTTACATCACACCAGTGAAGTGTGTGCTTCCTCCTGTGTTCCAGATGAGCAGTGAGGCTGCAGGTCTATGACAGTCCAAGGCAGTAAAAAATGCAGGGTTTATGGTCCTGCCTGTTTCTCTGGATCCGCTCCTCATTTACAGTCCATGGCTTGTCCCTGCTCTGGCTCAGATCTGATCTGCACTAACCTGGGTCAAGGACCTGACCCGTCAGAATCAGATCAGCGGAGCACCACTGCCACACTGAGGAAGGAGCTGAACTGCAGTGAGAGTGGCCACGATCAGCCTCAGCAATGACACCACTCCAATCTGCTCCTTTCCTCTTGTACTAGAGAAAAAAGAAAAAAAATCAAACATCACCATATGAAGAAAATGGTTTGTAATTTTCCTAACCTTTTAGCAGGTGAATAATTATCCAGATCACACCAATAAAAAGAATGTCATTGTATCTCCCATTTGATTTTCATAATCAACTTTCTTCTTTCTCATACTCTGCTATCATCCTTGTGAGGAGCTCCATCTAAACACCTGCATACTGCCTTGTTATTTTCTTGGGGTCACGTGCCTAGTCTGTTCTAGCTTTGTAAGCATTTTTGAGTAGGAACCCTTTTTATTATGTATTGATTTAGAACTTTTAGCACAAAAAAGCCCTTGTCCAGGACTAGAGAAGTCAGAAACACAAGTGATAAATCATCGCAATCATGCAGAAGGGAAATACTACACCGATCAGGATGGTAACGCCCCCTTCTTTATCCTGCTGCTGCTGAAGTTAACCACAGAGCTGTGTTGACATCAGATGGTGTGAGATTAAGCCTTACAGCATTATTATTCCATCTGATTTCGACAATTTTTTAATAAAATTTATCCAGCATAAACAAAAGCCTTAACTTTACAGCAGTACACAGGCTGGGTTGACAACGATTCAGATGTATATCCACAGGGTGAATATAAGCTATGTGTTTGTGTCCATAGCCTTTTTTTTTCCCAAGACTACTAAGGTGATGCAGACATTATGCTTGCCCTTAGATTGATATCTCTGTTAATCTCAGAACTCCCATCAAGATTAGTTTTATTATCTAAGTGAACAGTAATTTAAAAGAAATAGCATTTTATTGAATTTCTGCTTAAATCCAGACAACTTCAGGAAAAGGCAGTCTGCCTTGGCGTGACGTGACTTGAGAGCTGAAACTGCAAGTTCCTCAGAAACTGCCACCTACTTTCATCTCTGTTACACTCAAAGCCCCACTGGATGTTTATATGAAGCTCAAATGAAATTACTGAGTTTGCAAACTCAGTAGCTGTAATGAAAAACCTTAAATGTAATTTTTAAACAGTCATTTAATACAAAATCATGACATCAACATCTGCATATACAGAGGTTCTATTTAATTTTCATTAAATAAGCAAATCAAATTATAATTCAAATTTGACACTAGTAATTCCTTTTTATTATGTGTTTTCTATTTGATTGGGAGGTTAGTGTTTCATGCAAAGACTCCAGGCTGCTCTGTTCCAGCTGCTTACACTGGAGTCCCCACTGGATGGCAGTCACATGCAGCTTTGGAAAGAATTCAGCATGATGCTTTAACTCATAGACCTCTAAAGAAACCCTAGGCTAAGCGTCTCTAAAAAAAAAATTGTTTTCTTTTATTAGGTAATTCTAGTTTAGTACAAAGACATGCCATAAAAGCAAGTGGACAGAAATCTCCCCATTCCCTCAGCCACTGTTCCCTAGACCCACTGTCCTGTGGTGCATCATTTCATTCCAGGTGCCAGGATCAGAGAAAGGCACTGCTCAAAGCTGTGGAAAGCAACGCAGGTGTCCCCTGACAAGATATGCCAGAGCTGGCAGCAGAGCAGGAGCTGGCTGTACCACTGATCAGAAATGTTTGCCCCAGAAAATTGGTATCAAAAGGTTTTAAATAGAGATTTATCTTAACTGGGAATCAGAACAACCCAAAGCTTCAGAGGGTCATTAAAACAATCCACAGCTGAACCCACTGGGATATCTTTCCTTGACTTGTGAAAAATGTGAGTGGTTAGATTCAAGGTTTTGTTCAGTACAAGAGACCTGTTTAAACAAGTAAACCTCAACAGCAAAGTGTCTGCTCCTGTTAGAGCCAGTAATGATGTGTAACAAATCATTACTCTCATTGTTGCAATCCTTTTTGCCTCTGTACCGGGATGAATCTCTTGGGACTTCAGCTCTGCTGTGTTGAAGTCTCAGGGGAAGGTGAGGTCACTGGAAGCATTTTGGGTTGATTTTTTTTTTTTTAATCTGGCCAAGGTAGCTGCTAACTAACCTGTTCTGAGATTGGGAAAGAGAGGACCTTTCCAAATCCTGAACACTACCTGAACACAAAGGGAGTCTTACCACGACAGGTCTGGCAGGATTTGATATTCTGTAATTGTCCATGTAAATGGTCACAGTGGTTTAACAATAAAACTGACTTTTCATTTTAATGCATAACCTGCAGACACAACCCATGCATACAGGTAGAGGCTGCCTACACATTTGGCAGGGGTGACTTTTTTATTACTTGTTCCTACTCATTTGTTACTCTGACATTGGATACATGGCTACTGCTTTAGGACATCCAGCATACATCAATAAATTGATTATAGATATAGATTGATATTTAATTAATTTATTTATATTTTATCTGATAAATGATGATCTGATCAACACTGCTGCCTAGAATCCAGATCATAATAAAAAGAAATATTTTAAAATTGTTCCAGACTGATTCTGAAAAAGAGAGAAGCCAAATGTTGATGATATTGACAGATACCAATGTAAGTAGTAGCATGCCCAATTATTATATCAGAGTTGGTTCAGCATATTTTAAGTCATATTAATAAAGGGAAAACCTAGAAAATTAATCCTGTGTAGATATTGGAAAAAATTCCACTGTGGGCAAGGAAGTTACATGAGGTCAACCTCTTGACATATAAGAGGATGGAGAATAAGTGTTTTAAGGACCATAAGTGGTTTAGCTTTCACCAATCTTTACCTGATACACCTCTCTAAAGTCTACACTTTTCATTTAATAACCTTAAGGGTAAATACCATGACAGTTCTAAGCCATTTCTATTTTTGTCCTGAAATAACAAGAGAATTTTTTTATATGCCTATTTTTTGATAGTTTCCATTGAAAATGCAGCTGGCACTTGCAATGTTGGGTGCTGGGACATTTCCCTTCCATCAGGAAAACCAATAGCAAGCACTCAAGTGAAGTCCCTCTTTAGTAGGGCCTTGGGTTGCTAGAGGTTGGGATCTGTTTACTATTTTAACCCTTTGTATTCACTTGACTATACTCTTTCCAAAATAACTCTTTTCAATTTGAATTCATATAACCCTAATTTCAGGTAAAATATGTATTTCTGCTCTTTTTTAAAAATCTAAGAAAAACTGTCCACAATAGTTTGAACAAACTGAAGCTCCTTATTTTCCGAGTAAGAAGATGGAACTATGTTTTTTCCATGTATTTGTCTCAAAATAATCAGTGTGAATACTAGTTATGATAAATTAAAAATAATTTCTGAACTTAAAGACTTATTAAACCTCTCTTGCCATCTGCAGAGACTTTTTTTCCTGTGTCCTATGTATATACACATTTCTTCTTGGGGTTTTATGGGGAATTATAAGAAAGATGGGACTCTTCCAATTGGTATCGTTTTGAGATGATTGCCTCTGTAGATTCACGACACCAGCAGGCTTTACAACTACCTGAACTCACCATGTTCCAGGGTATCAGAGGACTCAGCCCTTCAGTTTTATGATACCTGCCATTCATTTACTTTTAGCCACTGAACTGAGCATTTGCAGTATTATTAAAACAAAGCAATCCACAAGAATTACATTTTGAAATTAGAAATATGGCAAAAAGATATGTGAATATATTGCATGCCCCATAGAGTTGCCATTTCCTTAGAATTACTTTTGCAGTCTATTGTATCCTGCAGTCTTAAATCACATATATGGGTTTCTATCCTGTTTTGTGCCAAGGCAAGGCCAGAATAAAATAAACTATTACTGCTCTGTCCTCTTTAAGCCTGTGTAATAAACATGTAAATCTGAGAAAATAAATAACAACAGTAAAGATAAAAATTCATCCCAATTACCTTTATGAAATGTGAAATCAAAACTCCACTGAGCTATATTAAACTATGTTAATAGCACTACTACCAAGCATAGGCAATTCATTTTATTACTCTCTTTCTTCACATTCTTCTGTTAAATAGCTAAAAACCAGGGGGAAATATGCTAATGTAACATGACTGCTGTGCCATATCGGGGACAATATGCATTTCCTATAGATTAAACTATTTAGCTAAGTTGATTACTCTTGAATTTATTTAGGTTTCAATAGGAGTCATCACAATCAGATTGAACAACATTCTCAACAAGAAAGTAATAAGCATGAAGTGCAAAAAAGAGTGCCTTATTAATTTATGGCTTTTCTGAGAGAAAAGAAAAATGCCCAGTGCCTGAATTAGTCTCAAATTCCCAGCTATGTAAATCTAGCTTCAGCAGTAATATAGGTTCCAAATGGAAATCTATTTCCATGGAAAGAAAAAGTTGGTTTATTATTGATGCTGTTGTTATATTTAGCAATTGAAGAGCACATAAGTAAAAATTGATGTGATTCTACAGCGATCAGAACAAAAATATATTCAGTATAAGTATTCTCCAGGCCTTGGGAACTGTGGAGATGGCAGATATGGAAGGAAGTGTATTTGTGACCATGTTTGCAGGGGTCTTAGGATGAGGGAAGAAACAAGAAAGTTGACTCCATGTTCAGAAGGCTTGATTTGTTATTTTTTGATATGTATTGTATTATAACTATACTACAAGAATAGAAGGAAGGATTTCATCAGAAGGCTAGCTAAGAATAGAAAAGGAATGAACAACAAAGGTTTGTCTCTGACTGGACAGCTGGACTGTGATTGGCCATTAATTAGAAACAACCACATGAGACAATCACAGATCCATCTATTGCATTCCACAGCAGCAGATAATCATTGTTTACATATTGTTCTTGAGGCCTCTCAGCTTCTCAGGAGGAAAAATCCTAAGGAAAGGATTTTTCATAAAATATCATAACTACAGGTATTTACTATTGTTTTCCCTTTATGAAAATGAGAGTGTATTAGACAGTTATAAAAGATGGCATCAACTGCATAATGTAGACCTGATTGATCAGAACTGTAATAAGCAGAGCAGTTCAAAATACTCATCATTTCTTTTCTCTTTCTCCAGCTTGATCACTATCCTCCAACAAGTTACAGCCTGCCAGCCACATCTGACATTCAGTTCAACTCCCCAAAGGCACTGTTCCTAGGAAAAGTTATAGGTAAGATTTCATTGTATACCTGGGACAATGATGTGTAGCAGGATGCTTGCTGGACACGTGGTACAAGTGGTGATACTGGAGTTATGCCTAAAGGAGGGGTTATGTTCACTGATGAGCACACAAATAAATAATTTTCTGCCATGCATGGGGGAAAAGAAAAGGTTTGAGCAAAGAGACCTTGGTAACATTGTCTTTGTGAGGTTTCATTACCCTCTCGGTGTCAGATAAAGGCAGTCCAAGGAAATCACTGAGACCACTGCTTCTATCAGGAGATACTGAAGTTATTTTGAGTATTATCATTCACTGGGAAGTTATTGTGTGCCTTGTATAATGTCTTTATCAGTGCATACTGCCTTCTCATCCTAGAGCATCCTCTGGCAAACCACCATTCTTTCCCACTAACATCCACCAGCGAGGTCTTTTGGAGTCTGTAACACCTGCAGCAACACCCATCTGAACATTTTCTATCCCTTCCGTGGATTTCATGGTTATTTCCAGTGCAGCAGCTTCCTGGCCAGCTCCCCAGATGAACTAAAGGGGAAATAAAGATGCCTTGGCCTCACTTTTAGACCATCCTTCATTCCATTGCTTAATTTTTCTGCTACTGGCTTCTATGAATTCCCAGGGTTACTCACTTCAAGAAGCAATTCTTCCCAAGATTTACAGTTTGTAAGGAGGGCTTTTTCCTCTTTTCAGAGGTAAAGGGGAATTTATATCATTTCCTTTAAGCGCTTTATACAGAGATATAGTTACTCGAATTCAGTGAAGAGCTTAATCTAGAAAATTGAAAACTTTTCTTTGCTAGGGCAAATATGTGGCTAGGGCAATAATCTGTGAATCCTTTGCACTGTTTTTTGAAGTGGTAAAGAAATTGACCACATTGCTAATGGAATTTTTTGTAGATACTTTTTTCCATTTGTTTTGTTTTTAAAATTTAGCATGCAGAACTTCCATGAAATGGGAAATGAAAAGCCTTTAAAATGACTGGCTATCAGGAGAGTCATTAACTATTTTCTTGTACTTTCCAAGTCAGTTCTGTTGATAGTACTGATTTTGGACAGTCTCTGGAATTTCGGTACCTTACTCCATTTAATTTGGGCAGCCGGGCTGAAGCTGATGGTCTGATTCAATTTCTTAATAGCATGAGATTATATTAGCCCTTGGGGAATATGAAATGTTTCTTGCTTCTTCCTCTCTACTTGTTACTGTCTTTGCAGATGAGGCATTTTATTAAGCAGAAAAAATGTATCACTACTAAAGAAACAAACTAGAAAACAAAAACAAAACCCTTTTTTACTCTTTCTACCAAAGAAATATTGAATTTCACTGCAAAGAGATGGATTTCCTGGTGTGAAATGGTTGTGCAAGTGACCATGTCTGTTGATGAGCTTTACTGTGCAGCTCTCAGTCAAGTTGAACAAGGGGAGAGCTCAGTTAAAAGGGTTACCCAAGTACAGCAGTTTGAAGGGCAAAGTAGACACAGAATTCAGTATCTTCAAAGGCTCTAGCTGTCACCTCATACTGACAAGACATATTTTAGTGGTCTAGAGGGATTAGAACCAACAGAAGACCTGGATACATAGATCAAGTTGCAATTTGTGCCCATATGCAATTACATTCTCCAAATGGGCAATACGGGAGCTGCCTCCCATTTCACCGCTGCTCTGGCATCACTTGCATTCAGTTCCTGTTGTTCCCACACGATGCAATTCTTATTTGTCAGCAAAAATGAATGCAAGGCCCTACTTTTAAAGACAGATGGGTTTTTGAAGAGCACTCTGGAACAACCTTACTAGGAAACTGTTCTTCTGTCTGTCTTATTTCCATTTTTATTGGTGTTATTTGCATAGGAGCAGCCGCTTCTGCACCAGCTGCTCTTGCTGTGATAGAGAGTTCATCTGCTCCCCGTCAGAAATGATCCCTTGTCCAACACCTCCCACAATACAACACCTCTCTCTGCTCTAGGTGTTACAACAATATGGATGATTAATAAAGTGTTGCTTTGTAACTGCTCAGAATATTTTCTGTAAAGCAGGAGGGTCACATCAGAACAACAACAAAATCTTTGAGTTGCAATCAGGGAGGGGAGGACTTTTCTTCTTTAAGTTGAGATGCTTTCTGTTTCCCTGAAATACTGTTTTAAAAAATTCATTTGTTCACTGGCTTGAAAAATACTGATATAAAATGATTGTTGTCTTTTGGAAACTGGAGGTAAAGGCACTTAGTATATAATTCTTACCTAGATAAAATGGATTACAGTTTGAGGTGTGAAATAAAGCTGAAACACACATCAAATGAAAAACCCTATTTTACATGTGTGTGTAGTAACAAAAATGATAACACTAGAGAAATGCAGGATTTCACAAAAATTATAGAAAGGTATTATTAATGTTTCAAGGAAGTTCTTTAATCTGTTATTTAGATGTATTTAGGCTTTGATGGCTGACAGACCAGGCGAGAGGGAAAACCAGGATATCTGGATGATAAGCTATGAAGACGAAAAAGTGAAAATTAGACAATGTGACAGACATCTACATTGTCATGTAGGCTGCAACTTGCAGCTCATTCCTGCAGTAGGATATAGCAGAGGTTTGATTTTTCCATTTAGTGTAGAGGTTTTGGATGCAATGCTCAGCTTTGTCTTCACATCCTTTTTAGGAAAATACGCCTGTACTCTCTTAGTCTGTACTATATTATTAAATTTGGAACAATTCTTTGGCATTTAATATGTATTTATAAGTAATTAGCTAGACATAATTATACATGATTTTGTGAAAGTATCATTCTGGTGAACAGAAATAATTTGAGAGTTTGTCTAACAGGATATATGACTGAACACTCACCAAGCTCAGACAAGAGCTGCTCTTGAGAAAGTGGCAGAGAAGTAAAGGAAATGTGCTTCTTGTAATCATTTCCACCAACCACTCCAAATTAAATTGTCTCTTTTCAGAAATACTTAAATATCCACTTGGAAACAATTGACATAATACAAGTCATCATCACACAGAGAATCATTTTCAGAACTGACAGCTGTCCTTGCAGCTCACCTCTGTGGGCTCCATTTTTGTCTCTGCCTCAATCCAGTGCTCTTCAGGGACTTCTAGTAACAGTAGCCAAAAGGGAAATACCTTTCAGGTCTGCCTTCCTATTTACAAAAGCAGCTGCCATCACTCTACAGCTAAAGAGAGGTCCTAGAAATCAACCCCATAGGCCTGGATTCTTTACATAAAAAGTAGTTGCCTTGAGAAGAAGTGGTAAAAGGTCAATTTCTAGATGTGGTGGGGTTTTCCTAACATTAATGCAAAGATTCTTTTATTGTTACCTGATTGGAGTTACTGGGTTTTTTACTGGTGTTTGCGGTGAAAATTAAAATTGGTGAGGAGATATTTCTCTGGGTTCCTTGTGACATTCAGCACCTTGGACTGATGGGAGGTAAGACCAGCTTACATCTAACCAAGCAGTGACAGAAATACTTCACAAAAAGGAGAAGATAAATGATATTTCTTCATGGCTTAGGTATAGAAAGAAGAACTGCTTTTTCTCTTGCATGGCATCTGCCTGCCAATAGATACTGAATAATAGGAGGCAAAAGTTCAGAATGTTTTGAATTTCCAGCAGTGAACAATGGCCTTTATTCCAAGAGGTAAGTATTTCTTACTCCTAGATAAGCTACTTTATTTTCTATAGAAAAAGCTTGGCAGTTTGGTGCTTCATTACTTGTAGCTGAAAAACATCAATGACCTACCATGCAATTCATCCTACCAAAACCATCACACACTTTCAAAACCAGCTTCTGATCTCCATGTTTCTACACAACTGCAAAGGTTCATCACTTCGAGGGTTTGTTTCGTGTCAAAGAATGAACATTTTCTCTCTTTGAGAGCATTTGCCATCATGAAAAAGGGGGTATTGATAGCCTTGATAAAAAAAATCTTTGAAGGATAAAGGCATAGTCATATTTGGTGCTCATTTTGGGTTTGCTTTTAGACATTGACATCATCTGATATGAAGTTATTGTTAATATATATATAAGATACCAGTTTAGAATTAGATCTCTATATTGTAGGGCACTTTTTGCCAGCTTTTAAATTTGTATCTTAGAAAATAGTGCAGAGCTGTAAATAGATCATGAATAATCTAAAAGTACTCTTCTGCTACACACCTTTGACATGTATCTACTACTACTTCATGATCATAATGAAGGGAACACCTCATTATATATGTTAGGAGTGTGGCATTCAGAGCTGCACAGCTTGAGCTCTGCTGCTCTCCTTCATTTTGCAGTGCCGGGAGACACTCTGAGCGCAGGGTAGCTCAGCCAACTTTCACTGATAATGAGAAAAGAAACAGCTAGCATGCAGTAAATTCATCCACCAACTTACTTCAAAGTAACTGCCTGCTGCTTCATTTCTGAGCAGCAGCATTAACATTCAGCACTGTAATCTCACTGAGAATGCTTCTTGCCATATTGGGAGCCCTCCTGCTACAGCAGGTAGCTGTCGAATATTAAAGATGTGCTTTCCCCTGCATGAGTTATGTAGGAATTTTCATACAAAAATATAACATCTGGACAATTCCTCTTCTCCTACTCCTCCTGTGTAATGCTATCAGCCTGGCTGAAAAACAACTGGGATTAAACATTGCCTGTGTCTCTGATCTCAGATCTGTCTGTCCATGCTCACTCTTTGAAGTGCTTCTGGTAAAAGTGGAAATGTTCCACAGCTCTTCCGGTCAAAACCTGATCAAAATAAAAGTCATTTTTCTTTTCTTTCAGGTTCTGATCTACCTCTTTTTTCTCTGAGAAATCTTACCTACAAGCCATATTCAGAAAGGAAGATTTCCCTCTACAGGTCTCCCATCCAGGGGACATGATAAACACTTTGAATTGCCAGTTTGACCCCAATAACTTCTGAAGAAGAAATTAGGGTAGCTCAAGTGAATTTTATCATTTGAGAACCAAAATGAAGAAGAGAAGCAAAGAATATTCAGTGACGCCTCTCAGTATCCATGCAGCATCTTCTTTCCATTTTTCAGAATATTGCAGGATTCATCTGCTGTAGCTCCAGAGAGGCAGAAGGCAGACCCCAGACAAAGTGGATTAAATTGGATGTTTAGATAATCTCAGCTGTCACAAGTATAGCCAGCTTTGCTCTTCTAAAAATTAGCTGGAGTCATTTCCTCCCACAAACTTTTCACTCTCACCCTTCAGGTGATTCTTCCCCTCTCAGCCCCTCTCTCACTACTTGGTAGTGGCAGCTGTCTTTTCATTTCCTGTTGCACTATTCTCTGTGAAAAGACTTCACTGATACCCAGTGGGCATTCAACAGCTCCAGAAGGTCACCTTTTATTGTCATGGTCTTCTAGCACACATACCAGCCTCTAACAGGATGCAGGAGTCTCCTCAATTCCTAAATTCTAAAGTTGTTTCCCTTGTGCTTTAACATGTCACAGAAAATTGATTCATATAGATCACTCTACAGAAGCTTGCTGAGAAAATTATCCTATTCTTTTACAGTTCTTTCCAAAGTATTCATCTACTGGCTCTGAAAAATAAAAATTTAAAAAAAAAAAAGAAAAGGGAAAAAATAAAAGGAGATTGTAAGGCAATTTCATTTGGTTAATGCCATTTTAAACAGAGTATTTGCACAAGCCTTATCTGACATTCAAAACAAAGATAACACTATTTAAAAGCAAAGGAATATAATGAAAATTTAAACTCCAGTAATTAGACTGACCTTTTCTTAGCTTCTGTATTTTGTTAAGGTGGCATATCTTGGTTATACAACTTTTCCCTACCACAGGAAGACAGGAATAATATTGCCTGTGCTGTGTAATATCTAATACTAATTTATTTCAAATGCAGCTGCTTTCAAGGCTCAAAGAAAGGAACTGAACATGACAGGGCATCAATAAAACCTGCCACTGGCCCCATAAAATTCTAATGGTATAGATAGCAAAATCGAAGAGCTCAGAGCACCTTCAAGGCTTATAAATCATTTAAAAAGAAAAAAATGTGTTACACAGTCTGGAAAAGCCCAAGGTGTTCCTGAAGCTGAAAGTATAGCACCTTATAATTTTCTTCCAAGTATATTCAAAGGAAAAATCAAAAATTAGAACAGAACTCCCCAAAGATTACAGACAGAACTGACCAAAAAAAAAAAAGTCTTTAATAAGCCAAGGCACAAGTCTTAAAAATTTTTATTACTTTACCTAGCTTGGGCAACCTCTGCCCATAGTTCCAGATATAAAACATTCAAAAATAATGTGAATATGCACTGATGATGTGATCAGAAATAGCTACAGAAATAGTATTCTGGCCATATTATTTTGGCTGAGGGCGCAGATTATATACATGCCATTTCTTGTGAGAACTGGTACAGAAAATATGTCTCATTCAAAACTGACTCATTGTTTGACAATTGAAAAAAAACTCAGGTTTTATCTGAGACTTGTTCCACTTAGGGAAAAATCATAACAAAACAACACCAAAATATTGCAGAGGTTGTCAGACAGAAAGGGAGATGACTCATGCCCCATGTTTTAGAAGATCGCTGGGATCAAGTCCCTTTCCCTCAAGAGCTGTAGTCATTTTCACTCCCACCACTGATAATTGGAAAGTGCCTGTGTCCTCCTCTGATCTGCAGTGGCTTCCTTAAACCAGAGGCATCAGAGGTTTTCTAGAACCTGGAGAAAGTTTGCTCAGGTTGCTGGAGAACCTGGGAAGAGCAAGGGATGTGGGATTTTCTGGAGTATGAATTAGATAGGAATTTCATGGTGTGTGCTGCTGTGCCTTAGGCCTGGACAGCTTTCATTCTCTCAGAGAAGCCTGGGTCTGTCCATGTGATTTTGAGCCATCCAGCTTTTTAAGATGAAATTTATCCCTGTTCAAAGGCTCAACAAAATCTTCACATTACTAAACTCTGCTTAAGTAGACTGGATATAGAATGTAAAGTAAGTTTATATTGTGCTGCTGCTCTTTGCAAAAGAAAAAAAAACACCTGTTCTGCATGAGCATGTTCAGGACATAGTAAAATAAACATGTTCCTCAAACAATATTAAGTCATGAATAAAAGCGAAGCTCAGATAATCTTTCTTTAGGACCTTTATATAGAACTATAAATTCATAGACTAAATTATTCATGGTGAATAATTTGTTTGATTCCCAATATCACAAGAAGAAAGGCAAGTATATAAACTATGGAAAGACACTTCAGCAATTTCCTGTTCAGCTAGACCTTTGGCTGT
The DNA here is from genome assembly GCF_963513975.1 of Fringilla coelebs. Lineage (NCBI taxonomy): Eukaryota > Metazoa > Chordata > Aves > Passeriformes > Fringillidae > Fringilla > Fringilla coelebs. Next base: position 97,781,275 of record NC_140028.1, on the reverse strand, counting down.
AGGCTGCTTTGCATTTATTTTAAAATAAATGCCTTCATTGTTTAAATTACAGAGCCAAAACCTAGCTGATATCTTAATTTCAAGTGTTTCTGCTCAGCAAATTTTAAAGCTATATATATACACTCTCTAAATAAGTCCTTTATGATAGGTACAGTAATGCATTCTCCATCTGCATATTTCAGGGAACACTTAAAACACTATTAGTTGTCATGGAGAAGCAACTCATTTGGAAGACTGTGTGATTCCCAAAGGCTTCAGCTACATCCATGCTGTAAATAAAAACAGGCACTGTGGTCGTATCAGTCATCTCGCTTTAAAACTTGCCAGGCCAATTGGGTTGACACCGCTCAGCAGGAACTGGTTGTTTGAAATTATTCTGCCAAATCTTTTTTTCTTCTTGTTTTTTGGAGAATTGTTTATTAGTGTGTTTGCTTGGGTGTTTTTTGTCGCTTTTCTTGGTTTTTGTTTTTCGGTTGGGTTTTTTTTTGGTGGGGGTGGGTCTTAGGGTATCTTCCAAAAAATTTAGAAGTATCAAGAAAATTATGTTGCATAGTACTGAGATGGATAGGATAGGATAGGATAGGATAGGATAGGATAGGATAGGATAGGATAGGATAGGATAGTACAGTACTAGGGATAGCATTGGTTTTAAATAGCTTCCTGAATTAGATTCAGAGGTTTTTCACAGCAGACTCAACGTCACTAATGGCTCCTTGTGCTGCAGCTTGGTTGTTTATTCTGATACTAAATCTTGCATAATAGTGGCAGTGTTATGCCATTGAACATGACAGTCACTGATTCTTAGATTTATATCCCATAATAAAACTGTATTTAATCTGTGGTGCAGTGACTAGTTCTTAAACTGCTCCTTTAAATACAACAGGAATAAACTCACATGTTTGCAGCTTTCTTTTTAGAGAAGCCTGTTTCCTCTCCCACAAATGTACACCACCACCTAGAAATCTCTCCTTTATGACTATGTGAACTCACAAATCTACCTCAATGACTCCCAGCTACTTTACCACCAGGGTTGCATTCCACTGAGAAAGGTTCCAGTCAGCCTCCCACCAAAAGGTAATATTTTCCTTTTGTTCTGTCTGATAGCAAGATAATATCTACTGGTGCTGGTTTTGTTACTCCTTCCTACTTTCTGTCCTCTTCAGACCGTGTTCTGAGTTTTACCAGTCCTTCCTTCTTTTTTTGGAGAGAGATTGTCATCTGTCTCATTGTTACATGAAAATGCCTATTGATCAGAAAACAGTCTCCTGATCCATCTGATCAGTTGCAGAATCCAAATTGTGTAAAGGCTGCACCATAATATAGACAGTTATCTCAAAAATGTCCAGGGAGAGAAATTAATTTGTCACCGAGTGTCAGAAAAATTGAATTGTTTGAAATACTTCAACTAAAATGACTCCTCCCCCCAAAAAAACCCTTTTTTCCTTTAAGAATAATTTGAAAATAATTTTTTGGGCTGTAGGTGATGAGACACCTCAGAAACACTGACATTGTAAGACATCTTCAGAGCAAAGTTCTATTACAATTGCTAATGTAATTCATCAAGCTGTCAAATCTTTCTCAGCCAAATTGGATTTGATTTCAGTTTAGCACCTTGAAAATATGTACTTTTTTCACCCAGTAAAAGCTCACTTAACATAGAAATTAGCATATTTGTCAGTCTCCCTGGAGCAATGACAACCTATTAGTTTCTTTCTTCTGCTTTCACATGGCATTCTTTTCAAGACAGTCAATGACATGACTAATGAAGCTGGGAATGGTCTACTATTTCTTCTACTATTAATTTGACCAGGATTTAAACACTTCCTTTACATTTTTCATAAGTAACATCTTAAGATTTCCTCTAATATAAATGCAGACAAAACTATGCATTTAATAAGATAGTTGACAAATCTGCCTTCCTGGAATCACAGGATGAGAGTTAGAGTTTATGAAGGCCGTGCAAAGGCGAATGAGATCTCTGTAAGCCGTCCTCTATATATGAAAACAGCATATGGAGAAAAACCAACATATGGGGAAAAGAGCATATGGAGGAAAAACAGCAGTGGCTAAAACTGATCTGACTCTGCAAGTACAGAAACTTGGTGATTGCAAAAGCTACAGGAGAAAGAGAGGGACGAGAACTTCAAATACAGCTTCTCAAAGCATTTTACATTGTCTTGGGCAAACCCAAGCATTATCTCGTTCCGAGCAAAGGAACTGATGTGATTGTATCAGAGGGCACAAGACCCTGCTGAGCTCCTAGGCCAGCAGGAGAAAGCAGGATGTTTAAGTGGTGTTGTAACATTATGTCAGCTGAAGCAAAAGGATTTTTACACTGCCATACTTTCCGGTGCTTCCTTTACCTTGGGAAAGGAGCCGAGGCAGCAGCTCTCCACTAAGTGCCTGCAAGCTTGCAGGAACCCACAGATTTCTCTCCATTAATGCACAGAGCACATCTTAATTGCTTAAGTCTGTTATCTTGACTTTGTAATAGTGTCCCCTCCAGGGATGAAGGAATGCCTGGCTGGCAGATCAGTTTGCATTGCATCTGGTTCCTGGGTGTTGTTTGTGGTGTGCCACATCCTTTCTGCTGAGGGATGCACTGAAACCAGAGTATTAAATTTATGAAGGACTTTTTTTTTTTTCTGGAATTAGAATAATAGGCTGCACCCTGTCCTCATGCAGGAAAATAAATGAATGGGAAATATTAGAGTTGTGATGTATTTTCACTTTATTCTGAGGGGATCAGAGAGGGAATGGAGAACAGGGAGGAAGAGTGGGGCATGATGAGCTTGACAAACTCCCATTCTGTGTTCAGGCCTCAATCTGCCCTCTTTCTAGCTTCCCTCATCAGGAATTATCTATTAAGATGTTCATCACAGCATTCAGACACTACCTTCTATTCCCAATGTGATTCCTTTACCAACAGTGCTGCACACCCAGCTCTTTCTGCACTGGTTTTGTGGCTTCCCAATGGTGTGCATGGCACTTACACACCAAAATAATTTCTGTTACTTCCAAGCTGGCCATTTCCAGTCTTTCCTTAAGATTCGCCTATTACTGTTTTGGGGTTTTTTTGAAGAAATTTACTTTGTACATAATTGTCAAACCATGTAAGGGCAATAGGCTGAGAACAACTCTTTTAACTTAAAATTGCGCTGCATTTCAATAATGTTTCAATTACTTTATCAGTCTCCAAAATAAAAATAATTTGGGGAGCTCTGCTCTTACACGCATTCCTTACAGGCCTCTTTCCTAGCCCTATCTCCCTTCTGCTCCCACTCTCATCCTCTGACTCCCTTTACTGTTCTGCCTGGTCCTCTCTGGCTGCAGCTCACATCTAAGTTTGCAGCAGGCAGCATTTATCTCAGCAATGCTCAGTCAGGCTGCATCCTATTGCTGCAGCTGGATTCAGCATGCTGTGTCTCTGCTGCTCTGGACCCAGCTCCTTCTCTCCTCTGCTCATCCACATTTCAGTGGCCCTCAAGCTCCCAGCCACCAGCAGCCCAAATCCGTGGTGTAGTGGCAAAGCTCTGCAGGTCAGCTCTCTCCAGCACGACCAAATTGTGCCCCCTTCCTTCCTTCTTCCAGAGCCCAAACAGAAATCATCAAACAATTCTGTGTTTTCAAAAAGTAGAAATTACTATCAACTGGTGAGATAATTTTCTTTCTGTGAGACTTAAGAAGCTGGGTGCCTTCTGAATTTCTTGTTGCAAATTAGGGTAAATGCCTCTGGAGGGGAGGGAAAAAAAAGAAGTTCCAAAGGGACTAAGGAGTGTCATGGAAGAAGCTGTGAGAAACACAGACATGGTGAACGAAATGGTGGTGACAAATCAAGACTGTTGATAAGCAAGAAAGAAGGCTGATGCCAGATGCAGATCAAATAGGGATGCCCTGCTTCTCTGGTGCCAGACTGGGGGAATAGACAGCTTGGGAAATGGCACTTGATCAGCTGCCTTTGGGAGGTTTTTCTTGTTTCTTTGAGTTTTTCTTACTGCCTGATCATAAGACAAAGAAATGAGCATATATATCTTTGCCTCACCCATCTGCTTCTTTATTGGCATCTGTTCCCTAACAAAGTCAGATCTCCTGTCAAAATGCACAACTGTCCTAGCTGAGCATGTGGCACTTTGGCTTCAGCCTGTGCTGGTTTCAGAGATGTCAAACAGAGAGCATCAAGTTTTGGGCTGGCTCATTTCCACCCTCTTGGACCTCCAGTAATTTGCTGTCAGGGACAAAATTAGCGGCGCACTGCTCTCCCTCTCCATATGCAAGAACGAGTTGATGAACAGGATTGTGTGATCAGTGACCTTGCTGTGACCTTTTCAGTTTGAGATGCTGACAGAAGACCCCTCTCTGACCAGCAACCTCACTGCTTTGCTATTTAACTGATTTACAAGCACATCAGCCAGCCTCTTATGGTAAACACTTCGACTAAGACAAAAGGACAGGGTTCTCTACATCTTAAACTCCTGCAATCTCAATCTTGCCTTCATCTTCATTATCTATATTTCTGCCTGAATCAAACACTTCCTGTTAGTAACAAACTGGAGACAGGGAGAAATGAAATGAAATAAATATTCATTTAAATCTTTACCAGTTTTCAGATGGACTCATCTGCAAAAATACTGAGGTTTTTTTTTAAAGGACATTGGAGATTTCTTGTGCCATTGTTCTTGTCCTGTTGCAGGGCTTGGTGTTGAGCATGCTTAAATGCAGCCCACATGTAGAGTTTCTGCAGATGTGTACCTACCAGCTTGGCAGCTGCTGAAAGACACAAATTGCTTTCACAGGTCACCTCTCACATTCCTCTTTTCCAGCTCTTCCTCTGCCTCCCATCCACTCAGCCGTTCAGCAGACACTCTGTGGGGGCTGCTCACCATTCAGAAATCCTGGACAACTCACCACTGTGCCTGTGTAATTAAACTCAGCTTTGCACAGGCCATGAACTGGAACATGCTGTGGCTGCATGCACAGATGCACAGCTAAATGTTATGCCCAGCAAATTCAGCATATCCAGAATATTTCAGCCTCGCTGTACATCTGTTGTGGTGTCAGACTAAGTGTTCTCTGTGCATTTCAATGCTGTCAGACGTGTGACTGTCACAAAGCTCACTATTAGATAGGAACTACCAGCAATATTTAAAGTGTTTCTTTTTGCCAGTTTCAGAAGAGGGAAAGTATGGGTGAAAAGAGAAGATTTTTAGGGCAAAGTGATCATTTGTGGTTTGTTCTTTTCTCAGCTTACATCAAACTGCTTCAATCTGTAATAGTGTGTTGAGAAGTGGAGGAAGTCTACAATTTTTAAGAGGATTTAGTGCTTCAACACAGAGATCATGATGAACAACACTAACATTTCCTAGTACACAAACTCTCACACATGCCTATGTTTTTGAAGTACCTGAGGCTTCTCAAAAAAGGCAATTTTTCCAGATTTCTGTGAAGAACTCTTGTGGTCTGTGACAGGTGTCTTGACAACACCTGTTTTATCATCCCACCTCAGTCTACCAATCCACATCACCCAGGGGCATGAACCAACCACGATGCTGAAAGTCCTGAAGAAAAGTATTTGTCAAAAATAAAAGCCACCAGAAAAACAGTAGAGGTAACTGGTAGATGTAACAATAGAATAAAGGATATAACTGATGTTAATATTTGGAATGAAACAGGAAAGAAGGAAACAACTGAAGTAAGAATGAGGAAGATACAGAAAAGCAGTGGTGAGAAAAGAGGGTAGGGAGAAATCACTGAATGGAAAACCATAATAAATAGATGGTGACTTGTATCACATAATCAGCAGAAAATACTTGAACAGAAAGCCCCTGAGACACAGAATGCCAAACATTTAGTGAAACATCATAAGCTTTACTCCAGGTAAGCCATCAAATTCTACTTAAAATCTGTACTGCTTAAGCTGATTTAGCAAAAATCTCTGCACATTTTATGGAGAGCTGTTTTCTGTGAATCCTTAGGGCTTGGATTTTTTCCTTCTAATATTAATTCTCTGGTGTTCTTCTCTTAGTCATAGTGCAAATGATTTAGCACCTTGGAATAGCAAGGATTTAGCTTCTCTGCTCTAATGATTTAATATATGTGTATTTTGCTACTGAAAGTTACCACATTAATCTTAAAGTCTTAAATAGTCTTAATATTAATCATTAATCTTAATCTTAGAGGGGTTGGGGTTTATATAGTTGGTTTGGTTTTGGTTCTGTTTGGGGTTTTTTTGTATCAATGTATAAGATAGAAATCATTTCAAGTACAATGATACCAAGCAAAATGTATAAAGAAATTTATTTCCTCCTAGAATGTGTGCCTTCTTCAGTATATTAGCACTGCATCTAATTCATCAATGCAAACACTATTTCTCATTTTCCAGTGAAATCTTATCTGAATATTCTTCCATTCTAGAGATTTTACAGTTCATGCATTTCTGTATGTATTAATTAAATATCTAATTTTCTAGCTGGGTCTCCAATTTGGATCTAACGTTTTTCCAGCTTAGTCGATATTACCCTTTTGACAGAAAGAATAAATTCATTCCTTGGAGAAGGGAGTTCTGTCTTATATATTCATTATTTAAGAGAAAGTCTTATTTTAATTATCTAATTTTCTTCTCATTGGTATCTCACAATAATCCTTTACCCCTTTTTACCCTCAGTGCATTGTTTTAAAATTGAAAGGGCATCAATAAAATCATAGAATGGCCTGGGTTGGAAGAAACCTTAAAAATCCTCAGTTTCCATGCCCCCCTGCCATGAGCAAGGACACCCTCCGCTAGACCAGGCTGCTCAAAACCTCATCTGACCTGCTACTGAACACTGCCAGAGATGGAACACCCACAGCTTCTCTGGACAACCTGTTCCAGAGTCCCACCACCCTCATTGTGAAGGATCTCTTCCTGATATCTAGCCTTAAACCTATCCTCTTTCAGTTTGAAGTCATTTCCTCTCATTCTGTCACTGCAGCCCCATGTGAGAAGTCCCTCTCCAGCTCTCTTGTAGCTCCCTTTCGGTACTGGAATGCTGTTTTAAAGTCTTCCTGGAGCCTTCCCTTCTCCAGACTCTTCTCAACCCCAGTTCTCTCAGCCTGTCTTCACAGGAGATGTGCTCCAGCCCCCTGAGCACCTTCATGGCCCTCCCCTGGTCCATGTGCTTCTTCAGCCAGGGCCCCCAGAGCTGGGCACAGCACTCCAGGTGGGTGCCACAGGCGTGAGGCAGAAGAGCAAAATCGCATCCCTCGATCTGCTGGCCACGCAGCCTTTGATGTAACCCACCATGGGCCCACATCTCCAGCCTAAAATCCCTCTGGACAGCGTCTTTCCCCTCCAGGAAAGGATGCTATCCATGATGCTGTCAGCATCCTTTGACCTACCAGCAGGTCAGCTGCACCACACACCTCTCTGTTGGCAAACTTGCTGAGGGTGCACTCAGTCCCACTGTTCGTGCCACTGACAGCTCTGTTAATGGTGCCAAGAAAAAAAATTAATCCAAGGAAGACAAAATCAGCAGGAAATACATCTCTTCATGACATGGAGTTGTGGCATTTCTATTCTTGTCAAGAGATTTCAGACACTCCAAAGTAGAAGTAGATTGGGCTCTGTCTTCACACTGTTTTTGTACCAAGGAGAAATGTTTGAATTCTATGAATCTTATTCGAACAGTCAGGAAGGAGCTGGAATATTTGTACTTCACGGGTTGTCATTTCATTACCTCTCCCATTGTTTCTGCTTTTGGGCAATAGTTTAATTTTTTCTTCATCTGCTTTGTGTCCTTTTCATTTGGTGAAATATCCATGGCAAAAGCTTCTTGTATTTGCACAATGCCCTGTGTTGCCATAGGACAGCTGACCTCCAGCCTGGTTTTGAGTCATGGCAAATGTTGTGCTTCAGTAAGGCTCTGAGACTTTGTATCGTGCTTTTTTGCTGCCTGATCAGTATTTGACATAAAAATAGAGACTTTTTCACATTTTTAGGCCCCTACACATTCATCTACTGCTTTTATTTCACCTTTTCCCTGCTGTACAACTGGAGCATGGCCCATGCAATGGTCTAATCCAAACCTCCGTGGTTGCAGCTCTATTTTCTACATGCAAAGCCTTTTAATCAGGCTGTTTAGGGGGCTTTTAAAGGCTTCTTGAAATATCCCCACAATCAGTCAGTCTCTGTCCTGATAAACGTGTTACAGAGACAGCATATGTTCAACAGGATGGAGACAGACAGTGCTGGAGACTCTGCTGGCAGGATTTGAAGGCAGTTGTGCCGTGCATTTGTAGTGTCAACTGGAATGATGTAGTGGAAAATAAACCAGTCTGCCAGTTTGGGATTTCAGATCCAGGGTTTTAGGAATGGTTCAGAATAGCACAGTGCCATCTGTCTGCACAAAGCTGCAGGAGTAACAAGACCATGGCAGCAGCAGTCTTCTGACTGACCAAGGAAACGTGCAGCCCATTTGGCCTGAGCTGGGGAGGCACCACAGCAGCTTTGTAAGCATCCTTCCATTCCAAGTATATTCTGCACTGTCAGTCTCAGGGATAAATTTTACCTAAATAGGAGGTGAAATAGTTATTTTTAACGAGTTCTTTGATATAATAAAACTCTTGATTTTCTTTTAATCAGGAGGAGCATTTCATTTCTGTACTTTTCAACATACTGCATAGACAGAGATCCCTGGAGTTCAGTTTTTCTGACTCAAGGCAGGAAAGGTATAAAGCAAACTCCTGGTTTATTGCCAAATATATATCTTTTTATGAACTATGCATAACATTATAGATACACTTTTGTTGGCTCTTTTATCTTCTATTTATAGAGGCAACCTGGTTTGCACTTTTAAATACTAAAATCCTTTTTAAGCAGAGCAGCAAAACTGTTGTATAAGTTCCCTGAGCAGTGTAACCTCTGCAAACATGCTCCACTCCTTGGATAGATAATTAAGCATGTCTTTCCATCAGGAGGAGCAAACTTCCCAAGACTCAGCATTCTACTCAAAGCACAAGGAACCAAGAGATTTACCTCTGATACACTGGTACAGCACAAAGGCCAAAAATAGCAAAAGAAATTCAGTGTCCTGATTTATCTTTGTTCATGAAAATTATTGCCAGGCAAATAAAACAGGAAAGTGTGTGTCTATGGTGAGTATCACATTAGTCTGTTTCCTATAACAGATGATGGCTGCTGTTTTCCTTTTATCTCTTGAAAAATCTGTTCTCTTACATACTAATTCTCCGTATGAGGGAAACACAGAGTGCTTGTGAAGACAAAATTGCACTGATTGATTGTTCTAAATTCAGTGATTTGCAGAACAGCAAATTGAACAGGTGCTGCAGTGAAAACACAAGTGGCTTCCTAGCAGGAAATAATGACAAGCTGACTTTCCATTCTTGCAGCAGATCTCTAGAAGTTCTTCTTGGGGAGTGATTATTGCCACTTGGACCATCATGTCCCAGTCATTAAGATCTGAATTTCCTTCTCTGGTATATCTTCCTTTCACATTTGCAGCATGTAGACAGTGACTACTAAAGCTATTGTTTTCTTTCTAAAATATATCCTAGACTTCATGGAATATTTCTTGTGTTTGCTTCAATTAATGGTTGTTACTTACAATGATATCTCACTGGATGATGAATAACACAGCAGCTTTTAGCCATGACAGTAATTCAGTTTTAGAGTCCTAATACGTGCATTAAAAGCTCAAACTGAGATCTCTTATTTGTATATACTGAAATATATACATTGGAACTGTACTGTAAAGCCTAGCAATGAGCCTAGCAATGATCTAGCAATGAGCCAGAAAATATAAAAGCCATACAATGAAATCATGGTAATCTGTAATTGTTTTACTTTGTTTATAAAGGACCAAGTTATTTCTTATAGTTAGGTGGTACCAGGAAATTCAGCTAGACAGGGTAATCATCTTTATTTCTCAAAATAAAGTGTGAACTCTGTAAGAGATGCCCAAGTGCATGGCTCACTCTAATCAATCACTAACCATGGGTTCAAAAGGGCATTGGCTGAAGAGGTAATTTAAGTAAAGTGTGTAAAAACTGGCTTTAGCATTTCTATTCATAACCTTTGCAGTCAAGAATTAAGTCCAGTGGCAGTCTACTTTTTGGGGAGACAAGGAATAATCTTGCTCCCAAATAATGCAAAAGCTGCACTAGGGCTGCACTCATTTCAGAGAGGATCCTTCACCAAAGACTGTGTGCAACAAAAGCATCACCACCAATAGAGTGACCACCAGGCTGCCAGCCCCCCCTAAGAAGAGTGGAAGAATTGAAACTTTGGCAGAAATAACCAAGTGGAATGAATGCCCTGAGACCTGCAAAGGAAAATACACACAAAAGGCCTTCCCCGGTCCTTCTGCTGGCACTAAGGGCTTCCCTTCAGGAGGACAAAAGAATCACCTCCTTCACTTATGGCCTTGTCCTTCAACAACAAAATAGCTTTTATGCCTGTAGTGTTCATTTTCTAACATACAGAGGAAGAGCAGGTGTTTCAACAGGAGTGACAGAAACTCTTTCTACAATTGTTCCATAACTATTTGCGTTTATTTGAGAGGGAATAGAGGAAGGAATGGAAGCACACTCCAAACATAGAAATAGACTGATTTTTCAGAGCCCCTGTGCCTGTTGTGGTCATTATGCCAACCTTCTTGTCCAGGTGTTTACTCTTGAAATAAGAAAAGGAGACTTCTGCATTTTCCCTGTTTGCTGAGCTTTAAGTTACAGTTTCTTCAGTGACTAACACACATAATCAAGTGAGTTGTATCTTTCATGTTGATGCCTGGCTTAATTGCTAAAATTTAAAGCCAGGTTGGAGAGCAGGCTTGGAGGTAAGGTAACATGCACATTTTCCTTATCCAGCTCCAGATTTTAGTGATGAAGTTTTAAAGATGTGAAACAAAGTACTGGAAAGTCTCCAGTTAAAATCTCTTAGCTAAATTCTTTTAAGTATTATTTAGAATGCCCACATGCTGTAGGTCAGAAAGCTTTTTCCACACTTTTTTCTGTACTATGAAATATGCCTTATCTGCTACCAAAACTGTCCTTGGTGTGCCAAGAGCAATATAGTTTGGCCACATGCATCAGTGTTCTCACATTCACCCCCTCGTCCACAAAATTAGCCTTCAACCTACAGTTCTTGTTTTTGGAACAACCATGTGCTCAAAAATAAAAAAATCTGTGACAATTTGCTCAAGATTTCCATAAGAGTATAACTTCCAAAAGGAGCCTGCCTGAATCTGAGTTTATCATTTAGGATCAGCTGTCTTCACATAAACACAATTGTAATTGTAAGATTATATTTGCAAAGAGGGTTTACTGCTGTCCAACACCAGTGCTTAAAAAGATTGATGAGTTCTTTTTTTAAATATATTAAACAATTACTGGAGGCATATGCCACATATAATGCAGGGAGATATTTTCCTTAAAGATGATTTCCAATGCATTTTGTGTCTCTTTTCCCAGACTATGTCTCCACATAATAGCAAGATATCTTGTGTTACTCAATTATTACATGGTCCTGGAGTAAAAATGCTTAATTGTCCATGGGGATGCAGACCTCAGAAAATGTGCTTCCCAGGGAAGGCTAAAGCATGGGAGCACAAGGACATCCCAGATGCTTGATAGCCTTTTGGGAGAGCTTCTACCAGCTCGCAATAAACTTTGAATAAGTCTTGTTGCAATACTGAAAATTACTTTTTGAGATCAGACAGCAGAGTAGTAAAGGTATTCATCTCTATAAATATCCAAAGATTGCTCCTGATTTGTCAGGCAAGAGCTGGCTGACATTTCCAGCTCAGTATCCTATTATATAACTTGGTGTTTTAACTTAATGAGCCGAGGTAAAGCATCACTTTACCTCGGCTGTTTTCATTCAGGGGAATGGAATAAGATAATATTTCTGTTTTCTCTTTGTCACAACAGGGAATGGCTTAGGTTTAACCCAGATTAATTGGGCTATCCATGTAGCTTTTTTTGGTCAATTTTTACAGATTTCCTTTTTTTTCTAAATTTCTGTACCCCTAACAATAAAAAATAATGGCAGTCTTCTTGGGGATTCAGTCAGTTGGGGTTTTTAATTAAATATTTATAAATTTGCTAGCTGAACGTTCTTATACCTGTTTCGAGGAGATTCGTTCAAGTGGCTTGTCTTCCTCAAACTGATCATCCAGCAGTTGAAAAAGGCAATTCCAGTTCTAGTAGGCAGATGGCACTGACTGTGTTTGGTGCTGGATGGGGCCAGAGAGGGCAATCTGGAGGTGTCCTCAGAAGGGCACCCTAAAAGTGAAGCCAGTGAGCCTTTGCCCTTTGGCATCAGCTGAACTTGGGTGTCTCAAGGAGTGTGTTTGCAGAGCTTTTCTGCAAGGGTGGTGGGGCTGTATTGCTCCAAGCATTCCTCTGCAGGTGTCTTTCCATCATGTTCTCATAAACAGTTGGGGCACCTTCCCTCATGAATGGCACATGGAATAATAGAAAATTTGCACACGTTTTCTTCAACCCCAGCCAAGCAAGCAACAAAGGCTGGTAACGAGCTAGCCAGAGACAGGCACTGATATTCCAGTAACATGAAAGAGGTGCCAGAAATAATACTGAAAGCAAGGTTGTATTGCTCACATTCAAATGCTTGATGGAAAAGATGAACATGCTTCTGGAACTGAAACACAACATCAGATGATTACAGGGTACTCATAATTTAATAATGACAGGACCATTTAGCAAAATTACTAAGAACTTGTGGTGAGACCCAAAAATAATTCCACTCCCTTCAATTAGGGCAGCCAACAGTTTAAATATAGGAAGTCAGAGGGAACCAAGTTAAATAGTATCACAAAACCCTATGGCTTGTACTGAAGCGCAACAGAGCAGTTCAAATTGGAACAGGAACCATTATGTCTACCCCTGGTTTGCTTCTTCCAACAATTAGTCTGCTACATTTTCAAAAACTGCAGTTATTTCCATAATGTGTTTGGCTTCTGCTGACAGACGCTGATTTTTCGATGCTATGCCTTTCTTGGCTTGGTGAAAGAGCTCTTTGTACCTTCTTAGGTATCTTCTGAGCTTCTTAGCTTATTATTTAGTGGGCTTGCTTCCACTAAACACATGCTTTATTGATATTGTGCATTCTAACTTAATTAATTCAACATGCCAGGAAGACACATGCACTTATCCAAAATAGCGTAATATAGGTTGATGAAACTTGTACTCAAAACCTGAAATTTGAAATTCATTTAAGGAAACATTTTTAGCTGGTAATTTATTTGAAGATTTCCTACATTCACTTAATTTTTTCTTTTGTTTGCCACTTACAGATTTCTATAATGTTTCTTCCACTGTTTCTATGAAAAGTGATACTAGGCTTATTAACCAATAGCTAATCATATGATTTTTTAATCCATTTTCAGTTTTTCTGGAAGGACCTAAGGAATCTTCCAGTCTTCTGTAACTTCTCCAGTGCTTAAAGATCTGTGGAATACTGTAGCAAGAGTAATCTCTTCAATGCCCCTGCCATGGACAGGGACACCTTCCACTAGACAAGGTTACTCAGACCCCCATTCAGCCTGGTCCTTAACACTTCCAGAGGTGGGGCATCCTCAGCTTCTCTGTCAACCTGTCCCAGTGCCTCATCACCCTCACAGCAAAGAATTTCTGTCTATTACTTAATCAAAACCTCCTCTCTTTCAGTTTGAAGCCATTTCCCCTTGTCCTATCAGCACATGCTCTTGTTAAAAGTCTTTCTCCATTTTCTTGTGGGAGGCCACAATTAGGTCACCCCAAAACCATCTCTTTTCCGGGCTGAACAAACCCATTTCCCGCAGCCTTTCCTTGTATGAGAGGTGTTCCACCCCACTCATCATCCTAGCAGCTCTCCTCTGGACTCACTCCAGCAGATCCATGTTGTGGACCCCAGGGCTGGATGCAGCACTGCAGGTGGGGTCTCACCAGAGAGGAGCAGAGGGACAGAATCCCCTCCCTCACCCTTCTGGCCACGCTGCTTTGGAGGCAGCCCAGGACACGTTTGTCCCTCTGGGCTGTGAGTGCACATGGCTGGGTCATGTCCAGCCTCTCACCCAGCAGCACCCCCAGGTCCTTCCCCCCAGGGCTGCTCTTGATCTGTGCATCCCCCAGCCTGTGCTGGTACTGGGGCTTGTCCCAGCCCAGGTGCAGCACCTTGCCTTGGTCCTGTTGAACCCCATGGAACTCCTAAGGACACACTTCTTGAGCTACTCCAGGTTTCTCTGGATGCCATCCCATCCTTCAGGTGTGTGAACTGCACCGCTCAGCTTGGTGTCATCTGCCAATCTGCTGAAGAGACACTGGATACATTCATTTATGTCATTAACGAAGATACAAAATAGTATCTTCAATACTGGTCCCAATAATGACCCTTGATATGTGGTTTTGATTTTCCTTGGCAGGTTGTTTTCTGATTAAAAGGAATTGTCACATCTTCATATGGTACAAACATAAAGTGTGGAACCTTGTTCTTTGAGATACAACCTGCCCTTTAAAACCCACTTCCATCCACAGAGCTCTTCCTGTCTCTCCTCCCTCTCCCTGCTGTTCATTATTTCCCTCAGCTATGACCAGATAGCCTTTTTAAAGCACATACATCACATATTGAACATAATCAGGTTATGATTGTTGGTCCCTAGGCAACCACCATCTTCCAGGCCAGTGATTAAATCCTCTTTTCTCATCATAATGAAGTCCAAACTAATTACCTTATGTCATAGTCAGTAAAATTTTTAGGGAAAAAAAATTCAATAATCTAATGATGCTTTACTACTGGCTGCACGAGATCCCAGCACAAGCATTCCAAATTGAAGTTTCTAGGAAATGAGAATGAGGGCATTTTTTTTTCACACACACCAGACATGCCTATCACCCCCTTTTCATTAACTTAATTAGCAAATATGTTGGGACACCTACATTTAAGATCATGCTGGTTTAAGTTATTCACCAACAGCAATCCACCAGTGATCTGTTTCTTCCCTACCAAGCTGTCCTCAACATTCTGTAATTAACATTCCTGTCAAACAAATTGTCTCTCAAGAATGTAATTATAAGTGAGAAATTTCCATTCCCATTGTTTATATCTCGGATTCTGAGCTTATGAACACAGGCAATTAAAAATTGATTCTGGCAGGGTCTTCCTCAGCTAAAGGTGGAATAAACACCTTGCACTGAATTCTGTCCCTCTGCAGCTAAACTGCTTCCAGCACTTGGGCCAGCTCATTCAAATGTAGCCTGAACATGTCTAAATTGCAGACTGCCATGCTGAGAGACCTTTCAGCTCACTGCTGTGTTGGAAGTGCCTTCACTACCTATGGTTGAACTACTGCTCACACAAATTGCATATTGTCTCTGCTAGAATTATTACAAATGACCATTCACCAGTAAGAGATTCCTCATTTACTGGGGTTTTTTTCCTTTACAAAAATTAGCAGGTTCCTGTATTACTTGTGGGGGACTGAGGGAGCTCTCAGAATTTTCTGTGAGAAATGCTAAAACAGAACAAGACATTGTGTGCCTGTGCAGAACAGGAGCCAGTTTTATTACATCAAACCTGGCTTGGTTCAGAACAGCCATAATAATGGACCTGGGTAAAATGGCACTGACAGCTGGTTTACAGCTCTCAGATTGCACTCTCCAAAGAAATACATAGATTGCATGTACAGTCAATGCCAGTTCTGTTCAATAAAGCCCTCCATTTTTCTACATTATAATTTAATAAATCCAAATAGGAAAAAGCCCCTCTGTCAAGCTACTGCTATTTTCTCTCAGAGTTTCTACCCAAGAGCTGAGCATCAAATTTTAAATATATGGACATGTTATGGTCATTCAGTGAGGAAAGTACCTGCTGGTGTTAATTAAATGCTATGCCAATCACTGCTTATAGCACATCCTTACTGACACAGCACAAGTAAGAGGGGAGGGGAACAGATCATACTGAAGAGATTCCTTTTACAAAACACTTAGGAATTATAATTCACACTTGAAACTGTGCTTTAAATGAGTGTTCCACTTTTAACCCACATGAAAAGATAGAACCAAAAAAACCCACCAAGAATAAGTAAGCAATACTGTACGTCTGGAAATACAGAAAGGAGAAACAACTGTTTTCTTCTGGAATATATCTAAAAAATATTCTGTCTAAACTATTTCAGAGACTTTGCCTGTTTCTCTAGCAGTAAGTACTGCATGATTCAGCCATGGCTTTATGAAAGTTTTGATGTTCTGGACAATACAGAAATCTCCAGGACAGGGACAAGATACTGACATTGAAGTTGTGAGTTGAATTGACGTGATTAACTGTGATACCATGCTAGTTGAATAAAAGCCTTAGATGAGGTCCTGCTGAAGGTCCTATTATCTTTTGTTTTACTTCTGGAGTGACAATTTGCTCAACTTGTAATCCAAGACTCTGATCCTACATTTCCTTCATCCTGGTTCCTCCAAGATCAATTATTCCCATTTTTGGTTAAGTGCCTATTTCTGGTTAAGTGCTAAATTTTTTTTTAAATTTTGCTTTACTCACTCACTTCACTGGGGAAAAGGTTGAGCAGGCCCCATTTGCCCTCTGGCCAGTGCATTTTGTTGGCTGCAGTGATACTTTTGGCCTGAGTCAGTGCTGGCAGCTTCCTTCCCCTCAAGCTATGCAGCATCTGCCTCCGCACTGAGGCTCACAGACAAGAGCAGCAGACAGCAGCGGCCAAGCCCAGCCATTCCAAGTGAGCTGTAGCCTGAATTATTGTTGACTCTTCAGAGTTTATACCAATCCCAAAATTGCATCGGCTTCTTCTGCTTTTCTCCCTCCCTCCCCTCTCTCCATTTGGTAGCATGAGCGATGGAGCAGGGATGGAGATAGGAAGGTGGTGGTGCATCTGGGAGAGGAGGAGAGAGCAAGGGGCACTTGTGAGCCCAAGTGGAGAGAAGGAAGAGGGGGTTTCATAATGTCTGTGCTAATAGCTGGATAATAGGTGTCATCAAAAATCTCTGTATCAGATGGATAATGGGATAGATGAATAATAGGTGGTCTCAAAATCTCTGTGTCAATAGATGGATTTTAACTCCTTCTTCTAGTGCCCCGTATGCAGGATGCTTAGTCTCCCTTCTGCCATCTGAAAAGAGAACGAGAGCAGTCATCTCACTCTTCTATGTGCGTAAATTAAAAGCAAAAATATTTTTTACCGTCTATCGTTCAAAACTTATCAAAATAATGACCTTCAGCTACATTTTCCTTATTTAACATCACCGGCTCTTGATGGTGAGCAGCATCTTGTAGCGACACGGGCGCTCGGAGGCCCGGGACCCCCCGGCGCCCCCGCCCACTCCCCCTCTGGATCCAGTCCGTGTCTTCCCGCCCGCAGCCCTGGGGCCGGGAGGCAGCGCCGGGCTCCGCTCCGCGTTCTGCTCGCTCTCCCCGCAGCCGCAGCCGCGCCGTGCGGGGCCGGGGCCGCCGCAGCTCCGGCCGGACCGCGGGGCGCCCGGCGGGCAGGGCCGGCCCGCAGCGCAGGTAACCGGGGCGGAGCGGGCGGCAGGCTCGTCCTGCGGGGCGGGGGGCTCGGCACAGCCCCCGGCAGCCGCAGGGGCGGCGGGAGGGACGGGTCCCGCGGCAGCGTGTGCCGGGAGCCGGGATGCGGCTGCGGAGCAGGTGAGCGCACCTCTGGGGCCGGAACAAAGCTGGGAGGCGTGCCCGGGGTGCCCGTCTGGGGTCTGGGGATTCCCGACCTTGTCCTTCGGGGTGCCGCCGAATCGGGGGCTGGGGGAGGAGAGAGGGGCAGCTCGAAGGGACGAAGAAGGGCGACCTGATTTAGATCGTCTTCTGGCGCTGGTGCTGCGATCCACCTGTAAGTTTTTTCTTATTTTTTATACGATGTGCGTGTAAAAGAAGCAAGTTAATAAGCAGTCCTGTGTTAGACATGTCTGCTGTCTGATCCAGCCGATGCCACACGAAGTGTTTAATTATGTGCAACACTGAAGAAAATGAGGCAAATGACAGTATTTTAGCAGTATAGCATCTTGAACTTAATGTCTTATTTTAATGCATTTGTCTGCTAGAGCAAGCATAACAAGATCCTAGAATTCCAATATTTTTGTGTTTATTTTTATTGCAGCTTGATCAAAGCTTTACCTATCCCTCTAAACAAATCAGTTATATTTGGGATGTGAAACACCCAGAGCTTTGCTTCAGTATTTGGGTGGGAGCACATGCTATAGCTGTTAACAAAGCCATTATACTGCAAATGGCATTGTGTCCTCAGATACTACTCCAGTACATCATTCTGTGCTTGGATGCATTGTAATAATAATGATAAAGCATATTGGTAGTGTACAGTTTGGTTTAGCCCACCTAGAAGTATTCAGTTTACACCATCTGATGAGATGCAAAGATAATCACTGAGTTAGTCTATGGATGTTGTCTCCTCAGGTTTGTCCATCATCACTCCACACATCCAGCCCTGTCTTTTTGCCAAAATGTCTGTTATCATTACCTGCTGAATAAGACTCTGGATAAGCAGATCACAGAAATTGAAAAAGCTGCGTACACTGAGCATGCCTGGCATGTAATATTCTGGATGTGATTTCAAAAGCAATAAAGGTCCAGTTTAACTATACATATTCCTTACTGTTTCTCATGGAGTGAAATTTGTTGGCTGGCATCAAACTGCGCCTATTTCTGTCATCTCCAATGTATTTGTTGAATAAGGAAGCATTTTTGGTTTCCAGATCATCGTGTCATGCTTTTACATTTCATTCTTTATGAAATCATTATTTCCACTGCCTAAAGGCAGAGAGGGTCTTATGCTGAGCTTTGACACTCTTAACCAAAGTTCATTAAGGTTTCTTTTAAACCAAAGATTGAGAGATCTCTTTTGGTATAATTGGTCCACCCAGATTTTGATACAGGACAGTCCTGTAGCGGTGGAGGTGTGAAGTGGTTTTCTCAACCACAAGAAATCGAGACCCTCAGTTACCCTTGCCAGGCTGCAGGAGGTTACTTGTCCCAGAGTGAGTAGTTCGGCACTGGCACTCACTGGTGTGGGAAGCTGAGAAGGTCAGCAGTGTTAATGGTTTCTGAAAAGATTGGGCACGCTCATGGGAGGCAGTTCTGGTAGCTAAATGCAAAAGGCAAGATGCAGCCTTCATCTGAGAAAGGTTTAAAGCCCATGTTTATGGGAAGCTGAAAAGGTGCTCTGGGAGAGGATTGTTTTACATGCCCCATGCTGCTCTACTACTTGTGAATCAGCTAATATCAGTCACTTTTCATTTCTGAGGGAGAACAATGAACTAGATAAGTCATTGATCTATTTAATGTGGCTGTTAAATTTTTATGATAATTTGTGAACCAAATAGTAATACTTTGCAGAAGTGAATTTATTACACGTAAGCGTGTTCTGGCAGAGGAAATACAAAAGTGCATTTTATACTTGTAACAAAGAAAAGAAGCACATAATAGAGATTGCTCAAATATAAATTGTTCAGCTTCAAATGTGAGGCATACAATACTGGAAAAAACCCCAACCATAGAAGAAATTGCTTCTGAGAAATAAAATTAATTCCTTTTCCCTTTCACTGTCCTATATTATTTTTTCCTACAGTATTTTTTGAATTGTTAAAACGGATTTCAGTACTACAGCTAGGTTGGTGTTCTCTGTACAAAAACGTGGATGTTTTGATCTAAGAAAAATTAAATAGCTAATAAAGGAGTAAAGCAAACAGAGGAAAATTTTGTAAGAAAAAATACCTACTAAGTTAGAGCATTCTTATTCTTGCTGTCGTTCTGCTTTTCATTTGCTTGCTACTTCAGGTTTTTGGTAACAGAACTAAAATTGCCACTACTTCAAAGCATCTTTACTTATTCAGAATGTGGGGTGTGTATATCTTCTAAAAATGTCACTTCCAGAAAAAACTTCTATTTATATATTACTTATATATTTATATTATTATTGAAATGATTATTGAAATCCAACATCATGGGTGCAATAGCAAGGGATTTCTTCAAAATTAAATAAGAAAAAAATATGTGAAACTGTTAAAGAAGTTTTGTCTTTGTGATACTGAGATCCTTAAAAGTAATTTCTTAACAAATTACACATACTTTACCTTTCTAATAATTTTAGAAAAGGACAAAAACCCTCAACAACTTTTATGAATATCTAAGGCTAATATCAGGCATAAATGATATACAAATAAAAATAATATCCTACTGAAAAATTATTTTCTAAGTTTAGTTGCATACCATGGATCTACAAATCTTATTTTAGCATTTTTACCATCTCCAAGCGAGACTAAGATAAGCAAGGGGGGAGAGAGGCAAGAGAAGAAATTTCAGCCTGCCCACTCTGATGACACTGCAGTTTTACTAAAATACTTGAGGCTAGTCATTTAGAGTGAAAAGTATATTATGAGGTCATTTGCAGGTAGTCATAGGAGAATATCCATTAAAATGCAAAGTAATGGAAGACTGAAATTACCTAATTTTAATAGAGCTGTAACAAAAGCACTGTGTAACTAAATGCACTGGACTTTGGCCAAGACACATTACATTTGACTACAGGCTGCAAAAGACTTATTTGATTATTTATTTACTTTCTGGCCTGAAAAGAATTTTCTGTGTTGTGTTGCAGCCAGCTTCCCTAAGACATACAAGCACATTTAGACAAATGATATGAATAAAACTATGCATATTTCTTTTGCATAGTAATGCAAAATGTATGTGTTTTATGGCCTTCCCTAAGAGTTATGAAGGATGCTGTCAAGGTTATTTATCATGAGTATAAATTAAAATGGGCTAATAAATCCTGCTATAATACAGGGTAGCAGCTAATTCTGAGGATATTCTGCCTGTAATAACAACCCTTTTTTTCATAGCACCATCTATGATGACAAAGTTCTTTAGTTATTTTGTCAGTCATTTAAATTTTTTGTTTGTATTTTTTTTTTAAAAATTTGTCTGTATAATTTCTTCTCTTCCCCCATCATCCACTTCCCCTCACTCGGCCTAGAGCCTGTCTACAGAAAAAAAAAAAAACTGATGAAACATTTTAATTTTTTGTTGTGGATGAAACACCTGGTGATGACTCTTCCGCTGCCCTCAACACATGATTTGTTTACTCTTGCTTCATGTCCCAAGGATAGAGGATGGGGTAGAAAAAGAAAATTGTTCTAGAAGCCAACTGTCGTACTTCTCACGCGGTTTTGCCTCGAGAACTGCTGATTTCTGCTGCTTGGTGGCTTACACCCATGTGTGCTGAGCACTTTGCTTCTCAATCAAAAGATTTCCACCAGCTCTCAGGAGGGTTTTTAGCCAAGGTATGTGGTGCAGCCCGAGTGAACAATATTAGTGTTCTGTTCTGTCAGCTCAGGTCATCATGGGGGTGAATGGCCTTTCTTCTTAAATCTGCCTGCATTTGGAACTCCTCCTTTACACAAGAGCCTGAGCTTCTTGCCTCTGGTGCCCAAGCAGAATGATTAGTGCTCTGGAGGAGAATAGAATGCTACAGAAATTTATGAAATCACTGTGTTAGCTCTCACCATTGGTTATAATGGGTAATGTACAGAGAAGTAACTCCTTCCACAAAACCAGCGGGAATTTTGGTCCCATTGGCATGGAGTTGATTGTTTGCTGGCATTGAGATTCTGGCCCCAGCTGAACGCTTCACAGCAGCCACTCTTGAGTGGGAGCATTTGGAAGCTTCTGCCAAATTCAGGACTTTCATCTGGTATCTGCACACTGGGTAAAATTCATTGGCAACAAAGGATCTCTAGAAACTTAGTGTTTCTTCTCTTTTGCTCTGATTTTGCATTGTTTTATTACCCTTGGGAGAACTTTCTTTTCTATCTATGTAAATGTGCCATACAATCGCTTGTCTCCGTTAGTCACCTTTCCAAAGTCATGAGAAGTTTGAGGTGTGTTTGAAAGAAAACTATTTCATTTCATTTTCATATTTAAAAGCAATGCCCATACCTTTTTTTACTTAGGCCTTAGAACACCTTGAGAAAGATCTCAACTACATGTTGGGGAATTTCTGTGTTCTACTAAGAGGGAGACACAAGAGTTTGGCATGACTATCTGAAGTGGCTCAATCAAGGTCATAGAGCAAGTCAGTAGAAAAATGTGGAAAAATTACTTGTTTCCTTGGAAATAGGATGTTTAGTTTTACTCTTGGCCTTGCTTTTGTGGCATTTATAATGCAATTGCTAAGAACCCTGCAGCATCAGTTAATTCCTTTTTTGTTAAAAAGCAGAGTGAATTTCTCAATAATAACTGTTGCTGGCTAACACATGACATTTTAAAAGATGTCAGGAGACATTTAAAAAGATTTCAGTAAATCATACATCCAGTATGAAATCTTGAAACATTCAATAATTATATCATCAGCACAAAAGATCAGGGAAAAAAATCCAGTTTGTTCTCAAACCCCTTGCATTTGTGGCAATGTGAAAACAGGCTGCTGTCAAATAACATCTCCTTTTCATAGCATTCTTCACAGTGCCTTTTTTTGACAGAGGAGCTGCAGTCCAGCACTAGTCTTTATTATTCCTGCAATAATGGGACTCTGATAGGAGTGTATTTCATGTCAGTGATTTACTGTCTCTATTACAGCATGACCTGAAAGCCGTAACTCCTCTGCCAGGGACTGGGGTTTGGAAGTGTTCCAGGGCTGCAGCACAGCTTCCAGGCCAGCTCAGATTCTCTAATCCTGTTTATTTTTCATGCAGTTCAATGATTTTTAGCTTGTGCAGAAAGTGTCAGAATTGTTTCATAAAGGAATGGCCTTTGTTTGGGCAATTCTAATAAAGCTGCTGGTGCAACTAAAACGTGCACTGAGCTGTTACAGCCTTCATAAGTAATTTTCTTGCTTGTACTGTAGGTGGAAAGACCATTTCTTGACTGTCAGACAGCACCATGAAAGCACCATGCACATGCTGTGCAGCGCTGTTGGTTGGCACTGCTGGGTTAATGTTAAATCCCTCTGTTTCTGGCACAGTGCCTCACAGACCATAAATAACTGTGTCAGTGCATGGTCAGTGAGGTTGCTGGTCTAGATATAATCTAAACAAAATTATTCTATGCAAGCTATAAGATCTTATGAAAGGAAATCAGAAGGGTTACAAGTGACATAAATTTACAAAGCAAAAGTTAAAATAGCCACAGAAAGATCGTGTCTCAGGATAAGGTTACACTGTGAGGGAAACCTTAAGGCTCTGGAAAGCAATCAGTTGTAGACATATCTGGAGGCCTCTGACTTCGGGGTCTGAGCATGTTTGCAGGGTGAAGGGGACAGATGACATGTGCCAGAAGGAGTGACAGGATGGCTTTCCCAACATACTGTGGGCTGGAGGCCACCTGCAGCTTTACTGTATTGACTTGATGGGAAGGGGACAGGTGGGAAGGCACCTGGATATCACCTGTCCCTTGCAGACCTATGGAGTAAAAAAGTCCATCTGCTGCCCAAGATTTTAATTTTTGCATAAGGAGCACTTGGTAGCCATTTGCACTTGGGTCTTGTGAAGATCAGATGCCCATTTTCAGGGGCTGCTCACCCTTTTGTGCCTCCAGCATCCCTTGAGCATGTTCTCCATAAATGAGCATCTTGTCCCACTGGTACGAGTGTCCAGAAAGCAGCATGAACAGCTCAGTTTTGAGTAATGGACAAAATAGAGTGTTTTATGCTTAGTTTGTACCACTTACTGAAATTTACTTCAGAGACTGAAATTAAAAGCCAGGGACATTTGAGGGCCATGAAGAGCCTTTACAGTAGCTCAGTTCTGTCCCCATAAATCTTGAGGTTTTCCATCAGGTACAGCTCATTAAACGTAGTTCTGAGAGTTTAGCTTCTCTGCTTTGTACTGGGAGTATTTAGCATCTCTAAAATCACACAATGTCTACACAGTTAAATGGTATTAGCCCGTTTTTTGGGGTTTTTTTATATAGAAATTGCTGCTCTTAGGACAGAGGAGATATAAACAGCCAGATAGCAAATGGATGATTGATATATGATCTCCTTGTGCCAGGTCTCGTAAACTCTTGGAGATCTATATCACACCCAAGATAGCTCAGTTACCTTAGAAGCCATAAAATCAGCAGGATGGCTTCTGTGGTAGAGCTGGAAACAGAAAAGTTTTAATAAAAGGCAAAATAACAAAACTCGTTACAGAGAAAAACCGAGCCAGGTGCAAGAGGTTCTTGCTCCCGGTAAAACACCTTACAAAAGTGATTAGTTTCTTTGTTCTCTTCTTTTTCTAGTGAATTGCTTAGGTGGGACTTTTTGGCTCCTGTCCAATTGGCTATCCTTAAGTTTGAGGTGAAGTCCCCCAGGTCCTAGGAGGTGTCTTTTTACATAATTGAGAAAAGAAACTTTTGGGCTTTTTTCTTTTTTAAGGAGACAAAGGATAGTTTTGTCAGTCTGTCAACAGAGGGCACATTCCTATAGATGATCCCTCTTCACATTGGAGAATATTCACCAGGAGACCCAGGTAGTGTGTCCGAATGTAATTTTCCCATTCCCTGGTGTTATCCCTCTTTTGGATGTGTAGTAACTGCTCCTGACATGAACTTTTTAGCACTGTGCCTTTGGTCTAGCAGGTATATGCCATCACAGATAGGTTCTCCTGATGTCTGGGATCCAAAATAATCAATTTATTCTCTTGGGTCTTTTACACCATGCCAGTTCTCAAGTTTTGGCATGTGCTACAGTTTGATGTTGCACTGAACGGCTCATGTGGGCTTCAAGTAAGTGAAACTACTTTAGCAATCTCTGTGGACTGTGAATTCTTGAAATCAATAGCTTCCTTTCAGCAGAGTTTAAACTGCTTTCTATTCTGTGGAGCCTGGCGCCATAACAGAGAGATGCTTGAGATGCTGATTGAGCTGCTCTTTGGGTGACATAACAAGGTATCTTTCTGAGTACAGGGGACAAGGGGGCACGTGGTACTTCATTTCTGGGAGAAAATCTATTGCTAAGGTTGACCCAAAAGCAGTTAGTGGTTCATTAAATTGAATTGGTGAATTCACCTGTGCAGTCTATTAAAATATTATACAGTTTAAGTTCAATTTAGTACTGCTAGAGGAAGGGCTGTGGAGATTGATAATGGATTATCTTCTGTCTCCCCACTGAGTGCATGCTTGTTCTTAAGTGAAATAGCAGAGCAGCCTGGTAGCTCAGCCAGAAATGCCACCATATGGCAAAGCTGAACTTCTCTCACTGCTGATGTGGCTCCTTGCTTTCCAGAATCATTAAGCTCTCGTATTTCTGAGCATAAATGGGCACATATAAATGAGTCGTTGTCCTAAATCCAAACAGCTAGATTTTTCACCATTTTCAAAACTCAAATGGTATCTTGTGTAAATTGAGTAAGAAGTAGTCTTTTTTAGCAAATTGAATTGAAAAGGGCTTTGCTTGTGCTTCTGAGACTTTGTTTAAAGGTATCCTCTATCAAGACCAAAATCCCACCAGTATACAGAGCTTTCTTTCTCCCTACATCCCCATGCGCTAGTTTGGGCAGAGCTTTCCCACACCCAACAAAGAAAGAAGAGCTAGATGGCTGTTACATTTACTGACAGCCTTGCTGAACTAGAATAGGTACCCTTGGTTATGCCTTGTTTCTTCTTTGGAAGGCTCCACTGGAAAACTCCAAGGAAATTCATAGGAGGATATTTATTTCATATATTGTAATACATACTCACAAACTGTACTTCAAGTTCTTTTACATTTCCTTCCTAATGGAACACAATTTACTATAAATAGATGTCTTGATCTCTATATGTCAGGAACACTGTTCAAGGTTCAGAATTTATTATTACTTTCTGTATTGATACAGATTTGAGAGCCCATCAAGAAAAAAAATGCACTGATCAGCTACATAGCAGGAAGGTATTGAGCGAAGATACTCAGCACATACATTTAATAAAAACATGTTTTGTAGGTTTACTTCCCTCGTGGCTGGTTCTCTCTCCTCTGTTGCTTTCCAAGGTCCATGTGTAGCAGTCCAAGGCCATCTGTCCACATGTGGCACAGCAGTACTGGTTTGGCACAGTACTGTGCTGGATTGCACAGCTTTGTGCTGCAGCTTTGTGTATGTGTGAAACATCCTAGGATCCTCACACAGGGAACTTTGCATGAATAGGAAGCTGTTCTTTATCTATGCAAAACCTGCTCAGAGCTGTGGGACTAAACACATTGTCTTTGTTTTCTGCTACATCATGCTCTTGGTTTTTTCTTGTCTTTCTAAGTGTTTCTACAAGAATATATAAAAAATAGATGGTAGAACTAGCGGAACCAGACCTCTCCAGCAGTGCAGTAACTTCTTGTGCTATTAGAAGCTCTCTGGCCCTTTGAGCTACTCTATAAATCTTTTAAAGGCTAAGTAT
Source organism: Fringilla coelebs (assembly GCF_963513975.1). Taxonomy (NCBI): domain Eukaryota; kingdom Metazoa; phylum Chordata; class Aves; order Passeriformes; family Fringillidae; genus Fringilla; species Fringilla coelebs. Next base: position 97,754,898 of record NC_140028.1, on the reverse strand, counting down.
GGAAAGCCAAAAAGGGAGAGAAAGTAGATAAAAAGTGTATTTGGTGATGTGTCTGCTTCCGCAAGTAGCTCATCAGATGCATGCTGACTAGGTCAACTTGGGCAATAATCTGAATCAAAGTGTTTATTGGTTTCTCTTGTAATAGTGCCTAGGCAGGAGCCACAACACTTCACCTACAGGTAATGTAGTAAGGGCAAAAAGGGCTTAATAAACAGATAACTTAATTACACTGACTATTATTGCTGTGTGCTACTTAGACGTTTGTCACTTATGCACTGGTCCGGCCACAATTTTTCTCTCAATAGAATTTTTGGTTTTTTGCTTGTTTTCTTCTAGATTCATAAAATAATCAATTTCAGCATGTTGGGTACTTATTAATGGTGCCTTGTGTCACAGATGAGATACGTTTAGTTGGTAAGAATTGGGTGCACAGAGTGCCAAGGTTGTGGGTTGATCCCCATATGGGTCAGTTACTTAAGAGTAGGATTCAGTGATCATTGTGGGTCTCTTCTGACTCAGAATATTCTGTGATTCTGTGAAATACGCTTGAAAATAGATGTTCTTTGCATCTTTTCACCTAGTGGATAAAGCACTTCTTAAGTGGTGGCACATAATTTCCAAGAGAGAAATAGTATTATGTTCATCACTATGTGGCACATTTCTGCCACAACCCTGAGAAATAAGTCCTGAAATCAAAATGAGCAATTCCTATATCTTTTTACTCTTAAAGAAATAGCAAAACAGAAATAACAAGTAATTGATGTTAAAGATCTTCAGTGAATGATAAAACACATTACATTGGGTGACATCTGTGCGATTCTTGGCATTCTGTGTGCACGTTAAATAGATTTTTAAAATGTTTCAGTCATGTGGATTGGCAGTTGCATAGTTATTGTGTGAATATTTAGTGTTAAGGATTTGTGCACCACAATGCATCTGTGCTGGAATGGGTTCACCTGACTGGTCACCTCAGAAGGTTATGTGGTCAAGGCAGAAAAATAGTTAAAACCGACTGAAGTGAAAAAAGGGCCTATAAGTGACTTTCTTGCAGTCTTTCATTACAGAAATGCCTGAGGGAAAGTTGCCAGCAGGAAATTGTTGCATCCGATCTGAAAGCAGTAATATAAACGTTGTTACTGGGTAATGATAATACTGTATGCTGTGATATTTATATGACTTTCTACCAGCTTATGTGCTGAAAATTGGAATAATGCAAAGTAGTTGCATTGTACATTTCCTTTTTAAAATAATATCATTGTAATCATCTTTTGATTTTCTCCTCTCTTTGTTACAGGGAGAAAATTGAATTTTAGTCATGAGAACAAAGACATATTTCATTTTACAATCACTGCACTCCTCAGGAATGGGTTTATTAGGCTCCAATGCCCAGGGAAACAAAGTGTAATGGCCTAACATCAGAGGGTATCAGTGTGCTGAGCCCCAAGGGACGTGCAGGGGCAGGAACATGTTCACAGTCATGGAAGCTGATCTATACTGTTCTAGCACTGCTGAGATGTGAGCTGGCAGGAAATTTGCATGGGATGATTTTCACAGCCATGGCTTGTGGAATGTTTTAAACAAAAAATGTGGGTCTTTAGCAAAGTGCCTTGTTAGGCTGGGGAGTTTTGTTGTTGTTTTTTAATTCTTTCAGTATCTAGTATCTATCACTTATTTATGGAGTCAGAGAAGCGTGGCGCTGAAGTTGTTAAATTAGCAGAGTCATATTCATGGATCTTTGTTCTTGTCAGTCAGGACTGTGTGTGGGAGGCTATTAGCTTCTGCATGAAGTTCCACTGAATGGATAAAATGTGAGTGAAATCACTAAACTGTTAACAACAGTGGTTGCGATGTTTGAAGAGTCTTGTAATTGTTTCTTAGATTATAAGGATTATTCAAAAATGCAAAAATGTGCCATGAATATTTTATAGAAGTAAGAGAGAGTGAATATTGTGGTCAGAAGGAACTTTGCCTGAGTGATGTAGTCTGCAGGTAGCATTCAAATGCATGAACTGGTTTTTGTACAGCTTTTCTACTAACTGTGGAAAATGTACATGCATGGGGTGAGGGTTTTTTACTTACAATCAAATTTTTGAAGGAGATGTTGCTAATGGTTTGGTCAAAGTACTTTTTGAAAGGAGAGCTGGCTGTGACTAATACAATTATTGTAGGCTAGTCCTTATCTGGGTCCTGAGGACGTGTCCACTTTGTCAGAGATGACAGTCACTGCTCATTGCCAGCTCGTGAAATGTGTAGCATTAATACAGGCTGGATAAGCACTAGCCAAGAAAAGACATTCTCAAGTGAGAAAGAGAAGGGAAAATGCAGAGACTAGAAAATCCATTCTTGTATAGTGGATTGTGTAATGATTTAATGCAAGTAATTTTCAGATTATCCATCTTTGTTGTATGTCCTCGTGCTAGGTATGAAGGGCACTTGAACATTGCATGTTTATCATTCCCACACAATTGCAAAGACAGAAAAGGTAGCTTAGTTCCAGGAATACCAAGAAGTTGTTTTAGTCATGCTCTAGATTTGACCCTATTCCACCAGTTTTCTCACACTACATGCCTAGAGTGTAAACCCCAAAAATAAAATGGTTTGTCTGGTTTGTAGCCTCGGAGCTCCACGTATGTATCCCTGATGCCAAGCCCTCAGTATGCTGAGGAATGCAGCACTGACATATGTATCATGCTAGTTTTTAAGGACACTAAACAGCTCAGACCTCATGTAATTGTTCCTGATTTGGTTAGAACCAAATGCAGATATTCCCAAAAGATGCATTTTCTGATAATTTTAGGGGGTTTTTTTCTTTTTTTTGTAGCAAAATTCAAACCCAGATCGAGTTTGGTTCCCAGTTTAACCCCAAACTCTTAAAATAAAGCCCTTTCCCACTTCCTCTTCACACCTCTCAGAAGCTTTTCTTTCCCACCTCTGTCTTCCTTCCTTTATTTTTTATGACACAATCTTGTAATTTACAGGCATTTTTTTTCTATAAAAAACAAAATTTTCAGTGCTTATCATTGTTCCTATCTGAAAAGGTTGCCTTTGAATAATGTGGTGCTTTGAATAACATGGTGCTGCTCCCTCTTTTCTGGCCCCTCTGTCCCTCTACTTCTTTGCTCAGCTCAGTATGACTTTTCCCACTGACTTCAAGGGCCAGGCATTAACCCAATGACCCAGGGGAAGGTGGTTGGAAGTGTCCTGGTGCCTCTGGAGTAATTGTCCCTCATACAGCACAAACATGATGCTTCCATGTGTCCTTTTCATTCACTCCACACGACCATGGAAGAAAGGAAGCCAAATTCCCCACTGTCGTGTAAATATTATATTAGGCACTGCAGTGAGGCTTTGAAATGTTAATTCCCCTCTAATGCAGACAGCTGACAGAGGGGGACAGTTTTGATTTGGTTGTGACTCAGGCTGTTCCAACAGGTCCCGGCAGAATTCAAATAGCTGGGAGCAGATGCCAGTTTCCTGGGTAGTAAAGGCATTTTACATGATTTTGAAGTCATCTTAACTGGTGTTTAAGAAGGGAGAAAGCTACCTGGGGGGCAACTTTGAGAGACAGCAGCTGTTTTAGAGAGTGGTGGCAGAGCCCTCTGTTCAGCTCACGGGTACCAGCTGCCAGCTTGTCTGTCAGCCCACAGCAGTAAAAGACTGGCAGCAGGGTCTCAGCTCCCTCAGCCTTCAGCTGGGCTGGATGAGGTCCTGCCCCCTCTCAGCATTGCAGGGGAATAAAGGAAGGAGGCTGGAGATGGATGGTTTTCCACCTCAGGCCACTGGGACACACGGCCAGCTGGTGAAGGGAAGCTTGGCTCCCTGGAGAAGGAATGCTTGGCTCCCAGGAGAGGGGACCCAGGAGGTCCCTGCACCTTTGGTCTCTTGGTGAAGGGACACTTGGTCTTCTCATGAGGAGACAGGAGAGGGACAGGAGTGACCACAAGTGGTGCTGGGCAGGAGAACCAAGGGGAGAGAAGCAGGAGAACCAGGAACCAGGAGAACCAGGAGAACCAAGAGGGCAATAGTCCAGGGCTACGGAAGGGGCATCTCTCACAGCAGTGGCTTCGGCTGGGAGCAGAGACCCTGCCCAAGACTTTCCTTCTGCCTTCTGCCTTCTCTTCCAATACTCTTCTCAGAATTTTTTCCTGGCCTTTTGTTCTTTGATGACTCCTTCACCGACTCCTTCATGCCAGCCTTTCATTTTAATGATAGCATAGCAATGAAACCGAGTCATGTTAAGGCCTGAAGGTTTCCAGCTTTAATCTGTAAAGAAATGTAAAGAAACCTGTCAGGGTCTGACACAATCTCAGTCTCCTTCAGAGAGGGACTTGGGAACTTAGCTCTGGGAATCAATGTGTTCAGACCAATTGTGCTTTCCAAAGCAATGAATCGTTTCGATTAATTTTTTCCCCTCTTCAATTTCCCATAGAAATTGGGAAGATTGACCAAGATATATATAAATACAACACCCCAGGATTCACTGGCTGCCTATCGAGAGTCCAGTTCAACCAGATTGCTCCGCTCAAAGCAGCTCTGAGACCTACCAACGCCTCCTCCCACGTCCACATCCAAGGAGAGCTGGTGGAATCCAACTGCGGAGCGTCTCCACTCACCATCCCACCAATGTCGGCCGCCACCGACCCCTGGCACTTAGACTCAGGTAAGGTGACATCCGTGTCACATTACTCAGTGGAGCAGCTCTCAGAAGGAACCTGTCTGCCTTCCTCTGTAAAGAAAAGTAAAAATGAGAGCTGGGCAATCGATAAGTGACTCTAGGGCTGTAATCAAGGTAGGAAATGCAAAATTGGAATGATAGAGATTTGCCATCACTTTTAAATGCAGTTACAGAGGAGGCTTATTTTTCTTTTCTTTTGCTATTTTTTTCTTCTTTTTTTCTAATATTCTGCTTTATTTTTCTTTTCTGTAACTCTTAGGCTGTTTAAATGTCAAGTTTGGACCTAACTGATGTGATAGCACTTTCTCTGTAGTCAGCAAAAACCTTCAAGAACATATAAATAGAGTACAGTAGCATTTCTTATGCTGTATTCTTAATAAGTGAGTATATTGCAGTCAGCTTCATGTGAAAAAAAAGTAAATCTAATTTTAGGCATAAATGCATTTATGTAAAGTGCTGATTTTGTTTTCTGAAATGTCTACTCTCCATAGGCCGTGTTTAATAGAAAATTCCATTAGTCATGGTGGTGCTCATCTTGTGCTGAAAATGCTGGAAGCCAAAACAATTTGCAGATTCCAGCAATCTCACCCTGCTTTGTGACTGACAGGCCCTGAAAATGTACATTGTGGCTAACTTTAGAGGATTTTTCCCTCTTTTGCTTCTTGAGTACCAGGTTACCTTTAGATTTGTAGGGTCAGGTGTACGTTGATGCCTCCCTTGCATTTTGTCCTCATTCTGATTTCAATTGTAGAGTGTAAATTAGAACCTGTCCCGGCAAATTTGTTGTTTGAAGTGGTATAAAATTAAAATGCTAGAGGAAAAACTTAATTTTGATAATGATTAGTCTTTGAGTTTGCATCCATATGCCAGTTTTTAAATGAGAGGAGGCAGGTATATATGTCTTTCTCAGAAGTACATGTCAAAGTCGTACCTTTGAGGTTTGTTTTTTTGTGGGTGTTTGGTTGGTGGGTTGGTTTGGTTTGTTGTTGTATAGGATTTTTTTCCTTGCAGTGTCAAGGAACTCCTTGCAGCATTTCCTTTCATCTCTACTTCAGCAGAGAAGTAGGGCAGTTGTTTCTAAGGAGAGACAGAGCTCCTTGTAGAGCTGAGGATCCCACACATGAATACAAGCAGTATCAGTCTTTAAAACCTGTCATTCCCTCCTTGCTGCCATGCCATGCCATTGTAAGATTTCAGTATGTCTCTTCCCCACTTATAACATGCACTTTTCTACCTGAATTTTTTTCATCACAAATTAGTAGTCCCTTTTTTCTCTGGAATTATTCAACCTGTTTGTACCTGAAGGTTATGGACTGTGCTCCTCTTTCCATACAAACACATTTTCTGAAGGATTCCTCACTGGCACATGTCTTTAAAAAGTGTGCCATAAACTCTTTGAGGATGTGCTGCTGCTGTGAATCATATGCATCTAATGGGCCTTAGTTGTTAATTTTTGTTGGTTACTTTTCTTTCCATTTCATTTCAGTGCAAGCTAGCAAAAGACTATGGTGGGATTTACTCAGAATATTTGCTCAGCTCCTAATAGCTCCTGCAGGTCAAATAAAGAGGTCCTGTTTGTCCTTGGCACATGCTATTATGCTTGACCTTGTGTTGGTTCAATCTCATCTTGTAAACTTGGTTGACCTGACAGATTACAATTTACACTTTTTCTTCTGGATAAATTGTAGTACTTGGACACAGAGACAGTGTGAAGGATGTCAAAGTACATGCAGCATGCTAGTAGGTTGGCTCAAGCTGTCTGTTAGCTTCTTTCAGTAAAAAATAGATTTCATTGCCAGACTTAACTGTTTCAAGTCATGGGCAGACATAGCTCAAGAGAGCCAGCTTCATTTTCAGCAATGATTAGTTTTTGGAAGACTGGGAGCTAGGAATCCCTTGTCTTGTCCTCTCTAGTGATCCACAACAGCAGAGGGAGAAGATCATATTGCTTCAAAGACTTCTAGGGAGGGATTGCTGTACACCAAAGAAAGCAACAATGTCAGGTGAGTTATGATGGTAGAAATAAATTTCACAGCAAAGGAGTGGCATTTCACTGGTTCAGAAGCAAAAGGATATTCAGGTGCTGGTGAGCAATGTCTGGCTTCTACTGTGGGTGGTATTTCCATGGTGCAAAGAGGAGGTATCTCAGCAACTCATTTACCAGTATCAGTAAAAACAACTGAGTCTTTGTGAAAGTATCAGTGATGGTCTGACACAGACAGTTCAGTCATAGGAAAAATGTATTCTGTAGGCTGTGTAACCTTGAGTCATCAAAGTCATAGACTGTCAGTCATCAAAATGATCTTCATCAAAATTAAAATGCTTAGGTTTAGCGTCACTTTGTAAATTGGCAGTTTCCACTGAGGTTTTTTTTGTGTTTTCCAAACTCTACTTAAGACTTTCTAACACAAATCATGTTGAGAGAGAAAATGGAGGAATCTGAGGCATAAGTTATTGGCTTAGTCTCTGTTGTCTCATTGTGAATTTACTCCTTTACTAAACTGGCTGGAGGGACAAAGACAAAAAGCGACTTTGAAATTCACAGGAGCACTTGTAGGGATGTTAAAGCAAAAGCCACTCACACTTTGCCACAAAGAAATGGTTGCAAATAACATGGCTTTGAAAGCAGCAATTACTATGTGCAGCGTTTCTCATCTCCAACATGTTTTTATCTGAAATTTTTAGTGTTATGTTACCTATTTAATTTTAAATAGTTCTTAACAAAACATGTGAGCTGAGGATGGATGTTTCACAGTGAAAATAAAAATGTCAGGACAAAATTTGTGGGAAGTATCACATGGTTTAAATTCCGTTTAGTGACATACTCTGAACTCAACCTGACTCATATTTTGAGTTAAGTTTAGGTTTTTAGCTTTGTTTCTCAAATATTGTGGAATTGAACTTTGAGGATTGAAAAATGTTGTAGGAGGGAATCAAAGATAAGTGTCTAAATAGAACAGATACACCAGATGGCAAATGTAATGATCCTTTCACCTCTCAACTACAGTGCTGGATCAGATTTTGTGGATAATTACTAGAAGTTAAGCAGGTTCTGCCTGATGGGTGACCTACATGAAATGTTTTCTTTAAACTCTTCTGTGTACTTACTGCATGAACATCTCCTGCTAGCTGCAAAACATTTTGGATGCCCTAACAGAGAGGCTAAAGGGAAAATCATAATGACACACATCAGTCACTTGGCAGTTGACCTTTAAAAGCTAGTTCAGGGATTTAGCAATAAGAAGCCCTGTTGATTTTCTCCCCTGACAAATCAGCTGTACAGTTTGTCAGTTCACTGTCTTGCCCTTTCTGTTAGCCTTGAGTACACATATATTTCACATTTACCATATTAGATCTTTTTAAATTCCTTTATTGTTGTAGAAGTCCCACTTCCCTCCCTCCCCACCTCTGGCTGGCATTTTGCCATACTCCTGGGACATTATCTTAAACCATGATCTTGTTCAGTTTGTGAGTATTCTCACAATGCACAGTCTTTCCCTGTTGCTATGGTGATCCTCTCTTGGTGATGATGAAGCAAAGGAATTCAACAAGTCATTCTTTTCTGGAACGTGACTTTCTGGTGATTTAAAAGAAAAAGGTCAATAATGACATCCAAGCAGATCATCAATATAGTTCACTTCCTGTGCTTTCCTCCCATCAGTACTATCTCAGTTCATGTCAGACAATCCAATTTGCCTTGGTTGCATCAATAGAAGTGCAGAGAAGAGGCTAAAAAGAGCCTGATTGATGAACATATCTACCTTTATATATTGTCCAAAGCATTGAATTACCTGTCTGGCATTCAATTCAAAACAAAAGTTTTAATTTCTAAAGCCTTTAACTGTATTGGTATGCATTTTAATATCTATCACTGTGGTGTAGGTTAAAAAAAAGCTAATCACAAGGGGGTTTTAATATCTCTCAGTTAAATTTGCTAAGATATGGGTGAATGATAGCTGACACCTTGTTCATTGTAGAGAAGAAAAAAAATGGCCAAACATTATTATTTTTGTAGTAAAAAAGTCCCTCACCTAAAATGCCTTGTAGTTAAAATTAGAAGTTGCATATTATTGTAGTGACATTGTTCAGTATGTGGGTGCTTTTACCTAAGGTTCTGCCGATCACTAATGAAATCTCACCTCCAAAGTTTTATTATTCATATAAATAAAGGATAAAAGAAATGGTTATTACATGGGTATACCTCTCTGTTTTACATAAAATGTGCTCCAGCTTGCCAAACCACCCAACCTTGAATTTACTAAAAACAGGAGATCCAGAAAGGCAAGGCGCACACAATAGTTGGCAAACTATGCTTTAGCAGCCCTAAGTTGTCATAGCACTCTGTAGCTGCAAGATGCATTTACTGTGAGTATGAACAGAATGGCATCTGGAGTATTTAACATGGGATTTAGTTAAACCTATATTAGCTTCAACATATTACAAATTAAATGGAGCAGGATTAAATGCTACATCTGCAACATTCTTCAAGTGGCGTGACTTTTTTCTGACTGTGTGTATTTAAACCCTAAATGCTCTTTATTGTTTGTAATAGTTGAAAAGTCTTGCCTTTTATGAATCAACAGCTTACTTTGATACCTATATTGAGCATGTCCTGCAAAATCATGTACCACTGCCATTCTTATTAAAACAGCTCCTTGCAGGATTCTCTCTCTTTTTGTTATGAATTCATCCCTCTTCCTTTAAAAAGTGATGGCAGGAGAAGGGAGCAGCAGCACTGAGCACTGGCCATACATCCAAGCTCATCTATTTGGCCAGCTAATTCCTTGGTCGAGTGAAAGAGAGCAGTGAATTTCTGCACCAAGAGAAAGTGTCACTCGTGTGGTGGCAGTGCTGAAGGTCACCTTCCAGATTCAGATGCCATGGGTTGAGTCTCATCTCACCCCCTGACCACTGGTACCACACCATCTCAGAGACCCCAGCAGCAGCACCTGAGGAGAAGCTGGGTCAGGTGTGTGCTGCTGTGGATGTGTCTAGGAAGATGGAAAATAGCTTTTGCCCTTGTTAAGGGCTTGCTGCAAATGACACAATGGGAAGGAAGAATCAAAGGGGTTGTTTGCTGATGGGTGACAATGCAGCCTCAACATGGTCTCAGGTCACAAACACATCAACAAAACGCTCTTCTCCTGGCCACAGACATTGAAAGAGTCCTGTACACGTCAGTGAGTCCAAGAGCATGAGCACTAAGTTAGTGGTGACATGTGACAAAGTGCTCATTCTCTCTTTTAGGGGACGGCAGGAGAGCAGGGTCACTTCCCTAGGCTTCCTGCAAGGGCATGCAAGTCCAGGCAGGAGGCACAGAGGAGCTTCAACGCTTTTGTTCATGATGCAGCCTTACACATCTAAATTTGATCACCTAGTGTTAGCAAAATTAGAAATAGATATGAAGGCATTTACCAGAATAAAATGACACTCCTCCTTTTTTCAAGCATAGCAAACCTGTACTGCAATCAGAGAATCATGCCAGATTCTTTCTTCAGGGTTACTGATTACTCAAAGTGGTTGGTTTGGGTTTTTTTTAATTAACATGGCATGTAAACATTGGGAGGCTGTTTGTCTGCCAGTAAGGTAGTTTAATATTTATACTCTTTATATAAGAGACTGAAGATGAGCTTGCAACCTGCCCTGTGGGTCAGCAGGTTCTTCCACTGCCAGTCTGGTGCATTTCTGTGATTGTTTACTCTACTGAGAATGACCAGCATTCATCCCCCATGCTCCCAATATAAATATTGTCTCAGAAGTCCATGGCCTTGACATGAGTTGTTTTCAAACAAGAAGGTAGCAATTTTTGTCAGACAGGAGGGATTAATTCTAGCAGAAACTCATAGCTCAGTTTCTAAGCACCAAGTGTTTCTTGCAGACAAGAGGGTAAGTGGTGAACATTTAAATGCAACAGTTTCTATTTTTCTCCTGCCTATCAAACAGCTAACTAGGAAGAGCATCTGTCTGAAATTTGGCACAATCAGTGCTTCATCTTTAAAGGGTTTAATTATGGTGCTTGAATTACTGCAAATCTCTCTATTGATTTGGAATAAAAATGCCTCCCTCAGTCTCATGTAGCTCCTTCACACAATTATGCATAGCTTTCTCTTAACTTTAAGGCTATATAATTTCTGTGTGGGATTTCTGACACTCTGTCTAGTGTATCAGACAGCTGGCAGACTGCCAAGCTTGTAAATTCTTCTGGCATTCGTTGACAGACCAGTATTGTAGCTGTTTCATAAGCAGTGATTTGAATATTAAGGCTGCTACCTAATGTCAAGAGAAGGTGCTAATACTAAAAAGAGAGTATTTTCCATCCTCTGCAAAGACTTTATTTTTTACACAAGTACAAATCTTAACCAGGAACATAGAGATGGCATAAATTAGGGGGGAAATGGAGTGGAGAAGGAAGTATTTAAATGCCTGAGCACTTTGTGTGACTGCTTTCTTTTTCCTTTCCTCAGGCAGAAACACACTTACCTCCTGTGTAAGAGGTTATTCTAGATTACAGTCAGGTCATTACAGCTATTAAATGGTTTTCAGATTTAAACTCTCCAATCTGACCCATTTCTTATCCCCAGACCGAGTCTTTCTCTTTTTTTCTCCTTTTTTGTAACTGTCATAAGTTTACAGGTTTGTTTGGTATTCTTGCTCATTGGGGTGGGTTTTCTGCTTTTGGGAGGGAGGAGAGGGGTGTTTCTTTCACATATTCCCTCTGGGTCCATTGTCAGTGATTATGTACAGCCAGGCTTTGACCAGCATTAACTCCACTGTTCCTTTGAGAGCCCCAAAGCGCCTCATCTTCTGCATTCATTATAAAAGGAAGGATTTGTGAATCTTCCTTAACAGGTGAATGTAAGCACTGCTCATAAAATTTTCATGGAAGTGATAGCTTAGGCCAGCATGACTCTTGTCTGGAGTCATAGTGAGACTCAGTGTCAAACTGATGTTGCTACCAGGAATTAAAAGATAGATGAGTTTAGGTATTTGATGGATGAGGGTGCTCTAACGTGCTGCAAAGCAATTGGAAATCTGGCAGAGCAAATGTTCAAAATACTGATTCTGAGATCCAACTTGCTGAAGTTCAACTGCAGATGAAATCAAAAAGTGATGCTAAATGTCTGTTCTCCTTTTTAAATGAACAAAATTCTGTCATTTACCAGATAGTAGTATGAAGTGTCTTGCATTACCCCTACTTTGCACAATTACTTGCTTGTGTGCCAAAGAAGGTGTGAAACAATCATACAAAGGGGAAAGCAAGAGATAATCACCTAACCCATCCCAACAGGCAGTGCAGGAATGTTTTCCCTGTTTTTTATTTCATCCAGGACTGACTGGGGGAATTTGAGCTACAGGGATGGGTCTCCTGGTCTCCTAATAAGGCACAAGAGTTTCAGAGTTTCAGTCCCCTTTGTTAGGAAGATTGCCTGTCAAGACCAAAAAAAAAAAAAAAAAAAAAAAAAAGAATATTGTACAACTCTCTTACTGTAAGCAATTGATAAAACTCCATTTCCTCCTCTCCTTAAGAGTATGGACAGCAAAGCTCACCTGCAGAAGGACGTTAAAGGGCTGGTAACACAGCAATTCACAAATAGCTATCATTACTGATTAGGCTGTCTAGTGCTGAGAGTCTGTATTGTCCCAGTTCATTGACCAGGGAGCTTTCACTTCCTTTTCTCCCAGCACTGCCATTGTCCATTGTTAACATTTCCATTCTTCATTCTGAAATTCATGCTTTTTTTTTACAGTAATGCTTTTCTTCTATAACCCCTCTTACCTTCCCACTGTCCCAGGCATTTGCATGCAGAAGGGTGTTCAGAGGACAATTTAATTTCTATGAAGCCATCATTAATTTATACTCATTTTTTATTGAAATAAAAAGAGAGGATTGGAGAACCTTCGCACTAGAAACGTAAACTCACCGGGTTTGTGTTTTCCATTATCTCTGTGCATGTATCTCTCTCAGCTGAACTCACCAGAAGCTGACATAGAAACTGTTTGAAATTCAACAAAAAGTTCTTAGGGAAAATAAAATATTTCAAAATATTTTTGATCTAACTGAAGATACCTGACAAAACTTAGTATAAGTAATTGGTCCAAATAACACTAAGGTGGATTTTTTCCTCTCTGACCCCCCAGTCAAGATGGTTGTAAAAGACTGAAGAAATTAGTGAATTTTGTTCCAACATGGAGATTCTCATGTTCCAAATAATTAGCATTATTGGCAACAGAGAGAAGATGACATTTTTTAAATTAAAAGCCCCAATTTTCCCTCTAAGCTGCGCGTCTGTTCTGGTAGTTACAGAATTGCAAAGTGGGTGGTTTTTTTCCAATATCCTGTAACTTGTGCTATAAAAAATTTATTAAGTCTGTGACTGTGAAGATTTCTATTTCCATAAAATCAGGAAAGTGGTTCATAATGGGGACATACATATAACCCTCTAACACTACACTTGAGGCATCACTAAAAATTCAAGGAGTGATGATTGACCCCACATAGCGTGCTAGAACAAAGCTGACCTTTTACTAACAACATGGTTAATAATATCTTTTAGATATTTGGGGGGGGGTAAGTGTGAGGTTGGGTTTTTTTTAACTTGGAGGTGTTTAATATTAAAAATCTCTTCAGCCAAATTCTTGGTGTTAACACTTAACCTCTTAACCTGGTGTTCTTAGGACTTCAAGTAAAGTATGTTAACAGAGTTTAATGTTAAACAGTTCTCCCTCAGAATCTGCTCCCAAATGCCTGGAAAAGCAGGAGTAGGGGCCTTCTGAGTTTTCAGCTTAGAAAAGTAGGGAAAAAAAATAGATGTATTGATTTAAAAGATAAAAACACATGAACTTTCAATACAAAGTAAGACACAAAAAAGAAACGTGCATTAAAAGAGACAGCTTTTTCATACTGCTTCAGACTTTTTTGTCTTTTGCTGAACTGCTGCAGTTTACGTGTCATGAGAGCTCCTCACAGAGCCAAACTCAGGAGGAGAGAAGTGGCTGGGATGGGCACAGGTAGTGGGATGAGCACAAAAGGGCACTCTAAGGGTTGTGCCTTTGATGTAGAACTGTGTAATGGCATTGTTTACTCCTGCTCCGTCATTGCTGTGCATGTGTTTAGAGTTTCACTTGTGATCCAGTCCCTTCAGCAAGGGGAATGGGGCTGTGACTGCACATTAATTTCTACTATCAAGAGTCAAGCAATTAGGTTCTGTACTTAGAGTCTGTAATAAGGAGAGCTCTGTAATTTCAAGCCCCAGCAGTACAGTCTCACCTGACCAGCAGAGCTGACATAATTTACAGAATGACACCTGAGAGCTTGCTCTTATTTTTCTCTGTGCTGTGGTCCTATGGAGAACCAGATTAATAAATAGATCTAGTATCCAGCACTTTCTCATAATCCTAACATGTAAGTGAGTGTTTGCTGGCATTGCAAAGTCAATTCTTGGATGCTTGGCTGCAAAATAGAATTTGGAAGAAAGAGTTATAGTTCACATATTTTCTGCTTCTAATCAATGCCTTGATTGATGTGGGTTTTATGTTCCTTGTGATCACCAGATCTGGTGGTTCTGGTGCTTCTCCAGTTCATATTTAACTGAAAACCCAACTGGTTTTAGTAATGGATGAACACCTCTCAAAACTATGCACATCTGTAAAAATGAAAGGCCAAAGAAGTCTTGCAGCACATAAAATCAAGTCTGAACAAGCTCACTTTCCAGCATTTCACATTTCATTGATTGTTTCAGACCTGTTATGACTCTCACACTTCCTTTTTTAGAGCAAATCTAAACTGTATCTTCCTTTGTAGTGTGGATATATTTTAACCAAGACTTGCCCACTCAGAAGAAAAGTTCAGTTTAAAAAATTGCTTTCAATGACTTATGTATAACACACCTATTAATGTATCTCTAAACAAAATTTGCCTTTTTACTGTGTGCTTCTTGATACTGCTCTTTGTCTGAAAATGCCCACCTCGCTTTGATTTTGGGTTTCCCCTTGCCTTTACTGAAGAGCCTTTTGCTCATTTCTCAGCCCACACTCACCTTCTGGACTACTTTACCAAGGTCATTTTTTTAATCTCAATTTTGTGAGTTTGCAAAAGACTTTTATGTGGGATCCATTCTAAAACATTTTCCCTGTTTGGCAGATGCAAAATCATGCCTGTCATAATGAAGCAGAATTAATTCACTCAGCTAAACCAAGCACATCTGTCATCTTTAACATCTAATCCTAATTGTGCTCTGTTTATCCAGTCCCGTCTTCCCTCTCCATTTATTGAGGGCTGCTGTTTTGCATCTGACTGTGGCAATGACCATGCTGGGCATGCTGAAGGATGGTAGGGCTCCTACTGCATTTTTGTGGTCATCTAAAGCTTCAAATGTCATTAAAATGATGGCCAGAATATGGAATTTGCCTGCAGTCAGTCTTTAATCACCCTTTAAGGTGCTGCAAAGTTTCTTCAACCCCATTTACCCTAATAACATAGAGTTGAAAAGTGCAAAACATAAGTACAGACTCTGTAGGTTTACTCTGTGGTTATTGAAACTGTGGCCTTGTAAACAGCAACCCATGAAAGAAAGAGAAAGCAAAGTGTCCTTTTACATAAGTTAGCTTCAGGATGGTGGTGTTTGAAGCAAACCTGATGACCTGCTGGGGAGAGACAGCAAAGAACAGCCATGCAAAGAACAGCATCAGCCAGCTTGGATCCTGGAAGGGAAGCAGATGAAGTGATGTTCATAAGCCACAGAGGAGCTTAGCATTTCCTGGTACAGAGCAATCTGTCCCTGCACTAGCTGCAGGTTTTAGGAAAAGGTCTTTGGTGTGCTGTGACAGCAAACTGATGGCTCTGTGCCACAGCTGCATGAGCTGAGGATTTCAGGCAGCTGGCAGGACATTTCTTGGGTCAAAATTTAGCTTTTCAGGATAGATTTTCTGTTTCCCAAGATAGATTAAAGAGCTCTTTACTCCCTTCTCCATGTTTTGAATCACACACATGAGACTCTGGCTACTTGGAGAAACCTAGGGAAGATTTGTTTTAGGAATTACTCTTTACAGCCTATGAACAGCACTTTATATAGTCTTCTGTGCTTTTATCAGAGGATCAGTATTACTGCTGTCCCATACTGCTGTCAGCATGCTCTAATGTGTTCTTTCCTCTTTTAGTTCCTGAATTCCAGCAGCAATGAAAGAAAAACTCTTTTTAGTTGTCTTTTTGGTTTAATATTACCAAGGAATGTAGTAAGGTCAGAGAGGATTCCCCATGTGTTTGAATGATGTAACTCCTGTCTGAAATACCTGCACTTCGTACCTGTTGGGCACAAGACTCTGTTAGGCTCATCTTGGAGGGTCAAGGACTGTACCCTCATATGTTCTTTTCTGCCTAATTGCTGTGGCAGGAATTGCCCTTTTGTAGTTTTTTGACCTCTGACCTATAGCTCTTTCTGATCTTTTGAGAAGCTACTGGAGAATTTCAAGGGAATGCCCTATTAAAAAAGGAAACTAATTGGTTGTTTTCTTTCTTCTTTATCCATCTATAGTAATACTTCAAGTAAAAAAAAATTGTATGGATTTTTTTTGGCAGCAAAATACATTCTATAACCCCACATTTGGATGAGATTTTAGATACAACTTTTCAGTCAAAAAATCCCCATAATATGCAAGCAGGTCCCTTGGTGGCCCAAGAATACTAGAACAGCAATTAATAAATTACAGTGATAATATCTGTCATCACTACTGCAAGTGCTTTAAAAAAAAGATCCATGAAAGTCTAAACTCCTTTTTGTTTCCTGGTGCTCCAGCAGCTGCAGCAGGGCACAATTTTGCCAATTTGATGATGAACTCTTGCTGAACTAGTGTCCCCTGCTCCCAGACATGTTCTTGTTCCCTTCTTGTCCGAGGTGAGAGTCTCAGAGTGAATCACACGTGCTTGCTGATCCCATGGACAGCTCCTCCTGAGCGTGTAGGATGTCTGGGTGCCATGGGGAGCAGCTGTGCGTGGAGGCACTGGGTCCAGTCCCAGCAGCAGCTCTCAGACAAGATCAAGGATGGAGCTCCACATCCTGCATCATGTCCTTCCTTATCCTGCAGTGTGCTTCAGTGCTGTTGAACATCCTAGACTGTGGTCTTCCATCTGCCAGGAATCCCTCATAGCATAGCCAGTGCGGTGTGGCAGCTCAAGAGGGATCATGCTGCCCTGAACAGCAGCTTTCCTCTTTCTTCACATTTCACTAGTGCCATTGTTCTTGAAATAACCTTTGAAAAGAGAATAAAATATAATATTCAATTGCAAGGGAAGGAGGAGCTGTGACCATTGTAGGTTTTCAGATTTCTTAGACACAGGAGACCAACTTTAAAGCAAATACTAGGACTTGTTAACTGCCTGTGCTTCTGCTCAGATGACAAGGGGCCTCCTTTTGGGTTAGAATGACAGAGAGGAATTCCTTGTGATTTGGCAAACTGATGCTTTCCCCACAGTGTTATTTGCCTTTAGGATTTTCCTTGAGATGCAGGGAGGGAAGGTTTGAAAGTAGGATTTCCCACTGCCAGCCCTTCCCTTTTAGCACTGCAAGGGTATGTTTATAGACCCTGTGCCAAATGTCTTCATTAATGGTCCTGGCACAGTTCTTTGGAGCAAAATCCACTGATATGGAACCAGGTATTTATACATCTTCTACAATTTATAGCTTGATTCATTTCAGAGGGGTGCAGACGAAGGTTTTCAGGAGCCAGAGCACCAACAAATGTCAAAGGCACAAGTGCTGCTGGCAAAAACTGCTGGACAGGGCCCCTCTGCTGAGCTCTGAGAAGCACACTCCTGTTTGTCCCCCAGGCAGCCAGCCAAAAACCAGCTGCTGAACACACAGCTGGTTCCACTCTCTCCCAGAGGAGGCACCCAGAGGGCTACTCCAGCCCCAAACCTCTTTTCAGGCCATGTGGCAAGCTGAAACCATTCATTCTTTTGTGCAGCTGCTTTACAATACAAAAGGAACTTTATTATGGGTTTTAGTCCGTGGTAACAGAAAGACAGTTGAATTCCCTCAGCCAGTTTTTGGTATACTGAATGCATCACTGGTCTGTAAAGGCAACTGATTATTTTCATACAGTATCACCTAGTACATCAAGCAAAGAAAATACAGTGGGGTTTTAAAGGCTGCTCTGAGAAGCAGTTAATGTCCTTGATTATTGTAACTTTCTCCAGTTAATGCACTTTTAACAACATTTTCTGTATTTTAAAATCAGTGTCTTAGTCCAGGGGCAAAGAAGGAAATGATTGCAACTGCTCACCCAGCTGCCTAGGCTTGCTTAGTCATTGCAGTGTCCAGTTGCTATGTCTGACTGTAAAGACAATGCTGAGAAGTTTAACTGATGAGATTGCATCTGTGATATTTTCTGGAGGTTAAAACCAAGGCTACCATCCAAATTCATCCAATTTCATCCAATTCTGCTGCAAGGAGTTTCTCCTTTTCGGGTCGCTGGCATATTTGCCCGTATTCCCTCTCCTTACCTGTGTACTGGAGGCTCTCCTCACCCACAGCCTCCCATGCCTCAACTCCTCCAGCTCACAGCCTTGCTCCTTAGCTCCAAAGCAGCTCCAGCAGTGGCTCAGCTGCCATGCTGGGTTCTCTCCCAGAATGGGAAAAGTGCTGGCATGGCTGCTCGATGGCTCTGACCAACAGAAGCTCCAGCCCCTCTCTTACCTTGGACTGTGCAGCAGCAAAAGGGATTCAAGTTTTTTCTTTCAAGGAGCTTGAATTTGTACTCAATGGTGGTTACAAAATCCTGAAAGCTTCTGAAGCCTTTAATAGGTAGCAGTGACAAAGACAAAAATCTCTGTAATGATAAACATGATCACACACTTTTAAGAGAGAGGTTTGTTTTGTTTTGTGCTTTTTATCACTTAAAACTTACTGACTTTATGTTAAAGGACTAAATGTCTTCCTGTACCAATAGCAATCCTTACCAAGGGTATCTCCTTTATTTTAATTTTATTTTTGTTACAAGGAGCAAGCAAGTAGTTCTGAGGGATTAGACAATATTAACAGATCTTTTTGGTTTTATTCATCTATAGATAAATATCTAGAGATCACAGTTCTCTTTAAGTTGCATCTGATGATGTTGGATGTATTTCTGGACTTATACAGAAGTTTCACTGCAATTTACAACATAAATCTTTAATTCTCTATTTACAGCAAGTGCTGATTTTCCATACAATGGTCAAGCTATAGGAGATGGAGTTAACAGAAACTCAGCTATTATTGGAGGTAAGAAAACTGTCTACTTTTCCAAGACACTTTGCAGTCTCTGATGGCTGAATTGAAGCTGGCAATAAGGCTTCATATTTCCATATCCAGGTTTAGGTTTGTTACTTTAGTCTTGATTTGCTGTGTAATTTTTCCTTTCTAATTTATATTTTTATTATTACTTGTAACTTTTCCTAATACTTTGAAACTTTACAATACTGGAAGGATAGCATTGCATTCCTCAGAAAAATTCAGGCCACACTTGAGCAGCCTCGGTTCACCTGCCCAATGCATCAGTTAATGTAAAGTGACATAACTCTGGCTGGTAACAATATTTTTTTTCTGAAAATTTTAGAACATCTTCATCCTGGAAGATTCCTTTGCCTGTAGAGAAGGGCCCAAACAGGAACAGTGTTGTTTTATCATAGATCCTAAGAGGATAACACTCAGGAGACTTCTCTATAACAGGGTTGAACCCAAAATAGACCATTGCAGGGAGAGCAATTAAGGCTAGAACTGATAATAAAGTGGAAACATCTGCAATTATTTGGAGCCAGTGCTTAGTGGGTGGCATGAGCCAGCAGTGAACCAAGCCAATTTTCAGGGACATGTAGAGGAGCTGGGATAAGTCTTTATAGCCATTGACTGGAAAGTGAGAATGAGAGATTCCACCTTCAAAGAGCTGCCCACACATCACCAATACGCCCCACTGTTCTGGGAGCACCCTCTGCCTCATGGTCAGCAAAGCTTAAGTCTGTAAAAAGGTATTAATTGAAGTTTTTGCCTATGGGATGAGAGTCACCAGCAGCCTTCAAGGAGCTGCATTCTGTATGTAGTGGAAAGCATATATAAATATTAGAGTCGTGGAAACCATGCAATTGTGGTGATGCCCACATGCCCAAGTAGCTTCTGCTCAGCCCAGAGGAGTTTTGCGAAAAAAGATCCTTTCTTTGTGTTAAAGCCTGCAGCCGTTCTCACCGGGGCATCTTCTCTTCCCTCCTGCGCGCAGGTGTCATCGCCGTGGTGATCTTCACCATCCTCTGCACCCTGGTGTTCCTGATCCGCTACATGTTCCGCCACAAGGGAACCTACCACACCAACGAGGCCAAAGGGGCAGAGTCGGCCGAGAGCGCCGACGCCGCCATCATGAACAACGACCCCAACTTCACGGAGACCATCGACGAGAGCAAGAAGGAATGGCTTATCTAAGCCCACGGGGATGGGGCCTGGGGTGGGGTACGAGCTGGGCCAGGGCGGGACTGGGGTGACTCTTGCAGTGGAGAGAGAACGCTCTGTGTCGGACACTTGAGCACACATAGGATAAAAAGATCAGCACAACTGGAGGAGCAAGTGACAGGAAAATACCACTGAGACTGGAGAAAAAAAAAAAAAGAATATCTCAAGCATTTAAGAAAAAATACTTTTTAATATTTATTTACAGCAAATTGCCCCTTCCGTATCCCAACATTTACAACAAAGAGCAGTTTTGCAGCTTCAGCACTGGTTACAATTTTCAGTAATACCTGTCTATTTCTGTGTGTGTTTAGAGATGTTCCGGATACCTGTGACAAGAAACAGGGCTGGTTTTTTATATTTTTAAAAGCTGTTTAAAATGTGGGGGGCTCTGCCCTGAGGACAAGTGGCAGCCCTTTCTTCCCGGCGCTGTGTTCCTTCCTGGCTGGCCACTTCCCCGCCCTCAGCCCCGCACCTTTGTGACCACACCACCGTTTATTTGGGTGACATTGATCCAGGGGGTGGGATACGGGGTGAGGACTAATGCAAATCTTATTCACCAGTTTCTCAACATCTCATCAGCCCATGTCAGCCCTGGCAGGACCCATCTTCTTGACCCAGGCACTTCACTGATTGTGTGCAAGTCTCATCAGCAATGTAAAAATACTGTTATTATGACTACTATTACTAAAGAGGATTATCATAAAGCACAGGAGGCTTTAAAGGGTTTTTGTATTATTTTGTTGGTCTCTGAGGGAGGATGATGCTGTGTGAGTCTGTAGACCTAGTCTGTTCCTGTGTCTTTGTCTATGGCACCAGGTCACCACCTGAGGCATGTGCCAAGTTAAACTCAGCTCTGACTGTGGCATATTGGCATATTCTGTACATTGTAGTAGGGAATTAGAGCCAGACCTTTTTTGCTTCTGTTTATTCTTAATAGGCTGTCATAGAAATAATAGTACAGCTTTACTCAGTGCATTTGAACTCATGGACTTCACATCCTTTTTTTTTTTTTTTTTCAACTTGGGACTAGCAATTTATTCCTTAAATCCCTTGTTTCAGTCCCTTTGCAAGGAAAGCCTCCACTGGCAGTGTTTGCACAGTCAGGAAGGTGAGGCAAAGGAGGCTTGAAAACTCTGCCTCCAGAGCAGGTGAGGAACACACAGCACACAGGGGAGAGTTACTTTTCAATACAGAGATTTACCCCAACTATTTTACTGTCTTTGTAAGGTATTTTTAAGAATAGCAAGGCCAATGCCAAGTACAGCATTGCATGCCATTTTTCCTCTCAAATCAGGAGTGTCCTAGGTGTCACCTGAACAGCAGGCAGGCAGCTAGAAGGAAAGACAAAGGGGCAGCCTGAAGACTTAATATCCCTTAGTGGCAATAATTTAACAAAGCTTTAGCTTGCCCTCTGTAGAGAAGCATGATCCTCCTATGGTCTGAATTGATAGGAATTTAAGGCCTTAGTGGACAGGTTTTGCAGTGGAACAGAATGAAGGAATGAATATACTGCAGGGCTTTGCCATGTGCTGAAAGAACAGAATCCATACCAGGAATTTCCCTTTAAAAGTATTTATTCTTCTGACAGTCCTAGATTTGCTTTGTCTTCAATATTTCTGGGTTTAGTATGCACAGATTTAATTCATTTTTCTGCACAAGAAAGATTTATTTTCCACCCAGATATGCAATCTACTACACTGAGAAGTGCTAGCAGTTTTGATTTCATCATCTCTTTGGTTACAACTTTCATTATTCTAATTGACACTTTAAAAATGGAAAAAAAATCATATAGGGGAAAGAAAATATTAGAGTCTTACCAGACAAGACATTGATAAACACAATTTGTCAGAAAGTAGGCCAGGTAGTTTGGGTTTTAAGGATAGTAACCTAAAGTTCTCTTTTGGAGGAATATTATCATTGAAAATAGATATCAGAGCAAATCAAGCCCATTAATTTATTCTATTTATGGATTTGAAATTAGCATACAAAAAAGTTGCCAGTTTTAAAAGCAATTACTGTTTCTCAGGTAACATACATGGCAGAGAGGTTCAGGTAGGCATAAAAATTGCCTCTGTTACTCATGTGCTCTGCAGTCTTTTGCCTTGCCTTCAGTATTAACCTCTGCCTCTCTTGACTGTAATCAAGCAGATGAGTCCTGGGTTTAATCATGGGTGTAAAATAAGTCTTCTCACCTTGGGGAATATCAGCAGGGGATGGATCTACCCCATACCACCACTCAGCAAACTACCTAGAAATCACAGATGTCTCTGTAGGATTGAAAAGGCATTATCTTTCCTCTATGATTTTATGTTTCATTTTATTTTAATGGTATTTTAGTCCACTCTGAAAAGCATCCTTGCCTGCAACTTCAAGCTACCAAGAGGCATGAACAGAGCATCATTTGCATAGATTGGCATTTGATTTGCAGAAAAAACACTCTTAATCTGAATTTAATGCCTGTGAGGAAGATCAGACTTCTGTATCCTGAGAGACTAGAGTCTTCTGCTACTTGATGTGAGAGAGACAGATTTAACAGCCATAGTGCAAATAGTGTTGAGGCCAAAAGCCTCACTCAGCATGGCATTAGAAGGGAAAGATGGCTTGATCTCCATGTCAAACCAAGTTCTTGGCAAAGCAAGAGACAGTTGTCTCTGGTTATGGTATGAGGCCTGTAATATCTAGTCACCAATTTTCTAAAAAAATTAGCAGCTAATCTCCCACAACCCTGGGAGATAAAGCAAGAACTTTTGGGAAATAACCTTTGACCATTGCATAAGCAATAGTTATAAATTAGTGTCTTAAATTTGAAAACCAGCTTAAATTTCTGAAATCAAGTCAGAGTCATCTGCATCTCTCCACTGGCTGGACACCATGGACTTTTTTTCTGTAAAATGCATTAGTGCTGTGTTAAAATACAGTCACTTTCATAACCTAGAAACCTTTAATTAGAACACTTGTTTCTCCTTAAATTGGACCTTAGACATGATATTATCGACAAGCAGCTGTCTCTGTAGAGGGATTTGGTGACTTTAGGTGAATTCCTGCCTTTCTGCTTTGTGTTTCATTTCTGAGAATGGTGTATGTTTTATTATAGGCACTGGTCATTCAGCATCCTGGCAGCGAAGCAGGAGCAGACTCAAAGATGTAGCCTGTGTATTTTGCTAGCACTATATCTATCCTGAAAATTGCTTCCACTGCAAGCCTATCATTGAAGGCTGAAACAACATCCATAGTTTATTTCACCCACTCTTACTTGTGCCAAAAATCCATGTTGTTCGACAGGTATGAGGGAAGATCTGTTTGAGGGGAGAGTGGATCCTGCTTTTATAAAACTCTGTACTTTCCCCAAAGAATATTAAAATAATCAGTCTTTTATCACCTGTTTTGTAGCTGTTTCACCTATTTGAACTGTGCAGACAAATGTAGCTTCTTGTACTGGTTTGGGAACCAAAGTGTCCCAGTTGTGTTTCTAAAGGGTCACTCCCGACATCACAGAAAACAACGGCAAAAGTGCCACCAGCAGTGGAGAGGGCAAGACTGGGCTGGAGATCAGGGCTGCCAGTGTTAGTGAAATAATGTAAGCAATATTTTGGATTCTCATTCACAAGACTTGCAGACCACCAGGTAATGAGACATGGAACTCCAAGGAACCAAAACAGTGGAAAACATATTTTAATGTCAGCCCAGCCTCAAGGAAAATCCGCAGTCCAGTCTGGCAGTTTTGAATCAGGTCTTTCACACACTGCTTATTCCATGTTTACTGATAGAAAATTCAGATGTATGAAATAGAAATATGTATCTTTAACTTGTACTGGAGCATTTCTGCTTTGTACTTTTTGTGTCTTAAACTTTACCTGTACCTTTTATATCTCTTCTAGCAGTTACCACTTCAAAGCTACGGCAGCATTTTAGGGTCATGCTCTAGGCAGCATGATATATGTGAGAGGATGGGCATCACAAATATTTTAGTAAGACTGCCAAAGCAGTGGTGTATATGTACAAGTTTATTGTACTGGTAAGAATTCATTTTAATTAAAACAATGTCCTTTAATGGCAGATGCATCTAATTTCCAGGGTATCTTTTGAAATGTGAAGCTAACTTCGACAAGCAATAGCTTTCAATATGGTTTACCCCGTGAATGATTTTACATTCCATCAAGCATGGTAATCCTGAAAGGGTGTCATTCTTGAAAAGCAGAACATAAATTCTGGTAATCAGATGTCATTATCCATCCTGAGATATTAAACAGAAATCTTGCCTTCTAACAGCAACAGCATGCAAATTAGAATGAATGAAGGCCAGTGTGTTTGTATGCATAAATATCTTCTGTGAATGTCTTTCCTTTTAACTAAAGTTCTATTAGAAACCAGATTGGTAAATAAAGAGGAGGGAAAAAAAAAAGAAAAAAAAGACATTTGAAATAGTTTTAATCACCATGACAGCTGTTTAATCATGCTTTGTATATTCTTATCATTGCCTGTATTTTCAACATCTCTAGTACCAGGAAATCAATTTGGAAAGGACAGAAGTCAGAAAGGCCTCTTAAGAAAAGACCCTTTGTACATGAAAAAAAGGAACTTCAGAATGCAGTTATAGATAAGAAGAGAGGGTGCTAAAACCAGGGGAGATTTATTGAAGTGCAATATGTTCCTCTTGCATCAGTGTTACCTGTTACAAAGTGTACATCTGTACATGTTGAGGTGGGTAGAGGGTCTGAGAGCAGGGTTTGGATAGAAATTTAATGACTGCCTTCCTGCTTTTTCCCTTTCTGATCACTTTGCAGAGAGCAGCAAGCAGTCTGCTTTCAGTTGTGCTCACATTTGTTACTGCAGATTCTGTGGCGCTGCCAGCCTAACAAGGGTTACATACTACAAATGACTGAGTGTGGGTTGTTTGCCTTCCTTTTCTATCATAACTCTGTCTTTTCCTTCATGAATGAGAGCCTTTTATTGAAACCATCAAGAACAATGTATGCCCAGCTCAACAGACTTGTGTCTGTTCCTTTTAATAAACTACTTTATCAGGCTTTAAAATATTTTTATGACACGAAGCATTTTATAAAAGAACTGAATGGGAGAGTGTGAAACCCAGGCAAAGAAGCATCAGTGCAGCAACCACTTGAGTCAGAGGCACTGTTGCTCTGTCTACAGCATGCATTGCCTTAACCACCCACCAGATCCCCAGATCCATCCAAGACCTTAACTCCCTTTGTGGAATATAGCAGTGGCAGAGTCCTGGTGGGATGCTGTGTTCAGAATGAGGTCAGACCACGTTCTGACCATTCTTTTGTGCTGACTGTTGAAACCCGGAGAAGGAGAGGCACGCTTTATGCAGGAATATTTCTCATTTCTATAGAAAAGCTCTAGGACCAAGAGATGGGAGTGGAGGTTCAAGTGTAAAGCCCGACTGATACTTGAACATTGTGACACAAAGAGTCTTTGCTCCCTTCTGCTGCCACATGTCTCACCACAGCCATGTGGGTGTGCAGGTG
Source organism: Fringilla coelebs (assembly GCF_963513975.1). NCBI lineage: Eukaryota > Metazoa > Chordata > Aves > Passeriformes > Fringillidae > Fringilla > Fringilla coelebs. The sequence goes on along the minus strand of NC_140028.1, from coordinate 97,729,261 downwards.
CACCTCCAAAACCTAAGGCTGTTCAGGACATGATGTCTGCACCACTTGGGCAATTGCTGCCATGATGTGGGTGAATAAGATAGCAAACTTGCTCCAAATCCATGAGTCTGCAGCGCTAGCAAAATCACTCGCTCTTGAAATTAAGTGTGATTTTTAAGATAAACTCAGGCTGTGCCCTACAGTAGCAGGCACATATGGTGCCTCAAATGAGACAAGATTTGGACCTGGTAATGGAAAAGCATTTATTTAACAATCTGTAACACAGTTCTTTTAATTCTGACTTTCACATCTAAGCAGATTTTTCTTGAGGCACTATGCTCAAAACCCTAATTATGCCAACAGCTTAAGAATCAGGAAGAAAATGGGCCAATTTGTGGCTTTTTTACACAAGAAGTCTTTTTTGAAAAAGTCACTTACTGTAAAAAAAAAAGTTTGGTATCAACAGGTTCTTTCACAGAGAAGTATTTCTTTTCACTAATCTTCTATTTTCAAAATATCATGTGAGCAAAGTTGAGCAATTATTTAAGCACAACCAGAACCACTTCAGGGGGTAAGATATACTCGGGAAATATACATATAAGCAAATAACAAATTTAGTGCATCCTGCTTCTTCTGTGATTCAGCAGCTTCCACTGCTGTTGTTTCCTTAAGGAAGACCATCTGGATTAAACAACAAACATAAAAGTGTGTACCTTTAGTTTTACCATAGATTAATGTTCTCACTTGGTATGTAACAGAGTATTAAGGAAGAGCAAATTGTTATTTCCTCAGATTCCTTAGCTTTAATTCTGCTGTCTCCAAGGGTCAGAGATGTACTATCACCATATTAATTGTTACAATGCAGAGGTATTTATACTGATAATATTCAACAACTAGCATTCTGTATTCTAGCACAGAGCTGCACTAAGAAATTCTAATTTATTGAGAAGGTGGGTAGATGACATTTTCTGACAGGTGAGAATGTAAATAACTGGAATTCACAGACACTAGAGCTGAGACCATTTGAGGGAATGTTTAGCATGCAGAAAAAGAAACTGTACCAGAAAGAGTTTCTTGCTTCCAGTCAGCAGCTTGGGGTAGGTACAGTGCCATGGCCAGTTATATATTGCCACGTGTTCATTGCCTTTTTGGCCAAAATATCTGAGCTCCTGTCTTTCACATGCTTTGAAATAGGCTGTTGCAAGAGTACAGCTGAAGATGTAAAACTTAAACAAGCTGCTCTAGGCTGCTGGTGGGAGTACAGAGTCACAAGACCCAAGCTCTTCTACCTGCTTAGAAGACAAGTCTCAGATGTGCTGCTGCCTGTCCCTGTCTTTTGTCACCTTTTCCCCATCTTATTGAACATCACAGATATCACAGATTGAAAGGGACCACAAAACACCTTCTGGTCTAACATTTTGTGGGAAAGGGGACCTAGATGAGATAATCTAGCATCGGGTCCTGTCATAGTGTTTTTTTCTCCACTGACTCCATTTCTAGGGTAGTAGGCTATCAACAGGCTCTTTAAGGCAGATAAAGTCACTGGAGCAAGGCAGCAAACACTTGAATCAGCCAGAAAACAGTAAATTTAGGTGATTTAGGTCAGGTGGAAGCAGGCTTCATCTGGGGCATTCCCAGCCTAACAGCTCTCCTTCATTTCATCATGGCTTTGGTTAGCGATGGAGCAACTAGCCAAGTCTGTGCATTATTTTTATAAACCCAGGTGGAAGTATGGAAGATAAACTTGGCTGAATAAAGACAAGGTAGCCATCCCCTGTATGCTAATGTTTGTTCTCTAAAGTGCACATTCTCGTGCTTACAGTGCGTGTGTCACTGCAGGAGTCTGACCTTGCCACGGGCAATAAATCCTGCACAAGCTGAACAAATAGCCCTGCACTGCTTTGTCTTGAAAAACTCCTTTGGGCAATTGTTTAGAAGTAGATCTGTGGTTTGCCATCATAAAACACTGGACACAGTATCAGCAGCTAGCTGTAAGTTATTTCTGTTGTAAAATCAAGGTCTGTCTGCAGAGTTTTTGTCTTGCACTAATGAGACCTTTATCCCTGGACCATAAACTACTACAACAGGGCAAGGTAACAAAGAGAAATTGCCTTTGCTGCACAGTCCGAAACACAGTGTAAAGTCCCTTTCTCTACATGGCTCCTGGTAAGAGCAAGGAGTAAGATCTCTGTAGACATCCAGTGTTTCCTTTTTTCCAAACCCCCATTACTCCAAGGAAGGAAAATTGCTGACAGTTCTGGGTTTTTTCACATCTCTTTCTCCACTTTAGAAGTGTTCCCTCTCACTGACAAATTTACTACCTTTTACTGTCACCTTTAAACTCCTTCCCAGTCATGCTTGCTACATTGGCCAAGGTGAAGCCTTTCACCTTCCTAAAATGTAATCATTGTAGTGGAAGGGTTATGGCCACTCCATTCCTGTCATCTTTTGTATTTGCAGTAGGCTTTTATCTGTTCATGCTACTCAGTGACTGAAAGTGCAAGTTTGGTTTCTGCCATCTGCGGCATTATTTTATAACTTGTTTGTATCTGTTCCAAAATCACAGCATTGCCTGGCAGAGGGAGTCTGAAAATTAGGCAGCTGCACTTCATTCCATTCAGCATGGTTACTTTCTATTGCTTGGTTCAAATTTCCCCAAGAGATATCAATAATGAAATTAATGCCTGGCAAAAGCTAGCATCTATTTTTCTTAGGGCCACAAGATGTCAGATTGAGCTCTCGGCCTTGTGCTTCCCTTGTGCTTTGTAGCAGCTACACAAGGCTGCTGGTAATCTCCAAAGTAGGACACCAAAAAATTATATTATAAAAGCTTCTAGTGATTTTAGTCTCTTGGAGTGTCAAAGGTCCAGCTCAACAGGGCCAACAAGTCAGCACTCTTACAGGTTTCTGTTATTAACACATCCGAGAAAACTCTCAACACTGGTTATTAAATAATTTTATTTTCATTGGATCAGCATCTCTGAGGGAAAAAAGTGCTTCTGTATGTGGAACACCTGAGACACTACACTCACCCTATTGTAACTCCTGCATTGTATCTGATCTTTTGAAGCTCCAGCAGCTTAAGAGAAGGGATCAGAGTCACTTGAATAAAGAAGGCTAAGGCATCACTTGGTTGCTATGAACTCTGAAGCACAGAGAACTGCCTTTCCACAGACCTGCTTTGCATGGTCAGTCTCAGTCATACATGAGCAAAGGGGAACTTTTCCTCTGCTCTTCAGTGGATCAAGACTCATCAGTGGGCTGCCTTGGCAGGTATCACACCAATTATCTTCAGTCCTAATGAGCTGACTCACACATTGGGCAGCCAGAGACCAGGGAGTTCCTCTGGTACAAATTTGGCACAATATTCCTGAGAGGCTTCAGCTCCCCAGCAATTCTGCTACCCCGTTTGACTAGTGCTAATTAAGAGAAGCCTGATGGAAATTACCTGTACTGACTTAATCCTACATGTGGATGCCAATCCTAACTAAGAGTGCTTAATTTCATGGAGATTAAATAGATTTCCCCCCCATCATGGAGTGCTTGGGCTGTGCTCAGTCTGATGCTTCTTACTGACATATATAAATAGAGATATAGAGATAAATAGATATTTTTATGGAGATGTTTTATAAGTGGCCTTTACTTTGTGCATGGTAACTATTGCCAAACTTGTTATTTAGGAGCTACAGAAATGGCTGGTTCTGCAGTTTAGAAAGAAATCAGCTGTCTCTGTTGCAAGGGACACTTTGGGTACAGGCTTGGATTTTGGTTTTTACTATTCAACTATAATTTGCATGGTTTGGATTTGGGTTTTGTCTCAGTGTTGGGGTTCTTTTCTTTCCTCACTGGTTCTCTGGCAGGGATATATTGGGCTCAAGCAGGAACCTATTTCTCAGTCTTTGAGAGAAGGTTTGAAGCCATTGGTGCCATACAACACTTCGGAAACACCTGCTTGCACAGCCTGTGATGTTGCTCAGTGTGAGGTCCTCAAAACACAGTTTCTTTGGCAGTCTGTTGGGGGTTTCACAGCATAGTGAGGTACTCCTGCTGGCTTTGCTTGACAAGATAGAAAACTAGCAACAGCCAGTAGCTGTTTTATGGGTATTGCCTTGTGAGCAGAAAAAGGGATCAGCAGAGACTAGGACAAGAATGATGGTTCAGAATTAGATTCATATACATAGCAGTAGCAAAGGATTGTGAAAATCGCTACAGAAGCGGGTTATTTTACTTGCTTTCTTCTTTTACTCCCTTTTCCTTTTTTTTTTTTTTTTTTAATACTGTTTGTATGCCACATCTGAGTAATTAATCTCTACCAGCCAGCCAGTTCTCAATAACCTGGGTTGTTGCTTAGGCATGGAAATGCAGTTGTCCTTTCTTACTGATCTAGCTCCTGCTGCTGTGGAGCAGCCTGTACCCAGGAAAAGACACGGGCCATTAGCTATGAGGAGAGCAAAAGCAGCCTCTCACCCCTTCCCTCCAAACCAGGTGGAAAGCCAATCCCAGGGTTATGTGCCTACAAAGCTGGCCCAATTTCCTGTCAGGTGAACCAAGACCTTCTCTGTTTGCAGTTAATCTAGTCCACAGGTTTCTTTCTTGAGCACAATTTTCCCATGGGATGCATAACCAGGAGATGACGGTTACCCTAAATAAACAAAAATGTGTATATTAAAAAACATCCTAATCTGAAAGTATAGTGTATCTGAGATTCCTCTGTTATAGACACTTAGTCTAAAAGATTTATGGCTACATTTGCTATGTTATGCTTGAATAAACATATAATTCATTGAAATACACAAGACTGATAAAAGTAATATGATCTCTTTAAGGAGAATAAACTGTTTGTAAATTTATAAAGAGTATAATCTGTTAGGCCTTATTTGAAGTATGTACTGTGGTTTGGTAAAAGTACAACATTAAAAGAGCCTTGCCAGATGAGGAGTGTTTTTTTTGCGTGTGTGTACGTGTGTGGTTCCTTTGGAATATCTGACATCTTCATTTAACACAAAAACAAAACAAAAAAAATCCAAGCCAAAACAAAATAAAAGGAAAAGAAAAACCAACCTTTAGAAACTGTGTATTAGAGCCCGAGATAAAGTGCAGAAGGCTCTTCAGATTTCTGTGTACAGTGACTCCATGGAGGGAGCAGGTGAATCTTTACTTCTGAATAATTTGGACCCAGTTTCTTTTGGAAACAAAAGTGGTTTGTCGCACTACTGACTGGCTGGAGATTTTTTTAAGATGGTTTCATAACATCAATAGAAAGAATTCAGACCAATGCACATGTAAATCTTGATTATTTAATGGGGGAAAGATCTAAGGAAGCTTTAGGCCCCTTCAGAGCAAGAGCTGGTTTTTGGGTTTCCTCAGCTGGCTCCCAATTGCAGGCAATTCCTCCTCCCTCAGGCCACCATGTGAGCCCTTCCCTGGAATTCAGCAAGAGAAAGAAGGTCTGCCTGGAGGTTTGAGGGGAGAGGGATTCTCACCTCTGACAACCCTCTGGTTTGCTAGTGGAATCTCAGGAGGTGCCTTCAGCTTTTGAGGGATGCAGCCCAGGGTAGTTCAGATCAAAGGTGTGCCTCATCTCATGGCCTGGTTTTGTCATCACCAAGGCAAGTCCACATCACAAAGTTCTACTTCCTCAGAAGAGCCTCTCAGCTGCAGTGAAAGGACTTTTGGGGCCAGAGGTGTTTTTATATGTTTAGTCATTTCTTTCAAATCTACTTGCCATGTGCTTGTGCAGAACAAGTGAGATCTCCTCACAGCTCCAGTCCTTTCAAAACTGTGAGTTGCTGTGCTGTTTCATTTTAAAAACCCACCAGCAACTGAGCAAGAAGGGGAGTTTTTCTTTATGGCTGCTTGCTAATGAAACAACCTCACCAGGACTTAAAGCAGAGATGCAAGAGAAATCTCTCCAATCTAATTTGTGTTCTGCACAGTCCCAATTATATCCCACAAAGATCACTGCATTTTGTAATGCTGCACTGAGGACAGACTGCACAGCCAGATAAATCTGCAGCCCTGTGTGATTTGACTTCTGACTGATCCTTCCCATCACCACCTGACAAGATTTGTAGCTTGAGCCTGCACTAGAGAATCATTTTTTTTCTGTGACTTCCTCATCTATCACTGTTCACGGCGAGTCACGTCCCTTGCATGAGAGGCAGACAGACAGACAGACAGACAGACAGACAGACACTCTGCTTTCTCTCCCTGTTTAAAGACAGGCCCCAGCAGCATGGCTGCAGGCTGCCTGACCCTGCCAGCTCCAGCCTGAGCAGCAGCAGCAGCTTTTGGGGGAGAGGGGCAGGGGCACCTGTGTGAGGTGACCTATCCGAGGAGTTCAAAGCAGGGAGAGGCAGCACAGAGCAGGGCTGGAAGGCTTGCTGGAGGAGGAGTGAGACAACAAGCTTCAGGGATGTCAGAAAAGAAGATTTTTCCTAGGGCCCTGACAGAGCCTTTGTTAATTTTGCTGCAGCCCAGGAGGGCCTGGAAAGTCATTGAACTGAGAGCAAGGATGAAAGAAAGGGGCTGCCCTAGGAAGGCAATGCAGACAAGGGAAAGACCTGCTTTGTTTCTCCTCTGAATCACCCATCAAAGCTGTATTGCTTTTCTTTGTTTTCAGAAGTTCCCTTGTGCTAGTTGGGTTTTAGATTAGACCTAACTATGTGATGGAAAAGCTCCTTTGGTATATTCCCATCCAGGAAAAACTGTAGGCACTTGCTACCCCAGGGTCCTGATCCCATGTAAACCAAGAGAAGCCAGAGGCACTTGACCTCTCCAAACCTCTCCATTCTCACGGATTACATCTGTGATGTTTCCTGATGTATTTCTTCAGCAGTCTCTTCCCAGAGGAGGGGTTTACCTCATCTTGATGACCTGTCTTGTCTGAGTCCCTCAAGTATGGCAGTGCCCTGTGGCAGTTTGTGGAGAGAGAAAAAGGAGAGACAAAGAGCGACTCTAACAGCTTTGCCTCTCCCACCAGCCTTTGTGCCACTCCCTCATGCCTCTCACAGTGCTCTGTATTTCTCCATTTCATTCGTATCCTCAAGCACACAGCAGATTGAGCACTGCTTCTCCCCAAACTGTGAACAATGCACCTCATCTTCTGTCTTCAGAGGACACGGTGGAAAACCCTGAAGATCCTGAAAGAGTTTTAGCTACTCCTCCTGCTTCCAACAGGCATGAAGCTTATCAGTGCTGCAAATGCATCATTGCAGTGCCTGCTCCTCCAGGGAAGAGGCTTTTATTCCAGGAGTGTTAGGAAGGGAATCTTCACTACCTGGAAAAATAGGGTTCCCACATCCTCTTTACCGATGGTTTGATCACTAAGATGAGGCAAAGAACTGCATAGATACAGCAGGTCCAAACTGCTAAATATCTTAGCAGGATACAGTGAAGAGAAGGGCAGAATCAAGGGATTTAGCTGCTTGATTTGATTTATAGGGACTACAGCAAAGAAGCATTTTAAATCCTATCAAACACGAAGCCTCAGAAGTCAATGAGACAGGATATCCCTCTGCAGCATTGTGCTGGGTAAGCCTGTTAATCTCCAAATCCTTCACTTGTTTCATGATGGGACGTTGTAGGCAGCTCACCATTACTGGCTTTTCTCCATTTGCAGATGCCTGCACATTTAGCTGGATAAGAAGCGAAGTGAAAGTGCTACTTTTGCGTGTAAGGGATTTGGGTGGAATACTTTCTATTGTGCTGGAAGAAGACATAAAAAAATGCAGGGCTTCCAGTAGATTTTTTTTTTTTGGGGGGGGGGAGGGGGGTATAGTTTGGTTTGGGTTTTGCATTTGGTTTCGTTTTTTTTTTTTCTGAAAGAGAGGGAAATGGCAGTCCCTGGACAAGCCATTCTCAGATTAAGACACTCCTGGTTTATAGATGATTCTTCTAGTGGTCCATGAAGACCTGTTGTTAGAAACCTGCAGGTCTCACACTGCCATGGTCAGTCCTCTACCCTGTTCCAGGCACCAGTCTTCATGCCAAGCACTGGGCTGTGTGCTCTGCACACAGGTGAACCTGTGTGTCACACCCTGGCACCTGGATGTGGGGAGCAGGGTGCCCTGAGCGTTACCAGCAGGCACATACCCAGTGCCCACCGCAGCAGGAGCATCACAGCAACTTAAAATGGGGCTGTGCCTGCAGGCAGACAACAGCATGGAAGCAAATAGGCCAAAACCTTGCTGACACTTCCTGCCACCAGAAGAAGGGTTTGCAGACGGACAGTGATATTGGTGACATGCAGAAATGCATTTTTCTTTGCTCAGTTGATGCCAGTTCTAACTCAGCCTCAGCAAGGCTGGCTGCTCCCTAGGCCAGGATGGCTTTCTCATACAGCAGTTATAGCTTTGGGAGCAGGATGGAGGTTTTGGCTGCTGGCTTTCCACAACTCACTTGGCAGGGAATGAACTACAGCAGGTGCAAACACACCTCTGTGAGCTGAGGGTGCAATTGCTGCTCCCAGAGCAGCCAGGGCCAGAGCTGTTCAAAGGATGGTTAACAAGGCACCAGCCCTGGCCACTGCACCAGGCAGAAGGGCAGTGGGTTCTTTGACCAGTGTCAGGGCTTTCAAGCCTACCAAGGTGCTTTTCCTTAGTCCAGAACAAATTTCTAGGCTGCCCTCCTTTCACCTTCCCACTTTTCTCTCATTTGTGAAGTCCACAAGGACTCTTTCATGGTGACAGAAAGAAGAATTACTCTGATGCATTGCAATAAATTGCAATAAATTGCATTGACTTTTTTTTCTTTTTTTTTTTCCTTTTTTTTCTCTCCTACTACTTGTACAATTGATTTTGGGATGAAGCATGCAATCACAACTCACTCACAGTATCACAGCAGGGACTGAATTACCCAAGGGAAAAGGGCTGTAGAAGGGAAAAGTCTGTGAAGGACCATTATATCTTCCTTCTTTTCTACAGACCTGAACTGCTTTTAGGGCAATTCAGCGCTGGCTACACCAAGGAGACACAGGCAGGAACTTGAGCTAAAATAATGCTGAAAAATCTTATTGTGGCCTGTCAATTAATGACATCTGGCAGGCAGAGACAAGGGAAAGAAGGGCAGGCAGCACAGAGGATGGAAGAGTAGCACTGATCACAGGCAGTGCAGCCAGCAGCTCATGGTCAGAGAGAAACAAGGATGGAAGGCAAAGTGAGCCCAAGTTGTTAGCATCATTTCATTTTCAAGGGCATCAAGGATGGGAAAACACAATGGCAGCCATTTTCCTGAGTGAAGAGGTCTCTGTGGATGGCAGTGTAAGGTATTTTCCAATTTCAGGAGGAGCACTCAGCATGACACAACAAGAGATGAGAAAGGTTTGAAAAAGGGCAGGGAAGATAAGACAGAACTGCCAAAATATCTGGAGTCAGTTTAGGAGACTTTGGGTGCCACTGGACACCTCACATCCTCCAAATGGTAGGATTTCTAGTGCTAATGATTGATATTGTCACTAGGGACTCAGCCTCAGTAAACATTACCAGCTTGTTCTCCACATCACACTTCTTCCATTAATACTTCCATTTGGTGCAGAGGATGCCCTTGAGATTTATGGTGGAACAGCAATGGCATTTTGGACTTCTGTCAGGAATTGCATTTTATTACAGAAATCTGAAGACGTGGGAGATAAAAATAATTATAGCTGTTTAAAAAAAATAGTCTAAACTGAAAGTATTTTAAAAGCTTCCAGTAACAAATTAACCATCATAAGTTAATATGCTAACGGCATCTGAGTACCATCTTTTATGCACTGACTGGCTATGATTTAGGACACAGTCCTCTTCCCACCTCCTGCAAGGGCTGGTAAGGAGAAAAGAGGTAAAGCCTGGTATATAAAACCTGGCCAGCTTCTCTTTTCAATGGTTTTACCTCTCTGTAAATCCACATGACAGAATCAAAACCTGTGGTTTCAAACTGCCAGCAGAGCCTCAAAGAGATTCTGCTTCCAAAGAAACACCATTAATCATTTTCTTCCAATATATTTCCTGCTGTACAATGGAGCACCTGAATCAGAGTGTTTGTGACCTGGTGTAGGTGTGAGTGAAACAAGATGCCAAGTTAGCTGTTCTGTGAGCTGCCATGACAATCTTTGCCTCCCTAGCACAGACACAGCGTGACTGACACCCTGCTATCCCCAGCACAGGCTGATGTGCATAAAGGATTTGCTGTAGTGCCAGATTAGGGTTTTCCTTAACCCTGTCACACAGTTATTGCTGTATTACTGCATAGCAATTCCTAGAGAAAACCACAGAAATTTCTACTACAAAAAGAAATTAACTGGGCTGCCCATCTGCTCTTTGGATTTACAGGAATTACAGTGCATCAGTTGCATATCTCAACATGTCTATGACCTCAGCAGAGTCATAAGGCTCCACAGGTGGAGCTTGCTGTGAATTCAGAAAAGCTCCTTAAGAGAGAATTTCAGGAATGAAAATGGAATTAAAAAAAAAAAAAAAAAAAAAAAAACCAGCAGAAAACAAATAAAGCCAGGCAAAAGCAACACACTATTTACTTTCCTGTGAATTCTAACAAGCACAGTGCTCCTCTATGAGCACAGTGAGCAAGGGCTGAAGTTTGGAGTTTCCCTGGACCTTATCAAAACAGCAGGGCCTCCATGGAGCTCATTGGAGAGTCCAGAAAAGGAAGATAAAACAGGAGGTGGGAAAGCAGAGACCAAGCAGGACAGGCTTTATGAGTTTGTGCCTTCCCACTTTTAAAAAGGGTAGGAGAAAATTTATCATCCCATCCCACTATTGTACTGGGATTGGGGAAAAGCTGCAAGAAAGGCTGGTTCTCACGTTGGCACTAGATGTTCATCTGTGCAGGTAATTTAGCAGCCTTGAAAGGTGTTATTGGAAGGCAAGATGGAAAGAGAATATGTTTGTTCACACTAAGGAGTTAAAAAGAGAGATGGGAACATTGGAAATCACGCAATGGGAAAATCCTGGAAACTAAATTAGACTTTGCTCTCACTTTGTTTGGGTTTGTTTTTTTTTTTAATGATGCCTAAAGTAAAATTTCAGATAAACAGATTTTTGTTGTATCTATTTTTCTGAGAACCAAATATCCGTGTGTATGTCTGTGTGTGTGTGTATGCGTGTGGGTGTGTGTGCATGCATCTGTTTCTATTAATATAAAAATTTCTTACAGCAATTTAATCCAAAGAGTGCCATCTACTGCTCCCAGGACCAAGCTGCATGTGTAAGCACAGCAAATTTGGGTGCTGGATATGGCTTCCTGCACAAAGATGGCTTTCTGACACGAGGACTTCAGGCATCTCAGACCATTTTAGAACCTTCTTGGGACTAACCCAAAGCTGGCAGATCTGCTACAGGGGCCAGCACTCCTAGCAGTGCCACAGCTCTCCTGTCAACAGCATTGAAAACGATTTTTTTCTTTCGTTCTCAGGTTACTTTCCAGTTCATCGTGGTCTCAAGGCAAGCTTAAACTGGCACTGCTGTGCTTTGTGTGATGGCACACCTACAGCATTCAAGACAATGGCTGTCTGAAAGCACAGCCGTGAAAGGGAAGGCTTCAGGACTGCTTTTGGTACGCTGCTCAAATAGCAGGTTGCAGCCAAGCATAAAGACCATAAATTGCCTCTATGCCCCCATTACTCTTCCCCAGTCACTCACAGTTCTGAAGCTTGTCACAGAATCATTACACCTCTTCCCTTCTTGGCTGTAAGAAAAACTTACTGGGGTTTCCAGGGTGTTGCACTAAGGTTGGTGCTGCCTGTCTGCAAATAACAAATTGAAACCTGAATAAATGCATCTTGTGTATTAGCTGCTCATATGTTAAAGCACCACTAAATGGCTTTCTGTGGACTGGGGTTTGTTTTACAGACTAGCTCAAGCTGGGCACTGAGTGACTTTTCACCTGACCTGGAGTACTTTTAGTGGTTGTTACACATTTCTTGTTGTAACTGTGATGGCACAAGATCATGAGCCACCAGTGTGAAATACTCCACATTCACATATAAGGAGGGCGTTACTGCCAAACACCTCCAGCGAAGAGAAGGAGATCTTTGTATGTTGCCTGAGGAAAATACAAAAAGTAGGATCTTAAAATGCCCTTTATCCACCTAACTGGAAAGCTTGGATCATTGTGTATTAAATCAGCATACTCTGAGTCCTCTATTCAAAGTAGATTTCATATAGTTGCTCTTACATAAGAAATTGTTGAAAAAATAAATAAATGCCAGTCATATCAGAAGCATCACATGCTGTTATTGAATCATGATGGGTCCAGATTTATTATCTTAGAGTTCTTAAAATACGATTTTTGAAACGCTGATACTCAGATGCAGATGTTTTCCTTTATTCCCATGATATTGTGGAAGATAAATAACCACTTTATCTCATCCTGTCAGCCCAAAGAACATCCTACCCTAATATGGTATATTAGAATATAGCATATTCATTCCTGGAGAACTGCTCCATTCAGGCCCAGATATGTGACATGTGCAATAGGGCTGCTCCATTTAGGAAACACATCAGCATCTCTCCTACCCTAAGTTGTATCAATGCCTAGGAAACCTAGTGAGTGTCCAGATCAAAGTTCATTGACTCGAGGAATAATGAAGACATCACATGTGACCGAGAGCCTCCTGTGCAGCAAAGTTGCTCTCCCAAGAAAGGAGTGTCTGGCTGGGGAACTGGATGGAGGGGAGGAAGTGGCACCTCAGTGGAGCTGCTAACCAGCACCAGCACTCACTAGCATGATTTGCTTGTAGCTAGAACCAGCCTGATGTTTTTCACACGTCCTGATTTAGAAGAGATGTGTGAACTGCTCTGTTTACTTCAATAAATGTTAATCCAGGAGTTAATAGTTGATATCATATACTAATGCTAGCTACATTCCTTATCAAAGAATGGCAGAAAAGAAACTTTCTCAGTTAGGCAGAATTTGGCATCCAAAATATTTTCCAAGCAAGCCAGCTTCATTCAAAACAGCATTTTCTTGACAAGGTTCAGTTTCCCTTAAATGTTTTGAGCTTTTGTCACTGAAAATCTCTGGAAGAAAAATGTAACAGAAGTGCACAGAAGTCCACTGACATCTGCCCAGGCATAAAAAATCCTCACCAGGTTCAGTGTCATGGTAATAAAAATTTCTTTAGGCACTCAGCAGGGCAGGCCTCCTAGATTTTGCAACAGTCACGGCTGCTCCACTGGGAAGGGGAGCTTCTCCCTCTTAGGCACTCCAGCAGAGAAGCAGAGTGCTGTGGGGAAGGTGCCCAAGGCACTGGCCATAGCAGGAGCATCCCTGCTGAGGGGCAGGCTTTCCTGGGCTGCTGCAGGAAGGCACAGGAGGGGTGGCAGCAAGTGCCTCGGCTGGTTCCTCGCTTCAGCTGCCAGCACATCTATTCAGCTCCATACCATGACAGGGCCACAGGCTGTCACCCTGATGATTATCTGCTGCATGCTGAGAAGACAAGGTCTATATTTTTTGAGAGATGTAACAGGCTTCAAACTGTTGTCTGATTACAGCTGCTGTCTGGCCAGCCACCAGAGCATGCCAGCTAATCCTTTGGAATAGGTCGCTAACAGTCCTGGGAGGAGGATTAAAAGGGGGGAATGTGAAGTCAGGTAGGAAGGGGCATCCAAGCAGGTGAAGTGGTTAGTTTTGGTCAAATGTGTGCCACCAGCTGAAGTGACATGCCAGCTATAAAGGAACTTTAGCTTTTTGCAGGTAACCTGCACGAAGTAGAAGCCAAGCTAGCAGGTGATGGGTGTGGGTGGCTTATGGACAGGAGAAAAGTGCTGCAAGGCTTGAATGTTGGTCTGAACAGAAGCTGTTCCTGCAGCTTTTCCTGTAAAATGAACAGCACTTCAGGAACTCTGAAAATCCTTCTCTAACTTATTTAGTCAGGGGCTAGATGGCACTGTGTACTCAAAAAATAAGGTGTTAGTCACAGATTTCATAGTCAGATGTTTCTGTACAGGCTGTGAAAAGTGAACAGCAGTGAAAAGCTTGACAAGACAGGAGCAGCAGCCAGAGAACCAGACTTCTAATGCTGTGGTCATATATATAGAAGCCTTATGTATGGGGGGAAAAACTGAAGGACCCACTTTGTGAGTTGAATATCTCCATGTTTCACCTCTCTTTCCAGACATGCACATCTCTTTGGAGTCCCTTGCCATCACACATGCCTGGTGTGCCAGGCTGGTTGTTGGTGTTGGGGAAGAGCACAAGGTCCACAGGCCCTTTCTGCCAAACCATAAGCTGCTTTTCTGCCAGAAGCATGTGGAAGCACCAAGCACAGCTTGTCCCCACCAAGGGGAAGCTGACCTCCTCCCACAGTACCTGCAGGGCTGATGGGACAAATGCCAGGGCATCCAAGCAGCAGATTACTGTGCCTCTTGTGGGGAAAGAAAACTTTTCATCAAAATAATTGATAAGGTGTGATAAAACACAGCAAACTGCATTCAGCTCTGAAATCTAGAGGGATTTAAGACTTTTTTAGTAGGGAGGAGGTCTTTTTTTTCCCTTCCTCATTAGAGCCATGAGGGCAGACAATTCAGCTTGTCTCAAAGCCACAAGAACTTTTCAGAAGCTGTCAGTTTACAAAAGCCTGGTGTTTGCACACACAGAAGTATGTGGAAACTTACACTGGCAGGTTGTTTGGGGTTTGTTTTTTTCTGCTTGCCCCCACAACACTGACAATTTGAAAAGGTGGGAATGGTTCCCCCAGAATTACCCTGCAATGATTCATTCCAGCAATTACCCCTGGTGTTGCTTTCTTCATTTCAGTACATTGGCACACAAGTGATGGGAAAGAAAGTGGCAGCCTGAGCAGTGAATTCTTTACAGGCTTGATTCTGAAGCTCTACCACTGGTAGAAGCTGGCTACAACAAGAGGAAAACCAGCCTGGATGGGGAGAGAAATCCTGTGTCCCTCAGGTAGTATCTTCTGAGGGGATCATTTGGCATTTTGTATGCATTATTTGAAGAAGCACAGAGTGGGCCAGAGGCCACAAGCATCTATGGATGAAATTGCCACCATGTTATTTTTTCTGTCCCAAGAGTATTTGGTGTCTGAGTCCCTTCAATGGTAGGGAAGAAGAAGAAGGACCTCCCAAGGAAGTAAGCCACTCTCTGAACGATCCACAAATTACTAATCCACTATCCTGCGCACACATTGATTGAGCTGCTAGGTGCTTGTCACAACATGCACCTTTTGATTGCTTCCAGCTATCCTGAGGGTCTGAAAGCTTTACTTGCTTGTTCTGGCTCAGAAGGACATCCTTTCTACCTCCTTGTTATAGGCTGCTGTCTCTGAGTTCCTCAGACCAATAATCCCAAGCAAGTCGATGGTATGGCTGACTCTTCCTTGACTTGTCTTAATGGGCCATGGAGATGAATACACAGATTAGGTGTCTTTAGAAATGCTCTGCCCCACTGAAAATAGTAACATAAACAGGAACATATTACAATCTGAGTTGCTGTTCTATAATGCTTTCCTACAATTGCCATTTAGATTTTTTTCTGAGACAGCAAGGAATTATGTTTCATTAAACCTTAGGGAGACAAGTTCTGTTGCTCTAGAGAACTAAATGAGAAGTTGCTCTAGAGAATTAAATGTGAAGTAAATGAAAATAGAAAGTGTCCAAGGCAGTGATATAAATAAGTGCAAGTGGAATAAGAAGACTTAAGTCTTTTGGGGGCCTACAGGAAACAAAATGATCACACCAAGTGGGCAGGATCAAATACCACAGTGGGTGTCATATCATCAACAAAGGTCCTTGGATTTCATGCTACTTTCAGGTCTCCTCTTCCTACCTTTGGCCTTCTTATTCTCCTATTTATCTCCAGGGCAGTAAGTGCAGACATACCTAGAGCAGCCATTAACACAGACAAACTGGCTACCAGGAGCAGTCAAGTCACTGGGCACATCCACATGATGTTTTGCATGAAGTTACCTGCCCTGAACTCCTGGGCTGTCCTGACACAGCTGTCCCCAGCCTGGGTGATATCCACAGCATGACATTAACTATTTGGAACCTTGAGCAGATTTCTACAAATGATTGATGCATGTGCTGATGAGTCTTCACATCAAAAGCATCACCCACAGTCAGGTCCAGCATATGCCCAAGCTCGTTTCCTTGGCTTTCCTTCTTTTATTTTTTTTTCTTTTATTCATCCCTAGGCCTTCTAGAACACTGCTATATTAGGAAGTGTTAATGAACTATCAAGTTCAGCTTATGCTCTCCAACCATCACCTTTTCTTGCAGAAAGGAAAGATATCAAGTATTTGCAGTGTTGCTTCATCCCCTACTCCACCATGCTCTCATCTCCAGCACAAGGAAGTTTTAGTTTCAAATTTGTCTCACCAAGCACCAAATATATTTATTATCTTTTCTCTCCAGCAATCAGAGAAACTTGGGCAAAATTAACCAGCAAGCAAGCAATTGCTCTGATGGCTAAGGAAATGAGCCATTGCATTTTATCTTCTTGACTTGCACAGTACAACCAAAGTGCAGTCTGAGTTCATCTTCAGATGAATCTTGTTTTCAAGCTCCAGCCCTGGGCAAGGTGGCAGAGCAAGGCAGCCATGGTAGGTGAGAGGCATGGCAGGTGAGCTGGGAGGCTGACCAGAGCATTATTTAACTAAGTGATGTGGAAATGCACCAACAGACTCTCGCTTCCATATGTAAAGGGATGTCTCAAGGGACTGGTTGAACTGGTTGTGATGACTGATTTACATAAGCAGAGCAGTGAGAATCGATTATGCAATGCCAAAATTTGTCCAGAAGTGTGGATTTATCCTGTGTTCAACCATGTAAAATAACAGGACAAAAAATTCCAGCAACTGTTCTGCTTCTAGAGCATGCTAAATCACACCTAAATCACACATCTGCTTTTAATGGCAAAGTTAAGCCGGGCATTAACTTTCTCCTGTGGCTCCTCAGGAAAATTGCGAGCAATTGCCCAAGTGCAGGTTCAGCCAGGGTGTGTGCAAAGCTATCACAGAGAGCAAAGGTGTTTGGGTGTAGCTGAGGGCTCATTTTGGTCTGGAGCATGGCTATTAACAAGAAAAAGCATGATAAGAATGCAGTCAGAGTTCAGCGTCCTTTCCTAAGTATACAGGACTGAGAGTTAATAAAAACACATTCTTACACATGCAGAAGGTAAATACACACCAGCCTCCACAAAAGCATTGTAATAATTTCATAACTATGATAATTTAATAATTTTAGAGTGTATCAAAGCTTTACAGTCATCCTGAACTTACAGGTTGCATTACAGGTAGCAGCATCACCACTGACCTAGGTGATGACCTGGTTAGCTGACCTGGGACTCAGGAGAACATACAGAGACGTGAGAGGGACTTGGGATTAAATTCAAAGCCTGTCTCTGCACAGATACTTCTATTTTTTAAATCTATAACCTAGCTATTCTGCCATGCCAGTTTTCCAAAGCCTGTAAATTCCAACTATGTAAGTTTAGACTGTATTTCTACAGAGATTACAAGATATTGTTGCCATCTCATGAACTAAATATTTTGTGTGCTATGTGGATGCAGTCAAAGAATGAATTATTGAGCAGTTGTCATGGTTTTTTTGTGATTTACCACACAATAATTTAGAAACTGTAGCTCCTGCTAAATTCAATTATTTCTCCTGCAGCTTGGCTTTTAAAGGTGCCATGCTTGTCTTACATTCAAAGGACTTTTCCTCTGCCTTTGAAGAATTAAGAGAATTTACAGGATGGAGGTTAAGTGCTAGTAGTAGGATAAAAAAAAAAAAGGCATTAAAACCATTAAAAGCAAATACCATAAACTGTAGATGAACAGCCAATAAGCTGAAGAAAAAAATACCTGATTTAGTTTTCATACATGTACCTGATAATCTCTGAATATTTTTAAGTGACTCCAGGATGGGGTTTATTTTCCAGTTATACTGCTAGTACACACATGTAAGATTAGCATAAAAGTTCATTTAGAAGTATATTTTCTTTTAATATTACTGAAAGTATTAGAAATTTTCCTGCAATATATTGCAAATGCATAGCTGAATTCACACTTATAGCACCAAAAGCTCTGGGCAGTCATTATGAAAACATAGAAGTGCTGCCAGGAAAAGAGGGATGTGGGCAGGAGTGATAGGCCCACTGAGTTAATCAAGACTGATTCTGTCATTAAATATGTATATCTATACATATTACATATACAAACTCACATATCTATAGTAAGCAATAGAAGATGTGTATGATATATAGCATATGGTATATCACATATGCCACATATTACATTACATATATAGTATGAATATAATACATACTCTGGATTCTGCTATGCTAGGTTGTGTTACATTATGTTACATTATTTATAGATATACTTACTGTATTTTAATGTTTCTTTGATAGTTGACTATAGTAGAAATGTCCAGAAATTCATTGAATCAGCTTTTTTCACCACGTTTCTGCCAAACATGCCTTCTTTTACTGGACCAGTCTTCCTGAGAAATCAAATGCTTTCCTGTCTGGATGGATCAGCTTTAGGGAAGGTACAGGACCCACATGCACTGTCGTGAGAGAAAGTCAACTTTTGCACAAAGTTCATCCCCTCTGTGCTTTCCTGTGGGAATGGGTTGCGAATGAAAGGAAAATATAATATTTTGAAGACAAGATCTAAAGCAGACAGTAACTTGCCTTCTGCATTTCAGGAACTGCAAGGATATTTTGTCCTGATTATATCAGCTGCCTGGCAGTGCTTCTTTTCTAGTCTATTCTGTAAAGATAACTCTCATACAAATTGTGCCTTTGGGGTTAGAAAGATGGGCTGGTGTAGAAGTTATCAGGCTGTTGTTACTTTTCAAACAGTTTGAAGAAATTTCAGAAAAGGTTGTGAACATTGTGCATCCTCTCTCAGACTTTTATTTAAACTTTGTAATGGTGCATGAGAGAACCCCCTGGGCAAATACCATGGTAGTTCAGCCATGGTCTGATGGCTATTTTTTGAATGTGTGGTAATTTTGATAAGGACATTAGACCAGGGCTGTTGATAAAGAGCTCCTGGAAGCAAACAAGTGGTAGTGCCATATTTTTACAGAAGGGTTTTAGTTTCCACCGCAGGCACTCCTGGCACTTGGACAACTTTCAGCTATTCTACAGCATGCCTAATCTCCATCAATGCCCAAGCTGTGACCCCTAATGTTCTCTCATCAGCTTGGCTTCTGCTGTTAAACTGTACAGCCCCTTACACTGTAACACCACGGAGTTCCTCAGCAACATACTTGGGCTGAAAAACCATCAGAAGTGCAGATCAGATGGAGCTTTGAGCAACATGGTCAAGTAGAAGTTGTCCCTGCTCATGGCTTGGAGCTAGATGACCTTTAAGGCTCCTTCCAACCCAAACCATATGAGATTCTAAGCATGTGTCTATAACATGAGCTTGTGTGTGTCCTTGTATGTGCATGGGACATATGTGTGTGTATACATGTGCAGGAAGGCTTGGGCACTTGCATATACTAAAACACATGTACACAAAAATTTGGTACAGAATGGACTATTTCAGTCATTTATAAGCAGAAGATCTCATAAACAAAAGCAATGTACTGTACTCATCAGTGATCAAAAAAACACTTTGTAGGACAGTGCTCTGGAGCCTGCAATATTCCCATTACAGACCCTCAAAGACAGCTTTTGCTCTGCCAGAAGATAAATGCAGGCAAGTCTTGCCCACTTTAAAAATATTATTCCCAAACTTTCAGTTTTCTTAGTACAGTCAAGTTTTGTTTTCAGAACTGCTGGTAATATCTTAAGCTAATACTTTGCATCAGTCCTATTGCTTCATTTAAACCAAATGACACTGCTGCTAATCCAATCTGTTTCTCAATCACACAGCCAGCCATGTACTTACTGTTCTAAGGTAGTTTTAGGGGTAGTTTCTCTGTATGCATCTGTAAACCACATTTAAGCATAGCATGAATGATGAAGTGACAAGGAGTTGCCAACAAAACAACAGACATCAGCAAAATGCCTCTGATTTCTCACCCAGCCCTGGGTTCCTCATGGAGAAGCTTCCTGTGGGTTTGGGAAAACTGTTTACTTCTTCCAAGCTGCAGCAACCAAAGAGAGAGACCATGATGAATTTTGCAAACAGGGTCCATGTTTTATAGGTATATAAACTAGCTTGTGTCAATGAAGCCAGGAAAGGTGGAAGAGTGTTGCAGAATGGCCCATGGGTTGGATTTTCTTCTCGTCCTCTGCAGCACATGATGACCTGAAAACACCTGGTACTGATGCTACTTCATTCTGAAGGCAAGTATTTGCTGTGCAGAGTACTTGAAGGGTGAGCAGAAGTTCTTGCTACTGCTGCCAAACTAAAGAATTTACCCAAGGAGATGAAGGGCTTCATTATTTCTTCTATCTCAGAAATATAATAACCTACTTCTGAGATATCCCCCTGCAACACCCCTGCAACAAACAAACAAATCAATAAATCCATACATAACTTTAACAAAAATCTTTATGATCTGTATTTACCTAAACTGCATTTAGGGACACTGGCCAGATCAGAATGGAGATTATGCTTGGAGAGAATTAAACCAAAAGTATCCTACTCGTCTCTGTGGAAGTGCATGTGCAAAATACAGATATATTACTTGCATCTGACCAACAGTTGCTATTACAAAAAACAGCTGGAAGTCAGCCCATGTTTGCCTTTCCCTGCTGATCATCTTTCTATTCATCTTCTATTCTTTCATGGCAGACTGAAAAATACTTTGAAAAAATTATTAACTGATAACTATACATATACTCACACCCATGTTTCTATCTGAAAAATACCATAGTCTTTATCTGCATCTAGAATTAAAAATAATTGTCCTACATGTAACGTTAAATTTATTTTATCAACATTGCTGCTAATTTCTTTTTATTTTACACAGCATCCTAAGAAGCAATTCTTGTGTTGGGAGTGCTATGAAAATTGCATTTTTTTCACCTTTCACCTATACCTGTTGTTGAGGATAAATGAGAAAAAAAAAGCCCACATCTTATCTTCTGAGATAGGAAGTGACACGAATTTATGGGGCAAATAAGACCTTTTATAGGTGCCTAAGAGCTGTAGGGGACAGGTGTCCAGTCAGAAGTCAGGAGGAGACAGTGAAAGGATATCCATGGAGCTGGTCTTAACCAGAGCAGCAGCCAGTATCTTCTTAGTCCAGGGGCTGGCTGGACACATACCTGAGGTCATTACTTCCATTTCCTAGTGTTTGTTCAATGATGAAATTAAATTAAATTGCAACCAAATATGAAGTATGGAAACTTGAAAATATTCCTCCCCAAATTGTTCTGCTTTGTTGGAGCACTGGCTCATGGTTTTTTTGCCAGTTACACTTTCTGATAGCATTTTAAGGGCAACAACTTTGATTCACTCCCATCCCCAGGTCAACAGGAAGGCTTTTAATCTGTTATTTTCACCAGAATATTTTTTGTAGCTTCCCTTCCTGTGTCAGTATCTGGAAGTGGCACAAAGAAAGAAGATTTCCAGTACCCAGTTGTGCATCATAGAGCACGTCCACCTGGTTTAAGGTGTGGAAGTCAACAGCTAATAATCTTCAGATTGAATAAAAATGATTATACTAAGGATGACAGGTTGGCGCTTTTTTTTTTTAAGATCTCAAAATTTTATGTTACAAAGTATTTTCTAACAGTAAAAACAATATATAAAGCCTTTTGCATTTTTTTTTATTAATAACTGTACAGATACTTATATAAACTTAAGGAACAGTGATTCTTGAACAAATTAACTGAAAAAAAATTAAATGGGGTCTGTTCCTAAATGCAACTAAAATATGAACATAGAAAACTTGTAGAACACCTTGAAACAAGCTCAAGGAACTGAAGGCTCTGTGCTATAAAGTGTGACCATCAAGAGCTTTCATTGTACTCTAACTGGGGCATGTTCATTTCTGTTAATACCTTCTGGTGCACTCATCATATAAAGGACTGGACTTACCTTGCCAGTCCATATAAAGGATTGGACTTGTGCAACTGACTGGATGAATTAACTACGGTTTTTTCTAGGCAAATATGTTTCAAAGTCTTTGTGTAATAAAGATAAAAAATTCTTTTTTTTTTTTTAATTTGAGAGCTTGAGAGCTGTGTAGGGTGAGGGTATTTTTTTCTTTTTTTAAGTTTCATTACTTATTTTAAGTTTAATTAATTATTTTTTAAGTTTTATTTCCTTAGAAGTGTGAAGAGACATGCTCATGTTCAAAAGACTTGCCATACTGAGAAGAAATGAACTGAATTATTACTGGGATAACATTGTTACAGTTCCATGGAACCCTTAAAAAACTTTTCCATGAGAATGATACCTGAAGTTGCTTATTTTAACATGGCATTTATTTAAACTGTTTAGGCATTAATTTGTTCTCTGTTTTATGAGTGTGTTTTCCTTTTGTTTTCTTCCTTAGGATCAGATTCATAGGTGGTTACAACATATGCCATTAGAATTGGGGAACTTAACAGGTCAGTGTTAGATTTAGCAAAACCTCAAGAATGAGAACCATTTAAAAAAAAAAATATATCTTCCCTCTCCCTGAGCTCTTTCACTTGAGGAGCTTTCCAGATCTATTAAAACAGATGTGCATAGCAGGTTATTGCCTGTCATAGATCACCATTCACCATGGGTGACAGTGCAATCTCTGCTGCTTAGCCAGACTTGACCTAGAAACACCAAGCAGCTGAAAAAGCTGACACGTAGCTGGACCAAGACACTGTCTGTGTCTCAGGTACCACTGTGGGGCACAGAGGTTTGGAGGCAGTCTAGTATGTGAGTTGTATCACCTCTTTAAAAGGGTCATTTTACTTCCCATTTCCAACTGGGGACATAGCACCACGTCTGCTGTGAAGTGAAAGCAGCAGCTGGGCAAGGGAGGACAGGGCAAAGGGGAAGGAAAAAAGTTTGTTTGCAAATCTTTTAAACATGATCTTATTGAAATGTTGACATCTATGTGGAAAAACCCTAGAACAAACCAATCTTCTTCTTGAAGAAGCCAGCTGTGGCCATCCTGGTAAGCTGGAGCATGTCTTTGTGGGGACAAAATGTTCATAAAAGATTGTATGAAATGTACACAGATATATAATATCTTTAGGACATCGGTATTTCTATGTTAGCTTTTATTTGAATTTATAAGATTAATTTTATTTCTATTTGCAACATTCTAGAGGGGGGGAGCAAAACCAAACCCACAACATCTAAGTCATGGCCTAAGCCAAGGCTTAGAGTGGCAATCAGATCACAGTCATAGTCTGTCCCACGTTACCTGGGTATGATAGCATCCCCAGCATCTGCCCTTCTTAGGATGCTTGGGTTATTACAAAATACTCCTGCTAATAAAAACAAGCACCCCAGAACAGCAATCAGTTTTATCCTCATAGCTGGTGGATCATATATAACTTATGCTAATCATTTTCCATATCTAAATCACAGCAAATCCATAATTTTTCATTTCTAAATCACAATTTAGAAATCACTGTAAAGATAAAATCAGACAGGAATCTTGCAGGTGAATAATTCCATTTCTTTAAGCATCTTTTGTAGTATTTTCTAAGCATTATTTTAATTGATTTAAAGTAATCCCAAGCAGTGAATGTGTTCTTTCTGTTCTACAGCAAATCTGATTAGAAAGCCAGTTAAAATTAAGAGGATGCTATTTGACATGTTAGTCTTTTTTTTCAGTCTTACCACCTGCAGTCTCAATCCTCCTGAATAGCTTAATCAGCTCAGGTTGGGTCTGCTCCTCATTTCCACTCCACAACTGCTATGGCCTAGTGAATATGCTAGTTGAACAGCAAGGATACAACCTCTGCTGCCCCTCTCCCTCCTTTTCCTTAGGTAGGCTTCACACAGGTCCCTGCTGAGCCCCAGAAAGGCAACACCTCTTCTCCTGAGGCTGCAACATTAAAGGCAGGTGAGTCCTGACTGAGCTTTCCTGCTTCCATACTGGCCTCTTTCCTGCTGCTGCTCACCCTTATCCAGGCAGTCATCCTGCTGAGATCAGGCACCATGGCCAAAGACCTGCCCAGCAGCAGGAGGGCAGGCAGGCTCAGCATCTGCTTTTGGCTGCAGCACAAACTAACCACCCCACTTCTCCAGACCTCACTTCTGCCTTTCATAAATAGTTGCGGTCTTTTCACTGTGGTTTTGAGATCTGGGAAGGAATTTGAAGGAGTTATTGATGCCAGCTATAGGCACTGCCAAAAGAGGTTATTGTGTATGCATAGATTTCATCCAGTTTTCAGATGATATGGAGGCAACCTGTAAACAAACCCAGCCACATCCTTATAGGCCTCTGCCAGGTATGTTACTTTAGCTTCTGTAATGATATGTCTGCAGGAATGCAAGATGAAGCAGAGCTCATGACAGAGACACCCTATGAAAACTTGGGCATGCCACATACATATTATTTGCCTGTTTGTATTTTGTAAGACTACCCGTAGTACCATTGCACTATGCATATTTAAAAAACCCGGGGATGACCCATGATTCTTGAACAGAGTTGACATCTGGAAACCCAAGACCTGAATGATGGCTCTCCCAGGTTTTCTATGCAACTTGTACCAGCCTCCTGAAGATAAATATTTCAAAACCAACGGCCTGACTTTAGATACTCTAATAAAGTTGGTCTGTTTGCCAGAGCCACTGAGTTTAGTTGTATATAAGCTATGTAAAAACTGTGGCTACTCAATAATTCTGATAATCAGGCTGCTGTTTTCCTTTTAGGTTACTAAATTAAGATACATCTCAGCACAACTAGAAACTCATCTTTGTAAACCTTGTTCTCTGCTTTGATGAAATTTGCCCTTGAGAAATGTTATATAAGCATATAAAGCCCAGATGAATATCAAGTTTAGGACCAGGAATAGGGTACTTCTCATCTGCATTTAATTGTAAAATGGAGCTCTGGGTATTAACCTGATTCACCAAAGGCATTAATAGGAACATCCATTAAATTTGTATATTGCTAATCTTCTGTTTGTGGTTCTCCAAGATCAAGGACTTTTTGATCAATTGAAACCGTCCCCTGAGCCTATCCTTCACACCAATGATATCTTCTCTTTTTCATGTTCCAGGAATTGTCTTTCAGTCTTTGAAGTCAACCTGACCATTTTCTGTGGTGTTCTGAGTGTTATCATTCATGATTCTCAAAGGTAAGCCAGACAGAAGACAGAGTTCAACAAGTTTGGAATCTCTAAAAAGGCAATAAAAAGAAAGACACTGATAACTGGAAAAGATAAATATGAATGAGTGAAATGCAAAAGGTTAATTTCAAATTTTGTAAGAGCAACAAAATACCAAAGAAGAAAAGTTCAGAAATGAAAAATAACCAGAAAATCAAGGACAAATGTCCAGAACTAGTTCTGTTGTTTTGCTTTGCTTTGCTTTTTAATAGAAAATGTCACATAGCCTATTAAAACATTTAGGATTTAAATGGAAAAAAAAATCTGAGGTCATGAAATAGAAGGATTAGTAAAGAAAGACAAAAGAAAATGGAGAGAAGGGAAAAAGAAAATATTTCTGGTGACTTATATTGCTTTTTTAATTATAGAAATACGAAGACTGAGAAAGTTGCAAAGAAAGACATCAGCCCTCATTTAAAAAGTCATGGTTACTCTACAGTTTAGCTGTAATGGCTTTGGGACTCCTCAGCTTTTCATAGATAAAATCCTCACTGTTGAGTACCTATGAATGTTACAATATTATAAAGCAATTGCAGAAGATTCTGTGATTACTGTGCAACAATAATTCAATCACTTTTAAACATGTTCTAAAAAATGCAGAAACTTGACATTATTAATGCAATAATATTACTATATCATTTTAATGTTATTATTTAATATAATATTAATGCAGGAACAGTATTTTTCTGAGATAATATTATAATTTTTCATCTTCTTCTGTCTCAAACAAATTTCTTCCCTGGGCATATTTATTTCCCTGGGCATATTTGTTTCCCTGGGCATTTCATTTTCCTGGGCAGGTATAGATGTCACTGTTTTCTTGTCTGACTTTGCTAGACCCAGCACAAGAGGCAGAGTTCATAACCAAGTGAAGAAGGCTTAAAATTGCCCATGAAAACAAAAAATGGGGGTGGCTTCACAGCCAACAATATCTGTCCTGTTCTGGTGAGGAATTGCCCTTCCTATTCCCGGCTTTGATGGTATTTCACAGAGCTAGAACAGGGTAGGAGAATAGCAGGGATCGAGCACCTCCATTGTTGGGCAGGGTCAGTGGGATTTATATTTTTTTAGCAGCATGAAGGTAAGGTGCCTGTCTCTCCTGTACTGCACCTACACTCAGCTTTCACTGCTATTTGTTTCCCCAAAACTCTCAGCAGCCACTGGTTAGAACAAAGGTTAAAAACTTGCCCAGTCCATTGACAGCTATAGAATGGAGAACAACCTCAATTCACAAAGTAGCTTTGAAATACATTCCTGCACCTAGTAATCTCTGCACAGGTTGTGCTTATTAAGTTCATAAATATTTGCTTTTGATCAACATTTAAACAGAGGTAGTGAACAGCTCCTGGTGCTGTATGAGGTACTGAAAGGCCTGTGATGTTAAGTACCAGCTCCCTGCCCACCTCTGTCCAGCTGGGAGTGTGTTACAATTCAGGCAAAGGGAGAGTTCTGTGCTGCTTCAATATGTCCCATTCTCTGTGCTGCCTCCATCTACCAGTACATCACTTGCCAATGGTTGCAATGCATTTTTCCTCTGACTCACCATATTTTTTCAAATGCTTTCAGTACTGAAGGTTTCTCTATTTTTTTTCCCCAGAGCAAATTCTGTCGAGCTAGTGAAGAAACAAATGAGAGGAAGGGAATCAGTTCCTTGCTTTTGAAAAGCAATTTATCTATTTCAACTTGCAAATCACAATTCAGGTAGTATTTTTAACACCATGTCCATGCCTAACTTCTCTTTTAATGCATGAGGGGCTTGGAACCTATGTGTTTTGTGAAATCTCCCTGTGTACTTGCCTTCATCTTCAGATGGGAAAAACAGGATCTTAGAATTTCAGTGCCTCTTGCAGTTTCTTACAAAAATAGTGCCTCCCTACAACATGGGTGCACTTTGAAGAGAATTGCACAAAATTATCACTGAAAGATTCTTAGATTCTCTCTTGTCAGGATCTTATAAATTAAACAGCAATGCTAACATGCTTTTTTAGTTGCTGTGGTGTTCCTGCTGTTGGTTTATTCTGGTATGTTGATGGCTTCAATCAGACCAGCTGATTGCTTTCTGTTAAGCAATATTTCTGTAAATACTTTTGGTGTTTTATATGTATACTGCAGAAATTCAGACTGCACCTGCAACTAGCACTATGTATTCAACTCTTTCACTGATCAGTTTTTCTCTGGCTCACACCCCTAAGAGAAATCAAGTCTTTTCAATCCATCATAGCTGCTATAAAAACTTGCTTCATTGAATTTTGCACTTTCTGCTAGCAATACTCAGAGCTGAAAAGGCACAACAGCTATATGGAGCACACTGCAACCAAGGACTATGCTCATGAAGTCATGAAAGAATAATCTTGCTAAGTTTCTGTGCTTTTTTATAAAGGATCACATTTTCAAACTTAATTGTTTGAATTGAGCCATAATTGTTAGGCACTTCTATAATGCTCCTTCAGTGCTGAAAATCAACAACAGGCATAGAAACTTAGATTTCCTCAGCACCTGTAAAAGTCAATCTATATGCAGTTTGGGTGCACAAAGATGAGGCAATATACCAAACCCAACTCTGAAGAGTTGTTCTATGCTATGCAATATACTTCCAGCTTAAAAGTGGGGCATTTCAAACCCCTCCTGCTATACTGAAATAGAAACTATGCCTGTTAAGATACCATTATTGAAAGGTTCCTTTCCTCCTCCTCCCCCTCAACCAATCCACTATCTTTGGAAGCACAGGCACCATCTATTCTGGGCACCACTGAGTTCCAATAGAGCAACACTGGTCCATGAACGACCTCTTTGATGAAAATATCCTAATAACCAGCACATGGGAGTAACAGAGAGGGTGGGAGTCCCATTTCTTCACCATGTGCCCCAACACATATGCAGATTACTCACTGCCTAATGGCACACAGGGACTGTGCTTTGTGCTGGAGCCAGAGCTCAGCACCCACCCATCATCACCCCCCATTGCTGCATTTACAGCTTTTATTTAGGAAGAATTTAATGAGATTGTTGATGCCTGGAATTTTGGAGGGTAGAAATGTCAGGGACAGCAAACAGAAACAACAGCCACCATATGTCCTTGAAGAAGATCACACAAGCCTTCTGACCAGCCTCAGCAGTGTGAAGCAGCCAGGACTCAAGTGTCTCTAAGTAATTTGTAATGCTTTGTAAAAATGCCTGCCCAAACTTAATAGGGGAAGATCTGAAGAGGTCTGTAACTCCTACCTTTAAGCAAATTCTCAAAATCTTAACAAGGAGGAATGAAGCTAATATAAGACAGTTACAGTAATAATACTTTCATAGCACTCCTTAAATCCATAAAAATTGAGGGGTCATTACAAAATAGGAAACACTTGACTTTATATGATTTTTATAAGGGAGATTGGTATTGTTTAAAAAAAAAAAACCTGATCTATGAATCACTTAATTAGGTTAGGATAATTTTACTGTTTGTTTAATCAGAAGTAAAGTGAGAACAGATCACAGTTCTGAAGTAATGGAGGCTTTAATGATAAGGATTGAGTCACTTACTGAGCAAATGAAAATTTTTGGCTCGCTAGAGATCAGTTAAACAAATACTAACTAATAGTTTTGCTAAGTGCTAGTTTCTGAATATTTTGAAAACCAGATCAATAACTATACTTCAGTAAAATAAGGTGCAAGAACGTAGATGCACACTTAAAAATCTCTCTGTGTGTACTTCATCTGGACAGTAATAGCTTTTCTGGAGATTTCTGTAATAGGGTGTAGCCTATTGGTAGTCTTCTTCTACTGAAATAAACTTGATTGCTTTTCCAATATTAAGCAACTGATATTCAGGATGTTTCAAATTAAATGGAAAGTTGTTCACGTTTGTGTCAAAGAAGAGTGATATTTAGCATCTCAAACATGTTTACACCAGCTGCCCTGCTTGAGTACATAGAAGCATTGTGGTGGAGCTTGGCTGCAGTGATCTATCAGCTACTACCAGACATTGACCAACAACATTGATGTTAAATATTTGGCAAAACCAAAATTATTCACATGGAAAACTAAGTCACACTTAACATTTTATTCACTTACGTATTCTAAAGCATGGTAAATAGAAAATCCATTGGACACACTTCTTGAACAGAGTAAATACAAAAAAAACCACCAAAACCCTGAGCAGCAAGCCCAGCACATGTTGTCTGGGGCATCTTGGTAATTATTAGTCCCAGCTTATCAAGTCATCTTACACAGAATGGTGACAGGAACAATCAGTATCATATTTACTGTAAGATGTCTGCAGTCCAGCAGCTGGTCTGTGTTCGGCCTGTAACTCTACAGATTGTGAACTGGCCATGCACAGTGTGTACTGCGAAGGTGTACAAAGCACCTGCATGATTTACAGACTTTGATGTCATTAGAATTATTTCCAAATGTTTATGTATGTTGTCCCCCAGGGATTAGTTGCCTTGGGAATCACTGGTATTATTTACCATTATTTTCCTTACTGAAATAGCACGATCTTGACTGATAGCCTTAACTGGTGCAGAGGTGGGGGTAGTGTACTTTTTGACCATCAGTCTCACATTCTGATGTAACAAAATTGCCATGATTTTAAAGATAAGTAAACCTTCCCAAGCATATTGCCAAGCTTGTGTTAAAAAGCCAACATTTATGCTATTTTGTGTCTTCAGCAGAAAAAAAAAGCTAACAGGAGTTAAAAACTGGTCTGCATAGTGCCGAGGGGTGTGTGTAGTGGCATAACACTTACCCTGGATACAGCATCTGAGCCCAAACACTACACCTAGCTCTTGACAAAACATTTTCTTTTGTTGTCTTGCTATTTTGTATAACTGAAGTCCATGAGGCTCATACAGATAGGTGCAGTCATAATAACAATAATTATTATTATTATTATGTGGGAATACTTTGTTTCCAGAAACCAAAATACAAAAACAGAGGAAAATGAGCATATTTTCAGCTTTTGGGGCTATTTTTGTGTGTTTATTTCTAATGGGGGTAGATGTGTTTTGGTAATGTCTCTGAGTAGATGGCATTCTAAACTGTCTCAGATTTTAATCAAGTTTAGTGCTATCACAATTTCTATGAAAAATTTCAAGGAGTGGAGGCATTGTTGCCTCTAATTATTGCTCAAGTGTACTTACAATGGCTTTTTGGAGCACTAGATTTTTCCCATACTAATACTACTACTATTCATTTTATGTAGTCTTTTGTTTAGCAAAGAGATAAGAGCATTTATTATCCAGCGAAGTGGGCTAATTTTGCAATGATATGCACAAAATCCTCTGTACATTGTTGAATTTAAAAAGCAAATATAGTGACAAATAACTAAAAGCATCAGTCATAAACAACACAATGTACTTGGTTTATTTTACAACAGCAATTTTAATTCCTTCATAATTGACTAGCAATTTTAACAAAATGGTAGTCAATAGACTACCATTTTAAGAAAAAAATGTACATCATCAGTTACTATCTGGGTTTTGTGCACTTCACTCTGAAAAACACAACAGAATTAGGGTAAAACTTATTACTTGATGTACTGAGTTTAAGTCTACCATTTTTTTCTTGCAATGATGTGAAGGTAGTTGCTATTAGCCAGGAGAATGGGTCTCCAAGCTATAAAGATTCACCAGGTTTTTCTCAGACTTCTAAGATAGGCAGATTTAAGGCGTTTTGGCACCTCTCATTAAGAAAATCACTAAAATCTGTCTGATCTAGACAAGAATCACACAAACTATTTTTGGACATTTAGTGATTATACTACCTCAATGAAGCAAATTGATTCAAGGTTTTGACTTTACTGAACCTTTAAAGTCTAGAGACCAAGTCCCTGTGGTCAGGAGCCCATCCCTGTCCTTGGAGGCCACGCATTGTGTAGAGCTGCAAGGCATCCCTGTAAATTCACCTGGACATCCTGACTATGTAAAGAAAGGAATTTATGCCATGGGTATAAATGAGTTCTCACCAGGGCTTTACATAATCCATATCTTTCCTATGGAAAGGCTTGGAGCACTTCAGAAATCTCTTCTGCTTTTGTTACAGAAGGGGTTTAGAAATATTGTGGTGCTCATTAACATGAGTATATCTCTTGTTTGGGAGTTTACCTGTTGTATTACTACTGCTGATCTCAAATGCAACACTTCACTGATTGCTGCTTAATTTCATGTTGTTGACAGATTAGTAAAGCACTCAGATCCCAATTTTCTTTAAGTCATGTTGACTGAAAAGGTTTTCCCTGCAACACTCAGGGAAAATGAATAACCAACTCAGTTATGTAGATCAGATTAAAACACCTCAGACAAACATCACTGAAGGAAAGGGTCCTGTATAGAAGGTAGAAATTGTGACTTTGAGAACACATCACCCCAGCAAGTTTATTCACACCCTTGGAATGCATAAAGACTGTTGGTCTCTCCTTCATAAGGTTTATTTCTTGAGTGGTCTATGGGGGAAAAGGGAAAGCTATCCAGTGTGTCATTGGGGATGTTGGTGTAAGCTACTGAAGACGCATGGATTCCTATCTGAAATGAGGAAACGCTTGTGTCTGTCTGAACAAACTGTTCTTTTAGGCAAAACATTATTCACATTGAAAACAGCAGGAGAAAATGCTACTGCCTCTGCCCACTCCTGGTACAAAACAAGCATAATGATCTCCTAGAAACAACCAGGAAGAAAAGATGCAGGCACACAAGCACACATCTATACCTATGCCTCCAGTGAGCTCCTGAGTCTCAGCAAACAAACCTCACACTCCAGCAGCAGCGGTGAGTGCAATGGAGGGCCTGTGCTGAGGATCAGTTAGAGACAGCAGAGCTGCATCCAGGCAAAGCTGGAAGAAGCTGCAGCAGCAGCCCTTGCAAGAGCTGTTCATAAACAAAGGCAGGAAACAGAAGCCATGAAGGAGCAGCTGGTTTCCAGTTCCTGAAAGGTCCTGAATTGGTACTGAAAGGGAAGGGTCAACCCTAGAAGTAAAGGCTCGAGAAAGAGTAACCTCCCTAGCTGGGAGAAGAGCCAGGCCAAGGGGGAAAAGAGACAAAGGACTGAAATCTCTGTGTTAGAGAAACACATTGCATGTTCAGTAAAGGGCAGCACTGCTGAGTTTTTGCAGTGCCAGGTGAAGGACTGGTGTCCTCTGGCACTGGCTGACATGTCTGTTCGTGAGCCTCACTGTCAGTTCCACAGCAAGGGTCTTTTCAAGGAAAGAGCAATCTTCAAAGCCTGTAGATCCCCAGGAGGTGTTGGAGCTCCTGCCACTGTCACAGGTGCCCACAGACCCACAACACAAATATCAAAAGCAGGGACTTGCAGAAGTTTCTTTGGCAAAGGCTACATTTCAGACAGCTTTTCAGGTATCATCTGATTTCCTGACCACACAAACCACCTGTCTTCCTACCATTCCTGCCAACATTCATCTTACATTGATGCCATGCACTGACATGTACAGATAACACATTAACTTACTACAAATCATTCTCTTAGGGACTGTTTCAGAATCAGAATGCTAAGGGGTTGGAAGGGACCTTAAAGACAACCTACTCCCAGCCCCACTGCCATGGGCAGGGACACTTCCCACTAGACCAGGTTGCTCCAGGCCTTATTCAACCTGCCATTGAATGCTGCCAGGGCTGGGACATGCACAACCTCCCTAGGCAACCTGTTCCAGCACCTCACCACCCTCACAGTAAAGAACTTTTTCCTAATACTTCACTCAGATTTCCCCTCTTGCAATTTGTACCCACATATTTAATATATTACAATTCACTCAGTTTACCTGTCAAGCTAGTGAGAAGTTAGCATACAAATATTTCCTCTACCTATTTTCTTACTAAAAAACTCTACATACCTAAATCATAATGTTTAAGCACATAAACTCTTAAGTATCATGGCACTGAAGGAAAAATCAGAAGCTTGTCAGTATTTAAATACACTACGAAAAATCTCCTGCCATGCTCCTTACTAGACCTTCCCGCTTTTAGGAATTCTGTGTACAGAGGTTAGACCCAATGTTGATCAGAGAGAATCTAAATACCCTACAAGAGAATCTAAATACCCTACAAGTGAAGCATCTCAGTGGGCTCAAACCAAAGAGAGTGAGCCTTGGAAGATCTGAAGTTTCAGCCTGAGGAAGAATGCAATAAGGATAAACTCTTGCTTTGAATATGCTGAATGTGAAAAGTTGAGCTGTGGTTTGCTCCTGTGACACTGCTCTTCCTTGTTCTCCCTCCCTCAGGTAAAAAAAGAGTGAGAAACAAGTTAAGCCCAAAGAGCAGTGTTCCTCTATGAAAAATGTTCATACAGAACATCAATTTCCTTCCTTACACATGCTGTGTCTGTGAACAGCTGCCTGTTCATCACCACAAAATATCAAATAACTACAGAAAACAAACAAAAAGGAATATTACTTCACTAAAGATCAATTAAACAGAGCTCTGCTACACTAGCAGCAGATTCGCTGCTACTCAAAATTTAAAAAAGAAAAAAAGAGAAGCATAACCAAGGTTGTCTTTCAGTTTGTAAAAACTCCTACAAAGGAAGAGCGTCAACGAGCTAAACCAATACTAAATCTTGGATCTCAGGCCCAAGAAAATCATTCAGCCCAATGAAGGACAGGATGGAAAAAGAAAAGGCAGTGGATCAGTGCATTATTTGTGACAGTCAATAGCAGAGGCATTAGTAGAAGGGGACAATTTTTGATTGAAAACTTTTAGTCTAGAAATTATTGCAAAGAAAAAACCAAACCAAAACAACAACAACCCAACCAACCAAACAAAAAAAAAAACCTACCACCATCTTCTTTCTATTATGAATTCCAAGAGCACATGTGTGCCTTTAGATGTATGAACAAATACTCTCCATTTTGGAATTTAAATTTCCTAAACTTGAGAACAAGGTGACTATTTGCTCATCTTCTAACCAAAGAGATATTAATATTCTTTGCTCTGGATGGGCAATGATGCTTCAATCACTTCTTGTGATTCTATTCAGCATAATATCTCCACATCCCAATTTGAGGTCAGAACTGTTAGAAGTGATTAGGCCAAAATGCTCATGGGAGAAAAATATGGATGTGGCTCCCTGCTAACTCAATTTTACTTTTCTTTGTTCCTCTTCTCTGCTCTAATGCTGGAATTCAGACTGCTGCAAACCTCTAAAAAAATCAACCATCCAGGTGACAGACAACCTGTCAGAGAAGATAAAAAAAAACCAGAAGGCTTGAGGAGAGCTGGTCGTGTGCTCTCTATACACACCTTTGTACACACACTGTATTGCTCCTGCTGGTGATACAGCCAGAGTGCTTGACAAGAAAAACATTGACCTGTGCCTATAAAAGGAGCAGATTAACCAAAGGTTACCATGTTTGTGAATGCTCCTTGGCTGCCTTTTTTTTTCAATACAGAAGCCTGGCACAACCTGTCTGACACATGCAGGGACTGGCCTTTGTGAAGAACAATTTGATCTCTGCAAAATGTTTTCCACCTTCACACAAAGGTTCACAGCACAAGAAGCAGCAGAGCAGTGGAATATCATCTGTCATTCACAGATTCTTTTGGGCACCTTTGAATTTGGAAGCACAGAAGATATCTCTTCTCAGTTACTTTATACAAATGTGCATGACAGACTGAGCCCAAGATTGATTTACAAGCAATCATGGAAAATCCTGAAACTCAAATTTTCTACTCAACAAAAAAGCTGAAGAAATTGGTAGTATGCTCACATACTGTACAGAACTATATATCCCTTTCCCAAACATGTTGTTTTTTATTTCCTGTATCGTAGCTTGCAACCCTCCCAAGAAACAGTAAGAGGAAAAACACGCCTGCAGCCTCTCACTAGCTCAAAAACAGAGGCTCTCAGAGCTAGAGAGCACACGGGGCTCAACTTAAAACCAGGAATAAAGCATTTAAATGGGGAACCACCACTTAGGAGCTTAGCCAAACATTCTTTACCAAAACACCAAGGAAAACAAATCTGCCAGAAAAGGCAAGAGATGTTCAATAGAGCCATGCAACCTTTACCAAATCTGGTTGTCATCTACTCTCCCTATACCAAGCCTGTCCTCCTGGCTGTATGGAGGGGGTGATATAATTAATTACTCTTTTCAGACCATCACTGTACATGGTAGCAGGGAAAGTATCCCTCCAAATCAGCCCAGACTCCTGACAGTAGTAATAAGCTAGCAGCGGCTGCAACTCTCTGTTTTTGAATGACTCAGGCTTTTCTTCTTTGCTGAGGGAGCTACCTACTTAAACTGAAAAACATTGTCATGATAATTTTCTTGCTTAGTGTATGCTGATTCACTGCTGATGCAACAAGTGTGAGACCTGCAAGTTATTTTGAAAACAGGCCCCTCTCAGCAGCACGGCAAATTCATTTTAGTAAAAAAAAAGAACTGGATTTCTCTCATGAAGTCTGTCTTTGAAATTCTGGCTGTCTCAGTCTCTAGGGGAAGCTTCTCTCCTTTCACGCAAAGTACATAAATTCCATTGGACAATTTAAAATGCATGAGCCATCCTGCTATGAGTAATTTGGTAACAGGTATCTTGGCATTCAGCTCCCTGCATTCAGTTCCCTTTTCTCTCTGTGATCACTTACCCTTCTGTTGGAATTCTTTCAATGGAGCCATGCTACGCACCATGTCCGAATTGTCTAGTGAGGCTTTTTTTATGGCTTACCTTTTCAGAGTGTCAACTCAGCTACCACTACCATAACATGAATAAAATCAGAGAACTGTGCCTTGCCTCTATAAAGGGAACACAAATCATAATGCAGCCCTGGGGAAAAAGATAAACAAATTTTGATACTCCAAACTGTCAAAACTCAGGCTTGTACTGCAGTTAATCACAAAAGCTAAAAAAAAAAAAATACAGTTTAGTGCAAGATGGTGCCAATTCAGGTCTTCCTTCTGCCCTTAGTTTGTTCCCTTCCTGTCATTTCTCTTTCAGTTTTCTTGCTATCTATAGCTCTATTGTCCCCTTGTTCTAGGCTTTAAAACAATGATGCCTTTACCTCTTGCAAAGACAATTGCTGTAAAATACAGCACCAAAGCCTAACTTTCCAAGACTGAAAAATCAGTCCTTATTTTTCATGAAAAGATCACCCTCTTTTGGATTTGGCTCCTGTCCCCCAGAGACTATTTTGTTTGCCCTCACTGTCCCAGTGTTGAACAGACCATGCAGAACGAGCCATGCTGATGCCGACCCACACAAACTGTCCTCTGCTACAACTCACCTATGTCAGCAAACCAGAAATTTAGTCATGCCCAGGAATGGTATTTGCAAAGTACACCTACATAAGCAAAATATAAGCGTCGTGATGCCACCCAGCTGACTGAGACAGTGTCCCTGCTACACATTAAACCAGTTCCTCAGACAGTGCACCTTAGTCAGCACTGTCTCATTGGAAGAGCTTTGTCACTGACTTTGCTTGTGTCCACATCAGTAGGCTGGGCCATGGGAAGGCATTATTATACAGGGAAATAATTTTTCCAGCACCAACATGACTAAGGATCATTAGCTTTCAGAAGGCCAATTTTCAGGAAAGGTGAACAGCTGGTAGAACCGGAATGCAAGTGAACATTTTGAAAAGAAAATAAATCTTTTGTTTCTTCCTATTGCTTCCCAATTTCTCTTTCCTTTCCCATGAAGCTACTGAATTTCACAGGTTTAACTCTTAATACTAGTATAAAGGATAAGTACTTTTTATAACATCTTTTACAAACCTTGTTTGTTTGGTTTTTTCACAACACTGCTCCAGCAATATAATTTCAGTCTTTGGGAATAAATAAGACAGAACTGACTCCAAAACACTACTTTTCTAAAACCTGTCCTAATTTTGGTATGATTTTGTATCATCGATTTCATACTCTTAGAAAGAAAAACTAACTGCCCCACTTTCAACCCACATAATAAGTGATGCAAATTTGCTAGGAGGTTTATGGTTTATTATCATACATTAGAGTTATCTACAGTAGGTAGTTCTGCTTTAATTTGTTTGCAGATTGCAAACAGGTACATGTAACTCAGTATTCCTCAATAACTCAGACCAAATACCATCACGCATCTTCCAAGCCGCTCACAGCTGAACAATGTAATTTCCTTTCTTTCAATTTCTACCCTCTTCTCTCTGCAGCGTTGTTTCCAAGTTGTCTTCTTACTATTCTGAAACTCACAATTACAGAAAGATTTCTATGCTCTTACAAAAGCCACACTTTAATCAAAGTTTTCAAGGCAATGTTCATGCACTTAGAGGCAACGATTCCCGATGTGAACAACTCAGAGGAGCTTCACAGTTTGGTTTAACACTTGCTTGACAAAGACACCCTGTACGATCCATTTGGGCTCCCAGACTTGGTGTGGTGCCATTCACTGTGTCCAGGACAATTTAGAAACCTGTGTTTCTCATAAATACAGAACCAGCTGCTTAGCTATGGATGGAGGAAACTCTTATCATGTCTAATGATGTCATCCTGAAGCACATGGAATCATAGAATGTTAAGGGTTTGGAATGGACCTTAAGGATTGTCTAGGCCCTGCCATGTGCAGGGACACTTCCCTGGCCTTAAACACTGCCAGGGCTGGGGCATCCACAACCTCCCTGGACAATTTACTCCCTTGTTCCAGCACCTCACTGAACTTCTTCCAAGTATCTAACTTAAAAATCCCCTTGTTGAATTTATACCTATTAATCTGTGTCTTATCACTACAGCTCCTGACAAAGAGCCCCTCTCCAGCTTCCCTCTAGAATTCTTCAGATACTAGAAGCGTGCTGAGGTCTCCACACAACCTTCTCTTCTGCAGGCTGAACAGCCGCAGCTTTCTCAGCCTGTGTTCATGGGGGAGGTGTTCCAGTCCTTTTATCAGCTTCGAGGCCTCCTTTTGACTTGCTCCAAGAGCTGCATGTCCTTTTTATGTTGGGGACACCAGGACTGTACACCACACTCCAGCTGGGGTCTCACCAGAGAAGAGTAGAGGGGCAGAATTACCTCCCTCGCCCTGCTGGCCCAATGCTGCTTTTGATGCAGCCCAAGTTCGATTGGCTTTTTGGCTTGAAAGCGCACACTTGCCGGCTCACGTTGAGTTTTTCATCGACCATCACTTCCAAGTCTTTCAGCTCATCCTTCAACTCTTCTGGCACTGGACTAACTTGGGGAGGTGTCGGAACAACGACCCCTCGGGCAGGGCAGGGCCTGGCAGCCAAGGAGATGGCGGTCGGCCGGCCTCTCCCGCCGAGCAGCTCATGCGGGCGGGCAGGCTGGCTCCGCCGGAGGCCGAGGCCGAGGCCCAGCCCCACCGGGCCCTGCCGGCGCGGACAGCCGCAGCCCCGGTTCCCCGCCCGCCGTGAGCCGGGGCGGGGCGCCTGCGAGGGGCGGCGCCTCCGCGATCCCCGGGCCGCGCCGGGGGGAGGCGGCGGCGGCGGCGGATCCGGGCCCGGCGGAGGCGGAAGGGGCGGGCGGACGTGGCCCTGACTCTGCGGGACGCGCGATGCTGGTGAGTGCAGGGAGGCCGCGGCGTTGTGTCGCAGCGAGGCCTGGCCCAGCCTGGCCCGGCCCGGCAGGACGCGAAGGCGGCGGCGCGGGGCCCGGCACTGAGTCACGCCGCGGGGAACGGGGGAAGGGGCGGTCGGGCCCGGCCCGCCCGCCCGCCTTTCTTCTCCCGGGCGCGCTCCCGGCCCCGGAGAGCGGGGGCGGCGGTGGTGGCTGCCCGGCCCGCTCGTGGATCCGGCCCCGGAGCCGCGGGCCGGGCCGGAGCGGGGAGGCCGCGAGCTGCGCACTCAGAACGCTTCGCCCCCGTCGGGGTGCGGGAGCGCCCCGCAGGATCTGCCCGGCCCCGCAGGATCTGCCCGGCCGCCGGGGGGCTGCCCGCTCCCTCCCTTCGTCCCCGTCCTTCCGCCGTGACCGCGGCCCCCGCATGGCCAGGGCGCCTCGGTGGCTGCCCCAGCCTTTCCGTCTGCCCCGGCGGCTCTCAGACCTCGGGCCCGTCCTCCCGCGGCCCTCGCTGTGCCCCCCTCGGCCCCGGGACTGCCCACCCCAGCCATCCCAGGCCCTGCTCCTCCCACGCCTCTGCCCTCTTTTTTCCCTGTGAGCTTTTGTCCGTAACCTCACCGGGCACTGTTCTGGGAGTTCACCTGCTCTCTGTCCTCCCTGTCCTTTCCTGTGCTGCTTCCTCTCACCCTGTTCATCCCAGCAATCCCCACAGCCCTAGTGATACTCAGGTCTGTCTAGGAGCTTTTTGGTTGTACCTAGAGAAATTCCCTAGTGCTCTCAGTACCATTGTGGCTGGGGGATTTTTGCCACAGTTCATCTCGGTCAACTTCTCTGGGTTTGTCTTGCTCTCAAGGAGTGTGCGCCAGGCTTCCCCTTGTTGCCACCTACTGTTGTGGCCTTACCAGAGAAGGTGCCCCCGTAACCTTTTGTTTGTCTGTTTGTGTACTTATTGTCTTTATCCAGATGATTAGTCTTGCATTTTTTGTTTCAAATAACCAGCTCATTTGTTTCCCAGTAACTTTGCCAGTGCAAGCTAAGTATGTCCTGATTGGGATCCTTTCCCCATCCTTCTTGTTTCCTTTTGAAGTTATATTCCAGCACTGTCATTACCCCTCTGTTACCTTTCCCCTTCCAGTTTTCTTCTGCCCAGTAACCATTTCCTTCTTCATGTTTTTTTGCCTTTCTGTTCTTACTTTCCTGTCATTAAAATCTTCCTTGTGATCTCACCTAATACTCTTTTCTTTGCACATACTCCTTTCCTCTGTAGATTCATATGCTGTCTCCCCCACTTTGTATTTAAATCCTCTAGCTATGCCTTTGAGGAGAAAGGAATTTTACCCTAGGTTATCTGAATACTTGTGTTCTGGTTTCAGCTGGCATAGAGTGAAACACTGCAAGGGCAGAGATTAATTACTTGTTTTACCTTATTTTGTTTTGATTTTTCACTGACTTCTTCAGCAACTTTTCCCTTGGTATATGTGTTCATATATAATCACATACCTCAGCCCTAATACAGACACAGGCCCTGATGCTACTCCAGGAGAAAAAATTCTCTATTGGAAATCCTTTTGGCAGGACTGGGAGGAATAGTCCATGGGAGCCAGAAATACCTGGTGGCTACATAGCTTCAATTGGGCTAAATAATGTTTGTAATACCGTATTGTGAATTAGTTGAAATGGAGTGTATTTGGGATGCCTCCTCTTTGGGGAAGTAGCAAGATACTATGCAGGTACCACAGTACATAGTTTTTACTCACAATGAACTGCTGTAATGTTGTGTGTTGATGATTACGTGTCTGTGTGGCGTCAGCACTTTGTGTTTCTGATGGTGACTTGACCAGAAAGAAGTCTTTTCCATCTGCTCTGTAGCTTCTCGTTTTCAGTATTTGTTGTCCAACTTTTTATTTTATGTCTGTCTTAGTTGCTTTGGTTCTTAAGATTGGTTACATTTCACAGTCACCTCATGACTACATGTTTGAGGTGCAGTGTAAGCACTGGACACACTTGCCCCATGGAGGCATGGTGAGCACATTTGACATCGGGATTAATTTGTACACCTGACTCTAGAATCCCGGTTCAGTGCCTTGCATTAACAACATCTCTGGAGGAAACTTTCCATTGCTTATCCAGGGGTTGCATAGAAAACAGTCTCCGTTTGGGCACCTAAATTAAGCATATGTGTTTGGCTGACAAAATAGTGGTGGTGGTTTAGCAAAATTATTCTTCTTCCACCTTGCTCCTTTGTACGCTGGCTTGAACTGACCTTAAAACTTGGGCCTGTTGCTCGAACCATAGCATGAGAAAATCGCATTGCTTTAAATTAAATAACCTAAATTAATTTAAAATGAATGGATGCACACCCTTATTTGGATACTACTTTGGGGGTGCCTCTTTTTTGATTTAGCTTATTTGGAGTCTTGGTGCAAGCTCTTGGGTTTTAGATATATTATTATGAAAACAATACTGAGTCCTTAGAGAAAGTTCTGAGACACTCAGCTTAAGTGTTATCCTACAATTTGTGTGTTAACGTCTCAGAGTACTGCTTTTCATCTGCTTTTCTTAGATAGTGCCTAGTTTTGTGTAGTTACAATTATTTCAGTAGGTCCTAACTTAATGATGAGTCATATCCCACGTGCCAGTGGTTGCATGGATTGGAAATACCTGGAATCTTTTCTCTTGCCACTGAAGTTTGATTTTTTTTTTAATTAATCAAAAACCCCACAAAATTCTAGTGAATTAAACAGCTTCAAAGATGCTCCGCTTGCACTTACACCACTCTCAACATCAAAAATATGTATTATGAGCATGAAGTGAGGAATTTCCTAGTAAGAGGTCAGTGTGTTACCAACTCTGCTGTTGTACTTCCTGTGCTGTCCAACAGGGTCTGTCTCTGTGCATCAGAAGGAAAACAGGGCAGATGTCCCACTTGGATGGGATATCAAGAGGATGTGCACAGGCAGTCATAGCAGCCTGCAGCTTGGTGCAGTCTTCCTGCTGCACAGACCTGGAAGAAAGAAGAGTATGAAAAGCTTGGTCTTGGAAGTTCTGCATGTGCTTTAGGAATGCATGATCTCATTTTAAATAGAATACTTAGGTGCTAGCATGTTTTTTAGGTAAGAGTACGCTAATAGGAAAATTTTAGTTAACTGTTTTTCAAGCTTATCTCCATATAAGAAGTAGTTGTTGGAACCAACATTTAGAGGTCTGGTTACAAATTATAATCTATTCAGCATACAAACTTAAACAGCTGTTTTTTTGGTTTGTTATGGAGACCACTGAGTTTCTCTTGCTTGATAAAGGAGAATTTTCAGTAAGAAAATATAATTATTGGAAAAATTACAGTCATGTTGAGCTTGTCTACATGATCTACATGAGTAACTTACTGTTTTATTGTAAGAGTTGTAGGTTTTTCAGTAGAAGAACTACTAGAACAAGAACAGATTGGCTTTTCTGTTTCTACAGCGCTGCAGTTCAGACCTGTTACAGACTTGACTAAATGACTTGGTAATAAAATTGCTCTGAGCTGATGTGCCCTGCTATAGAGCTGTAACTTGTAGCCTTTAATGTAACCACAGATTTAAGCACTCCTTGCCTCATCCAAGCTTCTGGAAAGAGCACTGCTTTAGGAAATAATCTGTGTCCCAGTGGGTAGTTCTCTGTCAGTTTTCTCTTTTCCCACAGAACCTCTCATGTCACAAGATAGAACCTCTTCCCGTTGCTGCCTTACCTCTTCTTGTAAATTATACAAGTCAAAATCAAATAAGTATATTTTTAACTAAATCAAACATTGATTATGTTCCACTTTATTTAATGTAGTGTTTGAAGGCTACTGTGAAAATAGGGAAATAGTAATTTCATTCTGCGCTTCAGTGAATGGGTATAGAATCATATGTAAATTTTTGCCAGAGTTGGTGTCTCTTTCTCCAAAATTTCACTGCTTTCTTTGCCAGTAGTGTCCTGAACTTGTTA
This sequence comes from Fringilla coelebs, assembly GCF_963513975.1. Taxonomy (NCBI): domain Eukaryota; kingdom Metazoa; phylum Chordata; class Aves; order Passeriformes; family Fringillidae; genus Fringilla; species Fringilla coelebs. Next base: position 97,686,645 of record NC_140028.1, on the reverse strand, counting down.
AAAGAAGCAGGTGATTCTCTGGTGACCCTTACCTGAAGCACAGCATCCAGCTCTGTGGCATCCAGCTCAAGAAAGACATGCAGTTATTGGAGCAGATCCAGGGAGGGCCACAGAAGTGATCAGAGTGATGGAACACCTCCTGTAGCTGAGAGAGTTGGGGTTGTTCAGCCTGGAGAAGAGAAGGTTCCAGGGTGAACTTACTGAGGCTTTCATTCAGTGTATAAGGAAGGGGGAGAAAGATGGAGAGAGACTTTTTACAAAGGCCTGTAGTGGCAGGACAAAGGACATAAATTTTAAATGGAAAGAGGGTAGATTTAAATTGGTTATAAGGAAGTAATTCTTTACTTTGGTGGGTGGTGAGGCACTGGAACAGGTTAACCAGAGAAGTTGTGGATACCCCATTTCTAGCCGTGTTCAATGCCAGGTTGGATGGGGCTTTGAGCATCCTGATCTAGTGCAAGATGTTTGTCTGTTGCAGAGGGTTGTTTACTAGGGGGTGTTTAAAGGTGCCTTTCAACCCAAACCATTTTATGGTTCTTGAATAAACATCACTTCAATGTGATGTTCTTCCAAAATCTACAGGAAAAAATTTATATTATCTCCTTTTCTTCCCCTTTGGATTGTTCTGGTTTTGGAATCAAAAGGTTCCCTGCTTTAGTTTGGTCTAGTGAATACAAGGCATTGCTTGACAGCAGGACAAAGAAAAAAGGATTAAGAAAATACCTTTTCTCTGACATTTTTGTAGTTATGCACTAGATTTGAATATCAGTTCAGTACCATTGACTTCTGTTTATCTTTAAATTAGAAGTAAGTAAAGTTGATATAAAATTCTCCTTGTCTTTGGATTTCATTAGATTTGCTCTGGTTTATGTTGCTGTATGTCTCAACCTTGGTGTTTTTGTGCAGAAGAAATGGATTTACATGTAGGATGGTGAGGATCATGGTGATGGAAATTTTCTGCAATGCAGGGAGCTGCTCACTCTGCTCTGATAATGTACTTATCTTTTGAAGACATGCACATCTTCTCCTATTTTAGACTGGTGGCTTTGCTACTGGGACCCAGATATATTTGATTCATTAATATACACGGTAGGGAAAAAGTGAATTTTTTTAATTTGAAGCAGGGAGCTAGTCCAAAAATTTGGGTTATTAGTAAGACAGTTTCAGCCATAACTGAAATCAGAAACTTCTTGTTTTTTTAATATGCATCTGATGTAACTTGGCTTTTTGTTCCTCTGTGTTTCAGGTTGGACAATATCTTAATGTGGATCAGAGTTCAGAACTAAGGCTGGTGACCTTAGTTCACCCTGTTTTGCTCTGTAATTTAAACTTAATTTCATATGTAAATTTGCAAGCTCCTCTAGTCTCACAGGCGATGGAGACTGTCACTTGAAAGTTTTATCTAAAGTTTCGTGGATTGAATTAGGGGAAAAAAAGAGAATTTTAGGAAATAGTTCATCGTTTGTTAGCTGTTAGTCTTTTCATCTTGCTTTTCATGGTAATAATTTCATGGGCAAATGCTCTGCTTGCTTCTGGATAGCCAAAAGATAAACTTTTCACTGTACAATTGAAAATGCTTTTTTAGAATGTGTGCTTTTTTTTAAGAAAACAGATTGTTCTTTTACTCTCTATTTTTCAGAGATAACTTTAAAGAAGTTTTGTTGTTTCTGAAAGTGTACCTATGCTAGAATGCTGTTACTAATAGGAGTTGTATAAAATCAAAGTTTCTATCCTTAATTAGTTACATTGATTTTGTTAGATTCTAATGCAGGCTTAGCTTTAAAACTTAATGGTGCAAGCTTAATCAAAAAGAAGGAGGATTTAAATGTGTGTGTTAGGGATGTGTGGCAATTTTAACTTTTACAAAATTAAGTTAAATTGTTTCACTTCTATACCAAGGGTGCCTGTTGCAGTCATTAGAGATCAAAACTGATTAATAATTTGCTGAAATGATACTGAATTTAAGCAGAACTAACTTTTTGTGAGGTGTAAATTCTTTACTGTAAGTTAAGGCTGCTAGAATTCAAACTTTGTAGTTGAACCAGAAGAATTGCATACAAATCCCTTTCTAGATTTTAATGAGAAAGTTCTCATTCTTTTTTGGGCTGACTGTATTTAGGCATCTGGAATGAAATACATGAGAGGTGTGCTGTTCATTGCCAACAGCGTTTGCAGCATTACACCACAGTAGGAATCAAGATCACTAGCACGTATATCCAGGCACTTAATGTAAACACAATTTAAAAGGAAAATAAGAAAATAGAGAGGGAGCGGTTTTCACAGGGAGTGGTTTTCACATGCAGGAAATGAATGTAAGTAACTGCAACAGTCTTTGATTTATCCATTATTTGTCACTTCAGAATGAAACATTGGTAGGAAGGTGATTATGGGTGGAAACTCTTCAGTATTTAAGCTGTACTCTTGTAGTACATTCAAATATCTGAAAATATCAGACCGTTTGCAAAATTAATCAGTGTGACCGTCATCTTTATTTATAAATTAAAGTGGCAAACTGGATTGCCTTGATCAATTGAGCTCTTGTACAACTAACAAGAGCGAAGAAGTTGTAAAATTAGCAAGCTGTTGGGAATAGATTCCAGCCAGAATTGGTTTTTGCTTGTTAGCAAAATGTTAATGGTTTTTTTAAAGTTATTGGTAAGAACTGCTGCCTTCCAAGAGCATGGAAAAACTCTGTGGAAATATTATTGCAGGTGAAAATTCCTGTTTGTGTCTTTAACAGGGCAGTGTGAAAGTGTATGTTGTGGTGCATTGAGTGTCCTTGTAATGTTGGGGGATTTGTGTTAGGGTTCAGAGGCTTGCCCTGGATGTTCTGGTGGAGGGCATGCTGTGTCTGAAGCAAACTGTAAGACTACACTGTTTTCTTGGTGGAGATCAGGAGGATTATGATGTTTTAGCTTATTAAGTTAGATTTAGTTGAAGTTTTGATGTCTGGTAAGGTCTTTTGGGAAAACAGTTATGAGTAAGAATTGTCCTTGCAGGATCATTAAGGTCTCTAAACTGGCCCAAGGTATTTCAGTGTTTCCAGCCCTTGTGTGTTTTTTCTTTCTGAAGTGCATTGGATTTAACTCCCTGCTGCTGTTGTTTTGTTTTTGTGGCTTTTTGCGGTGGTGTTTCGTTGGGGTTTTTTTTATGTGGTGTTTTGGGGTTTTTTCCCCCCCTTTCTAAGGAAACAAGGTATATTACTCTGTCTTCTGCTTGGAATGTTGGGTATCTAGCAATTTTCATGGCTTGTCCTCCCTCATTTTCCTTTTCTGCATCTTTCTGAATCAAGAAGTGCATCTTCATGTGCATTGTCCTTTGTTATTTATGTTTATTTGGGTTTCATTTGGCTTTGTTTAGTCTTTTGCTTTCGTGTTTGTTTTGTTTTTTCTTTGGGTTTATATAGGTTGTATCGTATATATGATTTAAGCCAGAGAGAAAGTGGGAATAATCAAGGCTCTTTGTCTTGTTGTGGTGGTTTGACCCCGGTTGCATGCCAGGTATCCACCAAAGCCCCTCCATCACTCCCCTCAAGTAGACAGAGGAGGAAAAATACAGTGAAAAACTCATGAGTTGAGATAAGGATGGGGACAGATCTCTCATTGATTACCATCATGGGGAAAACAGACTGGTCTTGGACAAATTAATTTAATTTATTATTAATCAAAATCAGAGCAAGTTAATGAGAAGTAAAACAAATTTTTAAAACACCTTCCCTCCACCTCTCCCTCCTTCTCGGGCTCTGCCTCCCCCCCACCAGCAGCGCAGGGAGACAGGGGCTGAGGTATGGTGTGTTCACCACAGGCTGTTTCTACCACTGCCCAGGGAAAAGAGTCCTTCCCCTGCTCTGACATGGGATCTTCCCATGGGGGACAGTTCTCCATAAACTTATCTTGCATCAGTCCTTCCCATGGGCTGCAGCTCTTCATCGACTGCTTTGATGTGGGTCTCTTCCCACAGGGTGCAGTCCTCCAGGCACAGCCTGCTCCAGCATGGGTTCCCCACAGGGTCATAAGTCTTGCTAGGAAACCTGCTCCAGCATGGGATTCCCATGAGCCCACAGCCTCTTTTCAGGCATCTTGCTCTGACATGGGTCTCCTCCATGGGCTGCAGGTGGAAATTTGCACCCCTGTGGTCTGCGAGTGGGTCTCTGCATCCCTGTGGTCCTCCGTGGGCTGCAGGGGCACGGCTATTTCACCATGGTCTTCACAGGCTGCAGGGCAGTCTCCACTCTGGTGCCTTGTCCTCCACTGACCTTGGTGTCTGTGAGGTTTCTCGCACATATTTTCATTCCTCTCTTCTCTGAGTGCAAGTACATCTATGCAATAATTTATTTTCCTTCTTGATATATACTCACAGAGATGTTACTGCCATCTCTGGTTGGTACCGCCTTGGCCAGTGGCAGATCCATCCTGGAGCCGGCTGGCATTGGCTCTCTTGGACTTGGGGGAGCTACAGCCAGCTTCTTACAGAAGTTACCCCTGTAGCCCCCCCTGTCACTACCAAAACCTGCCACACAAACCCACTACATTTCTCTAAAACTTTCTCCCTTCTCTTCAGTGCACCCATATCATTACTTGATTCTTTTTGTTCTTTTCCTATTATGCAGCATTCCTTTTTCCAAGATGTAAAAGCTGAGTGTTGGAAGAAGTTATGAAGCACATTAACTGCAGCTTCAGTTAAAAAATACTGTAGGGTCTGTGTCCTGTTTTTGACACATAAATATGCAAGACATTAGGTTAGAAAGGACATTCAGATTAGGAGCAAACTACAAACTTTCTACATACGGGTTATTTCATCAACAGCAAAGTGAACTCTCTGAAGTTGGCCAAGCAAAACTTGAAATGTTTTACCTATGTAGTACTTAAGGATGTAGTCCCCTTGCGCTGTTTTCCAAATTGATGCAGTAAAACGACCATAAAACTTATTGTTTGTGGGATTCTAAATATTCACAAGAGTTTACTTGGGCTGGAGTTGCAAAAGGGAGAGTTTGCTTGTGTAGAAGATGACAGCAAACCTTAATGAGTCTAGATACAGCTTTTGTTCATGAGGCAGCATGTATATGTTGGAGTATGGTGTGGGTTGTTTGGGATTTTGTGTATTAGCTGTAGGGAGATACCTGTCAAAAGCTGCTTGGATTGTTTGTTCAAGGTAAAGCTGTAAGGAAGGAATAAAGAATGTTAAAGAGCTGGTTTAAGAACAAGAGCTGGTGAAAGAATAGACAAAGAGAAAAAGTAGCACACTCCAAGTTTCTGATGAATAGTTATTGATATTTTAAAAAAATCCTTATATTCAGGCATACAGATAAACCACATGAGTTAAAAAGGCTTTTAGTGAAGACAGTAATGGATAATTTAAGTAAAAAAGAAAAGTGTGAAAACTTCAATTCCAAGTTACTTACATATATTGTGTTTAAATTTGAACATAAAATTGAATTTTAGAGTCTTTCTAGCTGTGAAGAACACGTCCAGGCTTTGTTTTATTTGTTCAGCTGGCAACTGTATCGTTGGCACATGAAGTAATGTAGGAGTGTATTAATTACAGTGCTTTAGATATCATTGATCAGAGCTGTAAAACACAGATGAAGTCATCGTTAGGGAGGTACAGTACTAACCACCCAAAATTTACACCAAATTTACACAACTTGGTCTTAAATTACTGCCAAATTACACACACTTGCTGCTGCATTTTTTTTTTAACGCTGCATGGAATTTTTTACCACCCAAAGACAACTTTTGGAAGGGAGGAGTGCATGCATACATCTCTGCCTTTTCTCATAACGAACTGAATTTCATTCCCTTGAAAATGAGATGAGCTAAAGCTTTTCACACTACACATAGCTCAGTGTTTCATAATAATACAGAGGAACTGAACATTGTCATTTTTGTAATTTGTCTCTTAAGTATCTTTATTGAAAAGGGAGAAAAAATTCTAGTATTTTTACAATAGTTGTGTCATTTACTGGGGCGCAGTGAAAATGTCTGCTATAGGCAGATTCTCCAGATGTTGATTAATTACACATTTGTAGCATGTGACGTAGTAAGGACATTATGCTTGTTCCTGGTCTTGCTTTAAGAATTGTGTCATGTGAAGTACATAAATTGTCTGCCTAGCTCATAGCCTTTATATTTAGTGGCCTAAAATAATTCTGGACAGAAATGTGAGTGCTATATAATGTTGCATGCAGGACCATGGTTCAGCTAAGCAATGTTACAGTGTAGAGCTCATAATGCTAACACATCAGCTGAAGTCAAGATACTTTGGAAACTTCATAATGCTGAAGGTTTCTGAACTTATTTTTAGTGACATTTGTTCCCCTGTAGCTTATTAGTGAAATTTGCTTCTCTTCCCAAATGGGTTTGGGTGTAGCATGATTAACTCTGGTCACTTAAACTCATGCTGTTAGACATCACGATAAATTTTCCTCATATTTGAAGTTAGACAAGAGATAAAATAAGTCTAGAGGTTGTGCCTCCTTATTGCATCTTTAAAACAGTGTTATCTGGGCACTTGCATCAGCTGGGAAACCTTGCTCTGAACCTGGAGTTCTTACTGGGCAGGAAGCTGACAAGTTCAAATTCTATCTAATTACTGAAGTAAACTATCTTGAAGTATGTAATTTAGAAATAAGGGGTTGTGGGAGAACAACAAGTGATGCATAGGCCTTGGAGCTGTAAAGCTGAAAGTTGTATTGTGTTAGGATGTAAAAATTGGGTATTTACTCCAGCAGATGGCTTGGAATACTGAAAAGCTGGTGGGGTCTATTTGCTTTTTTAGATAAAAGCTGGGTTAACTTTCACATTTTCCTGAAGGCCTCTTCCAGCATACACATTATTTTCCAAAGAGGTGGGATATCTAAAAAAGACTCTTTTTTATTAGATTATGAATAAAAACAAGCCCAGTATTTTCTAATGCAATATGTTTCTTTGCATATCATGTTTATCTATCATGATGTGTGTTCCCAAGTAATGAAAAAGAGGGAGTAACATTTCTTCTAAGTCCTTCAAGGCTGTTTTAAAGTTTTGGCAAAAGTGTTACCTCCTTTTGTTTGGACTGTTTTAATTGCAGTACTTGAGTGCAGGGTTGAAAGATTGGCTGGCATTGAACACTATCATCCTGCTGCATCAAATTGTGCATATATTGTCTGGAAACTGCAGGGGTGATGTTTCTCATGCAAATATAGCTGCTCCTGAAGCTATAATAAAGTTTGGGTTCTCTGGTCCGAAGCTGTAGAGTGGATGTTGCAACTCAGGCAACTGGTATTGTCCTTGAAGCAGGTCAGCAGCAAGTCTGATCTGTCTGGGGGAGATAGTCTTGAACTGACCATCACTGCGCTATCTTGTGCATGGTCCTGCCAAGAGCACTTTGCAAGGGAGAGATCTCACTGATTTAAAGGTCATGACTTAATGGTGAGGTTTTAATTCAGGCAGTTGTGCACAGTCTGGGCACTGAGAAATCTGCCTTAGAAACTCTTTCTCCCTCTTTTTAGCAGTTGGGATGTTGGGTGAAGAGATGCAGTGTAACTGCTGCAGAGTTGATTTGACCTTCGAGAATTGTTGGCCTAGGAAAGGGTTTTTGTGTGTGAATCACATAATAGCACTTTTCATATGAAATAGAATATCATATGTTTGTGTATAATAACATCTGTGCCAAATAACAAAGACTTGTGTTACCCCTGCTCTTTCTATAAATGTAATACCATAGTTTAGTTTAACCACAAAGTACGAATAGTTCTTTTCATAAATATGCTTTTGTAGTAAAGTATTCTTACATATTGAAATTTTATTCTTGTTAAAGTAATATATTAATAATTACCTTTCTGTTTTTCTGCACATGAATAAATCTGGAAGAAATTGATAGTGGCTTATAGAATTATTAATCTATTGCTCTATTTTCTGATTAATGTTAAGTAGTAATCAACTGGAAAATTAACTGTAAATTGTTTGAGTGTAGGAAGTTAGCAAGATGGTACTGTCATTCTGTATTCATGTGTTTAATTGCAAAATTCAAGTTGAATGCCAACCAAGGGATAGTGAGGTAGTGTCAATTGCAGTGGAATTATGACTTATAAATAATATTTTTATATAGTGAACTGCATGTGAAAAAAAATCCCAAAGTTAAGTTCTTTTTTATGGCGTTTTTAATAGCTACATCCTGACTTAAATACAGAGGTTTACTTTAGGGTAAAGGGAGGGTGAATGAGGAACACCTTGAGTTGAAAAGATTCTGGGAATAGGTAGTATTTGTAGATGCACCAGAGTACATAAAAACTAGTAGATGTTTAATTAGAGAGGAGAGTTAAATATTTCCATCATCATAGAGGAGGAAACTCAACATCTGCTGGTTATGCTTTCTGCTAGTAGCAAGGGGTTGGCCTTTTGTTAGAAGCTTTTATACAGCAATTAATTATTTTGTGTTAGGTACACAAAACATGTTTTACACAAATGCCCAGGCTGTTTGCTATTAGCAGATTAATAAGCAAGTGACAGTCAGTTAATTCTTCACGTACTGCAGTTTTTGTGAGGTTACAGATTCAGTACCATGTCTTCTTTAGTACCAGTTCTAAGAAATCAAAGTGTTTCTGCTCTCCTGGATTGTAGACATGGAATTAATTTTCTTGCTTTTATTGCAATGCTGACTTACGATCACAGTCCAAGACTGTGGGTGTGTAACATGCACAGGGTATTTCCCGCAGTGGAGGTGAATGGCCACTTGTGGACCTTTGTTCTTCCTGGCTTTTGTTGCTCAGTCCTGAAGGTCCATTGTCAGTAGTACTGCAGCAGGTTCAGTTTACAGAAATTAAAGAAATACAAGCAAGGTATGATCTAGGTTGCACTTCAGCATTATGATACATGATTATTGTATGTCTTTAATAACTAGCTTGCTGTGATTAGAGAAATAAAAATGGCAGCGTTGAATTTTAGGTGTGTTTTCTAAGATGTTTATTGATTGAATTCTTGCTTTTCCACCTAATCCTCTGAGTAACTGTTTCCCCTGTAAAAAATAAAACTAGCTACATATTCAGTTGTATGTCAGATTAAAATGAGACAGTACTTGTTGCTGAGACTCACATAATAAAAATATTTCTTGGTGTTTTTACTTAGAGTTGGCGATTTAAATGTGTTTGGGTAATGGGAAAGCAAAGGACTATGAGGATTGGTAATTTCTGTGTTACTGTAGTAAGACAGTCATTGACTGAAAAAAATGAAAAAATGTCTCTATCTCACCTGGTCTTTTTAGGGTTCAGGAGAAAAGGCAGAAGAGAACTTCAGGTAACTGGGTGGAAGTCAGGGAGGGTATAACAAAATACTTGATTTTCAAAACTCTGCAAAGCCTGGAGTGTAACATGGAATAGCCTAGAAGTGGCTGTGACAAAGCACCAGTGACTTAACTGTAGGTCCTGAAAGAATATTTTATTTTCTGCTGCTCAGAGACCAAGAACAAAAAATAGGATTTATTTGGTCTCACCCTATACTATTCTTGAAATTATGGAAGGATTCATATGAACCTTGGATGACAGATTTATCATAAAGCTGTATTGTCTGTAGAAAAATGGAAAGCCATATGTTTCACTGTGGTTTGAGTATTCCAGTCAGTGAGCTCTAGAGTGCAGAATGACAGAGTGGTTTGGGCTGGAAGGAATCATCTAGTCTAGTCTCCCTGTCTTGGGCAGAGACACCATCCATTAGATCAGGTTCAAAGCTCCTTTCAACATGGCCTTGAACGCCCAGCATCAGGCATCCACAGCTTTTCTGGGCAGTCTGTTCCAGTGTCTCACAGTAAAGAATTTCCTCCTTATATCCACTCCGAATTTACCCTCTTTTAATTTAAAACCATTGACCCTTCTCCTGTAACTACAGTTACTAGAAAAAAGTCTTTCTCCATCTTTCTTATAGGCTCCCCATATGAATGGGAAGACTCCAGTAAGATTAAGTTGGTCCTTAGTACAACTCTCTTATTTGTGGGCTAATTTTTTACATTGTAATTTTCTGATATGGTCTTGGTTTTGTTGCTTTGAAGGATAAGACATGTTAAAATTTCAAGTGTATTTTTACGGACTTGTGTAAAACTGGATGTTCTCTGCTTGATGTTTTCAGTGGACCTTTCCACGTGGGTGTGTTCCTTCACCATAATACCACGAGGCTGATGAATTCATAACCATCTTTTCATTTTGTCCCGAAATTTGTGCACTTAAAACCTGTGGGAGTAGTGCATTTTCTTACTTTCTGATTGTTTCATTCACAATTCATTTGATATTTATTCTGTGTACTCCTATTAGTAGTTCTTTCTTCCCACCATTACTGACTGTATGTTCTTTTACTGGTAAAATCCCATTGAAGGAAGTGGTGTTCTTCTACATAGCAAAGAAATTAATATAAGCATATGCTTGCCAGATAGAAAAATTCCCTGCTACCAAAATGCCTTGGCCTTTCAAATTGCCTGTAATAGTACAAGTTTGGCAGAGTTATTGATAACTGCAGAAAAAGTTATTTGTGGTATCTTCTGGTTATCTTCAATACCATAAGGATGTTTGTTAAACAATGAGCTACCACAGAACCCAGAGTTGCTCAGAGGTACTGGAGTTTTACTGTTGAATGGGAAGGAACTATTTCCACTTGCTGGTAAATAGTGTCTGCTGTTTGGAAAGCTTCTTGCTGTTATGTTTTGTTGTTAGCATTATAGTTTTGTTGTCAGCTGCACTGATCTAAGTACCTACAGCCTTTGGATTACTCTGGGTACTAACTCTCTCATTTTGTGGTGAATTGCTAAGTTATGTTCCTTGATTTTGGTATTTCTCATTTTGTGGTGAATTGCTAAGTTATGTTCCTTGATTTTGGTATTTCACATCTTAGGATGGATTTCTCATCTGTGTAAATGACAGTATTTCAATGAAATAATAAATTTTGTATGTTTAATGTGGGTAAATTTAGACTGTCATATAACATGTATGTCTTCTTTTCCTATTGCAGGTTATCCTCCTGGGAAACATCACTTTTTGTGTATAAAGAATATCTTGCTGAGTTGCTGCAACTGAGTTTAGAATGTTACTTGACTTGTGATTCTGATGGAGGAATAACAAGAGCTCAGGCTGCTGCACTGGAAGACTTTACAGGAAATACAAAATGTCATCGAATAGGAGTCAGAACCCGCATGGACTTAAACAGATTGGTCTTGACCAGATATGGGATGACCTAAGAGCTGGAATTCAACAGGTTTACACCAGACAAAGTATGGCGAAATCCAGATACATGGAACTCTACACGTATCCTAGTGCCTATGATAGCTAGTGCTCTCACTGCTGGTAGATTAGAGATAGCTTTTGACTTTTTTAGACAGAAAATTGCTCCATAACTATTTCACTTAATGGCTTTTAAGAATGCATGGTTTTGTTTTGAAAATTGGCTTTTTCAATTTAATATTACTGGCAAATATCAGGAACATTCTGTTGTCTGGAAAACTGGCTTCCATAATTATTAAGGCTACCTCTGTATTTCAGGTTTGATTACTGTTATCTTTAATAGAGCACATGTTTAAAGAGATTTTATTAATAGGTTGAATTTTGAGTCCACAGCGCACACAAAGAAAACAGAAATTCCTCTTTTTTTTTATTTCTGTTAGTCTCTGGCATTATGCTTCATGTCTTACTGATAATCATGTCCAGTTACCTGGAAATTTTTCAGTTGTCATTCTCTATGTAATACTTTACTCTTGACTTCATTGTATAATTTTCCAGCTGGAGTGAGAATGTCTCCAGTGGATTTTGCTTTAATTCCTAGCTTGCATTGGAAAGTTATTTTCCAGCATCTCTGGAAAATACATTCTGGGTGTTGTTATAAGATGCTGGAAGGGGGTTAACCTCCTTGTTCAAATGCACTGGGGTACTGTTTGGAAGATTGTAGGAAACTTATTTCTATCAGGTAGTGTATAAAGATTTTTTTAAACTAATTTGTAGGAGAAATGTCTCTTGTTGTGTTACAGCTTCAGTGTTTGACTTTAGGACTTAATTTAGAAAGGAAATTCTTTTTTATTTCGCCTATAAGGTGCCATGTAAATGGATTCAATGACCTTTGTTTTGCAGCATTTGTTCTGCCTTGACTCTTGTAAGCTTGTATTGCTCAGTAAAGTCAGCGCTGCTTAAAAAGGTGGTGGTCTACACACTTTGCTGTACATATGATAGAAATGATAACTGAATACATTTCATATCATTAAGGAGTTCTGCTGCTTTTCTCTCCCCAATTTAGAGTTGGGTTTTTTTAATGAAGTTATTATTCTGAACTAATGTCTATAGTTGTTGCTGGCACTGATTTGGAATTGCAGCATATAAAATTTTCATCTGTATTAATTTTTTTGAAAGGACAGAGCTTTTATAAAAGAAAGAGAAGCTTGAAGGCTGTAAACCAGTCAATTCTGTAGTTCCCTGAACTTTCTGAGGTGGTAGAAAAGTTTCTCTGTACATGTAATCTTAGCATCAACATGTAATCTTTTCTATCTGTGCCTGCAGAATCCATGCTCCAGGCTGTGGTGGGAGAAGCCCTGAGCAGCCTACTGAGTGTTTCTAGGGTATTTCTTTAATAGCAATGGGAAGATGAAGTAACATTTGTTTAGGGTCAGTACTTTTCCTAAGATTGAAAATTAGTGATTTCTTGCAGCACTAGGTTCAACGTTGGTTTTGACTCAGTGGAACAACTCTGTAAAAACTGAATGTCTGATAGAAATTTGACATGCAGTAGAAGCTCTGAGGGTTTTTTCTTCAGAGTGCCTTAAGTAAATTCTTGTTCATGAGATCGGTTAAGCAGGGCAGCTGAAGACTTAGTATTGATTATAATGGTAATGGTTAAACACAGGCTTTTTCCCTCTCTTGATGTTCTCAAAGATGCTCAGAATTAAGCTGTAAAAGGGACGTGCTGTCTATTAGTTACTCATTTCCTCCTTGCTTCTACTTCGAGGAGTTGTTGGTACAAAAACAAGGACTGTGTATGTTAATTTCTTAAATGAATTAATTTAGGGAGCAATTTTGGTGGTCAGCTTGGATTTTTTGTCCAAGTTTTTGAACTTTAATATAATAGTTTGATAACTCAGAATATTTGATACTGGTTAGGCTGAGTATTTAATCTCCTATGAAGATAGCAATGCATTTTGCATCCTATACCAAGTACATGTGTTCAAAAGTTATGCTTAAAAGATTACACCCCTTCCAAAGCAGTAACTGTGACATATTTGCCCAGTCTTTGTGTGTAGCAAGTCTTGTAGTCAGGTAGATGTTTATTTCAGGAAGCTTTGCTTATCAACCAGCTTAGTTTGGAAAGCAGAACAGCTGCGGATGAGTTTCAGTTGCAGCTGTAATTGGTCTGAAGATCAGCTGTACTTACAAGAATGTCTTGACAATTGACAGTTTAGTCTTTCTTTCCCCATCCACCTCCTTTTTTTTTTTCTTGTCAGGATATTGCTCCTGAAGTGGATTTCATTTCATCCCTCTAATTTATAAGAGGGTACCTGTGCATATAAGCAAACCTACCTTCAGTCCTGTATCTGTTATCAATTTTTCAATCAAAATTTATTTGAGATGTAGAAGATTTTGTTGTGCCTTGGTCAAGAAAAGAAAAGAATTAGAATAATTATGCAATTCAAGCAGTTCAGACCTCTGTCACACCTGCACTTGTTTTCTTTGTTCAGAGGGTCTCTTTGCGAAACAGTAAATTCAGTCTCTTGAGTACAGGCTGGAGCCTGTGCTTAAGGTGGGTTTTCTCCCCTTCATTTCAGTGGGAGCAGAAACAAGATGATTATTCCAGGAGTTTTTTAGATCTGAATATTGAAGAGGTGAATGAAAAATTTTGTTTCTGAGTGGTGGTTACCAAGTTCCTCACCTGTACTTCTTGTAATTTAGATTTATTTGTGCTTTTAACTGCAAGGTAGCTTTTTTTGTGAGATCGGATGACCACGTATTTCTCTCTTGTGCAGTTTGTTGTTTTGGTGTTTCATTTTTCCCCTCACATGTGAGATTCTTGAAAATGAATCTAGATGTTTTTCTGTTCCTTACCCAGATATTATGTAATTTCTAGTACTGAAGAGCCTAGTCTTTCCTATAACAGTAATTAACATTATCTGACAGCCAGTATTACAAGCTAGCTCAGAATTACATGCCAAACATTGACTTTATGCCAAAAAGAGAAATAGCCAATAAAATTAACTAGATTTCTAGGGACAATAGACCTAAATATTGTGAGGGAAGGGCTTGTTCACCCTGTTTTCCATTTAGTGATTATTAGTTTGGAGGCTGTGATCCACAGGACTCGCTTGTAAAAGTCAGTGTTTAGGGGTATATGTATACAGACATTTAGTCTGTTTGGAGGAAACTTCAATTTGTCTGTCCAAGAGAAAACTGTACTTTTGTATAGCAAGTTTTGAGTTTCTGTTTTGAGTTGTTGGTTGAAAACCTATTATTTGGTTTACTAGAATTATTCTTACTCAACTTATTTATATTGCTGTAGGCCATTTGTCTTTATAGCCACCTCTTCTTAACTCCATTTGGCAGTGATAAAATATTCATACATCTTGTGCTATTTTCTTCTCTTTTGGCAGAAAGTGATGTCCATTTTTCAAACTAATTGTATGGTGAGCCTGCAATTTATTTTCCACAAACCTCATGGTATGAGAGGATGAATTGGGGTTTGCTGGACGTTTGTATTGAATCTCAGTGGAGAGAATGAAAGGGGTTTGTTACTTTTCTTATTTTATGTTTCTTAAGAAGATTCTCAGGCCAATTACTAAAATGTCAGAAAACTTTGCTGCACTGTATCAAAGCAGTGTAATTTTTCACAGTGGCTTAGACAAAGAGCTGAGTACCTTTGCTAAAATACTGAATTTTTTTTTTAGAAGCACACATTTTCAGATAGCATTGGTGAATGGAAAGGTTAGTGGTGTGCTTCTCTGTTGTATTTGTGCACACCTTGAAATGCCAAAATTTTGATATAAATTCATGCTTTCACTGCCCTGATTTACAAAACATAACCTGAGAAGCATTTTTAAGTATTCTTTTAAACATTCTAGTTAATTTATGTCCATACAGAACAGATTAATCTTTTTGTCCAAATTTAATATTGAAAGAAAATTTGAGAAAAATAAGATGAGTTTAGAGTCCAGTTGCTATTAATTTATAACAGATGAGATTTATATCTGTGTGAGGATATGTTAAAATGTTGTCATTGATAAGAAGAGTTTATAATACTGTGGAAGGTATGAAGTGGCTGTTTAACTAAAATATAAGTTGCAATGTCCAGATTGCAGTGTTCAGATTGGCTTTCAAGGTCTTTCAGATGTTATATACATAAAAATTACACTATTCATTTCAACTGGTTCCTAGAATACCTTTGAGTAGTTGATTGGCATCATTATCATATAGGTCTTATGTGGAAATTTGAAGAAAATGACTGAATTTATTATGACCTAAAATTTGCTCAAGTCTCACACCAATAAATTGGATCTTAAAAATGTTTCTTACATTATTCCATTATTAGCCATCATTTGTAAATTTTTTCAAAATAATTGATTGACGTTTGTCAAGGATAGGTAAAGGCTATGGTGTTCTGTCACATTTCATTATTTTATGAAAAATCCTTGCTTATTGTGATTCAGTTTTGTTCACTTATTTTAACAAAGCAGTGGCTACTGAATAACTATTGGATCAAATGTAAGTAATTGTATATCAGAAAAGGTTACTGTAATCATTTTATAAAATGGGATTTTATTTTTCCTCACATATTAGCAACTGATATAGGAAAATACTGTGTAAATAAAACATGAAATAAAGTGTAGTATGCATGCACTTCAGAAATGCCAGATGACTCAGGATAATCTGTCTGTTCATAAAATAAAGTGTAAATATATTTCACTTTTTTTTTCCCCTGTGAGTAGACTCAGCACCAGTAGTATATGTTGACCAAGCAAAATGCAAAACCATTAAGCCCTTTTCCTAGCATCCTTTGCTAAGATCTTTTGTAGTTGCTTCTATTGCAATCTTTTTTCCTTGTTGAATTCCTGTATTTTAGCAGGATTTTAGATCAGTAGATGCATATTAAAACTGTGAAAATATTTCATTTTCTAATCACATGAATCTGTTGTTACCAGGCAGCACGGTATGTTCTTGTTTTTTTCTTTCTGCACAGATTATTATGATCTTTCTATGCAGAAAAGATACTGAGGTGTTAGGGCACGCTCTTCTTATTTACATCTCAGACACTGTTCCACTTTCTCTTAAGATTCAGTCACTCTGAGCCATCCTTTCACTTCAATGTCAAATTGTTTAAGGTCACTTTGGATACATAAGGCAGCCTCTTCTGTCTGCTAGTATTAGTCCTGCATATATTCAATATCCTATTTCATAGGACTTCTCATGTTCCAGTTAGTGCTTGTGTGAAACATGAAGGCAGAAGTAAATGTATTTGTTGACATGTTTAAAGGATACATAATAGACCTGTTCTTGTGTGGAAAGGTACATATAATTGTATGCATTTGTGTGTATTTACAAAGATTGCATCTTCAATTTGAAAGAAGGGCAGAATATGTTTATATTTGTGCAATCATTTCCTTTCTTTATGCACTCTTCCACAATGATTGCTTGCTGTTCTACTTGCTTTTTATAGCAACCAATAATATTCTGTTCAGAACCAACCTGTGTCAATGCAAAGAAATAAATTTAAAAGCAGCCTCAGTTATGGAGGTTCATACACTCCCTGGCATAAAGACTGTACACTTTGTTTATGCATTTGGCTTTGAAATTTTGTATTTTCCTTGTAACTCAGTGTTTCTCTGTGATGCACTTGAGTTTATGCTGTAGAGAGAGAAAGAGAGAAGTTATCTATTAGTCTTCAGATGGCTTTTGCTGAAAGGGTCTCTGATCTCAGACTTGTAGAAACGTGTTTGAGCTGAGTTATGCCTGGATTTTCATAGCAGCTGCATGGCTTATGCTGTAATAGCTTCTCAATCTCTTGCCTCAGTCCTTCCCTGACTAAAATGATTTGTCTAAAATGTGTGATTTAGCTGAGCAATTGTATCAAATCTAAAAACTTAAATGTATCAATGTATCAAAATATATCAATTGAAACTTAATCACAAGTGGTGAATGTGTGGGGTTGGGTACAGGCCCTTAATTTTGTTTGTTTGCTTTCTCTGAATTGCTTTGTGGGGGTAACCCTTACTTACTGGGTGATGAACTGAACATAGATAAAATCTCTTGCTGATATCTCCCTGAAAAGAATAAAGGTTTTTGGAGTGCTTGTTTTACTGCTGCTCCTCACAAAGCTAAAGTGAGTGTTCAAAGCACTTTTTCTGAAAAGTGATTAGTTTTTTACAACCTTATAATTTCAAAAACTCATGCAAAATTCCTTCACCCATTTGACTCACAAAACATTAAAGTCATGTATGCATGTCCACTTCTCTTAGCTTCTCTTCTGTCTGGGGTAATCCAGCCTAATCTTCTGGATTTCAACAGGACTTGAATGGCTTTAATTTTGAAGAAAATATGTAAAGCTGTTCTTTAGTAAGTATAATAAGCTGTGTTGTTTGTATTAGAAGTGCTTCTACAATAATGGAAAGCATCTGTAGCCTTCCCTAGCAATTTTCCTGTCGGTGTTTGCAGTAATTCTCTATATGATGTTTTTGCATGCCTTTGGTGTAATCTAGGAAAATACAGATTTTTGACAAAAGTGGAATTAATCTCAGTTTAGTCCTGAGGGCTAGCTGCTGAGCCTGAAGTTAATTACTGCTTAAGGTCTGTGAAATAGCAAATTTATGCCTAAAACTGATCTTTATAATAAAGAGACTAGAAATAATGGGAGAGAAATTGTGATTGGACAGTTGTTAGGCTTGTGTTATTGTGGGCATCTCTGTGCTGTAGTTTTCTGCTGTGTTCTGTTAATTCTGCATCCCTTTCAGTTCCTTTAATTTTACATACCTGTTCCTCACACAGACTTCTTCCAGTTATGCTAATTTTTCATAGAAAAATGAAAGAACTCTGGGGGTCTGGCTGTGCTGGTGAAAGGTGAACAAGTTATTACCTCAACAGAACGATTTTCTTGTTAAAACTTTAAGATTTATGCAAAACTGAATGATTTATACTCATCATTGTAGAGTCTGAGTGCTTTCTTGTTTTGTGTTGAATTACACAACTGATCATTTTTCTTATATAATTTTGGTTTGCAGTTGCTTCCAGAGGAAGAAAACCTGTATAGATTACTTTGGTGCTTTTCAAGGGGACAGGGTAGATTAGAATTGACTGTGGCATGCTCAAGCTTGTGTTTTGTTAGAATGCCTGCTCAAAAAATGTATGCAGTGCTGCTGAAAGAGCCTGTTTCACTTCCCCAGAATGGGCACAGAAGTTCAGATCTGCTCCCCAAAGGGTCTGGGGCCAGGGACCACTGCTGGTTGTAGTGTTGGTTCCTTCCCCAGTCCTCATGAACTGCCTGCATGAACTCCCATGCTACTAGAAACCAGGAGGCAAGGAAGCTCTCCAGCTGGGTTGTGTGTTAGGACCTTTTCTTCCAGTGGAAGTGATCTTGTACAAGGCCTTAAATCCATTAGGGTCTGGCAGCACATGATTTTTTAATTTTTTTTTCTGTTGCCTATCTTTAGAAACTGAGCCAAGGCTGTCAAAAGTAGTGAAAATTATATTGGTGACAGAGGTGGTAAAATTAATTTGTCTTTGGCTTTTTTCTGTCTTGAAGATTTTTGGAGGAGAATAAAGTTCTGAAAAGGATTTTTCATCTTGAACAGCACAATGCTGAGTTATTTTATGAACTTTCTTGCAGTTTTTGACCTCAAATTTATTTTAGACAAGTAAATTAAATTTCTGCTTCACTGTATGGAAGGTGTAGAGGTTAGAGGAGATTGATCTTGGTCTCTTCCTCCTGTAGGTGGTTTGTCTGCTGGGCCAAATCTGAAGTTCAGCAGCCCAAAGCTTGGGGATCAGCACAGTTTCAGTCTGGTTCAAACTTTTCTTTTGGTGAATTAACTTCTCTGCTTGTTGTGGTATGCAAATTGCTATACGGAGTTGTGCAAACACCTCCAAAAATGTTTCCTGGTAGCTGTTTGCATATGTATATAGCTTCCAGCATACCATGCATTGAGGGATTTATTTTGCTTTCTGCAACTAGGAATTCTTTTCATAGCATTCCCCTTGTGATTCTCAGATGGACTGTCATACACTTTGTTGCAAGCAGCACAAATCTGATTTTGTTTTGAATATGTCAGTCTTTCTGTCAGTTGCTGGCTCTAGCAGATGGGGGGACAGATTGTAAACAAAGTGTGAGAGAGCATGCTTTATGTAGAATATGTCAAAGAGTTACGCTTGCAAACTAACTTCAGTTTGACTTGTATGGAACAATGAAACTAGAGCACTTCAACAGTGCTGTCTTAGACCCTTTGGCTAGCTAATCTCAAGCCAGAATGAAAGATGAAAGCTAAAGATGAGCATTACTGGAATAACTTTTGTTGTAGCTCTGAGGTCATTACTGTCAGGCATGGACAAAAGGTCCCAGTCTCTGTGTTTGCAATGAATCCTGGGTTTAATAGTAAAATATATGGGGTAAGAAAAAGGCTTATGTCTTCTAATCTTGGCCTTTTATTTTTCTGAAGGCTGTTTTGATTGTTTATAGAGATGAATAGAATGTTTTTATCAGGCAGTATTCTCAACACTGCAAGAATTACCCTTCATCTGGACAGTCTTCCTATTTTCAGGCTTGCTCAAAGCCACTTGGGATGAGAGAGGGGAAGAAGAAGGCAAGATTGTCAAGGGGGTATTTATGAATCAGCCCTAATTTTCTAGTATCATGATGGAGAGGCTTTCCATAAACAATTTAGAGAAATTTATATATTAGCTATTTTAAAATTGCCATGTTGCGTAGCAGGTTACCTGCTTTTCTTAACCTGCTTTTCTTGTTTGTGGCAAGAAAGTAAGTCGCATATCTAGAGGAAAATGGTTGTGCTGTGTCTTGTTCTTCACTTGAACAGAGAATTCTGAAATCAAAGTATAGATAGTAAAATAGCAACAGTGCCAGGGAATTTGAGCAAACAAATGACTAGGACATGGAAGAAATCATTAATGTCCAGGAAATTAGTGGCTGATAGAGATAAGAGGCTGATTAAAAGTTCAATTGCTTCAATTCACTACAAATGAAATCTTTATGTTGTTGGTTGACATTATGAGAAATTTACTTACTTGGCATCTGGATGAGGTAACAGATAAGAAATAAACGTACACTGTGTCTTTTCAAAAAGGGTTAATCTTAGGCAAAGAGTTATTTATTTAAACAGAATGCAATGACTTTCTAAACAAGCATGTAAATATAGGCTGTGAGTAGGCTTTCCATGCTACTTGATGTGAAGACCCTGAGCCTTGTTCCTGGTGGCATGCAGGATACTCTGATCATTAAACCCAGTTTGGGGGTGTTTTGTCTATGAAGTGTTTTATGAAATTAATTACAAGGAAGTTAACTAGATATTTGGAGACAATTTGCCTCTTGAGCTTTACTACTTAGAAGCAAATCTGTTTATAATGACTGTAATGCATCGTATATTTGTGGTTTATAATTTTCTTAGTATTTATTTGTGCTGATGTCTTGCTATTCTATTGTGCTGGACTTTGTGAAGGGAAAGATAAAAGTCAAGTCTCCGCAATATATTAATTTCCTAGGTCATGGTGTGCTGTGTCTAGTGGTTAAAGCTGGGTCCGCTTCTGTTGAGGGTTAAAGTACTGGAATGGTCTGCTGGTGGAGGTGTTAGGAGGTGTTAAACACATTCCTAGATGTGTTTAAAAAAGACTGGATATGGCATTGGGTGCCATGGTTTAGTTGAGGTGTTACAGCATGGATAGGACTCGATCTTGAAGGCTTCTTCCATCTTAATGATTTTGTGAAAACACAAAGCCAAATTGAACATTCTGGATTGGTTAATGCAATGTTTTCTAACAAGGATGTGACTCAAAAGCCTATCCTTGGACTGGCAGTAGAAGAGTAAGTGCCCAGTAGCTTCATTCCTTTTGGCTGATTGTTGTTTGTGTGAGTCATCAGGGTGATTTTTATTGTCAGATTTGAGTTCTCATCAAGTTCAGTCTAGGTGGTACCTAGCTAGTTTATTTTTCTTGCTTGTGGAATGAAGCTTCTTTAAGAATGCTTTTCTATTTGAAGTGTTTGGGAGAATATGACTTCCACTTACTACTTAGGAAGAATTCTGAATATTTGAATTTTTTAGATCAGAAAACAGAATACGTTCTTGAAATGTTGCATTAACAGTTATAGGAAGTCTTCCAGGCTGTAGTAGTATAAGAGGAAAAAATATTGCTGCCACTTGCTCGTGTCATCTTCTGCATCTCTGATACCTGGCTTAAAGAAGTAAAGAGCAGGCTTCCTACCCTGGGACAATTCTCAGACTTTTCAGGTAGACAGCAGTGAAGTTGCAACAAGAACTCTAAAGGTAATCAAGAGAGTTCAGGGACTTGGGATGACGGTTTAAGAGATCAGAAGCTGAAGTAGTTTTCATACTTTTCTCTTTGCAATTCCAAGAAATAATGAAGGAATGAACAGGAAGAGCTGGCAGATCAATACTTGGCTCTGAGCCTGGTGTCAGTGGCAGATTTTATTGTTAAAAAACAAACAAACAAAAAAACCCTAAACAACCTAGTGCTAGGTTTATATGACATCAGGCCTGCTGGTGACAGACACGGTACACCTGTCTCAAAAAGGGAAAAGTGTCTTTGCAGATACCAGAGTTTCTAGAGGTCTTCTAGAGAGAGATTTGAAAAGAAAAAGGGATAAAACCAGGGGGCAGCATGCCAGTGTTTGAGGGATGGTGTACTAGTGAGGTCCTTCAGTCTAATTTCTCAGTGGAGGTAAGCAATGGAGATCCATGTGGCAGCAAAGAAAAAAGGGTCACTGTGTTAGAAACCACAGAATTGCCTGGTTACGTAGGAATTAGGGCTTCTAGCCAAAAAGAAAGATGGTGGGATCAACAGCCCAACCAAGTGCATTTGTATGAATGGATGCAGCAAGGCAGCAAGCAGGCAGCCAGTCACAAGCCTTCTTCCCAAGGATCAGTGCTGGAGCCAATTCTGTTCAGCAGTGACTGAGACAAGGGGATCAAGTGCACCCTTAGGGATTTGGCAGGGCACACCGAGTTGGCTGAGGGCGCTGATCTGCTGGAGTGTGGGTGGGCTCTGCAGAGGGGTCCAGAGAGGCAGGACCAGTGAGCTGAGGCCTGTGGTACAAGGTTCAGCAAAGCCAAGTGCTGGGTCCTGCATTTCAACCACAACAACCCCAGGCAGTGCTGCAGGTTGGGGGAAGAGTGGCTGCAAAGCTGCCCTATGGAAAAGGACCTGGGGGTGCTGTTTGGCAGCTGTCAGAACGTGAGCCGGTATACATCCAGGTGGCCAAGAAGGCCAGTGGCATCCTGGCCTGTATCAGCAATAGTGTGGCCAGCAGGACCAGGGCAGTGATGGTCCTGCTATGCTTAGCACCTCGAATCCTGTGTCCAGTTCTGGGCTTCTCACAACAGGAAAGATATTGAGGAGCTAGAGCATGTCCAGAGAAGGGCAACAGAGCTGAGGGAGGGCCTGGAGCACAAGGCTGATGAGGAGAAGCTGAAGTGTTTAGCTGGGAACTGGGAGTGTTTAGCCTGGAAAAAAGGAGGCTCAGGGGGAACCTCATTGCTCTCTACAACTACCTGTAAGGAGTCTCTAGCAAAGTGAGGGTCATTCCTTTCTCCCATGTAATCAGCAACAGGACAAGAGGAAATAGCCCTAAGTTGCATCAGAGGAGATGTAGGTTGGATATTAGGAAAACTTTCTTTACTGTAACTGTTGTCCTGCATTGGAATGATGTGCCCAGATAGGTGGTGGAATCATTGTCTCTGGAGACGCTGGAGATTTCTAAGACCCTTAGATCAGGTGATTAGGGAGATGGTTTAGTGGTGGACTTGGTGGTGCTATATTAATGATTGGACTCATCTTTGAAGTCTTTTCTGATCTAAACAACTCTGTGACTGTGATTTTACACTAAAATTTTGGGATTAACTTGTAGCCTGAAATTGGGTTATAGTGAATCTCATCTTATGGTGTGCATTTAAATGTGTGTGTGTCTCACCATTACTGCTTTCCAGGTTCGTCCTGTGTGCCAATCTGAAGTGGCCAAATCTTTTATAGAGAATGGTGTTTGAAAGAATGCAAAAGTATTCTCTTGTGTTTTCAACTACTGAATGTTGCTTGAGGCTGGTATTGAAATTTCTTTCAGTTCAAATGAAAGCTTATATATTTATAGAAGACCAATATAATAGATCAAATAAATTCCATTTAAATAATCTTATCAGCAAATTCTACTGCTTTGTTCTCTTGATGGCCTTGTTAAGTAAGCGTTAAATGAATTTAATGTTGGGGTCAGTACTTGCAGTGCTCTCAGTCTGACACAATTTTGGTGCAGATAATTCCGCTGAAAATTACTTAATTTTCTTAGCTGTGATATGATTTGATGTAAGTTGGTGCATCTTGTAATGCACTATGTTTTAAGTCATTCACAGTTGTATAAATAATAACTTACTGAAATCAGCATTGTTTTTCATTGTATTTTTAATGTCTTATGGTGGCAAATGTATTCCTTAACTTTCCTGTCAGTCATGTTTATAACTACTGTACCAGTGTACACCAGTCTAATCAAGCACGGGGAGCTGGAGTACCTCCTTCTAAATCGAAAAAGGGCCAGACACCTGGAGGTGCTCAGTTTGTTGGCTTGGAATTGTACAAACGGCTAAAAGAATTTCTGAAGAACTACTTGACTAATCTCCTTAAGGTAAGATGGGGTATGAGATCCATCCACACTTGTAGTAACATAAACTGGGGTGAGAAAAATAGCTGTATCAGTGAGCCTGAGGTGTATGCAGCCACTGGAAGTAAACTGAATAATCTTAAAAGGTGCTTTTGTCTCCGTAGCCATTAGAATGTTTTGTACCTCAGACACAGATCAGTCCCTAAGCTTGTACCTGTGAGCTGCTTTTCCTTTTCAAGCCGAAACAGTATTCCTGTGTTTTATAGAAGTAATGTTACATGACATCTTAAGTACTGTCATGTACATGAGCAAGAATAGCTAGGCTTTCCAAGCAATTAACCAGCATATTAGGACTGCTGAAAAAATGGATGCCTGTCATGTTGAAAATGCCTGACAGTAGCCTTTATTTTAGTTTAATAAATAAACTACTAAAAGAGCTGGATGTTGTCTTGCATCCAGAGGAACAGGGAGTCTTCTGGAACTTTGTCTGTGATGTGCATTTTTTTCCCAGCCTTTTAATTTCAAAATCTCATACTGGCTTTGTGCTTTACTAATGTAGAACTAAATGTATTAGCAGTGTGTTTCCTGTAAATACATTGCATGGCGTAGGTTTATTACATAGTTAGTTTGTGTACCCTGATATGTCTTGGTTGTCCCTTAAAATCGCACAACAGTACTGGCAAACATGTAATTTCAGGATGGTGAAGATTTGATGGATGAGAGTGTGCTAAAATTCTACACTCAACAGTGGGAAGATTATAGGTTTTCAAGCAAGGTATTGAATGGGATATGTGCCTACCTCAATCGACATTGGGTTCGTCGTGAGTGCGATGAAGGTCGTAAAGGAATATATGAAATTTATTCAGTAAGTAGTTTTTTGAACTGAGTGATTTTTTTCCATTCCATCTGCCATGTTTGCATTATCATTCTATAGATCACTCCTTGAATCTTGTAGGAGGTTCATAGACATTTTGTAGAAGTGGGCAAAGCGGCATTGTCCCTCCTTTCCCTACTCCTACCTCAGTATATTTGTAAAAATTCCAAGGTCTAAGCCTATGAGATGTCTCATCTGCCTTGTATGCATTGGGTCTTCAGCAGTAGACTGTTGAGGGTTGTCTGAATATTTGCTGCTTAGTGTTGTCTGTGTGCCTCAGTGTGGCCTTGTCATCCCACTTAAAATTCAGCCAAGCATTTCAAACACCAAATGAAGCAGTAAATAATATTTTTTTCTGACTTCAGTACATTGCTACAAATTTTTTAGCATCCAAGCTGCTAAGATACAGACAACATTTGGTTTGTAGTGTAAGTTATTTTTGTGCAGTTCTGAAAGATTGATATGGGATCTTGATAATTTTTTTATAACATGAAGTAATATAAATAAGAACAGTACTTCTGTATCCCAGACTACTAAAAGAGTTTTTTTTAATAAAGGATAGTTATTGTCCTTACTGGTGAAGAATTAGGAAAGTGAAGAATTAGGAAAGTATTTTCCTGCTTCACTAAAATAGTTCGGCATGTGGTAGAAAAACAGTTGGCATCCTTAGTTCCCTTCCTCTTGACTTTAGTAGCCTAATTCTAAGGGACTATGTCAGCTTGGAAACTGACAACAAAAAAAGCTGTGTGTTTTCAAAGTCACTCAAAGTGGGTTTTGTTAGTTTCCAGAGTTGGCAGTGGATCCCCTGGTGGAAAAAGGAACAACTTAGTAAAGGCAGTGGTAAACCCGGTTGTCATTTTAATGTGAAACAGTCTCATTGCTTGAGAGAAATGTGTGTGCCAAAATATAGTTTTAGAAGTTCTCATTAGTTTGCATACTGCATCAGCTTTCCTTAAAGGGAGTTACCCTACATGTATATGTGTATATGTAAATATTTATTCCATCTTTATTTTCCCCTCTTTTACTTCTAGCTTGCCTTGGTGACCTGGCGAGACTGCTTATTCAGGCCATTAAATAAGCAGGTATGTATATATTAATATATTACAACTGTAGTGTTATTTTATAGGTTAGGGGTTAATTTCATATATTGTAAGTAACTGCTTCAAGGAACCTGGGGGCATGGTGGCGTGCACAGACCTGAAAAATAAAATGGAGCCTTCTGCTTCTCCTTTGTGATACTAAAAAAAAAGATAGGTATTTGAAGGAATAAGCCTTTGTGTGTGTGATTGAACCTTGATACCAAGACTGTTCTGTTATCTCTCTACTGAGAGGAAGGACCCTTGGCTTTTTCTTTTAAAGCTAAGGGGACTTGAACTAACAATTTCAGTGGTTACTAAGCTAGGCAGGAGTACAGGCTGATGACAGTCATATCTTAAGGTTTGGGAGTCAAGATTGGATGAGAACAGATAGGGACAGGCTGGGATTTTGGTCTCTCCTAATGTTACTGTGAGTTGTTAGATTTACAGTGATGCCTGGGAGACTCAGGTCAACCAAATGTTTAAAATCAGTGAATCAGCACAACATAAAACAAGGCATTCCATCACAATTTTTAGGTACATGTGTATGTTGATTTTACTTCTTAACAGTACTTCATGTTGAAGTAGTTACAGCAGAGTATTTGTCCAAAGAAGAGGTAGTTAGCTCAGGTCTTGTATTTCAGTGTTTTGTATTTCAGATATAAAAAAGAGAGAAGTTCAGCTTTGAAGGTGTTTTTTTGAAATTAAAGAAAAAAGATACTAAGCACTTTAATACCCATATACACCTTACCACTAATCAGACTGTAATTATGTTGTGTAACTTAAAGGAGTATCATTCTCTGTAGGAACTTGATATGTTCAGATCTCCTTAAATGTTTTTCTGAAGGTGTCTGACTTTTCTTGAATATGGAAATAGACTCCTAATTAAGTATGGTACTTGATCTACCAGCTGCTTTCTCTGTGCTTGACTTAACTTTTAATCCCTGTTTTCTAAGGTAACAAATGCAGTGTTGAAATTGATTGAAAAGGAAAGAAATGGTGAAACTATCAATACAAGGCTGATCAGTGGAGTTGTACAATCCTATGGTAAATGTGATTTCTTTAAGATTCTGTTACTTTTTTAAAAATAAAGAAATTTATATACCCTATCAGAGCCCAGAAGTAACATCCCACCTCTTCTTTATGTCCAGTAAAGATTTTTTTTACAGTAATGTAAATGCAGTTTTGTATTGTTTAACTTCACATTTGACTGATACTTTATACAAAACAGATGATTATACCGTATTTGTGAAACTTGAGAGTGCAACTGATAGACAAGAGTGTTCATCATTTACAAATCAGCTATTAAGGAGCTAAATCTGGAAGTGGGGAAGGACGGTAGTCTGCATAGCAGAGTGGGGTTACTTTTTCCCTTTTGTATAATATTGAGAACATTGCCATCCAAATTACTGACTAGTTTCATTAATAAAAGCAAAAGCATATAACCTGGAACTCTTAAGAGGGAAAAATGAAAGGAGAATTTGAACTAGCCTTTGAGATAGTGAAGTTTTCCAAACCCTATAATCCTACATTTAAGAAATGTATCTAAAAGTATAGTTGACCTTAGTAATGTCTTGTGCTGATAGTTTTAAAATGCAAAATCAATGTACTTTTTAAAAAGTGGTGCTGGTGCAGTCCCAAATGATTGCTTTCATCTAAGTTAGAAGTGCCCTTGTTTATTTGCAGAAGACCACTTCATAAAAACCAATTTTTTTATTTCTTGGTCTTTTTTGTTTGATTGTGTTTTTTTCCTTTAGTGGAGCTGGGGCTGAATGAAGATGATGCATTTGCAAAAGGACCTACACTAACTGTCTATAAAGAATCCTTTGAATCTCAGTTTCTTGCTGACACAGAGAGATTTTATACACGAGAAAGTACTGAATTCTTGCAACAGAACCCAGTCACAGAGTACATGAAGAAGGTAAATTACTTAATCTGCTTTGTGGTTTTTGTTTTTCTGGATACCGATTTTTTTAGAGACAAAGGAATATAAATTCTGGGCTTTTGTTATCAATTTCTTAAAATGATGGTTATTTTACAGAAACAGATAGCTGGTTTTCCCTGTAGTGATTTGCTTCTCTGTTTATCTGGTCTGAAGTTTGTCTCCTTACCACATTTCAGTGAGTACAGTGAGAGTATGGAACTTTCTGAACAGTCAAAACAGAACATTAAGTTAAAATAAATTCAGATTTTTTTAGACTTCAGGACACCAAAGCAATAATTCTGCTTTAAGACCACAAGTTTACCATTCCTGTACAAGGAACAGTGTGTTGACGCATTTATTGAAGTACCTTCCTGAGCAAGCTGGCTAAGGAAATACATCATTAATTAGCTTTAATTCTCTCAGAATATTTTAGTGTCATGAACCCCTACAAAGTACTTCTCATCAACAGAGGGCAGATTTAAATTCTTAACTTGTCTCTAGTTTTGGGGATCCCAGACAGGGCAACTGAGGGCAAGCAGGATAAACATTGGCTATTTCTGGCCAGGTTATTAGGTCAGTCCTACTGACCCGGTAGTAGATAGGTCACCTTCCACCTTGGACAAGTGCTGCTTCATGTATTCTTTTCTGAGTACTTTTCTTCACTTTCTGAATTGCTGCTTGTTTATTCCCTTTCAGGTTAGGTAAAAAATAAGATCACTTTTCAAGTATGTAATGTGCAGATACACATCCCTCCCTGCAATATTCTTTGTGTGATGCTTTTTACCACAGAACACATCCTTTCTTAACTCTTGGCATTAAAGTCAATGAATTACCCAAAAAAAAGAAAAACTAAAAGATTGGAGGGGAAGTCCTAGAAATAACACAGTAAAAGGAATTGTGCCTTTAGTAGTTTCCCAATAATTACCAGACCAACCTATGTTTACTTATCTGTTGGTGAATTAATTATTTTTTGCTACTTCCCTTTCAAGTTCTTGTTTTAACTTTAATCCTAATGTATGTATAAAGAGAAAGTAGGGAAATTTCAGTCGTTCAGAACCTGAATGACTGGCCCATCCAGACTTCCTTGATACAGGACAATAAGAAGCTGTCTGAAGGTCATTGCTATTTCGAGAACTAGAGATTACGGGCAAGTAGAAGTAACTGATTAGTACCCCAAACAATCCTCAAGGCTTCAGAAATCCACTGAACAACACAAAGAAACTTGCTTTGTTTGAAGCTGAAATCACATACAAAGTTAGCAGACAGCAGAGGAAATGTTCAGCAGGAAAATGTGTATGTAGCCTTATGTATCTGCTCAAATTAATATATTAGAGATGTATACAAGCCATCTGGGCACTCTTGGCATTTCCTTACACACTAGTGGCTGTAAGATCTTACAAGTAATCTGGTGGAAACATGAACTGTGAACAGAGTAATCTGCTGTCAGTACACTTACTTGACATTCTCACTGGAGCACTGTACTTTAAGTTCAGTCCCTTGATAAATAGCATTGCAAAATAAAAAGAAACCTTAAAGTATCCTAGGGCACACCAGCATAGCATGACTGTTACTGTGTTACAGGGAGAATTGTGGTAGTGTCTTGTAGAATAGTCAATGAAATCTTAACTAGAGCTAGGATTTGTGTATGTGGTTATATAGGCAGACTTACTGAGTTTAGAAGGATTGTGAATTTTTCTTCTCAGGCCAGAACTCATGAGTAAAGCTGGCATAGCCTGATGTGCTGTAGGGAAAAAGGTCAGTATTTTTTAAGACTGTTCCTTGAAATATAGTGTTCCACTGAACTTTTCATCTTTATGGTTGAAACAAGTGAAGATACTGTTGTGTGAACTAATTATTTTTCCCTTGTTTCTGAAATGTGACTTTAAAAGGAAAATGGAGTTATAAGAACACCAAATAAAACAGAGAGTGTAAGGAAACATGAAGTTACAGTAAATATTTCTTTTCATAGAAGAACTCACAATGAGAGTTGACTGTTAGAATTAAAAGCCGAAGTCTAAGGATATTTTAAGAAGCAGCATCAGAAGTGGTGGAATTTCCTGAACTACAGAAATACAAAATTGATTAAATACAGGCTAAGTAGTTCCAATGTTCATAAGAAAGATTTGCTGCTATTTGCTCTAAGTAAGGAAGTTGTTATTCCTTACTGGTAAGAAACTGGCACGTACTCTGGAGCTGGAGCTTGTACCCCTTCTCAAGTTGCTGATTTCATTTCCTATTTTTTGATCAGTACTGCTTTAGCTCTAGGATACGGTAATCCAGGGCCATTTCACAAGACCTAAGTGCTAAATCGTTGCAGAACAAGTGAAGCTAACAGTGACTTAGATGATTTAAAACTGTCTCTGTGTGGTGCAGTGCACTTTCAGTGTAGCTGTTCCTTTTTTATTGTCCAGAATACAATCTTTCTTGCTTACTTGTTACTCTGGCATACCAGGACAATGAATTAACCTAATCCCATTTTCTTGATGATGTTGTTAATTTAAATAATTCAGGCTGATAAGAAGGCATATGCCCTTTATCCCTAATAATGTGCTGAGGTTACAAATGGTTTGTAATGTGAATCCTTAACACTTTTGCAAATAAAATAGAGATAATTGTTATGTAAACAATTTCAGTTTTACATTTCAGCATAAGTTCTATTCCTTGAGTGACATTTAGAATTTTAGTTTGCCAAGAAGATAGGCATATGTAGCATTTCATATGCCAGATTAAATGCGAGTATAATTTAAATGACTGTGGTTTATTGGGAAGCTTTTCTGTGTAAGAATGTAGATGAAACTATTCAAATAAATTTGTCATGGGCATTGTGTTAAATTGTAGTTTCCTGCCTTTTAGTTTTGTGGAGCCATGAAATACATTCATGTTTGTCTTAAACAAAACTACCTCTGTAGCTGGAGAGCTTGCTGATCCTAAAACTGCCAGCGTCTCATGTCAGCAGCTTTCTCTTTTTCTGACAGCAGATTTCCATCTGTAAACTCCTTATTCACAAGCGAGAGGAAAACAGTTTTGCTGTGATTCTCCCCCGCCATTTAAACAGCACATTGTATTTTCATCAACATAAACATCAATTCCAAATGTATATTATGATTCCTGGAAAAATAACTGCTAAAGTAGGTGGTTCACAACACCAGACTAGAGAGAAGTTTGCTTCTTGTTGTTGTTTTCTAGAAGAATTGACTGAACAAGTCACCTGTTTTCTGCTGTTGGATTCGTGTTCTGCCTTCCCTGTGGGTTTCATGTTTTCTCTGTGTTTGTGTAGGCTGAAGCTCGCCTTCTTGAGGAGCAGCGTAGAGTTCAGGTATATCTCCATGAGAGCACACAAGATGAGTTAGCACGAAAGTGTGAGCAAGTACTTATCGAAAAACATCTGGAGATATTTCATACAGAGTTTCAGAATTTGTTGGATGCTGACAAAAATGAAGGTAAGACGTTTCAAACGCTGGCTTTAGGCTTAGAGCTCTCCTCCCTGATGAATTGTGAATAATGTACAATCTAGTGCTAGCTAAATGTCTTGTGTTCGGGAATTAGATTAAGAGGGAAGATAGTCACTGAACTGATGGACAAACAGGTTTTAATGAAATCAACATGGCTGATGACACTGCTTCAAGGACCCTACCCCAATCCCAGATATTAAGGCAGAACAGCACTAGTTTCATTTCTCTTAACATGGCTGGAAGAGTTTCAAGAGCATTTGAGCCATTTTTCCAGCAGGAGCTGAATCTTGTGTGGGAGAGATGGGAGGTGAAAAACAGACCAGTACTCTTTCCAGCTGTTTCAGTTTAATCTGTGGATCTTCCCGAGTCAGCACTGAGAATTTTAAAATCCAGAGTGTTCAGGAGTATGTATCGGAAATGTTAAAAGAGGAATAGATGCAAATAAGCAGCTTTTAAAATAGAATATATAAAATACATAATATTGCATATAGAGGACAAGGAAAGGGTGGAAATTATTAATTGATGAGTTAATTTTGGCTGTGAAAATGATTCTTAAGTGTTGTAAATAGATCAAATTTATATTGTCATAGAGAATACATAGAATAAAGACTTCTTCAACACTTCCTCTGAAATAAGTGAAGATTATCACTTTAGGTATCTTTAAGGAATTGTCAGTTGTGTTGGTTTGTATTAGTTCCTTCAAGAGTTTATAGAGAGCACAAAATAACAGCCAGAACTAATTCCTGTGGATCATGCCGATGATGAGGATGAATCATGATTCTGATTTCCCAGCTGGGGAACTAATTAAATCTGTATTTCAAGTCTGAGTATGGCTGTATAGCTGAAATACTGCCCTTATGAAAGGGACAGAATGAGAGAGATGCTGTGGTTAAGTTACTAACCATAAAATTGTTCAGTTGAGAGTTTTAAATTGTAACTATGACTCTGTCTTATTGTATATTGGTCTTAAAATAGCAACTACAAATTATTACTATCTATAATAGTCATGTTGATAATGAAGAGATGCTTTGAAATCAAAAAGGGCAATTGAGCATGATTAGTAGGTCAGAAGTTAGCTGATTCAAATGTAAATAATCTGTACTAGTATTTGAGTCAGATGTTGTTTCTGTTTGTAAATATTTGCTCCATAATTGGAAGAGATTATAATGGGTGTTGGTTTGTGAAATGACTTCATAAATTACTAAATGACTTTTGACAATTGAAATAGCAATAGAAAAAAGAGGTTTTTTCTGGACTCAGGACACCTTCACAGACTTTTATTCTTTCCTCCTACTTTATCAAGCTCATGGGTTATGTGAGCCTGTAGTACAATCACTTACCATAGTGATGCAATTCCGTAAGTTTGTCAGGGTAAAAAAGAAAAGTAGTATCTTTTGTCTTGGGCACTGTCTAGTTGTGTATCTTTGGGTTTACTTTCATGTGGATTATTTCTAAGATTAAATAGACTTTCTTTAAAATGCTTAATTTTTTTCTTCTTTTTCAAAATATTTTTTCTTCTGTTATCAAGCTTCACTTACAGAATTTGTAGCAGTTCCCTTGCACTTTTTAAGATTCATGAGGTTTCAAGATTAGAAAATTTATTTTCAGTGACAGTCTGGTAATTCACTCTTTAATCACAG
This sequence comes from Fringilla coelebs, assembly GCF_963513975.1. Lineage (NCBI taxonomy): Eukaryota > Metazoa > Chordata > Aves > Passeriformes > Fringillidae > Fringilla > Fringilla coelebs. The sequence goes on along the minus strand of NC_140028.1, from coordinate 97,653,875 downwards.
TAATCTGTTCATTCCCCAGTTTGTGATATACTAACATAGCCTTTGGTAGACTATCCTAAACTTACAATAAAAGGTTGCTCTTGATTAAAATATTTATTGCTTTGCTCTTGAAAATACAGTGCTTTTGAGGTCCTTCCATGGAAACTGTGTCTGAGAATATCATATTACAGGCCACTCCTGTTCGTGCTCTGTAACTTTTTAATCCATTGTGCAACTAATGCATAAACTGGTTATAAAGGTTGTGGGACACATTCCTCATGTGTTACATACTTACATCAGTATAATACCTGTAGGAAATAATTGGGTTTATTGGGAGAAGACTGTAATGATGTAGGCGGAGTTACCATGCAAATCTTCCATGAGACTTTGTAGCATCTCTTCCTTGTTTCACCTAACAGACATCCTGGTAAACCAACCTGTGAACACTTGTTTGTGGGTAAATACAGCAGCAGCTTGTTGTATCTATGCCTGGCATTATTTTCCTATCTTTTTTCTACAATTCTGTAGGGTATTCATATGTTCTTATAAAAGTTATCATCAGGTTGCAATCATGGTTTTTCACGGAGTGAAAAAAAAGTTTCGTTTTCAAATCTGCAAGTTTAAGTTTGACAAAGTTTTAAGGAAAGGAAAATGTTATACAGAAACCTAACTGAACTGAAATGTCATGCCTTCAGTATTAGAGGCATCAAACTCTGTGTGTTGTATTTCAGAGTTAGGTAGAGCACCAGCTCATTGATTGCTCTGTTTTGTTTAATCTGGTAATCCTCTGGTGGTAATAAATTGCTCACAAGCCCTTCAGGGAAGTCCTTGCACCTCAGAAGAGCTAGATGCAGCTGTCAACCTTTACATGTGTTCCACAAGGTGAAATATCCTCCGTAGTTTCCAGTAAATAATCTGATTGTTTACAGTTTCACTGGAGTGCCTGTTCAGTGAGGGTGAGATTGCAAGAGGTGACTGGCAGATTGTGAACCTGGTTTATGGCCAATTCAATGTTTGCTTTTTTTTTTTAAGAGTTCTGCTCTTAGAAAATACAAAGCATCTATCCTGTTAAAACTAAATAATAAAAATCAAAACCATCTTCGGTATTGGGCTTTCCAAAATTGCTAATTGATTTGGAAAGTCTTGGCTGAAAACCAAGATTTTAATATGAAGCCTTAACATATGTGAAATAACATGCAGTTTTACCTTCATTGGTTCTATTGTAATGCTTTTCAGAACCTCTTTTTTCTTTTAAATACAATTATTACTACTGGTAATCAGTCAGTTAAAGTTGTTTCCTTTTTGAAGAGTTGTCTTTTACTGACAGTGCTTTATTGAAGGAAATTTGATTTATAATGTTTGAATTTACCTGCTAAGGTCATATCAACACATAATATTTTGCCTTAAATTTCCAACTCTTACCACTGATGCTGCCCAAAGTAATAGCCAGTACAGATGGGAAATGTTAGCTTTCCTTTTTTTTTTTTTTCTTTTTTACAGACTTGGGTCGCATGTATAACCTTGTATCTCGAATCCAGGATGGCCTTGGAGAGCTGAAAAAACTTTTGGAAACTCACATTCATAATCAGGGTCTAGCTGCAATTGAGAAATGTGGAGAAGCTGCACTAAATGCAAGTATCCCATCAAAACAAGTCTCTGTGTGCTGCCACTTTTACATTAGAGGATAGTGAATGCTTCCTGATAAAACTTCCAGTTTGTTTGTTTTCCCTCTCACTAATTTAATTTGTAAGGACTTGGCAATTCTCAAATGTTGGTAGAAGGTTTAAAACAAAATTTTTATCACTCTGTTTCTACTCTTTAAATTTTGGGGGTCTTTGGGGTGTTTTTTTGTTTTCATTTGGTTTGGGTGGATTGTGGTGATTTTTGGTTTGGTTTTGATTTGGTTTTGAGGGGGGGGTGAGCTTCCTTTTGAGATTTCGCTCTCTGTCAGGATGTCATGCTGCTTGGAAAGCTGGTTGTGCAAATACAACACCCAACACTTAAAATACAAGTACACCTGAAAGTCCACTGTTTCAAGAAGCATTATCTCCAGTCAACTGTATTTTATTTCATCGTCTTAAGGCATTCTGACTTGGATGGGACTATCTAGAGAAAGTTTCTGTTTTGAGTTTTTGATAATGTCTTTATTCTGTTTGGAAAAGCATGAGAAATAGAAGAAGAAGAAGGAAGGTAAATGGCTGAGAAGGTCACAATATAAGGAGGAGATCAGGTCTTTGGAAAGGCTGTTTTTTCAATTTTTATCCCATAATTGTAATTTCAAACTTGGATTTGTATTGATTAGGGTTGCATCTTGGCAACATGAAGTTTTTTAAACCCTTTGCCAGCCTTCTTCTCTATGGACAATATGATGTTTTCCAGGGGAAAAGAAAGAATGAAACACTTCACAAAGCAAGATCAGGATAGAATATAGATTCTAGTAAATTTTATTTAAAGTGGAATTCAAGAAGTGCTTGGAAAATGCTCTCAGGCATTGTCACTGATAATACCATCATTAGGGTGATTCTCAGGGTGATCCTGTGCAGAGTCAGGGGTTGGACTTTGATGATCCTTGTGGGTCCCTATACACTATAATTCTATGATTAACTTTGATTTTTGACAAAGTTTTTTTTCACTTGTTGCTTTCCTCAGAAGTTCTTGAAATAGCTTCATACTAAAGCAGTAATCTGTATTGAAGGGTGTAGTGTCTGTTGTTCATTTCTGTCATTTTAAGTGCATAGCTTTTTAGCAGGGTTGATTGATCTTTTATGAATCATAACGTAATCATGAAGCAAGTTCAAGAATCTTCAGTTTCATTTGTGTGTGGATGTCTCCATGAATTTTGAAATCAGATCTGCTCCATGCTTCGCACAGCCCCTAGTGGTCATCACTCTTGAGGTTTTTTCCTGCTTAGGCCTTGAAGAATTAGACCACAAAAACAACTACGAAAGCTCTTTCTCCAGGAATTATTTCATCTTTCAGAGAGGGGAGGTCCAAGACTTGTATGTATTAGTTGACTCCAACCATTTACAAAACTCTTCCTACCTCTGACACTTTTTCTTGTTTCCACATCTTTCTCTTGTTCCTTATTCCACACTTGTGTTCTTCATTTTCATAGCAGTATCTCTGGCTGTTACCCTTGGGAACCATCTTGCCTTTTCTTGCAATATCCCACACACCACTGTATTGCTGTTCATCATTTCATTGTTAGTCCTCTATCACACTTAGGATTGATTCTTCCCAACTTCATTTACCTGTACTGTGTCTAAACAGATAATCAAGTGAACAAATGCTTCTCACTTTCTCTGTATTCAGTGCAAAGAAACAGTCATACCAGCCTGACTCATTTCACCTATTTTAGACTTTAATGCAGGAGTTGTGTTCTAGTCTCTGTTCACTGTATTAACAAGACTGCTTTTCAGTCAGAAGATTGGCTGCTTTTTGTGCCTTTTGTTTGTTGGTTTTTTTAGTCCTTGTAATCAGTACTTTTCTGAATGTCCTTCAAATCCACTTGCATTCCTTATCTCAGAAGTTCCCAATAATCTCAGTTCTTCGTCTCAAGCATGGTATTAGATTGGTGGTCCATGCTAGTCTGTGTCTGTCTTCAGTGGCAACAGGAAATGTTTTTCAGGATCCTGATAAAACCCTGCCCATATTTCACCACTTCTAGCCTACAAGACCTTCTGATCTCCAAATTGAAGACTCCCAGCCTTTTTTAGTCTTTTTAGTTGTGTAGTAGCTGTCCTGTGTGCCTGATTATTTACTTGCCCATCATTGTCCCTACTCCTTGACTCCACTCCATCTTTATTGAGAAGCAAAGATCAGTAACTGCACAAAGAACTCAGTCTGAGTACAGTAAGTTTGATATTTATTGGCATTTGGCTGCCACTGGGTGCTGAGCACATCGTTTTTAAGAACTACCAAGGACTGAGGTTTCTCTACTAAGTTGTACCTACTGGATATACACCAGTCACATTCTTACTACAGACATTTTCCTCTGAAGCAGCTGTCATTTTATGACTGTCCAGCTCTCTCAAGTGTGAGTTGAAGTAAGTTTAAGTCTTTGTGTCTTGGTTTGGAAAGACAGGAGTCTGCTAAGGAAGGCAGGAACCTCTCCTGAAATGGAGAATGTAAACCCTCCCCACCCCTCTGAATTGCTATAAATTTTAAATTAAGGGTCTCTCAGGCAAAAAAATATGGGAGCAGGAAATGACAGTTCTTTAATAGGGAAGAAAATAAAAAGATAAAATAAACAATGCAGTACACTAGAACAACACTGACAGAGTCAGAACACAACCTGACTCCCTGTTGGTCAGGGTGTTGGTAGCAGTCCAATTGGAGTTGTGGCTGCAGTCCTCCTGGAGTGTCAGGTGTGGTTCTGCTGGAGCAGGGATCCTGTAGCAAAGGGTGTATTCTTCCTCTGAAGATCCAGTGGAAGAGGCAGCTGTTCCTCTGAGAAATCCAGTGGAGAAGATGTGCTGGTGTTTCAGAACCTCCAGATTATATCAGGGTAGGAATGCTTGGTCCTCCCTCTGGGCAGAGCATCTCCCAATGGGATGCTGTAGTTCTTATCAGCCATGCAGTGACATTCAACAGCCTCTTATCAGCAGGTGTCCCCTCCCGGGGGAGGAGTGAGTGTGATCACACAGAGAGAGAGATAAGGAAAACTGCCCGTTTGATAAAAGACAACTGCCATACAGATGGTAATAGAATACATCTCACCTTGCAATCTGGAACACTTTGAAAATGTTTGCAGTGGTTGAGTAAATACTTTGTTGTCCTTTGTGTGATGTGGTACACTCTGCAGTCTGGTTGCTGTAAATGAAAGCTTGCAGTAACATGAGTCAGTCCTGGACGAGGGACCTGAACTAGTCTGGGTACTGGTTTACCTTTAAAATGTTTCTAATACTTCATAGACTTTCTCCACAAAAATTTTCTTGGGCCAGTGAATAGCTCCATTTTGGAGAAAGTAGGAAGCAGAAAGTCAACAGGTTGCAAAATTCACTCTCTCCTTATTGCAGGATCCAAAAATGTATGTACAGACAGTGTTGGATGTCCATAAGAAGTACAATGCTTTAGTCATGTCTGCGTTCAACAATGATGCTGGCTTCGTGGCTGCACTAGACAAAGTAAGTGCATGTAGTGGCAGATGCTGGCCTTTTTTTTATTTCTATGCAAAATAAAAAAAAATTGTCTCCCAAAATTTCACTGTCTTTTGTGATTCATAGGCTTGCGGTCGATTCATAAATAATAATGCAGTAACAAAAATGGCTCAATCATCCAGTAAATCCCCTGAGCTACTGGCACGATACTGTGACTCCTTACTAAAGAAAAGGTATGTCCTCAAAGACAAATGATTGTTTCATGTTGGCTTTTATTTTAAAAGGTTTTTGCCTATGAAGTTTTATACTGTCTTCAGAAGCACAACTTCGCTTTGCAAGAAATTAATTTTATCAAATTCTGGATGCAAAAATTTCAGTAGGACCATTGCTAAAGGTTGTGTTGTTTGGTATTCTTTTTAAGGAAAAGTGGAGGAAATAAGCAAACCTTTCTTGCTTTATAGGAATCTTAAGTTTTTGTTTTTCAGTGAAACTGCAGGAGGGGTTTTAGGTAGGGTTGTTTACACTGAAAATCATAATTATGTTCTATGTTGTACAGAGATGCATGTTCCCTTTTTCCGTTAAAACTGTTGCTTTCCTCCTTTTGTTTTTTCTATACCTTCTTCTATCTGGGCAGAAATTGAGGAGGAGAAAAACTGCTTTCTAACCTTTCATAGTTCATATTTTAATTCAAGGTATTTGGCTTTAAATGATTCAGCAGCTCCTATGCTGAGTTGGTATCAATTCAGTTCAATTGGTGTCAGTTTTGTCCCATTTCTAGTTGTCTTGGCAGAGAAAAAAGCCACCACAAAACAACCCAAAAATGGGAGAACTTGCTCCCTTTTTTCTCTTTCCCATCTCCTCCTTCATTCAGCAAAGGGTTTATTTCCCCCTTTACAAATACTGACTGTGTGCAGGGTAGGTTTGGGGTTTGCCTGGTGGACAAACATGAGATGGAAGAAGACAATGTGTTGCCACCTGAGCTTTTACCTAGTCAAGTCCCAGCTCTGTGGGCTGGTTTCTTCTCACTGTACTATCTAAGATAAGAAATAAAGGTAGCATTTAGCAGCAGGAAGAGAGATGTCCATGTTTAAGCTCATAAATCCTGAAAAGTACCAGCAAGTCCCAAGCAAGTCATGGTCCAGGACTTCAGCTTGTGACATTTGGGAGCTTCAGAATTGCTAACAGGTGGAGCAGTGAACTGTTCACTTCATTACATTGTTTTCTCTTTAAAGAGCCTTTGATTCTCAGAACTATTCAAATTTGCATTCTTTTATTTCTGAAGCTTCCATATGCATCCATATGTTGGTTTAATTCTGCTGGTTTAATTCTGGTTTGGGAATCATTAAAAATGCACTTCTTTAATTGCAGTTCAAAGAATCCAGAAGAAGCAGAATTGGAAGATACACTTAATCAAGTGGTAAGATGTCTATCAATACATATAAAATAAATAAATTATTTTATTTTGTTTATTAAAAAACTTTACAGCAGATTTAAAGTGGCTATATTGAAGCTATGCTTTCGCTTAATCTGTATATGCATATAAAATGTATCATTTCCATGACTTCTTTTTATATCATTACATATCCACATATATATGCTGTACATGTGGAATATACAGTTCTTGTTTTCAAGTAGTATCCATATTTAAAGCAAACACACCACCAGTCCTTCCACCCTCTCCCAAAAAAGCCAAACAAAACCCCCAATCTTTAAAATTTAGCTGCAAATTAAGGCGTTCATGCTACATCTTTTGCAAGACAAATGGTTAAGTATTTTCCCTTACAAATTATCTTGGCTTTTCCAGATGGTTGTCTTCAAGTACATTGAGGATAAAGATGTGTTTCAAAAATTCTATGCTAAAATGCTGGCAAAGAGACTTGTGCATCAAAACAGTGCTAGTGATGATGCTGAGGCAAGCATGATCTCCAAACTAAAAGTGAGTATTCCATGACTGTCCCATGATCTGCTGCCTTGCAGGTCTTCACACTGTTTTGGAAAGCACTGACATACATCCTTTCATTTGTTTATTTTATGCATAGAAAAATATGTGGGTTTTTTTATTTTGTTTTGGTTTTTTTTTAATCATAGGAACTTCTAGTGCATGTCTGCCTGATGGAGCTAAGATTAATTATTCTTAACCAAACGAGTGACATGGATTTAATTATTCAAGGGAATGAGTACTGAAAAGTAGCTTAATTTTGTTAACCCATATTTATGCAGAGTTAAGCCAAATACAGTAGACTACCCTTTGAGTAGTCTGTTTCATTGTGTTTTGCTTAATTTTTAAGCAAAATTTTCATCAGTTTTCAATGGCAGATAAAGCTCATATTCCAGGGAGGATCTGCACTTTGAGTAAAGGAAATATGGAACTTTGTAAATCTTCTTTTAGGTAAATAAGTTCAACACTTTGTTCTTCTCATTAGCCAATGTCCAAAATGTGTCTTGCTGATGTATCTGTGCTTTTAAATACAGCAAGCTTGTGGTTTTGAGTATACCTCCAAGCTGCAGCGGATGTTCCAAGATATTGGTGTAAGCAAGGATTTGAATGAGCAATTTAAAAAGCACCTGACCAATTCAGAACCATTGGATTGTAAGTAGCACCTTTACCTAAGTTACTGTTGCATAGTATAGCTTCCTCTTATTTCTGCAGAACTAAGTGTGTGAGGGAAATATTTGACTTACTCATACTGCCGCAAATTAGAGTTAGTGTTTATCTGACCTCGATAGCTGGGATGTTTAAATTAGGTCTTTATATTCTAGGTCTGTTCTTTGTCTTCTAGCTGCTGTTTATATATTTTCTGAGTAGCCTTCTCCTGATTTTAGAGCTCACGTTTAGGTGCATAACTAAATTAAGTTGAATACTGTTTCATCTTTTTTTTTTCTTTTTTATGTTTGATTGGAGAGATGTTTTTCTTTAAAGAGTTTTGATTTTTAGCTGTTTAATACTTAGATTTATGTGAAAGTATTAAGGATAAAAGTATATTGTGTTCCAGGTTGTTAGATGCCTCTGTCACCTTTTTATACTTTTCTTTTCAATTGAAGCAGGTTGAAGCAAATTCTCTCAAGAATTGATCATTATTTATTGGATTACAACTAGAGTTGTAATCATCAGGTTGTGTATCATCAGGTTTAAATTTTATTTAGTTTTTGTATTATTCATACTTGACTTGACCAAAATACCTTAGAAGTATAGGTGTGAAGGTCTGTTCTTGCAGTTGTGTATTGTGGAGTGATAATGAGCAGTTTCTCTTATAACACCGAAGTGGGAAAATTGTAACTCATTGTGGGGATAGAAACAAAAGTAGTAACTTGTCCAATTAAGAGAAGATTGAGTGTCTGTAACAGTAAATCTCAAGCTCTCTGGCTGCAGTGACATCTCTCATTAATAGCTTTGGTTATGCTCTGACAAAAATAAGCTAGTGCTTAATGATTTTTTACCCTGTTAGTTTGACCATGAGCCAGAAATATGTCTGTGTTAGAACTGGGACCGTGTTTGAAGAGGGAGTTAGGAGAAAGTGGGATAATGCAGCTCATCCTCTTCACCTCTCTTTCAGTGGATTTCAGCATCCAGGTGCTGAGTTCTGGATCGTGGCCGTTCCAGCAGTCCTGCACATTTGCTCTGCCATCTGAGGTGAGGCACTTGCTCTTGGTTCATCTGAGCGTGGAATGATCATGAGAAATTTTTTTTTTACAAGGCTGGTGTCTCCTTCCATTCTGTTGTGTATCAGAGAGGACTGTAAGTGTCTCTGGTATTTGCCTATTTGGCCTGAGGGTATTTGGAACAAGATAATTGAGTAAGGTAGTAGGAGGGAACTGTGTGAAATCCATGTTTTTGTATCTTGCCCATGAAAACTCCCTGGTTAATGAATCTTTCTTCAAAATATTGAACAGCAACTAAAGCAAATCTTTGTTAGTGCATTTTTCTGGGTTTACTTAATTTAAGAAACCTTTTCATACCATTGGTTCAGCTTTGCCCAGTAAAATCTTTAGATGTTATAATCAGTTTTCTGCAGAGTGCTTATCCAGAAAAAAGGCACAAATATGAGAAATAAATTTAATGCTGTTACCTGGAGGATGAAGGTGGTTAAAACAAATTGCTTTTCTAGCCATGCTTAATGTATCCTAAAAGGAAGAATGAACCTTAAATGCCTGTTTACATTTGTACTTTTAATGATACTTTAAAGGGGAAACTTAAGAGGGAAATTTTTCATCCAGTCTGCCAAATCTGAATACTTTGAGTTTCCATTTGGGCTATTTAGACAACGAGGTGGTTGAGGTGTGATCAGATTTGATGATCCCCTGTTGCTTCCATAACATGTTCCTGTAATGATAAATGAAGGTAAATAATATTTATTTATTTATTTATTTATTTATTTATTTATTTATTTATTTATTTATTTATTATGTTTTTATACAGTTAGAACGGAGCTATCAGAGATTTACTGCATTTTATGCCAGTCGTCACAGTGGAAGAAAATTAACATGGTTGTATCAGCTGTCCAAAGGGGAATTGGTTACTAACTGTTTCAAAAATAGATACACATTACAGGTAAGGACAAGTCATACCAATAGAAACACTTGATGATGCTTGTTTTCAGAGGACTGGATGCAGCCAGTAGAACTTTTGTTGTATGTTTATTTTATTTACTATACTGATACTAAAGATCTCTGTTTAAAAGAAAATTGACTTAGGATATGGAACACATTGCCTGTGGTTTAAACAGGTGTTGAAATGCATTTTGTGAGATAAATACAACCTCTTTGCCTAGGATCTCATGCTGCTTATACTTTCCTGTCTGCTTCCTCTCAAAAAGTAGATGGGATGGGGAGTTCATAACAGTGAGAAGAAACAAGATAATGTCAGACTTTGACCTTGTCATCAACATAGGTTAACCCTGTGATGATAGAGATGGATAAGCTATTGATAGCTAGTTGGTGTATAAATTTGGTTTCATTATTCTGCTGGAGTTGGGAGGGTTGTGAGGATGAATTCAGCAGTTTGTGTTTGGTATAATGCAGATTAAATGGGCAAGAGTTGGAGTGACAGAGGATAACAACTTAAAACTATATTGGCAAATAGAGGGATAATGCTTTGATGCCACAATAGACAATTTGATGGACTGTCTGAAACAAATTAAATTATTCTAATCCTGGGGTTTATGTTTAGATAATGCTGGAAGGGGGAGTTCTGGTTGTAAAAGCAACATTTGATTCTTTTTTTTTTTTTTCATTAGCACCACTTGGGTATTCTCTGTTGTCCAAATATTCCAGTGTATGTGTTTTACTGGTATATTTCAGACTGTTCAAATTCAGAAAATGTTTGTAAGTTCTCATTTTTTTATTTCCCCCCTCTCCCCTCTGTTCTTTGTTTTTGCATTTGTCAGGCATCCACATTCCAGATGGCGATTTTACTGCAGTACAACACAGAAGATGCCTACACCGTGCAGCAGCTGACAGACAGTACTCAAATAAAAATGGTAGTGACTTTGCATGTTTTACCACACTCTTGTGAGCAGGCGTTTTGGTCTTCAGGGCTCTTCCTGCTATCATAAGAAATTTGGGTTACACATGCCTGGAGCCAGAACCAGCCTCTGTCCCAGGGGGAGACAGATGTGCTCTATTCTTGGTCAATTCACTTTCCTGGTTTAGTTTCCTTTAATCATAACTGCCTGGTCTTCTGGTGAGTCTTAGTGCATGTACATTCCTGTTCGTGACTGGAGTGAATTGTCTAGCTTCCTGCTGAGCTCTGGGTAGAAGTTTTCAGTGTTACAATGCATACATTTTAATGTTAAAAGACAACATTTTAGCAAAACCTGTATTTTCCCTAAATGATTGATCTGTGCATCTATCATTCTTTTATATCTCAAGGCTTTTTTACATCAACATAGTAAATCTTCAGTTCATTGGCTAACTCTCTCCTGTGGAAAAGCTTCCCTCCTTTTCTTCCCAAGCAGGCTTTGTGGCCCACAATTTGACATTTATTTGACCTTTAGCAGTAGATTTGAATCAAGTTTGCTCTGACTTCCTATTCAGTATTCAGTAGGATCTTTACTTCTAGAAATACCTGCCTAGAAATTATTGTTGCTGATGGATTACAGCAAACCCAGAAGTCTTAGGAGGTTGCCATTTATTAGAGATGTGGTAAAAGAGCAGCTTTGCAAGCCTGCACAGAATATTGCCAGTAGCCTTCTGGGTGAACAACCAGCAATAGCAACCAGAAAAGATCACTGTTATAACAAAAAGATGTTAATCAGAAAGCAGAGGGCTTGCTTTCTGAAGTTTAAGTTTGCCATGGTATATATATTTGCATGGTTTGGGAAAAAATATTTCTTAGGCATATAAATTTGCTTTCAAATTTGCTGTAGTTCCTAAAGCAGCAACTGGAAAGATCTCTTGTTTGGAATTAGTATTAATAAAGAATTTTATTATATTTTACCAACCACAAGGGGGATATGTTATAACACCCAAAAAGGACATTGTTTTATGGCTCTGAACTAAGTTCTTACTGCTATTTTGTCCCTCATTTTGCAGTGTTCTGCACTCATTAGTTCTTAGTCTAAATATGTTCATTCTTGTTCAAGTTTAAGTTAGACAAAGGTTCTGTCTATCTGCATTGATAATGTTTTCTATAATTTTGTAGGATATCTTGGCACAAGTTCTACAGATACTGTTGAAATCAAAATTGCTTGTAAGTACTCTTGCTTTCATATGACCTGCTTAACATACAGTGAAATATATTAGACTATTTATTAATTTCTTTGTTTGTTTGTTTATATATTGCAGGTTTTGGAAGATGAAAATGCAAATGTTGATGAAGTGGAGTTAAAACCAGATACTTTAATAAAACTGTATCTTGGTTACAAAAAGTAAGCAGCATGCATCACTTAGATGTAATGGGTAGCATCCTCCTCTGCTTTCAAAGTCTGGGTGAAACCTAATATACTTGGGATCAAAGCTTCAAGGTTCAAGTGCCAATTCAAATGTAGATCCAATGTGTATCAGCATTAAGGGAAAGGGCTAGTGAGTGGTGGAGGATGGGTGTGATTTCAGCTCTTAGGCTTTGACTTTGTCATAAAGTCATAAAATAAAGTCAAGGCCTGACATATTTTCATGTGTCCTTTTTGTTCCTTGATTCTTGTCTAATTCTTGAATAATTGATTCAAGTGCTGCCTTTTGCTGTGGTGTTACTTACAAGCACTCAGCAAATCCATGATATTTTATAAGGTTACAGTAGTGTCCAGTGACCAGCAAAGGTCAAAGGCATAAATGTTTATCCACTACTGCTAACACTAGAAGATCAGGCTCATTTTATAACCACAGAGTATACAGTGATTTGAAGACTTAATAAACACAATTTCCAGTAGGTTTTATTACTTGCTTTAAAGAGTTGTGTATTTTAAGCTGTTTACAGCACTGTGGTGCTTTTTATCATGCTTACCAGAGCATAGATATAAATGCACATAAATTCAGTGAGGAGTTCAGTGCTTCCTGAAGATAAGATCTCAGGTGAAAGAAACATTTTAAAACCTTTCCTTGTACCTCACCCTTTATCTGCTTTTTATCTCCCTTTACCAAATTAAAGGTTTGAGAATTCATGGTCTGTTGCATTAATGCAGTGATGGAAACAGCTCAGTGTTGCTGCATTGTGCAGCAGCTGGTTCCCAATTTGTGATGGAGAGCACTGTGCTAAATAACTAACAGTGCAGCTGACAGGCTGAGCAGAGCCCTGTGCTCCCTGCTGCTCTGATGCTGAGGTTTGCTCCCCACTTGTGACACAGAACCTTGTCTTGAGTGGCCATGTGTGGCAGTGGGCTCACCTCAGCACAGCTTTCAGTGCCAGGGAGCGTGTGAAAGAAAGGCAGAGCTCAGTTCCACAGAACAGATTTCTCCTCGTTATGGTCAGAATCCAGTCTGTAAATCAGAAAGGTGATTGTGTTTCCATTGACTTCCTTTGTCCCCTTCACTGACACCAAGCTTCTTACTACGCACAGAAATATTTTGAATACAGTGTAACTGTACAGTACTAGTTACACAGATCACTAGGATGGATTCAGTAAGCTGGGAGATACACAAACACCCACCAGGAAGATATTTTTTTTTGTTGGTTGGTTGTAGACATCATTTTTATTTTAATCTTTTTTAAGTTGAATAAGAGCATCTGAAGTTTTCAGTTAAAAGCCAAAGTCCTGTATTTTTGTAAAGTAATTATAGTGCTGTGGCTTTTATTTTGGAGTTGGGCTTTGTTTGGAGTTTTTTTCTTTGTTTCTTAGGTTTTTAAACAGTCTAATTGTTCATTAACTTCTGCTTTTCTTTACAGCAAAAAATTAAGGGTAAACATCAATGTGCCAATGAAGACTGAACAGAAGCAAGAGCAAGAAACTACACACAAAAATATAGAGGAAGACAGGAAACTACTGATTCAGGTGAGTTTTATTGCAGAATGCTGTCATGAACCCAGAATCACATCTTTTAATGAAGCTTACTGTAGGATTTTCATAATTTTTACTAGAAGACAACATGCTCTAACTACATTAGAGTTAAAAAAAATGTATTTAAAATATTCTTAAAGGTGATTTGAGTCTAGTAGAAACTGGAGGAAGGCACTTCTACTGACAGGATGTGTTCATAAATATTGTTCTAACCTGATGTTAATGAGTGTTTTGGTTCCTTGGATACACATTCACCATCCCTTGTCCTTGGTGAAAACTGATTAATAAAAAAATAGAAATACCCAGGTAGTATGAAATCAATATTTTATATCAGTTCATTTGGAATCCACTTGAGAGGCAGGGGAAGGAAATACAGATGTACCACTAAGACGGTGTCACAGTAAGGTTAAATATATAAAGAAGGCTTTTTGCTACACAAGCAGTTTTGTGTGGCTCTTGTTACCAGTTGGTGCTATTATTATTATGACTGACTGACTGTAAGCACAGTTCTAAAAATTCATGTGTCAAAACCACTTTTGATGACTGTGTGCTGTGGAGACTCTGAGTTCTTGAAGCCTGTGTGAGTAGCTGACACTCCTGGGCAAGCTTCTCCCGTCTGCTGCTCGAGTTGGTTGTGGTGGTGCTTCTGCACAGGCAGATGTGATCTAGGGGAGTGAAATGGCTTTACACAGAGGGACAAGTACTTTGCTCCTAAACACACCCTCCCAACTTTGCTGTGCAGGCTGCTATTGTGAGAATCATGAAAATGAGGAAGGTTCTAAAACACCAGCAACTGCTTGGAGAAGTGCTAACACAGCTGTCCTCAAGGTTCAAGCCACGAGTTCCTGTAATTAAGGTATGTGAGACCCACAACTCTGAACCTGGATTCCAGGAGGTGAGGAGGATATATATATGGACAAAACACATGCTTCTGAATTAAAAAGGAAAGCTAAGGAAATGGGATGGGCAAGGACAGATTTTTTTGAGTTGCAAGTAGGAAATATTTTAACCAGAAATATTGCATTTTTCTTAGGATACTATCCATGTTTTGCACTGCTGACAGTGGTGGTAAAATAGTAGTTGGATTGCATCTTTTTACATCAGTCAGCTTCCCATTGCCATTGATCCAGGCTTACCTTTTGTTCCTGCTCTCCCAGCTGTGGGACAACAGTCAGCCTTGGGGTTAACTCGATAAAAGTTTCTTGCTTTCCTTTACAGTAAAAACGTTGGGGAAGGGGGCATTGTATTTAATTATTTACTCATAATTATATTGATTATATTAATTATTCATTTATGTATATTAATTTCTTCATCAGTTTGTTTCAGTGAGCTCACCAGCAGTTTTTATATCCCCAACCAAAGGGTAGGTGAGGCAAAGGACAGGCAGTGAGAGCAGTTGCATAAACTGGCAGCAGGGCAGTTGCACAGAGAGCCCCTCACTGCTGCTGCTGCTGCTGCTCTTTCATGACCTTACATAAGCTCTCTGCATCTTGCTGTAATTCTTAATTTGCTGTCTTACTATGAAGTTGCTCAGCATACTGATGATCTCCCAGTCACACCCCTGGAATGGCATCCAGTAAGTGCGATTCACTTTAGTGGATTAGCAAAGCCTTTCTGCTTGGATGTGGTCAGAAAGAAGAGAGTGAACCGCTGTGGTTTGTGTCCTTTGCCTATTCCTGTCCTCTGCTTGGCAGGGAATTCCCTCGGGGGTCAAAATCAAAGTTTGGAGCAACCCCAGAGAGGGCTTTTATGCCCATGTCCCACAGCTTACCTCTCTTGTGTTCCTCCCACAGAAATGCATCGACATCCTCATTGAGAAAGAGTACTTGGAACGTGTAGATGGTGAGAAGGACACCTACAGTTACTTGGCTTAGCATTTTTATTAGCAATTACCTGACTGTGTGACACTCGGCAAGTAGGTATGTGATGGAAAGAATGAAAGCGACAGAACTTCATAGCAGCCACCCTGCTGCCATTTGGACCTCCCTTTTTAATGACTGAGACCAGGACTCCATCAGCCAGTCTCAGATTTACATCAGAACTGCTCAGGATTGATACATTTCAAGTATGTAAATATGGACACCAATGCCATTTAACCTAATTTAAGAACAGAAAGGAATCAGACCCTTCTCGTTTAAGGGTTGCATGCTACTGCATTTAAATCAATACATTGGCTATATGATAAATAGCTGCCATCACAGGCAGCACTTATACATGTTGGCAGCACTTGGAGAGCGAGTCTGAATGGACCCATGTGTAATCTGCTATGAAAAACCATTTGTATAGTGTGTTTCATTTTTTAATGTGTGATAAATAATAAAAAAAATTTAAAAGATTTCTGTACAAGTTGCATTTGGTTTTATTGTTTTAAGTTTCATGACTTATCTTTCTAAATGTAAATAAAAGGTATAATGGTTATGAAAGCTATTAGAAATTCGTTTTACTTTTCCTCCCTATTTTCTGGTGCTTTAAGAACATTTTGTTCTTTGAAGATATTGTCATCTATCATTATCCGTGCATGTTACTTCTTTTTGAAGAGGAAATGTCTGCGCTTCGAAAATAAAAGACATTTGTGATGATTTCACAAGATATGCAGAACAGAAAAAGCTCAAAATATATGTGGCAATGCTTGGTCATCTGAACTTGGAGCTGGTTTTAATATTGCTCATTGTGCTATAAAGTGCATCACACTTGCATAAATGCTGCCTAGAATAAAGGAGGTTTAGGCTGCCCATTTCTTTGATTGGAGCAGAAAATTGAGTGTGTTCCTGAAGAAAATTCCCATTAAATGCAACCTGTGATGGGAATTAAAATACTTTAAAGTGTTACTAGTTGACCAGGCTCATTCCATTCTTCTCACAACATGTTATGAAATGAGTATTGGCATTCCATATGCAACAAGCAAAATGCTGCCATCCTCACAGGTCTCACTATTGGTAATCTGTATTTTCTAATCTTGATAGTGAAAAAAACTTAACTTCTGTATTCATTTTAACCCTTTATGCAAAGTGTGATTTTGTTCAGTGTTCCTTTCTTCTCTCAGGAAAGGAGCCAGGTTTTGCATTGCTAATGTTTCTCTCTTGAGGGAAATGGTTACAGTTGAACTCTGGGTTAAAAAAAAACTGAGCAGTACTAGGAGGGAGGGGTGTCATTTGCACTTGAGATTTTGTATGCTTGCTATTTCTGTTCTGAAAGAGCTAAAGACTGCCATTAGGGGCAACAGAAGCTTCTTGCTGCTCAAAGTTGCTTTTGGAAGTTTAGACAACTGGAGCTGGTGATGCCTCTTAATTTATTTTTTTTTCCTAAGATGCTGTTTTGTTTTTGTAAACCATTCTTGCAGAAAGTTCAGGGCTAATAGATTTCTTTAGCAGGATGTGTGTGCTATGATGACAAAGAAGCAGCCTGAACTCCTTTCTTAGTTGGAAGGCCAGAAATCACCTGCTCTGAGTGGCTTTTCAAAGCCCTTGGCTGGTTAAAGCAGTGCTTTGTGTACTGTGCATCCTTCAGACCAGGAGCTGTGCTCTACCTGAGGAGGGAAAAAATCAGGTTTTTACTTTTGGACTGTTCTTTTCCTCATGAAGTCTTAGTTCTTACTTGGGCCACCACCAAAGTGGAGGGCATGTGGCACTGCCTGCTGTACATGGAGTGTGGAAGCAGGAAGAGCTGAACTCAGCCCCAGGCTTGGAGCCCCCTCAGTGCAGCAGGTAACTGGGCACCGTGGGCAGGATTTCATGGACTCAGTTTGGCAATAATGCGACCCTGTGTCTGCCCTCCCAACCCAGGTGGTTTGACCCGAGCATTGTGTTCTACTTTACAAAAGGCTGCAGAATTCACATCCACTAGCAAGTAAAAAACACAGCTGGTAGCCCTGTACAGACATCTAGCTGCAGTCTAAATGTTTCTGGATGAAAACTATGCATTTCTCTTCTGCATCTCTTAACTTTTTAATATAGGTGTAGTTACTGTTGTATTTATCATTGTTTAGTGCTTCAGAGAAGCCACAGTGAGGGCACCTTGTACCACAGCCTTGTCTTGAAGTAGTGTTTGTCATGGAAATCACAGCTGGCAGTTGCAGGAGCTCCTGGGCTGCAGCCCTTACTCCAGAGAACTTGGATGTAGCTGCATCCAAGGGAGCTGAGAAACTGCAAGACCACACCTGTCTCACTCAGGCACTGCAGCACCACAATCACTGACTGCCATCTGCACTGTTTCCATCTTCACACTGATCTTAAACCTGACCCAAAGTAACAGGAGGCAGGTATGGAGCTGCCTTTGCACAGAAGTTACACGTTAAATTCACATTGCTTTCTCAAGGGGCTGACACAAAATTCCAACTCAATTCCAGTAAAAATGAAGAAGTTCAAGTATCCTTTATTCAAGGTTGAAAAATGTACCACACCACATTATTGCAAAAGTTCATAGGTACAAAACACTTTGCAGCTGGTGAGAAGGCAATAAAAAGTTGGTTTTTTTTAAAATTTGTTACTATAAATTACTGTTACAGTACTTTGCAAATACAGAATTTCAAATTGCATCATTTGTATTTTTCTAAAATTGCCCACAGTACTAGAAATTCCTGAAGATAAGGCAGCTGTTTGTTTAAAAGAAGAGGTAGCTGGTGTCAAGGGATTTCCATTTCTCTTTCAATGCCCACATACTTAAGGGCATCAGCTTGGCTGTATCTGAAATTAAAAAAAAAAAAAAAAAAAAAAACCAAAATCACAAAAAGCCAGTATCATGGAACATTTCAGCTTCATTGTTCTGACAGAATGGCACCAGTCTGGAATAATTTTATACTTAGATTTCCCATTATTTCCTCACCAGCTGGGGTGTTTCCTCCTTGTGTGAATTTGCAGGTGCATAACTGCTGACCCACAAGAAACTACTTTGAGAGGTGTTTGATCAAGAGGATATGAATCACTAAAATTCCATTTTTTTTCACCTTGACTCTCACAGTCCTGAAGTTCATTTTCAGTACTGGAAAGCAACTGCACTTCTCCAGGTTGATAGTATTGCCCCTGGACAGCTTACTTTTTGCCAAGTAAGATGATTGTAGAGGACAGTAAGGACACATTCTTAGCAAGCATTTGTCTGTAAGAATTTTGAAATTTCATTCTCTGAAATTCTTGCCTATTTCTGAATGATGGGGGAGTAAACTTGTACTGCTACCAAGGTAACCCAACCAGAGAAAGTCTGTCCCCATTTGTCACTACACTGCTCTGTAAGAGCTGCTTTTCCAAGTTTGCAGGCTCTTAACCAGCTGCATTGCTCAAATCAGTCTTGCTATGGCATCTGGTTTAACAAAAGCAGTGTGGGGAGTGCTGCTTCTCAGCTGCTGAGACCTGAGGCTGCAGGGGCCAGGCAGGCACAGGAATTAACTCTGAGTGTGCAGATACTGAAAGCTAATCCCACCTGAAATCCATCTACCCACCTGTAGTCAAAGAACAGTTCTTCACCAGTCTGAATGGCTCTTTTAGCAAATATTCCTATTCTGTGATCACCATTAACCATCATAACTGTTTTAAAAGAAATTAGCTATGTTAGTACAAATACTGATAAAATGGATGCTGCTAAAGAAGTATCTCACAGTATTTCATACATTGATGAAAAGCAAGTAAACGTGAACCTTACCTTTTGCATAGCAGTTGGGATTTACTGAATGGTTTGCAAATCTAATTTTGTTGCCCTTGCGTGTTGCATCAACCACAAAATCTAGGGGGGCAGAAAAAAACAACAAAACCCACAAATGCTGGATGGGTCACCTACAAACACATTTTTGAGTTTAACACCTAGTGTGCTTGGATCTTAGCAGCTGGAGAAGATAACTGCACAGCTTCCCCCATGGAAGAGCTGGCCCACCACCCTACAACAGCTGAACTCTGCTGTTCCACACTGTGCTCTTCCTTTACCTCCTGCCACTGTGGCACCACCTTAGCATCTCATCGAAGCTTCTCTACCTTTATTCCACAAGGACAAGCTCCATAAATACGCTAAGTCAACACTGACAGAAAGCAGCAGGTTTTTTTTCCTCATTTCAACTATTTTCTAGTATTTTATGCTTGATACAGTGCAGTGTGTATTTTTTTTTCAAGTGGCAGCAGTCACATACCGCACGTGGCTTTTTTCCCCCAACACAATTACCATCATAAATTACTGCTGCTTTAATTCAGTAAAATTACTTCAGACAACACCTTTTACATTCTTTAGTCTACTTAATGTCTGCACGTAATTTTACTCCATGAAGTTCTACTCCTCTTGTACAATAGGCTCATCACTACAGCTGACTAGCATTTAGAGGAAAAACCCCAAAGACTATCTACAGGATGAATCCACACACTGATAGAGAAAGATGTGTGGAAAAAAATTCTCATTGTTACCTGCTGTCTGCAGAAGAATGGGGCTGAACAAAATGCTAAGCATACTTTACTTATGCTGCCAAGGGTTGCAACTAATGCATACATACCATTATTCAAGTTAAACAGAAAGCTGCACATGTATTTGTCGTACACTTTTCCTCTTCTGTCTGCCTCATCCTGAGAAATAATCTGAAAGAAACACCACTTGTAAAAGAGAGAAGCACTCCTCCATTGTGTAACCACAGCAGCTTAATGTCAACCCCTCCCCAGCCTTTTGAAAGACAGGTGGGAGGTTTTATATTCTCTGGGACTCAAAGTATTCCCAAAGTGTTGTTTTCAGCAAGCGTTCTGCACTTACCAAACATCCATGCTTTGCTTTTAGCATACATAAACTCTTTCAGAGCAGAAGAAAAGCAAGAATTGCTTCTCCTCTCAAAATCGGGGCTGCATACCAGACCCAGGGTTTTATTGCTACAGAATACAGCTCAGCAAAAGCTCCTACTGACTTTCAGTACTATACTAAATAATTTGCCACCAAATTCCAAGCATGTCTGAACTGACATTCCATCTAAGATAAAAAGGACATTCCAGCCTCTCCTTCTCACAAGAACGTGTTTCAAAATTTTTGTGACATTTCAATTGTGCAGCTCCTGGGGTCTGAGCCTGTGACGGCAGCTACAGCCTGTGACACTGAGTCAGGCACATGGCTCTGTCTGAACGTGGTACCAGGTTACAGACAATGGCATCCATGCTCAGTCCCTGTCCATGCATGACTTCACCAACTGAGCTCAGATCCAGTGTTCTCCATCCTTACCTCACCACAGTATTCAGAGATGAATTCATTCTTCTGTACAGGATCTTTGATAAAAATTCCCCAGCCTGCCACATCTGAAGGTGCCAATAGTAAGTGCTGTGGAACAGAAAAACCAAGAAGTTTTGATATGCCTGGCTTAGATTTGAGTTCAGGGATTTTTTCCATTTTGTTTTGTATCACTTAGTGAAATGCATATGTTGGGACTCCAGGAATGCAGACAAATGCAGAGTCTTCTAATGATCAAACACACACTAAAATTACAGCTTGTGGATCAGAAGACGTATGTAAAAGAAAAATGACCAAGTATTTGAAAACTACTAAAATTTTAGTTTAATCACCCCAAGACACCTTAAAATGAGGGGGTTACATAAAAATTCATTTACTAAAGACTTCAACCTCAAAAGGTCTGCAGACAGGAGTCCACTACTCATTAGCTCAGTAATCAACTATTTTGTGAGAAGACATTCCAGAGTAGAAATAAACTTTGGCTTATTGATTTATAGATTTGCCAGAACTGAATGGGCTTTCAAGACTTTAGTAGACTACATACAAGTTTATACCTTAGAATCAATAACTGAAGAAAGAAACAGCTTCTAGACTCTGGGATAAACTTCTTTATGCTGATCTGGGGAAAGACTGCTGAGCTCTTTAAAACAGCAGCCTATTTGCAATTAAGAAGCAAAGCCTGAACGGGGAAAAGGAGATATTCTGCTGCTCTGCTGCACAGAAAACACTGATTGGTACATGACAAAATGTAGATAGACCTAACAGCAGCACATGAGCAAGCTAACAAGTGACAACTCCTTTCTTTGCTGTTTTGTTTGGATTTGATTTTTTTTTGTTTTCTTTTCCAGTTTGACAGTATGAAGGCAAAGGAATTCCATTCTCTGGCTTGAAAACATAAGAATACCTCAAAACCCAAGCAACAGACATGCAGTTGTATAACTCTGGACGTACTTTTTTGGATCCTCTCTGAATGCTGCAGTTCTTGCAAGAAACATTTTTGCTGTCCCAGTGGTCAGCTGCCCCACAAGTCAGGCAGAGGTCAGGGTCACACTCACGGACAGCCAGGTAACAGGGGCACTGCTTGGTGTTGCACTGTGCTTTACAACGACACCCAGGAAAACGATTTTGGCCTGCAAAGGAACGTGGGGAAAAGAAAACAGCAAGTATGAAAAAATACAGCCTAAAATTAAGACTGTGCAGATTATAGTGCATTAGAATATTGGTAACACAGCCACTGATATCTGCATAGGACATTCAGGAGTACTGCAAAGTCTTTCCTTCCCTGATTTTAATAACTCTTCCTCAGTTGTAGGTCTGAAGGCTGCTTCTGACTTCATGCAATGGCCAATTACAAGGGCCAAATTAAACTGAACATGCCCACGCTGTCGGACACAATTTGCTGCTCCTGTAACGTGCCTGCAGCACGAAGAGATTGGTAGTACAGAACTCGATGGGGGGACAGTGAGAGATGTTTATAGATAACTTTTAAATGTTTTACTTACATTCTGAGCTGCACTGACAAAACTTCTCACAGAAGTTTTGAGCAATTACACATGGGCATGAGCTATCACAAGGCTGACGTGGGTGATCACATGGCTGATAGTTGTAAACGTGATTCGATGACCCATCTGAATAAAAATAGCAACATTTTGTAAAGTTGAAAGTTGCAGACAAACAATATACAGTTCCCCTCAGTCTAAGGCAGAAATTCCCTTTTAGTCATTTAACTAAGAAAGCCCAAACATGAACAAAAAACCCAAACCCACAACAAGTGGGGTTAAAAACCCAAAAGACACAAAACCAGAACTGTAACATTAGTGAGGTGTTTTACACCACTAGCTGCCTTCCTAGTGCACCTCATTCTGCCACTGCTCAGCTGCTTTGAGCATTCAGAGCTGAAAGCTGTTTATGTGGAAAACTGAGAAACGAAACTACAATGGTATCATTTCCTGTCTGAACATGTTTTGGAATAGCACTGATATTATTCAGCAAAGTAAATTTGCTTAAATACTGACAGCAAATTTAATGTGGAACAACAGTCAACTTTCAAACAGGTAACACTGGCAATGTAATCCTATTATTATTACTATACCACTGTGCTTTCCCAAGTCAATTTTCCAGTACAGACAATGCTGAAATCTTCTAGGCAAGAAAAGAACTACCAGGGACAAGTCTAGAGCTTTACCTATACAGCAGCTAGGAGAATTTGGTGCTATATAAATTATATTTGCTATTAATACTCCTGAGCTTGTTTTGGGTTTGCATGAATTTGTAAATTTTTAAAAATGCTCAAGTTAGCAATCAGCAACAAAAAGTGAGAGAGACAAAAGGATCAATTATGTTGCTAGAAGTTCCAACCATCCTGAACAACTCTTCAGGGAACTATTTCTAAATTAAGCTGGCTTACAAAAAAAAAAAAAAAAAAAAAGGCACTTTTTACTGCGGTTCCTATCCTTAATACCATTTTACCTATGCTTCAATGAAGCCATACTGGAAAGATGGTAAACTCAGCCTCCTTTCCTTTTCATGGAATTATACAGAGCTCTTCCAGCTATTTAACCCAAACAGTACCTTTTGTCCCTACAATATGTGTAAGCGAGAGTTTATGTTTTTAATTTTCATTCCCCTGAAATTTCTGGCTCCCCACGGAACATACATAATGGCCTAATATTAAAAAAAAAACCAGCAAATGACCAGGCCCTCCCACAAACAACCAAAACAAAAAAAATCAATAGTAGAATCTTAAAAGTTCAGGACATAAATTGAATGGAAAGATGCTAACCCTTTTTCAGCTGTATCTTTCTGCAATGAGCAGCCCACAACCTGCAAAAACACAAAACAAACAAGAAGGTTGACAGGAACTCCTCCTGCAGTGGGCTGGGAAAGGCAGCTGCATCTTGCACCCACACTTGACTTAAGACGGGAAAGTTTCTGGAGACAGGAACGCCTGCGAACTGCACACGAGTCACAGGGGCTGCAGCAGAACCACCCTGTCCCAGTCCAGGGCTTGCCAAGATCAGAGCTCTGCAGGCTGCTCCCCCCGCTCCCCACACCATTCCTCCAGTCCCAGGATTGCAGAGATGAGCAGTGCCCACCCAGCCCAGCCAGAGATGCCTGAATGCAGCCGCCCTTGGAGGAAGCCCTGCCAAGAGCAGGCTGCTGGAGCTGCTGCTGGCGGCAGGAGCAGCGGCGAGGCAAGGGGACGAAGCTGCAGGTCTGGAGGGTCACACCTCAACGCGGGGGTTGCAATGGGACAGCTGCCTGCTGCACAGGACTTGGCCCCAGCAGCACTCTGGTTGTCACCTACAGATCACAGCCAGGTCCTACCCTGCACCTGAGGAGCTCCAAGTGCTTGACAGGAGACAGTGTCTGCCTGGCACAGCCACGCTGACGGGACTCGAGTATTCCTTCTGGCTGGACTCTTTCCCCCAGTTGTCCTGGCTGGTGGTGCTGCACTGAGCCTTTCCCCTTGTGCTTCAAAGCCCACACTCCTTTCTCTTATGTCCTCACAGTTTTCCTTCAGTGTCCCCTTTCTCAGGTAGCTCAGCCAAGCACACCCTTTGCCAGAAGTGGTGTTCTTGTTGTACGGTGGATTTTATTGTTTGTGATTGTTGCTTTGCTGTGTTTTTTTTAAGAGCAACATGCTTTTTGGTTAGCATAACATAATTCACTATACTTGAAAGTTCTTGCATGTTACATTTACCCCTTTATTTTGTATCCATTTCAGATTGCAAGCTCTTTGGCCAGGGAATGTCAGCTATTCCATAATAGTGTGTCAGAAACAATCAAGCAAAAACCTGTCTGGACCTTTAGTACCAAAAGGAAAACCAGACTTTTAATTTCAGTAGCCTTAAAATTAAAGGAGAAATCCATTGGGTTTTTTTCTTCAATTCTATGCATTTTAGTTACAACTTTTATTTTAGTGAACACACATAAAAAAAAATAGATTAAGGATTTTCAAAGTTTATACTTCTTGGACTTCCTTAGTATATCATGTATCAACATGAAGACAATGTGGGAGAAAACACATTCCCTGGCCAAACAATACATTGCCAGCTGCATCAAGCAACCTCACTTTCTCTGCTGATTTACTGAGCTGCCCAAAACACTCATGAGCACAGGTACTAAAAGATCCCCAGCACAGAACACCTACAAAAGCTATTCTGCCTTTCAGTGAATGCAACACTCCTCAGAAGTTTGCACTCTCCAAAAATATCTCCCACTGTAACTACTTAAATAGGACTTTTTAGCTGCTACTTCTTTCATAAAAGCATAGCAGCTTTTACTTCAACTAAATGGTGTGCAGCGCCCTCCAACAGCTTCAGATAAATAAAAATGCCCTTCTAAAGCATTACTATGAGATTTAACTCAATAACCAATTTTCTTACAAGAACTGAAGGAGCCCATAGAGGTTAGAAACCCACAAAGGCAGACTTGTCCAAGAAAGGCTAAGAGGAAGGAAGAAGCCCAGAATCACAGAGTACTGTAATAAATAGATGACATTCCTATTAAGAGTGATTCACTCTAGGAGAAAAGGCTACCACCATCTATTTATGAATTATGAGACATTGACTCTGCAAGAAGACACTTCCCATATGCCTCCATGGAGTGCAATTCTGACTTAAATTACTCTTATGCACACCAAACTACTTTCTTTCGTGTCTACCTGGTATTTGGAAAATGTAACATACCATATTTTTGAACAAGTCTTTCACAGAAACTTGTCTGTCACTCCAAGACAATAAGAACCCACTAGCACAGCAAACTCTTAAAATCATTCTGTGGCCAGACTTGTTAAAATACTCTTTCATTAGCGATTAGCAGCTTCACTTTTCCTCCTAAGGTAAGCACTATCCTAATACTTAAAATGCACACAAATGTGCCTTTAGAAATGCACATCAAGAAAGCATTAACAGTAACAAGTCAAAGCAGAAGGAAAGCTCCAGAGGGCAGTCAAATGGGAAAGGCATCCATGTGCTCTGCCCCTCTTCTGGAGAGACTGGTGTCACAGGAGGGAGAGGGGGGCTGGAGACACACCGAGGCAGCAGGACCTGTGGGGAATGACAAGACAACAGGAAGCAGGCTGCCAACACTGACCAACAGGAGTTATGACTGGCACAACCCAAGAGTACATTCACTGCCTTGTAACTTCCAAAAGCTGCCACAAAGCGCTCAAGTTCCCCCAGTCAGTGCATAAAGCTGGAGCCTGAGCAAGCACTGTACTAAAGGCAGAGTCATTTTTGTATCTGCCCTATATAAATCTGCCATCTCAAACAGAAGCAAAAGGCAAGACCTGGTCCCATGCAGCAGGAAGAAAGGCAAGGAAAGGACAAAGTTGAGAAAGCACTCACAACTTGAAGCTTCATTACAAAAACCCAACTGGAAACTGCATAGCAACTTTCCAAACAAGCCGGTGGATTTGCACATCCGGTTGCTGACATCTGCAGGAGAGCCAGCTTAGAAAACAAGTGTTTCCAGAAGCATCATGACAGCAGCTGTCAAAGATATTGCTCTCCTCTCTTAACAACCTACTAGACTTCTAAACTTTGCCAGTGGTTCTGGGCAGCAGCAGTGTCAGCCAACCCGGCACTAAAAACACTCTTTGGAAGAAGCTGCTCCAGCATTTCTTGCTTTGCGCGGGGATACTCTGCTATCAGAAAGTGCACTAAAAATTCAAAATACATGCCACTTATGTCAAATATGTAGTTGAGTCTTTGCAGTGTTTGATTTTCTGGCATCACTCAAAGACTTCAGTCTCCCAGATCACCTTATCCACAGCCTCCCCACCACTCCAAGATTCAGCCTCCCAGCCAGGTAGCACATAAGAATATCTGTGCCAATGCCTCAGCTGCACCTTTTGCCTGATAACAGTGAGACTTTAAATCCCTACAAAAAGGCATCCTGAACTCTTGGCAGAACTACATAAGCTCTTCAAACACATGCAGTGAACAGCAGTCCAGCAGAAGGAGGAGGAAAATGAGAAAAAAAGAAATAAAATTACTAAGTGGCCTCGGAATAGGGGATGAGGGAGAAGAGGAAAACCAAAACAATAAAGAAGCAGCTTTACATGGCCTTAAAATCAGTACCAAAATAGAAGCAGGCATGATGATTAGTTAAAGCAAATTCAACTCAGTTCCCAGCAATGGAAGAAAAATATACACATGAAAGAATGAACAGTACTGAAGTACACCCTCCCTCCAGCATACAACCATGCTTTTCAGAATTCTTTCTTCATTCAGGTTTTTTACTGGCTTCTATGCAAAGTACTCACTTCTCATCAAGGCAGAGTTTTCTCAAAATAACAGGTTAATCTGATACACAAGCCAGGCTCTGACACTTACTGGTCCTCCAAAAAGCAATTATATTAGAAGTCTTCTTCTCCCACTGATCAGCCTTATTACAGCTATCTTAACAAAAATGGCCCAGGAAGGAGGGAGACAAGACATTTCATTATCCAAGAGGGGTGCAGTCATGCCAGCTAGTTGCCCAGTATGCCCATAGGGCACCAAGGTGACATGGGAAATAGGCAAATTCTTACAAGAAAATACTTAATCTGCTCTCAAATCAGTTACAAGAGGCCAGCAAAGGCAGCTTTTTGCTATTGTTTTCCTCTCTGGTGATGCTGCTTTAGCTCAAGCTACATGCACACATGGAAAACATGCAGACAGGTAAGAGCCCTGCAATGGAAAAGGACAAAAGGAAAGGAAAGGCCTTCCTGGCTCTAGGGCTGGATTTACTCTAAGAGTGAGTAAACTCAACTAAAAGAAAGGTAAGAAAAAGAGGAAGATTTCCAGATGGTTGTCCCAATTGCTGGTTAGTGGGAGATCTCCAGAGTGCTCAAGTTACAGCAGGATGTAGGCAGGCTAAACTGCTTTCCTTTTTAAAAAGGCTACTGCCATAGAAGAATGGAGACAGCTGGATTGCCACATATTCTGGGACATTATATTCATAAAATTATCTCCTTCCTTCAATGAGAGTTTAAAGAATTAAAGGGCATTTCGAAACTAAATTGCTACCAATAAAGTTTTTATATTGACAACTAATAAAAAAGCAAATAAAGTCAAGAAACCCCATGCAATGAACTGTGCTTTTATTTACTTGGGGAAAAAACCTCCTAAACTAAAAAAAGTCTGAGAATTCCTCCAAAACAATGTCAGCCTGGTAATCATACAATCCATTTTATCTGCAAAAATACATTTGAGCCTTTTAGCTGCTCTTTTAAATATATGTAGTGGCACCATTTTTACAGCAATTTGTGTGAATCTGACAGCAAGCTAATTCTCAGCTACATATTCCAAACTTGCACCATGGCTAATAACCTAAATTTAAACAGCCAAGCCCACCAAATGCCCAAACACTTGAAAACTGTGCCAAGAGCATTAAAATCAATAGCTTTTGCTGAGAACAAAATCTTTTCCAGATGCTCACTCAATCTTTTCCCAGCTCACATTGCCTGCCTCTATGCTACAAAGCAGAAATATTCTAGTCCACGTCAACAGGATCTTTGAACCAGTTCAGGAATTTCACTAGGCCTGGAAATAATAAGTACACAAGCTAAAACAGAAGCAAGAAGAATTGATGGGAGAAGAACTGGAAGGACAATCTTGAGGGAAAAGAAGGGAAGTTAAAGGGAGATAGGAAATTATATGGGAAAAAGTGTACTTATTGCTTGCTAAAGAAATGATTTTGCTAATTTTCAGTCAGCTTTTATGCTCCTATGTTCTTATCTCTCAGAATAAAAATAATGCAGAGCTGCATTCTGCAAACCTCAGAATTATAAAAGAAAAATGCATTTCACTGACAAACAGTAGCCACCAAGTTTTGCAGTTTCAACAGTAATTGTGTCAAATAATCGTTTGTTCTTCATTGCAGCTTCACCTGAAATAACAACTTGTTAACCTGGTTCTTTAGTTGGTGTTCTAGGTGCTAATGAAACTGGCGTGCTACAAAGGAATAGTCTCTCCTAAAGAAAAAGAATGCAATCCTACCAGCCTGCTATCTGAAGCTTGCTAGAATGCACTTCATCATTAAAAAATCGTAAGTTTTAATTTTAAAAGATCATTACTCAATCCTACTGAAATACTTCTGAATTTAACGTTTATTGCTGTAAAAAATGATTATACCACACTATCTTGAATGTTGCAACAAGCTGCATAGGTGATTTCTAATCTGAACAGAGTTTTGATATATATACACCTACAAGAACCTGGCTATTAAAGAGCTTAAAAAGAAAGGAAAGGGAGAGAGAAGAGGAAGGTTATAGTTGCCAATGCAGTAAGATTTTGTCTGAAACTAAAACACCATTTTGCTTTACTGCCGCAACTTTCGGTTTTGGGAGCAAAAGAAGAGTTGCACAACTTTTCCTCCAAAACACTTTCTGTTCTGATCCCCTGTATCTCCAATTTATTGTTATGCTAAGGGTATTTAGTAACAGATTTACCTGTGTTTCCTTTTCTTCTTTCTGGGAGGAGTATCAACATCTTCAGCAGGGACTGGTGCAATAATACTAGATTCCTTTACTCTAAACTCATACACCTAACAAGAGATACCATAACACATCCACGATAAATCTCTCACTAATACAAAGTTGCTCATATTCTAAGTTAGTATGATTTCCTCCAACCAACAACTTATAGATTATATCCAGTCATAGTCTCTTTTCAATACATTTAAAGTTGATTATTTTTGTAATTTAAGAACTGATACTCTAATTTAAACCTCCTGTAAATTTAATTTAAAAACAGTTTTAAAACTAACTTCTATGTATTTGTGGTATGAATTCTGGACCATAGCATTCTTGGGAAAACCAAGAAAATTAATTACTTTTCCCTTTTAGTAATCAATACTACTATTCATATACTTTAGCTTTAAAAGTAAATCAGTTTGACCCTTAGCAAGTAGCTTCCCTTCTTACCTGTCTGCACGTTTTGGTCCCAATCAGTCTGGCAATTGCACAGAAATTGTCATAGTAGGTGCCAATAAGAACTCTAAACATTGAAGCTTCCGCACCACTCCATTCCACATTCTCTGGAGGCTCAATATTTGGCTTCATCTTTATTGGTGTTTGACACCTAGAATTTGCTTCTGTAACAAATAATCGAGAGTAAGGCTACGTATCAAAATTTACTTTGCCCTTCACACTATGATTAACAGCAGTTAAAAAATATTCCAAGTTTTTGTTTTTTCCTATGTACCAGAAAAGACAAACACTTTCCACATGCCTCTTACAGAAGCTAACAGCAGCTACCCAAATTAATGACCTACATGTAAATTGAGACAATGTAGACATTCTCTTACAGTTTGATTAAACTCATTGTTCCAGATTGCAAGGCAAGATGTATTCTATTACCATCTGTATGGCAGTTGTCTTTTATCAAATGGGCAGTTTTCCTTATCTCTCTCTGAGTGATCACAATCACTCCTCCCTCAAGAGGGGACACCTGCTGATAAGAGGCTGTTGAATGTCACTGCATGACTGATAAGAACTATAACATCCCATTGGGAGATGCTCCGCCCAGAGGGAGGAGCCAAACATTCCGACCCTGATATAATCTGGAGGTTCTGGAACACCAGCACAGCTTCTCCACTGGATTTCCCAGAGGAACAGCAGCTGCCTCTTCCACTGGATCTTCAGAGGAAGAATACACCCTTCTACAGGATCCCTGCTCCAGCAGAACCACACCTGACACTCCGGGAGGACTGCAGCCACAATTCCAATTGGACTGCTACCAACACCCTGACCAACAGGGAGTCAGGTTGTGTTCTGACTCTGTCAGTGTTGTTCTAGTGTTTATTTCATCTTTTTATTTTCTCCCCTATTAAAGAACTGTTATTTCCCGCTCCCATAATTTTTGCTGCCTGAGAGCCTCTCAATTTAAAATTTATAGCAATTCGGGGCGGGGGGGGGGGGTTCATTTTCTCCATTTCAGGGGAGGCTCCTGCCTTCCTTAGCAGGCACCTGTCTTTCCAAACCGAGACACTCATATTATTATTCTGTCTTTTCCCTCCGTTCCATACATTCCAAACTCATTTTCTAGGATTGCACGGCAAAACTTATTTTGGCTCTCTGTTGTTTTAGTTGCATTGGGTTTTGTGTAGTTTTGGTTTTGTTCACCCTCTCAAGCACCGCAGCTCACTGAACGAAGCAGCCCTGACCAGCCTTACCAGAGGAACTGGATGTTTCATCTTTCTTTTCTTCCTCCTCCTTGTCGTTGTTCTCCCCGCCGGTTTCGGTGCCGGCCTCCCGGTCGCTGTCGGTGTCCTTGGACTCCAGGACGTTGATGGTGGGTGTGCTGGGCCTGCTGGTGTTGTTGGGGAGCCGTCCCCTCCGGCGCCCGCCGGGGCGCTTCGGCGGCGTCTTGATGCGCTCCGCCGTCAGGGCGGCCGCAAACTCCTTGGCGCCCTCCTGAACACAAAACAGCACAGCTTACAGCAAGCACATCGAGGAGCAGTCCCACTTGTGGGAGAGCACCTCCTGCTTGCATCCTGAGGAACTTCCCACTGCTCTACAAAATAATCACACGCACCAAAGTGCCAGTTAAAGGCACGCCAACCGTGAACACAAGCACTTTTGATGCTACCTTGAAGAAAATCTACACTTACAAAGTACTCATGTCAGTTTTTCGGTTCACCTTTTACTTTGGCTGCCAAGTGAAAAATAATTCAGTAGTAAATTTCTGTTTTCCCAGATGACAGCAATAAATTAGAACTGCCCACAGAAAATACCCATAAAAATACAAGAATTCTTCTTGCACATGGCACTTAGAATATATGTGTTCTGCATTTTTTAAAATGCAAGCATTGGTAGCTTGTTTTCTAGTGAAAAGGGGCATGATAAAGTGTAGCAAGTTTTCAGATGGGAAAATTGTGTAGTTTGTCATACTAAAACATTTAGGGGAATTATGAGAGAGATTTGAAATTATATTACTAAATATTTCACTTTATTAATTTCCATCCTATTGCTTCTTGAGAGCACAAGTCCCAGAAGGAATCAGCCTTTGGCAAACGGAAAAAACCTTTATAATTTTTAGTTGTGATACAATTGACAAGAGAGTGATGTCTGCAGTTCCTTGACTAGATTGGACAGAATAGCAGCAACACCGTTATTAGGGGATAGCAATATTTCTTCCCTACAAACATCCCAGGCTACATCTACAAGTATTCCTACTTAAGATGATCGAAAGTTAAACTTTTTCTCTCGCAGCAGCTGAAGGTAACATATTTGACTGCAAATGACCCACAAGCACATGCAGTATCCTCGATCCAGCGTGCCCTTAGTTTAAGTATCCCCCAATACTGCAGCCAGCACTAGCACTCAGTGAATTGTGACATATAAAATTATCTTACCAAATGCTGATAACAGTGAGGTCCACAAGGCTTATTATCTAATGCTGTTTCTGTATTCTTTCGCTTATAAGTGTTGGGAGTTGCATGGAATGCTGTTGAATCAAAACATCACATTTTTTAGTTTTCATATAAAAATACATTTAATACGTAACCTCAAACTGTACCCAAAACGCAAGGTTACAAAGACTTTACTAAAACCAGAGTAAAATACTAAGAAATGGAATAAATACATAATAAAAGAAACCCCATGTAGTGACATATGACTTACCAATTATATACACAGAGACAGCACAAAGGTAAGTTTCACATATCATGGAATGGTTTAGGTTGGAAAGGACCTTAAAAATCAACTCCTCTCTGCCACGGGCAGGGAGACCTTACACTAGACCAGTCTGATTAAACCCTATCTAGCCTGGCCTTGAACATTGTCAGGGATGAAGCAGCCACCGTTCTCTGTGAGTATCTCACTTCCCAGTGGTGAAGAATGTCTTCCTTAAATCAAATGTAAACCTATCCTCTTCCACTTGAAAGCCATTATGCCCTTTTACACCAACAAAGACAACCATCACATTTGTTTCGCATACCAAGGAAGATTCAGTGTATCACCCTTTCCAACAAAAGAACAGACTTTGTTGTCATGTTAAACAGAATTATTCAGGGCTTCTCCTATTAACGATCATCTCCTCAATGTGTAAGATTCAGTTAAATTTCTACCTTGTCAAAAAATCTGACCCCATGCACACTTTGGAAAGGTAACAGGACCCACTTTACATTTTCATCAGTGAGAAGGACACATAAGCATTTTTGCTCTATTAGTTTATCAGCACTCCAGCTAAGCTGGCAGGATATAAGAATTCAGTTCCTGTATCCCAGCTGCAGGGTAAAAACAAGTTAGCATTGCACAGTCACTCTGGATAAGTGAGCCAAGTCTGCACCTTGCAGAGAAATGTCTGCTCCTGTATCTGAGGGACTCTGTACAGCTCTGAAAAAGCTGCAGAACAGTGACTCAGAAAGGAGCAGAACTGGGTATGTTACACATGCAACATGAGCACCTTGGTAACAGGAGGGCAGAGTTTCCTACCCACTGTCTTTGCCAGAGCCAGCTCTCCTCTCAGGCAACCCCCGTCTCCCAGCAGGGTATTTTCAGGGAGACTGACTCTTCACAGTTTTTTGGAAGTCCTGGGAACTCCTCTATATGCCTTAGAGAGCTTTTCTGAAGCCTGGAAAACCTGCCACTAGACTCACCAAAACTCATACATTCATGCTCCCACATTATATTAGGAGCTTTTTGACATAGTATCATTAGTTTCCTGCAATTGTCTTTTTAAAAACAACTTGTCAGTGCTCAAGAAAAAAATACTTTGTTTTTTAGAGAGAGAGAGAGAGAGATAGATATCAATAAATACTTTTCCCCTCTAAATACAGAACTGCAAGGAACAGAAATGAACAATGGACTGAAATTTAAGAAAGAAGAGAGTACTCAGTGCTAGCTGTCTGTTTGCTAATGCTCCATGAAGGCCCAGAAAAAATGCTCAACTTGAAATGTGCAATTTCCAAACTATGCAGAAGCACTCATGCTGCAGTTTTACTGCAGCTGCAGTAGGGTAACTGTAACTTACAGTGAAGGTTATAAAAATTCAGTGAATAAAAAGTGCTAATATGTTCAAAATAAAAGAAATCCCTCCCCTCCTACTGATATTAATGTAAAGGGGCTGTTCCACACCATCACTTCACACATCTCCTTCATTAAGCCATTTGCTATTCATTTGATTTCCAGATCCTGTTCAAGGCTTCTCTCTCTATGTCCACTAAGCTTTAAAGACTCAACTTTTTAAATGCACTTCCATCCCTGTTAAAGCATGTGGGCAGAGCTCATGTCTTCCCAGACAAGCTTTTAAAAGCAAAATTCATTTCAGTGGTCTGGTTTGCAGCATAGCTCTGCAAACACCTGTTTTGGCAGCGGTGGGGAGGGTGACCAGTTCCATCTTGGAACTTTGGAAATGCTTCATGTTTCCCTCCCATAAAGGAGGGTGAGTAGAAAAATCAAATAATAAATTCTATAATATTGTGGCTGTATTAATGATAGCAGCAGACGGGAACCCCCCAGGAAAGCAATGTACTCTTTCAAGGCTTTCTTAAAATGGTATAAATAAAATAAAATAAAAGTTACAATAAGTAAATATTGCATCCCTTTCTCCAGACAAATATGTTATATTTTATAAATCTGGAAACACAAAAAAAGCTGTAATTTGCTATATATGGGCATATAGATATGGAAAAATTATTTACAAGCAAGTATAGGAATGTAGTTTATGTATATTGTTGCCATTAGTGCTCTTTCTTCCTCCAGATTTAGTTAAAAGTTTCCACTGCTATGCCACCTCTCATGTTTCACATATCCTTCATGTTCATATATTCGTTAGGTAAAATATGTTCTACTTTGTTACAGTAACAATGCAATTTAATGCCAAGTTATTTCACCTTTTTCCATCTTTTAAAAAGAAATGAGATGATGGGAGCCATTCACCTGAAAGTGAAGGGGAAAACTCCCATGTTTTTCAACACAGCATCTTTAAATTTGCACAGTATACCATTTCATTCAAGATTTTTTTCCACTTTACTATTTTACCTTCTCTTCATACTACAAGGAAAATAATTTTTCAGCAATGCACAAGAACACTAAGACATTTGCAAGCCATGATCTATACCAGACTGCTGCAATGTACAGAAATCAAAGCTATTCTTTTTACACGTCACTTGCAGATGCAATCATTTCCCTCACAAATTCATTTGTGCAAGGTCCTAAAATGAGTATTTTTTTAAACTGTTTTCCTTCAGAAAATGAAGAAATGCTTAACTTTTAATATAATGAAACCTTTGTTATTTTTAAACTCATGAGACCTCAAAAATAAGTTACATATGATACTTAAAATTAGAATCATATCTTGTGTTCAAATATTAAAAAACAAAAAAAAATATTTTAAAAACATCCAACATGGCACAGAAAAGACAACTACAGTCAAAATCTACCACCTCTATTGTGAAGTATTTTTTTGGGAGGCTTGTTATAAAGAAAGGACCCAGGACAAGAATAAAACTATTCGTTGTATAGCTGTATTATGAATTTTTAAAATATCAGTAGTAATCTTTTTCAAAAAAAAAAAAAAATCAAAGAAAACTTTGTAGAATTTCCTAAACACCTTAAGTCATTTTTTTAATGATTTCCTTAAGAGAAATCATTCTAAAGTGGTGTCCCTGAGCATGTTTTCTGTCTTTCAGATTTATTATCTGCCTCATCCCCAATGGGCTCAACTCTCATTTTCAATAATGTGAAAGTACACAGGCAACAGTTTAGCCTGAAATGTACATTTGCTTCATTGTCAAGCTATTTGGGAAATTCTCCCTACCTGATATTTTTCCTTCTTCTAAATTCTTTGTTAGTCCAGACATTTAGGCATAATTCCTTGCTGTCAGCAAATGAAGTCCACAAGTACACAAGTTTTTTCAGTTATGTCATCACCTGCACATAAAGGGATTGCCAGGTCGTCAAGGGGACTTGACACGTTAAAAATCTAATGATAACTTTTCCTATATTTAACTCAAATGTTCTAGAACAAAGATTGGAAACTCCACAACATAACTAATTGTTAACTAATCTTAACAAAAATGGAACCTAAGAGGGGAAAATACAAAAAGCAAAAGCAGACCTAATAGAATTCCTGTATTTTTTTAGTTCTCTATGCCTTCTCCAGAGATTTACACCTTTCAAAGTACCAATCTGATCACTGCAGCCCACCACATTACCAAAGTAATTCATCAAAAATGTCATCTGCAGAAGCCAGAACATCATCCCAGAGCACCTGGCAAGTGCATGAAGCAGAACATAGAGGCAACTTTAGAAATGTAATAAAACTTAAATTGTTAAATTGTTGCAGAGACACTGAAAATTGCTACTGCAGCCTTCCAATAACCAAAGCATTCTTTTTCTTTTTTTTTTTTTTTTGATGAGTTACTTGTTCCAAGCTATGAGAGTCATAAGATTTCACAGAAAACAAAGAGGCCGAACAACTGACTCTCTCAGTTTTTAACAAAAAAATTCCGTGCTCTAGACAGACACGCAGACAGACAGACACGCAGACAGAAAACAATCCTCTTTCCTTGGTGTAACTACAGACAAAAGGAAAAGGAAGCAATGCATCCAAAGCAGCCAGCAGTCATTGTTGCAGTGGAATTTGGGTATGTTTTCAGGGAGTGGCAACTGAAGCATCAGTTTACTACATTCAGGGTCCAGCGCTGAGCCCAGGCAGCGAAGGTGGAGAGATCTGTCTGCAGTGATGAGCAGTGATTACGAAGGTCAGCGACCTCTTTGCAGTGATTACTTATCAAACACATTAACACCAGTGACCACGGATGTGCTGCACAGGCTGTCACAAAGAGCACTGTCAGAGCCACTCATTGCACCCTCCATCTGACACAAAGTCCTAAATGCTTCCACAGTGGAAGTGCTATGCATCCCTCTTTCTGTCATGCCCTGAAATCCTGAAGGGATGATTTAAAGTTTGGGCTCTTTTACGTAGGAGGCATAGTTTAAATAAAGCCTTGGACATACACCGCTTTGGAAAGAACTCCAACTTGCTTAAGGGGCATACCAAGTCACAAGCAAGAACAACTTAGGCAATCTTTTAGTACAAACACTTTGTCTTCTATCTCAAGATTATGAACACAGAGAAAGAAGGCACAGTGCTTTTGGCTTAAAGGATGCTGTTGGTATGAGAACTGAGGTCCTTCAAGCAGTGAGATGGCTCTGGACATTCTCACTGGCTGAACATGGCACCCAAGAACATGACAAAAAGTCCATCTGTGAACCCATTCTTCACAGCACTTCTATTAAAAAAGTTTCTCAGAATTGGTGCCTCAAAAACTGTGGTCTGGTAAAGTAGCAGGTACCCAACAGGTAGTCAGCAAAGCTTTTCAGTTGTTCTTCTATCAGTCTGCAAAAATGACCATGAAAGGCAAATCTACACAGACTAACAAAACAGAGTAGTGAAATACATGTATTTTAGAGGAGCAACCATCTCCACTGAAAAACTAAAAGTTTGTAAAATCACTGAGAAAAATGTCTAAAATCGCTACAGCGGAAACATCTGAAGTCTTCAGAGGTGCTGCTAGAGTAAGCCTGTCCTCACTATGTCCAGACAATGCTTTTTTGTTGACTTAATCAGAACTGGCACCCAATCTCTCTGCTGGACTATTGAGAGTGTCAAGAACTCCTAAAAACCCTGCCAGACAAACAGATTGCCAACAATCAGCATACAGCTTCACTTCCCTGTCCTACAGACTAGGGCTGCACACAGCACCTCTTGGAAGTAGTGTCCAGGCAACTAAGACACCACAAGACCTACGGCTTCACAGAATATGCTGTGTTGAAGCTGGCTGGTCAAGGCAGCAGCTTGCTCCAGAGACTTACTGTTCTTGAACATTATGCAGAAGTAACAGCTTCCTTTTAATTTTTATTTTGCATTTTCTAGCGAGGCCTGTGAACAGAATATAAGGAGAAAGTGGAACTAACAGACCTAACTCCAAAATGCTCAAGTACTAAAGGAACCAGGAACATGAAAAGCTTCCCCCCTCCCCACCATGTGAGAACAATTCCAATTCCTCCTCAAACTGAAAGGCAACCACGGGATATGAAAAAGCAGCAGCCCTGTGCAAAGCCTTCAGTGTGGAGTACAAACACAGGCAGATTGCATGTGTGCTGGATGAGGAGCTGCTGACAAAGCACAAGGATTCCCAAATGAACATGCATGAGCACTCACAGTGGAACATGCAAATGAACAGCTAAGTCAAAAGCGAAAATTAATTTGGTATAGAGGGCATCACAGTATACTGCTACAAGTTGAAACCACTTCATTTTGGCTGTTAGTTTCCCCTTTACATTTAACTCTCTGTCCTGAAAAATTGTCTCAAGTAGCACTTCAGAATCTCTTCACACTTTGCAAGTGAAAGCCAACATCTCTGCTAAGCTCTTGTCAGCTTGTTGGCCCAAAACAATGGGGCAACATGAAAGCAGTTCAGGGGAATAGACATCACAATTTCTAAAACTCAACTCTCTGAAACAATTCTTCAAATAATCAAGTACAACTAATGTGGCTAGAAAGTAACACAGCAGAATAAAAGGGAAAACTGTTCATGAGTGCTCATTCTCCCTAGTGGAAAATGAAGCAAGTCTGATGAATAACCAGAATTTTTAATGGAAAAATACATCCCATTCTCCATGCACAAACTGAGGAAGTGTAACACAAACAATAGTAGAAAACAATGTAGTTTTCTTGCAGACTATATAAAAAGAGAAGTGATGTTACAGATTTGGTCCAAGTCAGGAATTCTATACAAAGTCTTAAATGCAGAAAGGATAACAAACTACCCACACAGGTGCATTCAGTTTTCTGAGGTACAGTTTCCACTGCAAAATAATGTCAACATGTACAAGCTGTTTTCATAAACTTTAGGGATATTCTTGCTTTTATTTTTTCTTCTCTTTCCTTCTTTCTGCATTGGATCTTATGGTACTTCTCAGTCTCCTGACTTACAAAAAGAAGTAAGACATTTAGGAGCACACTTTAATGGTACTTACGATGTAAGAAGCAATCGTATTTAAAGCAGCGCCTACAGAAGAGTGTGTGAAAGGAGTGCAGGCTTTGCTCCCTCTGAACAGATTTAGCATTTGGTCCATCTATGTTCGGTGTGCACTCAGGAGGAAGAGCTCCAGGAAGCTGCTGCTCAGTGAGTTCTTTGTATCTTTAAAGCAAAATAATAGAAGTCATTTATTGCATATAATTTTTTTAAAATAAAAGTGGTTCTTATTCCACTCCAGTTTTATACCATTCCAGTACCACGCTGCATTTTCACTGACAACTTTAAAAAATCTCTAAGAAATATGTGTCAGCTAAAAAGGCCAATCTGTTAGTGACATGACAAATTATTAATTCCATACTCATTCATACAAATTGACTAGGAAATATTGCATTTGTTTTCAAGACCATCATGACCCCAAACATAGTATCATTAAAAAGGAGTAGTATCATCATCATAGTATCATCCAAAATGGAGATAATATATATTTTTTTTAGCTTTTATTTTACCACCTTATTAGAGACATATAACCACCCACTTCTCAATATATTAAAGGGAAGGCTAATAAACACTTCTGTATTGTTTGACTTGGGGGAAAGAGCCAAATCCCTTTCAGTGTCACTTGCAGAAGTTACACAAATGCCACAGAACTACCTGCAAGGGGAACCATTCCTAATCAACCAGTATTTAATGAAGGAGTTATTTTATAGAGGAATCTTTGTTTCATAAAGCAACACAGCAATATACTGTAAGAAATATTTTCTTACTTTTCTTTCAATTCTTCCGCTGTACCCTTGTCTGGAAACATTGAGGAAATGGCTTCAAATATCTTGTCAGAAGGAAATCGCCGAGGTGGGTGGGTTTCTTTCTCTGTCAAGCAAGCAAAAATATTTGGAAAACAAAAAAAAAAAATGTAATTCTGCTCCTTTGCTACCTCAAGAAGGTGTTCAGAGAAAGGGGGTGCTTGCCAAAATTCTAACCTAAAAAAGAAGTAAAGATTTTTATTTCCAAATCACTTACAATTTTAACTGTGTTAAGTGATCTTTCCTGATGAGAAAAATCTGCTAGTAAAATTTGGAGAAACCATTATTTCACCAGCAGATGGAGATGGAAATTCAGAACTCTGCCTGCTTTAGAATAATGATGCATCATTTTCTGAGGAGTACCAAAGCATTTATTAGACAGATAGCTGACTGATTTTTGGTGCATTTGACTGTCTCAGTATGCCAATGAACAAAAATTGGCAAAAGTACCTCTCATGGTGTTCTCAATAGAAATCTTGAACTACATGACAAAGGAAATTATGAAAATTATGCTACTTTAGACATGAAAACTATCACATAGGAAGGTGGGTTTGAACAAATTTATTGAGTGGTTAAACAAAACATTTTGGGTTTCATTTCTAAAGTCTGTAGATAGACATACCCATCCTGTTACCTTCCCGATCTTTTTGCTTGT
The DNA here is from genome assembly GCF_963513975.1 of Fringilla coelebs. Taxonomy (NCBI): domain Eukaryota; kingdom Metazoa; phylum Chordata; class Aves; order Passeriformes; family Fringillidae; genus Fringilla; species Fringilla coelebs. Next base: position 97,613,755 of record NC_140028.1, on the reverse strand, counting down.
CATCTCTTTCATCAGGATTGTCATCTCCATCATCATCATCTTCATCATCACTATATTGACCAAGGGCATTGACCAACTCAACAAATATTTCATCATTGATAAATCCACATTCTGAAATCCAGCAAAAGTGGGAGTAAACAAAAAAACACAAGGTGTATATAAGGTATTTTTAATCCTCCCTACACTTTAATTAAACTAAGACAAATGCTGTCATTTATGAAAAGCAATTTCAGAGCTTTCCCACTTAAATAGCAGTATATAAACCAAGACCAGTTGAAAAAACTCATTATTCATTTCTTAGACTAACAACATGGAATGAAAGAAGAAAAATTCCCACAATTTTTTTTCCCAACTCCATGCGCTACATACATATACAAATCTCTCTTCCTTTTAAGATTAAAAAATACTACCAGCTACATTATTTAAGAGATTTTATTCCAGAATCCCAGTTCCAACATTGTTAGGGGTAAGCCAGTCTGGAAATGCATGCTAACGGTCTATAAACTAATCCTTAGCAAGCTAAGGAATCTCCAGAGAGATTTTTGGTTGATTGTTTCTTAGTATCTATTTCCCACAATAGACCCCACTGACTGGGTGATAAAAAAGAGTACATTTATATACAAAAAATTTAAGAGAAAACTGAATTCTATATATCTATTTATTAGATTATATTCTGCATATGTCTATTTATTAGATTATATTCTGTTGTGACATTCAGATTGCAAAAGAGATTAAACAATAAAGCATTTCTACACAAAGGAAAAATCGTAGTGCTGACAAGAGACCATTAAAAAAAAAAAAAAACAATAAAACAAACATGATCTGTGTGGGAACTGTAGTGCTTATTACCATCCTTTTGAACCTGGACTGGGTTTGCATGTCAAAATAACTTGACAGAAAATAACACTTATTGCTATGTAGACAATGAAAATACCACTCGCATGTTTTAAACACACTTTTAACATACACACACAGGTTAGTATAAATTGTCTCCCAAAAGTGCAATTACAGAGCTAGTTTGGAATTCTGACTCTTACATGGGAATGCCTCTGGATTACAGATTCCCACAGTATTTACATTTAATTACAGTCACACTATACAAATTATTGGGAGACTAAAAATCTCTACTTTTAATATGTTTTATATATTATGGAGAACCCATAATAACAGTAATTGCCATCATAAACTTGCATCTCAGGATGCCCAAACAGGATTAATTCTAAAGCTAGACTCCTTTAATAATAAATTAAATCAATAATAGAAGACATTTAGTAGAAATGTCATCATTTTGACATAACTAGTTTTCTGACAGGGAAATCAGCAATTAGGAAATGTGTAACAATATCCAAAGGCCAAAGCCCACAAAACATTCCATGTTTCTTATGAAATACAAAGGCACCAGCTATACTGAGGACATTAACAAGTCTAGTAGGGCTGAGCAGCATTTATTATTGAATCACAGGTTTAACCTTCATGAATGGTACATGAACTCAAAAAGTGTGGTTCTCTTTCTCAGATACGTCAGCATTAACAGGAATATGATTAATTTTAAGAAGCTATTCTCTGTTTGAGAGAAGGGGTGGAGTGTGTGGGCAATAACTCTGAGAAGGGGGAATCAAAGTAGTCAAGAGAAACCTCTACAAGTGAAGTTGGGGTTTATATAAGCCAGTTCTGAGGGAGCCCAGAGCGAGTGAAAAGTCGCCATTTCACTGAGACTTTAGCAAAGTGAGGGACAGGTTACACTGCAGGTAGTCCAGCTCCCACACAGGAGAACAGATAAACTACACCTCAGAATAAATACATGTAATACTTCTGTACCAACAGAAGGATACAACTTTACTCTGTAAGCTGATTTACAGAGAAAGGGTTTTTAAATAGCTAGCAAGTTCCTTAAAGAAAATAAGGAAATAAAATCCCACAAACCTATAAGAGGTTAGTCTGTTGAATCACATTTGCAAATGTTGTCATTATCAGAGTTTTGCATAATCATCCTGCCACTTTCTGCTAGGCAGGACACACACACACGTCACAATATCATATTCCAAAGCTCTGAGCCCAAAATTGAATACCAAGAACCACTGTATGCTGTAAGGAAAAAGTTAATGTGCTTAATTTCTCCACACTACTGCTTAAAACTTTGCAGCCTAATGGAAATGCAGAACAATACATTTAAATAAGGAAGTCTGTTATACCTAGTGTTTACACAATGTAGAAGTTGTAGAGATACTACTGTAACAATCACACATCAGGCCTTAAGCAACACTACAACAATAATTTATATAAGAAGAAATGATTAGTATACCTGAGTGTTTGGGCTCACCTCTGTCTCCATGCACTTTCCCATCATAATTCTTGATCAGTTCTTCAATAAAAGTACCATCCTGGTCAAGCACTTCATCTCCCATATACGGAATGTTATGTAAAACAGTTTCATCCTCTACCTAGGAACAACAGTGATAATCAAAACACTTTAAATTGTGTTGTCAAGTGGCCATTTCTGCATTGTTTTTCACTATCTACAGGACTCTGCCCACAGTAAATTAACTAGCTTCATTGCTTTAGCACATTCACCATTAACTAGAAAAACAAAACAAAACCCTCAATGACTTTTGACAATTTTTTGCATTCTTGGTGACTGGCTCAAAATACTAACACCAGCTCCTAATCTTAAGGTTAGCAGAGCACTTCCAAGAAGTTTCTAATATGGAAACTTATCAAGTTATCTGGCTTTGGGAAGCTTGCATTTGGTAAATTCATTTGTCCTCTCTCAGTTCTCTCTTACAGTAATGTAGGAAAACACAATGGGAACCACCCTTTCATTGTTTGGCCAGAGATAAGAAAATATGCTACAAAGAGACTCTAAATGAAAGTTGTCTAAAGAGCAAACAGAAAAACATGCCTGATAATTTAATCTGAACTCCACTGTCCCTTTTTGACTGCATATAGACTAAATGCATTAATACTCCCATGTTTTATCAATAGAATTTACGGACCTTGATACTCAGCTGCATCTCCCAATACTACAAAAGAACTTTCTATTGTTAAAAAATAAACTTTCCTGCTGATCATGATTCTGTACCCATCCAAAATATCCACACACCATTGAATTGAAAGCAAGGAGAAAAAGGTGTGGAAAAAACTGTGTATGTACACTGATGAAAAAACTGTTGTTTAAACTACTTCCTAATAATTATTACCAAAATAACTAGTCAGCAAAGGTGGTCATATACAAAATGATGTGACAAAGATTTGCAATAAGCTAAGCTTTTCAAAAAGTCAAACACCTATATCAGAAATCTAATGCTATGGCTTCTGCACACAGTGAAGTTATTCTGAAAAAAAAGGGCATACTCAGATATTAGAATGACCATTATGTGGGGAGACTGTTTCAGGATTCAGTTCCCTTTATTCCACAAGAATTACTATTCTGTTACAAATATGCCTTATATTAAAGCATTAACATCCCTCAGAAAACATTTCTCACTACACTAATTTGATACTTTCAAATAAAACTACATTTGTTAACGGCCACAAAAGACAATATGTCACCTGTATTAAATAAACTTTTTACAGCAAAGATAAATAAACTTTAAAGCAATATTTTGGAGATACTTAGGTACATTGAGGACAGAGATTCAGTTTGCAAAGTTACCTTTCTATTTTAATTGGGGGAGCTTATTTCTGATTATCACTGCCCTATTACCAATACCTAAAGTAGGGAGGGTAATTGGCAATAGATTTTGCTGGCATACTTCTAAAATTAACACCTCCCTTTCCTCCACACCCTTCTCCTCCCTATACTTGTTTAAACTTACCATAAAATTCTGTTGAAGGGGAGACCAAGAGTACATTATAGGCACAGAAGCAACAGCATTGAGAGTCTTCAGTGGGATGACTTGTTTTGGAAAATCAATGTCACTGGTAACAGAGCACTGAAATAAGAAGTTGAAGTTACACTTACATAGCAACGTCAGGGAAAAAACCAAACAAAAATAAATCACAGAACACTCCACAATGTAAAAAATTTAAAGAGTTTCTCAAAATTAACCATATCAACCTTTGAAAAATACATCCGTTTATCAAGGCATAATAGGAAAAATAGTTTTAGCAAGAGAAAATAGCCTCAAGAATTATTTCTATGTCAATATATTTGTTCATAGATCATGATGGCATTCTTCCACTTATTATTAAGTGGCTGTGATAGTATTTTACTCAGACTATTCAACCTACAATACAAATTAGGTTTTGTATCTCAAAACAGATTTAGTACCTGTTGCTGCTGCTACACTGATGTTTGTGTATTCACTCAGACCATCTGAGGGGCAAGTGAATTCCCCTGGCTTCAGATCAATACACTGCAGAAATCATGTATTATTTATGTTATAAAAATAAATAAAATTTGACTTTAATGCTAGCAAGACACCTTATATAAATAAAAACTCCATATGTCTTTTTAATTCCTGCCTTGTTTCCCAATTATTGTCTGTTTATCCTATCCTCAACTCTTTCATTATGCTCACTGCTTGCAAAGGAAAAATGAAAATTAATTCTTAGTATGTAACTCTGGATACATCAATGAATTTTTCAGCTACAGGACTTCTGTTTTGGATATTCAGAGATTTATGTGGCCTTCAAAGGATAAGCAATCCATAGAAATACAGACAACAATTAGGTTATTCTTGCATCTAATAATCAACGGTTAACAAACATAGATCAACTTAAATCAACTTTTCTCAAACATAGATCAACTTGGACTGCAGTATGAAGAACTCTGAGGAAAAAGTTACAAGTAAAAGCAGACAGGAACATAAAAAGCTTGGGGAAGTACAACAGAGAAGATTTGGAGGTAGGTAAAACAAAGTTTAGAACAGCTATCATAGCTACCTGAAAGGAAAAAAGGAAGTGGAGACAAAAGATCTTTCTCCTTTCCAGAAGGGAAAGATGAACAGAGCTTCACATTTCTAAAGAAATACACAAAGTAATGTAACAAACAATATACAGAGACAGTACCCCGGCAGAATGACACAAGCCAGATTTATTCATTTTCTTTTTAATATGCAGCAAATGGAATTAGATTTCTGCTGTGTATATTAATATTCTAGACACCACACTATGATACTGCTTCATTCCCATTTCAGGTTAATGTTTAATTTTCTAGCTAGCAGCCACCTAGCATATTTTTCATGTACTTTTAAAGCAAAATACAAAAGTAAAAGAATTAATTACTTTTATCTTTGGAACTAGAAGTCTCGGGCTGACAAATGGGCTACGTCAAAGTGCCTCAGTTTGGTACTAAGGCTCAGTTACAGCGCTCTGTTGTCCTGGTATGGAACTCAGCTTGATGTCTGGTGGGCCTGCACAGGGCATGCTGACTATCACCAGCAATGCCCTGCACTCTTCACCAAACACAGGAAGGCTCTCACACAACCTTTCTATTTCTAGCCAGTGTCTTGTGCAACTCTGAAGAAATTCAGTATATTAAGAAAAGAAGATTTTAAAGTAATCTTCTAAAGTCCCCAGCATTTTTTCATCTCACTTCTCTCACTATAAATTATGGCAACTTAAATCAAGCATTAGAGTTCTGATTCATGAGACAGAGACTGGATTGAATGTAGTAATTAGTGTGCTCTATCAATACAGGCAGGAAATTAACATAAAGAATAGTGAGCACCACGCTTGAACGGAAAGAAAAAAAGAAAGAGGAACAATCTTCTACTAACAAAAAAAAAAGTGAAAATTGGATGTGTACCTGTGTCAATTATTATCAGGTCTGATCCCACACAGCAGCTATAGAGCTGTACATGAGTAATTGTGTATTCAAGAACATTTAAAAGATAACACATGAAGGTCCTCTCCTCCTTGCATTTGAACATGCATGCACACAAATGCACCTCTGTGACACACTCCCACTCCCCAGTTCTCCACTGAAATTTTAAGGAGAAGAAACTCTGCAAATTTTTTGCAGATGAAGTACTTTGATTTGCTTTTTTTAACCTATTCACAGCAGTCTTTTCATTCTCACCCTACTGAAAAGAGTTCGCTTTTCAGACTATTACAGACAAACATCTTCAAACTTTTTAAGTGTGAAGAAGTGCCTAAAGAGCAACTTGAAAATAAGGTAAATAAAGCTGGGATGAATATAGAGAGCTGGAATGGGCTTAAATCACTGTTGAAACTACTATGACACAGAACACAATCCTGAGTAACATGCTCTAGGACAACCCTGCTTGACCAGGAAAGCTGCAGTAGATGACATTCAGTGGTCCCTTTCAACCTTACCAATTCTGTGGAAACCATTTCAGGTTTAGGCATTTAGCTCAAATTATGCCACAACTATGGAAGTGCTTTTCCCAAATTTAGCATCCAGTCTGCTTGTGCAACACAAGGATTCGTTAATCTAACTGCAACAGGAGCAAGAGTAAACTCCCAGTACCCCAGAGACAGAAAGGTTTTATTAAAGGATGCTGAGGTATGGTCCAATCATTATCAGAAATAAAGAAGTTTCATTTTTGTGTGTCATTCAAAGCCAGGTAGCGTGCTACATATTTATTCCTTAGCAGAAGTCACATGATCAAAGTACACAATAAATAAATCCTTTAAGACATTCATACAAAACACATTGAGCTGCCAAGTCATATCATGCTGAAAAAAAAATATCAAGAAGAGCCAACTTTCCAGTAATAAAATGAAAACGTGCTAACAACCTTGTAAGTGGAATTACCACAACACATGTTAACCAACCTCCCTGGTCCCGCGCAATGAGCTCACAGAAGTCATGATGTGAACAGGCTGTATCCTACGTTGTTTCCATTCTTGATTTAAGATTTCAGTTCTTTCCAGTATCTTCTGACGATTAGAATTAAACATACTCTAAAAATTAACCACAACATTATAAATAAATGAAAGATTCTAAATTCATCTGCTAGCATCTTAAGGCATTCTAACATTTAACCAGACACGTTATAACAAACAAAAGTGCTCAAAACATACAAATGTAGTTTAAACGTCAGTGAGGCTCAGTATAGTTCACTGTCTCTTTCTTCAATTCATACCTTGTTCTCACATTTAGAGAGTCACACATGTAGCGTGGAACTAAATTCTAAATTGAATTTGAAGAGTATGAAGCTAAAGAAGTTGCCATATTACCTCTCCACAACCTCTTCTGATACTTAACATTCTCAACCCAATCACATATAAATGTATTATACATGTTTATAAGACCACAGAGTGAAGACAAGTTCTCAGGAGGTTGACAAAGTATTCAATGAAATTGTTACAGCAAGTGTTAACTGTAGGACACATACTACAGAAAATAATCAACACTTGTAAAACTTAATAAGCAATAGAAGCAAAAGATAAAGTACCTTTACTTCATCAGCACGTCGGAACCTCTTGAGCTGCCTCAGTCTCATATATTCTGATTTTACACGTTTTCTCCAGCAAATTGGTCCCTTCTCAGATTTTTTTCCGGTTTGACCCATGATTATCCTACAAGAGACAACATCATGTTTGTATTACCAAATCTGACAGCACTGCTTATAGAAATTAAGATAGGAAAACAACATTCCTTTAATATCTTTCATATCCAATTCCTTTAATTCCTTTCAATCACACACTTGCAATACCATCCCAATCCAAGAGAAAAAAACCGAAAACATATTTAAGTGATAGGCACCAGAAAACAGTAATTTTAATTGCAAATCAGTGGACCCTCCACATTTGCGCTACTAATGCCTCTATACAAAAAGGTATCTGATGGATTTAAAAGGGTGAAGAGGAACAAATCAAGATTCCCACTGCAAAGATGCACACTGGAATTCTTGCAAGTAGCCTTGTAAATTAACTTCTGGAGAACTGTGTTCACAGCAGACAAACCTTTTCCTCCTAGCAAGAAGGGTCATCTTCACTAAGACACCAACTCCTACAACAGATTTCTGGAGTTGACCTCAAGTACAGAGGTGCCCCCAAGGAGTGCTCAGTCCCTCCCACCCAGCCACTCCAGTGTGAAAAAATTGTAGAAATTCAGGCAAGAAGTTTTGAAACAGCCAGAACAAGAGACTTTGCTCTTTTCTCAAGTATTCTATAAGACCACAAGCTGCCCACTGATTCCACTTTACTGATCACCCTCCTGGTGCCAAGTGGTTCATTTTTACTTTACAGGACTGTTGGCAATGAAGTTGTATTTTTATGTTATAATCCAAATGCCTTGCTAGAATATGCCAATCTGCTCCGTATTTTTCAAAATCAAGGACCGTATGCTACAGCTATGCTGGCAATGACTATTTTGACAGCATCCTGAAACTAAACCACTACATCAAAGACTGGCTTCTTCTCAAGAGCTGCATTGTAAAACCTACAATATTTCACTGAATAGCTCAAAATATCATTCACATGGACTGAAAGGCTGAAACATCCAGTTGCCCAGGGCCAATACATTCTCAAACAAGCATAATCAGTTTGAGAAGAAACAATTCCAGTTCTTCTAATTATCAAGGTAGGTCAACATGAACAGAGGTGTCATCTTTAGCTTCAAATCCCAATGCCCAGTGCTACCTTCCTGGCACCACACTAGAGCTCCCATAACAGTCATAAGTACAGCTTTATCCAAGTTACTGGAAGCTTACTGCTCTATCTTCAACAGTTCTGTAGAGGTCAGATTTGAGTTCTATCAGACATTATGATGATGATGAGAGGGAGAAATCAATACAGAACCTGTTTATTCTCAAGGCTACGCATTCATTTACAGTGAACAAAAAGGTAGTAAGTCTATAAAAGCCTGAACCCATTTTCATGCAAGGCTTAATAAGATTTAAAATAATATTTTGCAAGAAAAAATGTTGGGGTTTTAGATTTAGGATGAAAAAATAATTGACAAACAAATAGCAGAATTTCCAACCCAAGTAACAGAAAACATCCTTTGAGGAAAAAAGACAGGATACAAATAACTACATGATGCACCTGACTAACAGAGGGTGAGGACATTTATCTCACCATGGAGAGATAAATCTAGAACAAAGCATCGAACACAGTTACCCTGCTTCCATGCACAAGACAGCAAGTAAAAGCCACCTGTACCTCGTTCACCACAACCCTAGCAGTTACAGAAGATAAAATAAAATGATACTTAAAAAAAAATCCTAGACCATTCATGTTTGAACACAGACAAGATAATCAGTGATTCAAAGTGCACTATGATACTGATTAAAGAGCAGCATAAAAGCATTATGAAGTATAGAAAGAACACCATATCATATACTAAGCTAGGCAAAGTAAAAATATTGAAAAACAACCCGTTAACTGGAAATAAATTAGACATAGAATAAGTACCATTAAATAACAGACAACCTCAATTTGTAACACTACAGAACATCAAAATTGCTTCAGTTATGATTTAGCCAAGAGACATGGAAAAAACATCAATGAACTTAAAAGATAAATTAAAAGCTCAGCTGATGATACTGAAATAATATAGACCATAAAGCTGAAACACAAATTACATTTACTTACTCTAATACTGCTCCAACCACAGCTCTTCTTATTCTAGTTTCCTGGATAATAACAAATGACTCCAGCTTAAAAAAAAAAAGCTTTCTTAACTGAAGTTAAATTGCCAGATAAGCCCTACTCATCAGAAGCAGATCTATACAGAAGTCACGTATAATTGGATTAAAAAACAACAAACAGACAAACCCAACAGAATTTCCATCCTTCTTTCATACAACTTAAATGCAGCCCCAAGAAGACTTGAGAGAAATACAACCCCATTAAAAAAACCAAAAACAATCTATTCAATTTCCCAGTAACAAACATCATTGTTACCTGTTGTATTAAAATGGTAACAAAATTATACTTCTTAAGATTAGTACTTCCTTTCAAAACAGCCTAACTTACACTCGGGTTATTCATCTGAAAACAAACAACTTTTAAGAATACTCTCCCCTTGCACTAGTTTTAGGTTGCTGTCTGGGGTACAGCACAGACAACCTAATGGCAGCAAATAACGCGATAGAAAATGAAAAAATCTGCACTGTTGCTTACGTCAAGTTACAGGAAGAAAAAATTCTCCTACATGAAGGCAAAATGTTAATGTGTAACAGTCAGTGGGACATACATCATACATTAAAGTCTAATGTCTATAAACAAATTAGAAACTACATCTTAAATGGTAAGTCCACATTAAGAGAAAAAGCACTTAATAAGGAAAAACAAGTGTCTTGGATGCATGTTTGTAAAAAAATTTCAGAGATTGTCATAATTAATATATTACCGGTCTCTGAGCAGCAGAGCCACATGTACTATGGTAGGAGACAATTGGTTTTGTGTCCCAAATCTCAGAAGAAAGTACAGAATAAAAATAAACCGAGGTGGGGGGCAGGGCAGGAAAAGTATATTCACAGAGTTAATTCTCATACTGCTATTGATAATCTTCACATTAGGACCACAGACAAATGCCACTGATGATTTCTCATGACAGTTCAAAGGTCATCCCCAAAACTTTAAATTTAAGGAGCTAGACCTGAGAAACAGAGATAGGAAGTTTCACAGGCAAGGACAGCCAGTGTTGGGGAGCAAAAAACAACTATGAAAGTAGGGCACTGTACTTCCCATCCCTGAAAGCAAAAGTAATTTGGAGAATTAAGACTTCAGGGAAACATCAACATAATCTCTGGGGCAAGTTTAGGGTTATAGATGCTGTCTCAAGCCTACTAGTGGTCTGCTTGCCTAGAGCCTGTGTGTAAGACAAACCTCTCCCAAGTCACTTTCTTGTGCATGTAAACAGTAGAACTGGTGAAAGTACTCTGAACTGCAGCAGACTACACAGTTCCCACTTTGCTAGGTAAGACAAAAAACTTGCACATTGTCCTTAAACTACACTGTATGGGAGTCACAGCTAGGACTGCAGAGCAGAGAAGCTAGTGAGTGTTAAGATCAATTTGTCAGAACTAGCTGACTTTTCATATAAAGTTTCAGAATACTCCCTACAGGAGCCAAAGTGGCACAAGCTAAATCCCATCTGTCTGAGAATAGTTAAGTCTGTCTTAAGACAGCACAGTTTGAAACAGTTTCCATTTAATAAATAAAACATGATACTGATTATCTTAGCGCAATGGTCCGATCCTGAGAGCCCTTAGGCCTTGTCCCTCTTCTCAGTTCCCATTTCCCCTTCTGAATTCCATCAGTAGTTTGTATTGTTTTAAAATCTTATTCTTTCCCATTTTTTATTCCTTTTGATTAAAATGGTCCAGAAAAACCATCTATCTGCCAAAGAGCCAAGCCCTGAGAAGCTCTATCCAAAAAAAAAACCAAATGAAAAAACTATGTAGCAGCCAAGTAAGTTATTTATGGGCAGAGTGTTGCCTCTCCAGAAGAGATACAAAGAAAGCAAGCATAAGTCCAAAGCAGTGATACTGTTTCTAGAGAAAGCTCTCCTCCCAAAGTGCGCTATGACTTCCACGCACAACCTCAGCTAAGCCGGACAGACCTCACTCGGCATCACAGGAAGGAGGGAAACCCTGCCATAACTCCCTGGACCCTCTCTGCAGAAGTGGGAATGCTGTGGGCTGTCTCGTTCCAACTGGGCAATCAACCCAATGCCATGACAAAAAAGGAGGTAATTATACTAACAAGTGGACCAATGCTACTCCAGACCCCCACCAAGTACAAAAAAATAACGATTGTTCTCTTAAGGAGAACAATAAGGGGGTACTAGGAATGAGACATACTAAAACCACCTAAAAACAAAATTAAAAGAAAAACCTGCAAGAAAAAAGAAACAAAGACATCGGTGTTCTTTTCAGTTTCTACTCATACTTGCATAGCTAGAAATGAAAAACAAAAAATGGCAGTGTCCTAAAGCATATACAGTTGTTTTTTAAAGAAACCCTGCTGAGCATTTCATAATTCTGTACAAGACTCACATCTTTACAGTAAGTTTTTAAGAAAATTCATGCCTATAAGCTTAAATCAGGCAACCTTTACTTTCAGCCGACAAATTGTGTACAATACATCTAGGATTCACAATGAGACAAAGAAGTGTAGAGCAATTTCAGCTCAAATTGCTCCTGTTTTGCCTACAGAACATAGAAATAGCCTTATTTAAAGACAACGTCCTATTTTTCTTTGATCATTTTGGCAATATCCATCAGTGACAGACAAGCACACAGATAATTCTCTAAATTAGGCAGTCTATTCAAACAGTCATACAGCTGTCAAAAACTATATTTAAGCTCCTCTGCATATCATGCCAAATTTCAGGAAAAAAGATAAATTAATGAAAATTTTCAACTAAGAAGCATGGGAGAACAAATGAGGGGGCCTGCCCTTTTAAAAGAGCACTATTAGTTTGCAATTGTGCTTAATATTACATAGTATTTTAAACTGTAGAAATATTACATTATCTTCCCACTACTCAGGATCCCATTTTGGAGATATTTATGAATCAAAACATATTTTTCACAGTACAGTATAATTTACAAGTTCTTTTTTTTTTTTGTGAATTAATCCACACTCATAAGATTATTCAAATACTTTAAATATATGGTAATATAATACAGTACTTCAGAGCACTCTTAACCACCAGTTTCAGTGCAGGGGGTGAGGGGACAGTGAGGTTGCAGAAGAATATAAAACCTAGTGGAGAAACTGCATTTGAAATCTGATGCAAATAGAATAATGAAATAAGAAATCATGGGGTTTTTTGATGCCTGGAGTAGGGGGAGAGTAATGAAGGTATAAAATAATTCAGATGGGGTATGGGCAGGCAGAGGGGAAGTACTGCTTCTACCTCCCACCAAGCCAAATACTTTCACACTTGCTTCTCAGAAGCTGAGGTCCAAAGGAATGTGTTTAAGTGCAGGACCCAGCTCAGTGGACGATACCACAGGGCTGCTTGATCTCCCTTCCAGCTCTCCTTCAACACTGCCCACTGGAGCCCTGGCTACAGTGACCTACTGCCACTGGCGGGAAAAGCCTGCACTGGCCTCAGGAGCTGTCATTTCAAATACTATACCCTTACTCATTTAGAGTCAACACTACATCATGAAGGTCCTCACCAAAGTAACTTCCTCAGCAGCAATGGCACCTTACCATTATCCCACCCTTCCCAACTCTTCATTTTCACCCCAGTACAGCTAATTAACTAGGTACAACTGACCAAGGATAAACAAAAACTCATTATTGCAATTGTTTTCAGAAACACTGATGAGTTTCACAATCCCATCCACAGCTGTGGCATCCTCTGCGCAACTATAAAGCAGGAAGATTTTATAGAAAATCAGGCCAACACTAGAGGAAAACTAGTGCAGGCAGTGAAACCACAAACGGGCACTGGTTTCATACATCACTGTGCTCTGGAGTGGCAGGCATACTCTTTAGCTGTAAGCTGTTATCAGATCCAGACAGCATGCAAGTCTTTCAGCCTGAGCTTATGCAACCTTACTAATGGACAAATTATTATATAATAAACCCTACCTGAAGCCAACACAGAACTCTTTCAAGCATCTACAGAACATAAAGAGAAAAAAAAACAAACCAAAGAAAACCAACCACACCCCATCACACCCTTCTATGTTTATTCACAAACCAAGAAATTTTTACTTGGGCAGCAGAATTTAGGACAACTTTCACATTCAACCCAAAAATGCAGAATTTTAGCAACAGAAGGGATTTACAACATTTTTCCACAAGCCTGCAGAAAAAATCAGTACTTGCCAGAAAACAGGAAAAAAACCAAATACCCCCATGAAGAATGCATTTCAAGTATCAAAACTCAATGAGTTAAGCTTAGACCTGAAGATGTTAACTTCACCAAATTACCTCATAAAGAACTAATAAAATCTTTTTGTTACGGGATTTTACAGAGCATAATACAATAGAATGATTGTTCAACTGCAGCTAACTATTTTTCAGATATGTTAAACTAAACTTTACCACTTAGAAACTCTTAGAAATTTCCTTTTAGTATTCTGTTTCAAGTACCCTAAATGCCAAAACAAGATAACACAGTCCATGAACCTACCCTAAATCTTTCCAGAGTAAACAGTTTCCAACACTCTAACTACATCTACCAAGCACCTGGCAAGAAAAAAAAACCAAACAATAAAATACATACATATAGCCAGACTTCAAAAAAACTAACTTGAAAATAAATTATAAATTAATGCTTTAATCTACCAGATCTGTCTTCTACATTTATATAAAACTTTTTTAATAGCACAGCGAGATTCAGAGGAAAAAATATGTTCAAACCCCAATATTCTTTTTTTTTTATTATTAAATAAGAAAAACTGTTCAGTTGTGATTTCAGAGCTGCTTAGTCTTTCCACATGAAGTTATGCAAGCTGTAGGTGGATGGTGGGGAAATGACACTCACAGAAACTCAAAGGGCTTTTTACCTGTGCTATTGCAGCAAACACAAAAAAAGATATGACCAGAAGTTTTATAGTTGCCACTCTGCTTTCTGGATTTTCTAAAGCAAAACAAAACATGGTTTTGTTTCAAACTTATCTATGTAAAATACCACATTCTAATTTCCACGGGAAGATAAATATTCCCAAGGCCACTGTCAACTTGGGTATTTCAGAGCCCAAACTAGACAAACTAACAAAAATCTCTGAAATACAACAATAGGAAAGATTAACATGGTTTGTTAATAATATTTCATAAAAACAACTACATCACATTTAATCTTTTATAGAAATAATCAGAAAAATAGATGGGAATAAACTGCAGTGTGTTTTTACTATTTTGTATCACAGAAATGTGGTATTTTAAGTCTGTAGTACATTTCAACCTATTTTTAAACAAGAAATAGGTAAAAATACTTATATATTAAATTTATATCATGCTGTTATTCCATATGCTGAAGTACTGTATCATTAAAGGCAGTTTAAATTTCAAGAAATAATTTACATCAAATGCTACCATCAGTTCAACTACCTTCCTCAAATGCTATTTGGTGTCAGTTTGACCTGGAAAAGACATAATCTGTCCACTGTATCAATGGTCACTCATTTCTACTTCTACACAGCCTTCTCTACTGTGAGTGCTTAAGTGCTTATGATTCTGTAATCAAACTAGGTCAGGCGGGGAAAAAAAAAAAATCTGTCTGAACAGCCCAGAAAATGAACATACTTGATATTTAAATACATTTTTTCAACAAAACCAGCTCCACACGCCAGTTTGTTCAGCAGCCACTGATTTGTTCAACATGTTCAAGCCATGAATTCTTGAACCCACACAAGGGAGAGAGGGGCGACATAGGGGCAGAAACAAGAGGCAAAGAACTAAAACAGGAGAGGGCAACAGCTCAGGCTTCAACACAAGTGTTTGTGAAACCATGTCATCCCTCTGATACTCAGTTTTCCTGGTACAGAAAAAATATTCTTAAAAAACAGAAACAGGAAGCATTTTTTAAGCCATCCATGCCAGCTGTGCCACTCTTTGGGCAGATAAAGGCCAGCAGCTTGTATTTTCCTACAAAGGCTTAACCAGTACTGGGTTCTCTTTGGGAGTATCTAAAAGAAAAGGATCAGTTAACTGATCTAAGCAGGTAACTCCAAACATTTCATCTGGTCTTCCTCACTCTGACAGGCATCAGAGGTTGTGGATGTCCTAGGTTAACAAAAGACTCATGATCAGTTCTGACAAGATCACACCTTCTGCAAGAATGTTCTTGATCACTCAAGAGATGCAAACTTTTACAGGCTATTATCAAAGACAAAACTATTAACTAACTAATCTGATGGAAGGAGGAGAACCATCAACAGCCTCTGATGTACCAATGCCAACCCCAAACTGAGGAGCAATGACTGTGCGTGAAAATTCAGAATACTTCTCTCTTTTTCCTCCTCAAGTTAGCAGAAAACCCCTGGCTTGCAAGCAGAATTAAAAACCTGTTCTGCAGCATGGCTAACAACCACATCCAAGACATTTTAGTATCAGCCCTCACACCAACACAGACCGATGCTGGCTATAGGCTTTCCAGGTAATATGGCAGCTCCAAAAGCAGAAGGTCTGCTGCTATAATAGTCATGCTTTTATTATAAGCAGTCTCATTACAAGTAAGCTCCTGTTATTGGGACAGCTATTTATTTGTAATTACTATTTGCAACACTAAAATACACTTCAGTCAGTAGAATCCCTTTTACACTACTCAGTCACTACAATATTGTAGGTTATGTATCACCAACCTGAAGATTTTGCCTCCGTTGAAATTGCTGTTAAATCCAAAGCCACTGTACCTTCTTCCTGATACAAACAATATTTTACTCGCTTATTAGTAATTACCTAACAGAATTTCACTTTGAAGAACAGCACTTCAACCAAAACTAAACAGCATATACACTTACCTGTTTGCTTTTGGAAGCTGAAAAACACATCCTAGTGTACTGCTCAATTAGAAGCAGGAAAGGAAGAGATCTTATAACGGCATTTACTTCCTCTCTTCATTGTCTGTCTACACTACCTCAGCATCTCAGACAGACTTTACCTAGCAAATATGGTAAGTTTGATTGTGCTGATCAGTTACTTCAAATTACATATTTTCTGTACTCAAAAGCATAGTTTTCTAGTTAGACCAAAGCTGTCCATGCTGGCATCATAAATATCCAGACTGGCAAGGAAGAAGCGGAACCATGAAACCAGAGTCAAGGGAAAGCAGAAAAAAACCTCTCCTCTTCAATGCAAGCAAACCATTCCAGCATATCATCCACTTGTCTTAGACTAGAACATTTATCTTCCACACCATGTAAAACACATCATTCACACTGTGTAGTTTTTTGTTCTTTACAGCATTTTGCACAATCAATGCAGTTAATGCGTTAACTACTTCTGCAGAAGTACCTTTCAAGAAGCTGCTTCCTGCTATCTCTTGATCAACTAAAGATTGCTCTGAATAGATGTAGTCAGTGGCAAACAATAGCAGCAAACTTGTCTACATCACTTGCCAGTGCAAGACAGATGAAAAGCCAGTGTAGGTTCCTTCAATTGCGTTCTGCCACATACATTCCACATCCCACTGCAGCCACTCAACGAGTAGTAGCACAAGTAAAAGGCTTCAAGGCACATTCTATTTATTCCTACAAATATTCTTTTAGAATACTACATGTAAGCTCCCCAAACTCCTGAGTACACTCTTAAGAATGTGTCATACTTCTGTCTGTTTCTGGGCCTTATCAAAATTGGAAGAGTCACTCTGAGAATTTCAACCACTATATAATGGAATTAACTCCCTGAATAACTTGCTTTCCTACACAAATCGGAGCTAAACCCTGACAATCACAGAATTTGAGCACTGTTCTAGCTCTTCTACTGAAACATGCTAATCTATGCTAAAACGAAAATACAAGAGGCAACAGACAAGACTCAGTAAGGGATTTCATTTCAATACAGGAAGAAAATTCTTCCCAGCAAGTGTGGTCCAACATAGAAATGTATTAAACAGAGGTGTCAGAATCTCCACTCTTGAAAACATTTTAAAAGTGATCTGGAAAATATTACTTCAGTGCTGGCCTAACCCAGTTGGAGACTAGATCAGAGGACTTCCAGATCTAAAACTATTCTACAAGTCAGTATATCTCTCGGCTGGGCCCACCACCTCAAAACCAGGACCACACTATTTCTAAAGCTCATGCCAGGGAGTTTGTTTGCCTTTTAAATTTCAGGTAATATTCAAAAGATGAAAACAATGAGCACTAAAACTCTCAGTATTTCAATCTGCTGCAGATACAATGTGAAAAACACTACCATTAAAAGAACAATAATTTGTGAATTAAAATACTTAAGAGCTTAATCAGACTAAACTCTTGGGTTTAGTGTACAATCACTGATTCTTATAATCAGTAGAAACATTAGTCTCCTTTAACAACTCCATCAACTAGCTAGTTCACACACTCCTTCCCACTACTATTCCATGTGTTGGTTCATTTGAAAGATGCCTTGTCTGGTTAACAGTACAGTTAGAACTTTCAGCTCTCTCAGAAACTGTAATTAAAAAAGATTGGAAAACTCTTCACTAATTAAGAAAGCAGTCTAACTAGAATGCTTAAACTGAACCTGATGTTTAAAATAAATAAAAGACCACATATAAGGGCTGTTATTTTCAAATTAGTTGTCTTCATATCCTAGCGGGGCTCTGCTTCTCTTATAGCCCAATCTTTGTGCCTTTGAAGTGTCACTTTTTTCAGACCTTTTACTTTCTGCCATTTAAGTGACTACAGCCTTAGCTTTCACTTGGCATATTTGACATCAGAAGGCTGGTCTCTACCCTGGTATATTAAATGGTTGATTGTCTTCTGGTTCAGGGTTTGTTTCAGCTTTTTTTCCACTTCTTTTTTTTTTTAACTTAAACATATTCTAGAAGAAATCACTACGTGAGTCAAGTGGTAGACACATTCAAAATAAGCAACTTTTCCATTATTTGTTTCCCCAAAATGTGTTGAAATATGTGTCACTTCAATTTTTTCTTCCTAAACACAATTTTTTTTGGGCCTTGTTACTACCCCACTAGCTCTTTAAGTTACTAGCCCCCAATTCATATTTTAGGATACTCGAGACTAATG
Organism: Fringilla coelebs; assembly: GCF_963513975.1. Classification (NCBI taxonomy): domain Eukaryota; kingdom Metazoa; phylum Chordata; class Aves; order Passeriformes; family Fringillidae; genus Fringilla; species Fringilla coelebs. Next base: position 97,595,195 of record NC_140028.1, on the reverse strand, counting down.
AGATGCTTTCCTGTATCTTTTGAGTAAGAATTTCAGCTAATTTCAAAACAGGCTTATAGAAAAAAAAAAAAAAAAACAATCCCCATTTTGTGGCAATTTCACACCCAGTCATGATGTGCTACCTTGATCTATGATATACAAAATGACTATGCACAGCCTTTTCTCTTACAGCTATGTACGAGTGGCTATCTCAGTGAACTTAGAGTACAGTTTCATGACATATTTAATCCAATTAAACTACTTATTTGTAGTAGTACTACTATGAAACTAACTTATTAACTATATTAATGACTATATTTTTACTTGCAGGATTATTTCCCAAACCAAAACTAGTTACCACTGGAGGGGTTATTAAAATATTAAAACATAGGTAATACCTTGAATCTGAGCTAAGCAGTGTGTCAGTTTCCTCAAAATGGCTGATTTTGAGCCTTGTGATAACAAGGCTGATGAACCCTTCTGCATACATAATCTACAAGAACTTCTGATGCAAATGGTAAACATAAACCAAATGCGACATGGTTTACCATCCACTAAGTTACATGTATGTTCTGCAACAGTTTCATGAAGGACTACAAGTGCTCTGGCATTATGAAAAGCTTCAGCATGAACATATATTCTATGAAAAATAGAAAACTTAAAGAGATTGGGGAACTCCTTAAAAAACAAATTACTAGGGAGAAACACCACTTAGGGCTGCAGACATCGATGTGTCAACAGAGAGCAGCCCCTACCAAGCAATGCCACCGCAGCCAACCACCATTCCAAAGATTGTCACTGCTCTCTGCTCCAGTATGTAACATAATTACATACAGCCTAGATGCTGCTAGGGAATGCTCCTATCTTCGATACTAGGAATTCTAACCTTCAGTCCAGATTTGGGAGGAGCACCTGTTTGCCCTCTGCGTATTTAACTCCCGACTTAGGCTTGCCTTGATCGTAACACATACTTTCCTTCATCAGTCTGTTTATAACAGTTGAAGTAATCTCTCCAAACACAGTTCCTCATTACTGCCCAAACATATCAGACAAAAACTGCCAGCTTTGACTTTCAAGCATCACCCCTACTTTATGCTGGCACTGCTACAAAAAGAAGCCCTTTTACTTGCACCTGTGCTATCATTTCCCTCCTGACAGCAGGAGCATTTTTGCAGACATTGACAGAAGCAAGGAAGTTCTCGGGCTGAAAATATCTTGCTGCTTTTGACTGAAGAAAGTGAGCATCCAGTCATTCTGGCCCCACCTAAAGACACTGAGCCATGGTCTTAGGCCTTCCAATTTTCAACTCCTTGTGACAGTACTAAATGCCTACGTCTGCAGATCAGCTTCTGCATGTGCTCAGTTCATACCACTTATTTTTGTAAATGCTCTCCTCACTTAGTCAGAGTAGTTCACTTTTACTGACACACAAGACAGGAGGGAAACATGTCAGCTCGAGGGTTCACAGAACTCACGTTTTCTTCAATCATGCTCCCCATCTGATTTTTTTTTTTAATTATAAATATTAGTTTGCCTCCTACAGCATTTTGTTTCTTGCTTTCTCCCCTAACAGTTCACATACATAGTTTAACACTATGTTGCATTAAAATCCTTTCAAGAGTTCCTACCATTATTATACACTGACCAGGCAGATACTAAAAACTCCTTCAGACAAGGAAGAAAGAAAAGAAAGAATGAAGTGTCAAGAAGCTCTTGGATATTAAATAGAAAGAAATGGTCCTTCACTCCCTTTTGCTTCCTGAAAAAACATGAGAAATCTTAATTCATCTTCTTGCTCTTTTTAAATGAGAATCTTCTATTTTTCTGTATTAGAAAACTAGCAGAGCAACTGCCAGTATTCAACACCCCTTACTCTATCTGCCAGCATGTTAAAAACTTTGCAGCTCAGAGTTTACAAGTCATTCTTGATCTTCCAGAAGCATTTCAGAAAATAATCAAATTCATGTTCCTTAACATATAAAATAATCTTAAACAATCTGCTTCAGAAATTTAAATAACAATCATTAAGAAAACCCAAAAGAACTCATCTGATCATGACAAAACCCCCCAACAACTTTAAAACTTTGTAACTAATTATAGGTTGATTAAAGATTATGTGCCTGAGCAAGATCCCACAACAGCTCTGGTTTAGATATCAAGTTTATTTCAGATTTGCTATGAGACAAGGAAGGAGAGCATCAATTTGATGACTTCTTTTTTCCTAATAGCACATTGCCTTCGGATTTATTTTGACATTATCTCATTTTGTGGGAGTTCTTCATTTAGAACATTTACTCTTCAAGAAACACTGGTATGGATTCTTCTCAGTTTCATTCTCTTCAGTAGAGATAAACAAAAGTGTTATGTCTGTTTATAAGAAAACAAGATTTCAATACAAAGAATTAGTTTTTCAATACATTTCCCTAAACAAATACAACAGTAGAATACAAAAAGTAACAGAACATAATTTGTTTTCAGACAGTCCTTAAAAGAAAAAGATAAATCCATACTGGAGTGCTCTATCTGTATAAGCAAGCCTGCAACATTCAAAGCTATTCTTCCCTTCAAAAAAAAAAATCTTTCTGTGTACCCACTTCAGGATTTAGAGAAGTAAAAACAGACATTAAATCATTACTGAACACCACTTAAGGAGTAAGAGTAACCCATTTAAGAGAAAAAACTTCTGAATTCCCTACATTACCAATTTCTTCCTGCATATTTCAACATTTGATACTTTTAGAAAAATACCGGTTTGGAAATAAAAACAAGAAGTTGAAGTACTTGTCCACTTGGGTGGGGGGAGGGGAAAGAGAGAACAGGGAGAAGACCATAACCAAATATTTTATATTAAAGACTGAACCAAATTGGCAGTAACTGAAACTGACTGACACCTCACTTCACTTTGGGCAAAGTGAGCCCTACACTATGCACCAGGTAATGCAACCACTTGCTTTTCACTTGGATATCTGCATCTATAAATACTTCTAACATTTGCATGGATGAGTAAGATTATTTGGCTCAAAAAACAAATAAAACATTTTAAAACTCCAAGCAGCACCGCAGCAACAAAAAGTTTCAAGCCCAAATTTGATCATACTTTTTACTAGTCACAATTAAAACCATCCCACGCTCCTCACAGCAAACCAAGCCTGGCTATTTGTCAGGAGAAAGAGTTTTATGCATAAAACTTGAGCTTCACCTTTGAGTTGCTCAAATGCATACCTCCAGAATTTCTCTTTTCACACTCATTCACAGACACCCAGAGGAGTTAGATGACTCCCACACACATTCCAATTAACCTCTGTTGCTTAACACCTCCAACTCTTAAAAATTTAGCTTTTTGATATCCTGGATAAATCTGGCAGAAAAAGTAACACTTGCTAGGAGCACTTAAGACATGTCTCCACAGGCAAAATAATTTATGATGAGAATTTGAAGAGCATAGTCTATTCCACCTGAACTTGTTTTGTGGACACACCTTTTATACTCTAAAAACTAAAATAGCCACAGGTTCTTATGTTCAACCCATACTTGCTAAAGCAACACACACTCCACACAGGAAAAACTCTGATGCACAATTCAGGTTCAATAGTTATTCCATACTCCTTCCCTGCTTAGGCAAACAGCCTAAAAGCTTAACTTTGAAAGCCATTACACTTCCACGTATGCAGAATTTACTGTAGAGCAGTCTGGCAATTTGAAGCTGAACTTGTATTTGCCATTTGCCTGGATAATTCCAAAATGAGCTTCAAGTGACAAAAGGAATCATAAAAGTTACTTAAAAAGTAATCATTTAAAATTTCACAAAATAACTGGGTCTAATGTATGGCATCCTTATTCTGTAAGGTATACAGCAATAAATCCACCCGCACATTATATTAGATGTTGCTTAAAAAGGAAAAAAAACCACGGATACTACTTTTCCAGAAGCTTGACTTAATGCAGAAAACTAATTAGACATAGTTTATCTTGGAAAAAAAAAAAAACAGAAAAAGGTAAAAGAAAAAAACAAAAAGAACAAACAACATGCAACCCCCAAAAATTCCACCACCCTTCAGTGAAAAAGAAAACATCTCCCTTAGGCTGTGGAAGAGAACTGCAAATACTAAATAAGGTCTTGGGACCATATATCTCCCCACTTCAAAGCAACCATGTACATACATTGTTTTATTCTTAACATAGTTTAACCATTCATGGTGGTTAAGCTATGTTAAGAATAAAACAATGTATGTCAATCTCTTCTTCCAATAATTACTGGATTTAGCTTTGCACTAAACACATTGGCAATAAATACTCACTAGAAACGTGGCACAAACTAGTAGACATACAACAGGAAGAAGTTATCACAAAGGACACAATTTACACTGTCCTGGTTATATACTGTAACACTAAAAAAGAGACAATAATACCGACTTTAATCCATTTGCCATGGTACAGTTCCATGGGTAAATCAAGTATCTACAACACACATCCATGCGACTTCTTACAGAAGCAGCAAAATTCATTCCAGCTCTAGAATTTTTTCTTATTAGTAAAAACGAAATCAGACTACACAGCAAAAATATAAAGCTTGCCAGATCCACTCATGCTAAGAAACACGGAAAGGAAACCAGCACACATTAAAAAAAATTAAAATTACATATGAGTTATATGATTTGAGTTTGCTTCCTTTCAAATACTTTGTTTCTTTAAATTACATCTGATGGCTTTGGGATTTAAACTGAACATGCAGGCTGTGAATAGAGAATGCATGGCAGGAAAAACTGAACTAACCATGTAAAAGGCAGAATGGAAAGGAGCCAGATACAACAAATAACTGACAAGGGAAATAGGCCTGGTTCTAGATCAAAAAACAATTTAAAAATATAAAGAAATCATAACCTCCCGTAAAGATTTATTTTCAGTTCATATCCAGAAAAGCCTGGGATGTGAACTGCAATTTGTACTACTTTGCTAGCATAATTACACATACAATGTTATTCAATCAGGCACCATATGTATATACAAAAAAAAGAAAACTAATAGCAAATTCTGGAGTATTCTGTAATTGTGTGTCAAGGAAGCCTTTATTTGCACACAGTAAGACACCAGTTTTACTTCATTTGCTAATGAAATCATATATATCCCAATTAGAAGCTTTGGAAGTACTACATCACATTTTCAAGCAAATGACAACACTGTGCTGATCCACTTGCATCATTACACTGTTATTTTTATCCGCAGCATTCAGATCACGCACAGTATGTATCTAAATGTCCAAATGGCCTTCTTACTTTAAGAGTACTACGGATTTTACCACTAGATAGTAAGCATAGGACACATTATAAATCATTCCAAGTCAACATCAGTTTTTACAAACAGAGCAGAGGAACAATAAATGAAAAATCCTATGTCCCAGCTTCAGCCAGGTAGCCAAAAGCTTTCTTAAATAAGAGCACGATCCACACTAATTTGTGGGTGAGTGTTGTTTGTTTGGTTTGTTGTTTTCTTTTTTGTGGACACAGCAAGGTCATTAATAGACATCCTCTTCTCTCCCAATATTTTTAAAATATAATCCACTTACAAACCTGTGGCTAAATAATTATATATTTTAAAATTACTTTCTTTTTTAGTATTTTTAAGAAAGCTTAATTTGTCAATTTTATATGCAAATTAAACCTTTCACTCTTCTTAATAGTTGCGTCTACTCAAGTTTAGTAGTATTACTTTACCTCTTAATTCAGAACCAAGTCCACAGTCTGACCCATCTCAGAGGAAATCTAGGTGTATAATCAAACTGCCTATTACTATCAGTTACAGAAAGCAGCATGTTTTAGAAAACTTCCCTGTTTCTTCCTTGGAGCGCAATAGAACCATCCCTCAATAAGTTTTATTTTTAGTTTCACCTCATCCATAAATAGACCTACACACTATCATCCCAACCTGCTTAGTAATTCTGTACATTGTTTTCCTTTTAATCTTTAGCTCAACAAAACCCTTGGGCATATACTCAGCTACTGAGCATTTGACTAACTTGTAACAAGTGTTGTCACCATTCTCCTGTGAAACACCCCTCTCTCCTCTGCATACAATCTATACAAGATTTTGCTGGTTTGGGTACATTTTATACAAGATTTTAGTTTGCCTCACTGTTCTCTTCGCAGACATAGCTACTTTAACTAAAATTATTCCTTCAACTATGTCAGTGCAGGAGTAATTCATCCATTTAAAGACTGACTTAGCCACTCCAGAACAGTTGTACAAGTCATACACTTAGGTGTTAAATGTGTAGATACATTTATAGATAGATACATTTACAGATGCTGTCTTCAATCAGACACCACTTCAACAGGCCCAGCACAGCCCTCCATGGACCTGGCTGACGGAAGGAACAGAAGGCTGGAAGCAGCTTCCACATTAAAATAAACCTCCTGTTACTGTCCTACAGCTTCTCTTAACAGTGGTCTCATTTGTTAATGTAAGTGCTACGCAAACGCCTCCATCAAATCATTAAGAATTGTATTTACAGTATGCAGCCCATTTCCTTCACTCTTTAAAAAATCCGGTAAAGTGAATTTTGCTTGGATAAGTAATACTGCCAAAATTACTTTATCGACTCAGTGAACTTCCTTGCTTAGCAAAGGCCAGGTTCTGGTTCTGTTCCTGAGATTTTCGGCATCCCTGCTGGGGAAAACATCATTCCCCCTAAAGCTTCACAGATACTTCTCCTCAAGTCAGCTAAGATCCATGTGTAAGTACTAACAGTAGAATTACAGAACTCCCAGATTACAGCCAACACTAAAGCTTTTTCACAATACTTTTTCTCAAACACAACGTAAAGCAGACATTTATTAAATGTGTCTTCTGTCAGTATTGCAGCCATTTTTAACAGCAACTCTCACTGTTCAATCACATGAATATAGAACCATCATTTAAAATTGTTATTCAGTTTTACCATTACAGCTGTGAACTTACAAAAACACATCCACGATCTATACACCTACAGAAGCTGAACTGTCTCATGAATGGTGGCAGACCACTTCTTTTGACTAATTGCAAGAGGAATTTTAGAGTGCACCAACTTTCCTGGGAGCACTGCTGGCCTGCACTGGATTCCAGATGTAGCTTATTCTCACATAAGCTTCTTTACAGAAAGGGGCTTGCACTCTCTCTATATCTAATACAGCTCATGCATTCAATTAATACGCTACAAAAATTCTCTTCTCCCTAAGCCAAAGTTTCTTTGCAGGTAAGAAGTAGCACAGGAACATTTACATTTCACCTATGAAAGTTGCAATGTTACAGAACAAAAACCAATTTGAAAGCATGTCTTCAAAGAAATCACCATTTCAGCTTGTTGGCAGTTTTAGCAAGAAAGGAAAAAAACACAGCAGGGGGGAAAAAAGTTGAGCTTGAATTTCAAGTCTCTAGCCTAAGCTTACGCACCACCACTTCAGCTCATTTTAAACTGAGCGGTGACATTTTAAGACTATTTGAAGGTGCAGATTTCCAGTGTCTGCCACTTTTCAAGGTGAAATTACATATTAAAAAAATCTATGAAAGAACCCAAAAGTTTTTCCCAATTTTCCTCCTAAATTAAAGTCTTGAATCCTTCCAAAGTTCCAGACAAAAATAGCAGTTGGCATCTCATGGAACGTTATACTGTCACAGATTTCTGTACAGGTTGTTTAACTTTAATTGTTACTTTCATTTCTCATGGAGGCGGAGGAAGGAAAAAAATATTTTTCCTTTTTTTTTTTTTTTAAAGGAAACTCCAGAACAAGAAATGTGACTTTTTTATCCAGTACTTTGTAAAGTACTACCTCTTAAAAACATTCAATACATCACAGAAAACTTTTGAGACACATCTCCTAAAATACTGGCAGTGTGTTTTCTGAAAGACTTGGTAGCTTCCAAATATTTGCATTTTAATAATCACTAGTGAGACTAGTTATAGTACACTATGTACAAGTAATACTCATCCTTCTGGAGATGCTTTATTGTTACCAAAAATAAACATTCCCTGGACTCTCAATTTGATATAGACACTGGGGACAAACAAAGAATTACCTTTAAATTTTTATGAATTGGGTAAAGAATCTGAATGTGCCAACCCTAAAAAAATATTAACCTACCTTTGAGAAAAATCCCCACTTAGATGTGAAAATTACACTAAACATGCTGGTAAAAACTCTTCACTGAAATCTGTATTAGTAAGAACCAAACTCACAATAGCTGAAACTAGAGTTGCTAGACTTAAGCAAAGAGAAACCTATCCTGCTAGAACTAAATTAATTTCTCCAAACTGTTAAATGCTTCTCATCAGAGAGAACAAGAGCTTTAAAAATGAAAAACTTTTCACTTGCTCCAATAAAATCAGTATGGTGCTTTGTAAGTTAGAAATAAGTATCTCGAGCAATGTACAAGTCTGTTGTCCCATTCCTGGCGCACATTTGTGCACACACTGCCTTTCTTTCGTGTATGAATTTTGGAATCACGGAAGACCTGGTAATGTTAAATACATGTGCATGATGCCACAACACACCTTCTTTATCCAACCACACATTTGTTGCTCACGGACGGCTCTGCCCGGTACTCTCCTTCGCACCTCCCCAGACACTCTGGCTTTAAACCGTGCTCCGTATCGCCGTGCTTGGCGATATGAGACCCAAAACCCCAAAATTTTCAGCTATTTATGAACTTTCTTGCGGCGCGCTGAAGATCGGGATCGCACGGTGTCCTCCACGACTGGGAAGTTGGCCGGAGCGGCCGCCAGACTGAGCTCCCCCCTGGCCCCTCCCGAGCTCCCTCCCCGAGCCTGGGGCGCCCCAAAGCCGAGGCGGGAGCCCCCAGCCCAGCCGCGCAGTCCCGCGGGAGCGGGCGGGCGGCCCGGGGCGCGCTCAGCCTCCCCGCCCGGCCGGCCCCGGCTTCCGGGAGCCCGGGCGGACTTGTCCCAGCCTCCCGGCAGGAGAGGGACGAGCTGCGTGCCGCGCTGCCCACGGCGGGCACACGGATTTCCCGTGATTTCACGTACACACACACACTCACACACACACACATACACACCTCCCTCTGCCCGCGCCGGAGCCGCCGCCGCGTGCCGCCGGCTGGAGCCGAGACGAGGGGAATGGAATCGCCGGGTCTGCCCCTCGTTCTGCCTCCCGCCACACGCCCGCCGCCCCCCGCCCTTCGGAGGAGCGACGGCGAGCTCGCCCCCAGCCCGGGTGTGCGCCCCGCCGGGCGGGGATCGGAGCCGCCGGCCGGGCTGGACGGAGCCAACTTAGACAAAGGGCACTCCAGACTCCATGTCTCCCCCCTCCAGCTGTCACCGGCCGGGAGCCCGCGTGTCTGCCCACCGGCGCCCCGCGGGAAGGGGACGCGGCTGCTCCCCGGGAGCCGCCGCCGCCGCCCCCATCCTCCCCTCCCTTCCTCCCTGCCGCCCCCTCCCCTCCTCCCCTCCCCCATGACAAAGGACCCGGGTATAAATAGCCGCTCCCGGCACTGCCGCCGCCTCAAGCCCGCGAGGTGTCGCTCGCTCGCTCGCCTGCCCGCTCGCTCACTCACCCGCCCCCCCGCCGCCCCGGCTCCGCGCCGCCGCCGCTCCCGCCGGTGCCGCCGCCAGCTCCGCTCGGCGCTCCCGCTCTGCCTCCCTCCGCCTCCGGCTGCCGGATTCACCCTCCCGGACCGAGCGCCAAACACGCCGGCCCAATCGCCATCGCGCTCATTGGCGAGCGCCGAGCGCCGCCCCCATTGGACGGACGGCCGCGGCCGGGGCCCCGCCGGGCCAATCGGGCGCGGCGGGGGGCGGGGCGAGGGGCGCGGCCTCGCTCCCCACGTGCGGGGGGGGGCAGGGAGGGGTGGGGAGAACTCTTTGTTCTCGCGCTGCCCGCGCGGGGGGACGGGGGGCTCGCGCTCCCCCCGCTCCCGCCGCCCCCCGCCCCCCGCGCGCCCGCCCCCCCCGCGCCGCGCGGCGGGGCCGGGCCCGGGGCTGCGCCGCGCCGGGGAGGCTTGAAACTCTCCGGCCGCCTCACGTGGAGAGCGGGAGAGGGAGGGGAAAGGGGAGGCAGGCAGGCGAGAGGATTGGCGGGCACCGGGAGGGGCCGCGCTCCCGCTCCCGCTCGGCGCCGCTGCCGAGTTTGAATCGGTCCGAGAGCGGGAGAGGCGTAACGGCCGTAACGGTCCCGGGGGGCGGGAATGTCCGGAGCGGGCCCTCCGTCCTCGCCGCCGCTCCGCCTGTTGCTCCCCCGGCGCGGGAGCTCAGCCGCCGGAGGTCACTCCAGCCTTTCTCCACCCTCCGCGGGGAAAAATGAAATTGCCAAGATAAGTTTTCCTGGCGGGTACTTAGCCCTTCCCTTGTGACCGCATCCCTTTCCGATGCGTCCCGCATCGAGTGCCACTTCCGAGATACACTGGAGCCGTACCCTTACTTCCACAAGTCCCGACATCCATCCTTCCTTACCAAATACCACCTCCCCTCTTCCTTGTGGCTACCTCAGCGCATCTTCAGGGGCAGAAATGAGCAGCGGCCGCTGTAAGGGGGTTCTGACTAAGACAAGTCTCTCACGGAGGAAATAAATCACAAACGCGCCCACGTTGCCAAATCATGCCGTGGGCTTGCGTGGCTCACAGATGTGACACGTCGGGAAAACGAGGATGTATCAGCCTCGGAGGCTGGGGACAGCCCACGCCCGCGGGGCAGCCCCGCCGCTCCCCGGCGGATGTCTCGGCCGGCTGAGTCACTTTGCAGCGCTGCTGCCTCGCGTCCGCCTGTTTGACCTTTGCTCGCCCAAACTTTACCGCCGCCAGCCCTCCTTCAGTGCCTCGCACCGGCGGCTTCCTCTCCCGCGCGGTTTCCCCCTGTCGTGGGGGGATGTCATAAATCGCAGCAGCAAAGTGCTCGCTCCGCATCAGGCTCGCATCCTGTCGCTCGCTACGAGCTGTCTCCAGCCTCTAAGGTTGCTGTCGTTTTCCCTCGTTTCTAATCTACGAGTCGCGCTCATCAATCTTGTTGCCGAGGTTGTATTTAAACCTTGAGGGTTCGTGCACCTTTACTCTGCTGTCGTCCTGCTCTCTGGTCGCTCCAGCCTTTACTCGGCTTCAACAGGGAAAAATAAAATTGCCAAGATAACTTTTCTAATGATACTCTCCCATGTGTCCCACATCGAGTGCCACTTCGGATGTGCGCTGGAGCAATCGACGCATCCTTGTTTCTGTCATCCTTCCTCACCAAATATCAGCTTCCCTCTTCCTTGTGCTTCCTAGCGCTACCTTAGTGCTTCTTAATGGTCAAAGTTCAAAAAATGAGCGGTGGCCACTGTAATGAAGTCCTAAGTGATAAAAATCTCTTGTGGAGAAATAAATCACAAATGCACCTTCATCCCCAAATAATGCAGTTGGTTTATGTGCCAAGTGAGGCTTGGTGTTCTTCTACTTAAAGGCAATGGACTTGTGTGTTTTTATAGTCTCTTTCTATGTTAAAGTACTTAAAATTTCTGGACTTCATTGTGTATTGAGCTTGGAGTGAGGTCTCAAGTGTGGGCATTCCTGCCCTGTGTATTCTTGATTTACCTCGTCGCCTTGAAAAGCTACTTCTAATAGTAGCTCTCCTTTTTTTTTTTTTTTTTTTTAATCTCCGGGGTTTCATGAGTTACAAGCAAAAAACATGCAGCAGAAATTATTTCCTGTTACAGTTACATGTCATATCATGGTAGATAGCTATAAACTTCCTCTAATTCTAATGGAGTGGCTGACAATTGAGAAGATTATCTTTAAAACATTACATTTGAAAAATATTAGTCATTTCTGGAAATTTCAGCTCTTTTGAATTTATTCTGCCCCAAGATGGCTGCCACCACCAAAATGGCTACCCAGTCCCTTCACAATTTAGGTTTTGTAATTTATTTTGATCCTTCAAGTTGCATGTCATGAGATCTGGTTTTGGTCAACAAGAAAAAAAAAATTGCTAGATAAGGGTGAGGTAACTTAATGTAACAGGTACGCTCACCCATGAGGTAGAAAGATCTGCATCACAGAACCTACCCTGTGAACTAAACCTCAGCACCGATCACATCCTTTTCCTCTCTTGCACAGCACATTATTCATCTGCTACACCTGAAACTGATGCTTACTAGAAAACCGTACATGTTTTGAACTGAGTTACTCTTTTTCCTTTGCACTGTACAAAACAACCTCTCCACCAAGGCTCCATTCTTGGTTCTTAAAGCTATGAACTCCTGTCAAAAAACCCCATGAGGGGCCGATTTCCTGATCCATAGTTCAGGCTGCCTCAAACATCCTGGAGAATTTTAGTAACAGTTTGATTCTCTACACCGGATAATGTTGCAATAAGCTCCTTATAGGCTTTCTGTTTTCACAGAGTAAACCACCCAAGTAGTTTTCTGTTTCTGCTGTATTTCTGTGATTAAAGAACAACTATTTGAACAAGGATCTGTATTATGCAGAGACATTCAGATTGGATCTTTAGGCAAAAATAGTGCAACAATTTTTGAAAGAATTACAAAACCTGGTATTTTGAGGAGTCCTTCTCAAAGGAGTGAATTCTCGTGGTAGCATGGAACAGTGCTTTTTGAGAAAAGTGGAAAACATTGAAGAAATACATGTGTTACATGACAATGAAATAAAATCAGGCTCAAAAAAAAAGCATCAGTTTTAGACCCTTCTGGAACTGTTGAAAGGATTTGCCTTTTTTTTATAGCTAACACACCGTAGAAGAGCTTTTCCTATGTTCCCAACACATGAATGTAACATGTACATTAATATTGTATGTATGACAAAAATAGTAGAATAAGGATTTGTCAGTGCTAGATCACCAGCATCAATTAGACATAAAAATAACTGTTTGACAGCATCAGAGGATGCTCCTAACTATGATTGCTTCTGGAGGGGGGGGAATATGTATGTGCCTCTTTTCACCCTTTAAAGGGTGACATTTGAGTCCAGGAAAAAGAAGGTGCCAACAAAAATTTTGCTACAAAGCAAAATTAACAGTTCAGTGGTTTCTTTTAGGTATTTTTAATATCTCAAGTAAGGTGGTATTTCCAAAGCATAGATTATTCTTTATGCACTATTATCCTAAGATTTCCTTGTAGTCAGAATCATAGGGGTTTTTTTTCCATTAGGCTGCGGGAACCAAGCAAGACCTGTCTGGGAACTACCTTGGCCTGGAATAACGAGAGATATTGGCCAGTTTTCCCCTTGCCCACCAGTCTGGTTTTTTTTTCAGGAGAGGCACAGCAAGGCTGCCCCCAGCACCGGCAGCTCGGAGCAGACACGCCGGTAGCTGCATCTGTAATTCTTGTAGATAAGCTGGTGACTTGCTGATGGCAGCGTCGCTTTCCTTTGTGCTCCGGAATGGCAGCGAAACAAAGCTGCGTGCAGCTTTGGGCTGGCTCTCCTCCGTGGCGCGGGCTGGTGGCTCCACGGATCGGTCACACAGCCTCCAGAGGTTCAGCCTGCTCGTGTTCGAGCTCCCTTGCTCGCTGGAGGGGAGGGAAGGAGGATGCACACCCTGTCCTGGTTACACCTACCCCTACAATCAAAGCCGGTAGCGCTGCAAGTAGTATTTCATCCCGTAGAACGTTTAGGAGCGTGATCTTTGTTTCTTTGTGTTTTCCTAACCCTGTACTTTTCCAGAGACCCCAGCTTGTTGTGTGTCTGAAATTCTGCGTTTTGGTCCATGTGAATTTGATGAGATTTTACAAAATGTTTACATACATGGAAATGTAAGTACAATCTAAAATCTAAAGTAAGTAGAGTCTAAATCTGTATTAGCATTTATCTCTTATGCAAAGCAATGATTACGCAGAAATCAGCATATAAAGTGGCATATCATAAAAAGGCTATCAGAGGCCTTTTTAACGTACTGGACTCTTGTAACATTTTTATAAAAAAGCAGGGAGTTTATATTAACTTTTAACAAGCAATTAATGACAATGTTTTGTAACTAGCCACTTAAAGATCAGCTATGTTTTAAAATGTTTTACATTAATATCTTACTGGTACTTATGGACCAATTTCCCTGAAAGAAATGCAACCTTTTGAACGCTTTTGCACATCCTTTCTGACCTCTTTTTTTCCCCACTTGCCATATGCTTCTCTGCAGAATTGAATTTAATAATCAGAAAATAGGCCAACATAACTGTGGGTATGGTGCTCATTAGGCTAAATGAGGAGGAGACGAGTCATTGCAAGATATAACATATACAACAGTGTCTGTCAGACCTGCCATGTCTCAGCAATGGTGCTTGAAGGTCCTGCACTGTCCTTCCTGGCTACCCTCACACTCCAAAGTGGGGTGCTTGGCCTGAAGGCACAGGGCCTGGGGACTGGAAAGGGCAGCAGCACAGCCCCACTGCCAAAGGCATGCCCCTGAAAGAAGCACCACACCGTACTCCAAGGGTCCCTGCTAGCAGAAGTTACTCCTGCTGTGGACTCTTTGCCTGCTGTGCAACTAAAGGAGTGGCTGCCAATTCACTTGATGCACTTTCCACAAGAGCCAGTACCTGCAAACTCACCCAGCCAAAGGAGAGGTTCTCAGTGTCAAACATATTTGGTGGCAAGTGTGGACATATTGTCTAACAATGAAAATTAAACAGACTGCATGCATGGAAAAAAAGGTGTAACAGTGAGTACCTTGCTAATCATAGCCAGGATTTGATGCAGCAGTATTACAGGAAAATGCACAGATTTCTGTGCCATTTATGGGCTGCCTGCATCTGATGCTGTGAATGGTAATGCATGCAGCTGGTTCCTAGCTCTGCAAAAGCATCAGTCACACAGACCCCTCACACACATCCCCAAGTAACAGAAAGCTACCTGTCCTTTCACTGAGCATTTGCCTTATGTGTCATGGTAAAGGTATGTAATACATTTTTTACTGGGTATAAGTGTTTTCACTATGCTGTGCCACCTCAGCTCTGTTATACTGTGTTCAAGGTTTTACAGGGGATGCAAGACAAATAAAGGTGGGAGTAAGAGTGATGCAAAGAGCTGACACAAACTATGGTTCTATATTACACGCAAGACAGTATCCTTTTGGCTAAAGAGAAATGTTGCTGAAAGGAAGGCTCTATTGTTGTTTTTCTGCAACAACTTGAGCAGCAGAAGTTTCCCATTACTTTTCTAACACACAGAGATGAAGCTTATTGCATGTGATCATCCATTTCAATTTGTGATAGGGATTAATTGACTTCCCCTGCATTCAACTAGAAATGAACTTGTTTTTAAGACTATCTATAGGAAATTCTCTCACCTCAAATAATCTACTTCTGATTATTTTGTGGTCACAGGAGTTGCTTAAGTTGTGTGAGAAAAATACTTTCTCTTCCTTTTCTGCTTGCATTTTCCTTTTCTTTTTTATTCCTTACCTGACCTGCATTTACTGCTATATTCAAACCACTTAAAGGCCTAAATGGTAGAATATCACAAAATTGCCACAAAGACATATGCCTGAGAACTTAAATTGCAAAGCCCTGGCCCCATTTCCAGGTGGTTTTGGCAGTGTAGCTGTATGATACTGCTGAGTGTGCCACTCACAGAGGAGAATTTTGCTGCAAATTTAAAGGTTCAAGTGGGTATTCAATAAGTGTTGATGGATGATGGTCTCCCATCAGGCCAAATCCGAGATTAAAAGCCTGAGCTCTATTTGAATATTGTGTTTCTGATATGTTGAAGTTCTCCAGAGGCAGTGGCTAAATTACCCTAGCAGATGGACTGAGTTCACTGGCTAGAATCAAATCTTCATGTTTGGCTGCAGAATGTACTTCTTCCAACAGCCACGTGCAACATACATGCAGCGATAAGTCAGACTGTTTGCAAAAGCAAATGCAGTTGTGAAATCATTTACCCCGCCTCGTTTTCTCTTTGATATTTATGTCACGTCTGCTTTCAGCTCCTTCTTTGTAAAGGTACTGTCCTGTCCTGTTCTGTCCTAGAATTACACAATCCTGACAGTTAAAATAGTAGGAGGTGTTTGCACTTCAGGCAACCCTACATGCTTGTTTTGAAATAATGGATATTATATTATGTATATACACATAAGATCTGACATATTCAAGGTTGGTAAATTCATAAATGTAAAAATGAAAATAATGTTTATCAACATAGACTTGATTAAACTGAATGAAAAATTGAATGCCTTTATGGGAGAAAACTAGGAATGTCTATAGTTTGAAAGCGGATTTGATAAACTGTTAAATCTAGCCAGGAATGGTAAGTTATATAATCAAAAATCAGTATAAGAAGATGTATGGTAAAGACTTTACAGTGAAAGTAGAAAAATAATGATACTCATCCATCCATTGAGTAAAATAATGCAATTCATAAAAATTAAATGTTCACAAAAGTTTATGGAGATGTACAAAGTACAGAACATATATCACTTTTGCATCCCAAGCTTTTTCTTTTCCAGTCTTATGCCTTGATAAAAACATCCACAAATAGTGCAAATTTAGAAAAGGGATTACCCAGACCCATTCACTATTGTGACATTGTGTCAGTGAGTTTACTTCCTAGGTATAATGATTTCCAATTATTTCTAATTATTTCAATTTTTTTTTCTTTTGCCAAATATGCAGTTCTTTGTGATATACACATCTCTGAGGATCAAAATGGTAAAAAAAGTATATTCTGCTACTGGTCTGAGAAAGCTGTTACTGGCAAAATAATCTATTTCTAAAATCAGAAGACGATAAGCTTTTCATTCTTTATGACCATGCTTTATTGAAGGATCACTACTGCAGTGATTTATATGCATGTACAAATACAGACAGACCTGTACATTAAACTCTGCCATGCAGTGATGCAAGACTTGGTCATGAGACTGACAGACAACATTACATTTTATGTGTCAGCAGAATATGCTGGTCAGATATCTAATGGAAAGAATGACCAATTTGAATTTGTATCCAACTTGTATCATAGAACAAAAAAGTTCACTGGTTTAACAATTTAGGAATGTTACATATCACTTTCCTCTCCGAAGCCTTCATGATGGGTATGAAACATACAATTAAGAGAAATTAAGGTAACTGGACCTTAGCCAAGAAAATGATGAAATAACTGTGTCTACACAAACTGATGCTGGGAAATGTTTCCTGAAGGAGAGATGGCTGACAACGACATAAGTGTTGAAACTTTGTCTATAACTTACGTTTTAAAAGTCAGATTTTGCTCTCAATAGTGCTTAAATAATACTGAGGGCAGAAACCCATCTTTTGCCTTCAAAGCAAGAGAGTTAAAGGTGAGAAAAGGAGAAGACTAAGCAAGGCCTGTGCTGCACTAAAATTCTACTGAAGATCTTAAAATACTCCAAGCCACATTGAAGGATTGCTTCATGAAGTTTAGTATCTGTCAGACTGAGGGTGTAATTCTGATTTTCTCAATCTATGTGGGCCTTAAGTGAATTTTAATTGGCATTACTCACTGGGAAAGTGAGATGAGATTCTAAGGCTGTAAGTAAGAAGGACTGAGTCAACCAAGTGAGTGAAACAGTGACTAACTAATTAAGTGAATGAGTGAGCACGGCATTGTTTGCTTTTGTGATCCTTTCTATGCATGAGTGAATGGCAGGGCTATTACATGCGTGTGAATGAGTGGGTCAGGGTTGCTGAACAATCCATACATTTGTGTGGTCTTCCCATCCCTTGATTAGACTAATGAGCCGAGTGTTTGGAATATTAATGCATGTAGACAAGAGCTAAACTTGTTATGTAGTTGGGAGACAAATTAAAAAAAATATGATCTATAGCCTGTCAAAGTCTGTTTTCAGTTTCATACATGTAACTCTGGATGGGGTAATCAGCTGCTCCCTGGCAGGCTGCTTCCAGCTCGTCGGTGTCAGGGAGCTGAATGCTACGCTATTGCTTCTTCCAGGATTATTGTTGTAAGTGACATTATCAAATCTGTTTGTAGTTTATTGCAAATCTAATTGTGTCGTATAAACTGAAGCATTATCTGACAATGAAATGATTTTCTGTCTTATTACACTTTCATAAAAGAACAGATTTGGCTATCCTTATGTCAACTATTTTGCTTCCAAAGTAGTTAACAAGGCTAGCAATAATTTTGGCACCCAAAAAGCTTATTCCTTCAAATAGCACAAACAGAAGCAGAATAAAACCTTGTTCTCTTATGTCATATATAAATCATGTTCTGATGTCACTTTTCATTCAATAGCTGCATGCAATTAAGAGAATAGGAGTCAACACTATGCTGAAATTCAATCAAATTATAGGTGTGATGCAGGGATATAAAGAAACGGTGTAGAATTTTGAAAAACTTAGTGGGTTTTCCCCCTATGTTTTTTTTTTTGTTCTTCCTGAAGGCTTGCTTATCCTTCCATTTTTCTAAAACAAAAAATATTAAAAAAGAAAAAATGTAAATTCCAGTAGCAGAAAAGGCCAAAGAAAATATATCAAGCACTAGTTGCTACCAGTATTTCAACAACTCTGATGTCTTGACCTGAGTTGAAGAATGCTTTTAATTATTGTAAATTATTCTGAATTTGAAAGTCAAGTTTATGGGAAACATATGTATATTACATAATTAATCCTACAGTTTTTGTAGGCTCTTTCTTGCATGTTGGCTGATTGTTCCAGTACAAGATATTTCCTGATCCTAAGCCAATTTCTGCCCTTTCATCTGCACTACACTCTCTCAGAATATTTCAGTAAACTGAGCAGCTGGTAGTATTTTTTCATATATCTTATGATCTGAAAACATTTTGCCATTCTTTAAGAAGCACAAATCCTTTGCTTTTTGCATCCTCCAGGTTTGGATGGCAGTCCTCCAGTGAAGGACATGATTTGGCAAACAAAGTGATTTAGCAAAATGCTGATGTTCTGCATATGCTGCCATCTTTTCCAAGTTATTTGGTCTCGAATTGAATGCCTCAGACTATATGGCTAGCTTTACAGAGAGTAACAGTTTTAGGATTCTTCTGGGTTTTCCTAGCTAAAAAGTTATCTGATTTTACAAGCAAAATTGTCACTGATGTGTGTGTCACTGTGTTCAAGCCCAGTGCCAAAGGTAAAAATTTGTGACTTATGCTCTGATGGAAGTCACATAAGTATGTCCTAATTACCCAGGAAGTGGTAAAACTAGGGTAGAATTTCATTCAGGTCTCATGACAAAAGTGATCAAACTCAGGAACAAATAGAGGTTTTAAATTATTGAAAAAGTTTTAAATGGCAACTCTTTTATAGAAAACAGCAAAGTATTAGTCTATGTTTCAAACTGATGGTTAAAATGTTTTTAAATTCTTCTTCAATCAAAACGTATTCCTATCTAAGGCTACTCTTAGCAGCCACTTTATTAAGAACTGAAAATTGGCTGATGCTCTTCTGAGACTTTGAGTCTCCTTCTAACAATTCCAAACAGTGCTACTGAATAGAGAAGGCTGAACAACATTTCTATGAAATGTACTGTGTTTCAAAGAACAGGGTTTATAGGTTATTTCAGTCTAGTTCTTCAGTTTATGATTAACTGCTGGGAACTTGAGGTGTGAGGAGTAGATGGTCCAGGGAACAGATGTGATTTACTCTTCCTTTAGTTTACTTTGTGGTTTTTTGCAACTACATTTGCATGTGCTAATTCTCACATTTTTAAAATAAGGATGGGATTAATGAATGTTAATAAAGTGCTTTTCATGCCAAAAGAAAAGGAGGCTTTCGGTCTCAGGATATGATTTTTAGAGTGGAAACCTACTTGTGAAACATTTAAATTATTTTCAAAGTACATTCCATTTTGGATAATCTGAATGCAATATTGAAATACAGTATTGGAAGATAAGTAGGAGTTAAAATGTGCCATATTTATTTTGGGTGGCCAAATATGTGGAGTCAGAAACCTTGCCCACAGCTGGATCAACTTTTCAGATAAGAAAGGGCAATGTTACGCCACAGAGCAAGCAAATGCTTCTCTGCATGTAATTCTTGCAGATCTCCACAAAGATGCATTTGGGCCGTGGCTTGACGTCTACCATGGATCACGGAGGTTAACCGAAGAGCAGGTGCTTCATGAAGTTATGCCATGGTTTAACCTCAGCCAGCAGCTAAATACCACACAGCTGCTTGCTCACTCCCCCCTGCCTCTCTGGTGGGATGGGGAGGAGAATTTGAAAAAAAATATTAACCCATGGGTCAATAGCAATTAAAGAATTGAAATAAAGCTGATAATAATGGTGATGATGATGATGATAATGATAGTAATAATAATATAATAATGAAAAGGAGACAGAGAGAGAGTGGGGAATAAAACCCAAGAGAAACAAATGATGCACAGCATAGTTGCTCACCCCCTCTTGATTGATGCCCAGCACATCTCCCAGCAGTGATCAGTGGCTCCCAATGTTTGAAGGCCCCACCATCCATTTCCATGCTTCATCTTTAACAGTCCAGTGTATCGGTAGATTTTCTTGGAGGCTGGTGCATTATAGACAATGTGATACAACCACTCCATGCCATGATCTTTAGCCCAGGTGTCTTTTAAGTTCTTTCAGAAATGAGTCCCATTGTCTCTCTTTTTATTTCTGGAGTTTCATGTCACCATAAGCCTTGCTTTTCAAGGCCCAGGACAGTGTTCTGGGTGGTGGCTTGGGGCACTGGGTCTGTGTCTGGCCATCCAGTGGCTGCTTCCACCGCTGTAAGCGCATGGCCCCAGCCCTGGTGGGTTGGTGGGAGTGTGTTACAGCCAACCTGCCAGGCCTGCCATGGTTACACTGCAGACACCATCCTCCACACAAGGTTGTCCTGCTTGATTGCAGCTCACATTGTAGTGTTTCACATTCATGGATAACCTTTGTGACAGTGTCCATGGATAGGTTCCACCCCTTGGTCATGAGCCCATCTGTGGGTGACATCCCTTCCTTATGGCCCAAGGTGTCATGGGCCCACTGAGCTAAAAATAGCTCACACTTATGTTGCCAATCCAGGTGTACCTGTGCTTTAATCTTAGTAATCTTAGCCTGATCCATCTGCTGGTTATTCTGATTTTCTTCAGTAACGCAACTCTTGGATACTTGAGCCATCTGCATGATGTATTCTCAACCCCAGGGTCTCCACCCAGGCATCAGTAACTTGCCACAGCAGTGTCAATGCCACCACGGCAGTGCTGCCAGTTATTCTGCTTCCATCACTGCAGCCACTCCCACAGAGTATTTGCCAATATCCATGAGTCAGCACAGAGATAAAATGCTGGCCATTTCTCTCATTCAGCAATGTCTAAAGCCAGCTGGATAGCTTTCACGTCTGCAAACCTTCTCCTTCAGCAGTTTCTGTGACTCGTCGTAGGGAACTCCTTACAACTGCTTTCCATCTCTGATGTTTCCCTACTATATGACAGGATCCATCAGCAAACAGGGCATCTTGCTTCTCTCTTTCTGATAATGTATTATGCAGTGGGGCCTCTTCAGCACATGTTACCTCCTCCTCTGGTGACAAGCTATCAGATTGCACTCTGTTTCCTAAACTAGACTAATAGACAAAAATAAATCAAAATCTGAATGATTAATTTTGTATTTTATATTTGGCCTTATAATATTGCCTGCATAAAAGGGGGACCTTATGAATACTTCTGTGCATGAGGTCCCTAAAGATTATGGACTACCATCTGGAAGTGCTGCACTTTTCCACCTTCTTAGCCCATGCTTCATGTAGCCTATTCAGAATTCTCCTCGTGCTCCCTCAAAGCGTGGAAGTTGAATGCGTAGGCTTTGCACATCACATACTCTCTCGCAGTCCCTCTTTCACAAAGTGCCTCTCACAGGTCAAGAAGTTCACATCACTGTGAAGACAGAGAGGATCAATAATAAAGAACTGCTGTCATTTGACAGCTGCTCATTGACACATATTATGAGTATCCAAATTTATTTCACCAGCTTTTGCTGCCATACTCTGTGTATAGACTCAAGGGACAAGGAAACTGCTACAGAAGCTGCATCATTAAAACCCATTTGTACAATGCTGTGGGAATGTCCAGTGTGAACAGCTTCAGATTCATGCTTTTTTTGCATGTTCTCCAAGCTGCAGCTCAATTATTTATAGTATATACAGTGTTTTCCTGAGAAACTGAATGAAGGCAGGTAAAGAGAAACTTTATTAATCCTGGGATTCAAGCTGTATCCAAAGGGCACTGGCAGTTCAGAGGACTTTTCTAGACTGCACAGCTAGAAACACTTATCCCTGTGTGCTGTATCCAGCACACAGAGAATACCACATCAAAAGCACCAAATCAGCTTCATTAGACTGCATAAACAGAAGGCTTTGTGTTTTTATTTGCTTTCCTTCTCATTTAAAAAAACATAAAACTTACGATATTGCATGCAAAATTAAATAAATGAAGCCCTACATTCATACACACATACAGTTACCTAGTTAAAGTGTAGGAAGTCAGGAAATGCAAAAGTTAATATTCTTATGTCAGCAAGGCTGCCCTGAATGGAGACAGTTTTCTCCTCTTGGTTTTTTTGTTATATTTATTCAAGATTGTGGTCCCTCTCAAACTGCAGAAACTTCACAATTTTTGACAAAAAGATAGTAACATCTGGATCAAACCAAGCAGACTGCTCTCACTTGTTTGTAAAAATGTGACTAAGCCTTTGCTTAATAATAAAAGAAAACTCTAATAAAATTAACTGAATACATTGCTTGCTATACTTCTGCTGTTTAATGTACGCTGTAAAATAAACCAGATGTACATTGTGCCCAAATTAATATTATTGTAAAAGCTTGATATTTACATTCTGTAAATCCTACATTAGTGAATTGGAGAACAATTCTGCGCTGTCAGATTCGAGTATTTTAATTATCTTCTACTCATTAGTCCAAAGTGACCAACATCCAGCAAGTTACTAACAAAGAGAGGAATTCCAGCACCTCTGCTGAAGGAGCCTCAAAATATATATTCTTCTAAGGACTGCCGAAATATCTTTATTAATTACCATGTTCTTCATTTAGAAATGTACAGTACTTGGCAATTTATTATCTGAACAACTTTTCAAACACAATGTATATGTGTTTGAAATAATGTATAAATAAATGTTTGAGACCTGAGTTAACTGGTTAAAAATCTTTCTGAAGCATATTCATACTATGATTGATCACCGATATTTTACAATGCTAAATATGCAAACAATTTCAACTGGTTTAGTCCAGTGAATATTGTATATTTATAAGAAGTTATTGGGGGAAAAGGTACCCCCTGGGGGAAGTGTGGTCCCTGGTTTGGTTTAATTTTTTAAGGGAGGAAACATTTGAACATTTACTATTTACTATTATTTTGAAATTGATAATGAATATTTCATTTGACTGAAAGGACCAATAGAAATAGCATGTACAAAAAAATCCCCAATTTTATTAGGCTAAACATTGCTCTGCTGATCCCAAAACCTACTTACCGTTCTGTCTTCTAGTTGAAATCAAGTCTGCCAAGAATCACATAATTTTGATCTGTTTAGAAGAAAAAGTCATATGTTAGAGCTGGATTTGCAACCTAGCTTGCAAATAAGCCTACCCTGAGAATGTGAATGTTTCAAATTAACTGCAAGTCCCAAGCTTCTTGTGTAAGTCTGCTGTGAGTGCTGAGTAAAGAAAAATGCAGCTTGAAGAAGCAAGTGGAGACCTTGAGTAGCTGTTATTTGGCCATTCAGTATTCATTGCCCATAACCAAGGGCAGTAAAAATGTTTATGAACTCTGATCATTTCCCATGGGATTAGTAACATCAGAATTTCTACAAGAGCACTTTATCTTCCATTTATGCATCATACTATAGTTTCTAAAGTTATAATTACCTGTGTGTTTCAAAACATAATGTGTGTGCAAAGGAGTCAATTCCTGTTTATAATGTGTGTAAACTATGGAATACACCAATTTACCAACAACAATAATTTTTTTCAGTTTCATTTTAGAAATACAATCTTTTTAATCTTCTAGAATTCACATCTAGAATTCTCATTTATTGAAAGAAAGGAAAACTAAACCTATACTCCTGATATCCACAGAATAGCAGAAGGAGGGATCAGAAGAGGATTTAGTCCCAGTTATTTAGTAGCTGAAATTTAGATTGTATCATCAGTAGAGGCTGCTTTGGTGGGTTGAAAAATGCCCAGATTTAGTCCCAGTACTGTACAAAATCAATAATATACACACAAGATCAAATATGAGTGTAAAAGTGGATAGTTGGGTGTAACTGAAAAATTATAGAGGGCTCTGTTGTGGCTTCTTTATGAACCATCTGCCACATTAGACATATGTAATATATGCAATATAGAGATAGTTTAGGCCTGCAGAAAGTAGTCTGCAGTTTTACAGGATATTTTTCTGGTTTTCAGTCATATTAAAAAGCTGTTTGTCATGAGTAAATCCAGGGAGGACAGAGGACATCTGCCCTGTAAAATTTAACTCTAGACAAATTGTGTTTGGTTGGCCTTATTTTTTTTCCTCTCTATATGTAAAAAAAGCATAATCAATTTTTTTTCCCCTAGTGCTGCAATCTTTTGACAGGGGCTGCAGAAAGACTTGCAAACACTGAAGATAGTAATCTTATTTTCAGAAAAACAGCAGTTGAACTGAGTATATTTTTGGCAAAGCAGCAGTTCCCCAGCCATCACTTGGTCATCAGTTCACTGCACTGTGATGTTCAATGCCCTGCTCTGGCACTGGAGCCTTCCACTGGAAAGTTCTTCATCCAAGACCATCAACACACTTGAAACATTGAGAGAGTTTGCATTGGGTTGGTGTTTAAAATTGCAATGGTCATTGTGGTTTTCATGCAGCGCTGGTCTAAGTGTTAAATACAAGTTTATGAAACTGTCATGAAATCACAATCTGATTTTAAATTCATTTAGCATCACATGTGGCACTGAGATGTGATCCTACCTCATAAGCTGCTAGTGTCCTAATTTAGGAAATAATGTCTGCCAGAAATCTAAAATGGATTAGACCAAAATGTTAACATTAGGAATAACCAAAAATAATGCATGTTTTCCATCCTTAGGGTCAATAACATTTTTTGGAAGCATGTATATCTTGTAATAAAAGGGGCAGCTTGTTTCTAATTACAGAACCTATTTTTAAAGAAAAGGAAAGCAATATATTTGTTAGTCAAAGATACCAAGATAAACTCTGAAAAGGACTGTGCACCTCCTTATTACTGGGAAAGAGTTATAGATGCAGCGGTTTAGTTCAGCATCTTTCAAAATTTAATTTAATTATTGGTATCTGCCTTGCTTCAGTTAAGCCATAGTGTTGTGTTAATTGAACAATTCTAATAATTTTCTGGATTGTTTCCAAATGCCTCAGTTTTTGAAGGAGATCAACCAGCTGAAATGTCACATTTTACAAAATGACAGACATACTGTGTCCAATACAAATATTTGTCTTCCTTGATATGTCACAGGAATTTTTAGAGAGTAAGAATATGATATTTCACTTCATCCAAGTGCTTTGTGGGTTTATTGGCTAAGTGGTTTATGCTAATACCTGCACCTGTTTTATAAGTATTAACAAATTTAAAATTTTTGGATAGCAAGCAGTAGTATCTTCTAAGTTATTAATAAAAGTATTTTTGGTAGGATTTACCATTTGACAATTTTGTTTATGTATTATTCTCTTCAAGTGCTTTTCCACTGTTAGACCCATTTCCTGGCAGGCTTATCACACACACAGTGGAGGAAGAGTCAAGAGGAATGGCATTTACCATTAAAAATAAAATTTACAAAACCAGTCTGGTGTGAAACTTTGAAAGCTGTGACTTTGTCAGATTGTATGATGCTCTCATGAAGTATTTAATCCTACAGTTAAAAGAGGATGATAGACACCATTTTAGAATTACTGATGCTTTTCAATGATTCTTATTTTATTGAATTATTGTCCTTTCTAATAATTGGTTTCCAGTTACTTCTTCCCAATTTTGTTTTCTGATGTGTTTTACTTAAGCTTACCTTGAGCATAGCTGAATCCATTCTCTCTTGCCTGAGTATCCTCACAATCAGCTCTTGAGCACTGCAGGTCAGGCGTAGCAAGACCTTCAGGACCATAATGATGTGATTACACCATGGTCTGAAACAAGGAATCAACAGCTCTTACTTGTTACCATATATTGCATACACATTCAAAATATGCAATGAAACCTAAAATAAACCTGAAAAGGTTGAAGATGTTTGTAGTACAACTGGTCAACTTTGGCATTATACACTGTAAAGATTATTTGCAGTATAAAGCATGCATTTGACTTAAAACAGTTGTAGACTGTCAGATTTTGTTGGAAGATAAAAGAGGTATTTACCAATTGATTTGCTTTCTAAGGTACAGAATCAAGGTTGTTTGCCTTCACCCCTATTTTTTGGAAGAGTCAGCCGGTTCCTTACTCACATGCCCAGACTTTGGGGTCCAGATGCTGAGAGCTTCCCAGATCTCTGCTAGTCCCAAACTGATCAGAAGAGGACAGGCAAGCTGCATACTTGTAGGGGATCAGAGAACAATAGCAAAACTTGGGTCTTAATGTTAGAGAGAAGTTATTTTTAGCAGAAGCCGTGCTTTTGTGTACCTGTATATATCAGTGAAGATATAACAGAAAAGGACATCTATTATAGGCCCTATTTTTATAGTTTGTAGATAAACTAGAAGTCTAGTTTCTAATTTAGTATGAATGCAAATAAATTCTAAATAAAGTCTGTCTTTAACTGATGGAATAAAACTCTACTTAGCAGCAAATTAATTCATTTAATAAATCATAAGACTATTCTGAGGTGAAAGTGAAGTAACCCCTACTTTGGTGAGCCCATGGACAGCTGAGATGTCCCTTCAGCTGCAAGGTGGGCAAGGAAAGCCACCTGAGGTAAGTTTTGTCTAGTACGAATACACATTTGAGAATTAATTATGTAGCTGGGCATTTCCAGGGTTTCAGTTTGTGTCAGCATTTTTAAGTGACTTTGGTGTTCCTCAAATACATTGAAGTGTTAAATGTTATGCAAAGCTTTCCCCGAAATGGAGCTGCCCTGGTGCAACCAAAAAGGGGTAAGGACAAAAGAGAGAAGTAAGCAGCAGGAGGAAAGGAGGGTTTTCTCTGCACCCCTGTCAGGAAGTCAGTGTGGAAAAGAAGAAGGAAATACAAACATCTGAGTGTAAATCAGTGAAGACCTGAGAACAGGGATGAAGCACGAAGCAGGGAGGGGAAGGCATTGAGATGTTATGAGGCCTGTAAATAGGCAAAAGGAGAAAGAGTTATGGAGTCAGCTGGGGTTTAAGTATCAATTGCAGGATGTAGTGCTTGTGGTAGCTACTGTTAGACCTGATGAGCTAGAAAATACCATGAAGATTTCTGACTTTGTATCCCTGAAGTCTTGGGGATTACTTTGTGGGGTATAGCACTGCTGGATTTTTTTTTCCTTGCTTTTGGTCTCATTTTCTCTATCTGCTAATACATCTGTGCTGACGGGCTTTAGGAAAACCACCAGCTTATCTACCAAGCATAAAGAAAATCAGTTCTAGCAAAATAAGTTTACTATTACCTCCTGTTCAAATTCACTCATAGAAATGTGAAGCCTACATATCCTTTTTGTCTCTCACTGGTGATGGTTTCATTGCTACACAACAGAGGAGGTGGATGCAAGTCAACAGGCTTTGGGTTTCTTCTTCACTTTCCCAGACACATTTGGGTTTTGGATCAATTCACACTTTTAGCACCTCTTTCTTTATTTTTTTACAAGTGAACCGATGAAATGCAGAATTTTATAAAACACCTCATAAGCCTTGGCTGGCAGAACATCAGATATAATTAGCTTAAAAATTGGCTGAACTATTAGCTAAAAAATTATTTTCATTTTCCAACATGATTTTTTAATGCCAAATATTCCCTGCAAAAATAGTAGTAGTAGCAGTAGTAGTAGTAGTAGTAGTAGTAGTAGTAGTAGTAGTAGTAGTAATAATAGCAACTATGATGATGAAAATTCACAGCTCATTACACTTAATTTCATTCCTATTGTTATTTTTATCTTTTTAAAATGAAAGTAGAATTTAAATATATGTCAGAATGCAAACACTCAGACTGGCTTCATATAAATTTTGGTTACTGGTTTATGCAGGAAAATTAAGCAGAATAGTGTAATCTATTCCTTCTATACTGAGTAGAATTTTTAATATATACAGTGAATTACTGTAAGTTATGCAGTGGTTATAATGACAGGGGAACAAATTAATAATAGTGGTTTTTTTCTGGTTTGAGTTCTGGTTAGTGCAGGCAAAGACACAGTGTTAAAAATTGATTGGGAAGCAGGTTTCTACTTAGAAAAGAAAACTTTCCCAAAAATGCCGTGAAAACATTTGTATTTATGACTAAAATATTAGTTTTAGAATACTGTAATTATAATACAGATATTTAGACAATAGAAAGAATTTTAAGTATTTATTTTCAACATTTTGGGAAAAAATGGTATTTTACTACATGAAATATCTCATCTCTCCCTGAATTTTGCTTGCTTGTACTGCTGACAAGACTACACCCTTAACTACTTGCTAGCACTTAGAGAGCTGCAGAGCTGGCGGAGAGTCAGCTGGGCTTTACTGAAGCCTTCGAATGCGATGACCATTTAAATCGCCATTCCTTCCCTGCCGGCGGCCCCGGGGCAGCGGCGGGGGTGCCGAGATGACAGCGGGGTCACGGCGGGCCGGGCCGTGCGGTGACAGGGACGCTCCGCCCGGGCCCCCGCGCCGCGCACGTCCCGCCCGGGGCGCAGCCAGCTGGGCGCTATTGAAACGTGTCGCTCGAGTGCCACTTGGCACGGGCACTGCTGGGTCTGTGAAAAGGCCATCCAGCACCCCGGGGTCGAGGGAATCCCAGCCAGATTCTTTCGTGACCGAGAGAAAGCCCCGGTCGTTGTGCTGACGAGCACGAAGAAAATCTGCTCGCTGCGGGTTCGGGGAAACTGAGAGCTGCGAGGATCCATGTTTATCCCAGGGTGTTGCATGGGAGAACGCAGTCACGTAAAATCCAACCCCCTTCCTACCCAAAACTATAGATTTTTCTACAGTTCTTCGCTTGCAATGAATATCTACTTATACATTCGAATGCTAATTATAAATGTCCGCTGAGACTACTCACTTAACATCTTGATTTATATTCAGGCTTAACCGTCACTTCTAATTAATATTCTGTTTAAGCCTGTATAAATAATACATGCCATGATTTAAAGTAAAATATTTAAAACCGTAATAAAATAAGCAGGTAAAATTCCATATGAGGCTTACTTTTTACACCCACAGTACAAACTCTTGTAAGCCAATGCATTTCCTGTTTTTTATTATCTTTCCCTGCTTCCTGCAGCGTAGGAATAAATAATTTTAAATACAAGAAGAATATATACTCTAGGATCTTATATTTTTTTTATTTGACATTTGTTGTTTCATGGTTTGGGAGTTTTTATTGTCCTTTTGGTATTTTGCTGTATTTAAGAGGATATATTCTCTCTCTTTGAGTCACCATTTCTTGTAATTATCCTTTCTAATATCTCTGCATTCATCTGCAGAGGAAATTGAGCACTGCCTTATTTTTTACACACTGAATGACCCAGAGAAGCTACTCTGCAGTATGGCTTATCACTGGCAGATCATTTCTGCTTTACCATATTTGAAAGAAAGCTTAAATTAAGAATTTTTTATTAAAAAAAAATTGAGAGCCTTTAGACTACGAATTTGCCTCAGATACCTCTTTGAATATAATTGTTTCGGGGTTTTGAGAAAACATAATGTAATACCCCTCATAAAAATAAAAAATAGGCCATAAAAGGACGCTAAAGTTAAGTGACATGCATAACTTGAAATTCAAATCCTGAAGATATGGGAAGAGCATTTTCTCTTTACACAGATGTACCCCAGCATTCTGCCCAGCAGCAGCAGATCATGCTCTATATGCCTCGCTGGCTGGGAAAAATGGGAAGATTAAATTTTATGTTAAGGACATGTCCAAGATAGCTGAGGTTATGTGAGTAATTTTCATATCGTCTCTGTGTTTGTTTGATACACATGATATAGTAACATCTTTCTTGTAAAGGCTAAAGAGCTGCTGTTTTAGTTACTGTGAAGCCTGTAGATGATTTTACATAAATGCTTAAATATTCATTCTGAATACGGCTCCAAACAAGACAGGGTTGTACATAATTTCAATTAATTTATTTCACAGTCAGTAGTATTGCTTTACACCCATCACAATAGTGGCAGAAATTAGACTTGTGCTTCTCTCTAAGTGTGAATAACATTACAGTGAAATTTTTAAGCAAATAACCTCCTAAGAATAAAAGATGTTATATTAAGTAATTAGATGGGATGCCAACAGGCTGGCCTCCCGGTTATTGTTAGAGTCATGAAATAATTACTTTCATTTTCATTGACTAGTTTGTTCCAGAAATTGCTTTTCTGATGAGTTGCAACCAATACGTAGATACATGAAAAGTAAGACTCATTTAAAGAACACTTTTTGATTTTATTGTGAAAAGGAAAGTGTCTACACTCCACAATGAGCTGAACTGTCAGTGAGTTGAGCTGAGGCCAGACAGACAGAAAAGACACCTGGTTTTCTGTGTTGGAGTTTCTGAGACTGGGCTCTGCTTGGTTCCCTTCTGAAAGGCATTCCAGATCAGCTTCTCATCACCAAAGTATTTTTGCTTAAACTTAATTATAAGTACTTCACCTACTAGCTTTGATAGACCCATTGAAAATGGGCTCTATACTCGTAAGTTTTACCTGCAGAATAGTTCCTGTTAGCATATCTTAGTCACCACTGGGTTGCAGGAGATGAGTGTTATCATCTAGTGATTTTAATAAGTTCATCTATTTTGCAGTGGAGTTGGCTGGCTGAGCCAAAAATTTCTGGATGTAATTTTAAAAAGAAAAGGAAACTAAGTATTTATTTACTGTTCATTTGTTTTCTATTAATTTACTTTCCTGACCACTGATAAAAAAGAACAAATCAGTGTTCCTTGAAATAAAATATCTTCTCGAGAAAGACAGTGACCAAAACTAGTTTCAGTTCCAGGTATTCAGGCACTTTACTCAAACTGTGGTAGCTGATGACATTCCCAAGAGAGGAAAGTCAAAGCAAACCCTGCAGCTGGGCCACAGGAACACTGTAGAGAGGCAGGGAGAGAAAATTAAATACTCATGGGTGCTTTTTCATGAGAGCTGCGATTAACAGTGACTCTCATTTACCTATTTTTTTAAAGCTCATTTCTTGACCTCTTGGTTGAAATCAAGGGCAGATTCTTTGGGGAGAAGCAAGGGAGCTTCAGTGCTCTGCATTAGGTGCTGCCTGTCCTTTGCCAACTCACAACAGTTGTTTCCATCCTTAACACAGATAAAATCATGCAGCCAAAGAGGTCAGAAAACTGCAGTATCTACAGTTAACCCCTTTCCTTCCTGACTCCTGATTTCAAAGCCATGCTTGTGCTTTCTTTGGAGACAGATAGGTGGTGGGGTGATTTCTGGGACTGGCCACAGGGACCCCTCTATGGGAATTTTGGGCGCTGCTGCGCTGAAGGCAAATGCCTCCCTGTGCAATGAGGTCATAGTGGTGCTGTGAGATTTGCCAGGGTGTAAATCACAGCCAGTTGGAAAGGCAGCTACAGAGTGGCTGAAATCTGACCACACATAATTCATGATTCCTGACAATTCATGTCCAAGCCACCTTGCAGCTCATCACCACTGGCAATGCTGGCTCTCTCCCCTCCACAGCCAGATCACCAGGGTGGCCACAGCCCCCTTGTCACAGGTCACAGCCCAACATTTAAACACAGAGCATCACTGATCTCAGGTTCGATACATATTTCAGCAGTTGCTGAAAATCAGATGCAGCACCATTCAGCTAGTCCTTCTAAACCTGTCTGTAACATAAAGCTGTGTCTTGAATTGCTCTAGTGCAAGCTGTGAGGTGGAGCCCAGAGTTATTAATCTGATAAAATACAGAATGGGCAGGGGCAGCATGGAAACTGGAAGTGGAAATGCCTTCCGACACCTCCCTGCTGAAGGTCTTCTGAGTGGCATCAAAAGGAGAATTTCTTTTTCTCCCTTCACTTTTAGTCAAATATTTCTAAAAATTATGTCATAATCTTCCCAACGCATGTCATTAATACTTACTGTCTTTCTGTAAGACTTGTACTATTTTGCTGAATATTATTATACTTTTTTTGCAGGAAATAAATGATTAAAATCTGTAACTGACAGCGCTGAAGAGAGCTGTACTAGTGTTTTTCAAATAGGCATGAATCCATGAAGTTCTGCTTTTTAAAAGCCATAAAACCGAATTTATCTTCTTCATCCTTTTAATTGCTGGCCCAGGTGCTTTAAAAATACTACTAAAATGAAGTCGAGATGGCATTCTTCTTCCGAGTAGGTGTGTCTTAATATCAGCAGCTCTTTTTTTCCAGGTTATTTATTTATAATGACAACTTCTTGGTGATGTTCTTTTGAACTTGTAAAGGCATTCTGCTTTGAGTCTTCCTGTCTGATTCTTGATTTAGAACACTTGCTGACAAATAGCCTGGAATGAGCTGAAATCCGGACAAGTACAATGGAGACCTTTAGCAGGGCCAGACAGTCGGTGTGAGGAAGGGTGAAATCTGCGTGCTCAGAGTAATCCTGAGATAAGCCGAGGGCCACGCTTCCTTTGTACATTGCTGCCATCTGCTGCATTTCACCAGCAGGCTCGTGGAGTGGCTTTTCCCCTTAACCATACGCGGAAGAGCTCCCAAAGTAGAACGAGCCCCCCAAAATCCGTCTCTCGGCAGCAGTTTCAAAGCAGCCTGGATTCTTTTAAATCCGGTAACTAAACCTCTCTCTCGGAACTCTCCCAGCCCTGCGATGTTCCCGCAGCACAGACGGGAGAGTTTACAACTCAGTCATTTGCTTATATTTCCCATCATGCAAATTTGCTGCGAGCCAAGAACTAGTTCTGCTCGCTGAACTGCCAGAGAAATGTGCAGAGGGGACAGGGACACTCTTCACCCGTGCCCAGGACACAAAGTGTGTGCTCTCCGTTAATCATCTTCTTTGCTTGCAATAGGTTGTGTAAATCATCCTAACCGTAGAGGAGGAGTGATTTGAGAGTTATATAAATGCCTGTACAGGTCCAACTACCGGCTGGTCCGACGGTAGTGGGTACACAGAAATTATTACTGTTAGTTACACTAACCTTTCTATGTTCCACCCCACTGCTAACCTTGACTGGTCTTTTCAAAAAGCAGCTTGGCAGCTGCTGGTCATATTTATCAATCTGTAGTTATACTGAGATTGTAGCCGCTTAGAATTCTTAGGGAAATTCTGTGCTGCCAATGTCAATTTCACTACCTACTGTGATGCTCACAGAACCCAAAAATTCACTATGTGGTAGCACCTTTGCCTCTGCAACAAAAAATTAGTAATTGTTCTAGTATGGTGAAGGAAGCATTGGATTTCCAAGGGTTTATGGTTTTCTTAGCAGAAATAAATACTGGATCATGCTAGGGACTTGGCACACAATAGTCAATAAAGGAGACTACCTAAAAATATATATGATAAATCTGGCTTTGTGACCAAAGTAGAATCAGGGATATGACACTGATCTGGCATTTCTGTGGGTAATTATCTTGCACAAAAGATAATTTTTTTTAATACAACAACAAAAAGCTGAGGCTTGGAAAAAAAATCTTTTTCTTGATAAGAGATTCTTGCCTGCTTCTGTAGGAACTGGTCTCTAGAGTGTTTGCCTGGGTTATGAGTTGTCATATCAGATAAATATTCTCTGCAATCTTTGAGAAAAATTTTGTTTGTTTCTCAATATCTTTGTTTTCTTAGACACATTTTGATTTTTTCCAGTAATTTTTAGTTGCAAAATTCCTGAAACTGTAAGAGAGTAAGAATTCCTGACATTTTTCTCCGGAAATTGGAAAGATTCGGGGACCACTATGTAAAATTAATGAAAACTTCCAACTGTCCCTAGAATGAGGTGAGTATATTTATTTAATTAACCTGGTTGTCCTCAAGGCAGTCAAGTGTCAGGTAGCATTTGCTAGGTAGGGGGCAAATGAAATACAAACACACAAAGGAAAATTGTTTGTGGTTAGTAGTCTAAAACATATCCAATATCTCAAAGTTTTGGGGGCTTTTTTTTCCCCTTTGCAGCAGTGGTGCAAGGCAGCAGAAATCACAATCCTGAAGCTCAGAAGGAACTTCAATTTCTCATTCTATTTAATGTAGCTTATCTGGAAAAAAAATATTTACAATACAAGGAAAGAAAGTCTGGAAGGAAAACCAGAATAAGAACCTCTGGCTTAACCTTGTATAACAGTCTACATTACTAAAAAAGTAAACTGAATCCAAGTGAGGCCCCCTTAGGTCATTCCTGAGTGTTGTAACATCATAAACATTACTTATGGTTGAATATATGCAGTAATGTGTGTCTATGTGCTTGCCCAATGCCATTCAATGCTTTACTAAAGTACATTCTCGAGGGTCACAAAACTTTATCTTTCTCAGGGACCTTCAACAAATGTTAAATTTCCTCATTAGCCTTGACTGACTCCTTAGAATAAAAATGTTTTAAATGAAACTGTTGTTTTAAGGGTAACGTACTGGTTACTATTTTCCCCCTGATACAAAGCACATTAGTATCTTTCCAAAATTTGAATCTTTCCTTGCTACTGCAGTCTGTCAAAATAAACTGCTTTCATATTCCATAGTACATTCTTGAAGTGTAGAAAGTAGCTGTCATTTAGGTTTCTAGAATACTGGATGTCTTTTTTTTTTTTTGATGTCAACATTAAACTTAAAGGTTTAGATAAGAGGAAAGGGTGAGATAAGAGGAAAGCAGAAATAACAGTTATTTTTGTTTTGTTTACTTTACAGCCACTCGGGAAATCATTGGTACCCGATGGTTTTGCAGAGACATTTAGCACACAAAATTTAGGAGGGACTCCACATCTGCCTCCTATGGACTGAATTATCCTAATTTTCTTCTGTCTCTAAGCCTCAGCCTTTTCTAACACTATGCTTCTGAGGAGGGATGCTGTGAAAACAGCAGGAGGAGGGCTGGTTTGCACTTGTGGCACAAATATGCAACATGCCAAAGCCTGTGCAGGAAAACATCTGTAACCAGCACAGAGGAAACATTATTAGGCCTTGATTCAGGATTAAGCTCGTGCACAATATTTTAAAAACTGAAAGGAAAGCTGCATGCTTACAGTACTGCCAATATATAAATCTTTTGCTGACTTCAGTTGACACTGTTGCTAAATGAGATTTGATTAAGCAATGCTTTGCCATAAACCATTGAGTGGTTTTCATGTGGTCATGAACTGCCTGTACAGTAAAAGCTGGCAACTTTAATAAGAACATGCACTGTAAATAAAACAGTAAATCAATCAATCAATAAATAAATAATGCAAAGAGGCATCAATTTTTTTTTACTTGAAAGCCAGCCGAGTGCCAAGTAGTAATAGTGAAAATTATTTGAAAAATAAATTTAAAACCATTATATACTAAACACTTCTGAAGGACAGCCCTAAACCTCTATTAGTTAGAACAGAGATATTTTGAAACATGATTTTATCAACATCCCTGCCACTCATTTATATTTTTGTATTTAAATTCCTATTCTCACCACAGCAGCGTCTTATTCCCTGATCAGGCCCACTCAAAGCAATTCAGCTGAGATGTTCCAAATGGCAAATGTAATTGATTTACCAGTTTATACAGGGCATAACATTACTACTGCATTAAGATTTCAGCATCTGTAGGCTCCTGAATAAGATGACATGACATAATAAATTAGGAAATTGCAATATCAATTTAGATTTGGAAGAACAAGTTGAATTAGAAAGATGAAGTACAGGGACTATCAAGAGACTTCTTGGTAGGCAGTTTAAACTGCAATAAAAGTTTCTGAGTGGACTTGGCCAGGGCTGTCAGGAAAAAAAAAAGAGCAAAATCATTTTCCTATTTGAAATTGATAGAAATCAATTTTCTGGTGACATTTCCTAAAGTTGTCTGTCCTAAAGCCAGTAAAATTAGGTTTAATCCTTGAGAAGATCATTTTCAAGTAGCTATTAATCATGAACATCACAAGCCTTTAAATATTTTGCTTGTGATCTCTTGCCTGTAAAAGTGGAAAAACCTGTTGCTCCATTTAATACTCTTAATAAATTGCAACATTTAGTTTACTCACCTTGCTAAATTATGCTGTACCTTTAAAATAGAAAGAGAGAAAATAGAGAATAATTTTCCCCCATGTCTGAGAAAGCTTGAAAGGTAGTATTCAAATTTCTCATTATATAAATGCCAATTAATAGGTTTTTCCCTTAGGTGAAATAACAAAGACTCCCTGCCAGCATAACTCATCATGTCCCTGTCTGATCACTCCTTCATTCTCTGAAAAATCCTGCCATTTACTCCTGCATTTATAGACACAAAGCAAAAGCAGAGCAGCAGAGCAGTTGTTCTGCTGCTACATATGGCTTCTGATAATTCTGTGGTGTTATGATCTTACTAAATCTCTTGGGAAGAAGGCGGAAGCAGTACACACTAGCAAAAATTAAGTTATTCAGTAAATCTCTTTGTCTTCAGTGGACACTTGCAAGTCTGCAGTGAATTAGAGATCTTATGTTACAGAGAACAAAAAGAAGTTATTTTAAAGAAAATGAGTGACATGCTGTAATATTTAGTTGATTTCAATCAGGAAGCTCAGCCATCAGTGGGAAATTTGTATCACCAAACACTTGGTGATACAAATACACACTCGGTGTGCTCCATGATACAAATGTTTGGTGGGGTTTTTTTTGGTTTGTATCACTAAACACTTTGTATCACCAAACTACTGCTTCTTGGCTACACTTATGATGCTTTTTAAAACTTTATGAATCTAGGGACATTCAAGAAAAAAATAAACAAACAAAAACCAACCAACCAAAAAAACCCTACCCACAAACTAAATCATGTTTCTCTTACGAATTATAAGGTAATAATAATACTTTAGGTAATAATGATTTATCTCCACCCAGTGCAACCCTGTTGCCAGATTAGTTCACTTGGAAAAATACAGAATAAGTCCCTCAGCAGGGTCATTTAACTCCTTTCTTTTCTTAAGATAGATTAGAGCTGTATGGAAATCAAAGAAGGTTTACTTCTCAGTACTTTGAATGAGTATCCTGATTAACAAAATTCCTTTCTGAGACACCAGCTATACTATTGTTTGCTAAAATCAGCAATATTCATCAAGCATTTCTTCTCAAGCATCTGCTTTCACTGAGGAAAATGCTTTGACTAATGTAAGTTACTTTTCCCTTCCTACACAGTGGAAGGAGATACCTCTCATTCTTTATATTGGCAGGTGTAAGGATGATGTGAAGATGCTCATGGAATCATGTGTCTTGTATTCCTCAAACACTCCTAGGAATGTTGTTTGCAGTGTGTGTTGAAGAGTCAAATGAGATTATTTTGGTGAACGCTTGTGCCCCTGTCACTAACATTCAATTTTTAGGTGCTGTGTAGCACGGTGTATTTGAAGCATATTGTAGAATCTTTGTCACCTTCCTTCCAATTTGTAAAAATTAATTAAAAGTAACCTTACAGAAGTACTCCCAAAGGTTCCTGTAGCAACATTAACCCTCTGACTTAACATGTCAAATATTTTGGCGGTGTGTTAAGTCTCCAAAGACACAGCTAGACACAGAGAGAGTGGGTAACAAGAGAGAAGTCAGCATTCAACAGGGCCAGTCAGAAGAGCAGTTGTTCACAGCAAGCAAATTAACACAAGCCACATAAAGAAATCCTCTTGAGCTCTAAAAAAAAAAAAAACCCTATCTTATTACACTCCACTCTAGATTGTCTCTTCCAGAACACATAGCAAGGTTCCAGCCTACATTTTCAAATGTATGTTCAAAAAGGTCATATAGAAGATGATACATACCTCAAAATTAATCCCTGAAGCCCAGCTCATACTGTTTGGTAGCTAACTAGTGTGATAAAATAATACCAAATTTGAGGCCTAGGCAATGTGGCTGAAAGGAGGACAAAGATAAAACCCCCAGAACAACCTTGTGGGCTGATTTAAGGTTCCCATTTTCTGCCAGGGTTTACAAATATTTTGGGGTTTTTCCATGATTATTAGATTCAAGAATTTCATCCCTTGTGAATCTCTGCAATAGGTAAAAGATGTGTCTGTGAAGGTAAGGAGGGCCTTGTTGTAAAACAATACACACCAAAAAAGGGGTAGGAAAACTCAGGGAAAATATACATTTCCCTTAAGGAGAAAAAAAGATAACTTCCAATTATATTCACTGGCTGGAACCACTGTAACAATGGCAAAAAAAATGCATTGAAGGGCAGCTGAGAGTGGCCCAATTTTGCAACTTTATGAGGAAAATTAATTCCACTAAAAACTTAGGTTTTGAAGTAGCAGCGAGTGAAGTGGATTCCAACTGTGATAAAGTCCAAAAACTTGTTGTCAAATTAGAAACTTGTTCGAAGAAGCCTGGATACAATATTACTGATGTAAAACATGCGCAAACAGACTGAGTTGAATAAACAAATCCCTAACCAAACATATTTGCAGCATTACCAAAGTATTTGACAAAAATGAGAGGTAGCAAATAATCTCAGGAGTCATTCTAAATTTTGTGTGCATCCCTTGCATTGCATTTTAACTAATATTCTACAGTGACATGCTCTTTTTTTTTTTTTTCCTGTCTCCCTTCATGCTCAATAGGCCAATTCAGCCAAAAAGAGCTCTGCAGGACTTAAAAAAAAAAACAAACAAGAAACCACAAACCTCCCCCCCCCAAAAATACCAACCAAAACCAAAAACCAAACCAAACAAAAAAAAACCACCAAAAAAACAAAAAAAAAAAAAAAAAAAAAAAAAAACCACAAAAAAACCCCCCAACCAAACCAACCAGGACAACACCACTTTTGATTTTATGATAAATCAGGAAAGGTAATAATGTCTTCAGTTTAAGAAGAAGGACCAAAGGTCAAGAGATTTGGTTGTTGTTGCTGGCTGGAAGCTACCTTCCCACAAAAGAGACACTGCTTTGGTGCCCCTGACTTGTTTTATTTTAAGCTTTCTCAGACCCACATTGAACCTCCTGGGTCTCAAGCACAACAGAATGTTATGCCTTCAGAAAGAACAAACTGGATGAAGCTTTGACTCTTCACTTCCTGGTTTATTTGGCTTCAGAATATAAAAATTCTGGCATTCAATGGGTATTGGAATGAAATCGCAGCTCGGTTCTGAAGAAATTAATCCATAAATCATGATGCCATCAGGATACCAGTATTCTACAAAAAAATAACCAAGCTAAAACTTTTTCTTCTGGTTCCAAACTAATGCTATAAAAACAGAGGCAGAGTAGCCCAAATTTTGAAATTCAGACATTATTCCAAATTTTTGAAAATAACTCCATATTCTAGTCTCCTTTTGGAGCAACGAATTACTTCATTTTCACTTTTTATAGCCCAAAGAAGCCTGATAGATGACAGACAACAAGCTGAATTGAGTCCCTGGAATATTTAAAGCCAGTCTCTCTGAAATCACTAGGAGTGATGTTTACTCTCTTTAGGGTTATTAAACCTGAGATGAAACAGTGAGCTACTGTGCAGACAGCAATTTGAAGACAATCTAAAATCAGGCTCCTGAAGATTTTCCAGGGCAATTCCTTCTTTCCTCACCCTGCTGGGTGCACTCTTGGGCTGAAAAGGTAACATTTGAACTGCTATTTGCCACTGTATCACTTTCCAAGATTAGCTGTGCCAATACAAGGGAGAGGGTGGGACGGCAGGCGGGAAATCGGGAACCAAAGGTGTGACCTCAGAGGTAGGACCTGAGAGGTAGGTCAGCAGAAGAGTTTGCAGAGCTGCCCAAAAGCAGCTTTCACTTTTCTGAGGTGAACCTAAGGGGGACAGTGAAAAGAACTGCAGCACAATGAAACAGCAGTGAGTGGAATGCTCATTTTGGAAGGTGGAAGAACTTCTGTCCCATTGCTGTGGTTTAACCCCAGATGACAACTAAGTACTAAACAGCCACTTGCTCACTCCCCACCCTTCCACCCCTCCCCTGGGATGGGGAGAATGGGAAAAGCAACCACACAGGTTGAGGTAAGAACCACTTAATAATTGGAATAAAGTTAATGATAAGGAAAAGAAGAGACACAGAGGAAAAAAGCCCAAGAGAAAGAAGACCACTAACTGATGTCCAGCCCATCCTCCGGCAGTGGTCAGTGGCTCCCTGCCAACTCCGCCCAGTTTATGTGCTGGGCATGGCATTCTATCCCGTGGAATATCCCCTTGCCCAGCTCGGGTCAGTTGTCCTGTCCATGCTCCCTCCCAGAATCTTGTGCATCTGCTCCTTGGTGGAGCATGGGAAGCTGAAAAGCCCTTGACTTCGGGTAAGCACTGGACAGCCACAATTAATACATCAGTGTGCTATCAGTGTGCTATCTCATACTAAACCCAAAACACAGCATTGTACCAGCTGCTAGGAAGAAAATCAACCCTATTCCAGTCCAAACCTTTACACCCAGTCCTGGGGTGCATTGTCCTCATGGCTGTGCTCCTTTGCACTTTAAACTGTGTGGCTGAGCTGGTCTGCACTAAGCAGGGTTACCCTCCACATATTACATGGGGATTTTGCTTTGCAAAGTGAGACCGTTTTCTCCCAGGGCGTGATGATTTGCTGCAGAAGTAGTTGCTGAGGGGCAGGTGAATGTGGGAATGCCTGGGGCAGGAGGAAGGGTCTTCTTCAGGTGATTTTGTTTGCAAGGACAGCATTTCACTGAAACTCTTCGTTTTAGGTTTGCTTTTTCAGTGGTGCCCTTTGGCCCTACTATTGCCAGAAAAGAAAAAAAAAAACAAAGTAACAAACCAAACCCAACCAACAAAAAAAAAAAAAAAAAAAAAAAATCACCACGATCTCTCTCTCTCTCTCTCTTCCTTCCTTCCTTCCTTCCTTCCTTCCTTCCTTCCTTCCTTCCTTCCTTCCTTCCTTCCTTCCTTCCTTCCTTCCTTCCTTCCTCTGTGTTTATTTTACCCCTAATATAGAAGTTCTATTTTGCAACAGCAGTTTTTGAGTTGCTGTTAGAGATCCGGATCCCGCCCATGCCCGTTCGCTCCGGGCCTCTCCATCTCCTCCTCTGCAGCACCGATGTGGTGCGGAGCAGGGAGCCAAGGCTGCGGCATCCCCTCCCGAGCGGAGAAAGGTGCGTGCTCTTTGTTAAGGGCTACAACAAACACAGCTGAAAGAATCCAATAGCTCAGATATATCTGCGACACTGCTTGTTTGTCTCTGCCCACGCAGTAAACTCACACAGT
This sequence comes from Fringilla coelebs, assembly GCF_963513975.1. Lineage (NCBI taxonomy): Eukaryota > Metazoa > Chordata > Aves > Passeriformes > Fringillidae > Fringilla > Fringilla coelebs. The sequence continues at coordinate 97,553,894 of NC_140028.1, read as the reverse complement.
AAATTCTGCACGCTTCGCTGGTTAGAGATTATCGGTGAGCAGCCTTTTTGCTGCTCTCAGAGACCGCCGGGACGCCGGGAGAAAGAGCTGAGCGCAGCCTCCCCCCCCAGCAGCCTCCGCGTATTTCCATGGCTCATCTGCATAGCGCTTACCCAGCAGGCAGCGGTGCCCGGGGATGCTTCCAGGAGAATTCCCACACGAAATTTAACACCTATGGGACTTTAGGAGCGATACAGCATGTTGTTTTCGAAAGAGAAACACACAAGCATTTGGTTTTGCCAGATCAGATTATTAGGAACACCGCTATAACAAAGGCAGCACGCCTTTCTCGGAGCTATAAATACCTATCCTGCTGCTTTTAGCTTCGGCTGGTCCGATGGCAGTGGTATTTATAATTGATCACAGTCAGTTACAGATTTCTTTGTTCTTTCTCCACACCCACTGCTGCACTTGACTAGTCTTTTCCTGCAGAATGGCCACATTTTTTTGAAATTCCTGTTTAATTTGCAAGCTAACAGTCTCTTTTGACAGTCTCAGTCTTTTTTTGTAACCTCTGATTTTCTGGAATAAATGAGGATCAAGTCAAGCATATGTGTTTTAATCTTAATTCCTCATGGAAAAGCCAGTACCTGATACTTGATTTTTGCCATTGTTCACAACACAGGCACTGTGCTTCAAAGGCATTGGTGCAACAGCAGTTGAAAGTGCTACTGTTGGGGGCAGAGGAGGAAAGAGGAGTCACTTAAGTGAGATTCTGCTTTAATTATGTGGTTTTCATTTCTAATACACAGCATGCTTTTCACCAGTTGATGAAAGAGTCAAAAAGATAAATAGCAGAAATACATGATGACAGCCTAAACCTTTCACCTATAAAAGACAGGAATTTCTGCTCTAGGTGCTTCAGACCAACATGCCATTTGACTTCCAGAGAATACAGCAACTGAACAAGGCAGAGGTCCTTGTTTTGTGCAGAAAGGTGCTTAATTTTTGGTTGTTGTGAGCCTTAAATATTTCCTTAATGATCACTCCCACAGGTGGTGGCTCAAAGCTCATTTCCTTGAGCCATCTTAGGCCCCACTTTCTAGACTGGGGGAAATATGCAAGGGATTTTTTTTTAAGTCAGCTGCAAGATATTAATTGCTGAGAGGAATATATCCTCAGCCACCACAGATTCATTTTCCTGTAGGTTCTTCAATCAGTATTTATCATCGATTTGAAATCTGTATTTATTGTTTAATTATTAAATCCTGCTGGCTAAAACGCTATGGTTACCATTGACCTTTCTCTTCCATTCCTCTTTGGGTTTTTTCCACTGCCTTCCTTTCAGCTACAGCTACCTCATAAATGCCTTACAGCCCCACAAATGCAGAGCCTGCAAACAAAAAGCTCCTTTTGTGGAGTGAGCTGCAAAGTTGTACCGTGCACTCCTATCACCACCTCCACAGCCTGCCTCCAACCATGCCCACAGGCTGAACACGCAGAGGCACTGACAGCTCTCTTGCGCTCACACGCCGCGCCTGCACCACAAGATCTGCAGGCACAGCTCTGGAAACGGAGAGCCATCCACCTCCCCCTAAACCCAAATGACATGAATAAGCCTGAATGTACGAGAAACCTGCATGCTGTCATGGATTTAAATCCTTTTTTGTTTTCTTTTTCCCATTTCCCACCTTCAGGATTTTCTTTACCAAGTCCAAGTTTCCCTGTTACAGGTATGCTACTACAATCCTTCTCTAAGGGTGTAGAACCTATTTCCCAATGAGGACTAAAGATAACCTTCCAACAACACTCCTTTGCCACGTATTAATATTTAATTTAACATTGTTAATGTGGTAATAAGTGTGCTCCCTTTCCTTTCAGTGGGTGTGGTGGTTGCAAACATTCAGCTCCGTCTGGAGCCCTCCCATCCCTACCACGGGACACAGCTCTTCCAAACCTCGAGGGATATGCACACCAGGGAGAGTGCTGAGAGCTGGGTTAAATGATGGGAATTAGTGTGAGAGGCATCCCCCCACCCAGCCATTCACCACGAATTCCCGCTGGGATCCCAGCGGAGAGCCTGCCTGCTCCCTCCGCGTCGAGACACCCACCTTTGCCCAGCAGGCGTCCTGGAAGGTGTTGTGCCAAGTTGTGAAGCTGGTTCCAAACTCAACACAGCACGTTTTTGGGGAGGAAGGGCTGCAGATGCCGGGAAAGGCCCTTCTCGCCCTCAGGCCAGGCCCCGCTCCTTTAGCGGGCGCTAGAGGCCCAGCGGCCGCGTGTGAGGGCGGCCGGGAGCCGAGGGCAGCCGGGAGCCGAGGGCCGCTCTGTGAGGTGAGGCAGCCTCCCTCTCTCCTCTGGCATTGCTCTTTTTCTGCCGTCATGCCTCCTCCCTGCTCCTGTCACCGGCCCACCTGTCCTGCTGGCAACCTCTTTGCTCTTGGGCAGCCAGGCCTCGATGCCATTTTCTCTTCCCTGCCTCATCCACATACCTGGCCCTGGCTGGAGCCTGTCCCAAGCTGAGGTGCTGCCTGCCCTCCCCATGGAGGTCCTGCGGGAAAGGCACCTCCATTACTCATCACTGCATCCAGACACATTTACATGTTTCTATTCTTTTACATTATAGGAGTCTAGTGTGCTCTGCTTTCATGAGGAGTTTTCTCTCGGTTTTCCCGCTTTGGAAATTGTGAAAAATGCATATTTTATGATTGGCTTTTCGCAAATATTAAAATGAATATTATATGTGTTGTGTTAGAAAGTAATGCAGTATTAATTCTCTTAAGTAGTGTGTTAAATATAGTTTTGGGTTATAACAAAATGTTAAAATAGAAACTATGCTATGTAAGATATTTTTTTAAAGAAAGGACTCGCAGCGAGATAGCAGCCACAGGACACCTAAATCCTTCAGAGATAAAGAATTTATTGCCCACTTATCAGAAGAAACTAACTTCTTCCCGGCTCGAAGGCGCTGTTAGGATCAGGAGGAAGAAGGTGACGATGACCAGACCGAATCCTTTATTTGAATGGAATTTATGCATCATGTATGAAGTGTATGAATACGCAACAGGTTATTGTTTTTAAGGGTTAATCCTTTGTTAACGCGTGTCCTTTTCTCCCGGGCCTGTGCTGCCCCGAGAAAAGCACCTGGACATCTGTAACTCTTTCGTTTTTGCCTCATATTGTCCTAATTCAAATTGTACAAATTATTATTACTCTAATTGTATTGTTTTCTTTATAACCATTTTATTACTATTAAACCTTTAAAATTTTAAAAACAAGTGATTGGCGTTTTTCACAGAAATTGTGTCTTGATTCTCTTTTCTAAACACTTCTTCCTACCACTTGCTGCATGCTCTAGGCAAGCACAGTCATTTATAATAAACCTTTTAAATAAGCAAGATTTGAAGTATTTGGGAGTCCAATAAGAATGTGTCAGCCAGCTCTGCTCATTCCGTCTCCTGGTTTGCTTTGCAGTCTTTAGGTCAGGAGATAAATTCCTATTAAATACAACTCTCATCTCAAGGCATTTTAAAACACTGTACCTAACGTGAGGAAGTAAAAATGACACCAAGTGTTTTTGTATATGTATATTTTATATATTGTGATGACTTTTTTCCTAGAAAATTCCTTGCCTTCATACCACCTTGAACCTACAAAGTTTGTATCTGGGTGCTAGGTTTCAAACAAAATTTTATAGGCTGGTTTCATTAATCATCCAGGGTATCAATTAATAGAACATTAGTTACCAGAACACTGTCAAGCAAATTCTAGTGAACTTTTTATTACTGTGATATAAACTGCAGCAGCCAAGTATCACATAAATGAATGTGATAGAAAGGTCAGTGACAGTGTGAGCAATCATCTCCTCTTAGTTGATCACCCAAGTGGAATTTCCATTAGGGATTTTTAACCACAGACTCATGGTTCTTTTTATGACCAGAGCAGCTTATTTATGGAGCCACTGTTTTTCTACATCTCAGGCCCACTGAGATGCAGACCAAGAAAGAAAGGTTAAGGTAACTTAATTAAGACCAATGAAATTCCCACTGGGAAGACAAAATCCAGTCAACAGCAATCAGTCCCAGTGATGCAAGTTAGACATCTCCTTCCCCCTGGAGAAGAGGAGGTATCCTGCCTCCTGCAGCACCAGGGAGTCTCACCACACTGCAGCAGAGCCCCTCTGCCTGCTGGGACAGTCACTCACTGGGGGAAACCCTTGTGTAGGGTGAGGCACCTGCTGCACCTGGCACAGTACCTTTACCTTCTGCTGGACACTCTGTGACAGAAACAGTGCTACTTTCTGCCAAAAGTTTGTTTACACCCATGCAGGAGGGAAAAGGATTGTCCCCAAAATAAGCTGCAAAGGAAAACTGTTGCCTTCCCAGCTCCCACATCAGTCTTTAGACACCAAACACCACCGTTTTGGCCACATCTACACCATAAACCTGCAAGAGTCAAAAGTGATAAACAAAAATACATAAAAATAATCTTCCTTGCAACACTACCAAGTTTCTTGTGAAATTTGCTCAATTTCTTTTAGCAAAGTTTTATAAAAGGCTAACAGATTACAACATTCATTAAAGCAAAACAAACATTTTGAAGAGAACACAGTTCAAAGTACGGTAGAGAAAGTATCTTCTCTCTAGGCAGAGTTATCCTTTCACTGGAAGTTTATTTTGTTTTTTAAATTGAATTCTGGAAGTATTAACTTAGGTGTTTCGTGTAAGAAATAATAATTGCAAATATGCAACAATGTTACCTCTGCTGAAAAAGCTGAGCTGTTTCTTTAGCAAGCTTTCCCTAGGGAGAGATGTTAGAAGGCTGAATATACAAATACCTATAGTCTGCAGAGATTAAATAAAGTCATTTTAATTAATTCCCAAGGGGGAGAGAGTCCTTCCAACCTCTAAATTGTATGGAAGCTCTGCAAGAAGGAAAAGAGACGTGGTGTGTAATTTCAGCTGCTTCACAGTATTTTTCCACCCCAGAAAACACAAAACGTTTTCACAGTGATACAGGTTATCTTTCTTAGGACTGACACCCTGAGAAGGGGAAAACCATGTCTCACTTGGCCTCAGAAGGAAGTGCTGCTAACAGTACTAACATGAAATAATTTTCTCTGTTACCTTGAAAACACAGATCTATAATTTAAGAAGTTGTTCCTCACCAATTTAAAATAACATCAGGTTACACACCTAAAAGAGAAGTGCTTTCAGAATGTGCTGCAGTAAGTGTGCATCATTCCCTGTCACTACCCCAGCCCTGTGAATACTCCAAGGACTGGAGCTGCTGTAAATCAGAATGCATTAATTCTATGCCTTAAGGAGCTTGCAGGGAAATGTCTCTTGCCTGCTGTTGGTACTGTCATCTGTCAGAGGGGGAGCTGGTTTTGCTGAGGCATGTGGGTGCTCTTTCCATGCCAGTAAGAGCTAACAGTAATTGATGTTAATAAAGCAATACACTTTTACACTTACTAAAGGCATGGACTCAATTGTCAGCAAGCATAAAAATAAAACTAAATGGAAACTCAACATACATGTTAGCTAGAATAGAACAGCTACAGTGCATTAGAATATCCCCTTGAAAAAATCCCCAAGTTTCTGAGAAGCCAAACTATGGATAAAAATAAACCATTTTGCAAATAATTCTTTTTTTCATGGAAATTTCTATAGCCACAATGAATGGCACCGTGGCCTCCAAATAAATTTCAATACTTCCCGCTGTTCTGGAATTCTCACCCTAAGCAGGAGGACTAGGCTACAAGTCTGATTGTATTTGTGTTTCTTTAATTGGTTCCAAAAGAGAAAGCTGGTCAGGTAAAAATCTGAGCCCATGATCTTCTAATGGAAAAATAGAAAGAATAAAAAATAAACAGATATAAACATGCAGGAACTTAACATCTCAGTGACCATCTGTGAACATATGTAATTGTCCCTCATGCTCTGAAAATACAAGGTAAAGATCAGTCAGATAAGACAGTTTTAAGTTTTTTTAAGTTTTGGATAACTAATAATGCTGCTGTTCCTGTGTCCAAAAAAAAAAACCAACAAAAACCCAACAAATAAAAACAACCCAAAAAACCCAAACCACCTTGCTACCAGCAATCCACCTAAACATTTAAACACCTATCCTTTGTTAATCCCCGCACTATCACTACTTCTCCTCTTTACAGATGGGTATCTTCAGCATTAAAAAACCTGAAAATTCAGGAGAAAATGCAGGGAACATCATATGATTCCATGCAAAATACAGCAAGTCCAGCCCTTGGAGGATTTCTCTCTGCTTTTACATATTCTGTTTTTCAGGTTTTACTGCTGCTGAGATAGTTCATCTAGCTGATAATTCTTTATGTGATACAGAATAATTCTGAAAGATGTCTGTGTGACAGAGTAATGAATTTCCTTCCTGTTACAGCCAGTTTTACCTATCTCAAGTTTCATAATCATGTCACTCCAGATCCAAGGGAGCCACCAGTTTTTTTCACAACCCATTTCACCTCTCTCACTGGGGCTCCTCCCTGTGGGTCACACTGTAGCAATTTCAGTGGCAGTTTGCAAGGCCACAGAAGGGAAAGAGCCATGACTCTGGGAAGGGTTAAGGAGGAGACAAGATGGAAACATAGCAGTGGGTGAGAGACAGATAGTGTCCTCCTGCACATGTATTGGAAACTCAAGAATGAAATACTCCTGTCTTTTCTGGGGTGAGCATTAAAATCCCACACAGCCTGGGCATGTTACATTTCACTATACACTCACCAGAGCAGGACTGTGGGGATAAAACTCTGTGTTCTCCTGCTAATTATTTGACCAGGACAGATTTTCCCCAACATATATGTTGGCACTGAGGAAACTTTCAGGAGTTTGAAGAGAGACTGAGCTACAAAACATTCCTTGAAGACCAACAGCCATGGAGAAAAGTACTCACAGGCCTTGAGAGAAAACCCAGGAATTCCTCCAAGTCCAGGAAAACCTAGCTTCCTTCAGTAATGACAAGCCTTTGGGGAAGGAAAAAGGTAGCAATCAGAGATATTAACTACCGATTCCTTCTGCTTATTACCTAAGGAGAGAATGCTGATGTGCCTGTGCCTGGGTCAGGGTTCCACTAGGCAGAAGAGACTATGAATTCCATAACAAAAGCAGCCCTTGTGAGGAAGGAGAGAGAAGCCCAAAGGAAAATAAACCAGATGAATCAGTGCTTATTGATGTCTGCATTCATTACATGCAGAATAAGCTGAAAAATAGGCTGAAGGGAAACTCTCAGACATGAAGTTCCTTCCCGCAGCTGAGCTTGCTTCTGGCAGGTGGGGATGCTCTCATTTCCTGGCTTATCCTAAACATGTGCTGCCACTGCTCCCTTTGGGCTGCCTCCAGTGCTCATCAAGCTTCTCAGTGAGCTGATACAAATTTTCAGCATTGCCCCAAAGCACAAACACATTGAACTACTGAAGCTTCTCCATAGACCATTCTTTGAAACACCTTGGTTGGAAACTGCAGAGCTCCTCTCCATCAAAGTGCCTAGGAACTTCCTTCCTGCCTTCCTCCCCTCCCTTTTCCCTTAACTGTCGGAAGCGGACTCGTTTTGCCATTCCACCGATTAAAGCCATTAAAACAATGCGAAGGAGGGAGATGCAAACGAGCTTCCCAGTGAAAGCTCAGTTATCTTCGGAAAACGCAGCAGGGAGATGTAGGGGGGGAAAGCCAGCTCCTAGGAGGCTCACCGGGAAACTCTCCGGAGCCGCGCCGTTCCCAGGGAAGGGCGGTGGGAGGTGGAGCTGGCAGCAGGGGCGGGACTCTGATTTCCATAGTGCGCTCCCAGAATGCGGCGGGGTCTCCCGGCGGGAAGGAAAGGATCTTTCCTGTCCCTAAAGGCGTGTCTCTGCAGCCGTGGCTTTCGCCGCCCGGTCGGGAATACACACCCGACTGCCTGGGCAGTGGAAAACGGCAGGCGCCGTTTCCCCAGTAGCCACAACTTAAAAGCTCTATTTTCAAGGGAGGTATAAATACTCCTGCTGTAGGCGGAGTTCTTCGGCTGGTCCGAAGGTAGTGGGGCATCTCAATTGATTGTTCACAGTCAGTTACAGATTGATCTCCTCGTTCTCTCTTTCCCCCCTTCCCACTACTGCACTTGACTAGTCTTTTGCACCCCGAGCAGACCCTTCCGCAGCATTTCAGCACCTTCCTCTCAGCTCTAGTGTAAGGAAAAGCACAGCTTCCCCCCAAAGCCAAATAAAAATCCCTCTTATAAAATATTTATAACAGTGCCCACTATCACAATATCCACGTTTCCGGCAAAATTCTTGGTGGTTCAGCCTGCCAGGCATTGCCTGCAACCTCCAAAGCACTGAACATAACCTGGCTAATTTGGATTAACCTGGTGACATGCCAGGAGCACAGCAGGGTGTTCTGAGCAGAGGTGTCCCACAGAGATAAGACTGGCAACAAGCATTTATAAATATATACCACTCAGCACAGTTCAAAGTGTTGCCAAGCATTTTTGAGAAGTGGTGTAGGAACCTCATTTTCAAAACTACACCTGGTCAGACAGGTGCAGCAGAACAGAGGTGGCAGAAGGGACAGCCTAGCTCTGTCTCTGATGGGTAGAGAGCTAAAGTATTCTCTGAAAAGACGCACATCTGAGCCTTTTCAGGAAGAGAGAGGCGTCTCCTTGGCCTTGGGCAGAAGGTCTAGCCACTGTTGTTAAAGCATGGAGGGTCACACCTGCTGCTCAAAGATAAATTCTTTGATGGAGCATGTCAGGCACCTGCTTTCCAAAAAGGAGTTCAATGCTGACAATCACAACAGACTGCAACCACCGTTCTGTGACCTCAAGAAATGTGTTTAGGTCTGAAGGAGGGGTGGCCTTCAGGCCCTTTTCTGCTGGCTGGAGCTTCATTGGGCTTTACTCACCACCCTCTTTGTTTGGGATTTTGTCTGATTCTCTCCCTCCAGATAGATTTTTACCCTGTAGGTGCATCCCAGATACCAAACTTCAGGCTTTACAGCGCAGCGCAGGTGCCAGGCACCTAATTTTCTGATACTGAATCTTTTACTGGAATTAATAAATCATGGCTTGGGATGAGGAAAATTTTATTGCATCTATAGTGCTAGATAGATCTTGCTTACTCTGAAAGATTAACACTGGATTCAATTTAGTAGAAGGAAGAAAAATTAACCTAGGAAAAAGGAAATGTCATTGACAGCAGAGAACCACATAATAACCACTCCTTTCTTGTGGTAAACAAATGAGTGTAGCAGGACACTTATGAATGCATTTGATAGATTCTCTGAAGTCAAAGTGTCTGAAGAAACTAAATTTTGCTATTAGACTCTGTTGAGTCTGAAAATGTTCATTATTTAAACACTATTAAATTGCATGGTCTAAATTAGTTATTGATTTCAGCCAGTCACCAGATGAAAGCAAGGAATGCTTCAAACTAAAAGAGTTTTGTGGCAATGTTATTTTCCCCCCATAAACAGTATCCCAAGATCTACAATTCTCACGAGAATTTTTGTGTACAGTTCTACTTATTTTATATCTGAACTGATGCATGTCTCAGGCTAAATGTTTTCTCTTGTTTTTTAGCTCTCCTATGGTTATTGATCTGTAGTTACTAGTGGCAAATACATGTAATTGGCTGTACTGCCTGATATTGCCTGTGATTCATTTACATATGTGTAGTAATATTCACACATTGTCCTAATTTCCTCTTTCCTTTCCAAGCATTGTGTTTTCCATCAGTGACTTAGGTCTGGCCTTTCAAAGTGCAGTGCTTCATGCACAAGAGGATGACTTGCTCCTTATATATCCACAGTTCCTCTTCAGGCTGAAGTGTTCAAGTAACTGGATGTCTAGTGACACTGAAGTTTGACCATCCCTGTAATTTTCAGCAAAACAAGCTGCATTGGTAGGAAAATAAGTCCAAACAAACACTGATTTTATCCTATCACTGAAACTGTTACCACAGCACTGTGATCAAAGGAGGACTTTCTGATCCTTACCAGTTCTTTTGGACATTTTCCTGCACGAGCAAGCACTACCCTTATACCCACTGCTGTGTAGCTATAGCAAACAGCATGCTTCAAGGAGACCATTAACAATTATGGTGCACTTTGGAAGTGAAAGAATGAAAAAACCAAACCCACTGTGACCCTTTTTTTTAATTTAAAATGTGATTTTTCTATTGAAAGAATGGCTGGTTTGTCCAAATTGAACATTAAGGGTGATGTGTGAGAAAAAACAAAAAGGCAGGCAGATTACAGTAAGGCCACTGACATTTCCATGGACTCGTTAGCACACCAGTAAACAGCCCTCTCAGTTTGCATCTGCTGAAGTCAGGTGCTCTATTACTGCTCCTTCAGGCTCAGGGAAAGGAGCTTAAGCAAAGCTCAACCCTCTTGTCACTATGCCCTCTGTGGCAATCTGCTGGCTGGGAAAAGATACAGCTTAGTTAAACTAGTGGAGTTTTACTTGCTATGTTAGTAGGTACCTTGAGACTGAAAAAGACCAAAACCAACTCCAAAGCACAAAAGAAGTACCAACCCACACACGAAAATACATCACTAAAGTCCACTGTCCAAAGGCATCAGCAAAAGTTACATATGAAATATTTCACATGGCAAAGTGAATACAAAACTGAATGCAAACTTCCTCACTCAAAGCAGCAGTACCAATTTCTAGTGGCATGCCCCGTGTCCTGAATGCATTCTGTTGTTCAGAAATGAGTGTTACTGCAGCAGGAACAATCAGCAGAGCTGTGGAACCTAGTTTGTGTTGCATACTTTGTTTGGAACAGGCCCATAGGTTAAATGCAAGTTATGAGGCTGAATATGGAAAGCAAACAGCAGAGAACTTGTGGTTTGATGTGTAAACCAACAAGATTAGCTGAGTAAATGGCCCTGTCTAGCATCAATTTCTCTAACTTCAGGGAAAATTTATAAATTACCTTTTTCTCCTCCCTTGAGATCACCTTCTGCTGATTTTTTTTTTTGCCTTTTTATCATTCTGAGCAGCATTTTACCAGGCTGTATTGCAGAACAATTCTCTCCTATTGTAAGGCAAAATATATCAGATTTCAGGAAGGCCACTATTACTTAAGACAAAGGCAAGTAGAAGGTATTAATGCAGGTCAGGCTGTCAAGTGTCAGCTTTCACTATGAAGGAACAACTGGCTGTTCAAAACCCCAGCCTGTGGAAATCCTTCAGAGGATCGGGTTACTGATTGTGATAAGGGTTTTATTTGCATGGTTGGATTAATATAGCTTATCTCCTTTATGTTTCTGTTAACCAAGTCACACACTGCTTGGGAAGTGAACAGCATTTCTGAAACTGAAACTTTCTAGTGTAAGGATTTGGAGCAGTTCACAGACCCCATCCCTTTCTCTTGGAGTGCAAAAACGAAACTGGAGAGTGGTCATGTCCTTCCAGAACCAAGCAGCCTCATCTAGCCTCTACAAAGACATGATCATTTATTTTTCATGGTACACATAGATCTTGTTCAGATTACAGCACAATGGCTTCACATAAAAGCAGCTGCTCCTGACACAGAAAATCCAGCACTAACATTTACATGACATCAGTCTGTGGCCTGAGAGCAGGCAGAGCTCTGTCTAAAAGAACAAGCTTCAAGTGCAGAGCAACCTCCAAGGATGTTGAACGAAAACAATTGATTTGTGAGTGGGATTTTGGGGAGATATGAAGACAGGTTGTGCATGGTAGAAGAATGTTTCTTCTGCCCATGGCTGCATGGCTTCACACAACCTACATAGATCCAGGCAGGAAAAGAAGGGAAGCCCTTTGCAGTCAGAAACTGAGAGCCCTCACCTGGCACATGCACTGCAGTGACTTGCACTAATTCCTGTGACTCTTCAAGCTGTGCTGAAGTCTTAGAAACGCCTGGCAACTGATTCAAGATGCTACTGCATTGAATTTTGCTAGGGTTGCTCATAGATCCCTGATCTGCAATGACAAAGGGAGTTCTGCAACTCAAGCACAGCAAACCAAAGCCAAATTGCATAACAAATACAAGGGTTTATACCAGTTTGACTAAGCAGATTACACAGTTTGCACAGGGCTTGACTTACTCACTACCCACATCAAGGGCTGAGCATACAGACTGCAACACTCAGCCCTCTGACCAGTGTCCATTACCAATGCAGGCAGTCAGCAAAAGGCCTTTTGGAGCACAAAGTCTGCAGTGGCTTCTCTTGCCTACCAAAACAGAAAGGACAGCAGTCTGATCACTACAGTAAATGCTACTTTCTGAGAAGCCTTTAACCCGTATAATTTATTCATGTTCTACTTTCCAGAAGGCTGTATCCTCAATACATAGCCTCACACACAAGAGGGCAGAGAAAATTTTGTGGCACCAGCTCTGCAGTGCCTTTCTTGCTTGCCACTAGCCAAATCCTGGACCATACCCAGGCACTACCATAATTAGCAGTTTAGACATACAAAATTGCTGAGAGTAGAAACCAGATAACAACCTTGACTGCAAACCCTCTGCTGTTAACAAATCTCTTCCAGTACTAAAAAAACTATCACTTTATGCAGTATCAAGATCCCAGGCCAGGATTTACTGTCACAGACACAGTACAGACAAATTCCTTCCTAAAGGAGCACCAGCTGTGCTACAGTTGCTGCCTACCTTAGTTCTTAACCCTTCAGGGAAAGGAGCTGACCCTGAAGAAGTCCCAAGTCTGACTACTTTAAGATGTACTACAGTTTACAGAAATAAGTTTGTTTCCAAGAGGATGCATGTGTGGGAGATACACCAGGCCAGGCTCCATGGACTGTTAATATCACACAAATCCTGCGCTGAAGCATAAACTGCAGGATCCCTTCCAACTGGAACCATAATCAGAAATTATGTCATAGGTTCATGCAGCTGTGGCAAAGACCAAGTGAGGGGAGCTCCCTTATTCTCTTTCACTGCATTTTTTTTTCTTCTGTAAGAAGGGAACACCAAGGCTAATCAGCAGCATTTGGGTAATTGTTTAATAATTTAGGATGCTTAGGAAAGCATCCTAATGCCTCAGGAAGGAAAAAGCAGACATGCATAGCGCATTTAACAAATTCCAAAAGATGGTATGACCTGTTCTCCTTAGAATGCATCAATCACATTAATATAACTTTCTGCACAGAGATAACAGAGCTCATGGTGTATCCATCCCAGCGAGTTTCACAGAGGGTTCACGTGGTGTTGACAGTGCACACAGCAAAGGATAGGATACTTGAACTCAGGAAAGCAATTTGCTTTCCACTGTGACTCTGCCCCAAAGCTTAGAGGCAACAGTATCCTCATCTTGGTGGGGAGTTATAAATGCATTGATTATGACATGCAGACGCCAGGGTGGCCAAGGTGAGTGGCACAGCGAGGACTCACAGGAAATGTGGCCAGGTGACACCAGTGTAAGGATGGAACAAATCTTCATTCCCTCTATTGTTCATAGTCTAAATCCATAACCTGCTTGGGGTAGCACTGCCTGCTCTTGCAGCTCACTGTTGTCAAGAAACTGTAAGCAGTACTAATTACTGTATTCCTATTCATCCCTGACTTAAGCACTACTGCTCCTGAACAAGACTCATGTGTTTCAGCATCATACTGAAGGAACTGCTTGTGTACCAGGCTGCCTCCACCTGTGGAGGCAAAGAAGAGAGAGAGGTGGCAGGAGCACCGAGCAAGCACATCTAGGACACTCCCCTGGGCCTTGTGTCTTCTATCACCAGAGGGGCTCCCTGGCGGCTGCAGAGGTTTCAACCAGAAAGGGGTTGGCTCCTGCTGGGAGGAAGCAGTTTAAAGGAACAGTATTAACATTGTCATTGTCAATGCTGTAATTTAGCACCTGTTAGAAGGGAGGTGAGAAATGCTCATGGTCAACTTTAACCCTTACTGTCCCAAGGAGAATGGTGCCTCAGCCCTGACTGAAGTCCTTCTCTACCAATAAAGGACTCTTCACCCTCCCTTCTACAATTTCCATATTTATCCATATTCCCCTGTTAGATGGCAGCTGTTTTGGAATAAAACCTTTAAATCTGCAAACAACTAACAAGGAGCAATTTAGTTCCCCACAGCACTGTGCTTAGTCACAGAACCTGAACTATGTTTCAAGAACTGATTTAAAAAGCCTGTGCCTAGTTCTTTGAAGAACTGAATTAATAACACAGGCAGATAGGACAGAACTTGTTACTTGACTTGTATGTATATTTTCTAAAGCTGAAAAAAAAATTACCTCTGGTGTTCAGCTAAGTCTCATCTCATTCCTGTTGCCTGCACAACACATTTCAAATAGATTATAGCTTTCGAAAGCTCTACAGAAGAGCTGCAAAGAGAAATGACCGTAGATGGGAAGATAATGCACTTTATCTGGTAAGAGTCTTGTAGATAAAATACTGCCTAAGCTAACAGCCATCTGTCCACTTAAGGACAGTAGAAAGAAAAAGCCCTCTAATGTGAAAAAAGGAGATGGACAATGCCAGGGCCTGAGGCAAATGATGACACTGCTTTAACACTTACTTGCTTAGCATTTCCCAGCTTTTGCTGATAAAGAATAGGAGCTGAATAGCATTCAGGCACAGCCCAGCACTCCCAGGAGATGTGATACTGTCCCTCTCACTCATAATCTGCTGGTGAGCTTTGTTCACTATCTTTGGCTAAACCATTAATTAAGGGAAAGCCTTCCTGCAGTCCCTTACACCTCTGCAAGAATAATTTGATAGTTATGCGTTGCTGTGTGGGTTGTTAACAGTGGGGGACAGTCCCCTGCTAAGGCAGAATGGAAGGACACCCCTTCAATAGCGATGCCAAGTGCAGTAGGAAAGTATAAGGACTATGTACCCCCTTGCAGTCCCTTTGGGTCTCCAGATTCTACCTGGACATGGGTTTATCCTTGCTACACAGAAGAATGCATCTCTCCAGAAAAAAGGGAAAAAAGACTGGGTAGTGGTTTTAGATTTACACACCCTTCAAAAATCTAAAAAGTAATGCAACAAGCAATTACTGAAGGAAGTCTGGTCATATTTTGCAAGACAAAAACCAGTGCTGCTAGAAGAAGAACTGCCTCAGGGACACTCATGTCGCACACACTGCAACATCACAGCTCTGAGAAGGGTCAGACAGTGCTTCTAGAGAGCATAGGTCTGCAACCTCAATATGGCCCACGCATTTATGGACATATCCAAACTGGGCCATTCAGGATAAAAACCCACTTTTAAATGCATATACTCCCAAGGGCAGCACAGAGAGGATGTGGTTATTCTTTGTACCTGCAACACGAATAAAGGCTGTTAGAAGGTCTCAGTCTGCTTGCCCAAAGAAGAATCACTACCAAACTTTCCTCTCTGCAAAAGGAAAGGAGATAGTAACCCATAGATCTGACACCAGAATCCCAGCATTTCCACCCACCAGATGCTCTTTTTCTGCCATACTGCAATTACTCCAAAACATATTCAGGAAGACTAAGATGTAAATAGATCAATAAGGACTAGTAAAGAGAGGTACATTAGAAAAACTTGCTATTTTAGCATCACCCTCTCTACAGAGAGGCACAAAGCTAAAACAGGTCTAGAGCATATTTAGTTAGCAAGTCCCTGTGTTTTATCTCAGTAGGACCAAATAATTCATCCACACTTTAGAAAACCTCTATTCTTATCCTCAGCTATGAATACAGTGATAGAGTCACATGAATAGGTACAAAGAAACATAACAGAAAAGACTAGCTGAAAAGACTGCTCCCCCCAGTAAACATAACAGCAAATAAGAGAAATCTGTTTGTCCGAGAGATCTGCTTCTCTCTTTTTGGTAGTATCCTTTGACTTAAAAACAGCTGCATTGGAGTCAAAGAACAAAGCTCGAGATAGTCACAAAAAATAAAGAATGTATTTTTCTCCAAAGATCAAAACCGTAACTAACATAAGACATTCATATTAGAGTATTAAGTTCAGTGTCCAGAAAAAACTCATCTGCCATATAAAAAAAAAAAGATACTGAAATTGCTTTACTGCTCAAGAATCTCTTTGCTCAAAACTGCTTAATTCTTCTCTCACCAAGTTTTGTCAGTAACTTGATCTTAACTACATTGTACAAACAACTTTTCTTCTCCACCCTCATCTGATCTAAAGCTCTTCTTTTGTTCTGGAGAGTTTTGTTGCATGTTCCTCTATAAATTTGCTCAAATGCTCTAAATCTCTGTCCCCGCCTTCGAATTTTATCGGGTTGTTCTTCTTGTCCTTTGGAGCAAAGTAGATGGTGGGGAATCCCTCCACTTTGTAGTGGTCATTCGTCACGTCGTTGGCAGTAGCATCCATCTTGGCTATAATCAGATTTTTCTCATTCTTGTATTTTTTGCCTAGCTCATTATACACTGGTTCTAGTTTCTTGCAGTGTCCACACCATGGGGCATAGAATTCTATGAGAACATCATTCTTTGGATCCATCACTATGGTATCAAAAGTTTTACCCACTACCACTTTCACAGGCCCTTTGTTATTTTTTGGCACTGGCTGGGACTTCACAATTGGCTTCAGTTTTCCTAGAAGGAAGCAAAACACACACAACACTGTTAGAATGTGGTAAGAGCAGCCCTTACAATCTCCCCTAAGAGCAGGCAGAAGAGTACATCCTCATCCTCCTGCCAGGGAAAGATCGCTGCACTGGCAAATGAACCTCCCTCAGCATGAAACACAGGCTAGTTAACTGGTGACCTTTTGGCCCAATAACCTCGTGAAATACAGGCAACAGGTTTTTTTTTGCAATTCCCCCTAGAACCCTTCTCCCCTTTTAATGGCTGTCCATCCACAAAGTAATAACCCACGATTTAATATAGTAGTCCCAAATATGAATGACCACCTCACACTTTAATGCCACAGGAACATATCAGGCTTGTAAAACAGACTCTGTTTACTGGAGCCATTGCCTCAGGAAACAACTCTTGGAAGTGTAAACAAAATAGCTTAGAGAGCCGTATTTTAGAAACTGTACCTTTTTTGAATGCCACCACAAACTGCCTGAGTACATCAGAGTCAAACTCTTCTGGCTCCATGGCGTACTTCTTGCCACCTTCATCCAGAATGGCAGCGTTGACATCCTCTCCACTCTCAAGCAGGCCCAAATCTTTTATCTCAGAAGAATAATCTTCCTCATCAGAAACAGCAAACACGTATTCAGGGAAGTCTTTAGCCACTTCCAGGACTTTGCTTCTCCAGTACTGAGTAGCTGAAAAACCAGAACAGGACAGAATTGGTAATTTCTAGTTATTTTGTGCCTGCTTCCCCTCACAGGGAAGGAAGGGTAATTGTAGCAAACTAACCAACACGGTAGTCGAAACTGAAGTCCACAGAGTAGTAGACAACCACCAGAGGACGCTTGGAGTATCTCTTGGCATCGTTGGAAGGCTTGCGATGACCAACTAGAGGCAAAGCATGTTTTAGCACGTGCTCTTTAATCTCAGATCCATCTGTAGAGTCCTGTAAAGAAATAGCGAAAAAAGTTCAAGCAAACAGATTTAACCAGCATTTCTGCTACACACTACTAAAAAACCAATATTGGGATACACATGATTGCGAAAGAGGGAAGGATGTGCTATAAAAACAAGGCTGCCACCACATTTTATTCAAACCTTTGAGCACTGAATATTGTATGGACAAATTATTATCCGAAAATGTAACATCTGGACTAATTTCATAAAGTCCTCTTGAAAACGAAATACAGTTTCAGTGGACAAACAGGTTGACTCAAATATCTAGTGGGAGTACTTCCAAGAGGAAGATGCCAACTGATTGCAATTACAGAGAAAGAGAAGCTTCAGTCCCACACACAAACATTTTAGGTCTGGACCATCTACTCACTTTAAGATTCAGAACGTGCATCTTGGGCTCGTGCTTCGACTGAAATTTTTCTGGCTGCATGACAACCAGTTTTCCTGGAGAAACTTTCAACAGTTTCGCAATCTCGTTGCTGAAGGTGTGATGGAACTTATAATCTTCTCTCAAACCATTAGCTGAAAAATTAAGGTTAGGGCGAAAGAAAAGTCATTAGAAAGTGAACTGACAGACTGTAACTGAGATAACTGCAAGGAAACGCTCTTCCTGTTCTCCAAGTGACACAGAACAACCCAGTCTTAGAGAACAGCTCTCATCCATGGGTGAGAAGCATGTGAATATACATACAATTCCAGCAGCACTATTTGAATGCTGTTCAACAACCCATCCACTTAGTGAGTTATCGTACACATTCATACACCTTGAACAGCTTCCAAAACATATGCAGCAAAACAGTTATTCTGTCAATCTCTCACCTCTTGGCTTCTCCCCAAATAGGTCAGCTAGCCAAACTATTTGCTTTGGGGCAGCCTAGGAAACAGTTCTGTATCTTGCCATGCTGAAGCAAACAATTGAGGTCCTAATCCAACTAAACAGCAGCCCCAGAATCAGACATAGACAGGTTGCCAGGAATGATCTAACCAAACTGAACCAGAAGTGGATGATGATCCTTTCTGCAAGCATCTCATCCAAAATGAGTTTGGTGACAACTGACTCTGGGCTGCCAGATACGAAACAAGAGTAACAGACAACAAATATATCTAGGCTTTAAGCCAAAAAATTGTGGTTTGCTCCTCAGGAAAGAATTTTTCCCTCCTCTCTAGATCACATGTTTTTAGTGACACAATTACCAAGCAGAGGTATATTCTGTGACCAGCTGACACTTTAGTTACAGTCTCAAAATCTGGTGTGAGCTTATTTTTTGAGTACAAGTAGAAGATCACTCACTCTTCCTCCTACTACTTCTTCTCCTCTCCAACCCTCCCTACTATACTAGGAGTAGAAATAAATGATCTCTCCATGCTCAAAGTCCTAGGTAGAATCCCAACAAAACATATATTCCATTAATATTTTAAAACATTCTTTACCTGCTTCCTGATAGAGTTGATAGGTTTTGTCATTCTCTCCACTAAAGACACCAATGATGATGACATCGTCCCCATCCCTCAGAAATTCTTGTACCTGCTTGGTAGCCTGAATCTGTTTGGATGGAGGACCAGCCTGTTCAATCATGTAGTCGACAATACCTGTGAGAGAAATCCGCCAAGAAGTTGCTTAGAACATTTACTGGACTGAAAGACCCAGGCATTCCATCTAAAACATTTAATGCCACACTTCCCAAGAACACCTTTCCTCCTGTGCAGCCCTCCCACAATAACCTAAAGACCATATCAGCAAGATTTCAGTCGAAGTTTTTAAAGCTGCAGTTCTGAATATTCCTTTTCAGGTTGGTTTCAGAAGAGGTGACCAAGCACACAATCCATGAATATCAGTTGATCTTGCAAGCAATGCTCCTTTCTGAAATTCCAGACCCTTCACTGTCTCCTGAACCTGTTATGAACCAAAGTGCTACTTGAATAGTCTTAAGTCTAATTAAAACTTAATATTGGGTATTTTTGCCAGCCCTCAAGGCGCATTCCAGTATAATTAAAACCTGCCCATTTACCCATGCTGCCACTGCTTCATCAAGCATATTTAACTCACTTGATATTGAAAGGAGCTGATACTACCACCAAAAGATGTTATGAAGACTTGAGACAAATTTAAACATCCTGTGTAGGTATGAGAGCAGAATTTTCAGTTTTCCCCAGCTACTGCTACTATGACATAACAAGTCTGCGAGTCCTACAGATACATCAAAATATTTGCGGCCAAGCCCTCAGAGCACAAGAAAAAGTGTCAGTTGCAGTACCGTATTTTTCCCGTGGACCACTGTAGTCATAAGGCTTGCCCTTGCGGAAGATTTTGAGAGTTGGGTAGCCAGTGACATCAAACTTCTTCGCAAGTTCCGTTTCAGCCGTGGCGTCGACTTTAGCCAGGGGGATGGGAGGCGTGCGCTTGCTGAGCTCCTGGGCAGCCTTCTCGTACTCTGGAGCAAGCCTCTTGCAGTGGCCACACCTAGGGAGGGAGAGCAGAGGGCACTTCTTACAAGCCATTAAGCCTGCCAGGTACCTTCTACCCCCAGAGTGGAAGAGTTAAATCTTCCAGAATGCAGAAATGGGATCATTGAATCTACAGAGGACACTTCAGCCATGCAAGACGCGTCTCTGCAACCTGAAGCTGGCCTCTGCACCTGGCCTCACATTACTATAGGTAGCTTCATTTTTAGAGGCTGTTTTTAAGCTAAGGACCAATTCCTTTTGGTTTTCAGTATCTCAGTGTGTTCCCAAATCAGTAAATATTGTGAACCTCCAGTGAAGATCTGGACACCACCCCTCACTGAGACATAGATCCAGTCTAGTCTGCTAGTGATTTGCAATGTGATCTCAGATTAGAACTGAGGTACATTGAGCTTGGCATGAAGGCAAAGGTGTGTAACAAGGCATAGCAATGGAAGACAGGCTCACCAAGCGTGGGCAGGCCATTTGTGCTAGACAAATACAGGTGACTGCCCTCTTGCTTACCATGGAGCATAGAACTCCACCAGGATTATGTCAGCATCATTCACAACTTCGTCAAAATTATCCTGGGTCAATACCAGAGTAGCTTCGGGTGGAGGGGTCCAGTTGGGGTCAGAAACCTCCTTGACTTTGGCCACAATAGCTGAAATACAGTTCAATAACCCAATTAGCAAGCATGCATTTTATCATACCAGCAGCATGTCAAATGCAAGAATTTGAAATCAGAGGGCAAGCACAGCGCTGGACCAATGCTTACACATCAAGCTTACATGAGAACACTTTCTTAATCAAGGTCCTTTATGCCTTATTTCCTTGTTGGCATTACCAAGAAGGTCTCTTCACCTCAAAGAGTGTCTTATGCAGAGCACAGATCTTTACTTTGAAGCACTAAATTCCATCTCAGACAGAAAGGGTAGTTTTGCCCCCTCTGATTAGAGCTGGGCATATTAATAAAGCAAAATACAAGTGGGTTTCTATACAGTCAATGTATAGATCAAATATTTATTGGCTGATCCTTCAGCAAACATGAGACTGTTTCCTCTTCTAGTCAAGTCATATTTCTAGAAACCTTCTGTCAGTAAGAGCACTACCCACTATCTGCAAAATTGTCCTCTAACATGCAGCTTGTTGAGAGAACAGGGAAAATTTCAGCGTTCATAATATTACTTGTTTTGAGATAAAAAAATTGAGATCAGAGTCCTCCAAAACAGCCACATATTAAGAAACAAGATTATAGGCTATTTTGTTTTCTGATAGAGAACTGCAAAGGACTGGTGCTTACCATCTTCTGTCCGAGACCCATCGTAGTCAACAGCTTGGCCTTTTTTTAGGATTTTGATGGTTGGGTAGCCACTGACATCAAAACGACTCGACAGTGAAGTGGCTGCAGTAGCATCTATTTTGGCAACAGGAATAGGAGGGTCATTTTCCTTCAGAGTTTTGGCTATCTTCTCATACTCAGGAGCAAACTGCTTGCAGTGCCCACACCTGTCAGAGGAAGACACAAGCAGGTATGTAAATGCACGACAGACATGCAGAGGTGCTCTGCTGCTCTGCAGTTCCAGGATGCCTTCTGACAGATGTCTACATCATCAGCACAGAAATGTTTGTCTTGCTACATGTTCAGATCATGGAGAGATGGACAGCAACTATAGCTAATGTAATTGAAACATTTATTTTTCTTATAGCACCCTAAATTGAAGTAAAGAGGAAATGAACCAGCAGTTCAGTTGGCCTAATGCAATCTCCCACCCACCATCTGCCTCCACACAGCATCTGCCCCCTCTCTGGCCACGTCAGAACTCTCTAGGGAGAACAGAGGCTGCTGATGCAAAAACAGGCATGACCAAGGATACCAGCATAATAAATGTTAAATACAGCCTGACAAGCTAAAGTTGAAACCAGGAAAATGTAGGAAAACAGAAGTGTGTGGCAGATAGCCTTTCCTCCTTAGCATCTCAGCTGGAAAGAGGGGAAGCAGAAAAATAGGAGAGGTGTTTAGTCACACATCCTTCTGCTCAGATAAATTGAACTTCATGTTTAGTTTTCATGTAGGCAAACTACAGCTACAGAATTAGTGCCTACAGCCAAGCAGGAAGGGGATTCCCTGTGACAAGAATGGCACAAGTTAAAATGCAACTCCTCAAGCAAGATCATATTCCCCCTCTATTCAAAGGCTGGAGAAGGAGCAATGAGTAAGTCATTTTTGTAACACTGAGCCACAAAGGAAAGGTTCTGGCTGCAACACTAACTCAGCAACTCTACTGAAAGTATCTTCTATCTTGTTTTCCCCCAGTAACCATCCCTAATGTTTTTGAACATAAGAACGAAAGACAAGACACATCCTGGCCTAAATCCTTTGTCTTGGTTATATGCAGGTAAGTCCATTGTACTCTCTGGAGCAGACCAGTGGTGCTGTATACCCTGGGATGCCAGTAGAACTGCCATCATTAGGCAGATGTACGACGCACTGCTTAAATTGATAATAGAAACAAGGTGTGTCCCTAACCACTCCACACCCTGCTGGCAAGGACAGAAATGTGAATTTGGGAAGGAAAACCTTCTGGCAATTCCCTTGCTAGGGAAGCCTTCATTACCCCATCTAGGTGAGCAAGTACACACATTCTCAGTGGTCCAGCACTGGCACAGGATGATAGCGGGCTGCAAGACCACATTGCATGACTTTTCTGGGCCTCTCTGAGACCATTTCTCTTCCCTGACAGGCATAAACCAGGGATAGAATCAGGCTTGTGCTCCCCTTGGCATGGGATCCCTCAGTATGACCCACAGCTGTGGAACAGGAGCAGGCTGCTGGGTACTGCACGGCACAGGGGTGGGAAAAAAGGTTCTTCCCCACCACCAGAACCATCTCTTCTTCTGGACTATAGCAGAGCCCTGGGCATCTCCTGCAGGCAAGTTACTCCTTTGTCACCTTTAAAATGGCAACCAAAGTTCATTTTTTGGGAGCTTTCCCTGGCAGAGAAGCGCTCTGACGCCGCACCCATGGAGGTGCTGCTGTGAACCCACCATGGTGCGTAGAACTCCAGCAGCACGGTATCCTTGTCTGCAGTGAAGGTGTCAAAGTTTGCATCATTCAAGACTAACACACCATTTTCTTCTTTAACTACAGAATCATCATCATCTTCGTCATCTTCTTCTTCATCATCATCATCACCTTCATCATCAGCTTCTTTTGTAACAGATTCTGGGAAGGTAAGAATATAACACAGATTAGATTGTGTCACATTTTACAGTAAAGTGACAGTACCTGATTGAAGATGGATTAGGTACCTCCTGTGGTTAAGTCCCCACAAGAATTAGTTTCTGCTCCACATACAGTGACAGCTATCTCAGCTTGCAAAGAGCCTGGACTCACAGGTTTGACCATTTCAATTTTGTCCACACTACACCAGCTAACAATTTTATTATTTCAGTAAATTATCAACAGGTATTTCATATTTCAGGGAGAACTTACAAAATGGACACAAGAAGAATTAAAGCACACAAATCTATGCAACAGTTGCCACCAAGGTTTGATGGACATCTTGTTGAAATGTGGGCAGAGAGGCATGTTTTGCTGGGCAAGAAGGGCACACAGATGATACCTGAACTTCAAACAGAACCCCTTCATCATGCAACAGAGCAGCTGTCCTTTCAGTGTAGCCAACCTGAAGTTGGAAAAGTTAGTCTCTTACAACAAAAAAGGTGTTATCTGTTCCCAATGCTCCCCGTGTACCCCTGCTCAGGAGACCTGTAACACCTCAACAGCTATGTGCTGCCTGTCTGAACGTCTGATAAACAGACACACTTGCTATAAACCCAAAATTTACCATTTCACTACTATCAAAGTGATTTGGAGGCAGCACTTCTAAACTGTGCTTCTTTCCTGACTGCTCCATCCACCTCTGCAACTCTTGCTTTCAGTTACAGAGATGTTTCAGGTCTGCTATTCATCGAGGAATCCTTCCACTTACAGGAGCATCAATCACTCTGCTCTGGATCAGCACCAGGCTGCAGTGAGTGTAAAATCAAGTAATTGACTGCAAGAGTCCCAGGAAAACCCCCTCCTATGCACCTGGCAAATGCCAGGTACTCTTCTAAAAAAACAAGAACAAAAAAAAAAAAAAAAACCCCAAAAAAAAAACCCAAAAAACAAACAAAACAAAACAAAAACAAAACCAAAAAAAGAGTGAAAGCTTCTTCTTTCAAAGAACTTTTGGTGAGGCCTTTGAATTAAGACCAGAACAGTCCTTTAAGGGAGAAAGCAAATTTGTTAAATTACCAAAGCAAAATTAGCATGTGAAAGCTGAAGCCAGCACATTTCTACAGGTTCATTCTTTGTTGGCTTGGAATTTGAGATGGTTTTTCAATATCTGACCTTTCACATGTTCTTTTAAACTTTTCTTAAAAAAACAAAACTGCTATCTTTCAAGGAAACCAGACCTTCCTGAAGGACTTGAAAAGAATTTCAGTTACAGAACAACTAATGAAAAGATCTCATCCCAAATGAAAACTGTAAAACAATGAAGTTGAGTCCTTTTCAACCAGTGGGAGTCTCAAAAATTGGATTAAAAAAAAAAAAAAAAGAAAAAAGGGATTAGGGTTTCTTGTTTAAAATTATTTTCTATTTAAATGGCTTTTGACTAAGCTGAGAGGCGCTACTGCAGCAGTATTCTGGAAATATTCTGATTTCATCAGGAAGTTGAAAGTTAAGAATGATAAATATGTGCTATCCAGATATGAAAAAGCTAACAAAACAAAACCACTTTTGTCAGACCAACAGCAGACATTAGGAACAACCTCACCATGGATAAATTATGCCATTAAATTGCAATAGCTACTTTTATTTTAGAAGAAAGTATAAAAAACAAGCCTATATGCTCTCAGGAAACAGACTCTTGGAGAAAATATGTTGATTTTAATTAGAGGTCAAATTTACCTAGCATGAAAATAGGAAATACTAAAGCTTCTGATGAAGGGAGAGATCACAGGAGATCATTTATCACACAACCCTAGTCAGCTAGATTAGGTTTCTTTAACAAGTACTAGTGTTACACCTGATCTTTGAGGCAGCTAAAAGCACTATTTGCAAGCAGACAATGCCTCCTGTGTTGCAGCTCTTGCTCACCCTTGAGTGAATGCACTCCTCACACACCTGCAGGACTGCCCTGGTGAAACAGCTGGATTTCAGGGGGCTTCAGCAGGCAAAACCTGTGCCTAACACGGGTGGCCAGCAGTTCTGAGGGCTTTGTTTCACACAGGCTGCTCCTGGCTGGCCTGTGCCTGAATTCCCGGCCATTGCATTCCTGGCAAATTGCTTCAGATATGGTTTTCCCTGACACAAAGGAATGCGAGCAAAACCAGCCGGCCAGTTCTGCTCCTGCACCTCGAACTACCCACCAGGTCGTGACCCTTGTTCCTGCTCACTCTGCTCACTACCCACCCCCAAGAGAGACACAAAGACCACAGCAGCTACAGTGGCACCTGCTCTTTTTAGGTAGAACAAGGTATTACCTGCGAAAACACCCAGCACTGGTGGAAAATGTAACCATCAGATCCACCATCCCTCGCTGAAATCATTTTGTATCTTTCCCTACAAGTGGCCGTATAGCCTGCGAAGGTAAAACTTCCCTGACAGTGGCACATTGTCATGGGCGTTACACACACACCCCCTTCCTCCTCCCTGGAGATGGAGGCAGACAATAGCCCTGGAAAAGCAGGACTCCGCCTTTTCCCAAACGGCTCAAGGAGGGCGTGCATTAAAAAGAAAGCTAAGCACACTTGTATATCGGTCCTTAGAAGTGCAGGCTTACTTTCTGCAGCTTCCAGCTTCACCAACACCCAGGGCTATCACAGCTACCTCTGCCACCCCTTTACTGTTGGAACTGAAAAGACCTGTTTCAGGGACCCAACCACGGGAGAAACAAGCAGGACGTTTTTTTTCTTCCCATAAAGAGCAAGAAACTTTCATCTGCATTAAAGATTTACAATCTAAACAGAACAGAATGAGTCTAACTGTGACACCTGAAGTGGCAGAAGTAGCTAATAAATAGATACATAAGTCAGCTCATGAAAATAAAACAGCTGCCCCCAAACTGAAGTATCTTTGTTTCTTAAAGAGACTTGCAAAGCCAGTGGACAAACCGACAGCTGTGACAGCTGTGGCTAAAACCTGTCTTCTGGTAAAGTATGTATAACCCCCTCATACAAAAAAAAAACCCCAAAACTGCACACAAATTTAAAAAAAACAAAACAAAACAAAAAAACTCCCCAAAAACTCATAAAATCAATCCACAAATTTCAACACATTACTACACAAGTCAAAAAACATGATCAGGAAGGTACTTTTTTTAAGACTTGAAGTACACGATGCTGGCTAGCAGGCCTTTTTTAGAATGACAGCTACTCTGAAATTAATTCTTACAGTAACTTCACTGAACATTCAGCATTTATCAGAAATATAGCCTAGTAATATTGTCTTAAACAAAGCAGATCCTGTACAGAAAAGCTGCATCCAGACACCAATGACTTTGGGATGCTGCCTGAAAGCTTCCTTTTGAGGAGCACACTGTTCCCTAATTGGATGAGCTCAGTTTTCAGAAACCCAGAACTCAGGACTCACCATGTGTTGCTACGGTATTCACAAGATTTTCAATAATATCAGCCCCCTTCAATCTTTTCTGTGGTGGATCCTCTACATGATCCCTCCTTTCCCATCATCAGGATGCCAAGGGTGTAGTGTTCAGGATCCAGGCTAACCTCACCTCCAGCATACTCACCCCCCTGCCCTGCTCAAACCTCGCTTCCCAAGTCATGCAGTGCAACAAGCTGGGTTCAGAACTTTTCATTTCCCCAACAACCAATGTGCATAAGATTACTTCCTTGTTGCAAAGTAAATTTATTCCACTTCACCCAAGTCTGCATTCCAAGGGCAAAAAAATGAAATCCCCAACTATGTGCATTTTTAAGGAAAAGGCTTTGTCAATGCTAGTTCATGATCTATATACAAATCCAAAATACACAATAGAACCTAGGAAACCATTCAGAGTTGGGCAGTGGATTAGTGTTCTGCTCTACACAGCAGGAGATACTTCCATCCCTGTGTACCTCTGATCCCCAGAACTCCTATAATGAGAAGAGCAGCGAGCACGGGAAATACGGATGAGAGCCAGGCCCACAAGAAGCTGAGCCACTGCTGCCAGCCACAGGTAACACTGTAACATCACAGGTGTTACTTCACCCTTTGAAGGTGGCAGGGGAAATCATACTACGCTTTGTCAAATGTTACAAAGAAACCACAACCATGTTCTAGCTAAAAGCAGAGAAAGAGGCATAACAATTGTATTCCAGTTTACAACAGAAAAAAATACAAGAGCTCCACAGGAAGATTCTGTATCTCCGTCTCCTTACTGCAGATACCATATTTAAAAACAAATCTCAATTTAAAACAAATCTCTTTACCCTCATCCTACAGACCAGTTAGTTACACAAATAGGGTAACTGATCTAAATGCACTTCTGCAGGTTTTAGTGCCTGCTAGGCCAGCAAGAAGTGGTAGGACAGGAGTTCAGAAGGTCATCCATAATCCAGTCTCTCTAAAAGCCCTCTAATACTTAAAATACAGCAGTGTTCATGCAGGAAATATAAACGATGCATAATTTACTAAAATCCACATGAAAGAAACTTAAAACCGAAAAAAGAGACACGCTCAAATGTCTGCCTCCTACTATACTCATTAAGCCTCAGCAGCTTTGTTTCAGCTAATTTTGGAAAGGAGGAGATACAAGTCAGTGAAATCCAAAGACGGTAGGAAGAAACACCAAGATGGTAACAATGGGCTTCCTTCTGTGAGGGGAGAAAAAAAAAAATCAGTTCGAAACACGAAGAATGCACAGTGTCCCTGAACAAAGGAGTAAGGAAAAGAATGCTCAGTCACAGAACCGCAGAATGATAAGGGTTGGACGGGACCTTAAATACCTCATAGTCCCAACTCCCCGGCCAAGAAGGGACACCTCCCACTAGACCACTGCTTGGTGATCTCGAACACTGCCGGCACTGGGGTATCCACCACCTCTCTGGGCAACCTGTTCCAGTGGCTCACCTCCCTCAGAGTAAAGCCTTTCTTCTTCATATGGAACCTAAATTTCTCCTCTTTCAACCTGCACCCATTACTCCTCGTCTAATCACCACAGTTCCCGATGAAGAGTCCCTCTGTGTATAATGAAATCGCAATCTGTCCGATAGGAGTCGGAATAAAGAATTCGCAAATTCCGCGGAGATTCAGAAGCCGGGGATTGCCAACATGGCTAATTGTTAGCTAGCTGACACCTCCGTGCTTGGGAGAGGCGAGGCAGAGCCGCCCCACGGCGCACGACAGACGAGCGGCGCCGGGACAAGCGGCTCGCACAGACCTCAGCGCCTTCACGGGGCGGGCTCAGCGCCCTGCACAGAGGCCTGCGAGGAGCACCCCGGCCCCAGCGGCGCCCCGCCAGCCCGGGCTGCCCGCAGCGCCCAGCGCCGGGGCCGCGCCGCCGCCTCCCGCGGGGGGACCCGGCGTGCGCCGCCGGGCCGGCCCCTGCCCGCGCTCACCTCCGTCGCCATCCTCCTCCTGTGCGGCCGCGCTCCGCGCCACGAGGGCGATGTGAGCCAGCCCCAGCAGCAGCACCAGCACCCACAGCCTGCGCATCCTCATCCCGCCGCCGCTCCCGGCCCAGCCCGGCCCGTCCGCTCCCGGCGCTGCGCTCCCGCCGCTCGCCCCGCCCCCGGCGGCACGCCGCGCCCTCTGATTGGGTGCTGCCTCAACACGTGCTTGGCGCGGTCGCCAATCAACAATCGTCACGAGAGCCGCCGGCGCGGGGTGCGCGGGTTTCGCGGGCTCCGCGGCGCCCCCGGGGACCCCCGGCGGCAGTGGCCGCGGCTCCGCGGCGGGACACGGGCGCCATCGACCGGAGCGGCGGCGGGAAAGCAGCGGCGCCACCGCGCGCGGAAGCACCCGGCCGCTCTGAGGTGCCGCCCCGCCATTGGCCGCCGCGGAGCCGCCAACCGCAGGACGCCACGCGTGGAACGCGCGGCCGCTCCGGGGGCGGGAGGCGGGAGGGGCGGGGCCGAGCGCCTCGAGCGCGTGCAGCCACATCGCCCTTCGGGATTGGCGGGCCGGCGCTGGGGGGCGGGGCCAGAGGCCCGCGGCAGCCAGTGAGGGCGCGCCGCGTGCGGCGGGGCGGGGCGAGGCGGGGGGCGGTGAGGGCGGGCCGAGGGCGGTGCTGGGGCCTGTTAAATTCCCTCAGCGGGAGAAGGGAACTCGGTAAAGTGCTGCCGCGGGCGGGAAGGGAGCATGGAGACACCGCCTGTGGGTGCTCCCGCGGGGACCAGGGAGCCTGCGGCGCAGTGAGCTCGCCGGTAGCGCCGTGGCTGCGCGGGAAGGTGTCGCGGCACAATTTCTGTCCGTGGTTGTCCGAATGGTTTATATGGTGAACACCTTAAGATGCAGCGAGACAGCGCTGAAACCTGGGCTTTTGGTGCCGAAATTGCCAGTCTGTCCCCGTGCTTGGGCGGATTGCATAGGCTTATGGGACAATTATTCTCATTTTTGCGAAACTTTTGACTCTTGAATTGGTAGGCTGTAAGCATAAAGCAGTGCTATGTTCAGTGTGCTGCAGTCACGCTGTAAAGGAGTAGCAGTAGGTGATGATAAATGAATATTTCCAAGGTGTTGAAGTGCAAGCTTTAAATATAAACTCCACAATTTTAGAGGATTAAGACACTGCATTGCTATGAAAGGCTGCTGTTGCATCAGTCGCCATTTGGCATTTGTAAGTGGTCTGCAGGTTGAAAAAACCCCCACTTTAAAAGGCCTGCTGTGTTCTACATTCACAAGTTATAGCCTAGAAGTCA
This sequence comes from Fringilla coelebs, assembly GCF_963513975.1. Taxonomy (NCBI): domain Eukaryota; kingdom Metazoa; phylum Chordata; class Aves; order Passeriformes; family Fringillidae; genus Fringilla; species Fringilla coelebs. The sequence continues at coordinate 97,524,090 of NC_140028.1, read as the reverse complement.
GTGCCTTTCCTCAACTCAGCTGCCACACAAGTTATCTTGAAAATACAGCAGCTGACACAGAAGCACTTTTTAAACTTACTTGGCATATCACTAGAATGGAGTGGGACCTGATCTGAACCAAGTTAAAGCTGTCTGGATCCTGCCAAAATTGTGATCCTGGCCTGGTTTTGGTATTGGTATAAATATTAGTTTGATTAACATTGATATTCAGTAGTTTGAAGATAGCACATAATCAGATTGTACGCTCCATATTCTCAGTGGGAAGAATTAAGAGTAGGGAAAGTTTTTATTTAGAGTCTTGCTCACTGTTTAACACAACCCTTGATTTGAATATCATCTTGGTGTGTGAAATATTTACTGTCTTTGTCCTCTGAGTTTGAGAGAGATAGTGGCTGTAGTAATCCATTTTTTTCCTGATTTAAGTTGGAGGTTTTCTAACTGACAGTGACCTGTCAAGGTCGAGGAGTACTGTCAAGCCCAGTGCTTCATGCCAGACCATTGCAAAACTGGTTAAAATAGCTTGCAGAGAAAGTGAGCATGTAAAATGGGGAAGTGGTGTCATTATTACTTTTGTCTGCTGGAGTGTGGAATACTGAATTAAATACTTTTTCTTTCATGATGAATTTTATGGTTATTGTGATTTCTTTCCATCCAGGTTAGCCAACTGAAAAAGGAGATCAGTAAATTTGCTAGGCAGTCAAAGGTACCAGACCTTTGAAGAGGAAATGCAAATATTACAAATATAGGGGAAGTGGGATTGTTATTACTTATTTGAGCTGCGGGAGGAAAGCCTGGAATGCAGAACTCCTGTGATCCCTGTTCAGCCAAGGACAGCCTGACTGAGAAATGTGCTGAATTGCCAGTTCATTGTGTGGGTGGTTACAACACTGGGAGGCTGATGGATCTTAGGCATATCCCGCCAGACAAACAGGACCTTGGCAAAAGACCGTGGTCTGGTCTGTCTTCAAGTGCCTGTCTGCCTAGATTAGGGTTGCACAGGATGGCACAGAGAATACAGAGCTACAAATGGCACACCAGGCACGTGATTCAGACGTGTGATTCATCCCAGACCAGCTGGGGTGCCAGCTCCATGTGTTTGTCAAATATACTGGGCACTTGGAAGAGTGTGCCAGCTGTGCAGCCCTTCCAGGGGATTCCTTCCTGCTCTCTAAAGGGCTGGCTACCTGTGGGGCTGACCATATGCAGCTGAAAATCCTCTGGGCTAAGCACTACTGGTAAGAGCACTGCTGCCTTTTGCTGAGTGCTCATTCCTTATGTAAGTTAATGACAGGAACCCTCTCCTCTTTGCCAGGAGGGTCTCCAGGCAGGAGGCAGGCGGAACACCTGCACAGTACAGGGTCATCTCAGGGCTAGATGCGTAGAAAAGTGGATGGCACAGGTCTCCTGCAGCTTGTCTGATTGTGAGGAATTGGCCATACAAATTTTCTAGTCATGAGACACACTGGAGGGTCCAGAAAAGCATGAGGCCGTGCAGAGCACCTACGGTGTAGTTTCTGGGTAAAAGGTATTTCTACCTGGTAACATCTGCTGTGCTGCAGAAAATGCACGTGTATTAGTGCACTCTGGTTCTTTGAAAGTGGATTGCATTTTGTGCATACTGTATTTCATATCCTGATAAGGTGTTAGCATCACTGCTGGCAGACCTGTATCCCCAGGAACCAGCAAACAATTGTAGTTCTTAAGTATGCTTCTCCTCAGGAACATTCAGTGTCTTTCCTGTTGGTTTCAGTTGCCAACCTGTAAAGTCTTCACAGGTTGCACAACACAGGTTGTGTTCTCCAACATCATTAAGTGGTGGAGTGTGGAAATCTCTCCTTGTATCACTGTACTTTTCTCCTTTACAAGGTAGCCTAGACACCAGTAATCCTATACCTCATTCTGCACATTCTGTGGGGTACAGCTGTTAGTCTTAGAAGATGCATCTTCAGCAGTAAATATCAAAAAAGAAAAAGCCAATGTTCTCCCACAAAAATAATGAAAATGGTAAGACATGTCAGACTAAGCTATATAGGTCTAACTTCTGCTATTAAAATGTATTACAATCTCAAAAGTAAACATGGACCTACTTGGCCTTTCACAAGCTGTGAGTCAACACAGACAGGCATCTGGGACAACCACAAACTCACAGCAAGAACATAAAGAGTAAATTTGAGCTAAAAATGTAAGATTTAAAATGGCTTAGTGTCACACAAGTATTTTGAATTATTTTTCAGGTAGTTTTCTTGTCGACCTAAGTTATCTTGTTTGCATAATAGCTAAAATTTCACATGATGATGAGTTGTCTTGCACATACTCTTCATGTAAATCACTTCAGTGAACCTCAAAACAATGCTTAAAATATCCATCCTGATTGCATTTCACCTGAATGATTTGCATTTCATCTAAATCTAAAAACAATTTAGATCAAGAGAGACACTTGAAAAACTCGTCACTTTTTGCTCAGTGGTTGATTCATCTATTATGATGCTTATTTTAAAATACCTTTCAATAATTTTCAGTCATCATTGTAGAAAGATGATAAAAAGTTTGATGTGAAAATGCTCCATTTCAATACTACTAAATTCTTGTAAGTTAATTAAATATGGTAAGTCACAGTACTATAAATTCCTGTATTGTCCAGGACCTGCTTCTTAGTTCTTGGTTCTGTTACCCCTTGTTGTGTCACTACCAGCCTTGGTAAAAATTCTCTCTCCATCTTTCTTACAAGACCCCTTCTTCTGTTAAAAGGCTGCAATAAGTGACCCTGGAGATTTCTCCAGGCTGAGAAATTCCCACTCTCTCAGCCTTTCCTCAAAAAAGAGGTGTTTTAGTCCTGTCATCATTCCTGTTGCCCTCCTCTGGAGTTGCTGCAACAGGTCCATGTCTTTCTTGTGCCCCAAGAAAGGAGCAGGATTCCAGAGCTGGACACAGTGTTTTAGGTGAAACCACTGCAGCAAAGTAGGGGGATCCCTCTGGATAGCATCCTGTCCTTCAAGTGTATCAATATCAAGTGCATTTGGATGCTCCTTGCTGGGAGGATTTGGGCAGCATTTGTGGTAGTAAGTTAACCAGGGCCCAGGCAGAGGAATGTGGTTACTTATTGTCAGTAAACTGAGATGCTGACTGGCACAGTTCTGGCCTGTGCTAAGCAGAGCACTTCCAAGGACTTCTGAACATTCTTCTGGGGCTGGCATGTTCTTGGAAGCTGTTTGTGTGCAGCCAGGCTGCTTGGAGAATGAGAGAATTTATTAGCACAGGTGCAGGCACCTCCACATTGGTTGGCCTGGGTGCCAAGGAATATCCCAGACATGGCCAATTTACTGCTGTAGGTGTGGCAGTTCAGTGATGTGTCAGTTGGTGCCAAGAATAGCAGAGAACATGTTGGAAAGTATGTACTCACTGAGGTAAGTGGCCTAAATGCTGACCCTTATTATGTTTTTGTTAGGGTTCTACATTGTAAGAACCAATGGATAATGAGATTACTTCAGTTGTCTATAAAGTTACATCCTAAATTTGGATGACCACCTATCCAATACAGCTCTGTGAAGGTAGTTCATATCTAAACTGTAGTTTATATCTACTTTTTCTTTTCTTCAGATTAAATATATACCTCTAGAACACTTCCATGGAGTTTATAGTAAATGAACATGGAATAAACTTCAGAACTTTCAGCAAAGTCACATTCTAGTGTTTTCTGTGTGCAAACCCAGTTTTACCAGTGTCAACCCTCCAGGGTGCTGAGAGCTTTCATGTAACAGGGTGGATGTTACATGACAGTGACTGCTAGCCTACCTTACTTTTTCAAAATTCATTTTTCACTTTTTATATAGGTGACAGAATGCCCTGCCTCCTGTAGAGGACAATTAAACATGTTCAGTGCATTGGTGGCTCTAGTGGCTGGCTCTGAGAGGTGAGTATTGAAGGATGCATCTTCAACAAGTGGCAGAGAAGAAGAGGAACTGTGTTTTTCTCAGCAAAGGTGCTGGTGAGGGACATGTGGAGGAGCAGTTGTGTTAATGGTGCTGTGCACTTGTCACTGGAAACACTGGTTTTATTTTGGGGTTGTTTTGGGGGGTTAGTGGAAACAAATAGAAATACAAATTTGTCAGCATTTTCTGTTTACACTTCAACTCTGTGTGGATTTTTCTCTGGTCTTAATTTATCTTTACTCTGATCCTTTGGCCTGTGAAGACATGCACTGATCCTACAGGGAAAAAAAAAAAAAGAAAGGGGATACAAGATGGAATGAGCAATCCCCTTTAAGTGAGGGTCCCATCTCCATCGGAGTAAGTGAGTTGTCATATGCACAGTTGGTCACAAGATGTCAGTGTCAAAGAGTAAGTTGGAGTGAAGGGCCTGGGAAATTGAGATCTCCCAGTTTCCCATTCTGGGAATACTGCAGGGAACATTAGCTGCCTTGGCTCTTGGCATTGGAAACTGTTGCAGTATTGTTGGGGCTCAAGGCCACAGTGCAGGTGAGAAGTCTTTCCAGCTCTTTGCAGGGTGGTTTTGGTTTGGTTGATGCATAAGAGGCAGCAGAAAGCTGAGAAATTTCTGAGGCAAGGTGAGAGCAGGAAGCAGATAGGATTAGGAGCAGGAACAGATTCTGGCTGGAGGAGGAGGCTGTTGCCCTTTGGACATTTGTCTTCTGTGGTGGAGTACTCCATTAGGCAAAGGTAAGTATCTTGCATACAGCTTTCAGCTGACATGTGAAAGCAGGGGCCTTCCAGGCTGTCACCTGTAAGGAGCCCATTTTTTTATCCAGGATCATGATACAAAGGATTTAAGACTGATCTGGCTTGCCATGTCTGTTCCAGATTACATCAGTGGAAAAATTTCCTGACAAAAAGTGCTGTGTGTAGCTGGCACAGCTTTTGCACCTCAGACTGCTGCATGGGAGTCAAGAGCAGGAGAGCTTGTGGGGTCATGGGAAGCCCACTCCTATAATGCTTTAATTAAAACCATTATTTTGGCCCATCCTTCCTGGGATTTCCAAGAGTTTCAGGAAGTAGCCGTTTTCCAGAATGAAAAACTGTGGGAACTCAGCACATCACTCCGGATGTCCAGAGCTACCGAGAGAACCCTTGGGGGGCTCGGAGGTCTTGGAATGTTGCCAAAAGCACTTGGTGGCTTGACTTTGATCCCTCTAGGGATGTGCCACCTGCATCTGAGGATATGAGAATCACTGGGGTTTAAATGGTGTAAAAACAGTATATTTGCAAGGTGAAACACAGGTTTTAAGGTTTTGGTACAGGGGGGTTATGGAGACAAGATGGGGGAATTTAGGCCTATCTCGTGGTTCTTCTTTCTTCTTATTGTCATCCATTTTCTGTGTGATGTAGGCACTTTTGGATAGGTTCTTGGTGAAGGTACACTTGCCAGCAAGGGTGAAAGGTATTGGGGATAAAAGGTAAATATGATTTACATAGGTTTTGTTATAAAAAGACACAACTGCCCCATGGGCAGTCAGAGTACCTTTGGTTGCCTTGCTGGTCAGATCCCGGCTGGGCAGAGAGAAAACTTTGTAGATAAGAAATAATAAACAACCTGGAAGACCAAAAATCAGAGAGTTCAGCCTCGTCCTTTGAAGCCCAATCTGAACGAACCATCCTAAGCGTGTCTGGGCAGAGACAGACAACAGCTGACCCGGACAAAAAACATGTCAGGAAAACACATGGTTTCTACGGAAACATCACTTTCCAGAACTGTAGTTAGGATGTGGTCTTCTTGAAATTCATTTAGATGCTCAGTACTTCCTTTATGAAAAACCTTTCAAATGGGTTATGAAGGAAGAGTATTCTCTCTCTTCCACCACTGACTAAAACTGTGTAACAAAACATACACTACTATAGATCAAAAATTCCTTCTATTTATAGCAAATAAGAACTAGACTCCTTGAACTGTGAGATATATTTGTTTTCTAATTATCATTGCATTTTTTTCCAAGATGCTCTTGCTTTTTTATGCTCTAAAGGCTTAACCTAGGGTACTTTTTTCCTATTTCTGTTCCCAAGCACAGGCTTGTGTTTGCAGTTTGTTGTGTATTGTATGTTTAAAAGCCATGTCATTCCTCTGTTGCTTCTAGTTTTTTAGAAGTAAAAGCACCAGGTGATACTACTTCTTGGTCTCCTGCTTTCAAACAAAATCAAGGCATAAGCTATCCTGAAATCTTAAATTCTTAAATAATTACATTGGCTAGCTTACATCCATTTTCCTCATATATGTACAGTTTGCCAAAAAAGGAGTCACATTATTTCCTTGAAAATTCCCTCCCTGCTATCCAGAGCTGCTGTTCCAGCCCATATAGGCATAGCCAAGCTCATTGCTTTGGGTACCAACAGTGACAAAGCTGTTGAGAAACTGCCAGTGTGAAAGCCTTGCCAAGGTTTCTACAATTTGTCCTGATCCAAATTCAATGTACTTCCAGTAGCTTAAAGTTACTGAAAGTACAAGCAAGTCTGAATTTCCCCCTGCAAGCCTGCAGAACTGTACACTACATTTATGTGACTGTTACTCAGTGATTTCCACTTCTCCCTTTTCACAGCCTCTTACCAGAGCAGCACAGTAAGGGAGACCCTCTGTAATTCAACAGACTTCAGCCACACTTTGGCTCTGTGTGAATACAGGTGGCAAAGCCATTTTTATGCTTATTTCCATAAGAAAGCATATTGCTCTCTCACCTCGTTCTGTGAGTGGCAGCTGCTGCCTATTTGTGATCAGTATTCTCAGGTGGATTGTGGGTGAGCATGTCTAAAATCAGTCATATGTAGGCTGGGAAGTGTTAGGCATTTACACTTCAAAAAGAAAGTGTCCTGCAGTACATCTTCTCCTTTCTTTTGGTCTTCCAGCTCTCTGAATATTATTGAAAACAGTTCTTTCTTCAAAATCCTGCCTCCTGTTAGGGGGCCCCAGCCTCACCTCAGCTAGCAGCTATGGGAGGAGCCCATTGTTTTGGTGGATGAGCCAGGAATGGAGGCAGAGTCAAATATCTGTGATAGTATTGGCATTGTATTGCCTGCTGTTACATTGGCCTCATGATTGCAAGGCAGCTTTTAACTGGTAATTCATCAAAACTGAGTATTTGTCATGTGCCTGCTTAAAGTCTGAGATGGTCCAGCTTGGGAACAAATTTTGTGTTATTCTTTGGCTGTTTGAGCAGGGCCTGTGTAGGAGGGGACTGTAGATGCCTGAAGGGAGTGTGTGGAAATCCCAGATCTTGAGCCTGCTGGTGATGCCATGAGGAAATAAAAACCACACATAGAATCATACAGATCAAGATGCAAATACAGTGCCTGTGTCTAATTTGGCTTTATGTTGGGGCATCAAATTGCCTTGCATTTCTTAAAATTTTGTGCCTGTTTGTCAGTCCTACAATGCTGTACTTCAGTAGTACTTTTACTCCTTCAATTTTAAGTATTCTCTGTTTGTGAATTAATATTTAAGTAGAACTTTCCACACATGGAAGCTGATGAAAATGGGGAGACAAGGTTGTTCTATAAGAAAGGCTAATATTTTTTTATTTCCAGTCCCCCCTTCTCATGCTTATGGAAGGTCCTTCCTGATCGAGCAACATCACTGGAGAGTAAGGCATTTTTAACCTGCTTTGTGCTGAAACTGACTTCCCTGCACGAAAAATCAAGAGAAAATATAGGTAGAGACACGGAGACGACAACAAAGAATTGAACAATTACAGGGGTAAATTCCCGTTCACAGCTTTTGAAGTCCTCTTTGCAACACTTCTGGATCTCATTGCAAGGGCACAAAAGGAGAGCAAAGCAGAGAGCACCGAGGAACACGACTGCTTGGGAGAGGAGGCGATTCTTTCCAGACACGAAGGAGAAGTGGGATTTCAGGCTGCAGTTTGCTAACAGGCTCCAGCTCGACCCTGGTCCGACCGGGGAGCACCCGGGGGCGGGCGGGCACCGGGACCCCGCCGGGACCCCCGCGCCGGCCGCCGCTGTCCGCGGTGCTGAAGCCTCGAGGGTCGGAGGTGGACGGGGAGCATCCGGCAGTCGGAGAGGTTTTGGTCTTCGTCGTGCAGGCGAGTGATGAGGAGCTCCGCACGCCGGCTTTTGCTGAGGTGGTGCCGCGGTAGGTCTGTGCGGGCCGCTGGCAAAGCTTTGGTAGTCGGACTGCCGCGTTGGTTGCCTATAGCTGGGTTATCGGTTCGATGCAGCGAAGCCTGGACAAGGAGCTAGGGCATGAGGCCGGCTTTGACAACGTAAAGAGTTTGGACTGAAGTGTATCCTGTGTCCTGGAAGCAAGTCCCGTAATGGCACTGTTGGGGGTCTCGCGTATTGCTACTTTTTATTTCCTGCAGCAACGAAATGGTCACATTCCCTGCTCACTCACCCTACCACACACACCCCCACCTACCCTCCTCACCCCCTCCCCACCCCCCCCAAAAGAAAAGAAAAACAAAAGAAGTATCCTTTGCTTGTTTGAGAAAAGTGCTTTTTTAACAAAAAGAGTCAAGCTCTTTGTGCCCTGTTTCAAATCCGTTGCATGGTGCTAACAGGAGTCATTGCAGCAGAAACACTACTTGGAATCAGCAAGGAATTTAATGAGGCTGTTAGCTGGGTTTTGTAAGATAAACGGGAATGAGTTGTGTGTGTGTTTTGCAAGGTGGAAAAGGTGTGAGAGCAGGAATGCTCTGTGTTTAAAAAGCTCAGGTCTTCAGGTCACTTTTAATGTGTATCCTTAACCATGTGTAGTCGCTGGAAAGCAGGAGTATGCACAGTTCATGGCCATGTTTAAGATAATGATCCTTCTTGCTGGCTAGGAAGGAAGGCACAGAGTGGATGGCTGGGAGTAACCCCAGCCCCCCTGCTGCTGGGCTGAGCATTAATGTGCTCACCAGCCCAGTGCAGGTAGGAGGTACTGCCCACCATCTCACACAGTGGGTCAATCCTTGATCTTACCAGGTATCCATCTTCTCACCCACTGCATTTCTCAGAGGAATTTGGTTATTTTTTGGTTGTCGTTGGTCAGGAATATTTACATTACTGTTTCTGACTCCACAGCTTCTTTCTCTGGGTGTTGTTGGGGCTTTTTTGTTTGCTTATCTTGCTTGTTTTAGTTTGCTCCATTGACAGGAAATTTTTCTGACTAAACTTAATCCAAGGGCCCAGCCAAGCCTCAGGTCAGATTCAGCTAAACCTTAAAAGAAAGGCTATGAGCTCCAGTTCCACTCTTTGAGGGTTTCATCCCTTTTGATTATTGATTCCATTCTTTTGTTGATAATTAGGTCTAGCATCAAGCTGAGTCTCCACTTACATCTTTGGCTAGAGGGCTGCAGCAGGGTTTGGAGTTTTAATGGCAGCTCACAAACCAAAATCAGATATCACAGAATCTGCAAGCACCAGTCTATTTAATACCCTAACTGGACCTCTAATATCATCCCAGCCTACCTTCTGGAACATTTTTAGCTTCTTTAGCATGTTATTGGCATCTGGGTTGGGGCATCTGGATGGAGGTATAACACAGAGCTTGATACAGAACACAGAGTTCAGTGAACCTTTGGTCTGATGTGGTAGGGCTGTATTTTTGTTTTTAATATTCCAACTCAGGTTGTCGGATGATTTAGAGCACCTGAGACTGTTCTGAAAAGATAAGAATTCAAGATCCTAGTTTTGTTCATTGACGGGTTTTACAAAAGCATACAGGTGCCTGAAGTCTAAATTCATTGCTGCTCCTGTAAAATTTAATTGTGTTAGGAACTGAAACAACAAGAACACATCTGTTTGTTACAGGTGCCTGTTTTTTCACAACTTCCATGTATGTTGGAGATTGTCAGATTGGGTAGGTATTTGGTGTAAATTGATGCAATCTTTGATAAAAACAGTCTTCTTGAAAATATGCAAAGTCTTCTGTGCACTGAAAAGTAAAGGGACTTTACTGGGGATCAAAGGATTGGTTTACAAATGGCATGCAGGCTTTACTCTACATAGCACTGAGCTGCAGTCACAGGAACTGTCCAATAATCTTTTTTGGTGCTGTCTGGCAGTCCTGAGAGAGTCTGTAGGGTTTGTTTGGGAAAGCAGAATGTAAATGACAGAACTGAAATATAATCAAGATCCAAGTGTTTGAAATGTTGTAGCTAATAGTTGTTATTATTTCACGTCAGTCTTGAAAAGCTAAGAAACCTGGAAGACCGGGTCTTCTTTCTTGTGAAAAACAAACAAGTGAAAAAGACAACAAAACTCTTCCGCCCACCAAAACAAATCAAGCAAAGCAAAACAAAACAAAAAACAATCCAACCAAACAAACAGAAAAACAACCTAAAACAATGAGGTTTAAAAAGAAAACATTTAAAAACAAAATGTATGGAGTTTAACAAAGACAAGTGCCAGATTCTGTATCTGGCATGGGACAACCCTGGGAGTAGGAACAAACTGGGGAATGAGAGGCTGGAAAGAAGTGCTGTGGAAAGGGACCTGGGGGCTCCTGGTTGATGGCAAGTTGAATGTGAGGGCACAGCATTGCCAGCTGAGCAAGGGAAGGGGTTGTCTCACTCTGCTCTGCACTGGGGCAGCCTCACCTTGAGTCCTGGAGACAGTTTTGGGCACCACAATATTAAAAAGATATTAAGCATTAGAGAGCATTTACCATTATGTAAAGTAGGGGATGAGAAATATCGCTAAGCATAGGGTGTCTGAGGTGTTCAAAGTCCTTTGCAAGTGATCATTAAGGCAGTTTGGAAGGGGTTCTTCACTACATAAAATAATGATTATAATAAGAGCTCCTATGCCGACTTACTTTCCCAAATTCAGGAAGAGCCCAGAGCAGGAATCCTTAGTGCACTATTTCCTGATCCTTGTTTTTACAAAATTGAGCTCACTTCCTATTCAAATAGACATTTTCCACTCACACTTCACAGCTGTAGAGTAAGACGCGTGACTTGAAATCACAGCCACCTTCCAAATAGTACAGTTATTCCAAAGAGCACAACAATTCCAAAGAAAGAGCACAATAATTCACAAAGGTACAATTCATCAAGAGCATCCACTGTGGAACATCCACTCAAAGGGCTTCAACAGCACTGGGATTCTGGACTCTGCTCCTTTACTCCACTGAATTTTCAGGATAAAGGGCAAGTGACTCCACAGCTTTTATCTCTGTATACCACAGGTAGGTTTGAAAGAATCCTCACTCTTTGAACTTCAATGCCTGTGAAGTAGGAATCACCAAAAGGAGGATTCCATTTCCCTTTGCCTGCTGCTCCTGACTCTGGCAGGGCCATTGCTTGCCATGGAAACACCTGTGGCTCTCCAGCCAGTCAGGGCATGAAGCAGATGACCAAAATGCAAGTCATCTTACAAGGTAGCATGGGATCTTGGTAATGATCTGTGGGGCTGCAGCTTTTAACTATTCTGAACGCTCTTTCTTTGGGCTTGACATCTGCAGGGCATTCCAGGAGCAGTGGGCCAGGATGCTACAGAGCTCCAACAGGACAAAACTGAAGCAGAATCTGGCAGTCTTGGATGCTCTCAAATGTTAAGATTCCAAAGAATGAGTTAGCAATCAGAAACATGGGGGCTTTATGTCAGGGGTTTCATCTTGCTGCAAAAAAAGGAGGTCAGGCTCCACTGTCACTCAGAGCAAAGTTCAACATTGAAGTGGGCAAGAAGTAACCTGAAATAATTCCATCTTGTGGAATACTCCTGAAATGAATCCTGTTTTGCCTTCTGGCCACTAAATGTCACTAAAATGGTGACTTTCCTTTTTTGCTTGTTTTCAGAACTAAGGAGATGGGAGAAGCATTCCTATTGTCAGTTGGAAGCACTAGTGACCAAAGGTTATGTTTACTTTTGTTCCTTCATGTCCTTGTTTCTTCTCAGCATTCAGATTGGCATACAGGGCATACTTGTCTGGAGTGTTGTACTCTTGGGTCGTTTCAGAAATGGGTTTTTTTCCTTAGCTTTCCAGAAGATTGCATAAAGTTGCAAACTAAGAATGGCTGCTACTGTGATGTCAGCAGAAAGTTGCTGCTGCTGCTGACGCCGTGCTGCTGCCAACAGAATGTTGCCGTGGTGCATAGGAAGCCTGAGTGCCCAGAGCACCCCTTTGATATGCTTGTTGCAAGAGGGTTCTCCTGATCCTCTTGGAGAGGATTCCCAGCTTATAGGCTGCCCCTTGGCCCTGGGGGCCCCATATTTTCCCTTTTCAGTGCACAGTCTGCAAAGCTGCTGCCCAGCATCACTAAAAATGTTCAAGCAAATCTTTGCTGCAGTTAGTAATTTTTTTCCACTGGCCTATTCTTTCTATTTTTGCCCAGACAAAATCTGGCTGGTGACCCACCTAGCAAGTAAGTAGAGGTTTTTTCCTAGGTTCATCTGATCTGGCTTTTGTATCCGTGTGTTGTTCATGCTATCCCTTAGTAACTGAGTTTATTTTGAAATGAAAAGGCCATTAAGATACTAGGACTTTGGTAAAGCTCATGTTAACAGCTTCAGCCAAAAAGGGGATGTCTGTCACTCTCTCATGGGGTGTGGGCAGCTTTTGTAATTGAACATGCAGGGGTTCCTTTCCCTGCATTGAGTTGGCCTGTGGCAGTGGGGTCTGGGATTTCCTCAGCTGCTGGTTCAACAAAGACAACTTCCAAATTTCTGCAGACTGGCAGAGCTTCTGAGAAGTCTGTCTAAAGACTCTGCAGTTATCCCCAGAACTGAAGGAAGGCAACTTATTTTCTAAATTCTGCGATTAAAAGATTTGACGGTCTGATTTTACAATGGCTGGAGAAAAAGAACAGCCTAGTATATTGCGCTGTTTTCTTGCTTGATATGTGAAAGAATCGCTGCTACTTGGAGGGACATCCTGGAAGAAAAATGCTCTTTATTTGGGTTGACTCATTCTGTGGGATTCCCCACAACAAGCAGTTTTCTAACAACATCTGTTTTATTTTCCCTTGCCCGTTACAGGTGAAATTGCACACGGATACAGAAAAGCCCGTGCTTCAGTGAGTGGCAAAGTAACCTCTGATGTTCCAAGCATTTCAGAATCATGGAGCAACCCACAAACTTTGCCTGCTGCAATAGGAGCCAGCCTTGTAGCCTGAAATAAAGTTTCAGTGTATTTACATCAGCAAAAAAGGGGTCCCTGGCTGTTTTGTAATTTTATTTTGAAGAGCTTTTAAGTAGATTAAAGTCTGGTTTTGCAGACTGGAAGTTGCTTGCTGCCTGTTTTTAGCCATGGTGGAATATATGGTTGACAACAAAATGCAGTGCTGTCTAATTAGCCACTCTAATTTAGTTTTAGCAACTCAGAATCCCATTTCTATCCAAGCTCATGATTTCTCCTTAGTATAGCTGGATAGATTGATGCATATTAATAAGATTGTAAATAATTTGTAATACTCAGTCACTCACACTGCTGTCTGTCCATGGGGAACAACACCAGAATCAGAAGCTGCGTGGGCTCCCTCTGTTTCTAAAGAAGATGATGGTAAGGAGGAGGACCTGAGAGTCCAGTATCAGTAAGGGCCACCTTTGGTCAGCATTGTGTTTGGTGTAATTCAGAGCTGTCTGTTTCTGATCAGGCAGCACTGATCATTCATGGCTGAAAGTACTGAGGGCTGGAGTCCTACTGTGAAAAAGTGCTTCCCCCCCTGCCAGCCACTGACACCTGGAAAATCAGCTCTGAACTTCCAAGTTTGGTCATCATTTTGCTGGCATTCTGATAGGGACCATGACTTTATCTTAGCATTGGATAAGAGGCAGCATTGTGTCTTTGAATGCTACTGGTGTAAAAGTGAGCTGCTTTGCATCTGTGCAGGCTCCCTGTCACCAGCAGAGCCAGCTGTCCAAAGGCACAGATCACAGAAACTGAACTGTGGAGGCTCCTGCCCCTCTCCATGGACCATCTAAGCAGCTAAATGGACAGCTTAGACTGCACCTGTAAATTTTACATGACCAAAATTTGATGAGGAGACCCCTGTGTAGTGCTGCCATGTCAAGAGAAGGTTGGGTTGAAGGGCTGGAACACGATTCCTAATGGACACTTCCTAAAGCCTGAAATACTAATGAAAAGTATCTCTGCCAGACACCTTTCTGACACAAGCTGATTTCTTGTCACAGATCCATGCACCCTCTGGAATAGCAGCTGACACTTTACCAGTATCCTCTGAAACAGGCATTCCCACACCTGAGAATGCCAGCACCAGCAGTTTGTATAGCAACACCTGCCAGGAGCACAAGAGGATAGAGGAGGAGAGTCTAGGGACACTAAGTAGGTCTTCTGCTGTTCTGGTCTGATAGAGCCATGCTAATGTTCATAGACAGCAAACACTTGCCTTGGTACCTGTTCTTTCCCTCTGTCTATCTTTTCTGAATGTTCCTCCCTTTTCTGGTTTCCTGTCAAGGCAACTCTTCAAAGGACTGTAGAAAACCAGTCATTGTGCAGGCCATCTGTGCTATGGAGCTGCCTGTCTTCTTGTTGTTGTTGCCCAAATGACTACAGCTCACAGCCCCACAGAGATGAATTTCTGATCTGCTGGATGGTGGTATCTCCTAGTGAAGTGATCTTTCATTTTGTTCCTTTCAGGGAGCATTGTGAGTCTGGATAGATATTTTGTCCTGTGACAAAACATATTGGATCAGAAAAAATGGCCAAAGGGTAAGTCCAACCACAGTTCCTTCTCCAGAGCCACAGGCCAGGTGTTTTGCTGGTGTAAGATCAGCCGTGAAGTCAGACAAGCTCCAAATGTGTTCAGACAGGAGGTTTAGATCCTTCTGTCTCTCAGTACTGACCAGAATTTATAATTCTGATCAGAAGGTGTTGTCAAAGAACTTCATATGGTAAGTGTCTTGACTTCAGCAAGGAGCAGGACCTGGAATATCTCCTGTCCCTCTGGTTCCTGGAACCTCTTTACCTGCTTTCTTAGGAGAAATCATTTTTGTTTTCCTCAAACTAATAGGGCCCTAGATAGATTCAAATAAGAGATCTGAGAACAGAGCAATAAGAGTTCTTGAGGGCTCAGCAAGGCAACATGGAAAGAGAATGAAAGATATTCCTTTCCAGTTTTTGTAGATGTGCTCCAGGCCCTGCATAGGTTTGGAACTAAAATAAATCCAGTGTGTGCATTTGAGATTTGTACCAGACATTTGTGTTGCACCTAAATTTTCTTTTGGACACCCTGCATGGCTGGTGGGCTGCTGTGCTCTTGGCTGAAGAATAGCTGATGCCAGGTGTTTTATAAACACTCCAGGCAGCAGAGACCTCCAGTCTGGGCTGGCTTTCACTTGTAGGAACTCAATGGCTTCTCCTTTCTCTGCTGCTGTTTTGTTTCTGGGGTTTCAGAATGCTTTATACAGCAACTGCTACTGCCACAGGAGGAGAGGTAAGTGTCAATAATCCCAGATTTTGCTGTTCTTGAGTGCCTTTCCCTCTGGTGTGAGCTGTGGCTGGAGCTTTGGGTTTCCAGGAGAAAAATCTTTCTTGTAAAGGCTGTTCCTACAAATCACAGACTAGCATCATCCTGCCCAATCCCTTTTGGACAGCTCTTTGGGGCTACAGCTTAAGATTTCTGAAAGCTCCTATCTGTCTGACAGCAAATACATCTGATTCTTCCTGGTAGCTTCTAATCCCCTTGGAGTACCATGCTTTGTAACTGTGCTTAGATAGAAGTCTACAAGAGACTCAGGGCATATCCATAAAATGCCATGGAGTGGATAATTTCTTTTTAAAGCCAGGAGACTGCTGCAAATCCAAACTGTTCAAGAATGTTCTTTAGAGTTGCAGAATCAAAATTCTACAAGTTAGGAAGTGGTAGGATTCTGCTTTTTGGGGGATAACCTTAATGATCCTTTTAGGATGGCATTTTATCTGTAATGTCTGTGTTTGCTTTTTTTTGCCATCCAGAAGAGCAACAGTTGCATTTGAAAAAAATGATCAAACTTCATAGAATTCCTAAAGGATTCCCAGCTATTTTGGAATATTTTCACAGGAACAAAACTGCTTTGTGCTTGCAAACCATGTGTGAATGGTAATAGTGGTGATAAACTAAGGACATTGGAAAAGAATTTAGGCACAGGGTGTCGTTAGAGCTCTAGGGTTGATAGCCTAAGAGATTATTTTTACCAAGCTGACAAGGCAAAATGTCTATGGCCATGTGTCCCAACTAGCACCTGAGCTGGCAAAGACAGGGGCTGCTGTAAGGTCAATGACTAAGCTCTGATGTGTCATCACACAGCAGTTTGGCATAGCTGGGCTCTCTTACTCCAGAAATGCTCATTCCAGGATCATTCTGACAGACCTCTCAGGTTAATGATTTTCAATGTCATTTTAGGTGGCTGTAAAGCAAGTGAGTCTCCAAAAACAGCCCCAAAAGTAGCTAATCAATGAACTCCTAGTTGTAAGGGACAAGAAACACCCTAATATTGTTAGCTATTTAGACAGGTAAGTTCTTCTGGTATTATTGTGTGAATGTTCATTTATGTTCTGCAAGACAAAGGTTAAAAAAAACCCTCTTCAGATACTGCTGGAGAGCTTTTAACTTTTATTTTACTATTTGTATACAATATATGGGAGGAGAGTGAATTTTGTTTGCACTAATATTTTCTGTCATGCATTGTTGGAAGCCTGTTTTGAAAAAAACTATCTGACTAAAACAACAGTCCCTAAGTTCACTGCCTCCATATGTTTTTGTTGGTTTGGGGTTGGTTCGGGTTTTTCTTTTTTTAAGCTGAACGTATTTTCTGTGTTTTATGATAAATGCCGGTAACTCATCATAGAAATTATTTCCCTGTACTTTTTGCTTTCTTGCCATCTAAAACATCTCAGTTTTCACAGATAGGCCTTTTTCATTAGACTGCATAGATTCCAAGTAGTGTATAACCTAGGAGAAATGCCTCTTTTTTAAATTCTGTGTTCATTTACAAGTGCCCTGGAAATAGGAATAAACTGTAGTAGTTTTCATACTGTAGTGTTTTGCATAAGGTAATTTAGCTATGCACATTCATCTCCATGCCATTGTTTCCTTCTTTCAGCTACCTTGCTGGGGATAAACTCTGGATAATTATGGAATATATGGATGAAGGACCTTTAAGCAGTGTCATTAAAGTCCACCTGGCTGAAGGAGAGATGGCAACCGTCTGCTGAGAGGTAAGGGATGCCACTGGCACTTCTGATTGTTTGGGCAGGCTGGTGCTTCTGGACAGGTGTTAAGAACAGTAGTGATTTCACATTCAAAGCTTTGTTACTGCATTGCTTTGGTGATACAGAGAAGCAGGAGTGTCTTAGGTGAAGGACCTGCCAGCACAACTGTTGTGGTACTCTCTTTTAAAAAAAAATTTAATTAATTTTCTCAACTTGGCCTCTTTGAGCATTTGCCTGGAGCCTGTCTGTAGTGCACTCCTTGCCTGTAAAAGCAACTATGCTGGTAGAAGAATTTTAAACTAACAGCAAACCTTTTTTGTCACCTGGATGGAGAGAGCCCATGCCCTGCCGCAGCAGTCATTCTGTCTGTGTTTGCAGGGGACAGTCTGTAACAACAATTGCCATTCCTCTTCCAAGAGGTAATATGTCTTCACCTAGAAAGATACTGCTCTACTACTGATGAAGCTGCAGACTCTTCCTCTTGACTATGCCATGTTCTGCCACTACTCACCTTTCAGCTAGAAGTGAGGTTTTTTAGAGCCATTTCCTTTCTTAGTGATGAAATCAGGTCATTAACTTTTACCCTCCTGTTTGTTTTTTATCTATCAGTGCCTGCAAGCACTAAGTCCCTTTTACTCCAACCTTGTGATTCATAGAGGTGTAAAAAGTGAAAACATTCTTCTTGGAATGGATGGGTCAGTCAAACTGGGTTGGTATTCTTGGTCAGGTACAGCATTCCTGGGCTGTGGGGTTGCTTAAGGCTGACCACCAGTTCTGCAGGAGCAGTGCCTGTGGGAATGCCTGGGCTGCTGCTGCAAGACAAGAGTGCAGCTGCCCTGTGCAGAGAGGGCTTGAGAGAAACAAGGTGTCCAGAGTGGCTTTGGTTTGTGTGTGACCCTTCCAGAGGGTGGGAGTTACAGTCTTAAACTTCAAGTGAATAAAAGCCACTGAGTGAAATGTGGAGGTTTCTGTAAGTGACCAATTCCGAATTTCCTCAGTGACAGCCCTGAGAAAACAGAGCACGGCTGCTTTTCCAGCTAGATTCAACTCCACATTCCCTGACTCAGAGTGGGAAATTCTTTAACTTGGTTTCTTAATTCAAGCTAGCCTTAACAACACTGGGTTTCCTCCTCAGCTGATTTTGGCCTCTGTGCTCAGATGACTTCTGAGCAGAGCAAGCAGAGCTCAGTGTTAGGGAAAGCTCACTGGATGGCACCAGAATATGTGAATAAGGATACATATGGGACCAAAGCAGATATTTGGTCCCTTGGCATTGTGGTGAAAGAAATGCTGCAAGGAGAACCACCTTACTCTAAGGAAATTCCTCTCAGGGTAGGGTGCAAATACTAGCATATGCCATTGTCTCTCCATTCTGTCCCATGCTCTGTCTCCCAAGAGACAAAATCCCATTCACATCAGCTTGGAATAGTTCAATCAAGGCCTATTTACCAAAAGCTGTCCTTGGAGCATGTCAGCATCTGGTGTGGCTTTGGCTGCATCAATGGCAAAACCTCATGTTCCAGTTGAAAAATGTCCCATTTTGGCCTTCAGTGATGCTTCAAATTTCTCTTGCACTTTTTGACCTCTTCTTGAGCTGTGTCTCAGAATGACAAAAAACGTTCAGAGGCAAGTTTCTCGAACTGGGGAATTTGTATGAGCATTTCAACCATGTCTACAGGCACAGAACCCTTTTCAGTCTTGCACCAGTACCAATTACTTACCTGAGCCTTACCTGAGCCTTTCAGGAAGTGCCTCTGATTCTAGGAGTGCCTTAATTATTCATTACCAAATCCTTTTCTAAAAGTATGTTTTAGCACAGGGATTAGCTTCATTAATGCATTCACCTGAGTATCAAAATTAGCAGAGAGTTACCATAGGGGTATTTCCTAGAGAGTTACTATATTTCTTTTTCTGATTAGACCATTAAAAGTTTTTCTTTGACCATGGAAGTGAAGCTGATTGAGAATTTGGAGCCTGATGAAAGACAGAGTTGTAGGTAGCTCCTGTCTGCTTGAGCAGCCATTTCCATCATAAAATATTTGTGGGTTTAACTAAATGTCTGTGTTGAACTGAGGTTCCAAATATTTCTGTTCCTTTAAGCAAGGAATAAGTTGATGGATTTCCTTTTTGACATCTGGTTGCCATTTATATTGGGAAGAGAGCAAAAAATTTGAAAACCTTTTTTTTTTAATGGAAGCTGTGCTTTAAAGACCAGTGAGCACTGCAGAGATGAATTGTATGTAACAATGCTTGGAAATAATGTGGTTAGACCAAATTCACTCTTCAAAAGAGCCTACAAAGCCTATAAAGTCAATCCTCAGGGCAGCAAAATGTACTTTTGGCTGACGTAGTTCCTTCTAACTTGGTCAGCCCATGAAATCAGCTGTCAAGGCAGGATCATTTGCATGTTGGAATAGCTGTGGCTGCTATTTTGTGGGTCTTTTTGTTGGTGCAGAAAAATTATCTCTAACCCTCTGCTGGGAAAGAAACTGCCACTGGAGTCCAGAGCTTAAAAAAATGGGATCTGTGTGAGCAGTTAGGGATATGCAAGAAAGAGGTGGAGCCTCATGCTTCCTCTTTCTGTAGGCCATGGATCTCACAGCAAAGAGAGGGATACCAAAGCTGGAGAGCACGGAGCAGCTGTCTGCTGTGTTCCAGGACTTTCTGACCCGCTGCTTGCAGACTGATAAGCACACTCCCTGGTCTGCTGAGCAGCTCCTGCAGGTACAAGGCAAAGCAGCTGCAAGGGAAACAGCTCTCCAACAGATGAGTGTTCTGTCAGCTAAACTCAAAGGCATTAGATGAACTTCCGCTCATATTAATGCTCAGTCTGGGTGATTGTCAAGAGAAAACTGAGTAGAATCATAGAATAGTTTGGGTTGGAAGAGACCTTTAAAGGTCATGTAGTCTAACTTCCCCACTATGAGTGGGGGTAGATGAGGTTGGCTCAGAGCCCTGTCTGACCTGACCTTGAATGTTTTCAGGGATGGGGTACCTAGGACCTCTCTGGATAACCTGTTTCAGTGTTTCCCCACACTCCTTATAAACAGTTTCTTCCTCAGACCTAATCTGAATGGACTTCTTTTGATTTGAAAGCGCTTCCCCTTTTTCATAGGCCCTGACAAAAAGCCCATCCCCATCTTTCTAAGAACCCCCTTGAAGGCAGTAAGACCTCCCCAGGGCCTTCTCCAGGCTGAACATCCCCAAGTATTGGAGCCTTTCCTCGCAGGAGAAGTGTTCCATCCTTTGATCATTTCTGTGGCCCTGTTCTGTGTTTTGGTAGCATGTTCAGTTTTCCCTGGTGGCAAAAGGACTGCAGTAGGATGATCCCAGCTGTGGAGGCCTGAAATGGTGATGGTGGTGAAGGAACCCAAGGAAGCCACCCCAGCCAAGCAGTCTAAGACATGGCTGTGAGAAGAAAGGGGTTGTTGGGGGGCTCCCTTTGAGCATCAGGAGGGCCTCAGCTTGTACCCCACTCTTAGAGGTCTCTGACACCAAAACAGAGACGAGTGAGTGGGACTTGTCACAGCCCTTTTTGCTGCCTGGCACAGTTGAGCAGATGAGAAGTGCTGCAGGGTTGGTGCCAGGTTTCATGACAGATTGGGAGCTGCAGAATGTGCCACTTGGCTGTCCCTGCTGGGAAGGTGCCAGCCAGCATAGGAGGTGCAGGGCATGCAAAGGTAGATGCTGCTCTCCCTGCAAGTCAGAGCTGAGTCCATCAGGGCTCCACCACTTGTGTCCCTGCTCTTGGTGCTGAAAACCTCAGTGGTCTTCAGATGAACACATGGGCCCAGATCCTACTGGGATAAACATTTCTTAGCTGTCCTCTAGTTTCTTGAAGAACAGCTTGTGCTCCTCATCTTTTTTGACAACTAAAATAGCTCGTGCCTATAAAGAAGAGGATCCCTAAGTCAATATTTTGTGTTTTCTGAAAGCAGAAAATTCCTGGACTGCAAGCAGCATTCCCAGAGTCTTGGCAGGGCAAATATTGCATCAAGCTAGAGACATCTTGATAAATGGATTAACAGAATTAATTATAGGCCAAGTATTCCAGGTACTGGACATGTGTTAGCAAGGTGCATGAAGACAGAGGTGCAGATTGTTCCTTCAGACCTATTTCTGCGTCTTTCTGGTATCTCGAGGAACAGTTCTTGAGCCCATGAGAAAATGAGTTTGGAAAGTTGTGGTTTTCTTTTCCTTGGGGCAGCATCCATTTTCACTCTCAGCCAAGCATCTCTCCAGCCTCACCCCTCTGATCACTGTGGCAAGGCAGATGAGGGAGGACAGGAGATGTGATAGTGATGGAACTGCTTTGTCCAGCACCAGCGATGAGTGGCTCTCAGAATAAAAACTGTTTAAAACCTCAATCCAGTTGGAAGATACCCTTCCTTATCACCCTGTGATAAAGTTGTAATTCACTTTTTATTTGCCACTTTTTTCTTAAAGATGCAAAGTCCCATTTTTGGGAGGTTTTTGATATGGCTTGAGATTGGAGAAGGGTCTCTTTCTTTCCTAAATTCTGCACTGCTTATGGAATACAGCTCACTGGATGGGTTTTTTCCCCAGTCATGGTCCTCCTAGATAAGGAAGACAGCACATTTGCATTTCCAGCCAGACAGGAATGAAGAGTGTGGCAGACACAATATCATGTGGAGATGCAGGCTTTCAGCTGTAGCTCTGGAGGGCTTCAGCTCTCAGCCACTGGATTTGTACAACTAATATCAATGTCTTTGTCTGGATGAGAGTCTTTACTCAGATGGAAAAGCAGCAAAATCAGTCAGTGCAGTCTGAAAGGGCTCATCTGAGGCAAAGCTGTCAATGGAAACGTGAGGTGAGAGCGGACCCAGCCATGGCCAGCTCTGAGCCCCAGCAGAGCACAGAGCAGCCTCAGCATTGGCAGCCTGGAAGAAGGAGTTTGTAGCAGCAAGCAGCAGCAACCCTGGATGCTTGCCTCTTCCTGGAACCAGATCATTTATCCTGTATCAGACCCAAACTGGCTGTGTGTGACGGTGTTCACAGGGGTCTCAGGGTGAAGGAAGAGATGAGAAAGTTGACTCCATGTTCAGAAGGCTTGGTTTATTATTTTATGATATATATTATGTTAAAAACTATACTAAAAGAATAGAAGGAAGGATTTCATCAGAAGGCTTAGCTAAGAATAGAAAAGGAATGAATAACAAAGGTTTGTCTGTGGCCGAGACAGTCTGGACAGGTGGACTGTGATTGGCCATTAATTAGAAACAACCACATGAGACCAATCCCAGATCCACCTGTTGCATTCCACAGCAGCAGATAATCATTGTTTACATTTTGTTCCTGAGGCCTCTCAGCTTCTCAGGAGGAAAAATCCTCAGGAAAGGATTTTTCATAAAACATGTCAGTGACAGCCATGGGCTGCTCCCAAGGGGAATTGTAGCCATGCCATGGGCTGTGCAGCCTGGTGGGGCTGGCCACCTTGAGTCTGTGCAGGTGTAGAGAAGAGCCAAAGAGAGTGGAGTGCTGGTGTCACTGCTGAGGAGGCTGCTCTCCTGGGAGACTTGCAGCTAAATATTAATTAACCATCCTGGATTTCCTGCAAAGCACAACAGCCTTGATTTTTCAGATGGCTGCTGAGGTGAGCACCTCTGGTTTCCTGAACATGGGGATCCCCAGGGGAAGCTGAGACAGATGCCAGGAGCCTGCAGCTGGCACAACAGGGGCTGACAGGACTTGGGTGTTCCAGGAGCGAGGGGGGCCAAATGTCCATCCCTCCAGCGCCATGAGAAGCTCCTGGGAAGTGCCACCATCCTGGGCAGGAAAACAGGCTGTGGCACATCAGCTCATGCAGAAGGGCACTGAAGTTCTGCCAGCTTGACCAGGGAGCAGCAGCAGCCGATGGAGAGAAAGCCACAGCCTCTCTAAGCTCTGCACCCACCAGGATTGATGCAGCTGTCCAGGGAGAGCTCCAGGGGGATGCTGCTGCCACCAGGTGTGAGCTGCAGGCTGTGCCCTGCTCTAGGGCAGTCCCAGACAGCAGCAGAGAGCACAGCTCTGGGAGCTGAGCCCAGGAACTCCTCCACTCAGTGCCAGTGCTGCACTCTGGGAGGGGGTGAGCAGCTATGCACTCTATACAAGTATGTATCTATACACTGTTCTATTTATCTGACCACTTAGTGCAACATAAATTAGAAGGTTTTTCTTCCAAGCTCAGTGTTCACAGCCCATCCTTGTGGCCAAATTCTTTCTCAGCTGTTCAGTGTTTGGAAAGCTGGCATGGGCTGATCCGTGTTTGCGCTGGATGCTGTAATTGCCTGGGCTGTTGAGAGTTTTCAAGCTTATTTTCTTCCTTTAGCTCTCCCCCTTTCTGAACAGAAGGGACAATAATCAAAGACTCTGATTTCCACCTTGTTGTAGTCTAAAGAGGAGCTGCCATCCTCCAGGGAAGGAAAAGAGGGAGATAGAGTTGAGAGGTCAAATAATACCCCTCTTTTCTTTGCAGGATGTTTGAGAGATATGAAAGTTGTTCCTCTTTCTGCTAGAAACTTGCTGCTTTTGACTTGAAACAGATTTAAACTTCCAAAGCCACCTGAGTGATGCTGAGGGCAGTGGGAAGAACACCCCTCACAGCCCAAAGGTTTTATTGAAACCTCAACCATCAGAAGGAAACTCTGGCAAACCCACAGTGGGCAACATTTCATAAAAGGTCAAAATAACACTTCTGGGTTTAACAGCATTTATGGAATTAAGGGAATTAAGAATGAAGGTTTGTTTTTTCTAACTTCCAGGGTGTTGGACACAACAAGGGGAAGGAACATGTACATGAGAAGCCATGGCCTGTCAGAGGAAGGGTCTCTCCCCAGGGTTAAAGCTTAATTTGGGGGTTTACTGGGGGTAGAGAGAGTTTGATAGGGATACTAATGAAATTGCTTTTCTACTTAGTTTATTAGCAAGGGTTATTGATTAGTAAATGTAAGAGTTTAGGGGTTGCTGTGTTTGGTCTTTTTGCCTCTATTAAATAATGAAATTAAAAAATGTCACACTCAAACGAGATGGAAATTCAAAAAAGTACAACTGACCAATTGAATTAGAAATAAAGGAATTAAAATGCATGGGTTGTTTTCTCACTTCCAGGATGACTGCCACAATGAGAGGAAGGAACACTTCTGAGAGAAGCCATCACCTGCAGGACAAGGAAGAGCCTTTTGCCAAGATTTAAAGAAGAATTTTGGGGCTAACAGAACTTAAAGATGGAATAGGGAAATGAATGAGCTTTACTATCTGCTTTTGTCATAATCTTATAGTCATGTGTCTTATTCCAGATGTCACCTGCCCTGTTTTTTAAGATTTGTTTTCTTTTTTCTTCTTAATTTATGTAATTGTGTTTTGAATAATGGATGTAAGAGGGTTTGGGTTGGTTATGTTTCATAATGTGTTTTTATAATGTTTTATAATATGTTTTATTATAAGGTTTACAATTTATTATGGTTTTTATTTATTAAGTTATGGTTTTATTTATTAAGTCATAATGTGTTTTTTGTTAGTTAAACCCAAATTTGTTTGCTTCCTTCATGTTCCAAATGCAGCATTGATTTGGAAAAAACCCCTGGCACTCACTTTCTTCCCTTTGGAAAGAACCCAGCCTCTCACTCGGGGGGGTGAGGAGTATGAAGGTGGATCCTTCTTCCTCCAGCCTGTGGGATTTTATCATTTATTCCTAAGAATTCTGAAGAATAAGCTTGAAACTGCAAACCCTTTGAGCCTGGGGACTGAGCCAGGTTTAACTTGCTGCTGCATGGAAGCTCCTTTGCTTCCCAGTCCAGATGTAGACATTTCCTTCCTTTTGCTATTTCCAATCCTTTTGCCATGGGGCTCCCTGGGGCTGGTGTTGCCTAGTTTATTTTACAGCCTGTGCTGCTCCCTGTATTCTCTGTGGTGCTGCTTCCCCTGTCTGGGAAAAAGATAATAAGAAAACATGAGGATTAATTAGCATGAGAAGTGAGAAATCAATAACCAGAAGAAAATAAAATAATAATTGATGCAAAAAATGGTGAAATTTAGAACCAATGAATATTAACTTCTTTGCTAAAAATGTAGAAATAAATGAAAAGTTTTGCAAGTCGTGTGCATCTAGGTGGAGCATTCCAGCCTGGAATAAACTAATGCCTGCTCCCTAATGCTACAAAAACAGTGTCAGAGAGTTTCATTTATCCCGATGCTTTTGGCAACATACTGGCAAGTCTTTGGGAATCAGCTGGCAGAAAAGCTCCAGAAACTGTCGGTGAGTAAGAGCAGGAGTGACTGTGGGAACAGGACAACAGGCATTCAGTGGGAATGGTAGCAAAGTGAGCAACATCCACAGGCACACACAAACCAGACTGTCAGGCTCTTCCTCCTCCTGGGGGTTCCTCCCGTGGTGTGTACGTTCCCAGCGGCATCTTTGTTACTCGAGAAGGTTTAAAAATGGGATTCAGAGTGTTCACAGCCGTGTGCCAGGAAAAACAGGAGAATCACCCCTATTCCATGCAAAGACAAAATGCAGAGTCCAGGCTGGCAGAGCTGACAGCAAAAGGCTGGCAACAAGCAAAGCTTCAAAGCCTGGCTGGGGACACGTTGGTGCTCAGCCCTCTTGTGGAAAGGAATCAAACACCAGCAACTTTTGATGTTTTATTTTGGTTTGGTTTTGGCTTTTGGTGTTTGTCTTCCCACAGGAAAGAGGATCTGGGGTTCCAGGTTTCTCAGCCGTTCAAGCCTGAAATGTGAAATAACAACAACTACTTAGATACATTACATTACATCACAACATACTGCTGAGATACAGCATTCCCAGCACTTGCACCTGCAGGGCTCAGATTTTGGGCTCAGAAGGGCAGGCTCAGCTCAGTAATTCGTGAGAGCCCCTGCTATAGGGGCAGTCACTGCAATGAAGAATTCTTGAGCAGTTCACCAGCCTCCATCCTGTGGCTGCCTCTGCTGAGAAATGTAGACAAACAGTCCAAGTATTAAGTGTTTCTAAGAAATCATTCTCTCCATGATTGGTCATTTAGGTCACACACCTACAAGAGCACTGATGCTCAGTCTAAGAAAGCAAAGGGATGGAGAACTGTTCTTACTAGATCCAGAAAGCGCAGGGTTAAATGCCATCTAAAGGAAAGGTAAATACTGGAACTGTCAGGGACTTGGGATTTCTTAGTTTTTTGTTGTTGCTCTTGTTGTTATTTTACAGGGTGAGGTTTTTTGTTTTATTTTTTTATTTGTTTTATTTTTAATTACCTGT
Organism: Fringilla coelebs; assembly: GCF_963513975.1. Taxonomy (NCBI): domain Eukaryota; kingdom Metazoa; phylum Chordata; class Aves; order Passeriformes; family Fringillidae; genus Fringilla; species Fringilla coelebs. Next base: position 97,497,743 of record NC_140028.1, on the reverse strand, counting down.
GACTTCCCAGTTTAAAATTAAAAATTACAGACAAAGACGTGGGTCTTTGCTATTTGTCTAGCTTGGAAGCCATGCCAGCATTTTAAATGGTTCTTCACAAGTTTTTTCCAAGCTGGAGGGTTCTCCAGCCCCAAGATCACCCCTGATCAGTGCACGAGTCCACCAAGAGCAGCAGAGAGAGAGCAGCTGGTCCAACTCTGATTGTGAAATCTGGGAGGTTGCTTGTTGTCATAATGCAAATAATCTCTATGTGTCAGACTGAAAGAACGATTCTAAAGAACTCTTGATTAGATTGGGAACTTTCAAATTCTTTGGATCTCCAGCCACAGCTTTTCCCACTTACTAATGATTAATAATTAATTAATGTAGCTGTACATCAGCAAATGTCCCAAAGGACTGCACAGAACCAGTGGAGGACGCACTGTTGGCATTCTATAGCTCTATAGCTAACATTTGAAGTACACTTTTCTGGCAAGTATCCAAAAAAAATGCAAAACCACTTCCCTTATAGATCTTCCACATTATTTTTCCTCAGAAAACCAAACATTGAACAGAAACAAGAGGTGGAATTGGTGCTTACAGTACTGCAACACCTTCTAACACCATATCTAAAACTCCAGTTCAAGGGAAATAATGCCCAGAATTTCAGGAATATCCCAACTATGCACTTATTGATCGTCATCACAATATGAATGCGTGAACCTATGTCACAGGTTTTGTAGATAAACACACGCCAAAAAAAATTGAAGGGTACAAGAGATTGATTTAGAACATGTGAAAAATGCGTATTTTATGTTTGGCTTTTCACAAATATCCAAATGAATATTATATGTGTTGTGTTAGAAAGTTATGCTGTATTAATTTTCTTAAGTAATGTGTTAAATATAGTTTTAGGTTATAACAAAATGTTAAAATAGAAACTATGCTATGTAAGATACCTTTTTTCAAAGAAAGGACTCGCAGCGAGATAGCAGCCACAGGACACCTAAATCTTTCAGAGAAAAAGAATGTATTGCTCTTTTATCAGAAGAAACAAACTTCTTCCTGCCTCGCTCAGCCATGAAGACGCCGGTTAGGATTGAGAGGAAGAAGTTGACGATGACCAGACAGAATCCTGTGTTTGAATGGAATTCATGCATCATGTATGAGATGTATGAATATGCAACAGGCTGTTGTTTTTAAGGGTTAATCCTTTGTTGACGGGTGTCCTTTTTCGGGCGTATGCTGCCCAGAAAAAGGTAATCGGACGTCCATAACTCTTTGTTTCTATTGTCTCATATTGTCCTAATCCAAATTGTCCAAAATTTTTATTACTCTAATTATTTTGCTATTTTTATAACCACTTTATTACTATTAAACTTTTAAAGTTTTAAAAACAAGCGATTGGCGTTTTTCACAGAACATATCTTAAAAAAAAAAAAACCTTAAATTGTGGACGGCAAAAAAACCCCAATTCTCACGGACACCGGGAAAACACATTAAGGAAAAGTTTCCTAGCAGACGCGGCTCCGCACTAGCTCCGGCTCCGGCTCGGGCCGGCAGCAGCCCCGCGGGCGTGCGGCCGCAGGAGCCGGCGCTGCGCCCGCCCCGCCGCGGCCGCGCTCCCTCCCCGGGGCCGCCCCTGCCTCCGCCCCGCCGCCGGGCCCGCCTCTGCCCTGCCCTCGCCCGCTTCTCCCTTCCCTCCTCCCGGCCCCGCACCGCCTCTCCCGGCCCTGCGCCCCGCCGGCGGCGGCAGCGACGTGGTGCTGTGCTGTGCTGTGCGGTGGCGGAGGCGCAGCCATGTGGGTGGCGGCGCTGCTGGCGGCGCTGCTGGCGGCGGCGGGGGCGCAGTACGAGCGCTACAGCTTCCGCAGCTTCCCGCGGGACGAGCTGATGCCGCTGGAGTCGGCCTATCGCTACGGGCTGGACCAGTACAGCACCGAGAACTGGCCCGAGAGCGTCAGCTACCTGGAGGTCAGCATGCGGCTGTACCGCCTGCTGCGCGACAGCGAGGCGTTCTGCCACCGCAACTGCAGCGCGGCCGCGCCGCCGCCGCCCCCCGCGCCCCGCAGCGCGGCGCTGCAGGAGCTGCGCCTCCTGTCCGGGGTGCTGCGGCGGGCGCAGTGCCTGCGGCGCTGCAAGCAGGGGCTGCCCGCCTTCCGACAGGCGCAGCCCGGCCGCGAACTGCTCGAGGAGTTCCAGCGCCGCGAGCCCTACAAGTACCTGCAGTTCGCCTACTTCAAGGTGAGCCCCCGCCTCTCCTTGATCCCTCCTCCTTTCTCCTCCCATCGCTCTGCCCTGCCTCCGCTCCCCCCGCCTGTGTCGGAAGCTCTCTAAGTCTCGCCGGGTGCGGTGCCGCCCTCCAGGCGCCCCCAGCGCGCCTGTCGGTGTCGTGGTGTCCTGGTGTGTCCCAGGACAGCCTCGACGACCAGATACCTCGTGCACCCAATGCTAGGAAAAACTCCTGTCATGCCGACCTCTCACCTGGCCCTCGGAGCGGGTTACTCTGGGCCACAACCTCATCCCCCATCACCTCCTCCTCTGCACCAGTTCTCATCTGCCTCACCTCCATTTCTTCCTTGTCCCCCTAGGCTGCCAACCCTACGCTGTAATTCTCTCCTTGACAAACCTTTCAGTTGTTTTCTCCCACTCCCGTAGCCCACAGTGGGATTAGCCTGTGCCTTGTCTTTCCCCCTGCTTACCCACATACCATCCAGCTCGCTCTTCACCCGTTTTTTACAAGTTATCCAGCACATCCCCTAGAATCAGCCCTTCCAGTTCTTCCTAGATGTCTGGCCACTGGACGCTGCCTCTGTGTCCAGTAGCTGTTTCATTCCTTCCCTTCTCTTTCCATCTTTCCATCTGCCTTTCTTTCTAACCTTCTCTGGAACCTTTTTCAGACTCTTCATGTCACAGCTCTGCTATTGCAAACGATCTTCACTACTTCTTCTCCTTCAGCGTGTCCACCTTCTTCACTTGCTCGTTTCTGGTCCGGTTCTTTCAAGTGCAGCAGCCCCCAGCCTGTGACTTGCAGATAGCCTCATGCCTGGAAAACTCCAGTTTCATTACAGCTGCAAGAAGGAGCGAAGCAAAAATTGGCTGCAGAAGTGGGACACTGTAATGCTAGCCCTGGAATGGTATTTACCTTTTGCTCTTGGGTCAGCCAAGGCTGGGGACACACTTCTCTCTTAAGAGATTTCGTCCTGTTTTCCTAGCTTCTTATCATTCTTCTGTCAAGGATCTAATTGAATATTTCCTCCCTTCTCATCCTCACCTTCTGTTCTCGATATCAAGGTCCATCCCTCCTGCCAGCCTCTCAGATACTGCAGTTATTTGCATTTGAGATTCACAGGGCCTCTCTGTGGGGAGGAAACAAGCTGAGCTCTTTGGTTAGATTGTTTTCACTTTTAGGGATTCACTCCCAGCATATCCCAGTATACATTACATAGGGTTGTATGCTTGTGCATTATTTTGAGATTGCCTCTTGCAAACACACATCTTCTAAACTGCTGCTGTGCCCTGTTTTTAGGAGTGCTGTTTCCTCAGCAGTTTTTCCAAACACTCGCAGGGAAATGGGTTCTCATGAAACCAGAACAGCACCCACATGCGCAGCATCACACTGGTGTCTAATGCCTTCCCTAAGACCCTACAAAAGAACTTGGTACATTTCAGCCTCTGCCTTTTCTTTTAACTGAGAGAGCAGGAATTCCTCAAATTCTCCAAGCCATATATGGATACCGAAATGACATCACCACAACTGTTTCCTCTTCTTATCTTAATTTAACGATTAATTCCCCCCTCGTGGCACGTACCAAGTTTGTACTGTACAGATAACACCAAATATAATTTCTTCTTATCATTTTGAATGCAGTCAAGTAACTGCCAGGTAGGAGTGTGAGAGGGAAATTGGAGGAATCCCTCCCCCTCGCTTTTAACTCTTTTTTCAATCACATCTGCATTAAGTTGGAGTAGTAGTTTGGTGGTTTTGCCTTTAGTGTCTGTTGTTTATATTGTGTTTCATACTGGATTTGTAGTTCAGCTCTGAGCCCTTATCCTTCTCGGGGAGTTCTAAATGGGCCTTCTAGAGCTATAAACTGCTGCCTGCAAAGGGCTTTTTCCTGGCTGGTGGTTTCTATGAAAGGAATGTCCTTTCCTCCACCCCTCCGCCCCCTCAAGCAGTGTTTATAGTAGAGGAAGAAGCGGGAGGGAAATGCTTTATGTAATTTTTTAGAGTGACCGTGTGTGTATTCAGGTGGGCTCCACAGAGAAATCTGCCACGTTGTAAGATTCTGGGAGTAGCTGTTCCTGCGCTGCTGCTTGCTCCTCTGGAGGGAGCTTTCTCAGAGCCACTGAGTTCACTTAGGAGTGTGTTTCTACAAAACCTTTTTTTATTTTTTTTTTTCCCTAAGAGGTGAAAATTAAAACCAAGAGTGAATCATAGACCTAGGTAAAAATGAGGCTTGTCAGCCTACCAAAGAAGCAAGTTTACAGCTGCAGCGCAGAAGAAACCAGGCATTTGACGAAAGTGCTGCTGAGATTTCCCTTTGCATTTAGCATGGTCGGGGCGGACTGGAAACACGTAGTTTTGGGACAGCCAGGAAGGGCAGCTGGCAGAGCTCCGGTGCTGGGACACTCCTAGCAGCACAGCAGCAGTGCATGGGTGGAAGTTTTGCTCCTGTGCAGCCGTCTCTCAGGTTCCTTTCCAAAATGAAAGGGCACCTTTTATGGGTGTGAGCAGAAGGGTGTGTGTGCACACTGTCATTCTTGCTCGTGGCTTCAAACGTGTGCTGCCAGAAGCTGTTTCACATGTGAGTAGGGTACTGTAGGAGTTTATCAGATTCACTGAACACTGTGTGAATTCTGGTTTACTTTTTTGCTCTCGTCAGTAACATAAATAAAGTCTATCAGGAAATCGGAACAGAGATCTTACATTAGCATGGAAGTTCTGTGTCAGAGTAACAGAGAGGTGTAAAAGCAACTGCCCCATCTGGGTAGCAGTGGTCATCCAGCCAGGTCTCTTGACCATCATTTCAGTATCAGTACATCAATACACTGAACAGCCTGGAAAAGGGGTTTTAACAGTTCACAAATACCCCAGACTTTTGCTTTCTCTCTCACTCTTCCTAAATATGTGCATATATACTATATAATTTATGAAAATATGCATGTGTGTGTATATATATATATATATATATATATATATATATATATATAAAAATAAAATTTTCAGAAATCATAAATGGCATGCATACAGAAGTACATACGTGTTTGGAGCATGCAGTTGTAAATGAGAAATGCACACGTCACAAAGTATATCTAACAGGGATTAAAGTTAATTTAAAAATGGGCTCGGAAAGTTGCTTTAGGACACAGTTTTTGACCAAGTCTCTGCAGTATGATCTAACTTTGTAATGCCACCAGGAAGATATATTATTGTAATAATGTTCTCTGTGCTGCTAGGCAAATAAGTGGCATGAACACATACAAACGGTAATGACTCCCAGCTACTATCCATAGGTTAGCATCAGTACTTGCTGTGAGATTAATCCCTCCCAGGAGCCCTGGTATTTTGCCTTAGCTCTGTGAACAGGGGAGGGGCAAGGGATAAAACCTAATCTTTTTGATTTACAACAATCATCTATTCTATCTGCAAAAATGAGAGACTTCTAAGTTAAATTGTTCACACTCTGCTAGGAGCAAAACTGAGAGGAATTATATCAGTTTTACTGTACAATTGTATCTGCTGAGACTGTGCTCTCAGTAGAAGTAAGTTTGTGAGTAGAGAGAATGCAGGAAAAATCATTGAGAAAACTGGGAACCTTTGAACTGTTTTGTTTTGTTTTCTCCAGGTAATCTTTTTTTTTTAACACCTTCTTTTCCCTATCCCTGTTTAGGCTAATAATCTTCCAAAAGCTATTGCAGCAGCTCACACATTTCTTCTGAAGCATCCAGATGATGAAATGATGCAAAGAAATATGGCCTACTATAAGAGCATACCTGATGCTGAGGAGCATATTAAAGACTTGGAGATAAAGCCTTATGAGGTATGCTTGTTATTTGGGAGAGTCTGCTCTTTTGCAACTGTTCTATTACGCCTCTTATTGGGTGAGATTCAGGGATCTCATTTGCTTATTTGTTCTCAGTTCTTAGTCTCTTTTTGTCACCTCAGTGATCTTTGTTCTGCCTTTTTGGTGCATTCAGTAATTCTCACCTCTCCTGCGCTTCATTGTTCCATAAATGAGTCACAGCAAATCAGAGAGTGGCGCACCTGAAAGCTGCTACACTGCTGGAGCTAAGCAGGTGCTTAGTTATCCACATCCATGAGTGCTGTAGTGGCACAGCTGAAAATAGCTCAGACACTTGGCTTTGAGATTCCATTGAAAATCTCTGTCACAGCCTGCACTCCAGACTCACACCGTTGCTTCTCTCCAGCAGGCTTTTCTTCTGAGTGGAAATGGAATTACGTACTCTGCTCTCCAGGAAATACCTGCTAAAATCCATTAGTCTCCTGTGTTTGTTCTCACATCATCTGGAGAGCAGCTCATCCAGAAATGTGGGGACATCATTTGCTGTACTTGAGTTTACACAGCCCTTCTCACGGGTCAGTTACCGCTGGTTCACTGCTGCCAATTTTTCAGACTCTCTTTGTCAGGGCGGTGAGAGCGTACAACGGGGACAACTGGCGCACGTCCATCTCCGACATGGAACTGGCTCTGCCCGATTTCTTCAAAGCCTACGACGACTGCATAGCAGCCTGCGAAGGCTCCCGAGAGATCACGGATTTTAAAGACTTCTATCTTTCCATTGCAGGTGAGTGGGCACCTTGAAACAGGAAGGAAAGATGTCCCCAAAGTGCATTTCAGTCTATTCATAGGATTGGTTACCCAAGTCCTGTTCCTCAGTTTAGGCCAATAGGAGTTTATTAGATTCACTGAAAACTGTTTGAATTCTGGTTTACTCTTTTGCTCTCAGTAACATAAATAAAGTCTATCAGGAAACTGGAACAGAGATCTTACATTAGCATGGAAGTTCTGTGTCAGAGGTAGAACAGTAAATAGCAACTGCCCCGTCTGGGTAGCAGTGGTCATCCACCAGGTCTCTTGACCATCATTTCAGTATCACTTTGAGGCTCAGTGGTTAGTCAGCCTGCCTTTGCCATCAGCTTTGTGGTTTGTGTAGGTCTAGTGATCTGCAGCTCCCTTCTCATAAGTATGACAAGGTTCTGTTGGCTATTTTTAATCTTTCCTGCATTAGAGTTTTACTAGTAGGTAAAATCTGTATTTTGTGTGTATAGCCAAAAAAAAAAAAATCCATTGCTTTCAAAGGAAAAGGGACATCAACTTTTTTGATTGTTGTTAAAATGGCACATGCACATTTCCTATGCTCTTTGGCAGTGAAAGAAGCATGCAATTTCTCCAGTGCTCTGACATCTCAGTGTCGTTGGCAATATTTTTGTGGAGAACACCTGCATGTTTTCTCAATAAACTTAGGAATTCTCTTGCGCTTTTTATATTTTAAGTCACTCTAAGGAAAAACATTCCAGCTTTTTGTCCTGAAGCCATAATATGTCTTGGTGAGGGCAAGCTTTTGTGAAGTATGTTTATACATGAGCAGCTTCAGTTTCTCACGGTGTGCAGCTGGTATCCACCAGAGCAGCAGACATGGAATACCTTTTGCAGGCGATTTCTCAAGCCTTGACTTGCTCTTGGGCAAAACATGCAGAGGTCTAGGATAAAAAATACAGAGTGAAGCAGAAATTGCTGGAGGTGAAGCCAGAAACACAGACTTTCTTCCCCAGTGGATCAGAGCTCTGACATCAGGACAATTCCCAAGCCACTGTAAGCACTAGTGTCTATGCTTAGCTGTGATTGACACTTACTATCACCCTCCCTCTTCCTCCTTGGAGGGGAAGGACAATTCCCAGCAATACTGATGGGATGGAAAGGTAGGAATTACTGCCTGATGTCACCATGGCCAAGCTCATGCATTTCAAGTATTTCACTCTTGAGATAAGAACACTCAAATTTATTTGTACTGCCCGGGCTGAATCGTGCTCCTGTTCCAGGGAGAGATATTCTGCCTCCAGGGGTCTGCAGGAAACAGATGTAGCAGTAAGTGTCAACCAGAAGTATTTGGGTCTTGCACTAGGTCTGTATTTATCACTGAGCAGGAATAGGTATGTGTTTATCACTGAGCAGGGAGTTGTGTTAGGAAGCCAGCTGCCCTCATTGCGTGGGATCACTTCACTGAGGGACTCTGGCTTTAACTGCTGCCTGGAATTGAACACTACTGTGTCTGGAGATTCCACTGCTCTTGTAAAAGATGGATCTGGGAATTTCATTTGGCCAGTTATTTTTAGTTAGTTTCTGCAGTTATATTTAGTTCATCTCAGTGTTCTTCATGTTAGGAGTTGTCAGGGATGAAAAGTGTTCTTTTGTCTTGGTCAGAAATTTGCTGCACAAGCTTAGCTAACATGCTTTCACCTGCCAAATGTGGCTAACAGGGAAACTAAGACTTTAAAATATTTATTTTCTGTGCTGTTGATGAATGTGATATATTCGGAAAATGCTTGAAATTTTTTGCTGGAAGATTTTCTTGAAGATAAAATCACCTATAGTCCTATATTGCATTATATATATATATATATATATATATATATATATATATATATATATATAAATTATACAAAATATATAATATAATATAATATAATATAATATAATATAATATAATATAATATAATATAATATAATATAATATAATATAATATAATATAATATAATATAATATAATATAATATAATATAATATAATATAATATAATATAATATAATATAATGTAATATTATAGATAGATAGATAGATAGATAGATAGATAGATAGATAGATAGATAGAAAGCAATTTTTAGACTGGATAAGCTTGTTCCTGGCTGAAAATTCTTCTGTGGTGAGCAGCATATTCTCCTCTTTCTTCTCCCTTAACACATCCAAACTCTGGGCCCATAATGCAACCACCTCTGGAGGTTTAATTTGCAATCACCTGCTGTATCTATTTGTGTACTCAGCACCACGGGGATCTTATTTGTGCAATAATGCAATGAAATTGCCAAGGTTTGCAAAATTTGGAAAAGGAAAGAAAGCACTGTGGAGTTTACAGCCAGGACAATAATGCAGTGCTGCCTGTAGGTGTCAGTGAAACCCAAGTGCTCAGCTCTCTGGAATTCCAGCTCTGATGCCTTTAAAGTCAGCCACGCAGATTTTTACAGTACCAACGCGCTTGATTCATGCTTCAGATGGAGTTGTGGATTCTCAATACTTCCAAGCAGCAAGAGCCAGATGCACGGGACCCAGGAGAGCATTATAAGGCCAGATTTTAATGAGTGACTAATGGGAGTGATTATTGCAATTTGCTCTGTGCTATCCATATCCTCTGTTGCCGTTTTCTTCCTTCCAGACCATTATATTGAGGTCCTTGCATGCAAAGTGCAGTGTGAGAGCAATCTGACACCCATTATAGGAGGCTTTGTCGTTGAGAAATTTGTGGCCACCATGTACCATTACTTGCAGTTTGCATATTATAAATGTAAGTATTAGTTCTTTGTCCTTAAATAACACTGATGTTGGATGATGTGGGACAGATTTCATTCATAATCTTTTCCCTCTAATTTTATGCTTTAGAATGTAAGTAGTGCTCTCCAGAATCTGCATTTTAAACTGTTCTGGGACAGGAACCCAAGTTTCCTGGTGTCTTTTGCTCCCTGTTATCACTGTAGTTAACAGACATGGGACAGAATTTCTTCCACGGACAAATGTACAGAGTATTTGTTTGGGTTTTTTTTTTGCTTTTTCCTAGTGGATTCTTATCATCCTGTTAGAATGGGGCTAAATGGATTTTGAAGAAAGAGGGGACCACTTAAAAGAAATTGTAGTAACCATTGCTCAGTGGTCACACGTTTGATAGGTAAATTAATCAGTGAAAGTTGTGGTTTCTTGAGGAGCTGTAAAGAACACAAGTGGCCCTTACAGCTGCTCTGCAGGCTCCAATATCAAAGGGAAGAAACATCAGCCATGCAGCATCAAGCAATTAACGACGCTTGCTTGTGTTGTTTGACTACACACTTTACACCCTGACTCTTCCCTCTTTATCAGTCCCAGTACAGAGAAGTAGGGAGGGGTTTAATATATTTTTGTTGCTATTGTTTTTTGAATAAATGCCCCAGTGCGTTTCACCAAGCTGTGTGCTGATACTGGGATACCTGGGAGGAACATTTGGTGAGGGTTTTCATAGAAAACCATCAGAGGTTGATGATGAGTTGATTTTTGAATCATGGCCTTATGTGTTTCAGAGCAAAAATAGCATACAGTTTCTGGGGAGCAATTTTCTTTTCCTCTATGCAGCTGGTGAGGAGGTAGAGAATGGGCTACATTTCCATTCGAGTTTTCCAGAGCTTAGATAATAGCAGGAATTTGTTCATTTACCTTACCTGGATTTTTTTGGTGTGTGTTTATCAATTAGTGAATGACATGAAGAATGCAGCTTCTTGTGCTGCCAGTTACCTTCTGTTTGACGAGAAAGATGAAGTCATGAAACAGAACATGGTCTATTACCAGTACCACAAAGACAAATGGGGACTTAAAGAGGAGGATTTTCAGCCCAGATCGGTAGGTGGATTACCTAAAATGCCTTCTAGACACATTCAAATATTTCTCTGAAATTCAGTGGGAAAATGTGAGATATCTTCTGGTTCTGGAGTTTTATTAAAGCCATATAGAAGGTTGTACACAGAGGTGCAGTGTGTCATGTAAACAGTGAGGGCCATTGTAACTCTTCCCTTTCTGTTGAAATATGCTACGATAGCATATAATATATCATGAGAAGTAACCTCATGCTGGTGCTTCTCTGACATTTGGACATATTTATGTCTTTATGTGCCTCTACAAAAAAAAGCAGCTGGCCCCTGCAATCTCTGACGATGAAATCTCTGAGTGACATTCAGGCTTTTGTGAATCATTATTTGCCAACACACAGTTGCCCACTCGCTTGTTATTTCAGGTTCTGTGGGCATTGGAATGTGTCTGAATATGGTAACTCCAGCTAAACTGACTTTCCACTTACTCCATTTAGAAGACAGTTGGGTGGATGAGGATGGAAAGAGGCTCAGGACTGCATTTCATCTAATTATCTAAATTAAAATGCTTGCTGCAAAGAAGACACCAGTCCATCCAGCAATAGTTGTCATCTGGCTTTGGAAAGCTATTTTAAAAATGGGTTTCCATGCTGCTCTTAAATTTCCGTGTCCAAGGAAATTTTGCAGCCTGGACTGTGACATCAAATTGGATTTTCTAATGTTTCTTGTTACCAGTATTTGAGTCATGCAGCTAAATTGTGACATTCACCAACTGCTTAGGCATCAGTCTTATGGGCTGTACAACTAGTTAGTCATTAGCCATACATGTTCCCCAAATTAAACTTAGTGCCTTCTAGTCATGCCTCTTAGAGCACACACTTCACTGGCACAGTGGGAGCCCAGGCCTGCCCTGCAGGGCCAGCTGAGACAAAAGGCACAAAAATGCATTTGGTCCTTCCAGGCAGCAGCAGCAAGTCTGAGCTCACAGGGGAAGGGGACTGCTCCTTTGTCACTGCTTTTGGGAGCAGAATGGTGCTTTGTAACCATGTTGGAGACAATGTCTGGTGGTGGTGGGAGTGAGGGGTAGCAACAGTGTGAAACTGCAGACCGCAAACACTTTTGGCATACGAGTGCAGAGAGGGCAGAACAAGGGCCCTACACATGCACTCTGAATGTTTCATTGATAACTTCTGGAGCTGGGGACTGCAGATAATTTGATTTTAAAATACAAAATATTAAATGCACACAGCTGTATTTTCTTGTACTTTGATCTACGTAGCTATAAACAGAAGTTGCTTGCTGTCCTAATCACTTGCTCAAAAACCATAATGCCTCTGGTTTATTTTCTAGAAGTGGTAATGGGGTGACAGCAGCATTTGGCTCTGGCACTAATCTTTAGATGTTCTTGTGAAAGAAGAAGTCTCCTGTTTTCTTCCCCAAAAGGAGTTAAATGGAATAATCAAAGTAGATGGCAGCTGGCACTCACAAATGTGAGACTGAGCTACCCTGAGCTGTCCGGGGCAGTGGGAGGGACAGGTGAGTGACCTGGCAGAGTTTCCCTAGCCCAGGCTCAGGCTGGGCTGGTGAGTCATTATCATGCAAAACAGCTCAGTGTGTCTCTTTCCCAGAACTGCCTGCTGCCCTACGCCAGCGCAGGGAGACAGAGGCTTCCTGCTGTCCAAAGCCCACTGGAATGCAGGCACAGGCTGCTGCTCAGCCCTGGCAGTCTCATTCCTTATTCCCGGGCTCGCCAGTGCTTTGAAACATGAGGAGGAGGAGAGTGCTTTGTTCTTGCAGTGAGGAAGCCTGTGCTTAGGAAGATCCACCGAAGAGTTTGGAATATTCTCTTTGCTGGTTTGTCTTTCCTTTCTCAAGCACTGTGAGCCCTGCCTGGGATCTGCCTTTGCCAGGTCTGGGTGTGGCCTCTCTGGGATGGTTTCAGGAGGTGTGTGATGGCACTCACCTGTCTTGCTGCCCTAAAGTAACAGAAATTTGGGGTTTTTTTGATAGGAGGCAGTTCGATACCACAACATTACCACACTGCAGCTGGAAATGTACGAATTTGCCAAGGAACATCTGATGGATGATGATGAGGTGAGTTTTCCAGAAATGAAATCAGGGTCAAAAAAAGCAGCAATCATGTTTAAAGTGAAGATGATACATAGCTGTAATTCCAGGATTTCACTAATATGGAAAAATCTTCTTGTAACCACGACCAATTTGTAATGAATTTTCGTTTAGTAAGTGGAATATAAGAACAAACTCAAAGAACATCATGTACCCTTTAAAAAAACATGGACAGAATTAACACAAAGGTAAATATATAATGCACTGAGCCCACAGAAAAAAAAGGAAACCCAGTTTTTGAGTTGTAACACCAGGGGGCAGAGAAATGGTGCATATATATTTAAACCAAATGTTTTTCTGGGTTTGGTGTTTGGGGGGGGTGGGAGGGGTGTGGTTTTTTTTTCTCTAAAATGTTATTTAAATTAGATTTAAAGGTCCTTACAATTTTGTCCAGAAGTAACCGCCTAAATTGTAGTTTTTGTCCAAAGGAAGTCTTGTTATCTGTTATTTTTTTCTGCTCAGTGGCATTTTGGTCACCCAGTAATGCTTTTTAGATGGTTGGAATTCATAGTCAAATAACATGTAATGACTACTATTTACACTGGAAAATATGTAAGAGGGATTTTTTTATTTCGGTGCAAGAAAAGTAGTTTAATTCTTGAAAGGGCATTTCCTTCCGCAACTGAAATTAAAGTATAATTCATGGGAGGTTTTGGGTTGCCTTTTGCTTTGTTTTTGAGTCCTTTCATTTAGAGGTTTAGCAAAATCTTCAAATGATGAAATGTTGCTGGCATTGACAAAGTAAGAGCTGTGCTCAGTTGTGACATGGGGCAAGGGTATCTCTAATGAGCACTGCCGAGGTCTTTTCTAATTAGAAAGATGATTAGAAGATGGTTTATGTTAAAAAATGAAAACACCTTTGCAATTTTTGTTGTCCAACACATAGGGAGTGAGAATCTTTTACAGCAGAGAAGTAATGTCTGTGCTGCCTTCAGTATTCTTGTGATCTGAAAACAACTCTGTGTAAAATTCCATTGCAGGGTTACCAGACTTCAGGAAGACTTTCCATTGGGATAAAACCCCCTGAAAGACAGTTTAATAAGCTTGCTTTAAGGTTAGGCTTAGATGAGGACTAGTCTGTATGGATTTTCATCCAGGTGTGAAATACCTGAGCACTTTTTATATGCCCTTGTTGGTTTGTGCTTTGTCCATGATGTTTTCTTATGTTAAGCATCAACTTTATTGTATTTTTTTTCCTTCTTTCCTATCTGCTGCTTCAAAACCCAGGGATGAGTAGGGGGGTGAAGAATTAAGTAGGGGGGGTGAAGAAGTCCTTTTTGAGGGTTTCCCCCATATGTTGTTAGAAGAAGGAGTTACAGAACAATCTTCAGTCTCCAGCACTGTGTGCAGAATAAACAAATATTCAGTTGCTGGCTTTCATTCCTGTAGCCCCTTTCACCAGGGCAATTACAAATGACCTTGCAATCTGCAGGAGGGTGGTGCAGTGTAAACCTCAGTTAAACTTCTGGGCTGTCAAGGAAGTCACATTACACTGGATTATATGTTTGGATTTATCAAGCAAAATTACTGGGCCTGCTTATGCTGCAGATACCCCTGCTCACACTCTCTTTGTTCAGGAAAGTTACCATTCTTCTTCGCAGGGGAAAAGCTGAAGGGCTTCTCTGCCCTCCCTTGCTAGGGCCCAAAAACCTGTGGGGAAAGGAGGCTGTCCACGCCTCTGGCTTTTGGTAATGAACTCATAAATCCCTGGCTACCAGAGCTTGTCTTTGGCTGCAGGAGACTTCCAGGGGGTGCAGACAGAGCAGGAATAGCACAGAGGTAAAACCACTACCTTGCAGTTTCTGCTCTATGGGCAGGACCTGGTAGTAAAAGTGGAATTTTTTATTTTGTTTAATATTTCTCCTGGCACGGATAGAAAAGTTTGTTCCATAGGAATGTTGAAAACTGATGAAAACCCCAGATAAGGCATTACAGTAAAAACTTTATTAAAAATTGTTAAGGATGGAGACAAGCTCTCTTCTAAGTGCACTCTGTTTATTTAAACCATGTGCTCCTTGGGCCATAGGCCATACTTGCTGTGAGTTTCTGTGGTCCATGTTTGCTGTTTGTGGAGTTTCTCGTGGGCTGGTAAGATAGCCTGCAAGATAATCTGCAGGAAAAAAATAATTCTTTTTCCCTTGATGGAAGCAAAAGGATTGATGTGGCAAGAGGATCACTTCCTCTGTGAGTGTCATTATTTTCAAGTGGAGAATCTCATTTTATCCAGACTTCTCAATGCTCCTGTAGCCCAGATCATCCCTGTGTCTTTCTAAATCCCTTTAGCAAAGCAAGTGAAAACATTTGGCTTCTTCAGGAACACACAGCAGTAATTGCAGAGGCTGGAACAGGCAGTAATGATTTTTGCATATGTTACTACAAGAATTACTGTCCTGCTTGTGTTACTCTATTAATGTTTTTCCACAAGGAAATGAAAAACTCTTAATTCAAACATTTAACACAGCAGAGGTGACAGAATATTAGCGCCAGCTAGCTGCAAATTACTTTTAAGAAAAAGTAATTATTCTTAAATATCCTTGCGGTTTTCCACAGGGAAGTTGAAAGAACATTTCAGTGTTGTCATCTTGGTTAGCCATGGATAGACAAGCTTCTTGATTTCTGTTCAGATGTGTAATGCATCAAGGCTATCGTGGATACAGCTCCTGGTACTGCACAGATTTAAGTGGCAAACTGAGATGCTGTTAAGAGCCAGACACTCAGCTAGTAGATGTAACTCTAGCACCACACTAATTGTATGAGACATATTTTTGGCCCGTAAAATCAGTGTTCTTATGGAATTTTCTGGGGGGGGAGATAGCTACTTAGCTGTTCTAAATTAAGAACCACAAATATTTGGTGGGGATGAGCCTACAATGTGATTTTTCTTTCAGTACTTAATCAGTAGGTGAAAAGCTGTTGGCAGCTTTGACCCACTTTTTTTGGACATCTTTCTTTTTATTTGTGTATAGTGTGTGTTCCATTTGTGTAGTGGCTGAAATTAAAACGCTCTGTGTTTCATCACATCCATGTAATGCAAGGAAGGAGAAGAAGTACTGAATGAATGTGACTGGTGGAAAGAGGACATATGGAATAGCATCAAAACACAGTGGAGTACTGATAGCAAGTAGTAATCTGAATTCAGCCTATTTTTCTGTTTGGGAATTGCTGTCTACACACTTTGAGCTTTATTAACTCACTCCTTGCATATGTGCAAATGATTTACACGAGTGTGCTTGTAACAGTGAGTTTTAAGTGCTGTAAACCCTGCCCTGCCTGTGACCTCAGCCCAGCACAGCTCCAGCAGCACTGCTGCCCTGAGAAGAGCTGGTGGCAGCTGTTCCAGAGAGAGTTGTCAGCTAATGGGCAGTGTTATGGTCCCTGTTCAGCACACACTTTTTTAAGGAAAAAGAAGATGAGGTTGGTTTTCTTTTCTTCCCATCATCATTTTCTAGTGGAGATTCTTCCTGTATGGCTGGGTCTTTCTGCTTTCTCCTCTTGCTTCTGCCCTGCTGGATGTGTATCTTGGTCCAAGGGCT
This sequence comes from Fringilla coelebs, assembly GCF_963513975.1. Taxonomy (NCBI): domain Eukaryota; kingdom Metazoa; phylum Chordata; class Aves; order Passeriformes; family Fringillidae; genus Fringilla; species Fringilla coelebs. The sequence goes on along the minus strand of NC_140028.1, from coordinate 97,481,477 downwards.
TCCTCCTCCCATTTAAGCCACTCTGCATGGGAAGCTGCCAGCGTGGTTGGGCTCAAATGGATGGCCCCAAGCTGCAGGTCCTGGCACCAGGAGGAACTTCTGCTGCTCAGATTCTCTTACACTGCTGCATGCAACATAAAGCAGGCAAGAGAGCATAAGGAGAGCTCAGGAACAGGGCCTCTGGAAGGCTCCTGCTTTCAGTGCAATTGGAGCAATGCTGAAGTCCCTCTGAAATTGGGTTGACTCATGTTTTATAGGCTTTATAAGTAAGTTAAAAGGAAAGCACATTTACTGGTTTACTGTAAAATACTACTGTAATAACTGGAGCGTACTGTAGTCTCCCATAATATATGGGAAAAAAACAGTTAAAGGTTCAGAATATATCATTGAAATGAAATGGAAAAATTTTTGAGAAAGTAGTTAATAGTCATGTAAAAAACAACTAAGCTCTCTTAATATTGAAGAAAAAAAAAAGCCCTATAAGCATGTGGCAGTTGGTCACACTGGGGACTAAGTTTCTGAAAAAGAAATAAGTTAAGGGTCAAATAATTTTTCTGCACAAAGAATTGAAGGATTTTCTTGAATTTTCCCCAGCTAGAATGTGAGGAATGTCCAGCCTGGACTGTACAGCTCATGGAAGTTCTGGCAGGGCTTTGAGGTGGTTACAGTTAACTCTCAGATTTTAACTGAAGGTTAGATCAAGAAACTTTCTCTTGGTTGAAGGCTGAATAAACCTTTCAGGCTGAGCCACTCATTGACACATGCCTTACTGTTACCCTGAAATAATGTTTTCCCTCTCCAAAACATTACTGGCCAGTGGGCTTTGTTGTGTGTGTATGTGCAGGCTCTGTCAGGTCCATGGAGCAAATGTCCTCCACAGTCATCCATATCAATCCTTTGTCTTCACTCTTGCAGGGGGATTATTTGTTCTTGAGCAAAATCTGCTGGTTTTCATAACCTAATCATTGTGACCACTCCTATTACTTACTAGGGCAGTTACAGGACAATAATTAATTACAGATCCTCACCTAGAGGCCACCCTTCTCACTACCACAACCTGATCACCTACACCCAGTACAAGAGGGAATCAAATCTGTTGCTCTCACTGTTGAATAAGTTTCCAATCATTGAGGTCTTTGAACTTTAGCAAAATTTGAATTTTTGTTCTGAAAGACAACTGAGGGACATTTTGGGAGATAAAACTTTTCTGTTTAGGTCATAGGTTATGAGGAAACAAAGACCCAGCCAATTCTTCCTGCTCTGTGTGTTGTCTCTTTAGGCTGTTTGTTGGACGAGTTAGAATAAAAGCTGTTCACTATTCATTCACTGGTAATCACACATAACAGCATGTCCAGAATAATAATTTTCTGTGGATCTTAATTAATTCTAGAACACTGTCTTTTATTATCTTCTCTGCTGCTTCCCTGAGGAATGGGATATCCCACTGCAGTACGTATGGAATCCCTATAGGAGAGGCCATCAGCTGGTCTGCATTGGAAAGTGTGGGTCATTACAAGAAAGCTAATTGTGTCCCATGACTACTCCTGTCCACACTGAGGAAGGGCAGAACAGACTCTGGGTGGAGGCAAGGACCCATGAATGATTATTGCTGGCATTTGCAGAAGGCAATCATTGCAAGCAGTGGCAAAGTGTCTGGTCTGTCAGTGGGCAGTGCCACTGCTGCTTGCTGCTGCTTTTAAATGATGCTGTTAAAAGAAAAGTTGGTGCTGGACCATCAGCCTCAAGTGTGCCATAGCAGAGCCAGGTACTCATAGCTCTTCCTCTTTGCTGTTTGATTTTAATAGTTGGCTGGGAGTCTCCAAAGTACAGATGTTTCTCTGAAAAAGCTGTGTTTTCTGAGTGTGAATGTGACATTTAATGTTGCACAAGGAAGGGCCTGGCCCAATGTGTATCATGGTCTTCAACACTCAGTACACTGAGGTACTAAGTGAGGAGTTTTGCTGTCTTCTCCTTTTTAGGTCTTTTTTTTTTTCAGGTGCTCTAGCTTCTCATAAGATGGTGCCCCAGTCTCACTGGCCTGGGTTAGCTTATTCAGAATTGACCAAGAATTCTGTTTTAAAATTATTTTTTTATTATAATCCACCTACTCACATACTTTCTATAAAACATTCTTGAATTAATTACTGTGGCACACAACTTGTTCTTTCTGTCTATGCCTCTGTTCCATTGTTAATCTACGCCAAGAGTGCTCATTTTGCATATCTAACAGATAATTAGAGGTTCCAGTTGGACAGACCAGCTTCTCTGATTCCTCCTGCCACTCACACCAGTCTGGGAACATTCCCCTTTTTCTGCTTGATATCACATCTCTCATATTTCAGGCTATACCTGTTCCATCTTTTCCCACACATCCTTGGTCTGTCAGTCCCACTTTCCGCTGACCACCCCTGGACTGGGAGAGGGAAGAGGCTGGAAGCCCAGGGAGGGAGGTTGTGGGGTGCCACCGAGCTGCTCAACCTGTACCTGGCCAACCTGGAGGACACAACTATGGAAGGAGGGCTGGGCAGGGAGGAAATGCTTCCCTGCAGCTGGCCAAGCAGCCCAGCAGTGTGTATTTACTTCCCACTTGTGGGCTGCCTGCCTATCACCCCTGGTCTGGTCTGGCAGCAAACCCTTCTCTTCCCAAGCTTATCCAGACTTCACCTCCTGATGTCCTGCCTGGCAGCCAGAGGTCTGCATTGCCCTTGGGGCTGATTGATGTCAGCACCACTGACATCCATCAGCACTGGGCTGGAGCAGGAGCAGGAGCATCTGCTGGTGCTCCTGCCTTGGAGCTGCTGCCCTCGTGCCCTCGGGTGGCTGGCAGGGGAAGGAATGGTGGGTTTGCAGCCGATTTACCATGGAAAATGGGATGTTCTTCCTGTAAAGGTAGGGAGGAGCCAAAGAGCACAGCAGGTGACAGGAGGGACTCTGTCTCACTGCGGGAGTAAATTGGATCAAAGAGTCATTTCCGACTCCAGGTCTGCAGGCATAGATCAGCATGATGGTTTTTAACCACAGTATCCATAATACCATTACTGGATTAAAAACAGATATCAGCAGACAGAAGGCTTCTTTCCCTGGAATGAGCATCTGTGGAATAGTACTGAGCCCAGCCGTGCTAGGTGCCTGGTGCAGTGTGATGGGACAAGGACAGTGCTGGCCTGGTCACAGCTGCCAGTGTGACAATGTGATCTCCTGCCTCCTCTGAGGCTGAGTTGCCACCTCTTCTTTGGGCTGCCAACCTCTCCAGTGACAACTTGCAAATGTTTCGTGTTTTGATTGTGAAGGCACAGGCAAAAATATTTTAACTGGGGTTTTGTTTGTCTTTGATCTGGAGTTTTTGCCTTTTCCAAAATAAACAACATCCAGGCAATTACTCAGTTGTATTGCAGCATATTTTATGTATATTGTTTCAGCAACTGTTTTTATATTTTTGCCATATTTCAACCTCTCTTATTCCTCAGTACATCTAATTAGACCACAGTAGCTTCTGCAATGTTTTCCTTTAGAGCTCAGTTTCAGACACTAGAGATTTCAGATTTCAGGTTTGTTTGGGTTTTTTTCCCCTATTATTGTTGCATTTAAATATCTTTTTTCATTTCTTTCATGTTTCTGGATTTGAAAACATACCAGGAATCAAAAACTTGAATTTTGTCTGTATGTTGCGTGTCTTCTGAAAAAGAAATTCTGTCTTAGTGATGAGTGTGACTGTAATATGTTGGATACTTAAATCTTTTAAACAAATTCAAAACACAACAAATTGCCATCCTTCAGGACTTGCTAAAATCACTTCACAGTTTCAAAACCTCAGTGGTCTTCTGAGATGGATCTGTGAAGCAGGGAACAAGAACAGCACTTATTTCAGCCAGCTTTCCTCCTGCTTTATTTTTGTTTGCTTAGTTTCATTATTTCTCTCCTGACTAGTCATACTTCCTAAAAGTGTGATGTTAGTACTTTTTAATCACAATATCCATAATACCATTATTGTATTCAAAATAGAATTTCTCTATTTCCTCCTATTGTTTTCATTGACAGAGTTTTAATGCCCTTTTCTCACCAGAATAGAAAACAGTAAAATTTTCAGTCTCAGAATGTGTCTAGAAGATGCTGTCTTTCAAAGGAATGACTATTTAGACAAAAATGTGCTAAAAATGTAATTGGGATTGTAAACCTCAATGGAGCAGACTCAGAAGCCCAATACAGTTCACAGACTTGGAATGGGTGGTGAAGTAAAGGGAAAATGAGCATCCAAACAAGGAGGACTTGCTTTTAACATGACTGGTAGAAGTTCTCATTATTTTAAATATTAGAGTGAGAATGAGGTGATCAGGTTTTCCAGCAGAAAATGACAATTTATTTTGGAAAAAAACTAAATGGCATCATAAGACTTTTAGACCATAGGTTTCTGTTAAGAAAGGACAGAAAGGTTTATCAGAACGTTGTAGCTACTAGAGTAAAAGGTTGGAAATGTAGCATTGAGCATCTGCATCTATCTACTTTAAGTTGTATCAAAAAGTGAAGATAGGCCCAGGTATTCCCACAGGGTCTCCCCTCTCAGGCAGTGTTTCTGAACTGTGCATGGAAGGCAAACCAGAAAATACTTGTGTTTCTGAGGGTGCCAGCAGATGGGCTGCTATAGGTAGTTTTGAGTAGCTCAAGGTGCTGCTGTGGAAACCCAGAACACTGGGGATATTTCTTTGTCTGCTCTGGGGTGTCCTGACCCCCAGGGGAGCACTGACTTTGACCCTCATTCATGGAGAAAATTTCCTAGGCTTCAAGATAGACTGGAATCCACAAAAGTGTGAAATAGATTATAGAGAGTAGTGTAGGGGTATCACTTGGTGAGAAATTTAGGTTTTGGGATTTTTAGTATGTTGTGGATGGAAGCAAGATGGAGGGCACAGAGTGTTGTCCTGGGCTTCTTAGTCATACTTCTTCTTCCCTCTTCTCCATGGATTTGGGTGGCACTCTGTAATTGGGCAGAAAAGTCCGAACTGCGGCTCTGTGGGATCACTTATTGGGTTAAAAGGGGAAATAATCCAGGTGTCAGTTCTTAATTGGATAGTTTAATCTTAAAAAACTTTGTAACTAGAGATTGTTAGCCATTTTGTGCCTTCTAATGAAAAGCTGCCAAACTCACAGCAGTGAGTTTTAGTGATAAGAAATAATAAACACCTGAGTCCAGCACGAATTACTGTCTCAAGTACCTTCAATCCAGACCCAGATACTGCTGCACAGTTGCTGTTGACCACCTGCTTTCCACCTCTGAAGGTGTTACCTTGTGCTGAAAGTCATCACAGAAGGTTCTAGCTCAGTTGCTGTAGTTTGGTGGACAAGACTGTTGTCATCATATTGCAAAGCTCTCATTCCTTCTCGGTGATTTCTCATGGGCAGCTCCCACAGCACTGACTCCTTCCTTCACAGCCAACAACTCCCAACTCTCAGCACAGCCACCAAACTCCATTTTACTTCTCAACCAGCTCACCCACTCTTTTGTAGCACTCTTCTTCTTAGTGGACACAGCTGTGGCCTATTAAGGTCAGACCTGTTCCTAATCTTTGGGGATTAGCACAGCTGTAGCTCCTCAGGTGTGAGACTGCCTTCTGCACCATCTTTATTTTCTTACATTCTATCCCCCCTCACAAAACAGAAAGTTCCAGCCAGCGGAGCTGTATCATCCCAGGGTACTCAGGCTGGACTGCAGGAAGATACTTTACAAAGGTATAGGACATAGAACTGTATTAGGAGTAGTTTAAATAAAGTTGGATTGCCACATTGTGTTGGTGCCCTGTGTTAGCAGAGTGGAGCTTGTGAATTTTGTGGTTTGAATCTAAATCCAGTGTATTTTTTTGGAGTATGGAAAACATTCTAGTATCTCTGGTTCTTCACATTTTTGCTGCATTGAAGCATGGCTTGTGAAGATCCGTGGTTGAAAATGGAGCAGGTGTGTGTTGAAGGGTGTGACAGGGAACGTAAAAGGTTAGAGCAGCCATACAAAGTCAAAGTTATAGCTCTGCAAAACTCTTTGGCTCTGAATTTTGAAGCTTTCCAGAATTTTAAAATGTTTTATGGTATTCTAACAACTTCCTAATTTAACAGGTGCTTTAAACATTTATCCCTCTCTAAGTCTGAAGATTTCATTGTCTGTTTAAGTACCTGTAAAAGTACAGGAGGATTTACTGTGAAGTGTGTAACATTTTCTCCTTTTAGGGTCTGTGTCACTGCAAGTCTTGTGCTACACTGGTATGGGCCATTTACCTGGTTTGTTGTACTAGTGTCTGCATGGAGGGTGTTTAAAATATTTGCACACCTATTATTACAGTTTATTTTTTAATTAAAATAGCAGAAATTTCCCACCAGTTTTGTTGGGAAGTTTTGTAAGTTTTGTTGGTTAATTTCTTTCTGTTAAATTTAATCATTTCTAGGGTGAAGTTGTGGAATTCCTTGATGAGCTGTTAGAAGTGGAGGAAAAGAAGGACTCCTGATGAGTGAAACCACCAGGAAGTGTTTTACAGCAGTGAAGACTCACCATTGCTCCTTGCTATTATTTTTGATCACCTGTAGTTCCAGTTAGATATACCTCAAAGGTGCTTCTTTGAGCTGCACCTTTTGTCCCAAGATCCACTCCTGAAAGGTCACTGCCGTGCTGCACTGACTCTTCTGTGAGCATGGCTTTTCACCCTGCAGAACTGGTGCACATGAGTTTCCCCCTTGAGCTTTCTTTCCCTTACACAAACACAACAAAACAGACTATTTCTGTTCTCTGGCATAACACTAAGGTTCCTCATTTCAGTGCTGTTCTACCAAGTTGTAGCAGTACAGCTAAATTCTCAAGAACTTCGGTCAGATTATGAACTATGGAAGACATAAAAGTTCCTCTTTCTGAGCTATGAATTGTATTATTTATATATGTCTTTTTATGTGATGGTGAATAAAGTGATAATGAATCCCAGTGCACCTGAAAGATATTAAGGTGCATTTGAATAGCTGAAATAAGGTGTTTAACAAAGCACAACTAATGGTCTTGTAAACATTGCTTAAAGAATTCTGAAAGCAGCATTGATCTTTCTTGAAAGCTAAATTAAATTCCATTATGTGAAACTGAGAATAAAAGTATTTTTTTCTTCCTACCAGTTTTTATTCTTTCTGTTGAAACAGCCTGTGGTCCCTGTTGAGGTGGTGCCAGTCTTGTATGAAATACTGATGATTGATGAATTTAGTATTGTCTTCTGTAAAAAGATAGTTTGTGTGTTTTTTTTCAGCCTGGTGGGACTATCCACATAGTTTTCATCCAAAGGTAAGTACGGGTGGAAACTGAGGCGATTTTCAGTAGAATAATGAAAAATATTTACATGTGAATTCCTGTCCTTTTTGTTAACTGTACAGCAGAGTCCAATACAGAAGTATTGGTACAGACCAAAAAAGGTGTGATAGAGAAGGGTGATGAATTAGTGCCTAAGTCTAGTGAAGAGCAAAAATCCCCTTGAAGGGGATCAGAGAAGGATACAGGATTTCATCCTGTGCTTTCCATTTCTGTTTTCAAGGATCAAGCCCTGCAAGTGGTTTCATCCTGTTTGCATCAAGGGGAGATGAGCATTCAGTGCATATGAGCATCCATTTGAGCATTCACCTCCTGTGATGGGACTGGAAGTGAATTACAAACCCTTAATCTGCTTTGAGTTTTTAAAAAGGCAAAACATGGTCTATATTAGCTTGCCAAGTATAGGCAGTAGTAATCTACACTATTGAGTGTCTGTAGGGAATAAGAAGGAGAATCCATAGGATGAGGTTTCAGTATCCTTCAGCATGTGACAGCAATGAAACATTTGAATTTGAGTGTGAAAGATGGTTGGAAGATCAGACTGACTTTTTTAGCTGCTTTAATATAAATCACAACTAATCCACTGAAGTTGTTGGGCAGACTGTTTTAATCTCAAAATGAAAATCCATCCAGAGCCTTTTAGCTTTAGGAGATTTGCCCACCTCAGCTTGTGGTAAGGAGACCAGAATCTGGCTTGCTGTGTGCCTTGAACTGGCAGAGGGTTGGATGTATCACATTTCCTCATGGTTTTGTTCTACACAATGTGAGCACTCCGCCCATTGTAATTTTATCTGAGAATTGAAATTTGCTTTTAAAAGTTCTTTACAAGCAGTTGATTGTAAACCATCACTTCATCCCATGAAATACATGTCATATCCTACTGGGTAGTTTCTCCAATTTATTCTTCGTTTTCTCTTGTTGGAGGTGTGTGTATGCTCAAAGGAGAGGTTATTACTCTGGAGTCCCTTTTTGTCCTTCTGCCTTCCAGCCTGATGGACAACTCCAGATTTTGTCCTCAGGAGCTCAGGCAGTGATGAGGGGAGACCTCATTTTGGTCTACAACTTCCTTGTGAGAGGAAGAGGAGGGACAGGCGCTGATCTCTCTGGTGACAGGACCCGAGGGAATGGCCTTAAGATGTGTCAGGGAAGATTAAAGTTGGATATTAGAAAAAGAATCTTCCCCCCAGCGGGTGTTTGGGCACTGGAACAGCTCCCCAGGGAAGTGGTCACTGCACCAAGCCTGGCAGAGCTCAAGAAGCGTTTGGGCAATATTCTCAGGCACATGGAGTGACTCTTGGGGTGTCCTGTGCAGGGCCAGGAGTTGGACTCCATGATCCTTGAGTCCCTTGCAGCTTATAATATTGATCCTGTGATTCTGTGACAGCCAATATCTTCATCTTTGATACTCTAGCATTCAAATCCAGAAATCCCACCAATAAAGGGTGTGGAGCTGGTTGGAGATGGATGTATCCATCTACATTTGGTTTACAGCATTTTTAGTTCACTTTTTTGCTATCACCACTTACCAAACTGACTTCTGAGCTCTGGCTGTTGCCTGGCTGTTTGTTTCTGTGGTGTCCCAGCTCCTGAGTGCTGTGCCTGTGGATGCTGCAGTGCAAAACCTCAAAGGCTCCAAGAAGGATGGTTGTAATTCAGGTTCCTGAGCCCAAGGTGTCCCATAGCTGTCCATCCTGTGTGGAAATTACACGTGCATAAAGCTCCTAATCAGGTATTGCCTGTTGGTGGGCTGCAGTAGGTACAAGATGAGAGAAAATAAATTCCAGGACCTCTATGTTTTGCACCCAGAATTATTTCTCTCCAGTTAAAGAACTCCATTTCCCCTTTGAGCACTAATTGTCTGAGATTCCTATTATGTTTTTTAAAGAGCAAAGGACATGGTAAAATACTGCCATTTTTTCACTCCACCAGTAAAAACTAGGCACCAGAGTTACCTGTTTTGTGATTCATTTTACTTCAAAAGATTACAGTGGGAATACGTTTGGTGCCTATGAGCCCTGATTTTTCCTCTTCACTGAGCAGTTTTTCAATGGTTATTGCAAGTCTCTCAGGTGTTATCAATTTTCTGGCAAGCTTGTGATTTGGTCTTCAAGGCTTTCTTAGCTAATCCCTTCTCACGTTCACTCATTTCCTCACCTCTTGATCTTGCAGCTGAACTCCCCTCCCCTTGTGCCTTCTCAGGTGCGGATTTCATCATTTACTGAGATGTCCATTAGCCAATGATTTCTTTTTCTTAAGCCTGCATAAAGTAAGTCTGATGTCCTTTATTTACCATTTGATTTTACTTGAGGAGGCAACTCTTGCAGCCTTGTGAGATGGCACCGTGTTCCCTTTTTCATTTTGTTCAAGCATCTGTGGATTTTTTTTCTGGCTTTCTTAATTTCCACTTCATATAGTCCCAAGCCAGTTCCATCTTAATAAGTACAAGTAGTTCTCAAACCCTTGTTCTTTTCTGATGAGAAATAGCTCCTCTTCCAGTTCTTCAGTATTTATTGTGGCTTTTTTCAGCATTCTCAGGTTCTTTTAACTGATTTTTCTTTTCCTGCTGCTATTGTTAAATGCCAACACTTACATGTGACTGTAATAACTTAGTGTCTATTCTTCCACTTCTCTGATCCTGCCAACTCTTCTTGGGAGGCAGTGGGAATATTCCTGCCTCCCTTCTGCCACCCCAAATTCCTGCAGTTGTGAGTCTGCCTCGGATGTTAGCAGCTTCTGCCTAACCAGATGAGATATTTAGATTTGTCTCCACTTTTGGCAAGGTTTCCAGTGGGATGCTGACGCTCACGGGAGCATCACCTTGCCCAACACACCATGTTCATGTGGCAGGTTTGAATGCAGCACTGCTCCAGTGCGTCTGTCCACCTTGGGGATAGTATTGCCTGTTGCAGAGCTGTACAGCTAAACTTTTTAATAATTACATTTCTAATAACAAAGCTGGCTGTCCTGGTAGCTGCTGTTGGCCTCTGATGCTCTGTCAGTGCTCACAAGCAAGTCTGTAATAACTCCATCTGCATGTTCCATCACCATGTAGAGGCGAATGGTGGGTGAAGTCCAGCTCCTGGCAGGTTCCTGGCACTGGGGTCTGTGTGCATGGCAGTCCTGAGCTTGTGTTCTTTTTGAATGGGGTCCTGCATGATGGGGAACTGCTTGGAAGCTGAAGATTAAACTGAGTCAGAAACAGTGTCCTAGTGAGGTGGATATTTGTTTAGGTGAAAAACACAACCACTGGCTTTCAGGATAGTGTTTCTTATATAAGCACTAAAGCTTGGGTGAGGGAAGACATGCACAGGATAAAAATCAGTGCATTTCACAGTACAATCCTTTTCAAATTGATGCCTACTCTTGCTGATAGCAATTCTTTTTATTACTGGCTCCTTGCAAATTCATTGTTACAAATGGCAGCACCCATTAAAAAAAGGAGGAAGGATGGTAGATTTTTCTCCTCCAAGCTTAATTTTGCTCCAGTAAAAGAGCATTTCAGGCTCCATATTTCTGTGCCTCCTATTTCCAATTCCTATTGCCAACAAAATCAACTATGAAAAACAAATACTTTCAGAATGATCAGTTCTGGCAAATTCAAAGGGAATACAAATGTCCTGCTGGGCCCTTTCATTTGCCATAGCAATCCTGCAAGCAGATCTTCATTACTTTTGTTGACAAGGCATGAGCCAAAAGCAAATTCAAATTGCTCCGTTTTTCAGAGCTTTACTGCTTTGGAATGCTGGAATATAAACCCAAAAGTTAGTCAGTTGCTGTTCTTAATCCACCCTAAGAGTCCATCCAACCAACGAGGTGTCATTTCTCCATACTTTCCAGGCAAACTCTCCCCCTGAAAATCTGATAGCGTGTCCTGCTTTACAAAGTTCTTTCTCAGTTAGCATCAATACCCACCATTTATCTTCACATCCTTTAGAGTGAATTATTGGTCTGTATTGATAATGGAGGCACACTTAGAAAATCTTTCCATTTCAAGAGAGTCTTCATGAAAAATGGTTTAAATAGCATGCAAATTTTACAGCCCTGAAAACGGAGTTGTGATTAGACAAAGATTTGTTGGATTATAAAAGTACAAGTGTTTATTATGGCTGGTACTGAGAATAAACAGTTGCCTGCATATGCCAGCTACTATGGAAATATGTTTTTAAGTTCTAATGTGAGCTGTAAACCAAAGCTACTTCAGTTAAAAAAAATCAATACTTAAACTGTGGGGAGGAGTAGTCAGTGCCAGAGAAAACATTCCCATTTAATAATGTTTGAACATAGAGCTGTGATGCAGTTTGTAGCAAGGCAGTGAGAAAAACCCACAACTAATCCTTCATTGCAGCTGTCTGAACTTTTGGTCGTCTGCCATACTTTAAACAGCGACTTCTTTTTCCTGGTGACTCAAGACTTGAATGACCTAGTGTGGAGAGTTTAAGCTCTATACAAAAAAGGAGTTAAGCAAGAAGTAGCCAAAGTAAGTTGGGTTGCACACCCCAGCAAATCAGGGTTTGTATCTTAAGTCCTCTTCAGTGCCTAGGAGAAAATATTAAAATAAATGGATACATTTTTATTTATTTATTTTTGGCAAGGAAATATTCAGTGGTTTAGGCATCCATTTCTCCTCCTTCCCCTCTTCTCTCTCCTTAAAGAACTGATGTTATATGGAAATGAAATTCTGTAGAGAGTTTGAATTTTGAAGTTTATAAATGTGAACCTTTCCTGTAAAAAAACTTTCTAAGTTTTCTTTTATAATTTCAAACTTTTTCTTCCCATTGATATATCTCATAGGTAGGTCTTTTCAGCACCCTGAAGTAACAAATGTGCTTTTTTTTCCTGATAAATTCTTTTGCAAAGTAATGGAACTTGCTTACTTTCAAGTGGAAATATGGGAGTCAGAAAAGTAATTTTATATGACTGTTAACTTTAAAGGAAAATAAAAAAAGGGGCTTTCTGCCTTTGCCCCATTCTCACTATCACTTATCTGAAAAAGGATTAAACACTTAAATATTATCCTGAGCTGGTAGAAACCCTATAGTTTGACAAGTCTTATGATAGTGTAATAATTTCTTATTAAGGGTAATTTTTAAATGGTCATTCAAAGCTACATACTGTGATTTTTCACAGATATGTATTGTGTTTTATCTTTGCATTGCAAATTGATGGGTATAAAAAAAGGTAAATCATTGAAGAAAATAATCAATCTATACTGGGTCCAATGCCCATGGCAACAAATCTCCTGCATAATAGCTTTTGAGGTACAGTGAGCAATAAAGCAGTACAACAAGCACAGAAATTGAGGGGATTGGAGCCCGAGAACTCAGCAAACACCTAAAATACATGATGCCCCGTGCTTCTGTACAAAAGGGGGCAGCTTCCTTTTGGTTGTGTGGGTTTGAGCCCCCAAACACTGCCAGTAGCTGTGATGTCCCACCCCACAGTGTCACTTTTCAGCCTGCTGAAGTGAAGCCTGCTGTCCAGACACCGGAGCACAGGGTCCCTATGAAATGGGGGCCAAGTTATTAGGTTAACAAAGGAAAGGAGAAGAAAGGGAGATGATATCCCAGTCTGGACACCGGTGGGAAAATTCTGACCAGCCACTTGTGGCATGTGGTTTCCCTAGAAGAGAATGATACCTAACTTTTCCCACAGAGTAACAGATCAATGGCTGGATGTCACCATCACAAAAGCACTTCTGGTATCCCCCCATTTTTTACCTCTCCTAATTTCAACACGCAGCTGGCAGTTTCAGCTTTGATTTCTAATTAATTCATCTCCTACTCTATTTTGACCTTATTATGTTAAGATTTTGTATTCATTGTGTAATGTGCGTATTATTTGCCATTCCCATTATCTGTGATTAGCCAAGTTTCACACATAGAAGGAAGTCAAATGTGTAATTGAAGAGCTGTTTATCCCCACCTGTCTATTAGTTTTCCCAAACTCCCTGATAAAGTGAATACTGTGAATACAAACAGCTGATGCTGCAAAGGAGGAGAGCTGTTCTAAAGCAGAACTGGTCTGGCAGTCTAAGCTAAACACATTTTAGCCAATATTCTACAAGAATTGTGAAAGTAACAGGCCTAAGTTTTCTCCATAAACTTGTGGGCAAACTGGATGATTTGCACAAAAACACATGCACACAATTTCTTTCCTAGTGTTTTTGTAACTTGAGTTTTATTTAAATACCTCCAAAGCATTATGTTAATGTACACTTTCTTCTGGTTCATGAATAACAACTGTTTCTAAGTCTCCAATAAGATCCTTGTACAATTTGTGTTTGTAATTATTTTTTGAGTCTCATTTTTGCACATTCATTTCCTGGGACAAATAGAATTGACTTTCCATTTTGAATGATACTGCACAGAACTGTAACAACTACTTGTACCTTTCAGTTAAGCAATATTTTTAATGGATGTTCCTGTGTTTATTTTTCAGCATATTTCCATGGGTTTATAGATTATATGTTTTAGTTGAGTTAACAGTCTCCATAAAGCTGCTTAGTGTGAAATCCATTGTTGAGTTTTTCTTTTTTAACTGCTTAAAAAAAATAGTTTACAACAGAAATTTTGAGTCATTTCATAGTGTAGAATGCATTAAAAGCATAAAGTCATGCATATGTCAGAGACATATTTACAAATCTGTACAGTTTCTGTCATTTTTATTTACTGTGGCTCTTGCCAGGCAACAAGATTCGACTCTTACCCCTCTGAGGTCAAACTTTCCAAGATAACCCATAGCCATTGTCTAAAAATGCTTTTTTTTTTTGTTTACCAGCCCTGAGATTGATGGCTGCATGTAAGATGGGCCCAATTCTGCACTCCATTTCATAAAGCCTACCTTCCATGGAGTTAGAGGTGATTACTCAGTGCACCTTTTCTTACTCTTTGACTAAGGCTGAATGGCAGATGAATTTATTTCTGACCTGCAGATTATTCACAGTTGCCAGACTTCCTCTTGCTCATTTGGAAATGTAAGGAAGACCTCCTATTAAACTCACATGAACTATGCTAAGGGATTCTAGAAAACATGTTCCCCTCTCTTCCTGTTTATTTTCACAACTGTTGGAGATGGAACGTGTTGTTGGAAAAGCCTCAGTACTTTTGTACCAACACCCAGTCTAAAAGCTGAATGCATTTTATCAACTAGATGCAATTTATTTCTTTCCCAGGTCTGCTTTATCTTTCAAACCACAAGAAGCAGTATGCAAAGGGGCTGCCCATCTCCCAGAGCCAATGTCCACTCCTTCAGCCAATGCAAGAACAGAATGGTAAAAAATCAGTCCTTCCACAAGTATTACACATGGCTTCAGTTGCCAGAGGTGCTACTGGCTGTGAATTAAAGTTCAGTATCTTGGTCAGTCAACATCGTGTTCAGAAAGCAGCTGATGTTATGCAGGGTTCCCCTGGAAAGTGCTTTACCAGGTCTGGCTCTGTGATGAGAGGCTGCTCATCATAACACCTGCATTCAGAGGTGCTCTGACTCCTCTCCTGCTCATGCTCAAGGAAGAATGGCACTTACAGTATTCTCTGAATTCCAGGGAAACATCATCATTTCTACAGGAAGATTAGTTATAAGAATGGCTTTTCTTCACTAAGGCTAAAAACACCTTCCAGAAAAGCAGCATAACGATCCAACATTTGTTAAATTCACAACATTGAAGAAAATGACCTTAGTAATCATTGCAATACTATCCATTAAAGTCTGGTAGCAAGTAGTTTTTCTTTTTAAGACACATCAGGTAATAATTTGTTATGGTGGTTTATCCTGACCAGCTTGGGCAGGTTCTAAAAAAGGAACAAACACCAAGTGTGTGGTTGCTCCAAAAAATCCTTTTTCCATTCTTCCCTCCTTCTTTTCCTCTTCCACTGAGAACAGACCAAAGAGGCCTGACCAGCCCTACCGTTACATTACAACCAGGTAACACAGAAATTAATCAATTAATTTATTATTAATAGGAGCAAAATGTAACAGCGGAACAAATTGAAGATGTACTACTGAGCACACTGTGTTCTGCTGCTGTCTCCAAAAGACCCTTGTGATAAAAATGTACAGATTCTTTAGCTCTGAAAAGTCGAATATGCTAGACTGCAATTTCAAAAGGATGAAATGTCTTCTGTCTTCTATGTTCTTCTAGCACTCTTTTTTTCTTCTGCTTTCTGCACTGCTGGATTTTAGCATCCGTGAGTCAAGTGATTCTTCTTGCATCAGTATGTTTTTTCTTCTGATCTCTGCCAAAAGGCCCCCGGTTAGACTTTCTGCATTTCAATGTGCTGGTGGTGGTAGTGGTGGTAACAGTGATGTCTGGGCTGACACCTTCCATTTAGTTTATAAACAGAATTTTTCTGCTGCCTTTTTTTGAAAAACCACACTGCCAGAACAGCTGCAACCAGCAACAAGCAGAGAAGAATCACTATTACTGCTATGATAGCACCTTTACTGGACTTGGGACAATCCTCTCCCTCACATGGCTCAGAAGTGGGGACAGGCTTTTCTCCAAGGCCCTGGGTGAGATTTTCTTGCTCAGCTAATTCCTGGGATGCTGTGTCAGTAATGATGTCTGGAGCTGGTGCCGTGGTTGCTACTTGTTCTGGGTAGGTGGTTGTGTCTCTTGGTCCTGTGTCTGGAGTGTGATCAGAGGGGCTGACAGCCACAGAGGTTTCTGACATGGATATTGTTAAGCTGCTGAGGTCAAACAGCATTGTTGTAGCGGGCTCCTGAGTCACAGCTTCCAGAGATGTAGAGGGATGTTCCCACACAGCATCATCATAACCCCTGCTGGCGCTGGAGCTCTCCAGACCACTCACTGATGTAAGTGGCACCTCTGTCTCTTCAGCCCCTTCATCATCTGCTGCTGTTGTTGCTGCCACAATCTGTGTTAGACCTTCCTCTGGAGCTGGGCTGCCATTTCCCGATTTTCCTACTTCCACGTGATTTGGCTGGTCAGTTGTGAGGATGATGTCATCTTCTGTTCCCATGGAGCCATCGACTTTATCACCCTCTTCATCCTCCTCCACCACCTCTTGTGTCACTGGGTATCCATCTAACCACGACTCGTCGGTGATGGCGACTGCACCCATGGCTGTCTTGGTGTCATTGGTTGTGAGGATGGGTCCAATGGGGAAATCCTCACTGTCATAAAACATTTTGGCACCGGGTTCGTCATAGACTGTCTTCACACCGATGTGGTTATCCCCTTCAGGAAACCGTGCTTTAGTGGAATCATCTGTCTCTTTCTCTGTTTCGGGCTCACTGAAAGTTTCTGATGGAAACCAAAACAAGTTTTTTTGGCTGAGGAGCGACACGGGGGACTCAGTTGGTGCCCTGCTTCCTTTTTCAGAAATGTCTGTGTGCTGAGTAACCCCGCTGGTGCTTCCAGTTCTTCCTTCCTCTGAAGTTTTACTGAAGGAAAGCTGTATTTGCTCCTGCTCAATTTCCTCTTTGCCATTGCCACGGTCATTCCCGGCAGGTATTGATCTGTCATCGGGAAAGTTATCTTCATAGTCAATGTGTGCCTCGGTTTCATCTAGAAAAATTGAAAAAAACCCTCATAAGCCAACATTTCATTCCCTGTCAAAGCCCTGAGCTCATTTATTACAAGAATCCAAGAAGAAAGGTGCAATGCCAAGTGTCTTCTAGGCAGTATTTTTCATTCTGTGAAATTGTTTATTTGAAGAGGGCATGGTCCTTGAGCTGATACTCAGTTTCAAAGGTTTTTTTTAAAAATCACAATAAGTGTCAATGCTAACTGCTAATGTCTTGCCTTTCCAGATTCAAAAGTTAATATAAATAACTCACTGTCTGCAGTTAGAGGACTTCCTTTGCTTCTTGTTTTCTCAAAACTTTTCTTTCCCTAGTATGACTCTTTGCAAAATTTGAGGGAAAAATTTCATCTTATCCAAGCAAGAAATGTGTGTGGAGAGAAAGATATAGCAAAAAATTTACCAATTACTAATTGGTAATTTAAAAAAGTGCCCCAGACAAAACTAGAAGTTTTACAGCGACTTCATCCCTTCTGAGCCAGATGATTTTAAAGAATTATGTTCAGTACCTCATGCTCAAGATATCAAGGCATGTTCTTATCAGTATCCTGCATTTCTTCAAGCACCTTGGTGTTACAGTGGTACAATGCCTGGGGCCAGAACAGTATTTCTTATTCCATAAGAGCTCTTCAGAGCTGACTGAGCAGACCCCACCACCAAGGCTGACACTGAGTTCTGCTAGTTTTCATCTGAAGAAAGCAAGATGCACCCTGCAAGGCTGGAAAACTCTGTCTCAAACACTTAAAGCCTAACACCCATTTAACATGATAATCTTGTCTGTCAGTAATCAACTCTCAGGTTCCAATTTTTAGGAATTAAATATTGCCATGGAACAAAGAGGAAAAACAATGAACACAGAACAAAATTGTTAAAAAACTGGGTGCAGCAGAGGGGCAGATTCATTACAAAGCTGGGGTTTGATTTAGAAATACTCAACAGATCTACCGCTGATAGCAAAATAGACCTGACTCAAAGCACAAAGCTAAATGTTTGAATTTGAATGGACCAGTGCATTGTACTTAATATTTCTTCCACTACTCTAAAGCCTTAACTCAATGAAAAAATTTCCAAACTAGACAGGGTGCTTGATTTTCAGTTCACACAAGTTTTACTCCATAGAAAGTTGATGTAATTTCTGAGATTTATGCTGGCATTAAAAGTCATAAAAAATAGTGCCTTGGGATATGGAAAATAAACTGAATCATGGTGAGAATTTTTCTTTTTAAGAGGGTGTTTAGTCTTTTATGAAGACAGTGAAGCAATAGACGTGGCATGACATGGGAATCAAGAAATTAATAGGAGAACCTGTTTTACAGATCACTGCATTTGTAAACCCTTATCTTTTTTTGCCTTTTTACAGTCAACCGATTTTGAATTACATTTTCATCTGGGGCCCACCTCAATTTCCGCCTGAGTCACATTCTCCTTGGAGACTGCTTCCCAGACTTCTGGCAGAGCCATATTTGGTCTACTCTTAAGAAAGATTAGAAATATTGTCAAAACAGTCTGACCAAAACCACTTAGCAGTGATACAGCTCACACCAGCCCCCTTTTTGCCAGAACAGCTTAAGCCAGGTGCCAAAACAGAATGAGCATTAGCAAAAGGTATTTTCCTTGGAAGAGCATCTGGGTCTACCAGAAACCAAAGCAGTTATGCTGAGGAAACCCAAATGTGTGTCCCAAATAGCCTGCAGAGAGTTAATGCCTCTGTGAAAGCTATCATGGTGGAGAGCTGGATGTTCTTAGCAGGTCCTCTCATCTCACAGGAAGTGCCAACAACAGAGCTCCCTCCCTCCTGGTCCCAGCGTTCTCATCTGCTTGTGTAATCCTCTAGATCCTCCCCATCCTCTCCAAAGCAGGAATAAACTTCTGTCCTGTTCAAGGATGATTTAACAGTCAGGGAAATAAAACTCTTAGAGTGGAAATCTTCCTGGTAGGACTCTCACTTTTCTAATTAATCCTGAAATCTTTTCCAATAGCATTTCAGACTTACACAAATGTATGGAGGCTAACTCTGAATACCAAGGCACTTTAGCAACATATTCATGAAGCTCTACCCATCACAATGCAGCACTTCTACTAATTGACAAACATTAGCCTCACTTTGTCCCTTCTCTTGCTTTCACTTCAGAACTTTTCTACCTGGCTGGCACTCTCTTTGCATGGAAATGGTGCCTCAAACTATTTCATCCTCTGATCTTCCAGACTCCTGATAGAAGCTATTATCTGGCATGCCTACTTCACTTAAGGTCAGTGTGTCTGAGGAGAGCCTGTAGGTGTCTGTGGCATATATATGAACTGGAACATCATAATGTGAGAAGTCACCTTTTACCAACTGTTATGGTCATTGTTTTATTTTTGTAATTGAATCATCACAACAGTCTGTCTTCACCTCTTGTAACCTCTATTTTTGCCAGTCATTCACTTTCCACACTACAGTAATCCAGCTGAGGTTCAAACGGTAATTTTTATGTTGTGGTGAGCAGGCACACACATCTGCAAACAAAAATTGCATCCACATACTTGTGTTGTTTCCTCCAGACCTATTTTTTAGTTAACAGTATGAATGGGCAGCTAGTATTCATCTCATTGACCAGTACCCAAGGTGTGAGTGGATCATTGGTGAATGCTTAACATATGTAGTAACAGGCTTTTTAGAGATTTTGAAGCTCTTTCCCTTCAGTGTTTCTCCTGCCATGTGGTTTCAGCCCTCTAGGAGAAGGTCCTATGGAGGCACATCAAGAAAATGTGTGTGCTTCTAAGAAAGTGCAAGCCCCCAGTCTATCAGAACACATTAAAGGTTTGTTGAGCCATCAATCGAGTCTCCATCAAACATGCTGCCTTTGGGCATGATCCTGCCTGTAGAGGAATGAATTGGTGTTTTCTTAATGCAGAGCTGGGGGAAGAAAAAGCCCATTGTAGTCTAAAGAGATCCTGAAATTGGAGCTCATTATGCCCGCTGCCACATAAGGGAGTCTTGTTCCCTCTCACAATTAGATTGTGGCCCAAGTTGTAAAGCTGCTCTAACATATTTTCATATTCAATCTCCCCTATTTGTAGAGTTTATAGCAGAGACTATCAACATAACTTATGTTAGCTTATGGGATGTCAAAATGAAAGCAACTATTGAGCTCTCTAACCATCAAAGGAAATACAGACGCCCTTACTCTGGAGCTTTGATTTATATGATCCTGGATTGACTTACACAGTAATAATACTCTACTCTTTCTTTCTGGGCCTCAGACCTTCAAATGGGACTTGGACTCAGTATTTAGTGACTCTGTGTTACTATGACAATCTTTTAAGTCCACCATGAGCTTGATTTTCTGGGAGTAGATTGCACAACTTCTGCACTTCTTTTTGCTCACCTCCTCAGCACTTTTCTGAACTTTCCAGCTCCCTGAATTTTAGTGTTGGTACTGAAGAGCAACAACCAAATCTGATTCAGCTCCACCTCTTATCCAAGAAGTTGTAACTGTTATTTATACATATTTTTAAAACTGCTAGCAATTAATTTTAAAGTGATTGCATCTTTCTTTCTAACTAGGCAGGTCTGGTTTTATGAAGAGCCAGCCTTGAAATTAATTTATCCAAGATCAAAATCTTTCTATATTTGGTCATTGTTACATCTTGACCATACCGTCTTCTGGCAGACTCAAGGATCAGCAAGTTTTAATTCACTGTCTGAGGGATTACAGAGTCTGAAATGAACACTTTACAGCAAGAGATGCTGAAATGACACACTACCAAAGATGTGAAGCTCAGTTAAAGGGTAAAATCCTTTCAATTATTAATTAATCCTTCTTGGGAAGCATCCAGTACTATAGAGCTTTCATCTCCTTCAGTTTTTGATCCAACTGTGAAAACAGTAACCAAACATAGAGACAGGCAAAAACAAAGAGCCTGGTCTTCCACGCTCTAGGATCAGTTTAATTTTTCTTCTAGATAGCATATTGGCATCCAAGCTCTATTTTGGATGTTGCTATTTTGGGCAACCATAAAACGCACTGCATATTTTATGGGTGTATTTTTGGAGTACAGGAAATTGAAACCTGATTCTATATAGACCATCATTATAAATATTTGTACTGTCTGAAAACATCTTTAGTCTAAGAATCTCAAAGTAGCTACAGTAAACATTAACAAGACAGCATCTGTCTTTAAGGATGGGAAGGAAAAGAGCATGTAGACTGATTTGCCTAAGTCACATTTGTGAGCTACAGCATGTCAAAGAATTATCCATTTATTTTGGATCAGGCACACAAATTTCTCTGTAGTCAACCACACTATGCTAGACAGAAATTGTGCCTTTTGTCTTTTGCAATAGCTGTAAGACAGAGGGTACCTTTTATTCCAGCAGAAAGCCTGCTAATATAAATAAATAACCCATCAAAATTTTTTCAACTTATTCCATTTGGCAGAATCCATTCATGCCAGATCAATACTTCACATTAATCTAATACAACCCCTCAGTGACAGGCCTGAAAAGGGAACCAAAGTTTGTCATAACAATTGTTTTGACAGGCCACGGACATATTTACTGCTGATTATATTTGTCTGTCACAACTCTTCCTTTGCACTCACAGAATGGACAAAAAAAAAGCATTCTCAAATAAGATCAAAAGCCAGAGACATTTTGTTTGATTCTCCACATTAAAAAAAAAAAAAAAAAAAAAAAAAAAAAAGAAAAACCACAAAAAAATGATGCTAGCAAGTCGTGCTTACAGACCACATGAATGTGAGCCAATATAATCTTTTTTAAACTTGGAAGTAATGTTTGAAGTAATGAGAGTTGTTGAGCCAGGCAACAAGACTGGTAGCTGCAGATTAAGTGGTCAAAGTCTGCCAAGTCCTCCTTACACTGACATCTGAAGGATGGTCCTCAGCCTGGAAAAGCTGGACTACCTCGGAACACACTAGCTGTGCATCCAAGTGATGTCACTGGAGAGATTCCTTAGATGTGTAGAAGATATGGACTCTCCTGCCACAAGCATATATCTGGAAAAGCCCAAATAATCCAGGGAAAAGGATAGATACATGACATTCTTCGGAGCCAGTTTTAGGGCAGAGATGGAGCATGATTTCCCAGCCATCTCCTCTGCCCTCTCTTTGAGGGAGGAAACCCTAGAGAATGCAGCCTAATGCAGCCCTGACCCCTGCCACTGAAATGTTGGTATTAATGCTTCTGATATGGAGCTCATGGTTTATTTTGGAAAAAAAAAAAACCAAAATGTCATTTAGCAATTATCAGTTTAGTCTCTGTGCTTGCAGGACAGCCACAGCATGGAACATATGCATCTGCTTTCAGACCTTACTACAGTGTTCTTCAGGATATATATTGTGAAGCAAATGCATTCTCTCTACAGAAATTTAAAAAATCATAAATGGCAAAATCCAGGTATTTCCCTGTTCTCTCCTTAAGGTTGCTTTGTTGGGCTAAATATCCCCGTGCTTTCAGCTGGATCACAGTGCCTTTTCATGACAAGGAATTACAGGAAACAGAGTCCCATTTTTTTCTTAAAAAGCATCTTAATTAAAAATTGCTGTCTGTTACCTGGTGTGCACAATGACCATTACAGCCATTAGTAATGTACTGCTTTCCTAATTTCCATTGTACTTTACTGTATCCAGAATCCACTTGAATTTCCATCATACTTTACTGCATCTGAAATCCACTTAATATAAGTCCAAAATTATTTTGTTCAGTTATGCCCATAGCCAGGGTTTGCCATGAATTTTGCATTGTGTGCCTATTTGATTATCTATGTATTTTTTAAATTTTAATTTGCAAATCTGCTGACTGTATGGCTGTACATTTATATCCCAGGTGCACTTATATCCCAGGTGCCAGAATGGACTGTATCTCTTCTTACTGGATCAAAACAGAGAGGAAAGATGATCACAAAGAGACTTCAAAGAACATTAAACTGCTATATTTAGCCACTGCTCTGATGATAGTTCTGTGACTCCATATTTGCTCTGCGTGAGCAACTGGGAATGCAAAGCCAGTCTGATGCTTTTCCACAAACAAGAAAAGCATGCAATTATTGCTGTTTTGTCTGATATTCTGCCTGGACAGCTGGGTGTTATGATGGGGCAGTTACCAAGTGGAACAATGGTGCTCAAGGTGCAACATCCACAAATCCCAGCAAGTTTTATGAAATTGGATAAATGTCATCACTCTTCCACAGATGGGGTGGAGAAAGCAGCAAAAAGCAGCACAGTGACTTGTCCCTAGTCTCAGAGACACTGAAAGATGTGGGGACAGGCCTTATAGCTCTCAATGCTCTGACCAGGGCTTTGTCCCTGTGGGCCCCTTTTGTTGGAGCAAGAGCATTGGGACCTTTTTACACTTCCCAGTTGCTCACCCAGCACAGATGCAGAGCAAGGGCACTGTATCATCTTACCAGGCTCTAAACATAGCACTTAAATGTTCACTGAAGTGGCTGCACGAACATCTTTCCATTGATGTCAGCCAGTCAGGACAGAAGTGGTCCAGTCTGCCAACAGGAATATAAATTCTCCGTTAAGTCCCGTCATTAACCTTCACCATAGGGAAGATGCTCACTTGCCTCAAAACACTTAAAAACCAGTCTGTGTGCTGACTTCTGGAGTACTTAATAATTGTTCTTCTCTCTCCTATGACCCCAAAATATCAGTCAACTCTAAATACGTTCCTTTTAATTAAATTATCTTTTTTTGTTGTTGTTCTTTTTCATTGGATTCTTACTTTTCAAAAATAATGAAACCTAGTATTGCACATTTTAATCATTCTGTAAAGTCTTCTTTCTTAAAGAATTATGATCAGGAAGATTAAATACATAATTATTACTTGAACAATTATTGTATTTTCTGTTAAGCATTTGAAAAATATTAATCAGAGGAAGCCCCCCAGCATTTCTTAAAGCATTTGAAAGACATTAATCAGAGGAAGCCCCCCAGCATGAAGTCTACATGTAAATAATTTTAAAAATCATAATCCACAATATCACATCTGCTCCCAAATTTCAGTGTTGATGTTTGGGATTTTACAGCCATGCTTTCCTATTTTTTTAAAAAATATTTTCTTCTCTCCTGCAGCTGTGTGAAAGGCTTGGGAAAAACAGGGGAAATAGATTATTTATCCAGAGAAAACAGTGAAACACAGACAACTTAAATGGCCTGGTTCTTTCCCTTCCTTATTTTGCTGTAATACAGCCTTATGTCTGTGTGTGATGAAGATAGCATTTCCACTAACCTCAGCAAAGGAAAAAGAATTCTCAATTTGGTGTAGATTATAGGAGATTCAGACCCACTGGGTAAGTTGAAGATGTTCCTGTTTATTGTAGGGGGGTTGGACCAGATGACTTTGAAGGTTCTTTCCAGCCCAAACTGTTCTATGATCAGATATAGATACTTATTTTTTTCCTTTTCCCCTCCATGTTCCTCCTCTATGTCCTGCACTGTTTTTCATAATCATCTGAACTGCTGTTTGTAAAACAGTTTTGGAAGCTGGAACAGTTCAGAAAAAGGCTGGTGCTTTCATTCTTTGTTTTTTTGTGTATCCATACCAGTTGGATGGAGTCCCTTGTGCACAGACATGACCTATTTCTACTAAGAACAAGTTTGACCTTTTCTCATGATTACCCACTGCCTGATGGTATAATAATGAGTAAAAATAACTCCTTGCAAGCTCCAGACATTAGGGAATATATAGGTTCTGAAATGGATATACTAACTCCAGCCCATATAGATAGCTCAGCTACCCAACAGCTGCTCATTCCTTCACTTAAAATGTATCTGTTTTGCCAGAAACCTTACTTTGAAGATGCGATAGACTTCTCAAAAAACCACTAAAATTTTATGATGAGCATCCTTAAATACTGGGGAAAATGGTGGGTTTATGCATTGAGCAAGGTAACACGAGAAAGCAGAATTCAGATTACGTGTACATCTGAACTCATGGTACTGTTTAGCCTATGTTTAAACAAGGAGAAAGTTAAAAGACTGCTGTAGAATTTAACTAACACATAAAGGTGGTTTTTATTGAGGGTTTAAATTAAGGAAATGTCATTTTACAATTTGCTTGGGGGTTTTGTGGTTTGGGTTTTTTTGGGTTTTTTTTTGAAAAATCTTTTCTTGAGTCAAGTCATTTGGTAAGAAAATCCACTTTCACTTTTTTTAACGGAGTAAATATCCGGGCAACTACTCTTGCGTTTGCAGACAAAAATCCTGGAAGCATGGTACAAGATAAAAAGTGTTTGCCTATTTATTGGGGCAGATTAAAAAAACAAAAACCCATCAGACATTTTTTTTGGCTGAGCTGACCTTTGACGCAGGCCTGGACCTGGCCGTACCACTCCCCGCAGCTGTCGCAGAGCAGCGTGAACGCCGTCTCCTTGTTGCCCATGGCGTAGCCTGGGGCACAGACGTACAGCAGCTCGTCCCCCATTTCAAAGCCAGTGTGGCCGTGGAGGATGGTGTGGGGGAAGGATGGTGGGTCCCCACAGGGCTTGTCTGGAAGGAAAAAGGAGATGACATTGTAAAGACTTCACAATAGTCTTTGAGCGCCATGCTAAGAGCAGTGCTAAGAGTTTTACTGAGGATGAACTTATATACGTCCACAGAAGTTGTACATTTCATCTGTTTCATGCCCTCAGGTCCTTTCACAATTATGTCCAGCTGTAATTGCCCATTACAGCTGGAAAGTATAAATTGGGCTATAACTATGATGCCACTACCATCACTACTGTGATGTTATTGATGTCTGACAGTCATGCATCTAGAAGGGCTTTGTTTCAAACAAGGCAGGGTGCCAGATCACAGCTATCTTCCCTGCCTGATTCTACAAAAGCTAACAAGAGCTTGGGCAGGTTGGGACTGAAATCCAACAACTTGGACACAGTCATTTTTCTTAACCACAGAAATGCTTGTGGAATTGTTTAAGACTGTCACTTTGATCTCTTCCGCACTGTAGGAAACCAGCAGATGCTGAGCAATGGCTCAGTCCACACTCACAGAAAGAAGAGGTCCAGGTGAGTACCAGTCAGTTTTCAGACTATCTCTAATCTTCTAATCTTTCTCAAATCAGGGGTCTTCCCAGATATTCAAATCTCCCTTTTCAGGGTAGAGACACCCTTAAATAAATAGTGACTTGGGCTCATCGGCTTAAGAATACCCAGGGGTAACATAGCTCTGCTGCCTATGAGAATCTGAAGAGCTAAATTTATAGCAGGGTATAAAACTCAGAAAGATGTTTGATAGTATTTTTGCTGACAGCATTAGAAGCCAGGAAGAAAAATTACTATGAGCGAGATCAAAACTGGTTTTTGTTGCATTAAAGAAGCGTGGAGAGGAGGCAGTCTGACAGCTGCCACCACCGGTGTAAACTGAATTTTAACTCTCTTTTTCAGGTTTGAATGATCTTGGCCATTGTTAACAAGGCAGATCAAGATTTTCTAGAGAACTTCCAAGCATTGTGGATTCTCTTTCCTCAAAGACTTTCCTCTCTCACAAGAGCTCTTCACAAGGGGTTTGCCATGTCCCTTTTTCCTCCGTATTTTTTACAGTCCTTTTTGGAATAGATGCCTCTTGCTTACAGAAAAACAAAATAAACAAACAATAATACCATGTAAGAACATGAATTTTACCAAGAAACCCAAGGGCCAAGACTGCAGTGTTGGTACAAATTCTCGCTTCTATATTCTTTCTCAAATCTGTGAATTTTTTCCAGCGTCTCTAGAACCCTTATTCACTCTGTCAGAAAAAAACAGCTGTTTCTCTTGCTAAAGTAACTAAAGATCCAAAACCTTCTTTTGTCCAGATACAGAACAACCAAAATTAAAAGGCTCCTGAGTTCTGGTAATTACATTGGATAAAGGAAACATGGACCTACGTCTGTGTTTTAGTATTGATCTCTCCTGTTGAAATAGTTTGCTTTGGTACAAAAACTTGATTGCTCAGCAGGTAAAGCAAAGATGATGTTCCTTGAAAAGACTTTTGTTTGGAAGCTGAAAAGACTCCAAGACTATGTTCCTAAACATGCAGGAGAAGAAACATCTTCAAAGAGCACCCTGGCTATTTTGCTAGAGTCTACTTTTAGGGCATCATCACCACAAGGTGTTGCAAGCAAGACAAGTCTTTCATTGACACCAGTTCATGTCCAGGGTTTTCAATGGGCAATAGGCTTGACAGAAAAGCTTTTTCAATCTCCCCTCCTGCTTTTGCCCAGGGACATTCTGCAAAACACTTGTGAGTCTCAGGTTGCAGCTTTTCCCATCATCTACCCACTTCTGACTCAGGCATAGGTAAATACATGCTTATTTAGAAATATGATGTATTTATTTTGCCAGTCATTTACCTTGTAGTGAAATGAAAATCCTATGATAAACATCCACACTCTGCGAAAGTTCCTTTGGATCAGGCTTTTGGAAATTGTCTGAGAGACCTGACTAACCACTTCTCAACCAGGTATGCTGAAAAATATCTGCCACTAATATAAGGGACATGCTACTGAAGTCAAACTTTGAAGCTTGTTCTCTGTACTGTACACACAGGGAAGCATATATATATGTATATTTGTATATATATACTGTCTAACACCTTCAGAAGTTAGTGGGAGTTATGCACACACACACTGACAGAAAAAACAAGCTTTTGAGGCTACACAAAGCTCAGTTTATACAGAATCTTATGGAGGTTTGACATCCGAGGAAGTGAGGGGCAGTTAGCAGCTAATGGTTTTCCTGTGAACTGGCCGGATGAGTAGAGATTGATGTGGATGAAATGTATAAAAAAATTATTTTATTGCCTCATAGGAAGGCTACAGAGCCTTGCATTTCATGTACTTTATTTATGTAGCGACTTCTATCCATACAAATGGGAGCTGTGTATCTGTTCTGAGGGAAGTATTGATCCCAAGGCTGTATGGAACAATTATACATCAGAGAGTATTCTTATCTATAAGGCCTTGCTTCTTAATCCTGTTGCCAGAGGAAGCAGAAAAGCAACACATTAGTTAACTATGGCAAACACATTCAAAAAGCACATTATAACCTTCCAGGAAAGAAGAAAGCTGAAGGGATCTCTACAGTAAAATTTGACAACAGACTCGGTAACAGAATTATGAACCCCTGAAAGAGAGATCTGGCTGATGCATGAACAAAAAGAAAAGCAGAGATTTTAAAGATGCTCATGGACTGACACTGTATGGGGAACTCTTGGCTCTCTCACATGAGACTTTGTAAGGTCGTGCATTTGCTGCAGAACATACTGACAACATGGACAAGCATAAGTGAAAACTGATGCACTGCAAAGACAAACTCAAGTTCCTACATCCATTTTTCTGCCGTCCTCTCCTGCATAAAATGTACAGGAATTTTCCAGGTTACAGCATCTCATGGCTCCTCGTCCTGCTGCAGTCTCAGTTGCTATGACAATTCCTGCTCAGCCTTTTGCCAAACCTGTTCTTTCTGGCACACGTACAGGAGTGACACTGGCACAGCAACTCATCAAACTGAGCCACTTCTGGGGACAGGCTTCATGTTTTTGTGTGCAGCCTTTGTACCAGGAGCTGGAAGAGCATGGGCTTGTTTGGATGGAACAACAGTCAGTGCTCAGTGCTGGCCTTGAGGCCATTTTCCTGCTGGAAGAGAGGAGGCAGATCTGGGCCACGGAGCGTGACAGAGGGTGTGTTGGCAGCAGCTTGTCATGCAGAGGAACAGTGGTGCTCTTTGTCAGGGTGACCACAGGGGTTGCCTGCAGTGGTGCTGTTGGGTAGATGAGGGCTGGGCTCCTCCATCCATCTGGAGCACTGATTTTTCCCTCATCTATCCTCATCCATAAACCTGCATATTTTCTTGCTACTGGCTGAAAAATTAGCCCAGCTCATGGTTCCCAGTAAAAAAGCTGGATCTGCTTGATACTTAATGGCCATCCAGCAGGATATCAAGCAGGTCCCGTGCTTGGCTTGCTTATGTCCGAGATCACATCTTAAACCTGAACACTTGGAATTGGTTTCTGGACATCATGACCTTCCAGAATTTTCTACATGTTGACACTGAGGTCAAACAGATAACAGGCCTCCATATGTTGATAGCTGACCTCCAGTAAGAGAGGGTGGATTGAGCTTCAGAGCAAGACAGCACAGCTCAGATATGAGGAAATCAGTTAAAGTTCATGGGACATCTTCACATCAGCAGTGATTTGGCACAGATTGTGTCCTGGAGTGAAAATCACCACTACAGTCAAGAAAGATCTCAATATACATGTGCAGAAATCAGAGCAGTGCCAACATCTGGTAAATGCATGGGAATAAGTGGCACAGCAAAGATCTATATGGGTGTTGAGCACAGATATGTTAGGACTAGTGACAGCTGTGGTTACAGACCTCTTAGAGAGTCAGCAACTATTTTTTACATGAGACTAAAGAGATCTGTTAATTGAGTTAGCACATTCAGTAATGATTGGCTTTTAGGAAAAGTATCTCCTCAGGATAGTAACTTTAAACCCAGAACACACGTGGAAAAGATTTTGTAACAGGTGATTTCTGGCAAAGAGTTGGCACGTGTGATTTTAAGAGCACAGCAATTCT
This sequence comes from Fringilla coelebs, assembly GCF_963513975.1. NCBI lineage: Eukaryota > Metazoa > Chordata > Aves > Passeriformes > Fringillidae > Fringilla > Fringilla coelebs. The sequence goes on along the minus strand of NC_140028.1, from coordinate 97,452,040 downwards.
CCTCCCCAGTCCAGATTACACCAGAAGCATCTCCTTTATTTGAACTATAAGCATCCCACTAGTCTGTAAAGATTTTTTTGAGATGTCTTGATAAAATACTGTCTACAGAAAGGATAGCCTAAGATCAGTGCAAAAAAACTAACATGAAGAAGATGCAGACCTCAGCTTCCACACCACATGGCAGAACCAGAAATTTACTGAAATCTGATTATCTAGAATTGCTGCTTTAACTGCGCACCACACTCTGAAAGCTGACATGAGACATCCGCTTTGACACAAAACATCTCCCATTACAACCATCCAATTCAGTGGAGTTTTTCCAGAGAGGCCACTGGAATTTTTGGGATGTCATCTTGTCATTAAGAAATTAGAAAATGCAACTCTTATTGGTCAGACTTGTGAATGAGATGAGTGAGGGTGTTTATTTTGCTTCTCGATTGCAGAGACCCTAAAGTATACGGAATTTTTCAGTAGGATAGAAGTACTGAGTATGAAGAATCAAAACTCAATTATAGCCAATGTAAATGATGCTTGTAAGCTACCAGTGCTAGGATGCCAATGCCTCTTACATCAGACAGGACTTGTGGGACTTTAAGTGACATCACCAGAGAAGTAGGAATTAACTGTCAGCTGTATGAAAAATAAAGATGTAGCACTAAAAAAAAAAAATATATATATCTACAACAAAGCATGACAAATACAAAGAAATAGTTCAAATATTACACAAAGCAAACTGCAGTTTGATTGCTCTTGTAAAGTACACAATAAAATTGCTGTAAAGAATACACTGATTTCTTTTTTTCTTACTGCTGAAAAAGGCTAACTAAAATATGTACACAACCCATCAAGCTTTGATGGATATCTGGAGCCAGCAGTCATATTTTAAAAAGTTTGATTTGCATTTATGCTGTACTCTACTACAAGTTGCTGCCTGTTTAGTTTTCCTGTGGTGGCAGCAAATCAAAGCCTTATGGAACAGATCTTATTTGCTGCCTGTAAATAACAGTGGGTCACTGAAAGAAAGAACCTGTAAAACCTGGGGGTTATTAACAAAGAGATCTTTCCTTTGCTGCAATAAAAAAATAAGAAAGAAAACCAAGAGGGTTATATATATTCACATGGAATTGAATGGTATGTGTTATTACAAAAAAAAATAAAGCAGGAAAAATTCCAGTTTTCTGGTTTTCTTGCTTTACCTACTTTATACTTTAAGGTATTTTCTTATGAACTCTGATAGAGATACACACTCTGTGTGCCAGATTTAACTTATCTGTGATACTGCATTTTCAGAATTGGCTGAATCTAATATATTTTTAGATTTTTTTTGGTACTCAGAGCCTAAAAGGGAAATGTTCTCAGCAGATCCTGAGCTGGGACAGAGTTGTCTTGCTGACTCTAATGGCTGCATAAAACATGTGTTTATGAGAAGCTGAGAAGGCACATTTCTCTGTGCTGTGAAAACTGCAGCTATACTCAGAGCATTCATAAAACATTACAGCTACATCTCTCCTTGTCAAACAGAGCCCTTAGAATCAATTCCCCGTAAAAGATAACTCTTAGTCTCAACAATTGCTGTGATTCTTCTGTGTGTACAGATCAAAATCCATTTCAGAAACAAACAAAAAAAACTATCTCTCTCCTCAGGACTTGTATTTGCAAAAGCCTGATGCTGCAAGCACACCCAGAGCTCTTGCTAGCATCTGACTGCTGCCCTGGTGTGGTGGCACGCTGAGATGTGTGCTCAAGGAATCTGGCTCCACTCATTTGCATGGGAAAGGTTAATTGAGGGAAGATTAGTTATGAATCAAGGGATAAGAAGTCAATTTGGTTTGCACTAGAACTTTCATAGTGTTTCAAGATGCATTCTGCACAGTCCTAAGAACTGAAGGTAGAGTTGCAAGGAGTTTTTGATGTCAGCTTACTTTCTGAAGTAGAGGTTGATGTGACTGTTCCCCCTGTCTGTTTTCAACCTACCAGTCTCTCTGAGCCTTTGGCTCTTCTCAGCCAAGTCTGACAAAGAAGGAAAGCTGCTGTCTGCTCATTATTAGTTGGGTGGATGTAAAAGAAATGAAAGGGCTTGAAGAAATTAATATAGCTCTCAGTGTAAGAAACCTGGGATTTATAACTTTCAGCAGGGCAAAATAACTTGCCTTTTGCACTTAACTATAATGTATTACTATATTATAATTGCAAATGTATAGATAAAAAGGGATGTCCACTTTTCTAAGACTAAAAAAAAATATTCATGAGGTTTCAAGTAAGAAACAACTTATTAATCCAAACTTAGATGTGTAGTTCTTAGCCACATGTGCATAAGATCAGAACAGATACGCTATGTGTGAGGTTGTGGTGCAAAGTTTACTCTTGCTGCTTCTTACTGGATATTTGCTAAAACTGGAAGTGGCATCCCTGAGGATGTCCTTTCATCAGTGAACAGCTCTGTGCTGCCTTGTGTGTTACTGCTGTAATGTTAAGGCTGTTTCCTTTCCGGACTTTGCTCTTCTCATACCAGCTACAAACCAGGCTCTGCCACACAACTTCACTTAGGTCTTTCTGTTCAAACATTGGCTCTGCATCCCAATTTTTTCATATATTTAAGGAAGAGGGAACCTTAGAGTCATCCAGAAATGTTTCTGTGTGTAAGGGCTACTTGAGTGCATTGGGATGATCATCCCTTTCTGTCATCAGAAAATTCCCTGTCTTCTACAAAACAAATTCTTCATAACTTGTACATTCTTTGCAAATGATCTGAATTTCCCCCAACAGTTTCTGAGTCCCATGCAGTACTCTTTCCCAGCATAGCCTTGTCTGAGTACGTTCTTGTCTGCCCCTTTACCGTGAGCAGCACCAAACTGCTCCTTTTCCAAGGTCCAGCATCTCGGGTGGAGCAGGTGGGGACACACAGGGGAGCACAAGGGCACAATGGAACAATAGTGGCCAGAGCAATGATTTCAGCATCTCACAGCTGTCCCTACCCACTGCAAGGTTTTTCTCAAGGGGGAGGATGATGACAAAAGAGATTTGAAGGAAGACAATGGGAGAGTTTTGCAGATGTTTACAGAGAGCTGGTCCTATGTGTGAGGGGCAGCATGGAGAAAGCACAAAGGTGCTTGTGTGACCGCATTAGCAACTGGGTGACAGAGTTGGCATTGCTCACAGCAGCACGGAGCCTGGAGTTGATATCACAAGGGTTACTTGAGAGGATGGTCAAACTCTGCTATAATCATTCTTTCTAAAAAGAACAATTTGGTATACATCAAATACGCATCACCTCTGCCACATTTCACTTCAACCGTATTTTCATCCCCACTCCTGCCACGGACAGTTTATCAGAATGACCTCCCTGTGCTGTGAACTTACTGTTTTTCAGTAAATGCCATCAGCTTACTCTTGCTTTTCTTGGAAATCAGATGCAAAAACTCACTGCGGGCATCAACTATCTGTTTCAGAGGCTCCCGAATTTCTTTACTCAATCCTGCCTATCAGTAACAATTTACTTTTTGCCTCCAGAATTCATCTTGGTTTGTGGATTCTGGAACTTAAATTTTGAAAATTTTAAGCACCAACGTACATTGGAAATAATTTGTTTTTCAGGACCATCTGGGATATATCAGCGTCCCTAGCAGCCTTGTCTACACTTGTTAAAAAAACACCAAAACCAAACCAAATTTAAACTAAAATGGAGGCAATGAAGTTATTTGCATACAAATGTTGTGTACTGATATGCAACAGGGGGGTGTGTTGCAGCTGGAAACCAGCTTGCTGAGTTACAGTCAGCTACAGTGCTGAGTAAGGGACATGCTTCAGCCATCTCCATTGGATTGGTGCCAGATATATACCTTTCCATAAAGTATGTTCTGTGAGCACCAAAATGGGTTCTGCCAGATCAGTAGTGCTGTTTGAACTCACTAAACTGCAGCAAAGACAAAAAACAATTTATTTGCTGCAACCGAAGTTGGCTCTTGTAGTGGGCGATTACTACAAAGATTTATCCCTTAACATTCCCCCTTTCTCTCTCAGTAGCAGAAAAATTGAAGGCAAAACTTTAAATGTTGCAAGACAGTGATGACTCTGTGTTATTTTAGAAGTATATCAGTGCTGACCTTCATCCTTTACACAAAAAGCATCATATTGGTCATTCACAAAGGGATCGGTTTCAATTTTAACATCAATGGCTTTCACGCTCTGCTGTTTGCTGCCCGTCTTTCTGCATATAATTGTCCTAAAATAAAGAAGAAGAAGAAAACAATAATCAGAAATCTTCGGGAGCTGTACATGCAGGTGAAATGTGGAGATTTTTTTATCAGAGTAGTCAGGCTTTCGCCTTAGCTGTTTCAGCATTGTTTCAGTAAAGTAGTAGTGTGGAAGATCTATGAAAAAAACCAAGGGAGAAATAGAAGTAATTAGAAAAATGTTTGCTGTAGATCAGTTCAAGACATAGGGAGCAATAAAGGATGTTTTTCTTATTATGTTCTGTAATACTTCTAAATATCAGACCTATATCCAGAGTAATTAAGTCAATATTTTGCTCTCACAGTTCAGCAGTATATATTCCCAGCGATGGCACCTGGATAGAAATGAATAGGAAACTCAAGATTTGATCTGAATTTTTATAAATCATTAGCATTTACATTAAAGAACCATTAAGGTTGTATATTTAACTGCTAAAAACTAACACAGGCCGACTTAGAAAATTCTGCTTGGGTTCTTGGAAGAAAAACAGCTTTTCTTTTTTTTTTTAAAATAGCAATTTCACACTTCTGAGTAAACTCCATTTCTTCTGGTTTGGTACTCAGCAGTACCTAATCCATCCTGTTGCCTCTGATAGGCTTGATGAAAGATATTAGATCTGTATTGGGTTGTACAACCCTGTGGATGCTAATGATGAAGTAAGAGTTTACTAATTATCTCTTCTCTCAGCTGTACTGGCTGATTAAAACTAGCAAATGGAAGAGAGCTTGCTGTAGAAAACATTGGTCCTACTGTTGGATTGAAGGTTACAAAGGCTGGGAAAGTAATTTCAGAGCAAATTTTTGCAGCTAGATATTAATGGTGTGGGTTTATATTTTTGTGGACAGGAAGCTTGTAGAAGTATTGCACAGTCAGCTATTCTAGTGAAAGGAAGATAAAAACACTTTCCGTAGAACAAATCCTTCCACTGGAGGAAATTTATCATTTTGTGTTGTGCAATGGTTGAACTGATGCGCCATCAGTCCTCCACTAAATTTGAGGAATGAAATAAGACAAAATAAAATCCAATAATACAAAAACCTCCAAAATAAAGTCAATAAAATACCCATTCATTGAGGGTGAAAAAGATCCAGTGGAAGCCCAGTATTTGATCGTGCACTTAAATGTTATATAATGATTTACAGGAGTAGGCTGAATTATGGTTGCACAGACTATTTTCACTTGGGCATGTGTTAGCTTTTGAGTAGTTAAATATGTGACTTTAATGTTCTTTTAATACAGACAAACAAAAGCAACATGAAACGAGCTGTATGGTGGTGGTCACACATATGCACCAGAATGCTTCCTGCCACACTTTTCCTCTGGAAAACAACATGATGTCATTCCCTGCTGAAAGCCCCTTTACGATTTAAAACCAAATTTGTTCCCTTTGTAAAGAAAGCTCCCCTTGATTTTTTGAGGGGAAAAAAAAATCCCTTCAAAAAAAGTCCGTTTTTAAGGACAATATTGTCCCCACAAGTTTTAAATCCAGTTCTCTCATAATTTAATGGATTTAAAGTCTGAAACCTCTAAGTCAATAATTGAGCACTTAGACAAAAGCAACTTGATCTGTTAAAATAAGTACAGATGACTGAGAGGAACAGGATATCAATTAGGAATTTTCTGTATGTATATAATATTCTCATATTGTTCTACTGGGTCTTAAAAGGTCTAAGAGAATGAGACATTTATGCCTCCCTTCAAAAATTAACTCATCAACCTTAATCTTTCCAATAATTACTCAGTTGCTTAGATATCTGGATCAGTTATGTCTTGCAACACTAAGTAGACAGATAATTATATGACTGCAAAAACAAAGTGCTTTTCTTGTGTAATTTTGTACTTTAGGCTTCAGGCTCTCTCTTTCTCTCTCAAAAAAAAAAAAAAAAAAAGAAAGAAAGAAAAGAAAAGAAACCAACAAAAAAACCCCAACAAATTAGTTTTGAAGACTGTTACCATCGCAAAATTCTGGTCTCTGAAATTCAGTCCACACTCATTCCTACGTTCTATCAGAGACTAAAATTCCTGAGACTTGGAAGCCACTTTTGAAATTCTTGTCTTGAATTTTCTGATTTCTAATTCCAATTTCTATGTTTACCTATTTTGCTTCTGCCCAAAACTCTGTAATTTCTTTATCAATTCTTTATCAAGCTACAAAGTTATCTGTGGGTGACATATCTTTGGTACAATGAGGTCATCACCAAACCAGGATACCTGGCTCATGGGTAATATTGCACATTTAAAGTGCTAGTTTTTCTCACCTTTGTTTTCAAATATTGTACAATAAATTACAAGTTTGTAGTTGATAGATTTGAGCAATTAGCTAATTCATTTTAAGAACCTTTCTCAGGTGCTATCCAGTGTGACCAAACTTACAAAGGTGCACCTTGTATATAGTTTCAACATTACACATAAAGAAAGGCTTTAAATTAAGATCTTTCACACATATTTACGTGTATCTGCTACTTAGGACTTTAATTTGAATTTTCGTCATATTAAAATTTATGTGATTAAAACTGCAAGCATCCTAATGCAATTCATCTGAAATGAAAGAAATCTTGCCTCGTACACAAGACACAGTGCTGGGTCAATAATTGGACTTGATTATCTCAGATGTCTTTTCAGACCTTAATGATTCTGTCGTTCTAAAAAACTGAAGGAAGAAAAAAATCTATTTAATCTCTTTCATTCCTTCTTCTCTGACAGTGGTTTCCCACCTCAAGCTCAGTCCTGCAAGCTTTAAACACCTTCAGTAAGCCATTGCTGCTGATGATGACTAGAGCTTCAGTAGAGCTCAGCATTTCTCAGCAGCGAGTCAATCAGACCTGCAATGCCCCTGGCATAGAAATAGTCTCTTTGCAGTCAGTAATGACTAAAAATACACATTAAGAGTCTATTTTCTGAGTTCTTGAGGGTTGCCCTAAATCCTAAAATGCTAGCTTTTAACCTATAATTAGAGCTTAAATATGCAGGTATACTTTTGTCACAGTTCTAAAAGGTAGAGTGTGATGCTTTTAAGTTTGTTACAATTTTCATGACTGAAAAATGGCTACCAATTCAGAATTCATCATATCTTGAAACTTCTTCAGCAGCAGCACAGCTGTGCTGAAATAAGAGACAAAAAAATTGTACAGCAGTTCTACTCTTTCCAGGACCCTGCTGAGAGGTGTTGCTGCCTGGTTTGTTTCTTGACTGTTTTGAATTATTGCCCTGGGGCGTGCATCATGGCTGAGAGGATGTCACAAACTTTGTACTTTTCAAGGGGTACATCCACCTACACAGCCATTCAGAAGAAGGTAGTCATGTATGTTTAATTCTATTTATGGATAATTTCACGCATTAATTGAACTTAAGCTCATTTCTCAGCATATAATGTCATCTGATGCTCAGAGCAGTGTAATGCTTGATTTTGTGCCTTTTAGTTAAAAAACAGATTTGATTTCATTTCCCTTCTGTGGAGATTTCTGATGAAGGCAGACATGCTCAGAAGAAACATACTGAGTTCAGACAGCATATCACCCATAACAATTGTCTGTGATCCACATCTGCCTGAAACATCTGTGCATCCCTGAAAATTACTCTTACATGGCCATGAACTCACAAGCTCAGCATAAAAACCAATCAGAAACATCATCGCCATAGACCATGAAAGTACCACATATTATCCAGTGAGATAAAGATGTGGTGGGTGGTGTTGACAGCTGCCCCTGCTCTCTAATGAAAAATTGGAAGGTGCCTAAAGGTGTCTCCTTTGTTTCCTTGACAAACTACTGAGAATCTTCTTAGCTTACTGCGACCCAGCTTGGAAGGACAAGCTGCTGCACAATGCCTCTTCTCCCCAAAAAGAGACAGCAGGAGACCAGGGATTCTGCACTGTGTTGAACCTCAGCTCAACTCCTGCTGCACAATACGATTCATCCAACTAACAACAATTGGCAGTCCTTCTTCTGTACCCACCTTGGAAAAAGGTCAGAGCTTGGCCAATCTGATCATTGTTTTCCTGGGCCATGACTCAGATATTGCAGATATCATGTGCACACACACAGAGAAATTCTAATATGTGGCGCAGTAAGGTATGAACCAGACTTCCCAGCAGCCTTCTGCTTACTCTTGTGCTGCTTAAATTTTTTTCTAATGTATTATGTAATGAGTGAGTAACTGGTATATTTTGCTCCACTGTCAAAGATGGAAATAGCAGAAAGGCTGGCATGAATAGTACTTATTTTTCAATATGCCATAATATGCCCTAATATAATACATATTAATAAATATATGATAACTATAGGCTTGAACTGTTGTAATTATAGTTAATGTCATACATTTTATGAATGTATGTATGTATGTATGTATGTATGTATAATAAAGGAGTTTTAAAAAAAGCATAGTATTTTTATATAAATTATAACTTTTTTTATAGTAGTATCCAGTGATAATTTTGCTTTCTAAGAAAATTACAAGGCAATTTTGTAATACTTGAAAATGTTTCATTAAGCCCAAGTTAAAACATATGATTTGACAACTGAGTTTGTAGGATAAAGTGTGATCCATCAGCACAGAAAACAGTAGGTGGGACATTTTTTGTAGTTGCTACTTTATCCACCAGTTGATTTTAGGTTTTGTAGTCTTAGTCAATAAATTCACTGAACTGAGTCAGAATGGTCTTATGACATTGATTCATAGTAGTATGAGCTTGTAATATATTCAGCTCAGAAGAACATCAGGAACAATGTGTTTGTTGAGGCACTATGAAAGTCTGGTTGGTACCACGCTATAAGAAACCTTCCCCTAATTAGAAAGTTTAAAACTTCATCACTTTTCTTGGTAAAGATCAATCTTTAACATGTTATGCTTTTTTTTTTAATGGGTCAGCTTTACTGTTTGTGTTTCAGTAACTAGGCAAGAGAAAAAAACCAACAGTAGTCTGGGAGCCAAACTAGGGGGTTTTTATTCTTAGTCTTTCCCCTCTGTATTTTGGGAAACTGCAAATTACAAAGCTGGCTCTGATGAGGAATAAAATATAAATGACATGTTCATGATTACCAAAGGGAAGAAAATTTCCCTGAAAAGTCATGAAGGGGAGTGCAGGTGGGCTTTGGAAAGTCCATTGCCTGGGAACTATAGAGGCTAATTTTGGCTGGATGTGTCCCAAAGAAAGCAGCTGCTAAGTGTGACATGAAGACATTCCAACAGCAATACTGCCACTGGAAATGTCAAAAGGAGTTCTTACCAAGGCAGAACCAATATCCTTTAGATTCTTAAAAATATACACCAAAATGCAGCCTTTTGTGCTTAAAATTGTACATATGACTACTGAAATAGTAAGGCCTCTGTTCATTAAATAAATATGGCCCATTCATGCAGGCTTGCATACTGTAGCCTAGTATGAAAGATTTTATATGGCCATTTTACTCTAATATCACTAGGCACATATAATTTGAGCATTCTGAGTGCATGCAAAAGAGTGCATGTTGCTTCCTGGCCTGGACTAGTTGGGTGCTCAGTGACATGTCAAGCATCACTAGAAAGGTGGTTTTACCCAATCTCACTTCACAGGCTCCATTTTAATCCAGGGCTTTCATAGCAGAGGTTACTGATTAGTTACCAAAAGGTTTAAAAAAATACCAAAATATTTTTTGAATCTATTAATTTACAAAGCCATTTCATTCTCAGAGGAAAGGCTTTCAGATACAACAAAGCATTACAGTGATTCTAAAAAAAAAAGGCAAAATACATGAACTTCTTTTGAAAAGTAGAAAATCAACCTCATTAGAACTGTCTGGCAAGCTAAAATCCTGGTATTAGCACCTCTTGTGGATTTGCAAATAAGTATATCCCATTTCTGTCTTAATTTGTTCAGATAAACAAAGGATCACCTTTAGTCCCCTTTTGATAAGAGAGGTGCTTTTTTTGTCTCACCCTAGTCTGAGCCCAGACCTCCTGATCTTGGATGCAAAGAATTGCATCCCACTGTTGCAGGTGGTGTCTCACTGTTGCCTCATGCAAGCTCTTCGGTACTGCCCTCTCTCCTCTGGAACTGCTGCTGGATGTCTTTTAGGATGATCACATTTCTTTTTCTCACAAATTTACATGAGTTATTTCGCTTTACAACAAGCCCACTGCTGTCCTGTGTTCTGTGGCTGCACCCAGCTCTTTCTCCTGCTGTGCCTTTCTAGCTGGTTTAAGGAAGAAATTCCTATTAGCCTTCATCAAATACTGTTGCATTGCACCCCATTTCTGTTACTCCATCTCTAAAGTCAGGCTTGCCTTCCTGTTCAATATTCTGCTTTTCCTTGGTCTTATGAAAGATTTCTAACCTTCTGGCATTAATTAATTTCACTAGCAAACCCATGCCTTTTGTGCCAAAGCTTGCTAAAGTTTGGCTAAATCCCTTAGAGTTCCTTACAAAACACCTTCCAGTAAAAACACAATTTAAAAGTGCGAGTCATATCTCACTTAGGAAATGGCAACTCTGAGGACTGTGATGTGACAGTTCAGCAGATGGTGGTTTGGGTTCTTGTCCTAGAAAATACATTAAAAATATGTATTTCCTTTTGTGCAGTGCTTTTCCTCAAAAAAGTACATTTTCTAAAAAGTTATTCAATTATTGGGCTGTCTCTTTCACAAGAAACATAGCTGTCATACTTTGTTCATGCTGCTGTCCTAATTTGTGCTAAGAAAAGGTTTGCTTCTCTCCTCCCAAAGCTGATGGAAAGTGGCTCATGGCTACACTGCTCAGTGATATCATCCCTTGGACTAAGCTGGCCATGCCCTTTTCCTAAATTCAAGTTTCCTGACTGAGCTTTATGCAGAAATCCCTATTCCTGAAACACAATTACTTTGTTTTTACCTTGCATGAGACTTACTGAGAAGATTGATAAGAAGCAACAAGAAGACAAAGTCATGACACGATGTGTGAGCTGTGGGACTGGAGTTTGTGACATGAAGGAATTCTGTAGTCCAAGAACTCCTCAGACAATTTCATAAGCAACTTCAGCATTTTCAATTGGACTGTGTCCTGTCAGTTATGCCTGGATTTTTCTCTCGAAGGGAATTACTTGACCTGCCCCAAATACATGTCTGGGAGCAAATTCATGTGCGTTATCACCAGTCAGCAGAGCACAGCCTTGAAATAAAACCAAGAGCTTGCCAAAGTGACATATCACCAGAACTGCTTCTCTGCAAAGAGCTAGTGGGCCTGCTTTAGCATGCACACCTGGATGAATTTCAGGGGACCCAAAAGCCCAAGGCTTTACAAATACAGATGAGAGGACTGGCAAGAGTTAGCAACTGACCCTTTATTCCATTCCTTGGATTTTGCTTTTTTTCTTTCCCAGGAAACGTGATTTTATTACCATGCTGTCAGGTACTGGGCAAGTCCCACACAGTAGGCAGAAAAAGAAGTAGGTAGTCTTGTGAAATGCCATATTTGAGTCTCACCATTACATTTCCCACTGGTGCCATCTGCAGTGAGGGCCCTGTTGTGTTTGACACTGTAGAAACATTCAAAAGTGCAAAACCCAAAGAGCTAACAAAAGGAAGGAAAAATAGAGACCAAGCAATTTTCCTGGTAACAAACACCTGGTCTGTAGTCAGCCAAGAAAAGAAACCCTGTTTTGTGACTCTCACAGCAGAGCTTATTCTAGCTGACTCTGCTTGCTCACTCCAGACTTATCCCCTCTGGAATAAATGCTCCAGGGACTGGGTAGGAACCAGCCCAGGGATTTCATGCAAAGGAGCAAGTTGACAGCCCTGCAGGAAGTCTGTCATAGAAGAAAAATTCTATGCAGAGCTTCAAAGCTGTTACAGAAGAGGTACATGGCTCCATCCCTTTGCAGGCAAATAAGGAACAGGATAGGGAATAGGACAGCTTCAGCTTTTCCATCCTACTAAAGCATTGGAAATGAGTAAATTTGCTATGGGGATATTAATACAAGGTGTTGAGGATGTTTAACAATTTCTAAAATAAATAGCTGTTTGTATAGGGTTGATATTAATACAAACTGTGTCATGTTCACTTCCTAAATTTCAAAAACCCCAGAAAAGAAGTCAAGACCCTACAGGACATGCTGCCCAGTGTTGGAAGACTCAACACAAAGTTTTCCAGCATGACATCTGAATTCAAAAGATAGCAGTGAGAGCCTTTCAGAGAACTCTGCCACCTTTTTTTCATTTATATTCTGGCAGATCACTCGATGGTTTTACTGACTCACTTGTCTGACATGCAAGTAAGTCATAAGAGTGTCATTTTTAGTATAAATAGCTATTAGGGCTCATCTGACAAATGAGACTTGCCTAACCATGCTTCATTTCCTGAAATGCAACAATGTGTAATGCTTTATAAGTTACACATGTCAGGACTGACTTGTAAAGGGCTTACTTCTGGCTTGCTGGAAGAAGTTATCCCTACCTACTTGTCAGTGGCTCTTCTCAAAAAGTTCCCAAGACCCTGGACTGCCAGGGACACGTCTGTGTGAAGAGCTCTGTGCCCTGAATTGGGTTGGCCTGAACAACTGCAAGGGAAAGACAAGAACATGCCCTTATTCCTGTGAAAGAAGTTCTGTTTCAGGCTGCTCAAGCCACAAAACCACCCAGTTTATTGTGTCTTTGGATTTACTGGCAGGGATCTATTTGTTTAAGCAATTTCCATTCTGCATCAGTTGAAATTATTCATATTCATCAAGAGCTGCTGCTTGGGCTAACCCAGTTTGCAGGGACTGAAGTGGGCATATTTAAATATGGATGATCTGCATTTACATGAGAGTCATCAGAAATTTGACAGTCACCCAGGCTGAACTGGCTCTTTAGTCCAAATGTTCCTCTTTGCCCATAGAAGAGGTACAGCCCAGAGAGCAGGCAGTATAAACATGCTCACACTGACTCAGTGATGTGCCTCTGCCATAACAGGAGAAACTCCCACTGGTTTCCAGGCTATGATTTGGCTGTAAAAATAATAATAAGGACAAAATAATCAACAGTGATGGATATATTTACCAGGAGTGGGATTGTAATTACTCACGAAAACCATAAATAGCCATCAGAAGTGAACAAATCACAGACTTGTGCAAAACCTGGAGAATGGATCTAGCAGTAAAAAAGTCCTTACATGTCTGCTAGAGCTCCTGTTCAATTTTAAATCTAAGTGGTGAAAGGAAGGCTGAAGCATGTCAGAAAATCTGCAACACTGTAATGACTTCAATCACATCATTTGTTTGTGTTTACTTCTACTGCCAGTGTCTAATTCATTTTTCCTCAGGGGAAAGATTGGGATACTTTCCAGGCACCAAATAAATAAACCAAACCTCATTCTTCCTGAAATTAGGAACTTTTATCATGCTCCCTCCTATTTATCTCCTTTCTGAGGTACATAGTCCAAGAGGATATGGGAGAGCATTGGACTGAAGCTCTGGGATCTGCGTTGGACGCCAGCCAGCTGCTGGGAGGATTCCAAGGTTTTAGATCCAACTTATAAAGTCCTGAACAGTTCTGGACCTGCCATATGTGGGGAGGTCACCTGTCATTCAAAGATGTGGAGCTTCATCAAGATAAATACACAAGGTGTGCCCAGCAAAGAGTCCTTTATTTTGGAAATAATTTTCCATGCTTCTCTAACTTCTGGGTGTGCTGTGAAGCCTGCTTTCCCTTCTCTGGGTTATATCAGCTTTATATCAACTGATGTGGAGAGGTTTTTCTGTGTACCAGCTGTCTTTTATCCCTGCTGTCATGTTTCCAGTTACCAAGTAAATGCCCGAAGTATGGAATTGGTAAATTTTAAAAAATAAATAACTAATTTAGTAAAATAATTGAAGTCCCTTGTTAATAGATTTTCTATTACTTTAGTCATTCTTGAGCCCTTTTTTGAGACACTTTTAGTACTTTTCCCAAGACACTGTAACAATACATGTAGTATTCCAAAGGAGGCTATTACACTGACCTACGCATATATATTTTTTTCATATTCTTCATCCCATTCCATGAACACTCTAGAAACTTCTTTGTTTGCTTGAATGTTTGTTTGTCTGTTTTTACTACAGCTGCAGTCTGACAGAGGTTTTCTTTGTGCTGTCCATAGCAATGTTCTCATATCTTTCCTGGCCTGACAGAGGTAAATCAGACCCTGTAAAGATATTTTCAAGTCAATTGCATGTTCCTCCTGCATGTATTATCAGTGAACTCCTGGCATCATTTTACCCTTCCATCTAAATTTCTCTGTAAATCACTACGCTGGAGCTGAACTTGTTCAACTTAAACAACTTTGTCCCATTTGCACTCTTTGCACTCAAGAGCTCAGTTCCTTCTCCAGAGCTGCATTAACTTACAGTTAAAACAGATTAGCCTTTTTAGGCAATTCACAATTCCTATTTTTCCCCAGAGCCAAAAATACCCAGTTCAACAAACCAAGTAACATGCTTTCTGGTGCTTGCCCAGCCAGGGGTAAAATAGCCCCAGAGTATAAAATTCCAGCTCTGAAGAACTTTTCTCTCTGGTGAAGCTTTCCAGTGAAGGTCAGTTCTGGTGACTGCACAACAATGGTGTGCTGATGTGCCCCCACAAGGTTCTTTCTAATAAATAGTTTGGAGACTTCCCTGCTAAGGTCAGGTTTACTGGGGGAATGGAGTACAGCAAGATAGAATGGATGTAAAGTCTTAATTTCCTTCCCATGCTTACAATGTGTTTTTATCACTGTGTTTTTATCACAATTTTGATATTGAAGATATTCAGTCCACAGCTGATCTATTAATAGTCACAGCTTCAGTGCCTGTAGCAATTAATTGAGGATCTCACTGGACTAACTAGTGGTATTGCTTAGATTAAAAAACATGATTTCTTCTCTTACCCATCATGATTCCTTATTTCCAGAATACAGAGGTTGTATAAAGGACCCTATACAACAATTTTGCCATGGATTTCTTACAGTTATATAGTTTTCCTGGCTTGTCAGCCTGCAAGACACCTCAGCAACTGTCTTGGGAAAAAGATTTTTGGGGTTTAGATCGCTGTCTTTTTTTTTTTTTTGGTACATAAAAATAAATTTTCAAACTATTTTTTTCACCTGGAAAATAATATAATCAGAGAAAATGGTTGCTTTTCCTTGAAATAGTTTAAATCTAATATTTCATTAATAGTAGGAATTTTCTGTCCTTTGGAAATTTTATCACTAAAAATACAGAAACACCAATGCTTACTTAAAAACCTGGCAACTGTCACAAAATCTAATAATACGCTCAAGTTTGGAAACATTTTTTTCATAAACAAAACTTCATCCCCACCAAATGTTGAAAATAGATTTGATATACTCCTTCTGGGCAATCCCTGTATGGTCTCAGCTTCAGTGACATCAGACATTCCCTCAACACCTCCATTCACATTCCTGCCTCAAATCAGTCTCTACAGAGGCGACAGTGCTTCGTGCAAGGAAAAGAGCTCAGCCTAGTGCCACGTGAGTCACCTGAGCTACCTCAAACACATTGAGGGACAACTAAGTTCCCTGGTGGGCTCTCCCAACAAACTCTCCAGCACATGTGGGTTATCATATCTGAGTGCGTCTGTGCCCTTTTGAACACGCCTACTGTCTGCTCAGCCGGGCATCAATATCTTAGACAGACACGCGGTTCCCATGAGAAGTTTTGTTTGCTGAGCTTCTGAAGGACTGGAGAATTACAGAGCAAATCTTAGTCAAGGTGGAAAACTAGCTTGACAATCATCATTCATACTTCCCAGAAAGTGAGATACTGCTGTCCTTACCCAGCAGAGCCGCTGGCGAGCCATCCCGTTGTGCAGCCGGCAAAAGAACAGTCCAGAACAGCCCTTTTCAGCTCTTCTGCAGTTGCTAAGCGAGCACTCAGGTCAACACAAGCTTTCTCAGCTTCAGCTAAATCCAGACCCTGAGAGTTGTTCTTGGACTCAAGTGCAAACACTTTCCCTGGAACACCAAGAAAGGACATGTCATCCATCATGGATTTTTACTCAATGCATATTCAACAGAAATATTGCAAATTATCACCAAATAAAGCCTTCATGCTTTTACTAAGGTTATTTTAATGGCCCGCCTTTTTTTTTTTTTTTAAAGCCTAATTTAATCAGCACTGTAAGTATCCTTGTGTTAGCTTTTCTTTTAATTTTGTCCAGCACAGGAAAAGCAAGAATGGCACTAGTCATTCCTAACTCAGAGGGGAAGCTTGTCTTGCCTCTGTAGGTCTGTGCTTCAGATCTGGAGAGATAAAGCATGATACTCTCTCATATGCACATATAAAGTTAAAATCACAAAGAACAGCTCCTGCAGGCTACTAATGCTGGAATCCATTACTAAACATTTTACAGTTGCTCTATAGCAGCTACATCCATAAAGTAAGCACTTGCCTGAAAGCCAGTATTGCAGCCCTGCCTTCCACATCAGAAATAGATTTCTACTTACTCTCTAAAATCAAAATTATGTCATTCCATGACATCTGGTGTCTAAATGCAGACTGCTTCATTATCATGTCTTTTTGGAAAGAGAGATAGAGTTTTTTATTAATGGAAAGCTTTTTTTTTTTTTTGAATGAGCATGAGAACATATTTAGCATAACATTTTTTTTTGTGTTATTTTTATTTTCAGTTCCGTTTATTTTACTTTAATTTATCTAATACCAGGAAAGCTGAAAGGGTGAAAGTTAGAGGTTTTGGCAACTGGGAACAGGTCAGCTGGGGTTTTGGCAATGAGGTTTGAGAAGTTACTGGGTTATGGAATAAACATATTAGCTGGGTGCTTCAGTAAAAGAAATAAACAATGAGACACTTTGCAGCTGACATTTAAGTTGACATAACTATCTTGTTTTCTGATGATAACATCCCTCAGAATACCTCTTAGATTTCGAAGGTACAGACTGAGATTGCTTGCCGTTGCAGGAAGAAAAATTTTAAGCACTGAATTTACATTCAGTAAATGCCTGGAAACTCTTATTTATGTCTTATTTCCAAAGGGGATTCATGGTAGTGGTTATATGAATGCATAACTTCCAGCACATACCAAGTGTTTGCTATGTAGCCAGCTTCACAGTCTCAGGAGATATTGACCAGTACTGGGAATCCTTCAGACTGATTCCGCCTGGGTCTGTACCAAGTGCCACTCTCAGCACATACTCTTTCAACAAATTGGCAAATCTGATTCTAATCCTACATCCAGGCAATTTATACAGGGTAGGTCTGCCCCCAACAGCTTTCTGTTCTCACCTGTGCACAACTACACCCACTAGAAGAATCACAGTCCTTACATCAAAAAATGTATTTTCCCTCAAGATAACATGTAATTTGTGTTTACATTAGGTAACAAGGGCAGACAGGTCCTAATGAAGACTCCTGCCTTGGTGGGAATTCTACATGTGCACTGCAGGAAGCCATCCTGACTTGGGAAAACTGCAATTTAAATAAGCAGGACATGCAGCTATGAGAAGGAACAGAAATTCAGAGTACCCAGAGTGATTTTCCTAAGGCAGTTACCAGTATCTGACCAAGGAATACAACCAGAAACACTGGGCAGTGTGATAAACACTAGGTTACATTATCTTTGGATTCTCCGCTGTAATCAATACCATTAACTGTAATTAGAATGGGGGGTTTTACACGAAGTAGTGAAAGCAGCAAGCTTTTACATCTCTGAGTACACAAGCATCAGGATTCTTTACAACACGTCCCAAATAATGCACATGGCCCTAATGTAGCTCCTTTTTCCAAAGCCTTGACAGACACAGTGAAGTGTGCATGGCCTAGGGAGAGAAACAGTATAAACAGAGAATGATGGTTTTGAACAACCATTCTTAAGTGGCAAAACAACTTTTGCTGCTAAAGGAAAACAGGGATTAAGTGTAATGATTTACAAGGCTCTGTCCCAACTAAAAGCTTGTCCACATTCTACATTTCACCATTAGATTGTTAGGATTGAGGTGCATCATCAAAGACATATAGGGCGAGTTTGCATAACATCTAACCTAAATTGTGAATGTTATTTTGTCATGGCATAACCCTTATTTTCTAGCTATTAGTATTTCAGTTAGAAGCCTTAAAGAAAGGAAAATGGTCAAGCTTTGAGTTCCGTCTAGATACAATTAGTTAGTGATTTATTCATTTTACCAGGAAGCAAGAGTTACATTTTTAAAGAAGTTTAGCCTATCCAAGACAGGGGCTGAGACAGCTTCCCTTGACTACTGTTGTTTACTAGTACTTAAGATACACTAACTTTTTAGTAGAAACTATGAAGATGCTGTCAATGCAGAGTCTTGCCCTTTGAAAAGGTACCTGGGATGATCAAATTATATTAACAATTGAATTATAAGGTGGGCTACGAAAGACTTACTGGCTGGGAAGTTACAGTGAACTACTTTATATGAAATTCTGGTTAGCCAGAATTTGGTTAAAAGTGGGTAAAGAAGGCCAGTCTGTTTACCAGACCAACCTGTGATTTTTTTTCCAAGTTTTAGAAGCTCTCTGGCTATCTGTCCAGTTTTCAAGATGTGCCCTCTGTTTTGTCTAATTTCTTACTTAGAAAATATAATAACAAGCAAAGTTCACTTATCAGATGGTTGACCAATGGAATGGCTGGGTCCTCAATATCCTGAGATGTGTCCCATTACTGAGGGGCATTGACAAGGAAAAAATACAGGAGACAGTCTAACATAGTAACAGGAAAAACACAAAACCACATGAAAACAGGAAATCCCCTAAAACAAAAAATACTGCAATATTGAATTCTGCACCTTACAGTGTCATGGCTAACATATTCAAGATATGGATGAATTAGATTTCTCTCACTTTTAATCTCAAAAGTGGTATCATTTTCAGTCTAAAGGAATCTAAGGGTCCTGGATAATTATTTGTAACATTTTTATTGGTCGTACTTGAAATGTTTCTTAAAAAAGGATTGTCTCTCATATTGGATGGCAAAGCAGTCATTTTTTTATATTGGGGTGGTTGAAATCAGTCTTATCTCTGAGACAATATCAAGAGATGTGTTGTCATTCTGTTTTAAATTTGAGACTGTTCTGTATTTCCATAAGACACAGGATGAAGGATCATGTCTACATGAAGAATGTAGTATGCCTTTGGTTGTGGTACCTTTGAGCAGCCACCATGTCTCAGTTCCCTCTCAACTCTGTCACTCCATTTGTGCCCTGTAACATTCATTTCCCATCCCACTTCCACCTCCACAGGAGGGTAGAAATTTGTTAGCAAAATGACACATTTTTCTGAAGCTTTTCTAAACAATGCAAGTCCCTTTGATTTAAAGATAAAGCTAAAAATCCATGCAGAGTAGTATTTCTCAGGACGCTTTCTGAACATGTTGAGTTTAGCAGGTTCAGAATGAAAAAGATCCTTGTCACAGTAAGATTCTTTTAGATTCCCATTTGAAACAAGTGATAAAGCTTTTAACTTCAATAATGAGGCATAAATAATAAGACATCATTCTTTCAACCTCTATTTTTCAGTGGGATTCACAGTTCACATGAAAAATTCATGCTTGAAATGAAAGAGATTTCCTCTTTAATAACCAGCCTATATTAGATTGCTAGCCTCTACCATTATCTGATCACTATTATTACAGAATATTGATTATATTTGATTTATTGAGAATATTTTAGTTATTTTTTGCAATAGATTGATATAGTTTTTACTTAAGAGTACCCCACTGTATTCTGATTGAAAGCATACCCACAGAGATGTAGATCTCAGGGCTTCTAAGAATCATTTTTATTGCCTTGTTCAATTCCTGTCTAACTAGACTGTAGATTTCCCCTTGTAATTCCACCATCAAGTCCAAAAATTCAGGGTTGAACCAGAACATGTCTTTTCAACATGCATCCAATCACGATTCAGTGCCTCCAAGTAATGGAGAATTTACAGCACACCTTATAGTAAACTGTTCCAGTGGTTCACTACTCTTACTCCACCTCATTTCCAGCTCCAAATTTTGCTAAACTCAGCTTCTAAGAACTGATCCTCATAATGCTTTCAAGACTTAAGAGACATTTACAATCAGATATATGGAAGTGCAAAACCAGAAGTTCCTCAAAAATAAAACCAGTCCAAAAGCTGTTTCTTCATATTTTACAGCAAATCAGTGGGTTTAACAGAATTCTATTGGTTATCATGAAAAGAGTTTGGCTGATTTATTCTTTTACAGGAACAGATACAATGGATACAGAAGTTCTTCTGAGGTGCATAGGCACAGTTCAAAGCCCACCGAAATGAGTTCAAATTTCTCCATGTCTTCAGCAGGATTTGCATCATGCTTGGAGAAGGAACATAAAACTGTACAGTCAAATATACCTTAAGGTAAGAACATCCCTCAAAAATAATATAAAATGAAAGCACTTTAAAAGGCATGCCCAGTGTGCTGACCTCATGACATGACATTTCCTATTACAAATAATAAAACTTAATCAGTTTCAACAAAACAAATTTAGTGAAAGATGTACAAATGTGGAGTCCAATACAATTTTACTTGAATGTTAAAAATTTCAAATTGAGGTAAAGGGGAGCAGAGGAAGGAAAGGTTACTTCCGTACTTTGAGAGAAATTTAATTTTTATTTCTATGGATATGTGTAGCAATATATCTTGATTTTAAGTGTAAAGGTGAAAGATCCAGTAACTCTACAACTGCAGACAGAGATTTGGCTAATTACCAGTTCTATTTAATGTTCACAAATGTGGAGTTTATTTCTGTGAGAAACAACAGCGAATGATGTCTCATTCAATTAAAAAAATATTGCATCATCAGAAAAATAGCAATATCAAGATGTCATCTTTGAGTTCCCCATCAGCAAAACCCAGCTTGAGCCTAAATTTTGATTTTACTGGACAATTCAGGATCAAATAGTTGGAATTGTTCATGCATGAATGCGTGTTATTTTGCAAGCAGGAGAATGAAATGTGTAGACACCTGCTACAGAAATGTGAGTGTCAAGAGAGAGCAGAAAAGAAAAAACATACTTCTTTTCCTCTACAAATAAAAAAAAAAAGAATGCAAAACAAGCCAAATTAAATACTTTGGTAGGGGGGCTTTCCTACTTTGAACATCATCAGTTTCTAGTTAGAGGCATGTCTCTCAGATCCTATTTGTGCCCAGCTTCATGGACTCTGGATCCTTTCACCTGCAACCTCTGCAGGCACTATGCATGGACACTGCTGTGACTGGCTTGACCAAAAGGGCCTCATGTGATCCAAATTTAGCCAACAGACCAGCTCCAATTTGGCACAATTGGTCATGCTTTGAAGTTAGCACATTTTTCATTTCAGGAGTTTCTCAGTACGGTGGATGAATCGCCATCACCCTCTCCTGACGTGCTCTGTCTCAGAGCAAGTTCTCTGCAGAAAACTATGGTTCATGCATGTGGATATTTTAGGAGCCTTGTAAAAACAAAAAAGGAAGGCAAAAAAGTGGAGGCAACTCCTGTGCAGGATTCAGGAAGTCATATCCTTGTTCTCCTATTCCAGTGTAAATGGAAAACAGTTTAAAATTTGCAGTGATACAATAGAGAACTGCCACAATAACACATATTAATCTCCAGTAACTGCACAGGCAGTGGCACACCATGGTACCTCAGAGCACGAACAAGCCCTTGGGGAGTCTGCTGTCCATCTGACCTGGACCTGAACAGCTTTGAGCAAGCTCATTTCAATTGGGGAAAAAAGCAGCAAAGCGAAACGGAGCTATATTTTATTTCTGCATTTGCCTGGGTATTTCTGCAGCCTGTTTGTGCTACAGCAATATGTGCCACGGGAAACAGTGGTCAAAAGAGATCAATTAAGCTCCAAAGTTTTACACCTTCACCAGACCTCGATGGCTGTCAGTTTTATTGCCTACTCTCTGTCATCATTTTTGTGTGGGATAATAGAGTGAAAGTCTTCCTTAGGGAAACACATTGCAACCAGTTTCAGAGGTTTGACTGTAACAGGGGCCAGTCTGAATTTCATAGTTTTTTTACAAGACATATTCTAAATCCCTTTAGCAGTCTGCAACACAGTCAGATACCTTCAGTTAAAAATGACAAATACACAAACACGTATGTGTCACTCAGAATGGTCCATTGGCACTGAAGTGACATTTACACGTATTAGAAACTAGCACCATTATATTTTCACCTACACCTTAAAATTGAGAAGGTGGTTTCTGGCTGGGTCAGACCAGAATCTGCTATAAAAGAAAGGATTAATCCTCTTTCATACTCTTAGATCTTCCTAAATGCAAAGTGGTGAATTTTAAAGCTGACATACAGTGTTTTCCTCTGTTTAACCCAGATGGCTTATAGGACAGTGTTACAATTGTGTGCTCAAATATTAATATTAAGAGAACCCACTGAAGATCAAGTTAATAGCAGACTTACATATCTATCACAATACTACCTAGAATTTCAATAAAATTGCAAAGCACATTATTGTAATAATGCTTGACAGCTGTTAAGTACTTCAGATATTCTGCCCTTTCATATTATAAATGTTTTACCACATGTGAAGTAAATTTGACAAACTGTTGAATGACAATTAAAATCTGTCATGACCTCTGCCTTAAAGTGATCTCCACCTTTTTTTCCCTTTCTCTTTTAGAAGATGCCTGTTTAGGAATCAAAAAGCTAGTTTTGTTAATTTTATGGAAATAATAAAAATTGGAATGTGCCCCTGAAAGAACAAGGGGATCTTCAGGTGAAGCATTCTCAGCAAGGGAAATTATTATTCCTGCCCTGTGTCCTTAACTTCTGTGAAGAGTCCTTTTTCATGGATATGCTTTTCCCCTCTCTTCTCATTTCAAAGGCATTTTGCTGAGGAAGGAGTACATCCTAAAAACAGAATCACAGTTTTCCTACTGCAACATAGTGCAGTTGTCTGATGCATTTCTTTTCCTTTATGCTAAATGAAATGTAACTCTCCTTAAACTTTACAAGAAAGGGTTCTGTTGTATAAATAGTATACATTTATACAGTCTACTCAAAGCTGTAGAAACATACAGGCAAGATTAATTTTCTCCCTTTCCTTTGCCACACTTGGTCATCAACTGAAAGAAATTTAAGTTAAATAGGAAAAATACTGTGAGAACAAACAAGAAGAGATTTTTATTGCCCTATAATGTTTAAGGTCTGTTCTCTGGAATAATACAGCAAACATCAATGGTAAAGGATTAGGGTATTGGAATTAAAAAATCCTGAGATTGGCCATAAATCTATTGCAGCTGTGAAAGTGGAAAAATGTGACCATTCAGCATGCTGTCCCAGGAATACAGTTGTTTCAAAAGTGAGTGTTTTGGTTTAGACAAATTGGTCATCATTATCACAAGCTGAATCATGAAAAGGGTGTTAGGCTACTGGAAACTTTCAGGGGATGCAACTTTTCAGGGTCCCCATTGGTGAGTAAAAAGTCCTATTTCAGAGTAACTTGTGGCTGGTGCTTCAGCCAAATCCATGTCCTGATCACATCCCTCAGCAGGGAAGTGCAGATGAAGCTCATGTGCAGAAAGGTGGGCAATCATTTTCAGCACGTGTGGCACTGAACACAAGAGGTTATCTGAGCCTTTCAGTTCTTGGATTCCCTTCCTCAAGTATCTGGCTGTATTAAGTGACACATCTGAAGCAGGGAGATGGGAAAGCTCTTTGGAGAAAAGGTACTTTGAATTATAAGGAGAGGTCTCCTAAAATATAGCTGAGTCTTCTTAGTTGTGTTCTGGCTTTGTTTCATTATTCTTATTTCCTCTGGAAAAGTTCACTATCCTGTCATTCTGTTGTAATAAAATAATCTTAGCCTTCTGGGATCTTATTTCCTTTCTCTGCTTAACCCCAGGATATTTGTAAAGTCTCAAAAAGCTCTGAATCAGAAGTTTCCTAATACAAACTGGGGCATGTATTTAAGCCTCTTATTTAAAAAAAAAAAAAAAAAAAAAAAAAAAGTAAGTTGGTTTGGGTTTTTTTTTTTCTTTTTGCAATAACACATTTCAACATACAGCCCTCATTCCAGCCATAGCAACCCAGCCCAAACTGAATGGGAGACTCACCATCAGCCTGAACAGAGATGATCTGAAGTAATAATAAGAAGAAGACAGATCCCACGCCCTGGAGAAAGGTGAGAGAGAATCTCTGAGAGCCTGGAGCCATTGCCCTGCTTCCAAAGCCCTCAGCTGCAGGAGGCTGGCTGCCGAGGCTTTTTCTCTCTCCTGCTCTGCACTTTCGTAGCGGGGTCTGCAGTGATGATTTCAAGGAGCACTTTCCCTCGGCAGGCTCCTGCGTCTTGGGTTTGCACTGAAGGCGGGAGGGGCGGAAAAAGAAAGAGGGAGGGAGAGAGGAATCCTTGGCTTGGCTAGTGTGAAGGGGAGGGGAAGGTGGGGGGGAGATGTCCAGCCAGCTGGGGTTGGGGAGAGGCTTTATCCAGCCCGGTCTGCAGGGCAGCGCACGCAGACAACCGGTGTGAAAAGTCACATTATCCTGCCGGTAAATACCTAATGGATCACGGTGGAGGAAATGCAAAAGCCAGGAGGGAGAGAGAAGGGGGGAAAGGACAAGCGACGAGCAGCAGCAATGCCTGTCTGAGAGGAGAAGGGCAGCTCCATAGCTGGTGCTGGTTCCCGGTGAGTTTGTGGGCTCAGCTGTGCATCTCCAGAGGGATGGGTGCAGGCGTGGGGAGCATTTCCTCTCCTCGACACAAAATCAGCCAGCAGTGCCTTGCTGAGGTCAGTGGCTGCTGCAGTGAGAGTGAGGGTGCTCAGGTGAGGGCTGAGGAGAAGTGACAAAGGCATGGGACCCCGGTGACCCAGCCTCCCTGAAGAGCAGCACTGGGATGGATTAATCCTGCTATTTCAGTTTCCAGATTTGGGACGCCCATGAGGAACTGCAGGTTGAAGCTGGGGTCCATCAGTTGGTCTCTGTCAGCACTCCTGCTCCAGATAAATGGTCTTGGTCAGGTCTGAACACTCTGAAAGCAGCTGTTGAAGGGAGTTTCCAGTTCCCACTAGCACTTACAGAACTGACATCTGTCCTTCATTCTCATTCGTCTGATATTTGTCCCAACGCAAGTCAAAAGAAACCCCCACAATGAGAGGAAACATACTAGCGGTGATGCCAGGATTTATTTAGCTAAATATATAAACGGAATAGTTTTGTGTTGCTGTTGGAACTCAGCAGGGCTCAGAAATGTTGTTTTCATATTCCCATCCTATTTTGCTTTTATTTCAGCTTCTTAAAATTTTTTCCCTTAGAAATTTGAAGCGGGGCAGAAATGTTCAGTCTGGCAAAAAACTATGAGCTACCAGAAGCAGAAATAAGGAGCTGACCCTTCTCACTGCCAGAAGTCCTGGTGTCCTCCAAGGCAAGGTGTAGGCAGCTACAGGCATGATCTGAGAATGAAGAACTTGTGCAGTGTTGGTTTCGGTCTCACAAAAATGATTTAAGCTCGGGTACTCCTGTATGAGAAACTCAAGGAAGCAAGTGGCACCATAGCAGTAGAAGTTTTTAAAACGCCTACATTTGATGAACTTGGGAAGGTGATGCTCCGATCCTGTTGACTTTAAAAGAATTGTAGCTTTCTTCCTCTCCTGTATACCCATAACTGGCATATGAATCTACAGGATGAAAATTTGCAGATAGGTTTTTAGGTAGCTTTGAATTTTCTGTTTATCCAGAGAATACGAAGGGCAGCAGGGTTTGTTTTTTTGGTGGGTTTTTTTTTTTTTTTTGCGTTGTCTTGCAGCCTAACTCATAAGGATTGCCCCCAAAATTAGGAGGATGGGAAATTTCTTTCTCACTTCATCTTTAACCTAGGATGGTTGGCATAACACAACTACAAAAGTGCATTTCATGTCAACAGAACTCCATGCTCTGTATAACAAGAATGAACATACAACATAACAGAAAGGGAAACAGAAAATTGTAACGTGCATTGAATTCATGTTTCTTTTACTAGCAACGTAGCTAATGGCATAAAAGGCAGTTTTAACCCTCTGATGCACCAATTGTTCTGTCCCTATTTTAAAAGGTGGTCGACACTTCAAGAGAGACAGCAAAGAGATTCCATGAAACTAAGTAATTACAGCAAGACTCACAGACATGAATGGAGACCTACCATGACCACAGCAATAGCTCCGGGTTTCCCTGACACTTGTTATTGGGATTATGACTTTGTTGGCCCTTTGCTGTCCTCATGAGTTTGGCCAAAGCAGGTGAAGGAAATGGCAGTATCTTCTGGATTGCCATCTAAAATTCCTAAGGTCTGTTGGGTTAGTTTTGCTATAATTGGCTCATTTCCTTGTGTTGATATAAGTAAAGGCATGTTGCCACTCTGGCTTCTGTCTTGGAAAATCTCAGCTCGTATTCTTGAGTAGAACATCTTACTGATTTTAAAGATTTACCACAATACCACAAGATCTGTTCCTTTTTGAAGGCATGAGCAGTTTGTAGAATGACCTAGCTTCTTCCTGCAATCCCATCTCAACTGTAAAGGAAGTCTGTAAGTGTGGAAAGGTAAGGATATTTACCAGTTATGAATTCCTGGAAGGTAAGTACTTCACTGCCAAAGAGTTGTCCTTCCAGTCTTAGATTCCAGCAAAAATTCCTGGTCTTAGTGTATTTTGGAAGATTTTTATAGAGCTCAGCAGAGTAGGTTTTATACTTAGAAGATATGCATGGTTTTGCATTGAAATCAACATTAATAGAGCAAAGAAATTCCTGCTTTTAGAATCAAATCCTTCTTGGAACCAAAATCTCAAAATGAGATCTGGAAGTTAAGATGCTTAGAAACAGATAAAACCTTTTGCTCAGAATCTCTGGCATTCATGGCACTATAATAACACATCAGTCGGACTATTCAGTGTATCAAATACAATGTATTATGACAGATTACAAAAGATTAATTGTGCCTGCAGCTTTACACTACTGATAGATCGTGCCTGCCTTGGGAGCAGTGAAGGTGTCAATGGGGATATTTTATAAAACAGAGTTTCATTGTGTGCAAACTTTTATGCAGTGAGTAAGACAGGGGAAGGCGCTGGGTTATAAAGCATGGGCATACATGTATGAATGCACTCACACAAGACACTTGTGTGCTGTGAAGCACACAATAAAGGATTGGACACCTCCAACCTGCACAGCATCTGTGCATATTTACATCTGGAATATGTCATTCAAGTTAGAGTGGATTGTTAAGGCTAAATAAAACACCTAAAAGAAATGAAAGGGAATAAAGACACATTTGCAAACAGCAACACAATTATTTACATTATATATTATTGTATTTGGTCTCTTCATATCTACTACTAGGAATATATACTTTTTACCACTGAAAATTTATATACTGTAAACATTGCTCCAACTCTGCAGATTCTAACACATGATCTTGAGCCTGTTCAAGTTAAGGACTAGGCTCCTAAAGCCTTGAACAAGTAGACACCCCAAAACATTTGCTGTCTCAAGCCAAACTGGGCAGATGTTGGCAGATTTGTTAAAGTTCTGCAGCTGGCCAAGAAACTTGTCTTTGAAGAAAGAATGCTGGAAAGTCATAGGAACATCACTTTTCATATCATAATAAAGCACAATAGAAATAAAGTTTCTGTTCAGAAAAAGGTACCTCTCTCTTCCATCACTAAAGCATGAGATTCTCTTTAACTTGATACTCTGTATAAGGCAATAGCTTCAATAGATGTTGGCAGTCTGGACAATTTAGCTGGAAGAACTGAATTTAAATGGGATATAGGCTTCAGGTTGACTTATCATCCTAAATTTTCGCTACTTTCTTTTTAAGAAGGAGATCCAGAAAGAGCAAGGTGGCAACGAAATTACTCTAACCAGCATGATTACTAGAATTTATAATACAGTCTGGAAGTTCTGAAGTCCTGTCTTGAGCTGAAGTTGAAAGGAGCTAAATGCCCAAATAACTGAGGCATACAGTTTTCTCAGTGCCCTACACTCAGCTGCAGCATCTACACAGAATTATGGCACTATAGGATATCTCTATAACTATTTGCAGTGATACCATGCCCAGGTATGAGTTCCCATTTTCCAGCTTTCAGATACCAGTTGATCCATATATAAATGCAATCAAATAACTGGTTTCCTACGGGCCAGACATGGTGACAGCGGCTCTCTGAGGATTTGGGTTCTGCAGTTTAGTAGCACATCAACTCATATGCCTGCAAAGCCTCTCCAGACTCTCTTCACATATAAACAGAGATAACCAACTTCACACACCGTTCTGATATGCTCTTAGTGAACCAACATAAGTTCTTTGGAGATACTTCCATAGTGTCAAATCATTGAAATGGGGGAAGTCTATGCCTTGTGCCCCTGCTAGAAAAAGGACATAAAGAAATATGACTTGGCTTCCCAAGGAGCATGTAAAGGGACCTGAAATACCTACCAGATTCTATAGCATTTACATACAAGCACTGCAATGATATCTCCT